>NW_026125391.1:13520000-15920000 GCF_943737965.1 Phodopus roborovskii
CTTTTAGCTTAGGCTTGTCTGTTTCTTGTCCTACCCCTCCCCTCCGGTTTCCAAATAACAGCTCTAAAGCTTAATATTAAATATAATTGTCTGGCCAATGGCTCAGGCATATTAATGGCTAGCACTCACAATTAAATTAACACATTTCTCTTAATTCATGTTTTTGCCATGGGTCTCTTGGTTTGTTACCCCACATCTTGCTTCTCCAGCAGCATCTCCCTGACTCCACCTTAATTCTGTTTGGATTCCCCACCTGGCTCTATTCAGCCTGGCCATTGACCAAACCAGCTTTATTCATAAACCAATAAAAGCAACACATTGACAGCATGGAGAAGGATATTCCACATCATCTCCCACTTTCTATCTAATTAAAAAGGAAGCTATTAAATTTAACATAGTAAAATAACAAAACAATTATCAAGCAAGAATTATAGTTACAGTATTCAAGCTATTCATATTTGGCAAAATTAAAGAAAATAACATCTACCCTATCTTTGTGAGTCTAAACTTTTATATCTAATTTATCTTTTATCATAATTAAGGAAAACTGTAACTATTTGTATTCAGCTCCATCAAAGACCCCAGAAGGATATATTACCTAAATAAACAAGAAGTGTATTGTAAGCAACTTCAAAAATTCTAAGAATGACAAAGGTAACTGGCTGCCTGGACA
The DNA here is from genome assembly GCF_943737965.1 of Phodopus roborovskii. NCBI lineage: Eukaryota > Metazoa > Chordata > Mammalia > Rodentia > Cricetidae > Phodopus > Phodopus roborovskii. The sequence goes on from NW_026125391.1 coordinate 13,520,674, forward strand.
GTCACCCAAAGGTCTTCTGTAACATTGTGGAATCTATCTTCAGCCTACAGACCTAGAGCATCAGGCAGACTTCTCAGTGAAGCAGGATATTTAAAACAGTTCTGCCTATATTGGAAGTTTTGTGAGTCATTTGCCTCTGTGTCCTGTAGAATGCCTGGCAGACTCTTTCATGAGCAGGAATCTTAAGGGTTGTCCCATCTTGTTTTGGAAAGTTCAGCAGTCACTTTCCTGTTGGTCCTGCATGTCCAGTTTATTCAGAATATAGTCAAGCAGTCCAGGTAAGAGCAGTGTCCACATGGCTAGCTTTTGCCCAAGGACTTCTATGCCCAACATCTTCATTGAAGTAGATTGTTGTTGCAAAGGAGCAAACATGTCTCACTGATGAGAAAAGTCTAACTTCTTTAAAGTATTTTAAGATTGCCTGTTTATCTCTGTATATCTAGAAAACCTAACATTTCTATAAGTTTGTGTATTATAGATGACTATTAATTTGTATTAATTAATACATTTTAAATGAGCTGCATAAATATAATACCTTAAACAACAGTATAAATGCATATCTACTATAACAAAATTGGCCTTATATTTGTATTAATAAACCAAACTCCATACCAATATAAAGTATCTTGAGATAAACCATTGGTTTTCTGGATTAATGTAGATTCAATAATCTATTTTTTCAGCATTTCTATATCATTCCCCACTTTTTCCTTTAGACAGAGATTGACTATAATCATTAACTATTTATAACCAACACCTCTTAAGTGAAAACAAACCTTTATAAAAAATATTTGGGAATTTTGAGCATAGCTCTCTATACTACTTACTGATGGTTGTTGGGTGCAATGATCTTATGGGCCCCTCATACAATTTAGAATTATGGTTCAGTCCTTATTGGGGTATCCTGTGCATTTGGATCATCTCAGACAGAAGTCCTGAAGCTGTTGTGGATGTTGGATCACCTGGGCCATTGTTTCAGTGGATCTTGTTTGATCAAATCATATTAACCTAGAAGGAATCCACAGTTTATCATCTTCTGTGGAAACAAAAGCAGAACATCTTTTCCAAAGTAACATATCCTCAGACGCAGATTTTGAAGTCAAGATAGCTTTAAAATATATATGTTGGTTTAGCTTAGAAGCCCCCACAGTCAAATCTCTTTGAAGTTAGCTCATTAACAGTCAAAAAATTCAAAGAAAACATTATAAAACACATAATCCAGACTCTGTGACTGTGTATTTTCCATCTTTACATGCCCCATCAAGTTTTGATTTTTTTTTTTTTACTTTGTTCTTTAAGGACCTCAGCTTGTTATCCCTATTCTTTATATATATCTATGACTCTGTCTATCATCTATCCTCTCAAGCCCATACATACTTAACAAACACACTATGACCTCAAGCAGAGGCTTTTTTTTTTTTTTTTTTTTTTTTTTTTTTGCTTAATGTGTGTATATGTAATCCTTTTCAGACCAGGAGAGTTATTTAAAACAGTAAGTGGGTGTGGTCAGGACTAAAGTGACTGTCTCCACCCCATTCTTTGGAGAGGTTTTAGGTTCATGCCACTGGCTACTCATAACTCTATATAAGTGTTTGTTTGGTCACAGAGCCTCTTAAAAGAGGATCATCATTTTTGTTGCTAATGCTTAGTAAGGAAACAGTCTCTTAAAGGAGCCATGCCTGTGCTTGCTGCTACCAAACATAGCCCAACCTGAGGTGCAGGTAGATCTCTGTGACTTCAAGGCCAGCATGGTATACAGAGTGAATTCTAGGAGAGCCAAGGCTGCACAGAGAAATCCTGTCTTAAGAAAGGAAGGAAGGGGCAAACGGAATCCAAGAATACATCAGAGAAATCATCCACTATGACCAAGTAGGCTTCATCCCTGGATTGCAGGGATGGTTTAACATGAAAATCTATCAACGTGATCTACCACATAAACAAACTAAAAAAGAAAAACCATATGGTCGTCTCCTTAGATGCTGAAAAAGCCTTTGACAAAATTCAACACCCTTTCATGATAAAGGCCTTGGAGAGATCAGGGATAACAGGAACATACCTAAACATACTAAGATCAATATACAGCAAACTAACAGCCAACAACAAACTGGATGGAGAGAAACTTAATCCAATCCCTCTAAAATCAGAAAAGACAAGACTGCCCTCTCTCTCCATATCTTTTCAATATTGTACTTGAAGTTCTACCTCAAGCTATAAGACAACAGAAGGAGATCAAGGGGATCCAAATTGGAAAGGAAGAAGTCAAACTGTCTCTATTTACAAATGATATGATAGTTTACATAAGCGACCCAATAAACTCTACCAGGGAACTCCTGCAGCTGATAAACACCTTCAGCAAACTAGCAGGATACAAGATGAACTCAAAAAAATCAGTAGCCCTATTTTATGCAGACAACAAAGAGGCTAAGAAAGAAATGAGAGAAACATCACCCTTTATAATTGCCACAAAAGTATCTTGGGATAACGCTTACCAAACAACTGAAAGACCTATTATAATAAGAATTTTGTGACTTTAAAGAAAGAAATTAAATGAGAAGATGTGGATTCCTTCCAGACTAATGTGGTTTGATCACGCCAGACCGTCTGAAACAGGGTACAGGCTGATCCTACATTCCAAACGGCTGAACAAGGCGGCCCTGCAGACTGCAGCTAGGATATCTGAATCTTCTTCGAATCCCCCAAGACAGTGCCCCTTACCAGCAGGAAGTAGTTTGGAAAGAGCGACGCCCAAATTCCCAAATGTTGTGTATAAATGTTTGTTTTCATTTAATTGGACTTTGTTATATAAAATTAAATAAAAATAAATAAAAAAAGAAAGAAATTAAAGAGGATACCAGAAAATTGGAAAGATCTCCCATGTTCTTGGATAGGTAGGATAAATATAGTAAAAATGGCAATCTTGCCAAAAACAATCTACAGGTTCAATGCAATCCCCATTAAAATCCCACCACAATTCTTCACTGATGTTGAAAGGATAATGATCAACTTTATATGGAAAAACAAAAGACCCAAGATAGCCAAAACAACCCTGTACAATAAAAGAACTTCAGGAAGCATCAACATCCCTGACTTTAAGCTCTACTACAGAGCTATAGTTCTGAAAACAGCCTGGTACTGGCACAAAAAAATAGATAGACCAATGGAATCGAATTAAAAATCCTGATATCAATCCACGCACCTATGAACACCTGATTTTCGACAAAACAGCTAAAAGAATACAATGGGGGAAGGAAGAAAGCATCTTCAACAAATGGTGCTGGCACAATTGGATGAGGGTGTGTAGAAGACTGTAGTTAGACCCATTTCTATCGCCATGTACAAAACTCAAGTCCAAATGGATCAAAGACCTCAACATCAATCCATCTCTTCTTAGAAGAGAAAGTAGGAGGTACCTGTGAACAAATGGGTATAGGAGACCGCTTCCTGAACATAACTCCAGACACATAGACACTGAGATTGAAAATTAATAAATGGGACCTACTCAAACGTAGAAGCTACTGTAAAGCAAAGGACACAGTGGACAAGACCAAACGGCAGCCCACAGACTGGGAAAAGATCTTCACCAATCCTACATCAGACAAAAGGCTGATCTCCAAAATATACAAAGAACTCAAGAAACTAGTCAACAAAACACCAAATAACCCTATTAAAAAATGGGGTACAGAACTGAAGAAAGAATTCTCAATAGAGGAAATCAAAACGGCTGAAAGACACTTAAGAAAGTGCTCAACTTCCTTAGCTATCAGGGAAATGCAAATCAAAACAACTTTGAGATACCATCTTACTTCTGCCAGAATGGCTAAAATTAGAAACACCAATGACAACTTATGCTGAGAGGATGTGGAGAAAGGGGAGCTCTCCTCCACTGCTGGTGGGAGTCCAAACTCATACAGCCATTTTGGAGATCAGTATGGCAGTTCCTCAGGAAAATGGGAATTAGTTTACCACAGGACCCAGCAATTCACCTTTTAGGCATATACCCAAATGATCCACATCCATGCAACAAAGACATCTGCTCAACTATGTTCATAGCAGCATTATTTGTAATAGCAAGAACCTGGAAACAACCTAGATGCCCCTCAACTGAAGAATGGATAAAGAAGATGTGGCACATTTGCACAATGGAATACTACACTGCAGAATAAAAATAATGGAATCTTGAAATTCACAGGCAAGTGGATGGCACTAGAAGAAACCATCCTGAATGAGGTAACCCAGTCACAAAAAAGGGGAATATGGTATATACTCCCACACATATGGATTTTAGGCCTAGAGTAAAGGATCACTGGTCTATAATTCACACCACCAGAGGAACTAGGATACAAGGTGTATTCTAAGAGATTCATATAAATTCCCTCACAGAAGGGGGAATGGACAAGTCCCCCAGAGCACATGTGAAGTGTGGGGGGCAGTGAATGGAGAGAGAAGTAGGAGAAAGAGAACGGAAGGAGAGGAAAGCATGTGCGACTAGGGAGATTGAGCCAGGGTAGGAATAGAAGACAGGTGGGCGAGAGAGAGAGAGAGAGAGAGAGAGAGAGAGAGAGAGAGAGAGAGAGAGAGAGAGAGAGAGAGAACATAAAAGAGGGAGCCATTATTGGTTTGAAGAGAAAACTGAACCTAAAGAAAGGTCTAGAAACCTACAAGACTGCTGCAACTAACAATTTGAGCAACTGTGGAAAGGCTACCTTAAATCCCTTCCTGGATAGTGAGATCAACAACTAACTTATCCTCCATCATGGAGCCCTCATCTAGTACCTGTTGGAAACAGAAGCAAGCACCCATAACTAAACACTGACTCGAACTAGAATCCAGATGCAGAGGGAGAGGACAAGACCAGATTGCAGAAACACATAGAGACAGCTGACGTGAACAAGGAGGAGCTAACGGGCCCCCAGACTGATAGCTAGGTATCCAGCATGGGACTGACTCAGACCCTGAATATGGGTCTCAGCTAGAAGGCCTGAACTGTCTAAGGGACCTCAGACGGTGGAACTAGGATGTATTCCTGGTTCACAAAAGGACCTTGGGGACACATCCTCTATGGATGTGTCCCTTAACCTAGAGACAGGTGAGAAGTCCTAGTCCCTACTTCAAATGACTTGACAGATTTACATGACCCCACATGGATGGCATTGCCCTACATGTAGAATTGGGGTGAGGGGATGGGAGGGGAGGTTGATCAGGGTGTATGTGATGGGGGAAAGAGGTTAAGAGGGAGGGATGGAGGGAGGGAGGGAGGATGAGGGAACTGGGATCAACATGTAAAATAAAAAAAAAAGAAAGAAAGAAAGGTAGGGAGGGAGGGAGGGAGGAAGGAAGGGAAAAAAAGAAAGCCCTTTTAAAACTTTTGCCAGGTTTTATGTGGAAATTCTTGTCAAATGTTTGAACAACACATGTTGCTAGAGGTTTCTTATCCTGCCTGCCAGTTCAAATAACTACTCAGGCTTAATCATAATTATAATTGGCTGGCCAATGGCTTGGGCATATTAGTGACTGACTCTCACAATTTAATTAATCCTTTACTATTAGTTTATATTTTACCATGAGGCTGGTAGCTTGTTACATCACATCTTGCTTCTTCAGTAGCTTAATGGCATCTCCATGACTCCTCCTTCTTTCTCTTCTATAATTCTGTTTTGAATTCCTGCATGGATCTATTCTGCCTTGCCATTGGCCAAAACAGCTGTATTCACCAACCAGTAAATTAATCACATATTCACAGCATACAGAAGGACATCTTACATCTCTAACCCATTTATATAAATCTACATTCTGTCACATGGTGTTACCTCTCTTCCATCTTGCACCTCCTGTTTCCTCTCCACCTCTCCTTGTGTCTCCTATGCACCTAAAGTCTTCTTCCTCTTCCTTTCCCTGGAAATCCCACTTATGCCCCCTGCCTAGCTATTGGCTGTTCAGTTTTTATTATACTAATCATAGCAATGCATCTTCACAGAGTGTACAAATATCATACAACATTTCCCTTTTTCTGTCTAAATTAAGAGGAAAGATTTAAACTTTAACATAGTAAAACTATATACAATGAGAACAACTATCAGGTAAGAATTTCATCAAAATGTCCAGTCCACTTGTATTTGGCAAATTTGGAGAAAGTGCTGTGTTATCTACCCTATCTTAGAGTGTCCAAAGTATTATACCTAAACCATATTCTATCATAACTAGAATTACCATCCGAAAAATATCTTTTTAGATCTTGGAACATTTTCTAAGATAAACAACTTAAACTTTTATGTTTCTCAATCTGATAAATTTCACACTTCTTTTGTGAATTTCCTTTTTGGATTTGGTTACAAGGAAAATTGTAATGATAAATATCTCATCTTCAACTCCATCAGAGACCTGAGAAAGATATAATATTACCTGATTAAACAGGAGGTGCAGAGCAAACAATTTCCAAAACTATAGAAATGACAGAAACAGCTGTCCCTTGGCTAGGCTAGGCATAAAGAAGCTTGGCATACAGAGGCTTGGCTCTTTCAATAATTCCTGCTGTGCAGCAGAACATTTGAATAGCTGGCCTGATAGGTAAAAATACCTACCACATTGTGGACACAGCAGTTTCCCATAGATTATGGGCAGGTTTTGTGTGTGTGTGTGTATGGGGGGGGATACTAACTCATGATAATTGCCTTATAATCTTTCACAAGAACACCTTATGCCTTGGGATACATGCACTTAAACATGCACACCACACACACACACAGAGAGAGAGAGAGAGAGAGAGAGAGAGAGAGAGAGACAGAAAATTGATGAATTGATTAAATAAAATTAATAATTATTAAAATAACAACATATTGGCCACTTCCTTTTTTTTTTTTTTTCTTCCTTTCAGACTCGCATCTTAGCTTTTCCTCACCTTTTCACTTCACTGATTTGAGACAGAATTATTTGTTAGAATTCACCCTTTAATGATGTGGTGGCTGGATTTAAACTTCTAGATTATTAGTTATATTTCCTCACCCCTGTGATAGCATCACTTTATTAAACCATTGCCTCTACTTTCACTACTAAAATATCTATAACTGTCTTATTACCATAAGTTGAGTCTGAAATGTCTCCTATAGCCTTATTATGTACTTGGGGACATCACACAGCACATAACCTGAAGGAAGAGAGGTCTTGCTGGTTGAAGTAGGTCTCTATGGTCTTTTGAAGGTTCCTTTCTCTGCTTATTCATTCACTCTGATATGAACAGCACATACAGCTCCAATGTGCACAGACCCCCTTGGCTGTGAACTGAGCTGCATAACCATGGCTTTCCCACAAGGATTGTTTAACTAAATCCCCCCTAAGTTCTTTTCCTTCAGGTAATTCTGGATACAGTGCCACAACAGTAGTTAATACACTAATTACTGTTCCTTTTGATATATAATCTATTTTTCTCTCCCTCTCTGGTCCTTTACATCTCTTGACAGTGAGTAGATATGACCTTTTTTGTGTGTTGAACATGCATCGGATTTAAAATGTGTTCTAAACCAAAAGAGGGAGTCCCATGTGGTAGGGTGGTACATGTCTATGATTCCAGAACATGAAAGATGGAGTGGGAGCATGTGACCTCAGCCTCATACCATGGACTTAGCTAAAGGATCTTTATCTCTGTAAGTTGGTGAATTTTTCATAAGCACAAGAAATACACCTTAGATTCTGAAACTATTCCTCATCCCACCTTTGACTAGGTGATGAAGAGCCATTTCCAAAACAGTTCTTTATGAACCTAAAGAGATAAAAGAGGTTCAGAAAGAGAACAAACATCAGAAACACAGAAGCTAAGCAGCAGCCAGATTGGACTCCTAAATATTTGACAATTATGGCATCCTATGGAAATTACCTCTGCCAAAAGGAGCAGGATAATCCTTCCTTTGGAGTGGGAGAGGTGCACTTGATCTTCCTGTTGGCAACTAAGGAGAGGAAGGGTGGTAACAGTGCTGCTGGTCTCAAATATGGTGTGATTACATGGACATCACTTTCTTCTTTCTTCAAATGCTACAGAAAAACAGTTACCCATTCCTTGTTAGGGAGTAAAGGATTTGGGCCAAAGCTTGGCAGGAACACACAGCTGAGGTTTCCTTTCTTTGCTCTGAGTTACATACTGTGGCCATGCTAAAGTTTAGGCTTCACATTCCGTTCTGCTGAAAAAGAGGTTTGATGAATACACTACATGTTTGATGTGTCGAATGTTTTGCATCTTCCGCCCTTTCTACCTATTCTTTTTTTTAATACTATGTATAGATTGTGAATGGATATCTTTTTGACTAAATGAATTCATAGTAGAGAAGAATCATTTCTGTGGGACAAAAATGTTTCCCCTCAAAAAAGAATGTACACGCACACAAAAAAGATGTGGGATTTTTATGAATCATATCCTGTAATTTTTCACTTTTTTTCCAGCTACCTCCTTCTCAGAACAGAATCCAAGAAAACCAAAGAAAACTATTTGTGCTGTGTGCAAAAACTTTGCCAAATTGAATTACATAATTCATCTAGCAGATTTGATGAGTTCCTGGATGTAATTTGCAACTTTGCATTTGGGGCACAAGGAAATAATGCACTTGTTACATATGAATAACATGTTTGCTAAAATATCATGTTTTATAATTACTTAAGAATGTTTCTATATGCATTGTTAATACAGAGACTTAGACATAAAACTTGGCATTACCAAGGATACCAGACTGAATATTATTCAAATCAGCAAGTTGGCAGAAATTAAACATTTCCATAAAGTTATATTACTGGGATTTGTCAAATGTATTCATTAAGTGTTTGACTGAAGTTTCAGGTAAAAAATTAGATTTACATTGGCTCATATAGAATTATTATAGCTCATCCACTTATTTCTAAAAATAAACATTTTAAATTTGGCAGAAAGTCACAAAATCTTAATAGAGGAAGATGTCTTTAAAAACTTGCTTGTTTCTTGTATATAAAATAAACAAAAGCAGGTAGATGAAGGCAACTTGATAGAAATCTAAAAAGCATTCAAAGACTTACAGAAGGCAAATGAATGCCTAACAAAGTCATATCTACACTTATATGCTGGGAAATATCATGGTTTCCTACTTAAAATAAAAATCATATTTTATTAATTCATTTAGAATTTTGACAATTTGTTCTGGGAATGTCCATCCCCTCTCTGAACTCACCCTTCATCCACATTTTCTGCCCTCAGCTTCCTACCTACCAAACTTCAGGTTTCCTTCTTCATTTCTTCATTTTTCTTTTTAAAACACATCAAGCCAAATGTGTGTTGTCCACTTTCTCCTGGTAGTAGAGCTGACATGGGATGTGTTTGACTTACCAGGATCACATCATCAAAGAAAAAACTGGCTCTCCCTTTCCCAGCAGCTATTAAATACCCAAGCTCCTCAGCTAGTGGTGGTTATTAATGTCTTCCCCTGCTTCATCTGCTGGGATTTTTTGTTTTGCTTGAGTTTGCACAGGTCTTGTGTTTGCTGTCACAGTCTTGTATCTGCCTTGCTATGCCCAGAAACTACTGCTAAGTCATTAGGAGTTTTATTAAAAGTATGTCCATTTAGCAAAAATAACAGTATTAGGTCTTCCCCTGTGATCCACTGCCTGTCTATTCTCCCCACAATAGTATCAGTAATAGGTTCCACCTCATGGACTAGGCCTTAGATTTTATCAGAAAGTGGTTGGTTAATCCCATAATATTCATGTTACTCTACCAAAGGCATATCATTTCATGTCACTTATTATTGTAGCTCCCAGGGTTCACAGCTGTGATTCACTGATTACCTTTCTCTTCCAGATACAAGCATACTAAACTCCCAGCACTATGGAAGCTAACCAGGAGGTAGGAAGCTTCTAAGTCATAACCAGCTTGATTTATACATATTGATGATATGAATAAGCAATGCTTAGTTGTGGTATTGTCCCCACCATCACCATTGCAGGGTTACTCCATTAAAACCACTTTTATAAAGGTGTTTATATATTTGTATTCATATTTTTATGCTTTAGGAAGTCTTCACTGTGCTTGGTTTTTATGTGACTTTTTAAAAAGCCCTTTATGGGCAGTTATCCCTCCCCTGTCTTCCTATTCTGTATTGCATTTAATTCTTTCTGCTCTACTAGCCCCCCCCCTTTATACCCTTGTATTCTGTGTTTCTCCTCGTGAGAGAGCCACTCCTCCCCTGTGGCCCCTTACTTGTTTTTAAATCTCTAAGTATTCCAAATGAAATGCACATATCTAAAGAATCAAAGCCAACATCCACATTTGAGAGATAATATGCCATTTTGTCCTTCTGGGTCTGCATTACCTCACTTAGGATAACTGTTTCCTATTCCATTCATTTTTCTATCAACTTCATAATCACATTTTTTATATATAATATATATATATGTGTGTATATATATATATATATATACATATATATTCATTTTGTATTCATCAATTGATGGACATATAGACTTTTCCATTTTCTGATTGTGTAAATAGAGCAGCAATGATCATGGAAGAGTATCTCTGTAAAGCAATATAAAGTCCTTTGAGTAAAAGTCTAAGACTAGTGCAACTGGATCATGTCCTAGATGTACTTCCTGCTTTGTGAAGAATCTCCAAGCCCATGTTCTGACTGTTTGTACCTGTTTGCACTCTCACCACCAGAAATGTTGATTAACATGAACAATTGGAAAATAAAATCACAGGAACTGCAAAAGACGCTATTATTTGAGTTAAAGAAACTGCCTACAGCATAGGAAAAGAAACCTTACCAGCTCTATGTCTGAAAATGATCAGAACTTAGAATACACAAAGAACTAAATAAATTAAATATCAAGAATAAAATGACTAAATTTAAAAGTGGGGTATGGTACTAAACAGAGAGTTTTCAAAAGATGAAATGTAAACTGGCTGAGGACATCAGGAAATTGCAAGTACTTTGAGATTTAATCTTACCCCTATCAGAATGGCTAAGATAAAAAAAAAAAGAAAAACAAACAAACAAAAAAACAAATGGCAACAAATGCTGGTGAGGATGTGGGGAAAGGGGAAGCCTTATTCCCTGGAGTCCCTTATTACCTCAAGTCAAAAGTGGTATCTTAAGTCTGTTCAACTGATATAACAAAATTCCATCAACTGGCTGACTTAAATGTCAGACGATTATTTATCACAGCCATACTGCTAGTAAGTTGTCCTAGTCAAGTTACAATGGGCATCCTCCTGCTGTATTACAAATGGCTATAATCCTACTGGTTTTTTTTTTTTTTTTTTTTTTTTTTGTTGTTGTTGTTATTTTTTTGTTTTTTTTTGGGTTTTTTTTGTATGAAGGAGTTGCAGAAAGTTATGTTATTTCCCCTCTTCTCATGAGACCATAAACCCCATTGTAGTCTCTACTTGCCACATTTCACTAGAGTCCCAGAAATTTCACTGAGGTTAAAAACCTCTGAATTTCTATTAGATTCTTTTTTTTTTTCTCTATATATCATTGCAGTCCTGATAGATTTGTTAGCACTTTGCAGTGATGTGTAGCACCAATGAGCATATCATTATTATTGTAACAGATCAATATGATAAATTACAGAAACTAACAATAGTCAAAAATCCTACAATCTAAACTCTGAAGTAAAAACTAGAGAGTTCATGTGCTACTGAGGTGTATGAAAAAAAATCAGTACAACAAGGTGAGCAAACTAATTCTCAAACATCACTGTTAGAATAGAGACATCCTCTATGCCTGCCCTTTAGAAATAACTTAGTGGCTTTAACCAGCCACAAGAAAAGTAACTAAGACATATTCTGTAGCCAGTACCTATAAAGAAGAAATATCCCATTGGTGTTGGAGGAGGTTTGAGGGTACCTGATTGCTAAAAAACCTCTTCTCTCTTGGGTATCTTTGATTTTGTTAGGTTGGAAGCAAAGAACTGCTAGCAGTAAAACTGGTGAATAGGAATGGAACACATGGGGTATGGAATTATAAGACAGAACTGTTTTGGAAGTGAAGGAAACGAGCGATAGAGGAACAAGAGGATGGGAAAATCTTTATGAGAGGGACATGAATAAGAACAAAGTGTGATGACATATGTTAAAATGTCTAATTGGAAACATTACTTTCTCTGTGAACTTAAGGGTAATAGAAGTAAATTTAAAGTGCATAAAATGAAAACTATCATTGAAGATGCTTTTCAATTTATACCAATTGAAATAAATATACTCAAATCAGTAAAAAAAAATAAATAAATAAATAAAAATGGGCAAATAACTAAATTAAACACGCATTTCTTCAAATAAAGTATAAAAATAGCAAAGATATGTATGTAAAGAAAATCATCATTAGAATGGATCACAGTAACACAAATCAACACCACAGTAAGAAATCACTTTGCAAGTATCAGGGCAACTATTCCTAAAAACAAAAACCCAAAGAGAAAGTCCTAAGTGTTGGCAAGAAGTGAGGAGGGACTGGAAGCCTTGTACATTTAGAGGAATGCAGCCTTGGGTAGCCAGTGAAAAACACTAAAGTGATACCATCCAGCAATTCTACTTTGGGGTGTTTTAGACCTAAAACATTTGAAAACACAGTCTTGAACAAACGAAAACAAAACCAAATGCATATAAATGTGAGAAAGGAACTTGTAGGGAAAGTCTGTGTATTTTAGGGACAGGAGGGAGATTGTGGTACAGTAATCAGAATGCACCTCATACATGTTTGAAACTGTCAAAAAAAAAGCTCAATAAAGTTATTTCAAAGATGTCACATAACAATGTTTATTGCATCTTATTCACAGTACCGTGTGTGTGTGTGTGTGTGTGTATGCATACATATATACATACATACATAAGCAAAGTGTCCATAGACAGGAGAGTGAGTAAAATAAACATGGTATATATGTGCAGTACATTATTATTTGATGCCTACAAGGAATTAAAAATGCCTTATAAAAAATATTTGACATGTACTAGATGACTCCTAAAGGTTTAAAGAGAAATCTGATACTAAGGAATAGTACAGAGACTCACAAGGATGGCCCCACCTAGGAATCTAAGCAATAGTAGAGAAGGCTACCTTAAATGCCCTTCCCCTATAATGAGAATGATGACCACCTTAAATGTCATCCTAGAGCCTTCATCCTGTAGGTGATGAAAACAGAAACAGAAAGCCACAGCTAAGCACTGAGCCAAACTCCTAGAAGCCTGTTGCAGAGAGGGAGGAGTGCCGAACAAAGGAGTGAAGACCAAGCTGGGAAAACCCACAGAGACAGCTGATCTGAACAAGGTGGAACTCATGACCCAAGTCTGACAGCTGGAGAACCAGTATAGGACCAAACCAGGCCCCCTGAATGTGGATGTTAGTTAGGAGGACTGGGCAGTCTATGGGGTCTCTAGCAATGGAACCAGGATGTATCCCTTGTGCAGGAACAGACTCCGGGAGCCCATTCCCTATGGAGGGATATTCTTTCAGCCTAGATACACAGGGGAGAGCCTAGGCCCTACCCCAAATAACTTGACAGATTTTGATGATTCCTCATGGAAGGCCTCACCCTCCCTGGGGAGTGCATGGGGGATGGGATAGGGAGTAGAGGGCAGGGGAGGGTGGGAGGAAACAGTATATGCATAGTATTAAATTTATGATATTAAATTTTATGTTGCATATATTTTGAAACATTGAAATTGTGTGTTTTACTGAAACTTTTCAAAAAATGTTTGAAATCAGAAAACTATTAAGGCAGATGGGGAACTGTAGATATGTGACCAGGAAAAACTCAACTGCAAGAAACTTCTTGACATAATATCCATTTTAAGTTACAACTTGACTTTCCTAATGCATTCAACATTTTAAGATGCCTAACTGGGAGGGTGAAAGCAAATGTATATTATTTCTACTCCTCATGGAATACAATTGTTTGTTGTGCCATTATTCTATACAACATATGGGTAAATATTGTAAGGATCATTAAAAGTGAAGTCAGGAACATAAAGCAGCAGCCCTTAATGATGTGGCTGGCAAATTTGTAGGAAGTCATCAAGACTAATAAGATCTGGATTCCACGTTCAGTGTCTCAGCACACTTTAAACACTGGCTTTGCCTCATTATTTCTCTGGATGCAGTTCCCCATTGGGTGTGACTGTAAGAGTCTACTGAGCAAGGCTGATGGATTCATACAGTCCTCTGTGCCAAAGCAGTCTCTAACTGTAATCTCAGAGACACCAACTCTTTGCCACAGTGTGAGCTCAGTTGTATAGGATATCTGCATTTTCACAAAGAAAATTATCTACACTATAACAACACTGCAAATATCTCTAGGAAGAGCCATGCATCCAAATGAAAACACACCTATCTGCATTATTGCATGAGCAAGCAGTGTAAAAATGTGTATGAACAGTTTGAAAAACAAGGCACAGTGGTTCATAAAAACTATGGAAAAGAAGAAAAAAATATGCTTGTCATTTATACCTCCTGATGAACATGTCCCTGTGACACAGGCTTAACTTTGTCTCCCTCAGAAACTGTATGGATTATGGATGGATTTCTTTCAAAGAAGACCACACTGGAAAGCAGCTGGTTGGTTTCCCAAAGTTCTAAGAAACAGGGAGCAAGTGAAAATATGACCAAGAGAAGACAGACCACTGCCCATTAGCCGCAGGCTTAACTACAATTCTTCCCTTGGCAGTTGCCACAGGGAGCCTTTCTGCCCCTCGAAGGAAATGCCGTCTGGAATGTTAACTTGATAGCTGTGATTGCTGTGAGCCAAGTTATGCTGAGGGGGAGTCTGGCTTGAGCACTGCCTTAAAAGCCTAATGTAAAAGGCACTAAAATACAGTCCTAGCGGACTAAAGATTCCACGTGGGACTTCTTATATGGCAGGCCAAAGGTCAATTGGCCCTTCCTCTGAAACAGATAGCACCCCAGAGTGGAAATAAAGCACACTCATCATCTTCAGGAGCCTGACCTTATTGGAAATGTTGTCACAGACATTTGTTAATTACACCATACCACCTCAGGTCTCAATCCCAGGACTAACAGCACAGAGACTGCTTGGATGTGACAGCCAGGCATATTACCAGAGCAGGTGATACATATTCCTATGTAAAAGTAGGTCTTCAAAGAATTTAATTATTTAAGAAAGATCACAATAGAAATCTCAAGATGAAAATCTGAAAAATAATTTGCCTTTGTGAGGTGTTGGTAAGGAAACAGAAGTGATGGGGAGGATGTTTAAGCGCATCTCTACCTCTGCTCATTGCGCAAGACTAATGCTGAATTTGAAATGCTGTGTCCTATACACTTGTGAAAAGGTATTCACACAGAGTGTGCCCTAACCTTAAATTTCCTGGAAGAAATGCAATGTGATATTGAAGTACAAACGTTAAATAAATCAAAAAGAAAAAAGTAAATCAAGTCTTTAAATATTTTTTTTTAAATCTTTAGTACTTTTTAGATTTATTTATACCTGTTCTGAGACCAGAAGATGGTGTCAGGTTTTAAGGAACTAAAGTTACAGGGAGGTGGTTGTGAGATGCCTCATGGGTGCTGGATCTGAACCTAGATGCTCTGGGAAGTAGCTAGTCCTTTTAACCAATGAACCATCTTTCCAGACCATCAAAATTTAACTATTTTGTATCAGGTTGGGGTGACTATCAATGTTCAGCAGACTTAAATTTTAGTATCAAAGAGAAATACTACATACTACTGCTTTTAACAATAAGTTTTACATAGTATCTTACTCATAATGGGTATTCACAAATTTTGCCACTTGATGGCTTTGGTCCCAATGGTGTGTGTGTGTGTGTGTGTGTGTGTGTGTGTGTGTGTTTCCTATAGTATGATACGTTTAATGGGAAGGATTATTTTATCCTGTTTTCCAAACTAATTTTTGCAATGGTGGGCATTAAAGGTATGGATTCAGTCCTGCAAGGAAAGTATTCTGCCACTGAGCTTCAGCCCCAATACTATTATGTGATAAAAAAAATGGTACATAAGAAAAAGATACTGAACCTAGACAATGCTTAGATGATATGTCACATGTCGTCAGCTCATATCCCTATGTGGCTTTTTAAATGTAACTCATAACTCCTTTAGCTCTTTAAACAATCCTACTTTTGCTTTTTTTTTTTCTCTCTTATGTCTTTGAACAGTTCTGTATTTTGCTTTAATGATGGAGTGGAGGTTAATGAGCTCTTAAATATGTTATTAGAAATGAGATGATGACTGCCCTTTAAAAAAATGGGCTGA
The DNA here is from genome assembly GCF_943737965.1 of Phodopus roborovskii. Classification (NCBI taxonomy): domain Eukaryota; kingdom Metazoa; phylum Chordata; class Mammalia; order Rodentia; family Cricetidae; genus Phodopus; species Phodopus roborovskii. The sequence continues at coordinate 13,536,906 of NW_026125391.1, forward strand.
AGATAGAGTTCTGCTATAATATAGCTGTCTAAAACCACCATTATAAATGAACTCCATCAGGGCTGGGGAAAGTACCTCTGAGGGTCACAGTGCTTGTCATGAAAGGAACAGGGCGTGAATTCAAATCCCCAGAATTCATATAAAAGCTGTATATGACTACAGGGACCAAAAGGTAAAGTTTCCAATCCAGTAGGAGATCCTGTCTCAAGAACTAAAGTGGTAAACAATACAGAAGACATTTCCACATATTTGCACATTGCTACACACACCTGAATACACATGGATACATAACCAAGTCTCCGAACACACACACACACACAGAGAGAGAGAGAGAGAGAGAGAGAGAGAGAGAGAGAGAGAGAGGTGGGCCTTCACTTTAGAGACAATAGTTTATAATTGTACCGATACAGATGTACTTATAGGATTTTGCTTTCATGTTTAATTTTTAAACACACTTGCTATGATGAAGTGTCTGAGAACTATTTCCCTCTAGTTTTCCAAAACTTCCTGGAATAGTCTTCTTTCCAATAGAATCTCAAATTTATAAGGTTCATAGTAAATGAATTGTGGGATTTTTTTTTTTAATTTAACTACTATTTTAACTAAAGACAGAATTTCTTAACAGGCATGTTATGGCTTCTTTTCACTCCTCCTACTTTGCATACAACACATTTAATAAATTGAGGTTGTTTTAGTCATCTATTCAGCCTGGCCATAACTATGGTAATAAGAGTGAGAAACCCTGATTGCAAAAATTTATAGGGCATTTTAAAATGCCAGGTTCTGTGCATAGTTACTAAAGCTCTTAATCTTTACAATCATATCACAGCACACACCTTTATAGTACATTACAATGTTCCTGCTCTACAAATGAGAACACTGAGCTCTAGCTAACATTCCTCGGAGTCCTATAGCTCAAAGATACCAAAGCCATCTATATTCCACCACACCTTAAAATTAAAATTAAGTAGCTGATGAAGATAGAACTTAAAGTGTGTTTTCATCCAACCACTGTGATAGCTTATATATTGCCTTTTGTGTTATTAGCTATGTGCAATTAATGATTCAAGAGGAATTACCCATAACTGTAAAGAAAAGCATCCCTTCACTACCTGCCCAACATCCAACACCCTTGTTAATTGAGATTGTTCAAATGTTGGCTTTAATATCTTGACCTCGGAGACTTTGGAACTTACATCAAGAAAATTTGTCTAAATGCTTTACTGACTCTTATTTTCTCTGGTCAGGTCTCCTTTATTGGTCTGGAACTAGGCTTGTGGCAGAAGATAGAAGGTAAGATAGAATGTAATCATTTATTCTGAACTTCAAGAAGGGATTTTTTTTCTTCAATAAAAGGGAAAAATAGCCAGCAGAAATCTCTGCCTTTTTATTATTATTCTTTCCTAGTATGTGAACAAAATCCTTGCTGATATACCAGCTAAGTATAACCAAATGAGAAAAATGAAAATGAAAGACAACATGGGGATTATGGTAATGTCTGAAGGATGCAGAAGGGGCCGTTTCCCTCACACGGTTGGTGAGCATCAACTCCAAGCAACCTAGCATTGATGTTTGTGTTACAAGATTGGCAATGTCAGGTAGGGTAGGTGTTTAAGCTACAGCAGATATGTTTTCACTTATTTTCAGCAGACGTTGCTGCTAAGTGATCATTCTCAGAAAATGACCCACAGCAGAGGGATGGTATTCATATACTTATCACACCCCAAATCACAAACTGCTAAACAGCCTTGCTGGCCCTGATCATGGGCACCAACAAGTTTCATGTCCTTTAGCCTAAGCCTTGGACTAAATTCAGTTCCCAAGGATACAGAGCAAAGAAAGGACAGAGCAATAACAATGAGGCATACCTGTTTAAGTCATGAAACATCCTGTAGATCTCAGAATAGCAGCTGGATTTAAGCTTTTGTGATACACTTTGGAACAATAAATATCTAGAACGTGAGTCCATAGGAATGCTGGCAGAGGAAGAATTTCAGATGTGGAATTCTATGAGAGACTCCCAAGAGTGAAGTTCTATGCAGAATACAAGCCACTAATGTTAGGCATATTAAAGAATATAGGACAAATATGCCTTTTTATTCCTAACTATTCCTATTTACTTCTGAAGAATGACCTATTAGGTGTGAATTCCTTTACACACTGGAATTGACTTTATTCATCTGGGGGATTTCCCCACAGTGACTGGGACAGGACAAGATCATAACAATGGGGGAATGTGCATCTCTGTACATAGAAAAGTTTAGAAAGCAAAACAATTCTGAGAGGCTTGATTAAGTTTCTTGAAAGACTTCTGATATTTCACAGGATCTATAAGTAGAGATAGGTACATTGTTATGTTTGTCTTCTTCAAAGATCATCTTGCCATTTGACTTTTATGTAAAACTCTTAGCTTACATAAACAAATTTGGCAAGGAAAATATCAATTTGAATGTTTAAAAGTCCCCAAATCTGACACAGAAAAAAGACATGAGTATGGACCCAAGTGAAGTGTGTTTAGTATGTTTGCTTTCTCATTTGTAGCTAGAGAAATGTTAGTCATTTAAGTGAGTGTAATGTGGTGTTTTAGGATAGCTAAGATTACAGCATACAAGGCTTTAAACTATACTTTCACAAAGGAGTAAAGACAAATAGAGAACATCTAAAAGCACACTGCAAAGAGAAGCCACTTCTGCTAGCTTAGAAAACATCTTTATGACATCTAGTCAAGAAATTATAGACAGATTGCTCTTATTTCTTTTGTACTTTTAAAAGTATATATAGATTTCACCAGCCTTTTACATTTCCATTTTCTTAGTCATTTTTCCATGCCTACAGTCATTTAAAAGCTAAATGACCTGTTGAAGACACTAAGAGACAAAGGTCTCTTAAACCGTATATTAAGGTATAACCTAGACAAATTGAAACCAAGGACTATTGGCCATAACTAAATAATTTCAGATTGTTGAAATGTATGTAATTTCCAGATATGCACCACACACACACAGGCACATGCACACACATGCACATTCAGCAGACCCTATATGAAATTCTCAATGGTAAACATTACATCTGTTCCAATCTTTGCTTCTGAAAACCCCAGCAATGAAGTAATGAAACAATTGTTTTTACTTTTATCCTAATAATCTCTAAATATCTCTAATAGTCAAAACTAGAAAAGCTAAGTCTTACAGATATTGAAAGTCATTTGCTTTAAAGGAAATATAAATAACAAATAAAATAGAGTTGTTAAAAGGTTAGTTTTACTATGCTGTATGCCATTATGAACTACATGCATAAGTCTATGTGTAGAATAGTCACTTAAATATACATTACATTGTCTATTTAGAATTTTGGCAAAATTGACTATTTCTATTGATAATATTGTCTTTCTGAAACAATCTCAATACTTTCCAACTACTTTCATATACTTACAATTAGTGGGTATTTTTTACTAAAAATAATTTGTCATTATTCCAAATTTGAATAATTATCTTTATCATTCACTCCAATATTTGTCAACTCAAATTAAGTCACTGTTGTAAAAATGTTGTTACCTGTTATTTGTTTAATTTAGCACTTATTCCTGTCTGTTTTACATTCATTGGATATTTAGTATGTACTAGATGTTGAGTCTTGGGCTAACTCAAAAACTTGTGTCCTACTGAACCTTATTTTCTATAAGCAGAGTTAAATGACAAATAGTGAAGATAATAAATAAAAAAATTACCCAATATAATTTGAAAGGACATGCTATGAGGAAAGGGAAGACAGTAGGAAGAAGAGCATCAGGAGTGAAGGAGGAAGAATGTGAACATTGTAATTCAAATGAATAACAATGGCAATCGTATGCTGTGCTACAAATATAAATACCACCATAGTCATTTTCAAGTTACCAAAGAATCAGCAAATGGCTTGTGTATTTGCTCAGTAGTTAATATTTGGCTCCCATTGGTAAAAGGAGAGTCCAACACAAAATTTGAACAAAGACTTGAAGAAAATGAAGGTGTTAGCCAGGCAAATTCTTGGGAAAGAGTCATACAGACACAGTAAAGGCAGACCCTTATTGTATGAAGAACAGCCATCAGGTAACACAGCTAGAGCAAGAGAGAGGAATGAGGATGGAGAAGGGTCCAGAGCCTGATAGAATTCCACATCTTTCCAAGGACTTCATTTACACTTAAATGGAGAAGGAATTTTCTACAGAACCTCAAAGTGCTTACTATTTGAGACCTTTACTAAATTGTTATTAGAAATCCATACAAACACTGTTTGAAGAGTTCGTTTGTTCTTTATCATTTTTTAAAATTTTAAAACAATATTTTCTCGTTTTACATACCAATCCCAGTTTCTACTCCCCCATCTCCTACTGCTTTTCATGTCTTACCCTCAACCCCCATCCACTCCTTTGAGAGGGTAAGACTCTCATGGGGAGTCACTGAAGTCTGGCACATCACTTTGAGGCAAGACCAAGGCCCTCCCTCCTATATCTAGGCTGATCAAGGTATCCCTCCAAAGAGAATAGGCTCCAAAAAGCCAGTTCAAGCACTAGGGATAAATCCTGGTCCCCCTGCCAGTGGGCCCACAGACTGCTCAAACCACACAACTGTCACTTCACATTCAGAGGACCAAGTCTGGCCCTATGCAGGTTTCCCTGCTGTCCATCCAGAGTTAATAAGCTCCCACTAGTTCAGGTTAGTTGTTTCTGTGGGTATCCCCAAATGGTCTTGACTCCTTTGCACATATTATCACTCTTCCTTCTCTTTGACTGGACTCTGGGAGTTCAGACCAGTGCTTAGCTTTGGATTTCTGTATACACATATGAACACCTGGTTTTTTACAAAGAAGCTAAAATTATACAATTGGAAAAAAAGAAATGCAGCTTCTACAAATGCTGAGGACATAACTGGATGTCAACATGCAGAAGAATGCAAATAGATCTATATCTATTCCTGTGCCCAAAACTCAAGTCCAAATAGATCAAAGACCTCATCATGAATCTAGCCAAATTAAACCTCATAGAATAGAGAGTGAGAAGCAGCCTTGAACACATGGGCACAGGAGATCACTTCCTGATGGGAGTTGTTATTCTATAAATATGTTTCACGTATTGGTTAATAAATAAAGCACTGTTGGCCAATAGGAAAGCAAGATAGGAGGGACTAGGAGACAAGGAGGAGAGAGGAAGTAGTCGGGAGGAAATTCAAGATGGTGGACAGAGAGAGAAGAATGCCGAGGGCTCTCTCCAGTAAGATGAGACCACGTGGAAATGCTTAGATTAACAGAAATGAGTTAATATTTAAGACAGAGCTAGCCAATAAGAAATACTAGTAACAGGATAACAGAATTATATCTAACACACTGTCTGTGTGTGATATTTGGGGCTGGCATGGCGGTGGGACCAGACAGGCAGGGAAAATCTGCTCATAACAACTTCCTAAATACAACATGAATAGCACAAACACTAAAAACAATTAATAAATGGGACCTCCTAAAACTGAGAAGCTTCTAAAAAAGGCAAAAGAACACAGTCAATAAGACAAAACAGCAGCCTACAGAATGGGAAAAGATCTTCACCAAAACCACATTGGACAGAGGTCTGATTTCCAAAATATATAAAGAATTCAAAAAGCTATATTGCAAAATATCAAATAATATAATTAAAAATGGGTTAGAGATCTAAACTTAGACTTCTCAACAGAAGAATCACAATTGGCCCAGATACATTTAAAGTATTGTTCAATATCCTTTGCCATCAGGGAAATGTAAATCAAAACATCTCCAAGATTCCACCTTACAACTGTCAGAAAGGCTAAGACCAATAAGGAATAACAGCTATGTTGGAGAGGATGTGGATCAAGGGGAACACTCCTCCATTGCTGGTGGGAGTGCAAACTTGTACAGCCTTTTTGGAAAGCAGTATGGCAGTGTCTCATTTGTTTTGACTGTTAAGTATTTCCACATCATGTAAATATATCCCACACATGCATTCTGAAACTCACAAAGCTTTGAGTTGTCCCCAGATGTTTTGTAGTTGTGAATAAAATAATGTGCACATAGATAATCTCTCTGTGTATAAATACATTTGTTTTAAGAAGTTTGATCACACATTCCCCATGGAGGGATACTTCCTTAAACTAGAGGCAGAAGGAAGAGCCTAGTCCCTACTCCAAATGACTTGACAGATTTGATTTTGTTTATCTTCCCTGGAAGGCATTACCCTCCCTGTGTAGTGGGTGTGGGTGGGAATGGGATGGGAGGATGTTCCAGGGGCATGAGAGAGAGGGAGATAAGGAGGAAGGGAGGGAGTGAGGGAGAGAGAACTGGGATTGATATGTAAAATAAGAAAAAAAATAAAAGAAATTTTAAAAAGTTTGCATAAAGACTGAGAAAGAAATCAGAGAAGCATCACCCTTTACAATAGCCACAAACAACATAAAGTATCTTGGGGTAATGCTTACCAAACAACGGAAAGAACTATATAATAAGAACTTTGTGACTTTAAAGAAAGAAATTAAAGAAGATACCAGAAAATGGAAACATCTCCTATGTTCTTGGATAGGTAGGATAAATATAGTAAAAATGGCAATCTTGCCAAAAGCAATCTACAGGTTCAATGCAATCCCCAGTAAAATACCACCACAATTCTTCACTGACCTTGAAAGGATAAAAATCAACTGTATATGGAAAAACAAAAGACCCAGTATAACTAAAACAACCCTATACAATAAAGGAACTCCAGGAGGCATCAACATCCCTGACTTTAAGCTCTACTATAGAGCTATAGTCCTGAAAACAGCCTGGAATTGGCACAAAAATAGACAGGTAGACTAATGGAATTGGATCAAAAATCCTGATATTAACCCACACACCTAAGAACACCTGATTTTTAGCAAAAACAGCTAAAAGTATACAATGGAAGGAGGAAAGCATCCTCAACAAATGGTGCTGGCACAATTGGATGATAGTGTGTAAAAGACTGCAGATACACCCAAGTCTATTGCCATTCACAAAAGTCAAGTCCAAATGGATCAAAGACTTGAACATGAATCTAGCCACACTGAACCTCTTAGAAGAAAAAGTGGGAGGTACCCTTGAAAGAATCAGTACAGGAGACTGCTTCCTGAACATAACACCAGTAGCACAGACACTAAGATTGAAAATTAATAAATGGGACCTACTCAAACTGAGAAGGTTCTATGAGAAAAAGGACAAAGTTGACAAGAACAAATGGCCACCCACAGACTGGAAAAAGATCTTGAACAATCCTACATCTGACAGAGGGCTGATCTCCAAGAACTCAAGAAACTAGTCAACAAAACACCAAGTAACCCTATTAAAAAAGTGGGGTACAAAACTGAAGAAAGATTTCTCAATAGAGGAAATCAAAAAGGCTGAAAGACACTGAAAGTGCTCAACATCCTTCCCTATCAGGGAAATGCAAATCAAAAGAACTCTGAGATACCATCTTACTCCTGCCAGAATGGCTAAAATTAGAAACACCAATGACAACTTATGCTGGAGAGGATGTGGAGAAAGGGGAGCACTCCTCAACTGATGGTGGGAGTCCAAACATATACAGCCATTTTGGAGATCAATAAGGCAGTTTCTCAGGAAAATAGGAATCAGTCTACCACATGTCCTGGCAATCCAACCCTTAGGCATATACCCAAACGATCCACATTCATGCAACAAAGAAATCTGTTCAACTATGTTCATAGCAGCATTATTTGTAATAGCAAGAACCTGGAAGCAACCGAGATGCCCCTCAATTGAAGAATGGATAATGAAGATGTGGCACATCTACACAATGTAATACTACTCACAGAAAAAAATAATGGTATCTTGAAATTCACAGGCAAGTGGATGGCACTTGAAGAAACGATCCTGAATGAAGTAACCCAGTTACAAAAAGAGGAACATAGTATATACTCACTCATATATGGATTTTAGACCTAGATCAAAGGATCACCAGCCTATAATTCACACCACCAGAGGAACTAGGATACAAGGTGTATTCTAAGAGATTCATATAAAGTCCTCACAGAACCTGGAAGGGACAAGTCTTCCAGAGTACAGGGGAAGTGGGGGGGAGCAGCGAATGGAGAGAGAAGTAGGAGAAAACGAGGGGGAGGAAAGGAAAACACGTGCGACCAGGAAGATTGAGCCTGGTTAGGAATAGAAGACAGAAGAGAGAGAGAGAGAGAGAGAGAGAGAGAGAGAGAGAGAGAGAGAGGGAGGGAGAGAGAGAACATAAAAGAGTGAGCCATTATTGGTTTGAAGAGAAAATTGAACACAAAGAAAGGTCTAGAAAACTACAAGACTGCAGCCAACTAACAATTTGAGCTTCTGTGGAAAGGCTACCATAAATGCCCTTCCTGGATAGTGAGATCAACAACTAACTTATCCATGAAGCCCTCAACTAATGCCTGTTGGAAACAGGAGCAAACACCCATACATAAACACTGAGTCGAACTAGAACCCAGATGCAAATGGAGAGGACAAGACCAGGCTGCAGAAACACATAGAGACAGTTTACCTGAACAAGGAGGAGCTAAGGGGCCCCCAGACTGATAGCTGGGAAGCCAGCATGGGACTGACTCACCCTGAATATGGGTCTCAGCCAGAAGGTCTGAGCAGTCTAAGGGACCTCAGACAGTGGAGCCAGGATGTATCCCTGGTGCCCAAAAGGACTTTGCAAACACATCCCCCATGGAGGAATAACTGCCTTAACCTAGACACAGGAGAGAAGCCCTAGTCCCTACTTCACATGACCTGTCAGATCTACATGACCCCAACTGGATGGCATTCCCCTACATATGGAATTGGGGTGGGGCGATGGAAGGGGAGGGTGGTTAGGGTGCATGTGAGAGTATCGCTGTTAAATAAGGATCAGGATAAACAAATAGGCCGAATAGATGTTTATTCAGGGAGAAATAACTTAACAACCTAGACAGATGAACACCAGGAAATTACAGAGGATGCTCTCCTGCCAGCAAGAGAGTTTTTCCTGGCTCCTCCTTAGACCTCCTTCCACAGGTAGCCTCCGCCCATGGCTCCACCCCCAATGGGCATGGTCAGTGCCACAGAATGATTACCTCACTACAAGAGAGGGCAGAGAGGGTAAAAGGGAGGCAGGGAGGGAGGGAGGAAGAAGGAACTGGGATTGACATGTAAAATAATAAATTAAATTAAAAAAAATGCTTTGACTCCAAAATTTAAGTTCAAGGACAAGTTACTGGGGAAAAGGATTTCTATTTTTGTTTCCACAGAAAATGAAAAGATGTGGATTCCTTCCAGACTAATGTGGTTTGATCAAGCCAGACTGCCTGAAGCAGAGTACCAGATGATCCTACATTCAAAACAGCTGGACAAAGCAGCCTTACAGACTACAGCCAGGATTTCTGAATCTTCTTCGAATCCCCCACAACAGCGACCCTTACCAGCAGGAAGTAGTTTGGAAAGAATGACACCCAAATTCCCAAATATTGTCTATAAATATTTGTTTTCATTTAAATGGACTTGGTTAAATAAAATAAATAAATTAATTAATTAAATTAAAAAAAAAAAGAAAGTGCTCAACATCCTTAGCTATTAGGGAAATGCAAATCAAAAGAACTCTGAGATACCATCTTACTCCTGCCAGAATGGCTAAAATTAGAAACACCAATGACAACTTATGCTGGAGAGGATGTGGAGAAAGGGGAGCACTCCTCCACTGATGGTGGGAGTCCAAACTTATACAGCCATTTTGGAGATCAATAAGGCAGTTTCTCAGGGAAATAGGAATCAGTCTACCACATGTCCTGGCAATCCAACCCTTAGGCATATACCCAAAAGATCCACATTCATGCAACAAAGAAATCTGTTCAACTATGTTCATAGCAGCATTATTTGTAATAGCAAGAACCTGGAAGCAACCTAGATGCCCCTCAACTGAAGAATGGATAAAGATGTGGCACATTTACACAATGGAATACTACACTGCAGGAAAAAAAAAACACTGGAATCTTGAAATTCACATGCAAATGGATGGAGCTTGAAGAAACCATCCTGAATGAGGTAACCCAGTCACAAAAAGAGGAATATGGTATGTACTCATTCATATATGGATTTTAGACATAAAGGATCACCAGCCTATAATTCACACCGCCAGAGAAACTAGGATACAAGGAGGATTCTAAGAGATTTTTTTTACAAGGTCCCTCACAGAAGGGGAAAGAACAAGATCTCCTGAGCATATTGGGAGTGGGGGGTGGCAGTGAGTAGAGAGGGAACTAAGAGAAAGAGAAGAGGAGGAGAGGAAAGTGCATGACACTAGGAAGATCGAGTCAGGGGAGGACAGGAAGAAAGGGAGAGAGAGAGAGAGAGAGAGAGAGAGAGAGAGAGAGAGAGAGAGAGAGAGAAACCATAAGAGAGGGTGTCATTATAGATTTCAAACGAAAACTGACTCTAGAGAAATGTCCAGAGACCTACAAGTCTGACCCCACCTAACAATTGGAGCAACTGTGGAAAGGGTAACATAATTGGCCTTCCCTAATAATGAGATTGAAGACTAACTTATCCACCATCATAGAACCCTCATCTAGTAGCTACTGGAAACAGAAGCACACACTGAACCAAACTGGAATCCAAATTCAGAAAGGGAGGATAAGACCAGGCTACAGAAACCCACAGAAACAGATGACTTGGACAAGGAGGAGCTAATGGACCCCCAGATTGATAGCTGGGAATCTAACATTGGTCCGACTCAGACCTCCTGAACAGGTCTCAGTTAGAAGGCCTGGGCAGTTCTGGGACCTCTGACAGTGAAACCAGAGGTATCCCTGATGCACAAAAGTCTTGAGGAGCATGCTTCCCATGGAGAGATACTTCCTTAACCTAAAGGCAGGAGGAAGGGCCTAGTCCCTACTTCAAATGACTTGACAGATTTTCGTTGACCCTTCCATGATGGCATCACCCTACATGTGGAGTGGGGTTGGGGAATGGAATGGAAGGGTGATTGGCAGGCATGGGAGGGCGGAAGAGTGGGAGGGAGGGATGGAAAGGGAACTGGGATTAATATGTAAAATAAGAAAAAGAGAGAAAGGAAAGGAATGAAGGAAGAAAGAAAGAAAAGAAAAAGAAAGGAAGGAAACAGAACTTGCTCACATAGTAGGGAGGTTGAAAAGTCCAAATCTGCAAAAGTCATGTCTTTCAAATTTCATTACCCACTAAAAAGGCAGTATTTCAATTCAAAGGCTGTCAAACAAGAGAGTTCACTCTTAGTTGAAGAAGGTTCAAGCCTTTCCAAGGGATGAAAAGGGGTCTTCCACAAAACACAGGGCAAGAAGCTTTATTAGGTTTATAAATATTAAATATGCTCATAGACATTCCAAGGAGGGTTGAACAAGTATCTGGATAACTCATATCTCAGTAAGGGGACACACCACATTAACCAACACATCCATCTCTTTTTATGATATGGGTTTTCTGCTGTTAGGTATTACCATGACTAGTAACTCACATTCTTTTAAAAAAATCTATTAACATTTTTAATCTTTGATGGCTTCAGACATGTCCACATTGAAGTTTGGTCACTCATACTCTATATCCCCTCTTTTGTCTACATTTTCTATTGACACCATCCTTCCCAACAAGCCTCTGACTTGGTTTAAAATCTGTTGTGCATGTGTGGTCTGCTGAGTTTAACTATGATTGCTTGCATGAGCATGAGTGGTTACTTGTTATTTGGTGAGAACATAGACAAGTTATCAGTGGGTATTCTACTGGCGAAGATGGTGCTCTCTTTCTCTCCTCTCTCTCTCTCTCTCTCTCTCTCTCTCTCTCTCTCCATGTGATATATATATATATATATCACATGGTCCCTCAGTCTTCAGGATCCCCTTCCCCTGCATGATGAAACAGGAAGAGTCCAGTCTTCTGCAGGTCTTCTATAGGTAACCATGGCTGAAGGAAGTTCATGGATACAATGGCTATGTCATTACAGAAGATACTGTTTGCAGCATTCAGCCCCAACCTCTAGTTCCTTCATTGTTTTCTCCTCCTAGTTGCAATATTCCCCAAACTCTAGAAAGTTGAACAAGATGACTTACAGCTAAGTTGGTTCATACTCACTTATTTTCAGTTCTTTGACCAGTGGTGAGTCTTCATATTAATCAGTGCTTGCTACACAAAGAACCATTCCTGTCAAAACATCTTCACCTGAATTCTGCTATGTAATTTTAATTAAACATTTAATTAAAACATTAAGTGACATAATTAAAACATTTTGATGTCACATTCTACCTCAGATTATGTTTGTATACTTGGGCTTTGTTCGTATTTTACAGTTTACCAAGTGGACTTACTTATAATTTGCTGTTCAAATATTCTGATTTATACTGGATGAACACTTCTTTTAGTTCCATAGGGAAGTAAGAGAGAATCTGGAGAGATGCCTCCTCTTGTTGAGTCTTCAGGTTTGGTTCCCAACACTCAGACCACCTGGAATTCCAGCTCCAGGGGGAATCTATTGTCATCTTCTTCTGGTCTTTGAGGAGCACTGCATTCACTATGATCCAATAATTATTTTTGATAGTTATTTTCATTATTTTCCAAAATGAATATGAGAAAAAATATATTTCCTTATATTTCTTTTATTACACAAAGTTCTGTAGATGGGCATTATACTAAATGTGATTTTTATTGTTCAAACCCCTTTCTTATCAATTACTGAGAAAAGAAAACTGTAATTTCCTAATGTAGTGGTGCATTTATGTAGATTTGTATACTTATGTATACTATATAAATGTATACTGAATGATATTTGTATTTTTCTTCTGTCTTATGCTGACAATTTTCTGTCTGCTTTACACAAGCTAGATTCATTTGTGAAAAGGAATTTCAATTGAGGAAATGCACTTACCAGATTAGTCTGTGGGCAAGCCTGTAGTGCATTTTCTTAATTGGTAATTGATGTGGCATGGGCATATCCCATTGTGGGTGGTACCATCCCATGGTGATGTTCCTAGTTTTTATAAGAAAGCAGGCTGAGCAAGCCATGGGAGCAAGCCATGGACAGAATTTCTATATGTCTTCTCTCCAGTTCATGCCTCCAGGCTCCTGCCCTGCATGAGTTTCTGTCTTAACTTCCCTCACTGATGGGATTGTTCCCTGGAAGTATAACTGAAATAAACCTTGTCTTCCCCTAGCTGTTTTTGGTTCAAGTGTTTTGTCACAGCAATAGAAACTCTAAGGCGGAGATCTTTAATCCGCTCATATATTTAGATATATTTTTAAACATGAGTTCTAATATGTTGTAATAATAAAAGCTCAGATTAAGATATAGGGGGAAAATGGTAAGAGACCAGAGAGAAGAAGGAGCAAGCCAGAGCCCCCATTTACCGCCTAGCTTCCCAGCAGAAGAGAGACTGAGTTACTGTTTCTTCCTGCCTCTATTCCTTTCTCTGCCCAGTTATCTAACTTCCTGTTTGTTGGTACAGACCTCTAGACCTCTATGGTTAGCTAGTGGCAAGTTCCACCCTCTGAACTTCAGACAAGATTTATTTGTAAAAACAAGATATCACCACATGTTTTTAATGTCAGTTTTGTACTTTGTAGCCTACATTGCTTCCTTTTCCTCTAATTTTAAGAATATGTCCTTGAATTGACATTTGCATCTTTCTAGTTTACTTTAGTGTTATATGAGGGTTAGAGGTATATCTCTTCCATGGCATATTTGCTTAACATGTGCAAAGCCCTAGATATACGAGTAGCTTTATTCCAGATTCTTTGGAATGCTAAGCAAAAAGCTGTGTAGTTTTAGCCTTCAAATATAGTCAAACCCCTCTCTTTGTAAAGTGAATAAAAACTGATCATGGTGTTAGACACATGTAATCCCATCACTTAAGAACACAAGGCAGAAGAATTAGGAGGCTAAAACCATCCACAACTACATAGCATACCAAAGACTACCCTGAGCTCTATGAGACTCTGTCTCAGAAAAAATAAAAAAAAAAGATGAAATAACTTTAGAGTGACTTAATCAAAAGTACAACTTAGTTACACAACCTCTAAAATGAAATTCTGATAATAATGCTGTATAGATGAAACTCCTGGCTTTAGAACATAAGATTTGTCAAATTTGTTAAAGAACAAAGAATAACATCTCAAGATACTCCACATTGTATCTAACAGAAACAATTAAATACAAATGAACAAACTATCTAAGTGAAGGAGCAATAGAGACACCCTGAGTGTCAGCATATCTGTACTATGCTTTCACAGATTAGATTCTCTGGAAACAGAAATGGAGATGTACAAAGGACGAGAAAGAGGCAGAACAAAACACCCAGCATTGGCCACCATTCCTGCCTTGCACCTTCATTCTCCAGTAGAGAGAAGGAGAGACCCCACCTGTACCCACTTGAAGAAGAGAAGGGAAGATGACAGCATCCAAAGAGAGAAAGACTTATATGATAACACCAGAGTCTAGGGATTCTATGCCAATGAGACCTGAATGTCCAATGCAAATGAAGCAGAAGAGAAAGACTTTAAAAACAACTTCATGAAAATTATAGAGACCCTCAAGGAGGATATGAGAAAATCTCTCAAAGAAATGGAAGAAAAAACAAACCAAAAAAAAAATTGTAAGAAATCAACCAATCTCTTAAAGAAAGCAAGGAAAGCCAAGAAAAAACAATCAAATAGATGAAGGAAATAATTCAAACAGTTCAAGACATGAAAACTGAAATAGAGTCAAATAAGAAAACAAAAACTAAGTGAATGCTGGAAATAGAAAAGCTGGATAAATTATCAGGAACTACAGATAAAAGCATAACCAACAGAATACAAGAGATCAAAGAAAGAATCTCAGGTGCTGAAGATAAACTTGAGGAAATAGACTCATTGACAAAAAGAAAATCTTAAATCTGAGATCTCCAATGCTCTTGGATAGGTTGGATCAACAGTAAAAATGGCAATCTTACCAAAAGCAATCTATAGATTAAGTGCAACTCTGGTCAATATCCCACCACATTTCTTCACAGACCTTGAAAGAACAATACTCAGCTTTATATAGAAAAAAAAACAAACAAACAAAAAAAAAAAAACCCAGGATAGCCAAAACAACATTGTAGTAACAGAACTTCTGGGGGATTTACCACCCCTAACTTCAAGCTCTACTATAGAGTTACAGTAATGAAAACAGCTTGGTATTGACACAAAAACAGACAGATATACAAGTGGAACTGAATTGAAGACCCTGATATTAACCCACACACCTATGAACACCTAATTTTTGACAAAAAAAAAAGTCTCTGTAAGGCAGAGGACATAGTCAACAAGACAAAACAGTAGTCCACAGACTAGGAAACTTCACCAACCCCACATCTCAAAATATACAAACAACTCAAAAGCTAATCACCAAAATACCAAAATAATCCAATTAAGAAGTGAGACACACAACTAAATAGAGCCTTCTCAATAGAGGAACTGTAATGGCTAAAAGGCTCAACATCCTTAACAATCAGGGAAATGCAAATCAAAAAACTCTGAGATGCAATCTGACACTTGTCAGAATGGCTAAAATCAAAAACACCAATGACCATTAATTCTGGAGAGGATGTGAAAAAAAGGGGAACACCTAACTTGTTGGTGTAAATGCAAACTCAAACAGCGACTTTGGAAATCAGTATGACGGTTTCTTCAGAAAATGTGAACCAGTCTACCTCAAGATTCAACAATTCCACTCTTAGGCATATACCCAAAGGATACACATTCATACAACAAGGACATCTGTTCATCTATGTTCATTGCAGCACTATTTGTAATAGATGTCCCTCAACCGAACAATGGATACAGAAAATGTGATACATTTACACAATGAAATACTACTCAGCTGGAAAAAAAAAAAAAACCAATGTAATCTTGAAGTTCACAGGGAAGTGGATGGAACTAGAAGAAATCATCCCAAGTGAGGTAACCCAGTCACAGAAACACAAACATGGTATGTACTCACTCATATAAGGATATTAGACATAGAAAAGGATTACCAGATTACAATGCACACCTCCAGTGAAGCTAGGAAACAAGAAGGTCCATATGAGAAATATATATGGTACCCTGGTGAAGGGGAAAGGGACAAGAGCCCCTGAAAAAAACAAGGGAACATCAGGGAGGGGGAAGGAGGTAGGAGAAAGAGGAGAGGAGAAGAGGAGTAGGAAGAGAACATGAGGGACCAGGAAGATTGAGAGGGAAGATGAATAGAGGAGAGCAAGAAAAGAGACACATCAGTAGAAGGAGCCATTATGGTTTTAAAGAGAAATCTGGCACTAGGGCATTGTACAGAGATCCACAAATATGACCCCAACTAGGAATCTAAACAATAGTAGAGAGGCTACCCTATATGCCATTCCTCTATAATGAGAATGATGATTACCTTTTTTTTATTTAATTTTTTTGTTTAATTTATTAGTTTACATGTCGATCCCAGTTCCCTTTCCCTCTCTCCCTCCCTCCTCAGAAAATGGGAATTAGTTTACCACAGGACCCAGAAGTTCCCCTCTTAGGTATATACCCAAATGATCCACATCCATGAAACAAAGACATCTGCTCAACTATGTTCATAGAAGCATTATTTGTAATAGCAAGAACCTGGAAACAACCTAGATGCCCCTCAACTGAAGAATGGATAAAGAAGATGTGGCACATTTACACATTGGAATACTACACTGCAGGAAAAAAATACACTGGAATCTTGAAATTCACAGGCAAATGGATGGAGCTTGAAGAAACCATCCTGAATGAGGTAACCCAGTCACAAAAAGAAGAATATGGTATGTTCACTCATATATGGATTTTATACCTAGAGCAAAGGATCACCAACCTATAATTCAAACCACCAGAGGAACTAGGACACAAGATGTATTCTAAGAGATTCATATAAAGTCCATCACAGAAGCGGAAAGGGACAAGTCCCCCCAGAGCACAGTGGAAGTGGGGGGGGGCAGTGAACGGAGAAGTAGGACAAAGAGAGGGGGAGGAGAGGAAAGCATGTGAGACTAGGAAGATTGAGTCAGGGTAGGAATAGAAAACAGAAGAGAAAGAGAGAGAGAGAACAAAAAAGAGGGAGCCATTATTGGTTTAAAGAGAAAACTGAACCTAAAGAAAGGTCTAGAGACCTACAAGACTGTCTCCAACTAACAATTTGAGCAACCGTGGAAAGGCTACCATAAATGCTCTTTGCGGATAGTGAGATCAACAACTAACTTATACATGGAGCCCTCATCTAATACCTGTTGGAAACAGAAGCAAACACCCATACCTAAACACTGAGTCGAACTAGAATCCGGATGCAGAGGGAGAGGACAAGATCAGGTTGCAGAAACACAGAGACAGCTGACGTGAACAAGGAGGAGCTAACGGGCCACCAGACTGATAGCTGGGAATCCAGCATGGGACTGACTCAGGCCCCCCTGAATATGGGTCTCAGCCAGAAGGACTGAGCAGTCTAAGGGACCTCAGACAGTGGAGCCAGGATCTATCCCTGGTGCACAAAAGGACCTTGAGGACACATCCTCCATGGAGGGATACTGCCTTAACCTAGAGACAGGAGAGAAGTCCTAGTCCCTACTTCAAATGACCTGACAGATCTACATGACCCCACCTGGATGGCATTGCCTTACATGTGGAATTGGGGCGGGGGGGGGGGATGGGAGGAGAGAGTGGCCAGGATGAATGATGACTGCCTTAAATGCTATCCTACAGCCTTCATCTAGTAGCTGATGAAAACAGAAGCAGATATCCACAGCTAAGCACTGAGCCAAACTCCTGAAAGCCAGTTGCAGAGAGGAAGGAGTGATAGACAAAGGGATCATGATCATGCTGGGAAAACATACAGAAACAGTTGACCTGAGTAAGCCAGAACTCATGGACCCCAGTCTGACAGCTGGGGAACCAACATAGAAACAAACCAGACCCTGTGAACTTGGGTGTCAGCAAGGAGGACTGGGCAGTCTATGGAGCCTCGGGCAATGGAACCAGGATGTAATCCTATTGCAGGAATGGACTTTGGGAGACCATTTCCTATGGAGGGAAACTCTTTCAGCCTTGATACAGGGGGAGGACCTAGGCCACACTCCCAAATAACTTTACAGATTTTGATGATCCCTCATGGAAGGCCTCTCTCTCTCTCTGGGGAATGGATGAGGGGTGAGATGAGGGGGTGTTTTGGGGCATGAGAGGAAGGGAGGGAGAAGGGAACTGGGATTGATATATAAAATAAGATGATTATAATAAAATACATATAAAAACAGAAAGAAGCGGCAAGAGACAGAGGGAAGTCAGAATACAGGATCTACAAAACCTTGGCCAACCACCTCAGTGGGATCTCAGAATTGTGTAATTGGACCTGAAATGAACAAACTTTTCTAATTCCACCTGTACCAGCATGAGATGTCACATGCCTGACAAAGTATGAAGTCAGGTCAAGCAACTAGACAGTAGCTAGCTAAAGTAAACCCTGAAGGGGTAGAGCTGTGGAGGTTGCCTACTGACAGGGAGGGAGTGCATATTCCCATAAGGTCAAAAGAGTGAATATCCATTTTCCTTAACTTGACAACAAAACTAGTGTTAGGCTATATGGACAGTGTCATTGTGTGTACTCTGTAGACCACAATTCCAAGTCACAAGGTAGAGACTTGGGTTTTAGTTAATATTTTACATCTCTGAAATTTCCATATATGTTCTGGGAAGAGTCACTTTTCATCTCAGTCAGTAAATAAGTGTCAATTATCCCCAGGAAACAGGACTTTCTAGTTTCACAAACTGTGCAATATTATTCTTTATTAAGGTCCTCTTTATCAAGTATGCCTATGTGTATATATTTTGACAATGAAGCTATGTGCCAGTATATATCCAGTGAATAAGAAAATGTAAAATTTAAACATAGAGGAAGCAAAATATTTTTTCATATTTCTTTCTTCTGAAAAATGGTATCAATAATGTAAGAGAAGAAATCTACAAATTATATAAAAGTATTGTCACAATAAAAGGCATAAAAATGAAGTCATAAAAATTGAGCTCCCCAGGATGTGTCCCTGGTGCACTAAAGGACTTTGCGAACATATCCCCCATGGAGGGATAATTGCCTTAACCTAGAGACAGGAGAGAAGCCCTAGTCCCTACTTCACATGACCTGTCAGATCTACATGACCCCAACTGGATGGCATTCCCCTACATATGGAATTGGGGTGGGGGGATGGGAGGGGAGGGTGGTTAGAGTGCATGTGAGAGGGCAGAGAGGGTAAAAGAGAGGGAAGGGGGAGGGAGGGATGGAGGGAGGGAGGGAGGGAGAGGAAACTGGGATCGACATGTAAAATAATAAATTAAATTTAAAAAAATGCTTTGACTCCAAAATTTAAGTTCAAGGACAAGTTACTGGGGAAAAGGATTTCTATTTTTGTTTCCACAGAAAATGAAAAGATGTGGATTCCTTCCAGACCAATGTGGTTTGATCACGCCAGACCGCCTGAAACAGAGTACAAGGTGATCCTACATCCAAAACAGCTGGACAAAGCAGCCCTACAGACTACAGCCAGGATATCTGCATCTTCTTAGAATCCCCCATGACAGCGCCCCTTACCAGCAGGAAGTAGTTTGGAAAGAACGACGCCCAAATTCCCAAATATTGTGTATAAATGTTTGTTTTCATTTAATTGGACTTTGTTATATAAAATAAAATAATATAAAAAAAGAAAAAGAAAAATATGCTATTTAACCAAAAGAGAAAAAAAAATTGAGCTCCCAAGAAGAAAAGGAAACTAAGGTTGCTATTGTCTTGCCATCAAGTTCTAGGGGGCAGGCAAGAGCAATGGCATTAATTTGTATTGTATTGAGGGTCTCTGGGACACTGGGATTTTTATTTGGCAGCCTATGGCTGTGGGGGGAGAGCATTGTTCCCTACATTGTGTGATTTCAATTAATTTTTTTAATAACATATATGGAGCCTACAAAACAGAAAATTTCTGCATGGCTTTTTCAAAAATTCCTTAGTGTCCCCCCCCCCTACCCTGGTCCTCAACCCTCTACTACCCTACCCTGTCATCCTCTTCCACTTAAATCTCTTTGTTCATTGTTAACCTTTCTCTTTCATATCACCATGTTCTGTTATACATATACTCTTAAGATCTTTCTTCCCTGTCCCCAACCAGAGATCCTTTTCTAGTTTATTATAGTCTATAGATACTCCAAGTTAACCACTCAAATACAAAGGTTCAATTTCAGCATCCACATATGGCTGAAGACATCACACACATCACTGGACATGGAAAAATCAAGTTGATACTGATAAGGTAGTTTCCTCCCTTCTAGCTCGAATTCACGGCTTCAGAGGGGCATTCAGGATGTTTGTGGAGAAAAGTCATCAGCAATCTTACCTACTGTGAACCCTGTGAGTTGACAATAAGCAGCATGGGTACATTTGCCCATGGATGCAGTGATAGCATAATGTTAGGAAGGTAACCAACTGCTTTTGATGGGATTATGACCCACTTCACCAGAAGCAATGCATGCCTGATACTGTAAATGTAGTTAAGAACCATGGTTGCAAAGCTCATATAAAAAAAAAAAAACAAACAACAAAAAAAACTTACTACTATTGTCTTGAAAAAATGGACATCATAATATCATAATATGAAACTGCTTCTAAGTTTGTATCCCCATACCAATAGGTAAGTGAAGCTCAAAGATCTCATTAGAGAAGTAACTCCATGCAGTTGTTAATATGGCAACTCACAACAGGTCAAAGTACAGAAAATAAATGTCAAGGTAGTACACAACTACAAAATTGGAGATGTATATATCATACTCTTTGCCCCAACAGTTCAGACAGTCATGGAAGAGGTGGTTGAAAAACTGTAAAAGCCAGCAACTATAGTGGACCTGAGAGAAACAATGTCTTCTGGATATAACAGGACTGCACTGATGAACTCCCAAGTAATGTAGTTTGCCTGCAAAAGAGGTGTATAAGATCAAAGGAAGTCAATGTTCTGGCATAGATTGGGGAGGAGCTCATAAGGTCAACCTCTAGCTAAGGAGCTATTGACAGTTGACTGCTTCTTAGAAAGGAAGACTTCTTTTTTTTAAGGGTGTGGCCCCTGGTAGGTTGACCATCCTCCAGCAGATGGTCCCACACCTGTGAGTTTGTAGGTTGTTGAAATTGAACTAAATGAATTATTTTTTTAAAAAGATAAAATAAAATTTGGAAGTGTGGAAGTGAATTTAGGAGGAGTAAAAGAGAGGAGTAGAGAGTGAATATTATCAAACTACATTGTGTACATGTATGAAATTCTCAAATAATTAATAAAATATATCTTTAAAAGAATACAATTGTCAAACATAATGTTAGTACACACTTTTTAATAATGAAAACCATTATTATATGACTGTAATAAATTTTAGAAAAAAGTGTCCATTTTACTTTCCAGTCTGGCTGTATGATGAAATATGAATGATAAAAATATTATGATTTTCATCTGGGCATTGGTGGCACACACCTTTAATCCCAGCACTTGAGGAGGCAGAAGCAGGCAGATCTTTGTGAGTTCAAGGCCAGCCTGGCCTACAGAGCTAGTTCCAGGACAGGCTCTAAAGCAATACAGAGAAACCCTGTCAGGAAAAAAGCATATATATTCTTAGAATTTTTGTCAACATCACTATAATAATGTTCAGGGAAAAGTTTTTCCCAGTTATTTCCATATTATGTGCATTCCCTAAAGAAATTCAATCATTTCTAGGATTTGAAAAATGTGGAGATGCATTTTCTGAAGCCTTTCTCATGCATCATAGTCTTGGAAGAAGTTCAATTCATTGAGACAAACAAATGGTAGTAGTATAAATCAGGATGAGCAAAATATGCTTGCTATATGTGACTTTTTCCCAGACCATCACAAGCACAAGGACATGAACTCTGTGCAAACTCTGGCTCTAGCCATAGTAGCAAACACTAGATGAATACTGGCTCTAACTGTGGATATGAACACTGGGCAAACACTGCCTCTAACCATGGTTGTGAATGTTGGAAAAACACTGGCTCTACTCTTAGACACATCTAAACTTTGGTATAGACACTTTTATAAATGATCCCAGACTTTCCATGCCTGCTGACTATAGTAGTAGCAGTCAAGGAGTATTCAAAGACTTTCCCGTAGCCAGGCAATATTATCCAATACAGATAGCATGGCTTTTAAAATCACGATTCTTTTGTGTGTTCTTTGCTGTTCTGGAATTCATCATTTAATATTTTCTCTTTCTTTCACCTTGCAAATAGATTCAAAATCATGAGTTTTTCTGTAAAATCCAACCAATATAATGATGTTGATATGGTGAATTATCCTGGATTGTAATCTTCACTTTTCTAAATAGTGTTGAACAACTTTCTATACTTGATTTGCCTCATTGACCCACATTATCCTGCATCCCAGGATACACTATCTTCATTGATCCTCACTAAGCCAGATGGACAACATAGCAGTCACATCAAGCTTTCCCAGTTCCACTGAGTCACCTGTAAACTGATGGGAATAACTTAATCTCTAAATGTTTGG
This sequence comes from Phodopus roborovskii, assembly GCF_943737965.1. Lineage (NCBI taxonomy): Eukaryota > Metazoa > Chordata > Mammalia > Rodentia > Cricetidae > Phodopus > Phodopus roborovskii. Next base: position 13,559,489 of record NW_026125391.1, read on the forward strand.
GCTTTAGATATTGGGTTTTGTTTGCTTGCTTTGTAAATAACATTACCCAAGGGGAAGGATGTGATTCTTACTTACCTAATGGAAACATTTAATTGAGAAAACTGCTGCACTGAGGTATCCTCCAAATTAAACATAGTAGTATATAATGGCAAAAACTGACACTTCCTAGGAGAGGGATTCCATTGAAGGATGTTGCTGTCCTGCTAAAGGAACAACTTGTCATTGGGCTCAGAAACTGTATTTTCAGTCTTCAAAAGTCTCAGTTTCTGTAATATTGACACTTCCTAAGGATTTGTTCATATTTCTTGCCTGAAATTGCAAATAAGAATGGTTAACCAATCAAATTGAGACTCTTTCTACCTGAAATGTTATCTGTGAAAGTTACAAGATAAATCAGTGAACAATAAATGTTATGTGTTAGTATCTATGATATGTGTGACAGTTCCCTGGTCTGTCATATGTATTGCCATTTCCTGCCTTACAAATGAAAATTAGAAATTAAGCGTTCAAGAAACTAAGTTGTTATTGCAGAACATAAAAAGGCCAAGTGACAGAATTACTAGCATCAATTATTTATTCTATATTGTGCTATGATTCCATTTTGTATTCTGCAAGGTAAAGCATCACTTTGAAGTCACATACAAGACACATAGCCACTTCTACCAATATATAATTAAAAATATTAAAAATGGACCATTAAAGATGTTTTTAATGCAGAGCTCCCGGCTGGATAGCCCAGCTATCTAGCTCTCTAGGACCCAGCCCATGGGGGCACATCCCAAGCCCCAATCTATCTACTGCAGCTCCAGTGACTGGGCAGCAGCATTCTTCCTCCCCCCCCCACCCAATCTTTCACCCACTGCATCAGCAATCAAGGGAGACGCACACCCTACCTACACCTGGAGGAAGAACAATTACCAGAGCCATGAAGCCCACCTGCACCATTAGAGGAAGAGTGATCCCTGGAACCACAGGGCCTGTCTGAGCCTATTGAAGGAAGAGCGACCCACGGAAGCACAGGCTCCAGTTTCACCAATCAGAGGGAAAGATGGGTAAATGGCACTGTAAAAATGCATTCAACAACAACAACAACAAAAAAGCAATATGGCACCACCAGAAACTAGTGTTTCTACAACAGCAAGACATGAACATCCCACCACAAATGAAGCAGAAGAAAACAATCTTAGAAATAACTTTGTGAAAATGATAGAGGCCCTCAAAAAGGAAATAAAAAAATTCCCTTAAAGAAATAGAGAAAAAGACACACAAAAAGTGGAAGAAATCAATAAATTCCTTAGAGAAAGACAAGAAAATCAAGAAAAAGAAATCAAACAAGTGAAGACTTGAAAACTAAAATAGCATAGCAGCAATAAAGAAAACACAAACTAAGGGAATTCTGGAAATGAAAAATCTGGGTAAACAAACAGGTGCTATAGATGCAAGCATAACCAACAGAATGAAAGAGATGGATGATGGATGAGAGAATCCCAGTTGTTGAAGATGTAATAAAAAAATAGATTAATCAGTCAAAGAAAATGTTAAATCTCACAGATTTGTAACACAAAATATCCAGGAAATCAGGAACATCATGGAAAGGCCAAACCTACAAATAATATGGATAGGAGAAGGAGAAAAATTCCAGCTCAAAGGCACAGAAAATATATTCAACAAAAATATTCAAGAAAAATTTCCCACTCTGAAGAAAGACATGCCTATGAATGGAAAAGAAGCTTACAGAACACCAAATAGACTGGACCAAAAAAAAAAGAAAAGAAAAGAAATTACCTCACCATATAATAATCAAAACACTAAACATACAGAATAAAGAAAGAATACTAAGAGTGTCAAAGAAAAAAGGGCCAAGTAACATATAAATGTAGACCTATCAGAATGACTTGACTTCTCTGTGAAAACACTGAAATCCAGAAGGTCCCGGACAGACATTCTGCAGACACTAAGAGACCACTAGTGCCAGCCCAGACTGTTATACTCAGCAAAGCTTTCAATCACTATAAACACCTCATAGAACCTTTTTCTGAAATTGACCACATACTAGGTAACAAAGCAAATCTCAACACATACAAAAAAAAAAAAAAAGTAATAACCCCCTGTAGCATTTCATATCACCATGGCTTAAAGTTAGAATTCAACAACACTGATTGTTGAAAGCCCACAAACTCATGGAAACTGAACAATGTTCAAGTGAATCACCCCTGGGTCAAGGAAAAAAGGAATTCAAGACTTCCTAGAATTCAATGAAAATGAATGGAAATTTATGGGTCACTATGAAAGCAGTGCTGAGAGGAAAGTTCATAAAACTAAATGCCTACAAAAGGAATGTTGAGAAATCTCACACCTGAAAGCTCTAGAACAAAAAGAAGCAAACTCACCTAGGAGTAGTAGATGATAGGAAATAATCAAATTGAGAGCTGAAATCAGTACAATAGAAACAAAGGGAACAACTCAAAAAAAATCAATGAAACAAAAGAGTTGCTTCTTCAAGAAAATCAACAAGATAGACAAACTCTTATCAAACTCACCAAATTTACAAAATCAGAAATGAAAAGGGGGACACAACATCAGACACTGAGGAATCCAGAGAATCATTAAGTCATATTTTGAAAACCTGTACTCCACAAAATTGGAAAGCGTAAAAGAAATGAACAATTTTTTGGATATGTACCACATACCAAAATTAAATCAAGACCAGATAAACTATTTAAATAGTCAATGTAATCTAATCTACCATATATAAACAAACTAAAAGAAAAAAAAAGAAGAAAGAAAAAATTATCAGTTAATTAGATGCTCAAAAAGCCTTTGACAAAATCCAATACCCCTTCATGATAAATGTCTTAGAGAGATCAGGGATACAAGGGAACATACACAAACATAATAAAGGTAATATGCAGCATGCCAATAGCCAACATCAAACTAAATAAAGAGAAACTCAAAGTGATCCCACTAAAATCAGGAAAGAAGACTGTCGACTCTCTCCATGTCTATTCAATATAATAGTCAAAGTTTTAGGTAATAATAAGACAAGAAAAGGAGACACAAATTGGAGAGGAAGAGGTCAAACTTTCACTCTTTGCAGATGATATGATAGTATACATAAATGACCCCAAAAGTTCTAGAACGGAACTCCTATAGCTGATAAACACCTTCAGTAAAGGGGTGGGATACAAGATTAACTCAAAAAATTCAGTAGCCCTCCTATATACAAATGATAAATGAGCCTAAAAAGAAGTCAGAGAAACATCAACATTTAAAATAGCCACAAATAACATAAAATATCTTAGGGTAACTCTAACCAAACAAGTGAAAGACCTGTATGACAAGAACTTTAAGTCTCTGAAGAAAGAAATTGAAGAAGATATCAGAAAATGGAAAGATCCCCCATGCTCTTGGATAAGTAAGATCAACATAGTAAAAATGGCAATCTTACCAAAAGCAAACTACAGATTCAGTGCAATCTCCATCAAAATCCCAGCACAATTCTTCACAGATCTTAAAAGAAAAATATTCAACTTCATATGGAAAAACAAAACAATACAGGATAGCAAAACAATTATGTGCAATATGGCTATAGTAATGAAAACAGCTTGGTATTAGCATAAAAACAAACATGTGGATCAATGGAATCAAATTGAAGACCCTGATACTAATTTACACAGCTATGAACACCTGATTTTTGGCAAAGAAGCCAAAATTGTGCAATGGAAAAAAGAAAGCATCTTCGACAAATGTTGCTTGCATAACTGGATATCTGAATATAGAAGAATGAAAATAGATGTGTATATAATCTCATGCACAAACTCAAGTCTAAGTGGATCAAAGACCACAAAATCAACCCAACCACACTTAACCTGATAGAAGAGAAAATGAGAAGTAGTCTTGAATGCATGAGCACAGTAGACCACTTCCAAAATATAACACCAGTAGCACAGGCACTGAGATGAGGGCAACAATTAATAAATGATACCTCCTAAAACTGACGAACTTCTTTAAAGCAAAAGGCATAGCCAATAAGGCAAAACAGCAGGCTGCAGAATGGGACCATATCTGACAGAGGGCTGATCTCCAAAATATATAAACAACTGAAGAAGCTAGACACCAAAATACCAAATAATCTAATTAAACTATGGGCACAGATTAAACAGAGAATCCTCAACAGAAGAAACTCGATGGCCGAAAGACATTTAAGAAATTGTTCAACATCCTTAGTCATCAAGGAAAAGCAAATCGAAACACCTCTGAGATACCATCTTACATCTATCAGAATGGCTAAGATCAAAAACACCGATGACAGCTTATACTGGACAGGATGTAGAGTCAGGAACACTCTTCCTTGCTGGTGGAAGTGAAAATTGTACAGCAGCTTTGAAAATCAGTATGATGGTTTCTCAGAAAATTGGGAATCAGTCTACCTCAAAACCTGTTAATATCATTCTTGAGCATATTCACAAAGGTTGCACAATCATACCACAATGACATCTGTTCAACTATGTTTATAGCAGCATTATTTGTAATAGCCAGAATCTGGCAACAACCTAGATGCCCCTCAACCAAAGAATGCCTTCTTGGCATTCTCTCATTTCATTTCCTATCTGCAAATTACAAGCCAGGTTGTCCTTAGAACTAGGTGATTAAAGCTTGTGACAGAAGCTTTTGTCAGCAAAGAGCATCTGTTTGACCCAGTTTATTTTATATGTGAAGAAACCCAAATCTTGAGTGACAAAATGAGTTATCTACACAGTGACTTCTTGGTTTTTGAGTCAGAAGGTTTTGTGAAAATTGTGTGTGTGTGTGTGTGTGTGTGTATCTATGTACATACATGTAATATATATGTGTGTACACATATATGTGGGAATGGGATGGAAGTGTACATATATGTGTATACACACAGACACACACATATATGTCTCTATGTGTGTGTATATGTGTGTGTGTGTGTGTGTGTGTGTGTGTGTGTTCCTTAAAAGTAGTACTATAGGACAGCCAAGAGATGCATTCTTTTTTAAAGGGTCAGAATGGATTATTCCACTTTGAATTTCCTGCAAGGTAGTTTTGAGTTCACTTGGTATTTCAAAGATTATCCAAAACAAAATTCCTTTTCCAAACAAGATATTTTAAACAGAACTATCAGACATCTGCATGGATAGCCTAAATCCTCTCTCATTACTTCTATCAGCAGCTGTCCTTGTTTTTCCTATATCATAGAGGTCACACGTTTCCCTGTATTTATCCCCCTCCTTGTTTATGTCATCAAATTGCAATCTCTTAAGTATCATCAAGCTAATCTACTTCCCTGGTAAAGGTCACTGTCATGTAATCCAGAGAAACTCTTGATTGTACACATGAAAGGGAAAAAAAGGGTTTGGGTTAGTCAAACCCATCCAAATTTTCAGTTCGCTTTCTGCTAACCTTAAACAGAGATACCATTATGTCTTAAACACTCTCTTCAAACAAATGAAGTCACTCTCTAATTGACTCACTGCGCCTTGCTCTAGATTAATAACTCACGCTCAACTGCACATCTTCCCTTTGCTATGTTTCAAACTAGTTTCATCTGAAATCTCCAAAGGAATGGTTTGTTTTAGAAACATGAAGAGCTTAATACCTGAAGAAATACAGCAAATACTCACTTTATTTATACCAGGCTTCCTGTTTTTGTTTGTGTGTTTGTTTGTTTTTCCATTTTGAGACAGCTTTTAACTGTGGTCTTCTGGCTGGCCTAGAACTTGCTATATAGATCAGGCTGGCCTCAAACTCACAAAGATCCACCTGTGCACTATCACCCCCAGCACTTGAATGTTTTCAAATTGGTATCATCTAACAAACTCTCTATGCAGGTGTGATGAGAACAAACTGCACAGAAGAAAGTAAAAGTTGCTGGGGGTATTTTGCATGAAGTTAATAATATGGTTAAAACAGGGACTGTGATTTGTATTCCATGAACCATAATTTGTCTAACATCTCTACTACATGTAGTATCACAATTTGTTGTTCATGCTGTTGGTGAGCATTAGAATTAATTCCACTACTAAATCTTTAGAAACACAGGCTATTACTGGATGTTTACACCTGAAAGTGGATGCTTCCTGACAGACACTTACATGGGATTACAATGGATACTCAGTCATCAGCACAGGAATTAATATCCTTCTCAGCAGCAAGACTATGTATTCATGAATAAACCAAGAGTTCTTTCCTGATAGGTCCAACCATTTTAGGCAAAATCACAGCCAAGCACTGAGTCCTTTGTATCTGACCCCTTTTATGTGGCTTGGTGGTTAACAGTGTCACCTTGGAGCCTGACCACAGGCTCAGCTAGCCCATTTGCAGGCCACATTGACAGGAAAATAATAAATGCTACAAGAATAGCACTTATTACTGGTGGATACATTTTCTTTTCAGTTTTGGGTTTTGCATATTTGACTCTTTACTGAAAAGTGCATGCATCCTCAGATCTGTAGTATATTCAGTCAGTGATTCTTTCCTGTTTAAAGTAGTGCTTCACATGTAAGTAATAACAGTTGAAGATCTCCAAAGCCTTGGTGACTCAAAGGAAATAGCATCCCCACCTGCCTTCTGAAACGCCAATGTGATATTACATGCTCTTCATGCTGTCTCTCCAAATAATATTAAGGACGATATTGTAAGACTTGAATATGCTTTTAGTCCTTTCTTTCATATGTTCTGGGTGTTTCTATCAGTTCAAACACTGACTTTTATTGAAATTTATTCTTTGTAATGACAATTTGGAGAACTCGCCCCACACTCAGGAAATCCATGCCACAATGTGAAAAGTAAACAGAAACTGTTCTCCATACTGATTATGGAATAAGATTTTTAAAGGGGTGGAGAGGAGACAGAGCAACGTCAAGAACTGACAGATGGCAGCAGAAGAGCTCCTAAGTAGGGTCCGCCCAATGAAAAGTTCCACAAATTTTTTTTAAACAATAAATATTGTCATCTTGAAAAGATAATTCCCAAGAGTTTCCTGTCTCATTCATATTGGAAGACTTTATGTCCTCCAGTGCTAAAGGGAAAAGCAAAACAGGAAATTTGTTTTTAATTTTTAGCACATCTAAATACAAAACAACTTTCAAAAATAACATGGGAATGTAGCAGACATTTTCAACTAATCAGTTATTTAACATATCCATGAAATTTATCCTGTAACAACACAAAGGAATTTATATTTTAAAAACTCTAAATTTAAGATCATAATGATACCATATTACACATTGCTATAAAACAATTGCCACAAAATAACTTATTTGAATACAAGCTATTACACCAGACGTTATCAAATATAAGCAATTTTATTTATAGAATTTTACCAAAATATTAGTCAATGTTATTTTATTTTTGCAAAAATAAATATTTTTCATCATATTTTTAATTGCTTTTTTTAAAATCAAGTTTGTTGAGATATAACTTGAGTGAGCATGAATGATAAAAATGTAGCTTATTTAATTGTTAAACTCCACGTTCTCATAAATGTACTCAACTATTTGATCAACTTCATAACTAAGGCATAGAATATTTCCATCAAACACAAAAATTACTCATGTTCCATTAAAGTCAATAACTCCTTCCCTTTAGTAAGCAGGGTGGAGTCTGGTATTCTTTGGTTGTTACTTTTGTTTGTCAGATTAGGTTGGCTTTCCCCATTCCAGCGTATCATGAGTGGGCCTCACTTCTTTTGGTAAAATATTGGTGTTTTCATTAGGATTACTATTGCTGTGATGAAGCACCATGACCATAAGAAACACAGGGAGAAAAGGGATACTTTTGCTCAGAATTCCATATTACAGTTCCTCATCAGAAACAGTGAGGGCAGAGCAAGAACCTAGAGGCAGGACCTGATGCAGAGGCCATGGTGGGGTGCTGCTTACTATCTTGCCTCTCATGACCAGCTCATTCTGCTTTCCTATAGAACCCAGGATGGCACCACCCACAATGGGCTGGGCCCGCCTACTTCAATCGCTGATTAAGAATATGGCCTACAGACCTGCCTACAGACAAGTTTGTCTGGAGACATTTTCTCAACTGAGGCTCACTCCACTAATGACTGTAGTTTATGCCAAGTTGACGTAAAACTAGCCAGCACAATTTGAGCTGAAATGTATCCATGCTTTTCCATATATGAATAGTAGGATTGGTTTTTGTTTTTTGGTTTTTTTTTTTGTTTTGTTTTGGTTTTTTTATTACATTCTGAATGCTACCATTGCAAACCATAGATTACTACAGCTTCCAGCTCTCCTCAGGGTAGCTCCTTTTTTCAGAGGATGAGTGCTAATACAGAGACTGACAAATGATGAAAATACAGAGAGTGAGTAGCAGTGGAACACAGTCCTAAATGTGGCATTTGTGTCCCATTCCTCTGCACCCCCTCCTCTCAAGCTTCAGAGAACATGGAGAGGAAGAGAAAAGATTGTACGGTCTGTTAGGACTGCTAGAAAGCCCTGAACACACAGCAGGCTGTTGTCTGAACAAGACCCTTACAAAATCAAACCAGCTAAGTTCCCAGGTCCATGGGGGAAGGATCCCATAAGTCCCTATCCTCAGCTAAGGAACTACTGCCAGATTATAGTTATTGGGGGAGAGACAGTCTTTTTCTGGGATGTGGCCCCTGGTAGGCTGTCCATGCTCCTTGGAATGGTCCTATACCCAAGTACACGCAAGCAGCACTAATTAAACTTAGTGGGTTATTTAAAACATTAATTTAAAAAGTTGACATGAAGTTGGGAGGGCACTGTTGTCTTGTGGTCTAGGAGTAGTTGCAGAAGGAGCATGGAGTAAATATGATCCAAGTATATATATGTATGTATGACATTCTCAAAGAATAAAATAAAAAAATATAAAAATATCTCAAACTCTGCCATTGTAGTCAATCAGTGAAGAATGTTGTTGCAGTTTTAATTTGTATTTATTTTGTTGGTAAATAATGAATTTCAGTATTCTTTCATTTATTTCAAAATTTGCAAATCTTTTATAAAATGTGTTCAATCTCTTTCCAATTTGCATTGACTTTTTATTTTTTTTTATTTCTTAAAATGTTTATTGTACATGCTGTTTTCCTGGAGAATCCAGGTGTCTGAAGAGATTAAAGTCGGAGCTGACATTCAGCATGGAGAGGGTTACGCCAGTGCCCTCTTCTCTTTGTAGGTCGCCATCATCTTCTTGATTTCAGCAATGGCTTTCCCTGGATTCAGACCCTTGGGACAGGTCCGTGTACAGTTCATGATGGTGTGGCAGCGGTAGAGAGAGAAGGGGTCCTGCAGCTTGGCCAGGCGCTCCTCTGTGAAGTCGTCTCTGGAGTCGATCATCCAGCGATAGGCCTGCATGAGAACGGCGGGCCCCAGGTACTTGTCTCCATTCCACCAGTAGCTGGGGCAGCTGGTGCTACAGCAGGCACAGAGGATGCATTCGTACAGTCCGTCCAGCTTCTCCCGGTCCTCGATGGACTGCAGATACTGCTGCTTGCCCTCCTTGGACTCATCCTTCTTCTTCAGATAGGGTTCAATGGATTTGTACTGTGCGTAGAAGTTACTCAGATCAGGGACTAGATCCTTGATCACATACATATGTGGAAGAGGGTAAATTTTTGAGACTTTGCTGAGGTCCGTGTCGATCCTTCGAGTGCACGCCAGAGTGTTGCCTCCGTTGATGTTCATGGCACAAGAGCCACAGATCCCTTCTCTACATGATCTCCGGAAAGTCAAAGTGGAATCAATTTCATTCTTAATCTTAATTAGAGCATCCAACACCATAGGTCCACACTTATTCAGATCAACTTCGTAAGTCTGCATTCGGGGCTTATCTCCAGTCTTGTCCGGGTCCCATCGGTAAATGGCAAATTTTTTGATTCGGGGAGCAGCAGCAGCAGCAGCAGCAGCTGTCTGTGCCCCTCGGCAGGCCTGAAACTGCAGGCCGACTCTGCCGAGAGCGGTAGCCGGGAAGCCGCGCTTCAAGGAGACCCCAACCGCCGCCGCCATCTTGGCTCCTTGCATTGACTTTTTATTACCAAGTACACAAATTATTTACATGCTATATACAAATGTTTTGGCTATATGTGTTTGAAATATTTTCTTTTGGCCTATGACCTATTTATGTATTCAGTGATAATCTTTTATCCTAATTGCTTCATTCTCTTGCTATTTTTCAGTTTCTATGACTGAGTATAACATTGGGTAGCATTACTGAAAGCAGAAATCCTTGCTTGGTTGTTGTGGTGATTTGAATGAGACATCTCCCATAATCTTGGACATTTGCATGCTTGATCTCCAATTACTGGTGCTGTTTATGGAGGCTTAGGAGGTGTGGTCTTGCTGTAGAAGATATGTCAATGGAGGTGGGCTTTGAGAGACAAAAGACTCAAGCTATTCCCAGTGTGTTCTTTCTGTTTTCTGCTTGTGGTTCAAGATGAAAGCCCTTAGTTTATGCTGCAACTGCTATGTCTGCTGCTTCCTGTCATATTCCCTGCCATTGAAGATTGTTATTCCTCTGACCTGTAGGCCAAATACACCCTTCCTTCTGTAAACTGCTTTGGTCATAGTGTTTACAACAGCAATGGAAAAGTAACCAGGACATTAGCTACAAGTTTATAACACACTATTATAAGATTGAATTGGAATATAAAAAATAATTAATAACTTTAAAAAAAGGAGTTCCAATAGCCAGTTTGTCAAAGATTTCTTTTTACATTGAACAACATTTAATTTTGTCTAACAGACTTTTGGGGGTATAGTCTGAGAAGATCATATTGACTTTTGGGGTTATCTACTTACAACACAAAGTGTATTTGTTAAGTTTTCAAATATAAAATTAACTTTACATTTCTTAATGATGGTATATCAGTATTTCTATACACCACTTTACTAATAATTTATAAAAGATTTTTGGATCTAAGCACATGGATAATAAGAGTATAATTTTCTCATAATACTTTTTTGAATTTCTGTTGTGGTGGTTTTATTGAGGTCATAAATAAGTTGGCAGCTTTTTTTTAAACTTTCTTTTTTGTTCTTTGTATTTTTCACATCATACATCTCAATCCCATTCATTTCCTGTCCCTGTGTATCCGCCCTCTGCCCTTGTAGCCCTTCCCCGGGAGATGGGGGGCGGTAAGAGAAAAAATAAAGGAAAAAACAACAAAAAAAAAAAAAAAAAAGGAAGAAAATCTTGTCATGGACGCTGTAGTGAGACACAGTGAGTCACACAGTAAACCCTTTTGTCCCTGTATCTTTACTTGGAAGTCTTCATTGCAGAGTCATTGGTCTGGTTCTAGGCCTTTGGTTTCTCTATACTATAGATGCTGGGCCCTCACTAGGGCTCCTCCTGGATCCTTTGCTGTTGCCCCGCGTTGTGGAGATCCTGCAGCTTTGGGTCTGTGGGTCAGATCCCTTCACATGTTCCAGCAGATCACAGATGGGGTAGATGTTGGGATGGGCCAACCCATAACCCTGGTTCTGGGTTTGGATGGTAGCCTGCTAGCTCTCCCTTGTCCTCACCACCAGGGTGCGCTCTCCTGCATTGCCTTGGTGAGTTCATCCTTTGCAGCCATGAGCTAGGTAGGGGTGGGGCCACTTCTGCTTTCATATCCTCAGGGTATGATTAAATTAGCAACTTTTGTTTGGTGGTAAACTAAATAATTTAAAAGCCTGGGTGTTGTATATATGAGAAAGGCAATCCAATTAGTGACACAGGAGTAAAGCAATGCCAGGGTCAGTTTATCTGAGATCTATTGAGGACCTTCTATCTCTGTGGTTAATGTCAATAGAATGCAAGAAAAGTCCTGATTTCCGTTTGTATTTGGTGGTGATGATGAGGTTCCTCCTTTCCCTAAGAGAGCTACAATATAGGAGGCTCACTGTCCCACAAGATAAGGGCTGGAGAGATGGATCAATAGTTAAGTTCACTGGCTGCTCTTCCAGAAGACCCTTGTTTGAGTCCCAATGGTCTGAAACTCCAGTTTTAGAGACTCTGACGCCCTCTTCTGGACTCTGTGGATACTGCATGCACATGGTGCACAAATATACATGCAGGCAAAACATTAAATAAAAATAATACAAATAAAAAATATTTTTTAAAAAAACACACAAGATTAAATAGAATTCTGAGTTTTGTAACACATTGGATCCAAAATATTCAGGGTTTTGTTACATTTCAATTGTCATGCAAAGAATCAGGAAATCTCAAAATTAACAAGAAAAACAAACCCCCAAAACTGGAAGTGAGTTGGAAGAGAATGCTTTCAGCTAATCACGGAAATATTTGCAAAGACATTTGAAACTAATGGTAGGAAGGAAATATATGCAATGAAAGGAGTTGAACCAAATATTAATTTTAGAACTAAAGACTATAATAACTGCAAAAAAAAAGAATCCAAGTTGATGGGTCACTAGTTTTATATACAACATATAAAGAGACTGTAAATCATCATTCCTGCCTTTAAAACAAAGAAAAATAAAATGAACACATTGAAAATCAGCAAATTTTCTTGGACTCACTGAAGGACCATGGTCTAAGCATAAAGCATACCACTAAATCTGTTAAAATCCAGAAACCAGAAGACACACATATGGGAAGCAGAAACTATCAGAACACAAACTTTTGGTTAGACTTCAGTGGCAAGCTGGATGGATTACTGGGGTCTGATTGTGGTGAATCAAGAGGGTGGGAAACCATGGGGGCAGAATCTTAGGGAACCACCTCCTCTTGGTAGGCTTACTCCTAGAAGCCCTATCATGTTCTCATGGTGGAAAGCAGAAAAGGGTCTCCCATGTCTTCTGTGACTCTGGCAGAGAAGGTGACAAGTGACCTTTATGAAATATGTTCTGAATATCTGAACACAGAAAAGCCCTTCTCTCCTTCTGTTGCAGGTAGAGAATGGTGTTTCTCTACTCTATCCCCGTTGTTTTGCCTAAAGAGATGGAAGATGCCACTGAGAGATTCCTATGAAGTCATAGTTCAGTGAACATATAATTACAAGATGAACTTTTATTTCCTCCATTATACCCTACACCGTACAAGATAGTGAGTAAACAGATACATTAGCTGCAAGGCACAGACTCTCTGAACAGGAGTCCCTGAGAAAACCCAGAGTTGACAATGGAGATGAGAATAGAGGGACACTAGAGGAGTTAAGCCCCTGGCATGCATATGAACAGTTAACATAAAAGTCCACTAGAAGGCATATTTACCTCAACTCATACTACTCTTCACCAAATTTCAAAAATAAAGTACAAATGGCTAATAAACACATCAAAAAGTGTTCAACATCCTTAGCCATCAGTGGAATGTAAACTATAACTCTATTAAGATTCCTTCTCACCTCGGCTAGAAGAGCTATCATTAAGAAAACAAACAATAGTTCCTGGGGAGGAAACCCTTTTACATACAGGTGGGGATGGAAATTGTCCCAGTCACTCTAGAAATCAGTATGGTGTTTCCTCAAAAAAGATCCAAAAGTGTAGCTAATATATGACCCAGACAAACCAATCCCAGGTACACACATGCAGAATGGTAAAGTAACATACCCATATGGATACCTGCATGTCCATGTTTACTGCAGCCCTATTCACAGAATGGAATCACCATAGATATACCCACCAACAGGTAATTGGGTAAAGAGAACATGGCATATACACAGATTGGATGGACACTTATTTTGCCATAAGGAAGAATTATACTATATTCTTTGCCAGAAAATAGACACATCTAGAGATCACACTAAGCTAAATAAATCAAACTCAGAAAGACAAATATTGTAGATGGTTTCTCAGTTGAGTCCAATTGACACATAAAAGTGTGTGTGTGTAACAGAGAGGGGGTAAAAAGTGAGAGAGAGGAAAAGGAGATGAAGGTAAATGAAGTGAATAAAAAGGGAAGAGGAAATCAGGAGGGCTAAGAGGAGGTAGTGGTTGGAATGAATGTGCTCAAACAACATGCTATATACTTCAAAGAAATTATATGACACCTAATACTATGCACAAGAAATACACATTAATTAAAGATTAGAAGGAAATAGCATTCTATCCAGGAACTCATTGGAAAAGTTTATTAATAAAGTTAAATCTCACTTTTATACTAATTTATGTGTATATATGTATATATTGTTCATAAAATTCTGTATTAGCAATGAGAAGATTACAATAAAAGCTAAAAGACTAAATGTTAAAAGGCAAGATCCTAATCTATGGAGGCAAAATATTCATAGTAGCTTCATATATTCCTGGAGATTTCTTAGATGGTACACACAGTTGTCTCTATGAATTTTGTTGAAGCTCACAATCTGGTTGTTTGAAGAGGTAGTATCTCTAGTGAATGTAATTATCTACACAGAATGTAATTATCTATACAGTGGGACTTGCATCAATCAACACTTTTCTTTTTATCTTTTATTTATTCATTTTTATTTCCTAATTTGTTTCAAATTATCTTTCAGATTTAAGAATAATTTGTATGATTGGCCCATTAGTAATACCTCTTTTTGTTTTGTTTTGATTTTTAAACAGTTGCTCAAGAGTTTACAATAGTCAATGTTAACACATTGTTGTCTGTCTTCAAGGAGCTTGTAATGCAGCATGTGGAGAGTGAGCTATTTACAGCTTTATGCTTCTACTTCTCCCTCCCACTGCAAACGATATTTCATTGATGAACATACTCTTCCTTTACATAGTGTCAAACTATAATTTTGTTGGCAATTGGATAACCTGTACATCAGCTTCAATCATTAGTAATAAATTATATCAGTGAGACTCTGCCATGTTTTTTACTTGACATCTAGTTTATCTTTCCTTTTTCTTCTCTCTCTCTCTCTCTCTCTCTCTCTCTCTCCCTCCCTCCCTCCCTCCCTCCCTCCCTCCCTCCCTCTCTCTCTCTCTCTCTCTCTCTCTCTCTCTCTCTCTCTCTCGGCTTTTTTGAGACAGAATTTCTCTGTATAACAGTCCTAGCTGTACTGGAACTCATTTTGTAGACCAGGCTGGCCTTGAACTCCTTGAGATCTGCTTGCCTGTGCCTGTGCTGGGATTAAAGGCATGTGCCATTTCCTGGCTGTTTTCTTTCTTTCTGTCTTTCTTTCTTTCTTCCTTCCTTCCTTCCTTCCTTCCTTTCTTTCTTTCTTTCTTTCTTTCTTCTCCTCCTCTTTTTCCTCCTCCTTCTCCTCATCCTACTCCTTCTTCTTTTAATATTTATTACTGAAAACACAGATGCTCAATAAGTCTTTCCTCCCTGGTTAGATGTAACTCAAGTATTCTTTCTCCTCTGCTATCTCTAGGAATTACAGTTGAGCCTGACTTCATGAACTGCCATGTCATATGCATAGCTTCCTAAGCTTCCTAATCACCTACAGAGGACAAACATCCCAGAGCTCTCATCTCTTCCCTGTATTTAGTAAGACTACTGTGCTCCTTTTGGGTACCACTTCCCTGTCCCTCCAGAAAATTCTTCAGTCAGAATGCTGGGACTGCCATAAAGCTCCTTTTGTTTATTTAGATTCCCAAAGGCCAGGGTCTTGCCCTGACTCTGAGCAGTATCTGACAATGATTGCTTCCTGTACTTTCTAAGGTTCACTGCCTGCTTGTAGCAGTGATGCAGGAACGGGGCAGCTCTTTCCTGAGAGAAACTAAACTGAACTTCCTATTGTGCCATCTGTCACCAAGAAAGTGGATATAACTACTCATATGTTGGACTTTACCACCTTATTCAGATTTGTAAATTTTTTGTTTTCATCACCTTTAAAGTGGGCTTAAAATATACACTACTGAACTGTTGTGCTGGTTACTGAGTTGTCACTAGAAAGAATAAGATACTCATTCCTGATCTCTCCAAGACAAGGTAGTTATATCAAAATATAAAAAAAAACAATTACATGAATTCTATAGATTATATTGTTCCCCTAGGCTCCTGCTGCTGCTGACAAACACATTAGGAATTTAACAAAACTGAGTCCCAAGTTTATACTTACCTGGACTTCTCATACACTATGAATGTCCAAGTGGTCATTCCATCCTATTCATAAACTCACATTTTTCTATTCTATTGTTCTTAGTTGTGGACTTCTCCAATTGCTACGTGTATGCATCATTGTGGCATCACCTCACTCTTTGTAAAGCTGGTTATAAACCATTCTGTCTGACTGTCTTCCTTGCTTACACAACCCCCAATGTTTTCTTAGTTTACCTATTTTCCTATCTACTAAATCACTTTTAATATCATTTCTACTTAAACTGAAGGGGGAGAAGATGATTTGTGTTTCTTGTATATATGGACAACAAAAAAATAAGCACAATTCATTTCATGAAGAATATTTTTTACTTCATTGTGGAAATAAAAGATTACTAGAAGCTTTAGAAGAAGATCATCCAGCGTTTCACAAATGCTGTCTTTTGAATAAAATTCAGAAGGATGCACACAGTTAATAATCAACATTGAAAGGCTTTGTAATGTTTCACACAATTTCTGATTACCTGTAATTTATTATGGTTCTATAAAAATAACTCTTTCCAAGATACAATCCTTCAAGATGAAATGGTGTCAAAATAATTATATTCCATAGATGCTAGAAATTATATAACTATTTAAGAGGTAGAATAGATAAAGTCAAAGAACACAAAGTGTACTGTTACCTTTCTCTGCCAAAAGGTAAATTTCATATTTTGTATAATTTTTCTTACCCAATTCAAAACAAAATCCAGAAAAATAAATCTAAGACTTTCTAGAACATTTCAATTTTAATTGTGGTTTCTTCCACAAAAGATGCCATGCTTGGCAACTCCACTTTGTACAATCTGCTAGTCAGACCTAGTATTAGTAGGATGCTGTCAATCACCTCAAATCTTTTTTTTTTTTGTCCATTAACATTTAGCAATATTTTAAGAAAATATTTTATCATCTATCCTGTCTTTGTGAGTCTAAAGTCCTATATGTAACTTATCTTTAATCCTAACTAAGGAAAACTATAACCATAACTATCTGTCTTCAACTCCCTCAAAGACCTCTTGAGGTGTGTGTGTGTGTGTGTGTGTGTGTGTGTGTGTGTGTGTGTGTGTGTGCAATTAGAAGTCACGTTATATCAAGCAATAAAGGTTGTTTTGATTATTGTGCTCCCCAAAATTTCCCTAGAGATTTTATAATGAGCTTGCTTATTCTAATAGAAAATTGACAAAAATCTGAATTTTGTTGGGGAGTATGTGGGATTTGCTTCTCCATTTATTAAATACACTTTAATTTCTTTCAGCAATGTTTATCAAGCACAAATAGACAAAACAATCTTGAAAACAAGATCAAAGAAGGAAGACTCAGATTCACTCAAAGCAGGATTACAAGACAGTGTGATGTTGGTTTAAGTGTAGACATATTGGTCAAATGAGTGGAATTAAGGTGGAGAATGAGGTCGACTGCAGGCAACTGGTTCTTAAGAGTTTCAAGGTCATTTGATAGGAAAATAATAATTACCAGACAATGTGCTAGCACACCTGATAGCTGCATGTGAACTGTAGTTCTACACCATGTATCATATGTAAAGCTTCATTCAAAATGGAGGAAATATCTAGATTCAGTGTCAGTACTAGAATTATAAAGGTTTATAAGGAAAGTTTATGAGTAAATTTTCCTTGAATTTATAATTGTATAATATATAATGTCAAAAGTGTGAACAGCAAAAGAGAGATGAGATTGCTCAAAACTCTCATATTTTAAAAGATATTATCAAGAAATGAGAAAGAAACACAGAATACTAGACAAACCATAAGCATGTGCAAATACATGCTCCTGTTTTTTGGACATATGTCCTAAGAGATTTATATCTAGAACACTTATGGAGACATACAGTCCAATAACAGAATAAATGACAAAACTCAAAAATTACTGGAGGATTTGAACACACATTTCCTCCAACGACACAAGGTCAGTAAATATCAAAAACCTTTTTTGTATATTATAAGCCCCCAATTTTAATTCCAACTACTTCATAGCTACTACAACTAATAAAATTTAAAAGTCACAAAAATTAGTAAGGGTATGAAGGGTGATAGAACCCTCTTATACCACTTTGGGAGATGTAAAATGGAGCAATCACCTTGGGAGCCATTCTAGCAGATCCTCACATTGTTAAACACAGGGAGATTATACAACTCTGTAATCCCACTCATAAGTATGCACCCAAGAGAAGCAAAAACACAGATCTCGGAGCAGCACTGCTGACGTGGCTGAGTAGCACTAGCTGAACTGGTGAGCAAATCATGGCCCATCTAAGCAATGGTCAGACAAACAGTGAAGTACCACGCTTCCGTGGCTCGAAACATGCTAAGGGGAAACTTGTCAAAAGAACATGTAGTCTCTCTCCAATTCTATTTGTGTGCAATGGTCAAAAAAGACAATTCAATGGAAACCGTTGTTGCTTATTGTTGGGACATGAGTGAGTATTAGGATGCTATGTCAAAAGGCAGCAAGCAGGATATAGATAAACAGGTAGTTACACGGACAGAGGTTATTTACTATAGGAAGTTTCAAGATAGGCCTTGAACAATCTGAAAAGCATGAAATCAGTAACATGGCTAAACTTGAGTAAGAAGGTCAGCAAACCAGGAGAGCCAATGGTGTAACTCACCAAAGAGGCCACAGGGGGAGGCTGATGCGAGAGCCAAAGTCCATAGACCAGGGAATCTTATTTCTGACTGGTCAGGGATATCACGGAGTATTCAGAGTAAGATGGGGGATACTGAATAAGTCTACCTGTTTCTTCTGGCAGTGTCCCCAGCCTTTGGGATGCTAACACTCTCCGAGAAGACTTTTTTTCTTTACTCGGGTAACAAATGCATGTGTGGGGCGCCTCTGGATCCCTCATAGACATACTCACAAGTAATGCTTTCCTTACTATTGAGGTAATCTAGGCAGGCTGACACCTGTAGTTGATATTGCAGAAGTTGATAGTTAAATGGTATAAGATTTCCCTTTGAGATGATGGAGCTCTTGAGACTGACTGGGACAATATACTACAAATCACTGACTTGTACATTTTTAAAGGAATGAAGTGTAAGGAGTGTAAACTCTTCATAAAACTGCAAAACAAGAAAAAAGAAAAAGAATAAATCCCCTATTTTTCAATGTTTCACTATAGAATCTAACAATATCTACAAAACATGAATGAATAAACAGTCAAATGTGTTTCCCTTTAAGACTCAGGTTAGTTATCCCTGTTTCTGATTCGTTGACATGTGATTCAACAATGTGGTTCTTAAGGAGGCATTTGGTGACGAAGGAGCTGATAAATCTTTTCTTTGCTGAATGTTGGTCGGATGTTTTTCTCTTTTCCCTCTGAATCATGATGCTGTGCTTGACAACATTAGTTTTAACTTAGTTATGGAAAGGTTCATTTCCAGTTCTAAACTCAGATCTTGGGAATTGCAGGGGAGTCCTACATTTTATAGAAATGCGGAACATATTGTTTCCTGTGATTTGAGTGATGAAGCAGATTACATGTGACACTGATGAGTGAGATAGCAAGTTCAAATGCCTAGACTTTTGGCCATATGTAAAGCAATCATAGCACCCAAAGTATGCTTTGCACTAATCTGCAGTGGCTTGGGTACTCGCAGGGAGTAAAGAGGTTGACACATGTGCATTGCCTAGACAGGGCAGAAGGACGGTCACTGAAAGGGTGTTTACTGACTGGGTCTTCAGTGTGCATTCAATGCACAAAAGTACCAGGAATATTGCCAGCCAACAGAAGTGTCCCAGCTTAAAATGACACACACCATGTATCCCGAAGCCTTCTATTTTTTTCTTCCTCTATGTCTTTACTTCATGTTAACAATTACAAAACATTTGTTAAAACTTGCCAAGATTCTTAAGTCAAACCAGAGATTGATTTGCCCCTGAGTATGAGCATTTATATTTTATAAACCTAAAAATCTTAGAGAATTCAGTAACTTAAAACACACATTCACCACCACCTGAAGCAGAGCAACAGCAAAAAGATTCTTTCTGGTCCCTAAATATGAGGGAGGTGGTCCAGGCAAGCTCCCCTCTGACCCAAATATTATTAGATCAGAATCGGCTACATCCTTTCTCATTTGAGGAGTACCTACCCTTAGTCCCTGTGTGTTTACAATGAATCATTGCATAGGAAGTCAGAAAGCACCAAGTAAAAGGGTAGAGCTAAAAAATAAAATCATTCATCCCAGTGAACCAACATTATTTATAGTTCCAACCATGTCACACTTATCACACACACACACACACACACACACACACACACACACACACACACACGATTTGCACTGTTGAATGCACCTGGGAAAGAACTTGATGAAATAGTTCAGATAAATGGTGTCCCTTCTTTTCAATAAAACAAAGGGTGGTTTTCTCATTTTCGGAGGACAATAGGGAACAAAGTAAGACAAGTTAGTAAAACTACAGGATTCATCCCAGAGCCAGATTATCTCCTTTATGTGTGCATCTGCTACTAAAAAATGTCCTTAGCATTCACTGAGCAAGTGTCAAAAGTGCAAAAAGACTGATTCCTTTCATAATGCCACATTACTTGACTGTCACAAGGAAACCAGAATTACAGTGAAAGGGGTCTGGACAACGAAACAATGCTCACAGACTGAAAATTAGGTCAACTCACCAACCTTGTATAGCTTTCTCTGTACAGTAAGAATCATAAAATCCAATATTAAAATTCAATCACTAAAATTGACTATAAAGAGAAAAGAACAGTGATTAGTTTCTTTTTCCTATTTTTTTGTTGAAGCTAAAAAGAAAGGCTTTCGGTGATGTACAAACTGTTTAATTCATGAGGCATTTTTAAGCGTCATGTGAGAGCTGGGACTGTGAATTGACTGACGTTATCTGAACATGACTAACATCCTACAGAAAGTACTGTAAAGCTCCAAGAGAACAAGTTCTTCTGCTAATAAGTTACAACTGAGTTGCTCCCTAAAAATAGATCAATCAAATGATTTAAACAATTTCTCTAGAGAATAGAGAAGGAACATGAAGAAACACGAATATTTAAAATATTAAAAACTCCTTCTAGAGACTTGAGAACAAACACAGTTTTAACAATGTCGGCACCAAGCCAAAAACTGCCCAGCGGCCTCTGGGGATAAAGACTTTTAACTGTTCCTGAATGCATAACAAAGCAGGCAGCCTTTCTTCCTTCTACCTCCCTGGAAATAAACAGTCAACTATGCATCTTAAGAACTAACTACTGTGACTGTGCTCCCAGCCTATTTGCTGACACAGAGAATCTTGGGAGGGTGGGTTGACTCATGGGCCTTGTGAAGTTTTCCTCATTGTCCTTGTTATTAAGGTCAGTTGAAGGCAGGTTATGAGAAAAACAGTTGAGGAAAAAATGGTAACTTTTCTTTCCTTTTAGTAAATACCACCCAGTTTCTCACTCCACACACTGTATTTAGAACAAATACTTACTGTTTTGTTGCACTTTAAGAAGACTGGGATTTTGATAATTTTTCTAGAAGAATGCATACAAATGCCTTCAGGGTGTAGTTTGCTCTGTTTACTTGCTGTCCCCAACCCTATTATAGGTGCCATTTTGACTACTGGCTTCTGGGTAGGAATGAGATCATATTGCTCTCAACTGGACAGACTTGGACTGAACATTTAGATTTGTCAGCTAATGATGGGGAACTCTGGGTAAATGAATCAAACCTCTCTATCCTCATGATCTTATTTGTAAAATGGAGGTTACATATTTCACACTGTTTAAGAAATGGAGATACCAGCACAACATTCTATTCATAGTAAGAAGGTATAGAAAACCACTATTTATCATTCATGAAGGAACTTCAGTCACCACCCTCAGCACAGAACTAAAGATGTTCTTTCTGTGCCCAGCCCCCTTTGTCCTTGTGACAGACTGTCAAGGACATCTCCTTACCATGCAAGAGCACTGTTCGAAGTTGAATGTTTCTGGAGGAAATGACATTTCCACAAACTGATGAGGGTAGAGATTGAAAAGAAATCATCATTGGTTGCTTTTTCCACTGTTAAAGTTTTCTTTCAGTTTCTTGTGCTACAAAAATAGGTGGCAGGGGCTAAGCAGGGTAGGAGGGCATCAAAGTGTCTGCCAGCAGGAAATGACTGGGGATGCCATCAGTTAGCTGTCTCGTTCATATTTCAGAGTGGAACAGCAAGTCGGAATGCTCGACTATATGGCAGGAAATTCTTCACTAGCCCCCTCTTCCACATCTGTTGCTTCTCTCTGAACCCATCTGCTGGAGTTCAGCAGTGTCCCCACGCTCCCTCAGTTAACTTTCAGCAGGCAAGTCCCCACTAGCAACCCTGTATTTCTGATAAATGAAAACACCCAAGCTCTGTTTTGTTCCACACAAACCCTTGCAAAGAGACAATGAGACACACTCCTGTTCACAATTCGTATAGAGTGTGTGCCACACGTGCCCACACAGTTGGTAAGGATAGTTCATTTGTAAGGTGCTTTGAAAGTTTTGTTTTCAACTATTGTCTCCCATGATCCTCAAGAAAATTGCTTCAGTGAGTAGGGATAAGGAAGGGAGACCAGTGGTGGAGATTGGAGATGGTAACGGAGAAGTCAACCAGCAAAGAGGCAGACTCAGAGCTTATGACTCCAGTCCATTTAGAGCATTTCCCTTATAAAAGTACAATGATGTGTGTCTATGTATGTTTCTCTTTGTTTTTAACAAGAGTATACCTGTATTTTGAAAACTGAATAGTTGTTACAAAATTACTGATCAATCAACTGAAAAGAATTTCTTTGGTGGTATATGGAACCGTTGCCTTAGGGGCTAGACTATATGGGACACAGGTGTGCTTTGTTATGTCGATGGGATTCAGGGCAATTAATGCCCTCTCTCCTGTCGCCTATTTAGCACACAGCAAGGCTGGCCTGTTAGAGAATCCTCATGTGATCCTTGATTGCATTACCAAATATGATCAAAAGACTCTACCTCAATGGGCATGATTGTGCTGCTTGCTAAACTCAATGGCAATTTATTTAAATATGATACTCCGCAGGAGAACGCCTTCAAAGAAAAGGCACAACAGGCAGTTTATCATTTCCATGCGAGGTATTTGAAGTTATTGCCTCTTGAAAGCACTGGGAGAAACAAGGATAGTGCAGGAGGAAGAGCTAATGTGATATGATCATGAGCTTCGTCCTCCTCACATAATGCTAGTTATGTCCTAGAGTTAATGGCTTGGTGGTCCCTTCTTAACACAAATCACTCTTCCAAAAAGAGGGAAGGGATGGGTGTGGGTGGTAAGGAAATTAGGAGCATGGATCGAGGCAATAATGTATCTGAGATAATCGGGTGATGCAAGCACATTACTATCCAGTGTGTGGCAGAGTGCCGCTAATTCACTGAAAAGCTAACTCAGGCAAATGTAAATTAAAGCATGTGCAGGATTGGACTGTGCAAAATAAGAGCAATTAGCTCTGCAGTGTGTGCACATCTGCAGTGATCCTGCGTGATGCATCTTCTATTAATTTACTTTATTTGAAGAAAAGAATCAGGTCAACAGAAGGAAATGCACAGCTTTTGGCCACTACAAAGCATTTCCAAACATTGACTAAGTTTGCTATGTAAATGTGTCAAATGTTCTTTCAGCTCAGAATAGAAAAGCAGAGTCCTTGTTGGAAAAGAGGCCTTTTTAAGCATCTATACTTAAAGTACTAGAAGTGTGTTAATGACATCTTTGTGTCCTTCTCTCTTTGCTATCCTTTGTGATGTGATTTCCATGTTGTGGGGCAAAAGAGTGGGCATTATAGACTTAATAACTATATTTCACTTGTAACTTTAACCCTATAAATCTGGGATTTGGAATATGTGATGTGGAAAATTATAATTTAGCTCCTGAATCTGGAAATACTTCATTGTATAATGTTTATGCACCAACATTTTAAACGTTTCTATATTAAAGCACAGAAAACTAGATTTTAGCTCTAAGACATAAAGATTCTGATGAAAAATATTTCTATGATATAAAGCCTAATCTTTTCCTAGCTATAACAATCTCAACTGTTAGCTAATAGATTATTAAATGCCTCTTATTTTATTAGTGTTTTCCAAAATTATTAGTGTATATAAGCAAATTATTAGTTTTCAATGAATATATGTTTAAAGTGGATATTTGTTAAGTACAATCTAACATGCTTCATTTTTATGATCAGTGTGCTTTTAAAACAGACAGAACTCTTTGTATGTATGTACGTATGTACCTATGTATCTATGTATGTGTGTGTATGGGAAGGCAAAGTGGTCCCAACCAAAAGTTATTTTTCTATTACTTAAATTAAAAGCAGTTTATTTGTGACTCCCTAAATTTACCTTTCCTCAAACAGAAGAAACAATGGACTATAAATGACGTGATATAGTATCCACCAACCAAAGTTCAGTTCATAAAACTCCAGTTCAAAGCAATTAGTTTAACGTTGCATTGTATCTTGTTGTGGTGATACAGTTCAGTACACTCAAAGATATGTCTAAAATTCAAACACTTTCAATACTTTAAGGCTTACAAATTAAAGAGATATAAAGCATTAAAACCCAGGGAGACATTCTGATACAATTTTAGCACCTGTGCTGAATAACTTATTTAAAAATAAAATGACCTTAATATAAATATTCTTATTAAAATTCAATACATATTTCTATACTATATAATAACTACTAGACCAAAAACAACCATGTTGTTTTTGTTTAAGATCTTTAAAAATACATAATTTTACATGTGTGGGGTTTTTTAGGCTATGTAAAATTAGATTCAACTTAATTAAAGATGTCAAATTAGACATTTCAGATTTCTAGACTAGAATAGCACTGTCTGAGAACTGACAGGATGGCGTCAGTGAACACTGACAAACCCCAAATCTTCACCAACCACACTTTCATTACATAATAAGGTGAAACAGCTTCTTCTTTACTTTGGCACCAGCTTTGTAAAAAAGACATAATTTTAAGTAGATACAATACAAGATAATAGAAATTTTGACTAGATGGATTTATTAGCAGAGATTTCTTTCTTGGATACTTTTTGAATTGTGGTTTCTATAAGACGATGTTTGAAAGGCAGCATTTAAAACATGCACCCTTTCCTGCCAATAAAAGTTTGTCTCTGTGTTAGGAACACGTGTGGGTTTTAGTTTTTGTGCTCTCCTCTGGCCTTTTAAGTGTGACTAGTAAAGGAAGGAACAGCATTGTTTCTTCCACACTCCACGAGCATAAATTATGCAAATGGTATCATTAAGACCTCATTTGAGAATCTTATTTTTGTCAGATCTGACCATTAACTACATCTATGCCACAAAGTAAATTAGACTTTGTTGTGTTAATCAACTTCAAACTTGGAAATGTTACCTACATGAGGAAGATGGGCAAGAAGAGATGCTTACGTATCATTTTATAGTAAGGAAATGAAACGTGAATGTGAGCGTCTCAGATGAACTGTAGTAAGCACAGGTGTCCTCTACCACTTTACTCTGCCAACACAATGCTGATTTTAGTTTCCATATCTGTAGGCTAGGCACAAGCTATTATTCTTCAGGAACTGTTAACTCCCTGAGACACAGTTAGATCAGAGCCTCTGTGTTAATTCTCAATTTCCTGGCTTTTTGAGGGCTTCAGCAGGCCCGCAATGTTTCTCAAACTTTTTTTTTTCTTGCGGTTTAATATTTCTAAAACCAGTAAATTATTTCCAGTGTTCGTAAAAAAAGACAAATTTCTTCGTGGTTAGTGACCACAAAACAAAACAAGAAGTAGAAACACTGCAGAACATGAATCCTAAGAAAAGTTTAAGTTTTAGACCCTTATGTTAGTGCCAGATGTGAAAATAAGAAATTATAGTGAAGATGTGGACTAACACAGTCAAGATGCTTTCCTGTACCTACCATTCAATTATCAATGATGAGGATGCTAATTGTTATGTAAATTTACATGCATACAAGCTCTCTGAGGATATACAGTGAAGGTCAGTGAAGGAGATTAACTCAGGGACCCTGACAGCCAGGCAAGAAACAGTCTTACTTACTGGTTCAAGTTATTAGTAACTTTCTTTTCAAGAAAAACAGGAAAGTGAAACTCTTAGTGAAGTGACTTTTAATATCAAGGAGATAGTATTGATTTATACTTATTTCTTATATTTACCCTGATCTCAAGTTTTTAACCCCTAATTGTAATTACAGTGACTGTAGGTTCATAGTTTGGGACGTTTTAATAACCCTTTCATTTACAAATTCTAAGCTATCATTTGAGAAACAAATGAACATTTATTGATCTTATAAATTTAAAGTTTGTCAAATCACAGAGAAAAGTATCTCCAAAGTAATATTTTGCAGTACATTTATTGAAAGATCCCCAAAGATATTAGATCATGGAAATGACAGATACTCCATTCCTCAATTATAGATAACCTGACACTCAGATAAATTCAGTTACATGGCTAAATAACACAGTAATACGGGGCAGAGCTCAGACTAGACTTCTCTTTTCAATATCCTAAACCAACTCAGCTACACATCAAAAGGGGAATTTTTTTGTTTATGGGAAAATGAATAATGTAAGAATATCTTATAAGATCAAAACAAGAATAGAGATTCCAATCCAACAGGCAGTACGAATGGTCTCACTGCTGCCTAAAAGAAATGCAAAAGCAAATCTCATACTTAGACTACCTAGTAAAGGGACATTCTTGAGCATCTTCCCTCAGTTCATGTCTGAAATACAAAAGCAAATCTCATACTTAGATTACCTAGTAAAAAGACATTCTTGAGCATCTTCCTTCAGTTCATGTCGCTAACTGGACTGTTGATTCTTTCCTCATATGTAGAGGAAGCACAAAGGAAGGAAAACTTTGAGGATGAGAGGGACTAATGGCAACAAATGCAGCGGAGACTGTAGGCTTTCAAGTTCAGACAGAGTGAAGCGATCAAGATCTTAAGTTGTTTTCATCATTACTCTTGCCGGTTTATGCACACTTCTTCTGGAGCTGATCAAAATTGGGACTCAGATGGTATGCACAGATAAAGAACATGGCATATTATGCTGAGATTTCTGTTTCAGACGTGGTGAAATTAATGAGCTACGTGGAGGGCTTTCTCTAACTTAAATCACATCTCTTTGGCTCCAAGAAGTGCTGATCTTAGAAAACTAGAAGACACATATCTAGGGTGACTCCTTTTGAGAAACATCTGTAAGAATGATGGAATGCAATGTCAGTATGTATGATATTAATATTGGTCAAGAGTTTTGTTTCTGGCTGCATGTAACAATTATTTACTATGAAAGATGAATTTGAATATAAAAGCTAAATAAATGTAAAATGAAGGAAAGGAAAAACAAATATTTTTGTTTAATATATTTTCTTTCAAATATATAATTACTCTCAGATGAAATCTAGTCTTCTTCTGTA
Organism: Phodopus roborovskii; assembly: GCF_943737965.1. Classification (NCBI taxonomy): domain Eukaryota; kingdom Metazoa; phylum Chordata; class Mammalia; order Rodentia; family Cricetidae; genus Phodopus; species Phodopus roborovskii. The sequence continues at coordinate 13,586,918 of NW_026125391.1, forward strand.
TGAAGCCCTCTTAATGAAAAGTATACATATTCCTTCTATTAGCTATCCTCACTGGAATAAAGTACTGGAACTGTCTTACATTTAAAAGGAGAGATCCCTGGCCCAAACTTCACCATGAATTTTAAAATTAAATGTAGATCATGAAGTGTTTTCCCAAGAGCATATTAAGCCATAAATGTTAAGTGGAATAATCCAGAATTATGAAACACTAGTTACCAGTTAATCATATAATGATAATGATGCCAAGAAGAAACAATCCAGACTTCAGACTTCTTCATCCTGACAAACATGATGCTGAAGCAAATGAGTAAGTTTGAATATATGGGGCAAAACAAAATGCAGCAGAGAGTAAGGTAATCATGTGTATAAATTAAAGCTATTAATGTAAATATATAAATTAAATTTTAAATTCAGGTGTATATGTATGACATATAATAGAACACCATGCCTTTGCTTCCTGCCTTATGGCAATCAATATTTTCACTTGGGTGCTGTTGGTGTACACTTTTAATCCCAGTATTCAGAAGGCAGAATCAGAGGCTCACCCCTAATTTTGAGTTCAGTCAGATGTACACGAGTTCCACACCTGCCAGGGCTACAGAGCAAGACTGTCTCCCAAAACCAAAGCAATCAAAAAAGGACAACAAAACCCTCACACCCTCAGAGGAATACTCCCTTACTTAACAGGGATGGAACTTTAAAACCACACTACCTCTTTTATGTTCACACTAGATCCTCTTTATTTTAATTTAGGCTCATTTAAATTTATATATTAATCTTTCACATTTCCTAAAACCTTGCCCTTTTCTCCCTTGCATTGAAACCTTTAACTCATGTGCCCACTCCCCGTGCTCTCTGAGTGATGGGCCAGAAAGAAGATATAGGTAGGTAGGTGGCAGGAAAATGCAGCCAGGCTGAGGCTCAGGCTCTGCTGCATTGGTAGCAAAAACAAAGGCTCTATTATGTGCCCTCAGGTGAGTCACTTAACCTTGCTGTGTCACAACTGTTCCACCTACAAATTCAATATTCACCTCTGCCTCCCATGTTCCTCTAAGCGTTATTTTGAATATGTCATTAACTGGTCATTTGTTTGATCAATTCAAGAAACACCCAATGCCCTTGGACCTCTGGATATTCAGGGCCAAGTGTAGCTCTGCTGAGAAACTACATTCAATAGCAAGGTGGTCTTACTGAATAGACTGGGGGCAGCCAGCTGAAGAATGCCAGACCCAAATGACACCTCAAAGGTCTTTGAGATTCTCAGATGAAAGGCTTTATATAAAAATAAAGTGTTGTTATTACCTAGGCAAAGAAAAATGCATGCATTTTCTGTCAGCATTCAAGATCCAAAAATAGTGGTGCCTTCTGCTCCCCTTTGATATTTCGTTTGCATTTAGTTTGATGACAATATAGATAAATCCTCTGTTTGGTCTTATTGGGCCAGGGTTACATTTCAGTGTGTGGAAAATGACGAAATGAAAGAGAAAAGCCTTTGAAAGAAAGTGAAAATAAATGTTATAGCCAAAAGCCAAATCATAGTCAGAGTCTATTTAAAGTCTATTAAAGAGCAGCCGTCAGGGTATCAAATGCACACTCTCTCATCCTTTGTGGTCAGCCCACTATGTGGACCACCTGCCTTAAATTACACACGTTCACCGCATCTCGGAATCAAGAGCGGAGAGCAGAAGTCGGGGTGGAGAAGCAGCATTCTCCATTCATACTAGTCAAACCAAACTGAAGCTATTCCGAACGTTTCTTTTCAATTCACAATCAATCCCATTGCAGCCTCTAAACCACCGCACTTGGCTTTGCAATAACATGTGCATATTCAATAAATAAGTTGAAGTTTGGGTTGTTCACAGCTATTGCTTGACATGGACTGTTTAGTTACGGGTAATTAAGCTACTCTGGGAGGTGACAAAGAAAGCCATGCTGGATGTTTACAGCACAGGAATAGAAAACACAAATCTCTAAATGGTTGGTCTAGAGGAGGGTGGACTCCTCTAGGCAGGTCGCTCAGGGTTGGTGTCAAAGCACATGTGCAGAGTTTATTTAGAACCAAAAACAAAAACAAAACACAACAAAACCAAAAACCAATCAAATGGAATCATTTTGACAGACATTATAAAACTCTGATAATAAACTGTTACTACTTTTAAGGTATGAAGGCACCACCTATGATTGCAAGAGACGCTTACTGACTGGGGATAGTTTTTTTTTTTTTTTTTTTTTTTTTCTCCAAGGGCTGGAAATTAATGCTGTACTTCAGGTTAAGCCATGAGTTCTCCAAACCTATCCCTTCATTTATTTGAACAATGACATCTTGTAGGCAAGTGACATCTATGGGCTTCATGGCTATTTTAAACATAAAATATTTAATGGAAAATGAGTGTGTGAGACATGGTGTTTTAATAAATATCTCTTGAAATATCACTTGTGCTTACTAGGGTCTTCATTATAAACATAAATTTGGGACTAACCCAAGAATGTAACATGTTGGACACAGAGGTATGGAAATTTCAATGCTGTGATTTTCCATTCTTTTAGATGTGGATTATGGCCTCTCAGCCTTGAGATCTTCTGCTAGAATAAAGATAACGCTAGTTCAAATGTCCAAAAGCACCAGGTACTGGTGCTGAGATTGTCTCAGAGAGCCGGGCATGCCTCTATCAGAAGAGCCTATGGTTAGTAGTGGGCATCAATCTGTGAGATGCTGGCACAGACTGAAGAGAAGAAACCACTTAGGCAAGGCAGAAAAGCTTTGGGCTTCCATTGACATACAGAGTACATATCCTCAGCATGCTGAGGTGAAACTGTCTTGATTTTCTCCCTGTGGTTCTGGGGATAGCAGGTCCCCAATTTTCTGCACTGTTCCTAAATATCATGAAAAGCACACAAAGTGGCCATGACAGGAGGCTTCTGTTCACATGCTCAGGAGACATGAGGTTTGCAGGGAGACACTTCTCCTTTTGGTGTCCCACAGTCATTTCTGCATAGACCCCCAGGCCTCAGTAAAACCTCCAGGCAATGTGTATTGACTAGAGTACTAGTTCCTCCAGCATCTCAAGGGCCACCATGCAGCCTGACACTTGGAGAAAACTGCCTGGGGACGAGCAAACATTTTGAAAATGCTACTGTTGATCTAAAACAATTAAAATTCTATCTGGACCATCAAGTAAATGAGAAGATCATTGTGAGGGAGCAAAGGAGAGTCATCTAGTCTATGACTGTATGTTTAACCCAGTTCTTTCACTTCTCACCCAGGGAGCTAACTTTCTGTGCTACTTACTCAAAAGCCACTAGAGGAGCATGCTGAAGTTAAGAATTGTACTTCAGGGCACAGACAGAAAAGGCCTCTGGGGTCATTTTCAGGGATGGGAAAATTCACTTCAGTTCTTTCTTCTTTGGTTCTGGCTCAGTTATCTTTAAACACTCCATAAGGCAAACTAAACTCCCAGAAGGTCTGTCCAACACTTCGTGTACATATTAGTTAAACCATCCTTTCCCATCACTCTTAATATGTAAGAACATTCTTAATGGAAACCATGTTTATTACTGGAAAAAAGGGGGGGGGCACCTTTATACAGGTAAAGCTTGGGTATCAAAAAAAGTCAAAATAAGCTTAGTACCCAGAAATTTACAAGTAATCATGGTGTTACAAAACAAATTTTAAGTTCAATAAAGACACTTCTTTTTATTCTATATGAATGAAAGATGTGATTTCCATATTTTGTTTACCATTTACCAGTTGTTGAGGAATAGTTTCCAGTTTCATTTATTAGAGGACAGTTATGGTCCTGTTATCTGCTCTGTTTACCTAAAACTTAATGGTAGAAGAAAAAGCATGATCATTGGGGAATAGTTTTTCTGGCTTTCCTAGTATATAGGTGATCTCTGGGATTTACTGTCTCTCTTAAAATCTGAAGATTGCACATTCAAACAGAGGACAAAGCAGCATTCTAGGGAAAATGCTGCTAACATCTATGTTTCTAGTCCTCCCTGTACATTAAATGGTTGAATTAAATCACTGGGGAAATAGAAACTTTATTCCAGTGGTGGAGAGCCTATTTATAACCAGCCAAAAAGGTGTGCAAACTTCACCACAGCAGTATTGCTTCCAGGACCTGCCTGTTCTGGTTGAAAATAACCAGGACTCAAGCAACTTTGGAGAACTCCAGGGGCACCTGGAAACAGCAACAAGGAAGTCAAAGAAACTCAAGGATGGTCTCAGAGCAGAGACCAACTGGAGGAAACCCTGCACTCCAGGAGCTGAGGTTCTGATGTTCTGCTTTGAGTCTCAAAGGTCTCTGAAGCAATACAAAGAGAAGAAACTGCAGTCTTTAATGGGAGTAGCTTATCAAAGGACTACTCATATTTTGGTGGTTATCCAAAGTCACACATCAGTCTTTTTCACTGTAGCCAGATAAAGATCACCTGTTGATGTCCTTTCATCTTGCAGCCTGACAAAATTATAGATTAGGGAGAATACTTGGATGCAGCATATTGGATGGCAATCTGTATTAGCTGGCCACAAATGGCTATAGCAGTGAATAGTGTCCCTTCTTGTACACTGAAATGTCCTTTGCTATTATAGACATTGTAGTGAGGTTTCTATAGACAACAAACAGCAAATATATAAGAATGCCACTGTGGTTTCTTCTTACAAAGAACACAGATGACCCCCGTTAGTCCCCAACCTGCCTTTCATGATGTCTTTGGAGACCTTGTCAGGAAGAATAAATATGTCTGTGGCTTGTACACCCTTTCAGGGATATAAGGTCTTGACCAGAAAATATGAAAGTATATCATACGGTTTCCTCTTAATATCAATACTTGGTATCACATTTTTTGGTCTTGTAAGTACTCCCATATGTTTCAGAAATAATTAAATTTTTATTGACATTTTGGCAAGCCTCCGAGAGACGAATATCCTTCAGCTGTTAAACATTTGATAGGTTTGAAGTTGAGAAAGTGTTTTTTTCTTTTTTTTTAGGAGTCTGTGCTCTTGAATACACACACACACACACACACACACACACACACATATATATATATATATATATATATATATGAATGAATGTATTCTCTGTCACCCAGGATACCAAGCTTTTTTTTTCACTTGAAATTACATACAACCCACAAAACTTCAAATCACTAATATTGAAAGGAGAAATGAAGACCACACCCAAAGTACCCAATAGGTATTGTTCCCCCAACAATGCAAATTGCTTCAAATAGTACAGATTTCCACAAATACTGCGGTTTGCCTAAAATAGTGAGGTTCTCCCTCGAATGGTGCACACCCACCCACCCACCCTTCACCCCTCTCACCCCCCCCCCACACTACAAAGTCTCCCAAAGAGTGTAGACTCGCATTTTAAAGACCCTTAGGCACAGAGAACCTCTTCTGGAAAGCCTCTCCATCAGCAGATACCACTCAGTGTCAGGTCTCAAGCCTCTCAGGGCCTGCAAGGCTCATTCCCTCCTTAATTTGCCTTTGTTCCTGAAATGAAGGAATAAGACCCCCTCATCACCCCGATGTGTTACATAGAATAAATCAGTGGGAATCATATCTCCATAGAGAAAGGCGTCCACTGGAGGCTACTAAGGGTCGGGCCCACCTTTGGATTCCAGTTGACAAATGCCTTCAGCACATACTCAACTCAGCTGGCCCTGGGGGTCCCCTAAAATCGAGTAACAGTCCACTCTGTCTGACCTGCCCCCCCCCGCCCCCGCCGCAGTGCGCATTCCAGCTTTCCAACCTCACCGTGCAGTTTGCAGTAAATGAGTCGCTAGGGTTATTTTTCCTGGCCTCGCTTCGCTGTCCCGAGCCTGCAGGGAGCTTTCCGAAAGAGATCGCCTCCCCCCCCCCCCTTACCCCAAGCTGAGCAGCTTCTGAACGCTGCCGGTTCCCCCGCCCCGCGGGGAACCAGGACCTCGAACTACTCTGCCTCGGCCCGGGGGCCGAGGCTGAAGGCTGAAACTGCCAGGGGTCCCAGCGGAGGGCTTATTTTTGCCCTACTTCACATGGGGGGGTGGGGGGGTCAAATCGCATTAACGCCAAACCACCAACTGGGCGGGGAGCTGGTGGCTAATTGCACAAAACAGACTTACTGCAGAAGCCTAACAGGCGGGTGCTTCGGTTTCACGCCACAGTTTAGCCATCTCAGATCACGCCCCACTCCCAGAAGGCAGAAAAGGCTATCGCCCTCCCTAGGTGGCCAGAGAACACTTTCAGTTTTGGGTGACAGGCAAGAAGGAGCCTTGGGTGTGTAGGTACCTCTGAAAATGGCCATTGGAAGCAGGTTTCCTAGCCCTTTCTGGCGGGTAAGAAAGAGTGTTGGCATCTGGAAGTGTCAGAAATGAGCCCTTTGCCATAAATCATCCTGAAAAGCATTCAAATCAGACAAGCGTCTAGAGACCCCTCAGACACTCCACCCCTTAAATCCCAGATCAAAGAGCAGTTTCCAGAACCATAAACACCTATTATATGCAAAATCTTGCTTATCTACAGAACGCCCGAGCTAGGAAAAAAGCAAGGGGCTGGGGGCATAAGTCGCTGTGAAACCCGCTAACGAAGTCCGTTAGCTGGCATGACCAATTATCTTGGAGACCGACCGTGGCAGCACTTCTCAGCCCTCCTCTCAAGCCTTCCCGGGTCCTCCTCGGGCGCTCAGCGCACCAACTGGACTTCGACTTCTGCTTTGTGCCAACTAGAGGAAGCAGGTGCTGGGCAGACAGTCCCGGGCTTGTGAAGTGGGAAGAAAAAAGATAATCGACTTGTCGGTAGTGTGGACTGCGAGTACTCCTAGTGCATCAGGGCGGCCGAGCTGCAAGCTAAATACTGAACCTCCAAACTCAAAGATTTCGGAAGCCGGCACAAGACCGGCTGGTTTCAGCTCCCACTGAACTCTCTGAACATCCTTTGCCCAGAACATTTTGCAGATTTGCCTTCTCTGCGAATAAAGATCAATGAGGTTGGGATAGGAGTGGGGTAACCATGGAAAGGGTAGAAAGAAGAAGAATCTAAGGACAGGACCTGGGAGGGAGACATCTTTGATTCTAAGAGACCAACTCTGATTTCCTCAGAGTCAAAGAAAGACCCCATGCATCGGCTTTGCCTTGATGTTTGCTTGGTCAGTCCAGAGTCAAGATTATATGGAAATCTCAAAGCCTGAACCTGTCTGGTCCAGGAGAATTTGTGAGGCGGAGACCAGGGGGTGGCGAGGTTGGGGGTGGGGAGGTCCAGGAAGGAGAGCCTCTCTTCCCAGCTGGGAGGCAAGGCACCTGGAAACCATGGGAAGGGGCCACGGGAACCACGTGGTGGGGAGCTTACTCCAGGGTCGAGATTATTCGACACGTGTCTTTTGCTCCTCACAATCCATTTCTTATGAGTGATTTACTAACGGACCTCTTTGATCAGGGATGGTTTTATCTGTCCACTGCTACAAATGACAGATGCAAGTGCCAAAATGCCTAGTCCTTTCTGCCTAATAGGATGCCCCCCCCCATGGTTGCATTTTTCTCTGGTGAGGTCCACCCTGGCTTTCCTTCCCTACCCCCACCCCGTTTGCTGTCTTAGTAGCAATTCCTCCTGAAGGTTTAAATCAACAAAAACCGTTGGGCCAGGTCAGTGGGGAGCCATGGCAGGCAGATTTGGGGAACACCATCTGCCTGGTGGTACATTTGTTACGTTCTTAAGAATGCTAGATACCAAGAAAGTTGTCTTCCAGGTGAAGGTGTCTGAAACCCTACAGGCTCAGTCCCACTAGGTTTGGCTTTGCAGAGATGGCGAGCACAGCAGCAGAAGCTGGGAGAAGGGAAGCAGTCTCGGTGTGCCTGCCGCCAGGGCTCCTCGGAACGACCAACCGTTTGGGCTTAATTGGGGAAAGAAGGGGGCGGCAGGAAGAGAGAAGGGATCACATTACCGGACCCTCCTAGTCCCTAATAGGTAAAGGAAAAGCTGAGTCTCTGAAGCACTGTGTGTGTGTGTGTGTGTGTGTGTGTGTGTGTGTGTGTGTGTGTGTGTGATAATAGTTCATTAAAACCATATCCTGGAACAAAGAGTTTTTTTTTTTTTCTTTCATGTTTCTTAGATTTGATATTCTGACAAGAGTTCTAAAAACAGGAGTTTTCAAGTCAAAGATATTCCTGGGGTTGTCTGTCCCCAATTTGCCCCTCCCCCTCCAACTGGTCTTGGTATCATTATCCTGGTAAGGATTCTTTCTTGTGTTCCTGATTTAGCCTGAGGACATTTAATAGCTGGCTGGATTAAATATTGCAGACTCCTGCCTGGTTATTTGAAAATCCGGGTCGTGGACTGTGCCTAACATCAGAGGAGAAAACTGATCTGTGAGATGTGTTTTAAATTTCACTCAGTCTGCAGATAGAGAAGGAAGAGGAAGGATTCTCCTCCATCCCTGGTCTCTTTTCTGTGCTACAAAACTCAGAAGTTTTAAAAGGTGTGTGTTGATGGGGAGTGGCAAGAGAAGTCAAGGGTGGAATGAAGCAAAAAGACTAACAGAAATTTCCTTCAAAGTGCAGATGGGATTTACAAGAACATTTAAAAGAATACTGCTATGGAAGGCAGGGTTGTCTCCAAGAGTGGAGCACCCTACTGCCTCTGGTGCACCCACAGAACTCTAAAGCATCTCATCTCCCTGCTAAATTTGCAGTAGGGAAATGGTCTCTGCTCTCAGCAGTAGCCCCAGACTTTTTGTGCTAAGGCGAAGAGAGAGAGAGAAAAAAAAGAAAAAAGACAGGAAGGAAAGAAGAGAGGGAGAAGAGGTGAAGGGAGAGAGGAAATGTAGACAGAGATGTATGATGGAATATTTTAGAAAATGGCGACCTAGAACCCTCCCCCCAAGAAATCTTTACACTTGAGGTAGAGGGGCCCAATTTAATGATTCCTTGAAGTCCAGGCAAATCCAAAGGGGCAGGATTTGGCTACAGGGTTAGTATCCAGGATTTTGGGGGGCTATAGCTAGATATTATGATATACACCTAAAATCTATAAGTCAGGTTTAGATAAAGCTGGGAGTGTGTTGAGACTAAATGCCACAGAGGGAAGGATCTGCCTGTTTATCTGGTTCTGGGTATTTAACTTTTTGGTTACCCTTTAATGTTAATGGCATCACTTTGATTCTCTCTTTGAGTCTCTCTCTCTCTCTCTCTCTCTCTTTCTCTCTCTCTCCTCTCTCTGTCTGCATGTCTCTCAGAAAACTCTAAGAATAAGATAAACCCTGGCAGTGAAATTTAATGTTGTAGAATAAAATACAAATTTTGTTTAAAGCATGGAACCAGGTGGAAGGCTATATAATAAGTAAACCAGATCCAATATGGATGTAACAGAGATTTAGGATCAGTGTTGCATTTACAAGAAGAGCCTTATCACAGTTACTTTACTAAACACTCTTACTGTATAGGCAGCAAACCTTTAAACTCTTATTATATATGGAGATCCTGGCCTGCTCACATGTTACCATTAACAAGGACCTCCAGGAACATTTCTGTTAAACACAGAAAAGGGAATCATATTCATTTCCCAAATCGGGTAACTTATTTCATTTTAGTTTTGTTTATAGGTCGAGCTTCCCTCTCACATGGGGAAAAAGTGCCTTATGTGCACAAGTTTTTTGGAGGAAAAAAAAAATCCCCTTTCAATCAAAGCAGGCTCTTATCTTGGCGAAAGCCCTTCCCCAAGGACTCAGGGCTCCCAAGAGCTGTGGTTCTCAGCCCCAGGAGGGAGGGATCCCCCTGCTCATCTTTCAGCCGGTGCAAGCATCTTGGAGGTTTAGGGTCTGTCAAGCCTGGCATTCCTGCTCTCTTCTTATCGCTCTCTACCCCCTTCAAATAGGCAATTGATTAGTTTCAGCTTTTCAAACCGAGACCTGATACTTTCCTCAGGATCAAATGCAAAGAAGCAGGGAGAGAAATATGCGAGGCAGAGATGTGAAGAAGGAAAATGGGACTGTTGACGAGAAACAAAGGCCTTGCTGGGCAGGGAAGAAACGGGGACTTCAGGATGATGCAGTTAGGATGAGCCTTCGATTTCTGTGAGTATTTAAGAGAGAAAAAAGGAGGCTGTTGATTTATGCCTGGATTTCCCTGCAAGCCTTCCTTGTGTTTAAGGGCGTGGCTCCACTTGCAGCTTGCACATCTGTTCTCTTCATGTGACATTTCATAAAAGCCTTAACATCTGGGCAAGATAAACTTCCTCAGGTACCTGCTCAACTTTTCACTTGTCACACTCGCTTCCCCAGCTAGTCCCCTTGCCCCCTGCCTTAGTATAGACAATCTTTGTTCTAGCACCACCCCTCCAGCCACAATCAAAATGCCCCCCCAAATGACCCTTCCCAGTGCCAGCCAGCCCTTGCCACAGCCCATTTCTTCAACACATCCAGAAGTCTCCTACCTGGGGCTCCACTCCCCAGGTAGATGAGGGCAATGCCTTGAACCCAGGGAGAAAAGTCTTATTTTGATCTCAGATACAGACCAAAAACAAAACAACAAAACAAAACCTGCCTTGTAAGCACAATTCACACTAGGATTCAGCTTCGTCAGCCGGATCCTAGTCCTCTTCACATTCCTCCATTCAACCAGAAAGAGGGTAGTTGAAGGTGGTGTATTTTCCTGGAGCATGTCTCTCTATCTGTTAGACCTTTAGGCCTCATGTTTTACAGAAATGTTATTTCTCTGGTTCCACTCCCAATATCCCCTCCCCCAGTAAGGCTGCCTTCTGGAAGGAATGCTTTTAGCACTATTTTTGTTTGTTTGTTTGTTTGCTTGTTTTTGATTTTTTGTTTTTTTGCCTTTTCTAATCAATCTGAAGATTTTTTTTTCCCCTGGCTTCAGCCTAAATCACATGTAGTAAAACGAGGATACAGTTGCCAGTTTGGGTATGACAGAAAAGAAAAAACAAAAAATAGTCCATGTAAACAATAAAGAAGCCACTGAAGGTCCACGATGCAGCAAACCCCAAATGATCTCCTTGCAGGGCGCCCATGAAATCCCCACTGTAATTGACTGTTTTCCTTGAGGTTTTCTGACCATGTGCTTTTTGCCATGTTGTATGGCTTTGATACAAGAAGATGCGTACATTCGATGCTCACATTCCGACCTTTCCCGATGCTTAATTCACTGGACTTTATCAAAGGAGAAAAAAATAAAACAGTTCCTAGCCTCTCAGTGATTGTAACTCGCCCCAGCTTCCAGCGACCTGCCACAGGCTCCTTCTTACTTTATAGACATCTGGGAATTCCATACGTGCCTCAAACTCCAATTACACACCTTCTTCAAAGGATTTGTGCTTTGATTGCTAAGAACATTAAGTGGGGTTGCGACTTGGGCCTTGAAACAAAAGAGAATGTAAAAACGCATACGGTACCCGGTTTACAAGGTCGATCTTTTGCTGCCCTCTAAACACAGAAAATTAATCCCTCTGTATTTTCGATGTTTTGTTTCCAAGGATAATCGGAGAAATAATGCAGTTGTCACTACTAAGAATAAGGAAGAAGTCAGCTTCTTCCATTGTGCGGGAGCGCTTTCCTTCCACTTTCACTGGGGCTGGGGGTGGGGCACTCCTTATGACACATTAGCAGAAATTTCTGGAAAAGTGGCCCCTGGGGATTCCCTTCCCGACCCCCAGTTTGTCACTAATGTGGGCCTGTCTTTGGAAATTTGAGGTTGGGCCATTGCCTGTGTCTGTAGCTGCTTCGCGGTGCTACCGCTGACACTTGGCGCAGCGGCCCCCTAGCAGCGGCCAGAGCCCCAGAGCAGTGGGTCTGCACCGTCCACAGAAGGCAGCGACGGACGTTGACACTCTCTCCACAGTACCGGTCGGACTGCCACCCACGCAGGGGATCCTCGGCCGGTGCCCCTCTGGTGCACCCTACGAAGGTGAGACCCCAGCTCCCTATGGAGTTCTGTTTGGGTTTCCGTGGCGTTTGTTCCCCCCGCAGGTTTGTTTTTCTTCAAATTACAGATGCAGGGAAAACCGCCTGACATCATGAGAGCGGGACAAATGCTCACTTTGAAGGATTCCTGGGCAGGACTTCAAGTGAAATCATATGCCTGAGAAGAACTTGATACTGGTCTAGAGAAAATAACTAGTTCTGACTTTGCCAAACCGTGGAATGTGCAAAATGCTCTACTTTTTTGTGAGAGGCCAAGTGTCCCTTAAAAAGTTTCCTTATGAGTATGAGCCCAAAGACCCCAGGGGCAGGAAGCTTGTGCCAGTCTTGACTGTGGGAAGAAAGGACACAGGTTGTGAGAGTTTCTGAGGTTATTTTATTAATGTGTTGTACTTTGAGTAAGGGATCTGCAGTGGTGCCTGGGTTATCTGTGCGCTGCTGAACCAGCACATAGATGCACAGAATCCAAAAATGTGTGCATGAGCACACTTACTGCTATTATCAAAGCTTACCAATTAGAGAGAGTTAAAAACAAGACAAAATAACTAACTTCACAGTAAAGACAAATTTGTTTCTTCAGATGGAAGACCATTTAACACAATTCTTCCTCCAAGCCAAAGCACTGTGGTTGGGGGACAAAGACAGGAGTCTAGACACATTACATGGTAAGATCTAGAGCCTCCTCGATGAAACCATGAAACAAGTTGAATCTATTCAACATGTACTTTAAACAAAGGTAACTAAAATAAAACATCGGAATAAGAGGAGAGTAATGGGGGCAGGTGAACAAACAAGTTGTTTCTAATATGAAGAGTGGAACCTTTTATGTTGCATTAGAGAAGGTGAGATTGTAGACATAACCTTGCAAGCTCGACATTACATTCTAGGTGACAATTCCCACCACAAAGTCGCCTTGCTTAAATAAAACTACTTTTTCAATGAAAATCCAGGAGAAAATATTACTTCATTTTCCTATTACTGGGTGTCGATATGGTGATTGCTTTTCCCCAGTTTCCTTTTATAAAAAACAAATGTGGAGATAAAGCAAATGCAAAGCTACTCTTTTTTGAAGCATCTACCTTATACACCCAGAGTTAGGGTAGCATTTACCTTCTTAGCCATGTGGCTTCCATCCTGGTATCCTTGAAGACATCTGAAACAATAGTCAGACCAGGCTAGTGAACATGGAAGTTCCCCCAAAACATCTGGAAAATGGACATGATGGGATGACTCATGCAAGAGAGTTGTCATCTTGGTCTTCTCCCTCATCCTTTTGGGGCATTGTCTTTACATTCTATCTTACACATTTACAGTACACAGTCATCCCACAGATATACCACACAGAATCACCTTTTCTTTTCACTGTAAGGTAAATGATAACCAAAATTTTAAAAACAGAATAGAAAAATAAAAACCAGTAACTCCCCATACTTTCACTAATATTTTACTGTAACTCAATACTACAGGCTCCTTATAAAAATGTGTCTAAAATATTCACAATACTTAATTTATAATGCTTTCATGTCAGCATTTGGTACTGTTGTGTGAAGAGGGAAAGAAAAACCTCCAGGAAATAAAATAATCTCTACCTTAGCTAAGCAAATGCAACATTTTTGGAGACATTAGCTTATTTGAATTATTGTGTGAATGAGGCACCACAATAATTTCCAACTTGAAAATACCCTTATTTACATATGGTTATGTTAAACTGATGAAAATTTAATCCTAACTTTTAAAATCACTATTTTAGTCATTTTTTTTTTTTTTAAAAACAGATGCTTTTGTTTTAGAAATATCCTGAATGAAATAAAAATCCAGTAATCCAGTGCCAACTGCCCTGGTTTTACAGAGCTTTAGGAGTGAGTATGTGGTGTTTGTGTGTGTGTGTGTGTGTGTGTGTGTGTGTGTACATGGTACTGACTGAAGACTGAAAAACTGTAGCCTTTAACAATGTAATTGTTCTAGCACTCACCAAGGGCACCTACAATTTGGATATTTATTTTTACTGCACAGCTGTGTATTCTCAGGTGTGTATCAGGAGCATGTTTCCCTTGGGGAAAGCAAAACCTTTTCCTTTTTAATCAGCATGGCACTGGGTATCATTCATTCACTCAAGAGGTAAACAAATCACATAGCAATCTCCCTCTCAATTAGGTTTTTCTACACATTTGAAGTATAATACATGTAATGTATGTATTGTTTTCATTAGCACATTGGCCTTTCAGAGAAATAAACCTTTTTGGGAATCTTCACAGAAATTGTTTGAATGATTTAGTTCCCACTATAAGCAAGAGGTAGGCAATAGCAAATCTGCTCAATTCAGCCTAAGAGGTGGAGAGGCAGTGAGCCCCGCTGAACACCAAGCTGTAATAATAATAGAGCTGTCCTTTAAATAGCATGGCTGTCTCTGTCAGTAGCTGGTTTATTTGAGGTTTTTCCCTTCTTTGTTTATATTAGTGTCCCACTCTCTCCTTGATACCCTAAAGTTAAACAAGTATTTAAAACCAACTTAATTCTGAGTTTTAAAGTATAGACCAAACTTTAAAGTTCTTAAAATTTTTCAATCATATTTATTTATTGCAGAAAAATAATATACAAAAGATATTTACAAAACAGTCATAAAAATATGAATGCATTTAGACACCGGATCTATTTGCATTTTACCATGGGTCATCAATAAATAAATAGAATGTTGTCTTTTGTATTTTATGTTTTCTTTTCCTTCAGAGGAAGTTTTTTTTTTTAAAAAAGGAATTCACTGACTATGGTTTTGTAGGCCAGTTTGATCCCAGCGTTTTTTATTTCTACAGGTGTTGTTAAAATTCCTCTGATTGTTATCATTTTAAAAATGGAGAAAGTCCGCAATGATGCCTTTCCCCTCAGTGGCTGATTGGCACGACCTCTTGAGAATGCATGCATGAAAAAAAATAAAATAAAACATTCTTCGTCAAAGTGTGTGTGTGTGTGTGGGGGGCACAAACAATGGTTCAGACTTCTATCAGAATGCAGAGGTATGAGGGTGGTGCCTCTCTGGGAATCTCGGTCCACCGGCCTGTCTGGCTTTCTCTTTTAAAAGTGTGCCCCACGCCCCGACTCTTTTGAATTTGGTCTCTGCTCTTCTAATTTCCAAGAAAATCTTTGTCATATAGATTTATTTTTAGTTATCCAGCTCCAGAGTTCTCTAGACTGTCCATTTTCTCCTTCTCTGGAAACAATGACATCTGCAAAAACCCAGAAGGGGAAAGTTGGTTATTGTGTATGTCTGTGGCTGTTTTCTCAGACCACTAAGCCCTGTTATCACTACCAGCGAGAATTTTCGCTGAACAACCTGGAAGGATTTCAGCCCAAGGGCAAGAGGAAGTGGGTGGGCGGAAAGGAGGGGGTGGAATTTGGAAACATTTGTTTTAAGAAGAAGGGAATTTTAAAGACGAAAGAAAGGGGGAGGGCTAGCTCTGGGTACAAGGCCCTTACTCTCGACTTTCTCAGTTTTCTGTCACGCACACTCCCGCACACGTTCACCCCTCCCAAGCACACACCCAGTCTGCCCGACGCGGACCTGTGCCCCCAGTGGGGACTGAACTACCTGCCAGAGCCACGGGTGGGATGAAGTGGCGATGCCTGGCTAGGTGGAGGGCATCGAGGAGAGTGGGGACAACCCAGCGTGGCGGCGAGGTGGCCAGGGAGCCCAGGCCTGGCCCGAGCGACCCTGGAGTGGATCCTTACCTAGGTCTCCGGCCTGCCGAGGGGGTGGGGAGCTCCGCCTGCTAGTGGGACGCAGACATGGACCAGGCCCCCTCCATCCTCCAGACCGAGAAGGCGTAGCTGAGCCGCTCGTGGGCCACATAGCTGCAGCTTGCCATCTTGGAGTCCAGCTCGTCGCTCTGCAGGACCTGGTACAGGAAGTCGATGTACCTGGCCGCCAGTTTGAGGGTCTGAATCTTGCTCAGCTTGTCCGAGGGCAGCGTAGGGATGATCTTGCGCAGCGCGGCGAACGCCTCGTTCAGGGACTGCGTGCGCTGGCGCTCCCGCACGTTGGCCATGACCCGCTGCGTCTGCAGCTCCTCGTACGACTGCGGGCTCCCGCCCCCGCTGCTGCTGCCGCCGCCGCCGCCACCGCCCGCGCCGCCGCCTCCGCCGCCGCCCGCAGATTTCTTGCCGCGCTTGCCCTGGGCCGGGCTGCCCGGCTCGTCGCCGCCTCCGACGCCTCCGCCAGTGGCCCCGCCGGGCCCCGCGCTGCCGCCCGCGCTGCGTCGACTGCTGCGCCGCTTGCGAGCCCCGCGCTTGCCGCTCGCCGGCTGCTGCCGGTCCGGCTCCTCCTCGCTGTTGCTCAGGCTGTCGTCGGCCGGCGAGACTGGCGAGCTGGACACGTCCTGCATCATCTCGCGGGCGGCGACGTGCGGCCTCGCGGAGCCGGGAGGGGGGGGGGAGAGCAGAGGAGCGGGGTGCCTTAGCCCGCCAGCTTCCCCGCGCTCGGCGCCGGCCCGGGCGGTGCGGCCCGGAGGACGCAGGGAGGAGGGATGGGGGGGACCTCCGCGGGGAGGGCGCTGGAGGCGGGGAGGGAGGCGGACGGGGGAGGGGACGGTGTGGAGGGCCCCGAGGTCCAAAAAGAAGGCGCCCGACGGCCGCACGCGCGCCCCGATCGGCCTGGCGCAGCCCGTGCCGGCGCTGGCGAGCCCGCGAGGTGTCTGGGAGTTGGGCGCGGGCTGCGGGCTTGGCGGCTCTTATACCTCCGTGCGGGCGGAAAGTTTGGGGGCAGCGGTGTCATTGGCCTGACGTGGGGAGGAGGGACTTTTCGAAGTTTTATAGGAAAGTTTCCGCTTTCCAGCCCCACTCCCCCGGCCCGGCCCCCCTTCCTCGGGGTCTAACAATTCGTCCTCCTAACCATTCAAAACCGACCTGGCCCGGACGGACGGCCCCTGTGCCCGCCCCCCTACTCTCTCAACCCCCCCCTAAGGCGGACGCGGGGCGATTTCCTTCCGCGCCCCAGCGCGCGCCTAGCGCCCCCCTCGCACCCGAGCGCAGCATCGCGAAGAGAGGTGACTGCCTCTGTCCCCCATCCCACCCCACCCCCGCCCTAAGCGAAGAAGTGGCTGTGACAGCAGTGGTGGCAAGCGGCTTCGAGGCACTGGATGATGTCTCAACCCTCCCAGGATCTCTCAAAGTCCTCGGGACCCGTTGGGAGTGTCTGGGGCCCAGGCTGAGTGGCAAGAAAAGTGTCATCCGTGGCGATAGCCCATCCAATGGTCAGGTAGAGGAAAACCCGAGTCCCCAGGGATTCACCACTGCTGCCAGGCCCTGAGGTCGAAGGCGGTTCCGAAGACGTGGCCACGCCGCCACGGGGGCTGTGGATCTGTGTCCCGGTCTGCCGTCTCACCCCTCTTGGAGAAACAGCTGGGCTCCCCTTTCCTGCTTCAGCTTCCCAATCTAAAGTTTCCCTGCTCTCCAAAGACTGCTTCCGATGGTGCTGGAAGGAGGCTGAAGTTCTTTCTTGTACCCAGACAAGCTTCAGGCTTAGGAAGGGAGCAAGGCAAGGGGAGAGCTGAGCAGCCTTCCTGTTGGTCCCAATCCCCCACACTGAAGCCCAAAGTGGAAGAGCCCAGTGACCATTTCATCACCGTTACTCCTGAATTATGCTCTGAGTCATAACCTGGGGTAGTAAGTGTAGAGAATTTTAAGGTGTGTTGGGGGCGGACGGCAGCGGAGGGGTGTGTGTGTGTGTGCGCGCACACAGTATGCTTTCCAGGGCTGCCTGGCCAGAGTGCTCAATCCCAAGTCGTCTTTCCTAGCAGGTTGAATGAATGGTTATGCTCTCCCCGTGCCTCAATGCATTCTTATTATTCAGCCATGTTTGGTGATGCAAGTATTTCTACCCAATACCATTAAAACCCAAGAGCCCCAAAGAGGATTCTTGAAAACTGGAAGCTGAGAGGTTGATAAGCAACAAGAGGACCAGCAAACGAGAGAAGCCTGCAGGGCTTTAAGGGTGAAGACTTAGGGGGTCAATTCAATGTGACCTCTTACTCAAAAATGCAATTCTGGATCCTAAGGCAGTAGTAAGTAGCCAGAGTTCAGAGGCAGAGTTTACAGGCAGGGAGACGAGAGCCTCCAGCTCCTGCTGCTCACTGTCTGAGGTCCTGGCCCAGGCTCCTAGTCCCCACTCCCTGGGTCAATCCCCTGGGGAAATGCTAGCTAAGCAAGTGCCCCTTTTGGCTTTGGACCAAAGGTCGCGTCCACCGACTTCCTGAGAAGCTGGAGGCCGAAGACCCTGTGCTTCAGGGCAGGCCACGTGGCTGCGTCCTGCTGAAGCTGAGCTTCAGTTTCAGCTGGGTCGCAGAAACGCTGGAGTGTGGAATGCTTGGGGCTCAGCCTTTGTGGGGAGATCTGCCCCAGACCAGTAAACCTGACTGTGCTTTCACCGTTGTAGAGAACTCCTCGGGTTGCCTTTCCCCCGCTTTTACAGATATCCGGAGACAATGACCACATCGTGCCAACTGGACTGCCCCGCCCGCTGCTGCCATATTTTAAAATGACAGCCTGGCTGAAAACCAGATTCTACTTGACCTCCACTTAATTTTAATAGCTCGTAGCCAATTCTTCTCAAAATAAAGCCACTCCTGCATTTGTATCTTCCACCGACAAGAATTTATCTCTTGGAAACCAAACACGGGGAGAAATTTTACCTCATTCTCTACCAAGCATCCTGCTTTCTAAATATTCGAATTGCAGAGTATCCCGCAACTATCTTTTAGAAGGTGACATTTTAGCTATTTTGAGTTTCCCTTTGGTAATATCAACCTTAAATTTTATTTTTTCTCCATTGGCTGAGTATTATAAATAATACAAAAAGAATGAATGATAGGACATGGCTAAGGAGGATGGGGAGGAAAGAGACGGAGTGGGGGAGGCTATTTCAGAGGGGAAGTGTTGAGAGAGGAAAGGTTGGACCGGGTGTGGAGAAACAGTTCACCTCTCTGCGGAGCAGAGGTCATTAGCAAGTGTACCTTTATCAAGCCTTCCAATCTGCAAGTCCGCTCTGCTGCTGCACTGGGTTGGACCACCCACTCCCAACCCTGGGGGCTTAGGCAAAACTCTTGAAGGCAGTGTTTAGAAGAATATTTGAAAAGAATGGCCTAACCAGATCCATCTTTGACGTGGGATTTTTTGAACAGGGTCACAAGGAAATCGTTTGAGTTCTGAGTAGAAATTTCTCTTGAACTCATTCAGAGGCACCCAGCATGGAAGTACTTGTTACGTGGGGCTGGGATTTACATTCTGAGCCAAAGGTGGTACCTTTCAAGGAGAATGAACTCAACAGTATCTAGGGCTTGATAATCTGTGTGCAAATGGTGACAAGCGGAAGTGGGCTGCTTTGTCTGTTAGGTGCAGTTCATTGTCACATTTCACTGACCGACTTTCCTGTCCTTGCTGGATAAAGCTGAGTCCTCTATTTGCTCACAAGTCTGATACAATCCTGAATATCTCACCGTTGTGACAGTGATTGCGATTTGCACAGTGTTTCAGCTTAACATAAGAGAGTTGCCTTTATTTTGAAACCATGATTTTGGTCTTTTATGTAAAACAGTTTTCCATCTCCCCTTTAAGGCTTCTGTGAACTTAACATCAGCTGGGGACTGGGAAATGATAGGTTAATTAGGATCTAATTCACTTTGTGGACTTCAGAAACAGGCAAGGTCCCCCAAAATGTTCACTGAAAACAACAAAGGCCTTTTGCACTTGGAGATTTCACAAGAGCTTTGCTCTCAGACTGCAGATTTGGCATGCGATTCTTCCTGAGAAATGCTTATAAAAAGAAAACAGAAAAACAAACAAAATCAAAAACGAAAAATCTCATGCTGGGCACACACTGCATCTCTGTAATTATCCTTACATTTTCATTGTGCACTGGCATTGTTTCTTTTTTTTTTTTTTTTTTTTTTTTTTTTTTTTGTCAGTTACAAATACTTTGAGATAAGGAAAAGAAACTCACTGTACAATTGTTAGCAATTTTGGGTTTGCTCAGTGACTCTGTAGTCATTTCTCCTCAGTCTTTAGATGACAAATGACTGGGCTTTTGAATTGCTTAGGGGAAGCATGGGAATCCTCCTGCAGAAGGGTGTACATTGGAAGACTACAGATGAATAGGTCTCAGATGAGGTTGTGCATCTTAGATTTCATCTTGTTTTGGATATTCTACAGGAATTTCCCAGCTTGGTATTACAATGTAGTATAAACTCTACATCAGCACCAGCAATCACTCTTGGTTTGTTGACAGCCTTGGTGATGCTTGAGCATCTTTGTCCCACTGGTGATATTCTAATTCACGAATCTGATTCTACTTTTATCTTTCTGAATTTCTCTGATAACATGGAACTAAAGTTATACAATTTGAAAGTTTTAATCCTGAAGTACAGAGAAAAGAATTAAAAAGCATAAGAAACTGAAGGACTCCTCAAATGAGCAAATAAAAACGGAAATCTATGTTAATCATTAGAATATCTGAGATTTCATTTGAGATGAGGATGGGATTAAGACTTGTATATACTGGAAAGACATAGAATCCTATGCTTTCCCCTTGACTTTATTTTATTCTTTGTAGGCTTATGGTAAATACAGCTTGGAGGGTTAGTATCACATCTCACTGCTGGTTGACCTGACTGAAATACACATTCCCTAACTTCTTAGTTATTTTCAAGTTGCTCTGATAAATGAAGAAAACCCCGTATGAAATACAAAACTCCTGGGAACATCTTACCTTGATCACAATCCTGCTGTATACTATTTACGTATCTTAAGCCATCTGAAGCTAAGCAATTTAAACAGAATCAGACAATGTGTACTGCTTTTTTTTTAATTTCCAGCTTAGTTTTCCTTTTTGGTTATCCATAACTTTTACCTCTCTTCTCTCTGGGACTTCCCCCACCAACACATGGTTTTTCCTGAGCCCTTAAATCCATTCACATTATAGGATTTGGTTCTTCCTGAAGATAACATGTTGTTTTTGCCAGTGACCACAAGAGGACACAATTTCCTAGGAACTTTGCCTAAAGTTTACAGAAGAAAGAGTAACAACAGCAAAACTAGCAATCAATGAATGTCATTTTACAGATGTCTAGTTATTCGGTATCACTTTTATTAATTTTTAAAAGCATAAATTAAGTTAATCTTCAACCTTAGGTGTTTTTATTTATTCTCCCCTTATTGTGAAACTTGGAGGAAATTATACATTTATGGCAAATGTGAAAACTTTAGTGTTGTAGTTAAGGAAAAATGTTACATTTGACAGAATTTGTGCAAAACAATTGATGACCTCTATTTTTTCGAGCAATGTTTAATAACAGAAAAGTTTCTAAGAGTCATGTGAGCATTTCAAAATTCTTAGCTGGGTGTGTTGGTGTATGCTTAAAATCCCAATACCTTCAAGGTAGAGATGGAAGAATTGCTTAGAGTTCAAGGCTAGGATGAGCTGTGTGGTATATGCTAGGCCAGCCACTGCACTATAGCAAGATACTGTCTCAACAAAAATTTCCCTTGACTGAATTTGCAATGCCTTTACATGGGAAGGTATATTAATACATTTTTTTTATAACTTGTTAATGCACATGTTAGGTAAATAAAATTATTTTGCAAAGATTAGGATATACTTAGGATATTTGTTCTCTATACTTGTGCAAAATAATTATACACAATGTTTGCTAAACGTGTTCCTTCCCTTATCCCCTCCCTTCTCTAGAAATGACCCGAGACCAGATGAGTGACACACATCTATAATATTTCCTACACTCTGTAAGTGGTAACAAGAGGGTTGGAAGTTTAAAGATACCTTGGGAGAACAGAGAGAACCTGTTTTAAAAGGTTTTATAGCTGTTGATTAATTTACTTTATAAACTAATGAATGCATCTTGTTTTTTTTTTTTCTTTTGAAGATTTGCATTATGTTGGTGTGTTTTAATGACATCAGGGCTGGGGAATCTCTAGATACTCATTTTTTCAACTCTTACTTTGTGTTTGCATTTTCCTACAGATACTCATAATATTACTGATTCTTTGCTCTAGGTACTGAGCAATGGAACAAAGACCTATAAAAAGAAAAAAAGCAAGAGAAGATGAAAGCAAATCAGAAAAACAATGAAGAAATTAAGATAGATGGTACAGAATCTGGAAAGGGAAGGTAGGATGACAGCTAGGACAAAGGAGAAACAGACTGGCACTTACATGTGGAAGGCAAGTGCAAAATTTCCCAGTAACAAGGAAGGAATAGATACATTGACATAGTAGAACACCCATATTATGTAGGTAGATTGGTATTTGTTCAAAGGCATCATTTCAAGTATTTTCCTAGCCTTTGGTAGAGACATTTAGTTAAGAAGTAAAAATCCCAATTGATGTTGAAGACATTATAAGAAAGTAAGACAGGTTAGAAGACTATTAAACATAATTATTGATGTTTTTCATCTACTGGGTATGGTTTCTGTTATATTAGAATGAACGTGGTACTATGTTGACATTACTGGATCTCAAGGCACATTTCTTTTGAGGGAATGAATGATGATGTCATTACTTCACTGAAAATGCTATTAACTGTGATATAATTTCAGAGTTCCCATAGCAGTTACTTAGACCCCCTAAGCCCTTGGTTATTTTCTGTTGGACTTGCACTATAGGGGCAAAGTTAGATGATCTTTCTACAGTGAGTGTGGCTTAGTATCTTCACCTTCCTAGACAGAGCTTAGATAGATGAGGCTTGTTCTCATTCAGTCTGTTGGAGAACATCAGACACTGTCAGGTTCTGGCTCTCTTAAAAGTATATCCTAGACTTCAATTCTGGTTCACACTGGGACCCATTAACTGCAGTGTTGGTTCCTCGGTAGCTGTTGATGACTCAATTATATTACTCTCAATGTCAAGCAAGTCACAGAGGGATGGAAAATAAAATGTGATTTAAGCAAATGAGGAAGTAAAAATTTTTTAATATATATTTGCAAAGAGTGCCTAGAAAGATCCCTGATCCTGGACTGAGACAATATGGATGATTCATGCATTTGGGAATTTCCTTAATGCACTGGCAGCCTCCCTAGGAAGGCTTTCCCAGAAAGGTGAAGAAAACTTCAGAGATCAAACTGATGTACAAAAGGTGTGACACACTGCTTACTGAGTCAATTTGAAACATACAGCATGAAGGGGAATCTCCAGCATTGTTACTGGGCATTCTAGGGTAGGTTATGGGCAGGAAGGACTATATGACTGTACGTGTGGCTTTCCCCCTTTCTTTTCTGTATCAGCATTTCCTATTGGCTGTGTGCTTGAGAGGTCCAAAGTGAAGGACAAGCACGGATGAGGTGTGACTAGAGCTGATGTGCAGCTGCTCTACAGAGACAAGGCAGGCACGCTTTTGTCTACAGCTAGGGCTTGGCACAGCCTGACAAGGCTCTGCTTCTACATTTCTACCTTGGCCTGGAGTCAAGTTAGACAGATTTGATGCCACTATCAGAGGGCCTATTTGTGACACAGTGCTTAAACAATTTCCTCATAAATAAACATTTGTTATTGAGTTTATGATTATTTGATGCCCCTTGGTCTTTATCCCCCTTCTAATTTTGGGTACCCACAGCTGTTGAATGACTGTATAAAAGACCCAGAGACTGATACTGGGATTCAAGCTTCAAGATAAAGACCCGAAAAGTGAAGCAGCTAGCCACTAGATCTTACTCTACCTCAGACTGGAAGTCGATCCTGGCTCCACCAAACCTTAGATTGCTGCCTCTCCTCCTTGTGGCTTGAGAAATCTGAGATTTCAGTGTCTTTCTCTTTTCAATATGTCTGGAAAATTAATAACTGATACTGACTACTTAAGACCCTGCTCTTATCTTTTAGACTCCTCTAGTGTTGGGATTAAAGGCTTGTAAACCCAAGTGATGAAATCATCTTTGTGTGTGCTATTTGTTTTTAGGACGGGATCAATCTTGTATAGATGTGGGTGGCCTTGGACTCACAGAGATCCATTTACTTATTAATTCTGAGTCCTAATATCAAAGGTTTGTACCATCACCTTCTAGCTTCTGGTTACTGGAATTAAAGGGTGTGTATCACCACTGTCTTATCTCTATAGCTTGGGGCTGACTTTGTTTTCTAGATCCTCAGGCAAGATTTAATAAATCATAAATAATATACCACCATACACAATTCCCACTGTTTAAGATGCTCTTCAAGCTACTTGTTTCTGATCCAATCTTATGTCTCACCCTGTGTGTGTGTTTGTGTCTTCTTCAGCAGAAATTGATACTTATAAATAAGATAGTAAGCAAATATTGAAATCTTCCTGAAAGACATCCAGCCAAGCTTTAGTTTTGAGGAATGAGTAGAGGAAGCAGGGCCATGTGCATCCATGGTTTCTCATGGATAGTTGGATAGAATATGAACTAAGTTTGGGAGTAGTGAGGTACCATTCAACATTTCATTCCTTCTGACATAAAATGAAACAATTGCATGATTACAGAATGCTGATTTCACTTGAAAGATTTCATAAATACCTCGTCTGAATAGAAAGTTTTGTAATGATTAAAACAAAAACGAACAATAAAACAAAACAAAACAAAAACCCAACAACAACAAAAATAACTCTCTGGCTGTTTCTAACTCTGTGACTTGTTCACATCAGAAAGCTGAGAACATTTTCCAAACTAATGATGATGAGGTTTCTTTTGGTTGTGGACACTGCCTGAAGCCAGTTCGACATAAAGTTTTGTGCCAGACATGAGTAATATATGCAATGAGGCAGCTTGAATTAGGCCAGAAGGAGGTTCCTCCCTATGGCCCATGCTTTAAATATATCATTGGTAACTTATTAGCATGGTACTGGTATTTCTCACTTTAGCATTTGCATTAAAATGTAAAAAAATGCTTGATATGGTAAACCTTGGGCTTCTCTAGACCATGAGTACATTCACTTTAGTTTTGTTTGGGGTTGTTTTCATATTTGTTTTATTGTTTTTTGTTCCAGGGGTTGAACTAAGGGCCTGTGTATTTTAAACAAACAGTAACTACCGCATCCAATCTCCAGCCTACATGAATTAATTAAATCATATGACACATCACTCTGGACAGGAGAGACTCTGGGCTATTGAAGAAGACTGAAAAGGTCTAAAATACTAGAAGTGTCCACTGGAAAGCTAGGAAGAAAGTAGGCAAAGGAGAGCTTTCAGCACTAGGCTCTGTTATTTCTCAAAGTGTCTCTACTTAGTATGATTGAAGCTGTTTGGTTCTGTTATGAAATTCATTCTAACCAGAGGGCAGTGAGATAGTGAGCAAATAAGAACTCAGTGGTCTTGTCTCAGTGTTCATGTTTGTGTTTATTGGAAGATATTGGAGCTCTTTGATGTTCCTATCAAATACAGGTTATGCTTTGATTTCACTATCAGATATGAACTTAGAGCAAAGCACTAGTCAGCAGTCTGCTTCCCTATAATGAGCTTGTTTAAATGTGGTTATGCTTAGTAGTCATCTCTCCATGGACTAGAAATCATATACGGTGTAGACTTGGAAAACAAGATATCCACAATGATGAAAAGCAGTCTCCATGGAAATTTTAGCTTCTTCATGGTAGCATTTTCTTCCCAACTTTGAAAGCATCCCTTATTCATATTCTAAGTGACTCAGTAAATACATCTGGCCATGCTCACCCACTTTCTTTTTATCATGAATGACTAGGAGAGTACCATATTTTGTGTTATAGCACTAGAAAGAAATCACAGAGGCAAATATTGAGGAGGTAAAAAAGAACTACAATAAAATGTGAACAGTCTACCAATCTGCCACTTTATGTTCTTTGCGGAGAAGAAGGTAAAGTCATTGACCCAGGGGCTGGAAAAGGAAGAGGGTCTTTCTACTATGTAGTTGAAAACAAACAAACAAACCTTATACTATGTACAACAAAAAGTAGCAAAACTTGGAAGCAAATCCTAAGTGAACTGTCCATGTCTAAATGGCTTTGGGGATTAGAATAAGAGAGCAGTCTTTTAAGCGCTAAAACACCAATTCTGCAATGAAACTGATGCTGACAAAGTAAGCAGACCATGTCGGTGACATGTATGAGCATCTTCTTGTGAGAACAAAGATTCAGGTTAGGAGGCTGTTGTCACAATTTAGGTCAGAAATGATTCTGACTTGAATTTGAGTGGCATTGGTGGAATTGGAGTTTTTCCAAATGTGGTTAGAGTCTCTATATATTTTGAAGTCAGAGCCAACAGTATCCACTAAAGATAAACCGTGTGAGGGAGAAGAATCAAAGTCAACTCAAGAGTTTTGATCTGAGCAACAGAAAGGGGGATGCTGGCAACCCCCGAAATGGAGAACGCTGTGGATGGAACACATTTCAGGGAGACATTTCAACTTCAGACATGTTAAATTTGAGTTGTCAGCTAGAAATCCAAGTGGAATTGTTGGACAGGCAGTTGGATATGTGAGTCTGAAGTTTGTGTGAGAGGTCTGGACTAGAGAGAAAATTTGGAATTCATTAGCATAGAAATAACATTTTAAGCTATGCAACTGGGAGAGTATCATGGGAGTGACTGTTTAGAAGAGATGAAGGTTAAAAATACCAGAATACTTTGATTACTATGATGGAAAATGTGAAGCAGAAGAGGGCCATAGGAATTAATAAAGAGATTACAATTTTAAGCTGGATAATGGTCAAGAAATTAGAGAAAATTCATTTTCCTAAGAACAAGTGAGAACAAAATTAGAAATAATAATAATAATAAAAGAAATATTAGGAAAAGTCATTCAAAGTTAGAGAACTACAATAGCATTCATGAATTAGAACTATACCATACCCTGGTGAAAGCAGATTCATAGCCATAAATGTTCCAAGACTATCATTAAAGATTAGTTAATATAAAAGAATCTAAAAATAAAATTTTCTAGGAAAATGAAAATCAAGCAACTTGGGTGTTCTCAGAGCAAATGTTAAATGTATGTTGTATTCCAGTGTTGAATTCCAGCCAAGACTACACAGTACTGCATCAGTAACAAGTGTGAAAGGAACAAACATAAAAAACAAACAAACAAAGAAAAAACCTAAAAAAACAATATTTTTCTATTATTGGGAAAAATGCTTCCAAGGACTATGATGAGCAGTCAAACAAACACAGAAATTAAAGTCTAACCAAGTGTTAAAACTGACATTAAATGCAAAAGAAAACATGACATTTTTTGGAAAGAAAATCTTAGAAAATATTTACCTATAATTGTGTACTTAACTCCTGCAAGCTGAGGAAGATATGTATTTTAAGTAAAAAAAGAAAAAAGCATGCATAAAGACTTAGCTGAATTAGCAGCAAAATATGCATGCATTGTCTTATATGTTTTGTGGTAGTAAATAAGATATTGACCCTAAGAAGTCTAATAGAAAATATGAGCAAAATATAGTGATTTTTATATTCTTAATCATTATTGAGATTTATTTTCCATGTTATAAGAGTCTGTATTTAAAATATACTAAGGTGACAATAAGAAAACTTTTAGTCTTGATAGGGAATTTTAGTGATAAAAATAACAAATTCCAATAACTTTCCTATATACCAAAAAGGGGCATACATAGTTAAAAAAAAAAAAAAAAAGATTGTATGTGGTGGTACATGCCTTTAATCCCAGTACATGGAAGGTAAAGTTAGGTAGACTACTTCGATTTGTGGGCTAGCTTCCTCAAAATAGCATGTTTCTAGTTAGTTAGAACTATACAGTGAGACTCTGTGTGAAGAAACAAAACAAAACAACAACAAAAACAAAAAAACAAATCTACCTTTTGAAATAGGGAGTTCTGAAGTTAAAAACACTTTCTGAAGATTGAGTCAGGGGAGGAATAGAAGACAGGAGGGGGGGAAGGGAGAGAGGGATCCATTATAGGACTGAAGAGAAAACTGAACCTAAAGAAATTTCCAGAGACCTACAAGACTGACTCCATCTAACAATTTGAGCAACAGTGAAAAAGCTCCCATAAATGCCCTTCCCTGATAATGAGATCAATGATTAACTTATCCACCATCATGGAACCCTCATCTAGTACCTGTTGGAAACAAAAGCAAAGACCCACAACTAAACACTGAGCCAAACTAGAATCCAGATGCATTGAGGGAGGACAAGACCATGCTTCAGAAACACATAGAGACAGCTGACCTGAGCAAAGAGGAGCTAACAGTCCCCCAGACTGATAGCTGGGAGTCCAGAATGGGACTGACTCAGACCCCCTGAATATTGGGCTCAGCTAGAAGGCCTGAGCAGTGTAAGGGACCTCAGACAGTGGAACCAGGATGTATTCCTGGTGCACAAAAGGACCTTGTGGACACATCCCCCATGGAGGGATACTCCCTTAACCTAGAGACAGGAGAGAAGTCCTAGTCCCTACTTCAAATGACTTGACAGATTTAGATGTGAGGGGGAAAAGAGGGAGGGAGGGAGAGAGGAAGGGAGGAGGGAAGAGGGAACTGTGATCGATATGTAAAATAAAAATAAAAAATAAAAAAGAAAATGTATTTTAAATTATAATATACATAATAAATTATATAAATTATGCAAAAAAACTTTCTGTTTCTATAGAAGACCTAGATTGGGGTCCAAGAACCTGCATGATGGCTCACAATACAGTTCCATAAGATCTGACACACTCTTCTCACATTTTAGGGCCCTTGCTTACATGTGATATACAGACATACACACAGGCGTGCACACATACACACCAAATAAATAAATATTTGGGAATGGAGAGATAGTTAAGCAGTGAAGATCCCTCGTTCCTCTTCCATAGGACATGGGTTGGATTTCTTGCACCCAAGTAACATCTTAAAACCATTAGTAATTATAGTAGCAGGGCATCTGATGGCTTACTTCATGTGGACCAGGCATGCATGTGATGCTTAGATACACATGCAGGCAAAACATAGAAACACTTAAAATAGAGATGATTTTTAAAAATGGAAAAAAACATGAAAACAATCCCATTCTCATATTATCAAAATATCAAGATAGACAAATGTGACCAGGGGGGTGAAAGACCCTCATGATGAAGAGTAAAGAAAGGAAGAGAAAGCTCTAGAAGATGGGTTTTCACAGATTGTTAGAACTAATACTGTGAAAATGACTGTACTGCCAGAAGCAGTTTCAGAACAATTCCTATCAAGTTTTCAATAGCATAGACAATAGAAATAGAAAAACAAACCCTAAAACAGATGCTGAATAGCTAGAGCAGTCCCCGAAGAAAAAGAGCAGTGCTTCAAGCATCCGAATACCTGATATCAAATATACTACTGAGGTAGATACTGGATACAGCACAAAAACAGGTGGATTGATTAAGTGAATAGAGCAGATATGCAGCTACTGCCATCTGATTCTCAACAAAGAGGTTAAGAGCATCCATTGTCAAAAGGATAGCCTTGTTAACAGATGGTGCAAGTAAGACTGGAAATCCACACGTGGAGGAATGAAACCAGATTGCCATCTCTCACATCTGTAAAACTGAATTCTGAACAGGTCAAAGACTTTCATGTAAGACCCAAAACTTTCCAACTACTTGAGGGAAACAGGGAAAATACTTGAAGATCTCGACATAGACAATGCCTTTGTGAACAGGGAATCCAGTAGCTAAGCAAATAATAGTAGGAACTGACAAGTGAGATTGTATGAAATTATAAAGATTCTGCACAGCAAAGGAACCAAGCAAAGCACTGCGACAGTCTGCAGAATGGGAAGGAACTGTTGATCGCATTACATACTGTCAGGGAACTAATATCTAGATGGTGTATAATCTCAGCAACAAAAATCAAAATAACATATATACAGTTCATAGATAGAAAAACAAACTAGAAAATAATTCAAAAGAATATGTTAAAAATGTACCTTTTGTGTCTCCTTAATATAAATGTAATTATGGTCATTATGGAAGTACAAATCAAAACTATGTCAAGATTCTGTGTTACCCAGATCAACATTCCTATCATAGAGAAAACAAAAGCAAAACAAAAAGTACTAGCAAGGACACGGGGGAGGAGGACACTGTGCTTATACCCACTTTCTGATTATCTAAGGGAATTATATGCCAAGAATGTTAGAAGTAACTGGCCGAAACACAACATATACGTTTGGGTGAATTTCACTATACACAGTTCCACTACACAAAGTAAATACAGACAACAGCACAGATATTCTGTCATGCTTTATATTTCAAATCAATTTGATTTCACCTTCAAAATAACTCTTGAAAGTGCTACTGAGGCCACTGGGAGAAAACATCTCCTGTACTTCTTTTATGAAACTGTAAACACAGTGCCTCCATGGAAATCAGAATGGCAGTTCATCCACCACTACTCGGATGCAAAGGGTGTGTGATTCAGTGATACCATTTCTGAGTATAGTATATAAAGACGTCCTGTTCAGCACACCACAAAGGTACCCATGCATGTTCATGCTTATCCAAACACCATTAACTGTAGTGCGGCTATAGGTTTAACCTAGGTGCCAACAGTGAGTACAGAAAACACAGCATACGTACCACAGAGTGTTATTCACATTTAAATAATTGAAGTATATTATTGTCAGAGAAAATTTATGGAATCATTGGGTAAAGTGAAATTAGCCAGATCCATAAAGGCGAACACTCCATATCTTCTGTCATAGGGAGAATCTAGATTTTTTTTTTCAAGGCACGACGTTTGAAGAGGGATGATTTGGGAAGAGGAAGGGAAAAAGTGAGAGTGGGAGAGTGGGGGCAAGAGAGGAAAATAGGGTGAAAAAATGATGTACACTCCACATGTGTATGAAAATATGGTCAAGAAAGCCACTGTTTCCCCCCGATATATGTTATACTTTGTGCTTGAAACAAAAGGGAAAGAAGAATCATGGTATTTATAAGGAAAAACACAAACATGAGTATACACACGCACATAGTCACATGCACACACACTGTCCAGAGGAAGACCAGGTATTACTGGTAGTGAATTGAAAGGTGTTTTTCTTCCTTAGGCTCATGAGGAAATAAACACCAAATATCTGAGTGACAGGTATAATTTGATAATATATATATATATATATATATATATATATATATTACATTATTTTTACAGTTGGTCTTTTTAAAAACATAATTTCTTTTACATATGTTTAGGATATGGTGGTAAAATGATTTACTGAAAATAATTTCATGAAAGGAAATTTTTTCCTCTGCTGGTATGGATAAATGCTTTGTAGTTTTTCAGCACTTAAAACAATATATATTCTAATGATCTTCAGAACATACATTTTTTAAAGTTGAGAAATGGAAAGTTGTTGAGAAGGGGATTGAAATTCTTATAAATTGAAACTTGATCATAAACTATGATCAGTTAGGCTGTAAATAAAGTGATATTCTCTCAAGAAAATTACTATGTCCTTGAAAATCTTAAATGGAAAATATATTCAGTTAGAATGCTTTCCTGACCCAATTGGAGGCAGGGTGTAATTGTAACGATAAACCATTCAGTTACCATCAGTTCAACACTAGTAACCTAATTCTGTGTTGCCAAGGAGAGAAGAGTCACTACATAAATGATTTAAGTGTGTTAAATTTGTCACCATTTTATATCATTAGATTGTTGTCACCCTCTGAAGCACCTGAATAGTGCTTTGGGTACAGAGACGAACTGAGGTGTACAGTGAACTGGAGTGGGGTAAAGGCCATTGCATGTAACACCTCCTTCCTCGTGCCAATTTCAATGTGATCTTTCTAGCTGGGTGCATAAATTGATCTGTGGAGTTTGTTATAGTAATGGGGAGGTGACTAATATCAGTCACCATTTCTACTGGTAGATAACTAGCATTCTTAGCTACTACACTTAGCAGCAGGCCCTTTGCTTAGTGAGTTCTGAAGATAGGATTTAGTCTTTTGCCTCTGCTCACAGTCTGTATGTTATAATAGCTATGGGATCATATTATTCAGTCTATTATTGTTGGTTTTTCTGATTGTCTCAGTTGATAGGCATTTAAAGCAATGCTGGATTTACATGTTAACTATATTTCTTCTACCCTCATAACTCAAATGAATAATTATCCAACATCTTCTATTCAGCATCTACAGAAATCAGTTAAATGTATAGCTCTTACTCTACTTGGAGCTCCTCTTAAGGCCAAGATTCTTAACCAAGCTAGAATACTGTTGAGAACAGAACCAAGTCTACAGTAACTATCCAATAAATATTTGATAGATGTTTATTAAATTGGTAATGAAAGTTAGCACAAGAATTGGATGCTGAACAGAGCAAGAAAACTCAATGTGATCCAGCCCAATTTAAATGTAAACTGAGCCTGCCTTATGGCTCCCTTTCACTCTCTCATCACCATGACATTTATGTGCTTGTTTAGTTTGGGGCTACCCAGAAGAATGACCATGAACATTTGCCTTGAGAAAGGGAAGTCAGGAAATTGTTCACCTTCTTGATCATTTTGTCAACCCCTCTTTCCCAAAGGAGACATTTATGCAGCCCAATAACTTTCCTAAGCTGAACTACAGTATATCTTCATGTTTGCTTTCTGTATAATTTCTGTAGAAAGCATTCAATTTGCATGCCTTTTACAGGAGGAAAGAAACTTGGAAAAAACTTCTAATTTTATGTGGTCACATGTGAAATGTAGTGAACTCAAATGGCAATGTCTTCATTAAATACAAGAGAAAAAGGACCATATTTTTAGCAAAATGAAGATGGAATGGGAGCAGGGATAAAAGAAATCACAAGAAATTTAAATGATATTTTAAAATATTGTTACAGTAACTATGAATAATAAATAATGAGTAGACCTACAATGTTTCAATTATTAATGACATAGGGATATTAATAGAAGAAATTACAGGTAAATTGTAGCATTTTGATCAGGGTAATAAGAAAGGAAATATTAATTTATCAAATTGTATTGTAAAGAATAGTCACAAAACCAGTGGTCTAACAATGCCATACTTTAGGTTGATGAAGACAATGCTATAAATCACTATAAATCACATGTTGGTTAGAATTATTCCAATGGTTCTAAGTTTGTTAAGAGAACTTCTATTTCCAAGTTAAATGCCACAAATCTGAGAATTATATTCATTTTTGTCACTTGATTCACTTGCTCATAAATTAATTGTGACCCCTGTGAGAGGTTTCTCTTCTTCAGACTCACCATGCTTGTCAGTCTCTGAGATTTCCATTGTTACTCCATATCACTCTCCTTCCCAGGGTTCTTAGCACCTCTGGATTGTTGTAAAAGCATTGTACAGGACCATAAACCAGTGTTTTAACACACAAATTGTGTCTTCTTTTGTTGAGATGACAAAACAAACATCTTTACATAAGAACTTTCCTTGTTTTCATATTAAGTTTCACCTTGAGAATTTATCTCAACCTGATTTTAATTTTGTTCAAGAACAGGATAGTAAAGTGAGGGTTGGAGGTGAAAAAGTCCTAAGAGTAACTGTGACAAGCAGGACAGAGGTTTTGAGATCCAGTATAATGGTAGTAGGATAGACCTGGGCTGAAGCACAGGATGAGAACTGAACAAAGGATTATTTATTCCCCTTTGCTTCTCATGCTTCAAGCATCATGGATATGATTAGTATCTGAAATGGTGTCTTTAACTGACAGGATGCATTATGCTTAATTATGAAACAGGGACTTTAATGAGATGCAACACCTGAAAGGAAGTCCAAAGCCTGAACATCTCATTATATAACAACCAGGTGAACCAGGTGGTAGGATGCATGTCTCTCTCTCCCTCTCCCTCTCTCTCTCTCCCTCTCCCTCTCTTTCTCTCTCTCTCTCTCTCTCTCTCTCTCTCTCTCACACACACACACACACACACACTCATGCACACACACATGTTTTTGAAGCTTTTAAGGCAATATCCCAATTTAGATTCAAAAGTTATTTTTTCTCACTGTATGAACATGAAGTAATACTAGTGTAACAAAATGAGACAAGAGAAACATAATATACATTATATATTTTATAAGGTAGAATCAAACATTCTCTTTGAAAGACAATACAAAGGAACTAATAGCAGTTTTACAAAGGAGATTTTGCTTTGGTCTTGTGATTGTACTTCAGCCAGGCCTTCTGAACAATGAATGACTCCAACACCATCTTTGTGAGGATTAGGTGCAAGCCTCTCTGTCCATGGCATGAACATGGAACCTTTGTCAAGGCTGCTTCTAGCTAAAGAGCTCTGTAAAAGTCTGTCTTCACACCTTCTTAAACTCTTTTTTACTGATTAGAGGTTGTTTTCTTATCTGTAATGTAAATATGTTAATATCCTTCTCAGTACACCTGGAAGATTTGAATGCCATAACTCCGACTTTAGCGCCTAGTGTTCAGTGACATAATTGCTGTCCCATGCATTGGGGGATCTGTGTGTGCACTGAGCTTAAGGGGAGGCTGCAGTAAGCTCACAGCAATGCCAGGAAGAGTCAGAAGAAGAGAAGGTGAGTGTGGAAGTAGAGGCATACAACCACCAAGGAAACAAATTTGGCTGTATTTCTGTCTGTTTCTAAGGTCTTGCTTGTTTATTTACTTATTTACCTATTAGAATATTGGGAATGAAATCAGGGTTTCATGCATGGTAGATAAGTACTCTACCACTGAGTTAGAGTCATAGTCCTATATTATTTTTCAGTTTTCCCTTTGTGCTTCCATTAATCAATAATGGAAAAAATGGAGTCACACTGAGAACAATGAGGAAACAGCATTGTTTTTCTATGATATTTCCAAAGTTCTTACAAATGATCACAGTCTCCATAAGTGTTTAGCTTTATAATTGATGGAAAAAAACCAATGAAGAATTAAAAATACTATGTGAATTGCTTTTATCAATGGACAGCTTTTTTTTTTGTTGTTGTTGAAATTAGCTCTCTTGAGGTCAATATAACTATATTCTAGGCATTAATTTTGCTCAACTGGTTCACGCTTAGACTTTTGGTTTCTATGGAGACTTTTGCACTTACTGCTTCCTCACCTTTTCATTTCCTGAAATAGCACCAAGTACAGTATCTAAATTTTGACTAATATAAATCAAAGCACATGCCTTTCCTTTCAGTAAAGGCCACCATTTCAACACATGTGCAGGATTTTGCTTTTTAATGCATTAGACATCTGTTACTGCTAATGGGGATAAAATGTCACGTGTTAAAATCAATAAAACTTATTAAAAGCAGTGCACATTTTCAATATTTATAAATTACATTAGAAACGTGTAGGGCTTTTGGTATATGACAAAGTTCAAAAGATGAATATGCAAACTACATGAAAGTAAATATGCTTGTAAAAAATGAATAAGTTCAATACTGGGAGCTTATATTTCCAGATACTAGCATATCTTTTTAAAAAATAAATGTTGAGTGTTACCCATTTTTCATGTAACTGTTCCTGCTTTCCACCCACTGTAGTTTTCTTGGGTCTAATAAGAAACAAACCTGGATAATTGTTTAAAAATATGGAGTTTCATTTGAAATGGTAAGTACATACTTAACTAATAAATGACTCAACTGAAGTATAGACTATTGAGAGTTATTTTTGAATATGTTTGTATGCATATGTGTGTGTCTATAATACTGGGTAAACTCAGCTATGTTTCAAAAGGAACTCCCCTCACATTTTAGCTAGATTTTTCATTTCAATATTATTGGAACTAAAGGGCATATTGATAAGAGCGTATTCTTTTAAAAAATGTAAATGCTTGTTTAATACCGAATTTGAGCCTTATCTTTCTAATTTCAACAACCTTTCTGGAGGAGAATCATTAGGATATGTATTTTATTAAAGGAAAATTTGCAAATGAAAATTATTGTTTACCCCCAAAACAAAGTTTTCTGTAACATAAAATCATTTTTAAAAACCATTTAAGCTAAACTAGGCTATTGGGAGCAAGATAGTGGATGTCCTTGTAAGGACAAATGGGTAGTGATCAGAGTATCTCTAGAATGCAGGAGGGCTATTTTTTTTTCTAGTGGCTACAAAAAAATGTTGCAAAATCTATCAGCTCAGAATTTTAAATCTTGAATTACAATGTTTTAGAATAAAGAAGCATGAATTCTTCTCAGTTCTGTTCTTCAAACTGAGAGTTCTGCTCTCAAATTGTTTTAGGGTTTTCTGGTTACAAAAGCATTAGAATAAGTATGGAAATGTAAATAAGCACAAAATAGTACCCCTTCTAGCATATTTGTACATGTAAGTACAAATATATGTATAATGTCCTAGATGAACCGAAATGAAATCATGTTTTACATCTTGCTTTATACAATATTTTCTTATTACTTACTAATACTACTTATAGAACAAAGTGTTGTTATGTATTTATACCTTTAAGGACTGTATCAGTTTAAAATAAGTTCTCATAATTTAGACATCTAGGTTATTTTCCCTATTTCATTGTAAACAATACTGAGTTATACATTTTGTAATCCAGTCTCAATGCATTCATAGTCTGAGTTCCACAGGCTAATTTTTTGCAAGTGATATTTTACCAGAAGCTGTAAGAATCCACAAAAATTTATAATATTGTGAAATACTGCCTATGTCTTCCTGATCAGAGCCAAGGTTTGGAAAGTGCTCGTGAATCCTTTCAAACCTTTCCTTGACATGGAAATTGCCTGAATTGAAGCAACTCTTGAATCTCTTCAAGAGGAAGGAGCTGTGCTCCCAGGGAAAATTCTGTTTTTCTCATTGAGCCGATGACCCTCATCTAATCAATGAGTGTTCTGTAGGTTTCCCGAATTGCAATTCCAGACGCCTTCTTTTCTACCACTGTTTGAGCTGCTGGTCTTGGTAATTATATTCAGGCCGATACACTTGTGTGGGGCCAAAGTTGGGGAAGAACTACAGCATTCCTATGCTTGTTTTCAATATATTCAAAGACATGGACACTAACTAAAAACCCACTCCATGACAAAAGATGGAAACCTTCAATAACAATCATTAACACAGCTTTAGTTCCTAGGAAAAGATACCAGCAACAAAATAGACAGGAACTACCAAAGTGCAGGGCTGAAAGAGGGAAAATCAATTTAAGAGGTTTTAGTTAGGAATAAAAATATTTGCATATGCACAATATATTCTGACATATATATGGAGGCATTCTGGTGGAAAATGTTTTGGGCATATGTATATTAACATGTGTAAGTCACACAATAGATCATGGGTTTGAATTAATAAGCAGAAACCTGAGAGAGTTTGGGTAAAGTCCCTGAGGTTAGGACTGAGATATGGTGTATATTTTCATGTGGATGCAATTTAGAGAGATTTTTGTTGTTTTGTTGTATAATGTTTTTGAGTCTGGTGTAGTTTTCAGCCTGTTTCATATTAATTTTAGCAGCAGTTCATTATATTTTATGAAATGTAGTATAATAATAAAAACTGTGATATTTAATTTTCAGTTATTTTATTCTGAAACAAACAGTATCATATATATATATATATATATATATATATATATATATATATATATATTTACACACACACATACACACAGCTCATATGCTCCAATTTTGCTAGGCTTCAGTGAGATCAGGTAAATTATTGGTGATGAAAGAGATGATGAGGTGTGGTCAATAAAGTCTCCAGTGATGAAAATGCCACTACTTGTCACATGCTTGCTAGGTAGAGCCACAAGTCTGTCTGTGACCAAAACTATGAATCCATCATTAGCATATCTGAAATTGTGTATTTTTTTTCTGTCCAGAAAGTATTAACATTTCAGAAGGCCATTCATCATCAGCCCTCAAATGAGGTACATGGGGATGAATCAAAGATTTTAAGGGAGCAGGGTACTTAAAAGCTCTTCTAAGCACATTATTTTATAAAAAATTACATCTAAAAGTAGTTTCCAATTTATAAATGTTGAGAGGTCATTTGTAAGTTAAAGTCAACCTTATTTAAAAGTAAAAGCTGTTACTCAGCTTGCAAAAGAAATCCGAGTCAAAGGGTATAAGCAACTACTGTTTTTCAGAAATATGTAAATGTACTCACGTCAGGATGCAGAAGGCCTATGTGAAGGAACACAAAACCAGATATCAGAATTAAAAATACTATAAATGGCAAATGTGGCACAGGATGACCAAGGACTTGGGACCCATGTTCCCTTTCTGATGCTTCAAACAGAGGTCTCTGACCTGTGAATCCTGTCCTTTCTAAGACAGGTGGAGGGTACCACTTCAACATCTCAAAAACCTACAGCAAAACAGCCACACTGCCTCTGTTTCAGTGGGCTGAATGGAGTGGGTTGCACTTTTGAGATTTCATTATCCGTCTAGAACAGGGACATGTAAGTATTGGCAAGGGAAAGCCCCATCTTTCTCAATGGTCATTAGCAGTATCTCTTCCAGATGATGTTTCTAAAAGATTCCAAAAAGTGTTGCCAGTTGAGCTGTCACATTCCTGTGATGTATGAATGTTTTATTTGTTCACATAAAAAGGCTTGCATACAAATCTTAGAGATAATCTGAGGAGTGTAAGGTTTATAATAACTTTCCTAGGGGCTGTAGGTTATTATTTTATGTGCCAAGCACTGCATTAAAGTTTCTACACCTTAATGTTATCATGTTAATAACTTAATTGGACACAAATTTCTATGCTATTTAGATGAGTCTCACTTCATCTCAGAAAAGCAGGGCATTTACACACACACATACACACACACACACACACACACACACACACACACAAACACACACACGTTTGTTGATACAGAGTTTTTCTGTGCAACAGCCCTAGCTATCCTGGAACTAGCATGTAGATCAGGCTGGCCTCAAACTTTCAGAGATCTACCTGCCTCTGCCTTGCCAGTGCTGGGATTAAAGGCATGTGCCATCCCTGACTGACCCCTAATAATTTTTTAAATATTATTTAAAAAACAGGCCTTTCCATTAGACTGATAGCTGGGAAGCCAGCATAGGAATGACTCAGGCCCCCCTGAATATGGGTCTCAGCCAGGACTGAGCAGTCTAAGAGACCTCAGACAGTGGAGCCAGGATGTATCCCTGGTGCATAAAAGGACTTTGCGAACATATCCCCCATGGAGGGATAACTGCCTTAATCTAGAGACAGGAGAGAAGCCCTAGTCCCTACTTCACAGGACCTGTCAGATCTACATGACTCCAACTGGATGGCATTCCCCTACATATGGAATTGGGGTGGGGGGATGGGAGGGGAGGGTGGTTAGAGTGCATGTGAGAGGGCAGAGAGGGTAAAATGGAGGGAAGGAGGGAGGGAGGAATGGGGGGAGGGAGAGAGGGAGGGAGGGAGGGAGGGAGAGGGAACTGGGATCGACATGTAAAATAATAAATTAAATTAAAAAATGTTTTGACTCCAAAATTTAAGTTGAAGGACAAGTTACTGGGGAAAAGGATTTCTATTTTTGTTTCCACAGAAAATGAAAAGATGTGGATTCCTTACAGACTAATGTGGTTTGATCACGCCAGACCGCCTGAAACAGAGTACAAGGTGATCCTACATTCAAAACAGCTGGACAAAACAGCCCTACAGACTACAGCCAGGATATCTGAATCTTCTTCGAATCCCCCATGACAGCGCCCCTTACCAGCTGAAAGTAGTTTGGAAAGAACGATGCCCAAATTCCCAAATATTGTCTATAAATGTTTGTTTTCATTTAAATGGACTTTGTTATATAAAATTAAATAAAATAATAATAATAAAATAAAAATAAAAAAAACCAGGCCTTTCCATAAGGATGAATCACTACCCATACACAGTCATCACTGGAGAAGAATAAATTACAATAATAGCACTATTGACTAAATAAATATTTATACAAAGCAGTAAGTTCTTTGTACTATCTTCCCTTTCTTTAAATAATGCTATGTTTATGCTTCTCTTTATAGAGTAAGAGGATATATCTAAGGACCAGGATGTGCCAATGCTACAATTCCATACTTCAGAATGTGTCTGCAGCAAGCAAATCATCTTAGACCAAAGAATGTGGAAACAGACACTCAGCACTTTGCAGTACAAACAAAGTCAGGGTAGAAGGGTATCCCAATGGCTATTTCAATGTTCATAGTAACTGTGACAAAGTAACAGCTCACATCCCTGAAACACTTAAAAAAGAATTATAGAAAAAACAAAAGCCAAAACAAAAATTATGGTTCAGGTATTTGTGGATGATTTCTTAAAATTGGGTATTTACATTTTTATTGTCGTTACAAGGTCAAAGGATCATAGAGTAAAAAATACAATTTTGAAATTTTCAATTTTAAAGTAACTGTGGGTTTCAAGGACAATGCATATGCATAAAAGAAGAATATTAATTTTTTTGCCCTGACAACTCTGCTTAAGTAGGATGATAATCTGATCCTTTCCCCATAAACTTGGTCCCTCTGACTTGATCACTGAAATCTTTGAAACTTTGGCCTTGCTTTTTATGTACATGACTGAACTGGGAAAAATTGTTATACTCCTTTAGTCTTAATTTCCCTTATTATTCAATAAAAATTATTAACTACATTCTAGGATTATTGTGTGGCCTACAAATAGTTATATAAAGAATGCATTTTCAAAACAATATTATCATCTAACTCAAAATTTGACCCATCACAAATATAGATTAAGATTTTAGTGTGATTGGAAGAAGTCCCAATGTTATCTATAATAAGAAAAGCAGGGTGATTTAGTGATTCACACAGACATGTTTACTTGATAGTCTTTATTTCCATTCTTCACCAGTTGTTTGATCCATTTCCATATCCTCATAGGAATTTTCCCCCTTTTGAAGACTGGAAATCATAAAAAAGAAAAACCTGTCCATAACAGCTGCATTGAGGTCATTTACATTTGTTGGGTGCAGGTGGAAATCTCCTTCACAGAGCCCCAAATAGAAGATTGTAAAATGTGGCCTTTGAGAGAGCCAGACTATACTAGCCTTTTGTATAATTTATTGTCCACAGAACATGTTAAGTTGCTTTTGATCTTTGACAGCAATATCTTTCAAAGTGGTGTGGTGCTTATATGTAGCTATCAATGTGTGTGTGTGTGTGTGTGTGTGTGTGTGTGTGTGTGTGTGTGTGTGTATGTGTGTGTGTGTGTGGTGTGTATGTGCTTGAGGAATTCTAATATCCTGCTGTTTTCAATGATGAGTAGAAGAAATATTCATGATGGCACAATGATGGTTCAATTTAATTGAAAAACTTTAGGTCTTGTGGAAATTCAACTGTGAAGATTAAATAACAGAAGGTATGTGGATGGCGTTTTGGAAAAACATAACACAAATTAGACAAGAGATGTTTTTATCAGCTTCATTTCCAACATGCCATGTCAGTCAACATTTGGCTTCACCAGGTATTAAACATTAATTGCCTTATTAGGATAGGCTCTTACTAAATATCAACCACAAGTGATGTTTAGATGCACAACCACACTCTCTTTCTATTTTCTTATGTTAAATTAAGGAATGTATCATAGGCACAGAATGAAAAACTGGGTGTCGCTTAGCAAGTTGTGGCAATTTGTAGGCTTTGATTTGTAGAGACTTGAAGTCTTTCCATCCCTCTGCTATTTTATCCCTGCCGCGTTGTACTGCTTAGTTCCTTCCCATCTCCTCCTCCGCCACATTTGGTTTTGTGCTTCAGATTCAGAGAAACCCCAAAGTCAAAACAAAATGGTCAGAATTGCTGACTCCTGTTCTCTAACCATTTTTTAAATCCAGCATTCACAGGAAGAGATAGTGCTGTTCAGACTTTGGTCTGAATTCTCTGAAAATACTGGCAAAGTTTGCGAAACTCTGAAAGAGTATGAGCCAGGCTATAGATATCTAGAAAAAATATCTCACTTTTCTAAAAGCATCAGAACAAATATTATTTAACAAAATAGTTTCGACTTTAAACCATCTGTGGAGTTCTTAACATTAATAATGTTCTGCTATCTCTATTTTGTAAAAATAAAATTGTGATCTAATTTGTATTTTGTTTTGAGTGGATCCTGTGAATTTTAAAATGTAGGCTTCGCTGCCTTTGAAGTTCTTCTTGAAGCTTTATCAGTAAGAAGAAAAGGTGTTTTAAGATTTTGCTCATTAAATTGAATTTCAGTATTTTTTAGAACTTCATTATGCACTTTCTAAGAAGTGTTTTTCATAATGTAAAAGCTGACTCACATGATAATAGACACCAATGTAAGGGTCTTAACTGTATGTTCATGCACAGGCTGTTTATAATAGTTGAATATTTGATTTGAGTTTCAGTACTAATTTTGCCAGAATCTGCCTTTGAATTGGGCAGCACACAGTAAGGCTGCT
This sequence comes from Phodopus roborovskii, assembly GCF_943737965.1. NCBI lineage: Eukaryota > Metazoa > Chordata > Mammalia > Rodentia > Cricetidae > Phodopus > Phodopus roborovskii. Next base: position 13,629,118 of record NW_026125391.1, read on the forward strand.
CAGTCTGAACATTTCTCTATTGATAGAAAAGCCTCTTGATTGTTTTTACTTTTCGTGGAAAGCTTAATTATGTCCTTCAAATATGATTTCATTTAGATCTTTTTATGGTTTGCATACTAATAGTAATCTGATATTCATGGAGAACTGAGCTCGAGACCAAAAGTCAATTTTTAGTCTGCAGAGGGTATATGAACAAATTGCCTTCAAGCAACATCTAAAATGATATTTAGACTCAAAATTATCAAATAACTTTAAGATTTGAAAAGCTAATTGTTGCAGTATTTTAGAGTTGACACCATCAATCTCCTTTAAGCTAGTAGAAGTTATTAAAACTTAATAATCTATGATATTTCATTAATGTTATGTAGATAATAAAAAATAAAGCAATTTTGGAATACTGTGTGTCCACACATACTAAGGAAGTTGTTGTTGAAAGTAAATTGGCTGTACAGATTATGTACAAGGAAAAACAAAATAAGAGCATATTTGTTTAGGTATTTAGAGTATCCAAATATGGTAGCACATTGGTTTTCATGTTAGGCTATGAATAATTTTGTCTTATCTCTAAGGATGATTTGGTATTAGGATTAAGTCATTCCATTTTTCAGAGTCTGTGATCATTACAAGAGTTTAAACTATATCATTAGTATAATGATTATAAAAATGCTTTTAAAGAGTGTTTACTTTGGGGACATGAAGAAATCTTCAAAGAATAAAATACTTTAAAAATGTCACGGGAGATGTTATCCTTTTAGTAATAATGAGAAATGGCTTTCTCATTTAGAAGTTCCTTGGAACCATTTACTTCTGAAGAGAAATTCCACATAGGAATTACATGTGTTTGCTATGATCATAACAGAGAGTGTTAGAATAGCAGAAATGATTAAGCTTGATGGTTGACTACACTCACTAAGACCCAATGGTGTTGATGGCCCTTCGACTACATATTTTTTCTTCTTCAGAATTTCAATTCTTTCTCAAGAACACATAGAAGTTTGAACTCTGTATTTCTTTTTACTTATTCAACACTTGCAGATTTTATTTCTATTTATTGCATTACTGTATGTGTATGGATTTGTCTGTGCATCGTGCATATGCAGTGTCTATGGAGGCCAGAAGATGGTGTCAAGTCCCCTGTGGGACTGGAAATAGAACTGGGTTTTCTGAAAAGCAGACCGTGTTCTTAACCACAGAAACATCTCTCTAACCTCATGCTTCATATTTTTTTTTTTTTAAAAAATGGTATATGTTTGCCAGAAGGACTTGAATGAATAGATATTCTATATGCTCTTAATTTTTTGCCTGTCTACATGATCTGTAAAAACGTCAACATTTGATTAAACAAATAAATAAGTGGATAGTTAAGCATGTGCTTAATATGTGCACAATATGTGCAATACTGTTTGATAAGTTGAGAAAGAACTACCTATTTTCCTTTCACACTTTAAAATAAATAATTACAAAAGTATCTTAAAACACAACATATACGAGCCCTTGGTAATGGAAACATTACAAAGAGGAACTAAGAACATTTCATTTTAGAAGTGCTGGGAGATTGAACCTTTCAATGTTCTACATAAGCCTTCTACTACTGAATTACAACCTCAGCTTTTTGACTCAGTTCATTTTAATAAAGGTTCTAGAGTATTAGAAAAACTACCCTCTCTGTTTTTGTTAGGATTTGTTATAATTTTCCTCATTTCAGTTTATTCTGACATTCTTATAGCAGAGGTAGAAAATACCCTGTTGGAAAGATATAGCTAAAAGGATATTGGGAAAGGGTGCTAATTGTAGATCTTACTTAGTGTCAGGGAAAGGAGTATAAGAAAAGTTTTTAAAAGATTTAAGCAAGAGGTCATCCTTGTAGATCTCTGGACATTTCCCTAGTGCCATATTTCTCTTTAAACCTATAATGGCTTTCTCTATTATGGTATCTCCTTTCTTTCCTCTATTCTTCCCCTGACTCAATCTTCCTGCTTCCTCGTGTCCTTCTCTCCCCTCCTCTTCTCCCCTTCTTTTTCTCCTAACTCCCTCTCCCCTCCCCCCAATTTATTCAGGAGATCTTGTCCCTTTTCCATTCTCTGAGGGACCATTTATGTCCCTCTTAGGGTCCTCCTTGTTTCCTAGTTTTTCTGTCGCTGTGGATTGTAGGCTGGTAATTCTTTGGTCTATGTCTAAAATCCATATATGAGTGAGTATATACTATATTTGTCTTTTTGTGACTGGGTTACCTCACTCAGGATGACTCCAACTAACAATCTAAGCAATAGTGGAGAGGCTAGCTTAAATGCCCTTTCCTGATAATGAGATTGATGACTATCTTATATGCCATCCTAGAGCCTTCCTCTAGCAGCTGATAGTAGAAGCAGACACCCTTAGCTGAACACTGAGCCAAATTCCTGGAATCCAGTTGTAGAGGGAGGAGTCATGAGCAAAGGGGTCAAGATCAGGCTGGAGAAACCCAGCAGAAACAGCTGACCTGAACAAGGGGTAGCTCATGCACCCCAGTCGGATAGCTGGGAAACCAGCACAGGACTATCAAACCAGACCTCCTGAAAGTAGGTGTTATTTAGGAGGACTGGACAGACTATAGGGTCTCTGGTAATGGATCAGTATTTGTCCCTAGTATAAGAATGGACTTGGGGAGCCCATTCCATATAGAAGGATATTCTCCCAGCCTAGACACATGGGGGAGGGCCTAGCCTCTGCTCCAAATGATATGACAGACTTTGAAGATTTCCCCAGGGAAGACTTTGCCCTCCCTGGGGAGCAGAAAAGGATGGGATGGAAGTTGGGAGGGGAATGGGGGAAGAGATGAGGGAGAAGGTTAGGGAGAGGGAGAGGGAGCTGGGATTGACGTGTAAAACAAGCTTGTTTCAAATTTAAATTAAAAAAAATAAAAAGGAAAAAGGATTAAGCAGGAGTAACACTTAACCGACTTAACTGCATTTAAATGCACAAAGTATGCAATACTGTGTTAAATATACCCAAAGAGATTTACTACTATTTAGTAGATTATGTTTCATAATATAGTACAATGTTATTAGTTACATATTAATACTAATTTTTAGTAGTAGTAGTCTATTTTTAAAGTTCTGTTAAAGAACTTCTAATTCACTCCTTGTAGCCAGATTGGGCACTGAAAAATCATGGCGCCTCCCCATTATCCATGTAAAGATGCAAGGAGACATACTTGTAAATGTGAACTAATATCCATTTCTGGATTCCTTGCTTTCAAGCTTTATTCAATTATTCACAAATACCCATAAGATAACTTTAAGAGATACAGAGTGCACTGAAACAAAATGAAGAAAGCTAACAATGAAGACATTATTATTCACTGAAATAGAATAATATTGAAATGGTTATGATTTACTGACCTGTATGGTCAGTCAGACTACTTCCCAATCCTATTCATATAGCATCAGGAACATTTAAGATTGGTTTCTGTCATATAGCTCCCAATGACACAGGTACCTATCTCAAATGTAAAACGAGTGCAGTTAGTACATTACATTTTGTAGTTCTGTGCTTTAGTTAACGTGCTCAAAAATACTTGAGCCTTAATATCAACTTGAGAAATGTACAGTAAGCTTTCCTTAGATGAGTATGTAACCACCATAGAAATGAAAGAGAATGAAATGTACTATTAAATGGACTGGAAGCTCCCTTGGGGATAATGGCCTGGGTGCTGACAGGAGGTGCCCCTGCAGTATAGTTGAAAGGGAATGTGAACCTGACAGAGTTCAGGGAGGAATTCCGCACCCTTGTGTACTGTAAGGACTGCATGTGCCCAAGGCCAGGTGATAATAGCACAGAAAACATTTTAAGAACACCGTTTTAAAAAAGGAAGCGCTGAGCTAGCCATCAGTAAAGGAATGAGATTATGTTTTGATTCATTGGCATGGCACGGGAAAAAAAAAAGAAGGAAATAAGTGAAGATTCCAGTGGTATTAGTAGTGGGGGCTTATTTAATTGTATGCTTCATTTTAAAGTTTTTAAGTTTTGTAGTCTTTCTAGGATGCGTATATATAATATTTCCATGTTATTAGTGTTCGAGTATGACAGAGTATTGTACTGTGCAAGCTTGCTGTGACTTCGTTTTGCTAGAGCAGAATTGTGAGGCAAAAGCAGCCATTTCTTCTTTGGGATTTATCATTGGAGTGAATGGACTGAAGGTTATGTCCTCTAGCTTCCTTTCTTTCCTCACTTACTCACACAACTTCAGGTGCTACCAAGTCATTCCAATGGAATAACAGAAGATGGGGGAAGGTAGCTTCCCAAAACAAACCGGTTTCAATTTCACCTCCACCTTCAGGCATTTTCAAAGCATTAAAAAGCATCTCTCCTTTTGTCTTTTTGCCTTACCAATAGTCTTCATATGGCTTTAAGACTGAAAGGAACTTTCCTACCCACGATTTAAGATTTTTCAGGCGCGCAGGGTTACTCTAGCTCTAAAGAAGTAGCGTTCCTTCCCCTAGGAGACCTAATCCTAAGGCCCCCTAGAGTGCGGGAAGTGCACCCGGAGGAGCCCTCCCCAACACTTTCCACCCCAAACAGGAGAGGCAGGAACAGGGTTTAATTCTGAGCAAAAGGCAGAATGACGAATTTCACTGAATGGGCTGTTTTTAACTAGGAAACATTCTGCTTGTGACAAGGTAGAGTCCGCCTGACAGCAAGGATGTGTGGCAGCATCCTGGGTTGGGGGCTGGGTCGTTGAGGGAGGGAGAGCTTCCCTTCTCAGAGGTTGCATTTTGTGAGTTGGTCCAGGGACCCTGCTCCCTACTTCACTCCCTTCTTTTTGCCCTCCCCCCTCCCCCAGCCTGAGCTGGGTCGCTGCTTTCTGAACCCAGAGGAAGTAGCAGGAAGGCCGCTCCCCACCACCCCCTCGCTCGGCTTTAGGTGAGCTCACAGTGAAGCTCCTGCTGGAAATGGCGATGGGGCAGCAACGAATCATGCCTGAGAAAAAGTTCTATTTTATTATTTTCACTTTTGAAAGGAGCAAGAAAGCTCAGAGAAGGTCCCTGGGAGGATCTGACCAGTTTCCCGCCCCCTCCACTAGCGCCTTGACCTTGGGCAGTCCCAAAAGGCCAGCTGAACCCTTATGAAACCCTTTTGTGCGCGATCCCCAATTCAGTGGCTGCCGAGGGGCAAAATCTCGGAGACGGGATTTTGCTATTTCAAACCCAGGCCAGCGGTTCTTCTGCCTTTCCAACGCTTCGCTTCTCTTCAACCGGGGTGGGAGGCTGGGAGGTGGTCCTCTTCTGCCCTCCCCTCCTTACTTAGCGGGTCTCCTTTTTCTCGCTGCTCTGCAGGAGCTCCGTCATGAAGGAAATGTAGACGATGGCCAAGCGGAGGGTCTCGATTCTAGACAGCCTCTTCTCATAAGCAAAGGTGGGCACCTTCCTGCGCAGCCGATCGAAGGCCTCGTTTAGGTTGAACATCCTCTTCCTCTCGCGAATGTTGGCGGCCTGGCGCTGGGCGTAGGTGATGACCCTTTTCCTTTTGGGGCGACCCAGCAAGGATCTCTGGCGTCCCTCTCCCTCCTCTTCCTCCTCCTCCCGGTCCTCAAAGATCACTTCGCTCCCCTCCTCCTCCTGGTCTGTTTCCTCAAATTGCAACAGCCTCCTGGGTCTTCTTTCTCTGAAGCCCAGTGTTTGGTCCCCCAAAGGGACCCCAGGTGGGAAGTCACAGAGAAGAGGGTGTCTTGGAGAGGCCAAAGAGAGATCTGCAACGAAGTTCAGCATGGTAGCATCCAAGTAGCTCTCAGGATAGGTGGCCATCCTCAGTGTCTATGTCATCGATTTTTTTTGCTGGAAGGTCATAGCTGTGGATAGGCTTCTTAATAGCCTCAACCCTTTTGGCGCATTGTCACCAGAGGCGAAGAGACATTAGAATTTATAACCAAGTCAAAAGGATTATTTGCAGGGAGAGGCAAGGCTAGGGCGATGCCCTTTTTCTGGAAGCTGATAGAAGATGACAAGCTTGAGCACTCATGGAAGGCTTGAGCCAACAGCCTTTCAAGTTCTAAGCATTTTCCCCCTGCAGCACCAAGCAGGGCAGTTCCTTCTTGGCAGCAACCCCCAGTTCTTACCTGCTGTGCTTTTTGTGTCTGGTCTCAACCCTGTATCCAACCAGTGTTCTCCTGGTCACATATCCCATGTAGGTCTTTAATTTCGGTTTGGATCTTCAAAGCCCAAATCTTTCCACTGCCATGGCTTCTCCTTGGCTTCGGGAGAGCAGTCCTGAGTCTTGTCGCCATTTGCCAATGGTTGTGAAACAAGTGCATTCGCTTTTAATGATGTCCAGAAGAGGGGCCCTTCCTGCCAGGGGTCGAGGAGAGCTGTTTGTTTGGTATCCCAGTGCAGCGGCTGCTGAAAGGCAAGACCTTCCATTAGCTTAAGTAAGCATGGCCAGGGGGCCCAATCGCATTCCCCAGTGTCTCTGTTGGAACCGGTGTTTTTTCTCCTTTTAGGGCATCGCAAACTACTCTCTGCCTGGTTACAGACCATGACTTCTGAAGTTGGCTTGGATACAATCAGCCTGACAATGGACATACTTGACTTTATTCTCCCTGGCCTTATTCTCTCTACATTTGAGGGAAAAAGTTATGGTGATAATGAAATAAAAAATGGAGACTTGGAACATTTACTGCATATGTCTTTTACTGTATGTTTACTCGTTTCGGGGCAAAGCAACACTGTCCCTTTGTGTTATCTCCCCCTCCTCCTGAATCTACAAACTTCTTTTGAAAAATAAGATTTAGCTCCAATAATCCAGAGAACAGCTTACCCTCTGCTGAGGAGTCAGTCTTCAGACTTTTAAATTGCCAATAAAGTATTTGTTCTTGAACAAAGAAACATCCAACACTTTGATCTGTGCTACTCCTCATTCATTTGAATCCCGCCTTAAGGTTTAAGACGGAAAACAATACCTTACTGAATTCTTAAGGGGCAGTTGGAGGCTACCCACAGAAATAGGAGAGATTGCAAATGTGATATAGTAGGAATGAAGTTTTACTGACTCTTCTACATCCCAAATTTTCACACAGAAAGTCTATTTTTCAGTTTTTGGTTTAATGATGGCTGTAGTTAATTATGCAGTGTAGAAATCTGTAAAAAAAAAAAAAAAAAAAAAAAAAAAAAAAAGCCGAGGCAAACAATACACTGAAAAACATTTTCAGAGGTATGTCAGAAAAAACAGCAGAAAATATGTGAGTGGAGACTTTCTGATTTCAGGGAGAATCAGGAAAGATGTAGGTTCTTTTTAAAGTGAAGCACTTGGTACATTGGACAGCTCCCAGAAACCCCTAATTTCAACCAGTGCACTTCTCTTCCCTTTACCTCACTGCCCAGTAAGTAGCCAAAACAAGGGTTTCTAGAGTGCACAGCAGGGTGATTATAGATGACAGAAATGTTAAAAGAAAATATTTTTCAGTTTCCACCACAAAAAGTAAACAAATTCTTAAATAGATAACATGTTTAGTGTGGTTTAAATGTTAGTATATACAGATATAGTCACTACATGTTGCTCCATCAATATTGCTAAGTTTTATATCCTTATATATGAGTTAAAATATTTTTTAAATGCAGCATAATCTTTTTGTTTGTTTGTTTCTTTTGATCCCCAGATCCAGGCTCTACTTCAAAGTGTCTTTCTTTAATAGATTTTCTTTTTCTCTTGTTTAAATTTACTCTTCATCCCCTTATTGATACTATAACAATTCTGGTGACAGTGTGAGTTTTCTCTGAGGTGTGATAACGGGAAAGGGGGTTTTGTTATAATTGCCTACTTGATTAATTCCTATTATATTAAAGAATGATAAAAAAAAAAAAACAAAAGAAAAAAATCAGGACAGAGTGTGTAGCCATTTGCTACAGAGCCTCTGTAGGATGCAGAATTACTGGACTTGATTCCCAGGACCACATCAACTGGATGTGGTGATGCAGAGTTATAATACTAGCATATGAGAGGTAGAAACAGCAGAGAGGTAGGGAATTAGAAGTTCAAGATAAAGCAAGCTAGAAGCCAGTTAGGGACACATGAGACCCAGAAGAAGGAAAAGAAGGCATAGAAATACCAGCAGTGGTTGTGGAATCAGTAAATAAGAAAAATGAGTTTTTTTAAAATGACAATCCCTGTTTTACTTAACATGTTATTAAGTAGTTGTGTAAGTTTGTGTAATTTATCACCTATGGGTTTTCTAATAGTAATCACATATGATCCAAGAACAAGTCAGCCCTACAGCAAACGAAGACTGCTCAGTGAGAAGAAATATAATAAAATAATTCAACTTAAATTCAGTAAAACAGAGATCCAAAACTGTGATGCAACTCAAGGAGAGATGTTTTTCACACTAAAATATTCAGTTAAGAAAATGAGTATTTTAAAAATCATATAACATCCAGCACTGGGCTGAAACACTAGTATTAAGGTGATATACATTTAGAAAACTATATATACATATATATGTATATATAGTTTAAGATATTTTTATGAATATAATCTCATGTTAAACCCTTGGTTTGTGCCACAGTAATTTATCTTGTGACACTCTAATCATTCTGACACAATTAGTACCCAAAACATTAGGGTTTATTTTTATTATTTTATAAATATTGTAAATATATTTATTATTGTATTATTATTTTTATCTCCAATTATGAAGTGTACAAATAAACAAAATGGGCTTTTCCTTCTTACTTTGAAATACTTTTAAAGGCCTTCTGGCTCTATGACTAAAAGTAAATATGAACTAACAAAAAGCTGAGTGATTTTTAAATAGTTCATCCCATAGGAAATTATATTTCTCTTTTTTATTTCAAGATTTTAAAGTTAAAAAAGAAACATTAAATAAAACACCCAACTGTTGCTGAAAGAAATCTAAAATTACCAGATTAAGTTCCTCCTCTGTGTTCTTTGAATATAGTGCATGTATTTTTTAAAATATACATAAGGATTGCTAGAAGCTTTGCTTAGAGTCCTTTAAGAGTCAACATGAAAATGAGTCAGTTGTGTTTTTGTACACAATGTGTCTCTATTGAGCATCTCAGTAAACATTTTATATTAACAGTTTTTAAAATTCAGAATCAAAGCAAAATTCAAGGGACTAAGAACAATAATTCTCAAAGGGGCTAGAAAGGATTTTAAAATGTCAAGTAAAAAAAGGTAGATTAAAAAAAAAAAACATTTCAAAGGTCCTCTCAAACTGGTAAAAATTCTCCCTTCCCTCTTTTTTTATATTCCTTCCCTTATACTCCCAAATGTTCATCATCTGATAAATGGTCAAATGGTGAGAATTAGGTCAAGGGCAAACAACTGTCACGATCCCAGAAGAATGTCCTAAATCTGTTTCTCCTAGCTTTCATGAAGAGTTTTGTGTTCTCCTTCTATTCAATTTCAAATCTGTATTGTGATGGCCATGGCTGATTTATAGATAGAGATGTTTATATACTTCTCAGTTTATATAATTTATATTCTAGGTATACTTTATATTTTCTAATTACATATAAATACATATTATTCTAGTTATATAATACATGTTAGATGACATTTCCAGCTATATTCTGGTTAATTATATTTAAAGTAAGCTTGCTTTGAGGTTTAGAATACATGCTTTAAAATTAATAAATTATGCATGCATGTGTTAATTAAGTTTTAGGAAGTGAATGTACTCATGAAAACAGGTTCTGAACCACAAAATAAAGCTATTTCACTGAAGTTTCAGACAGTGCAAGGAGAAATGCCTTCATTGTATTGCCCCGAACTGTTTTACCAAATGAAGGCACCGATGTCAGAAGTACTCAAAGCACACAGAATATCACAAGTATCTTGAAAGGTCTCTCTACAGCCTCATGTCTGACTTCTGAGATGAATTTAGCAAAATTTAGAACACTAAATAAAAACAAATTATATTCTGCATATTATTTATTCTGAAATTCATGCATATTGTTCTCATTGATGAATGATCTTTATTTGTGTGAACATTCCAACATTTATGATTCCTACTGTTGGTTGTCATTTGGGGTGCTGGGTGTTAAGTATTCAATTCTAAGCTAGTATTAGTTGCAGTATGAAGGATGTTGTTATTCATCTTCTATGAGTACACTTGGTCATTCCTGTCTATGGTACACTCAAAAGCCAAGAGATTATGGCTTACAAGGTTCTTCCTTCTTGGCTTCTTTTCTTTTTCCTGTCATTGGCCAGGGCGTGGATGTCTTGCTGAACTAGAATTAGCCATCTAGATGGAACTAAACTTTATGGGAACGTGGAAACATTTCCTGAAAAGGACCAGATAGTACATACTTACTTTTCTGGCTGTGCAGTCTCTGCCACAACAATTCAACTCTGCCACCATTTTATACAGAAGCTTCAGTGGTACATAAATGATGGTGCTTTACATATGAAAGTGGATATCAGGGAGTCTGGTGGTTGGACTGTAGTTTGATGACACTTGTTCTAGGAGAGGGTGGAGTTTCAGGAGGCCAGGACGAGTTCCTCCAGTGGGCAGAGCAGAACCTCTCAAATACAGAAAGAAGAGTAGGCCAGAAGCAGTCTACTTCTAGTGCATTTTGAAATGCACTTCAAGTAGATTGAAAGTGCTCTACTTTGAATCAGCAGCAAGCAAACAAACAAGAACAGTGGGAGAAACTGAAAGTTTAAACAAAAGGGCTTCTGATGTCTTGGTAATGCATCATTTGAAAATGGCTTCGAATCAGCTCTTATACGATTTGCCTCAGGCTTTTCTTCTTCAAACGCAATAAAGCTATTTCTGTTAGCCTTTGGGATAAATCTATTTTCCAAACATTCAGCTATATTAATACTTAGTTATTGATTGAACCCTATCCAATTTTTTCACTGTTTGAAAATGTGGAAATTAGAGAGGTGTGATGGGAAAAAATATCCCCCAGGTTGCTATAAACTAGTACCTCAAATAATTTCAATTTTTCTCATTTCCTATACCGTATTTTTGTACATTATATTTAATAGTGACTTTCCTTTGTAATAAAATTTATAGCTCTTATGTTCATCCTTAAAGTTAAATATTTTTGTACAATTGTAGATTAAATGCTAAATCTAACAATGCATTTCAAAGGGTTTTACCATTATATTATTTATGATACAAGAATATTAGAATTAAGTTAAAACATATGAAACTGCCTACTTCAATTCATATTTAGCCAAAAATTGGATAGTTTCATTTGTTTTAACCCAATATGTTTGAAGATATAACTACTTAATAAAAAAAGTAGAATTAAAAATATTGTGGTCAATTGAAATATTAACATAATTCCTTTATAAATATATAACAGTATAGGTAACATACTATCATGTTGTAGTCTAAATGTATTATGGTACACTTAATTATACAGTATTCATTTAAAAAGGTTTACTGAAGGCTGATGGTGTGCTGGGTCCTTATGGCATAGATCTTAAAATTTGCTGTGAGTCATTGAACAAGAGAAAGAACTTAGTGAAAGTATTCTATGTAGTACTGAGGGTGGGAAAAGCTATGCAAGATATTCAGGATGAAGAGATTGATGGGAAATGCTGGAAAGTTGGAGCAAGTTACCACTCTTATGTGATTATTAAAGAAAAGAGTAATATTTGAATAAATATTTGAAGACAATTAAAAACTTTGTTCAGTTGCAGATCTAGGAACAAGTTATTGGCAGAAAGAATTGATGTAGAGACAAGAAGATAAGATATGGAATTGACTTGTATGTTGGAGGAATATCATAAGCTATTCCCTTCGAAAGAAGGGGGAGGGAGGAGTGACAGATGGTGAGTTTGGTGGATGATAGACAACATGTTTCTATAAAAGGCCTTTTTATCATTTAAGGACCCTGAGTTTGACTTTAGACAAGATGGGAACTTTAGAATGCTTTTTTGTCTCATTAAGCACATATATAGAGAATAAACCCAACAAGACCTGGAAAAAGGAAATCTGAAGAGCTTCTACAGCATCTCAGGGTGTTGGGAGTTGTGGTGCCATTGAATGACTGCATTCTGCATGTTCTAAATAAAATGTGATATGATTTGCTGATTGATGTATGTTGAGTGTGAGGGAAAGATGAGGTGTCAAAGATGTTCTCAAGTTCTTGGAGAGGATAATGACAAAGTTGGCTTTGAACATCGTAAGTTAATATGGGTATTACACAAATTAAGACACTGGGTAAATGTACCACTTTGGAAGCTATGTTTCCATGCTAAGGCATGAAAGAACTTGTTATTCTTTTTCTTCATCCTTCTATGACTGAGCTAGTTTATCTGCCTCAGTACATTTATCCATCTGACTGTGATAACTTTTCCCCAGATACTCACATAGATGACTTCATCACATCCTTTAATTGTTTTGATAATCACAGATTACCAGAGTACCAGCTACTCTGTAATAGATGAGATGGTTTTTTGTTACCCTAAACTCTGCTCATTTCTTTGTCTCCTGTTCCCTGATTCTCTCTCTTACTTTGTTTTATTTTTTTTTATACAGCTGATAAACCACCAGGCACAGAACATATTTACTCACACCTTTACTTTCAGGTTCCTTCAGTATGGCATGAACTCCAAATGTTAGCCATAGAATTAAATAAATGCCTTGGCTTTCTTTTTCAGCTTCAATGATTGCATTATGCTATCTCTACAACAGTACCTTAAGTCCATATACCATACAAGCCAAGGCAGTGGTCTTCCCTATGTCCTTAGAGCATAAGTACTGGGAACTGACCATTTCTGTCCACTGAGGTGCTTCTCTATAGACATTGCCTCATGGTTTTTGCTGAGGTTTTCCCCTTTCTACCACTTTCCCCATGTCACAGTCTGGGGCTCTTCCTATTTAATCCTGATTATGCCCCTATCTACTTTTATAGGTATCAGATTATGATATTCAGAGGTCTCAAGATTTTCCCAGCTCAATTTTTCATCTTGGTCTTTCACAGGAGTTACCATCCTGCTCATCCCCTTTGACCCAAACTCTCTGGAATTCTTGATTTTATCTTTGGTATCTGAGTTAGGTGGTTGTAGCTAAGTGTTACAGACTGAGTTACTAAATAGATTTAAGGAGTTGATGCCTCTATATATGGCTGACATCAAGGAACTCATCCTGGGTCATTTGTGGGATCAGGTAGTCCCTGCTAAATATCATAATATATATTATAAAATTTCATTAGAGATGGTGAGCAAAGATATTTTAGTTAAAGGGATTATGAATTATCTTGGATGGTTTATCTTTAATTTTCAGATGATCAGCTAGCACATTGTAGGCATTGGGCAAATACATTTTTGGAAGCTTTAACCTGAGATAGACTTGATAATCAACTTTCTTTTCCTTTAGGACCTACCCAGGACTGGTACAATAGTAATAATTGTAACAGGTACTACTGACTTGCTATATTCTAATTATGTGTGACATGCATTTTCTTATTCAACACCTCAGTATAATGCAAAAGAGTCATCCAGGTTCTCAGTTTTCAAGTAAGGCTCTAAATGATTGAATCAGATTTGAAGGACAGCTCTTGGGTTTGGTTCCCAACACTGCTTCCTGGAAAATATGTCATCTTTGTGATATCAGCACAGAACTCTGCATAATAATTATTCAATCATTTTGGAGGCTGTATGAAATTTATATATTGAATTTTATTCACATTTTCTTTGGAAACTAGTATCTTCAGTGAAGAATATTGTATTAGGTTCATCCAATATATTTTTTATTAAATAAACTTAGATATTGATGACAGGAGTATCATTTAGATTTATTTATATCCTTTATTATTTTCTCTAAACTTAAGTGATTTACTTAATCTTAAAAATGCTGGCTCTACAAACTCCTGGAATCCAGTTTTACAGAGGAAGGAGTGACGAGCAAATGGGTCAAGACCAAACTGGGGAAACCCACAGAAACAACTGACTTGAGCAAGTGGGAACTGAGGGACAATAGCTGGGGAATGGGAGGGTGGGAAGAGGGGGACTAGAATTGGTATGTAAAATAAGACTGTTTTTAATTTAAATAAAAATTAATTTAAAAAATGCTGGCTGTACCAGAACCAACAACTTTGAAGTAAAAGCCTTCTTAACAATTTTCCTACTTTTTGAATCACCAGCTTTTGGACAGGGATTTTTTTTTTTGGTTATTCTGCCACTGTCTTTAGCCTCTTTGTGGTTTTGCATAGCTATCATTTAAGGATTACAGCATCTCCATATTGGTTAGTATCATGGATGAAGACCATTATCATGGAGGAAGTGTTACTGTGTGTGACTCTGTGGGTCCTGAAGAGTGGTCACCTTCACGCACACATTCATAAGCATGTTATATACCACCAAAAAAAAAGAAAAGAAAAGAAAAAAAAGCCAGATTTTAAGCTAAGTTCTCTCTCATTCCTTTTACATCAGGTTGTACTGTCACCTTATTTGTTCAAGCTGTTTGACAGCATTTTGTTTTCTACAACTTAGAGGGTGACCACTTTCTACACATTCCTTAGGAATTTAATATGACTCTAACACCCAAATCTGAGTAACTCACTACCATCTATTCTACCTACACTGGCTGTCCCATCCATCACTGATTCAAAGATTTTTTTAAAAGCTAGGGTCTTGCCCATGATGGTGGTGGAGTGGGGAGGGAGTAGACCAATGCAACTGCTCTGGCACCTCCTGCCTGTTTGTTTATATCTCACACATGCATCTCGGCTCCCAAAGCTTCAAAACTGAGTACATTTTTTCTTACCTATATTTAAGACTTTAGTCCCTGGTTTGATCCACCTTCCTCCCCCATGGCTAGCTGACTTTGAAGCAGTCCCTGGGATTACTATTATCTAGTTGGTTTGGTTAATTACAATCTTTCATCTCTATTTGAATTTCTTTTTAGATGTTGTGATGCAGCATTGCTAATTGTATGGCCAATTTCCTTTTTCTTTAAAGGCCAAGTGGCAGAATGTTGGACACACTGAAAATGGCATAGACAATTTAATATAAATGTAAACATACATTTTAAAGTAAACACACAGTTTTAAGACAGTAGATTCAGACTGCAGATATGGCTCATTGACAAAGTCCTTGCTAACAATTATGAAGACTATAGTTCAACTCTCCAGTGTCTACATAAATACTGAGTGGGTGAAGAGGCATTTCTGTAATCCTAGCCTTAGGGAGGATAGGTCACAGAATCCCTAGAGCAAACTGGCTATGAGACTAGCCAATTAGTGATCTCCCAGTTCAACAAGAGACCCTGCCTGTAAGGAAGAGGATGATAGAGGAAGACACTTGATATCAACCTCTGATATACCCATATGCATGCATATCTGCTCATATACCTGGACCTACACACATGTGAGCATGCATACACACACACACACACACACACACACAATAACACATACACACACATACACACATTTGGGGGAAAATAAAAAGTATCTTCTAAAGATTCTATCAATTTATTTTTATTTTATAGACAAAATAAGATATTTCAGGATGTGATTTGTGCTAAATCTTCCTCAAATGTGGTGACTTTAACTTTGCTTGTATATCAATATTTACATAGGAGATCAATAATATTTATAGACAGAGGAAAATATTAGTATGAGTTTGTATAACTTAGTTCAATTTCTGAACAAAGTATTCAAAATTCTAGTCTTAAATTACAGCACATATATTATGTTTCCATTGTCACAGTGCTGGACTTTCAAAGCTTGTCTATGCAGGGAAGGCAGGGAAGTACACCTGTCTACTCTTGTTGTTAAAGCCCATGAAGATGGTCACTTGTTTGACATGTGAATAGTTTTGTTGTCATGAAAGTACTATTTAAACATATTAGGATAAAAACCAGTATGTGGAGTTTGTGTGGTTGAAAATGCTAAATATAATAAAAAATTTATGGGTTGTCCTCATTAAGGAAGCCCTCCCCCTTTTGTAGAAGATGTTAATTAATGCAGAAGTACACAGCTTTTCCAAATGCAGAGAATGAGTACCATAGAATGCCCAGCCCTAAATGAGACATCTGCATCACACACTCTCCCACATGGCTCAGGAAACATTATTGAAGAGGAGATAAAAGTATTTTAAGAGCCAGAAGCTGAAGAGGAAGGTGGCAAAGTAATATAATTTAGACAAGACATGTTTATTGTATTCATGAATTCAAAAAGGCTCTGGTGCCTGCACAAGACCTACACAGGATCAAGCCAACCAAAAATTTAGCACAAAGGAGGAGCTGCTGTAGTCCCACACCTAGGTGAGAAGTATTGGTAGTTAAAGGCTTCTAGGATAAAACAAACAAACAAACAAACAAACAAAAAACAGATTTGTTTTCAGGGAAGTGGCTCATGTGAATACCCTAAAGGAATGCTTTAAATGCAGCTTAATGGTCCATAGTAGTAGGAACATGAAACACTGATGCTGAGGGTGATTTGAACTGTGGGGGCATGGCTGAAGTAGTTTCACAGTTGAAGAATGTTAGTGTGTGGCCTGGAGACTATTCTTGTGATAATTTGCCTTTTACCTGGTCTTGACCCTTTTGCTCATCATTCCTCCCTTTTGGCAACTGGATTCCAGGAGTTCAGCTCAGTGTTTACTTGTGGGTGTCTTCTTCTGTTTCCATGAGCTACTAGACAAGGGCTCTAAGATGGCATATAAGTTACTTATCAATCTCATTATCAGGGAAGGGCATTTAATGTAACCTTTCCCCTATTGCTCAGATTGTTAGTTGGGGTCATCCTTGTAGGTTTCTGGACATTTCTCTAGAGTCAGTTTTCTCTTCAAACCTATAATGGCTTCCTCTATTATGGTATCTCTTTTTTTGGTCTCCTCTATTTGTTCCCAGACTCAATTTTCCTGGTCCCACATGTTCTCTTCTCCTCCCCTTCTCTTTCTCTTAACTCACTCTACTCACTGCTTCCCACCCACTTTCAATATGCTCAGGAGATCATATACCTTTCCCCTTTTGTGAGTCAACTTGTATGAATGTCTTATGTTTCTCCTTGTATCCTAGTTTCTCTGGTGGTGTGAATTATAGGCTGGTGATCCTTTGCTCTATGTCTAAAATCCATATGAGTGACTACATACCATATTCCTCTTTTTTGTGACTGGGTTACTTCACTCTGGATAGTTTCTTCAAGTTCCATCCATTTGCCTGCGAATTTCAAGATTCCATTGTTTTTCTCAGCTGAGCAGTATTCCATTGTGTAAAAGTACCACATCTTCTTTATCCATTCTTCAGGTGAGGGGCATCTAGCTTGCTTCTAGGTTCTTGCTATTACAAATAATGCTGCTACAAACACAGTTGAACATATGTCTTTGTTGCATGGATGTGGATCATTTGGGTATATCCCCAAGAGTGGGATTGCTGGGTCCTGTGATAGACTGATTCCCATTTTCTGAGGCACTGCCATACTGATCTCCAAAATGGCTATACAAGTTTGTACTCCTACCAGCAGGAGTGTTCCTCTTATTCCACATCCTCTCCAGCATAACCTGTCATTGGTGTTTTTGATTGTAGCCATTCTGACAGGAGTAAAATGTTATCTCAGAGTTGTTTTGATTTGCATTTCCCTGATGGCTAAGTATGTTGAGCACTTTCTTAAGTGTCTTTCAGACATTTTGTATTCCTCTATTGAGAATTCTCTATTCAGTTTTGTACTCCACTTTTTAATAGGGTTATTTGTGGACTAGTTTCTTGAGTTTTCTGTATATTTTGGAAATCGGCCCTTTGTCAGATCAAGGAATGGTGAAGATCTTTTCCCAATCTGTGTGCTGTATTTTGGTCTATCGACTGTGTCCTTTGCCTTACAGAAGCTTCTCAGTTTGAGGAGGTCCCATTTATTAAGTGTCGATCTCAGTGTCTGTGCTACTGGAGTTATGTTCAGGAAGCGGTCTCATGTACCGATTTTTTTCAAGGGTACCTTCCACTTTCTCTTCTAAGAGGTTCAGTGTAACTGGATTTATGTTGAGGTCTTTGATCCATTTGGACTTGAATTTTGTACAAGACGATAGACATGGGTCTATCTGCTATCTTCTACACACCATCATTGAGCTGTGCCAGCACCATTTGTTGAAGATGCTTTCCTCCTCCCATTGTATACTTTTAGCTGTTTTGTCAAAAATCAGGTGTTCGTAGGTGTGTGGGTTAATATCAGGATTTTTGATTTGATTCCATTGTTCTGTCTATTTTTTGTGCCAATACCAAGCAATTTTCAGGACTACAGCTCTATAGTAAAGTTTGAAGTCAGGAATGGTGGTGCTTCATGCATTTCCTTTATTGTACAGGGTTGTTCTAGCTATCCTGGGTCTTCTGTTTTTCCATATAAAGTTGAGTATTATCCTTTTATGGTCAGTGAAGAATTGTGCTGGGATTTTGATGGGGATTACATTGAATCTGTAGATTGCTTTTGGTAAAATTGCCATTTTACTATGTTTATCCTAGTTATCCAACAACATGAGAGATCTTTCCATTTTCTGGTATCTTCTTACCTGGGCAGCACAATGGAGCCAGGCATTGATGGATGGGAAAGGGAGGACATCTTTCTCTCACCCATGGTGTCACAAAATAGATGAGTAATGGAAACAGCTCTCTCATGCTCACAACCTTGGTGGTGGTTCAACCTCATGTGTGAGCATGGGAGGCATAGACCCACCCTTCATCAGCCATATGGTGGTAAAGGCTGTGGAGAGATGCCTCCTCCATGAATGCCTGAGGCCGTTGAGAGAGCTCACCTTGTGGTCATAAGAGCAGGAGAGCTGTCCCTGATCCCACCAGCTGCAGCACTTGGGATAGCAGGCCCTACACCTTACCTGGAGGACAAAATAGAGCCAACCCTGTTATCAGAGGTGCCGGTGAGCCAGTCCTGAACCTGTGAGCATAGGAGTATTATCCCCATTACTCACTGGTCTAGTGGCAGCATGGGTGGAGGAAACAAAATCTGCTCCCTACCCATGGCCCTATGGTCATAAGAGCAGGAGAGCCGTCTCTGCCCCTCACCAGCTGTAGCATTGAGAAGAGTGGTCCCTTCACCTCACCTGGGCAGCATAATAGAACTAGCTCTGAGGGCATAAAAGCAGAGTTGGCCTCACCCCTTGCTTTGTGTCCCAAAAGTGAATTAGTTGGAGCAATGGTGGAGTTCACCCTGGTGGTGAGGACAAGGGAGAACTGGCTGGCTGGCTGAACAACCTGGCAGCTTTGCAGGTCCACATGACGGTTATGATTTGGGCCACCCCAACAACCACCCTATCTATGATTTGCTGGAGCACATGAAAGGACCAGCCCTGCAGACCCAAAGCTGCAGGATCTCCAAGATACAGTGTTATGAACAGTTTTTTTTCCCTGCAGGTCTGGTCCCACCATGCCAGCCCCAAATTACAAACAGAGGCACTGTATTACATATAATTCTGCTGGCCTGTTACTAGCATTTATTATTGGTTAGCTCTGTCTTAAATATTAATCCATTTCTATTAATCTAAGTATTTCCACATGGACTTATCTTACTGGAGAGAGGGCCAGGATCTCTGTTCCCTCAAGTCTCTACATGTTGACTCCTCCCTACTACTTCCTCGAATCCTCCTTGTCTCCTCATCCCACCTATCTTGTTTTCCCATTGGCCAACAGTGCTTTATTCATTAACCAATAAAAGAAACATAGTTAGAGAACGACATTTCCCATCATCTCCTCTTTTCTGTCTAAAATATAAAGAAGGGTTTTTAATTTAACATAGTAAAATATATAACAAAACAGTTATCAAATAAGAACCATAGTTAACATTTAGCAAGATTTAAAGAAAATATTCCATCATCTATCCTATCTTTGTGAGTCTAAAGTCTTATATGTAAGTTAATTTTAATCTTAACTAGGGAAAACTATCTGTCTTCAATTCCATCAAAGACCACAGAAGGATAATATATAAACTCTAGAAATGACAGAGAAAACTCACTGCCTGGCCTGTCACCTGAAGTTCTTCTGTAATGTTCCATCTTCAGCCTATAGGCGATAGTGTGTCTGGTAAACTTCAGCAAAGCAGGAAACTTTAAACTGTCCACCTGTATTGGCAGTATGTCAGTCACTTTTCTCTGTGTCATGCAGACTGTCTGGCAGACTCTTCCATGAAGCAGGAACCCTGTAGCCATGTCCATCTTGTATCAGCAGTCATTTTCCTGTGCACCTGCATGCCTACTTTATACAGCATAAAGTTAAACAGTCTTGACAAGAGCAGTATCTTTCCCAAATGGCGAGTCTTGCCATATTGGAGGCAAACTCCATAACGAATTTCTTCAATGTCCATCTTCTTTTCTGACTCAGGTGGTATTGCCAGGATCAGTTATGTCTCACTGTCAAGAAAACCCTAAACCATTTTAAATGCCATATACTGTAGGTTTTTGAAAGGTTTGAAGAATTCCTATCCATCTCAAATATTTCTCTGTATATCTTGAAAACCTAACTAACTTTAAAAATTGTTTTATCTTTTATTTTACATGTTGATCCCAGTTCCTTTTCCTTCCCTACACTCCCTCTTACCCTCTCTGCCCCCTCACATGCACCCTGACCACTCTCCCCTGCCATCCCCCCACCACAATTCCACATGTAGGGCAATGCCATCCAGGTGGGATCATGTAAATCTGTCAGGCCATTTGAAGTAGGGATTAGGATTTCTCTCTTGTCTCTAGGTTAAGGTAGTATCCCTCCATGGGGGATGTGTCCTCAAGGTCCTTTTGTGCATCAGGAATACATCCTGGGTGCCCGATAGCTCCTCCTTGTTCAGGTAAGCTGTCTCTATGTGTTTCTGCAACCTGGTCTTGTCCTCTCTCTCTGCATGTGGGTTCTAGTTAGACTCAGTGTTTGCTTCTGTTTCTAACAGGTACCAGATGAGGGCTCCATGATGGTGGATAGGTTAGTTATTGATCTCACTATCCGGGAAGGGCATTTATGGTAGCCTTTCCACGGTTGCTCAAATTGTTAGTTGCAGCAGTCTTGTAGGTCTCTAGACCTTTCTTTAGGTTCACTTTTCTCTTCAAACCAATAATGGCTACCTCTTTTATGTTCATTCTCTCTCTCTCTCTCTCTCTCTCTCTCTCTCACTCACACACACACACACTCTCTCTCTCTTCTTTTTTCTATTCCTACCCTGACTCAATCTTCCTAGTTGCAGGCGCTTTCCTCTCCTCCCCTTCACTTTCTCCTACTTCTCTCTCCATTCACTGCCCCCCCCACTTCCCACTTGCTCTGGGGGACTTGTCCATTCCCCCTTCTGTGAGGGAACATATATGAATCTCTTAGAATACACCTTATATCCTAGCTCCTTTGGTAGTGTGGTAGTGTGAATTACATGCTGGTGATCCTTTGATCTAAGTCTAAAATCCATATATGAGTGAGTACATACCATGTTCCTCTTTTTTGTGACTGGGTTACCTCATTCAGGATGGTTTCTTCAAGTGCCATCCACTTGCCTGTGAATTTCAAGATACCATTACTTTTTTCTGAAGAGTAGTACTCCATTGTGTAGATGTGCCACATCTTCTTTATCCACTCTTCAGTTAAGGGGCATCTAGGTTGCTTCCAGGTTCTTGCTATTACAAATAGTGCTGCTATGAACATAGTTGAGCAGATGTCTTTGTTGCATGGATTTGGATCATTTGGGTATATGCCTAAAAGGTGAATTGCCGGGTCCTGTGGTAAACTAATTCCCATTTTCCTGAGGAACCACCATACTGATCTCCAAAATGGCTATATGAGTTTGCACACCCACCAGTAGTGGAGGAGTGTTCCCGTTTCTCCACATCCTCTCCAGCATAAGTTGTCCTTTGTGTTTCTACTTTTAGCCATTCTGGCAGGAGTAAGATAGTATCTCAAAGTTGTTTTGATTTGTATTTCCCTGATAGCTAAGGATGTTGATCATTTTCTTAAGTGTCTTTCAGCCTTTTTGATTTCCTCTATTAAGAATTCCCTCTTCAGTTCTGTACCCCATTTTTTTAAATAGGGTTATTTGGTGTTTTGTTGACTAGTTTCTTCAGTCCTTTGTATATTTGGAGATCAGCCCTTTGTCAGATGTAGGATTGGTGAAAATCTTTTCCCAGTCTGTGGGCTGCCATTTGTCCTTGCACAAAACTCAAGTCCAAATGGCTCAAAGATCTCAACATCAATTCAGTCACATTGAACCTCATAGAAGAGAAAGTAGGAGGTACCCTTGAACAAATTGATATAGGAGACTGCTTCCTGAACATAACTCCAGAAGCACAGACACTGAGATCAACAATTAACAAATGGGACCTCATTAAACTTAGAAGCTTCTGTAAGGCAAAGGACACAGTGGAAAACCGAACTAACTTAACTCTACATTTTGATTATCATAGGTAATTGTAATCTGTACTACATTATACATTACATTTTTAAATGAGCTATATAAACACAATACACAATACGTAAAGAAGAGAAATATATATATCACAAAATTGACCTTAAATTTTAATCAATAACTGAAAATCCATTTTAAAAGAAAGTATTTATATCTATACCATAATCCCCTTTTTAACCTTAAAGTGATTGGTTGCGGTCATTAACCATTTATAACCAATCCCATTTAAATTAAAGCAAACATTTATAAACAATATTTGGGAATTTGTGCATTGTTCTTTCCAAATTGCTTCCTGCTGGTAGGGGTGCTGTCATGGGGATCCTAGGAAGATGTGAAATCCTGGCTGTAGTGGTCTGCAAGGGTGCCTTTTCCCAGCTGTTTTGAATGTTGGATCACCTGGGACTCTGTTTCATGGGGTCTGGCTTGATCAAGCCACATTAGTTTGGAAGAAATGCTCAGCTTTTCATTTTCTGTGGATACAAAAGATGGAAATCCTTTTCCCCAGTAACCTGTCCTTAGACTTAAATTTTGGAGTAAAAGCATTTTTAAAATATATAATTTGTATTTATCCAGCAGCATTTCTTTTTTTTAAATTTATTTTATATAACAAAGTCCATTTAAATGAAAACAAACATTTATAGACAATATTTGGGAATTTGGGCATCGTTCTTTCCAAACTACTTCCTGCTGGTAAGGGGCGCTGTCATTGGGGATTCGAAGAAAATTCAGAAATCCTGGCTGTAGTCTGTAATGCTGCTTTGTCCAGCTGTTTTGAATGTAGGATCTCCTGGTACTCTGTTTCAGGCGGTCTGGAGTGATCAAACCACATTAGTCTAGAAGGAATCCACATCTTTTCATTCTCTGTGGAAACAAAAATAGAAATAATTTTCCCCAGTAACTTGTCCTTCAACTTAAATTTTGGAGTCAAAGCATTTTTTTTAAATTTAATTTATTATTTTACATGTCGATCCCAGTTCCCTCTCCTTCCCTCCCTCCCTCCTTCCCTCCCTCCTTCCCTCCCTTTTACCCTCTCTGCCCTCTCACATGCACTCTAAACACCCTCCCCTCCCATCCCCCCACCCCAATTCCATATGTAGGGGAATGCCATCCAGTTGGGGTCATGTAGATCTGACAGGTCATGTGAAATAGGGACTAGGGCTTCTCTCCTGTCTCTAGGTTAAGGCAGTTATCCCTCCATGGGGGATATGTTCGCAAAGTCCTTTTGTGCACCAGGGATGCATCCTGGCTCCACTATCTGAGGTCCCTTAGACTGCTCAGTCCTTCTGGCTGAGACCCATATTCAGGGGTGCCTGAGTCAGTCCCAAGCTGGCTTCCCAGCTATCAGTCTAGGGGCCATTAGCTCCTCCTTGTTCAGGTAAGCTGTCTGTATATGTTTCTGCCGCATGGTCTTGTCCTCTCCATCTGCATCTGGGTTCTAGTTGGACTCAGTGTTTATGTATGGGTGTTTGATCCTGTTTCCAATAGGCATTAGTTGAGGGCTCCATGGAGAAGTTAGTTGTTGATCTCACTCTCCGGGAAGGGCATTTATTATAGCCTTTCCACGGAAGCTCAAATTGTTAGTTGGGAACAGTCTTGTAGTTCTCTAGACCTTTCTTTGTGTTCAATTTTATCTTCAAACCAATATTGGCTCCATCTTTTATGCTCTCTCTCTCTCTCTCTCTCTCTCTCTCTCTCTCTCTCTCTCTCTCTCTGTCTCTCTCTCTCTTTCCTGTCTTCTATTCCTAACCAGGCTCAATCTTCCTGGTCGCACATGTTTTCCTTTCCTCCTGCTCCTTTTCTCCTACTTCTCTCTCCATTCGCTGCCCCCCCCCCACTTCCCCTGAGCTCTGGGGGACTTGTCCCTTCCCAGTTCTGTGAGGGACTTTATATGAATCTCTTAGAATACACCATGTATCCTAGTTCTTTTGGTGGTGTGAATTATAGGCTGGTGATCCTTTGATCTAGGTCTAAAATCCATATATTAGTGAGTACATACTGTGTTCCTCTTTTTGTGACTGGGTTACCTCATTCAGGATGGTTTCTTCAAGTGCCATCCACTTGCCTGTGAATTTCAAGATACCATTATTTTTTTCTGCAGAGTAGTATTACATTGTGTAGATGTGCCACATCATCATTAACCATTCTTCAATTGAGGGGCATCTAGGTTGCTTCCAGGTTCTTGCTATTACAAATAGTGCTGCTATGAACATAGTTGAACAGATGTCTTTGTTGCATGGATGTGAATCCTTTGGGTATATGCCTAAGAGGGGGATTGCCGGGTCCTATGGTAAACTGATTCCCATTTTCCTGAGGCACTGCCATACTGATCTCCAAAATGGCTGTATGAGTTTGCACACCCACCAGTAGTGGAGGAGTGTTCCCGTTTCTCCACATCCTCTCCAACATAAGTCATCATTGGTGTTTCTAATTTTAGCCATTCCAGCAGCATTTCTTTTAACAGTTGTTATTTCCTCAGCAGTCAAACAATACAAAGACAGTATAATATCATATAGTATCCACATATTTTCTGTGCTTTCCATCTTTATGTGGCTTTTTTTATTACTCTATTTTTTCATTTTTTTGAGACAGAGTTTCTCTATGTAACTTTTAACTGTCCTAGAAGTAACTCTGTATACCAGGTTTACTTTGAAATCAGAGATCTCCCTGTCTCTGTCTCCCGCGTACTGGAATTAAAGGTGTGTTCCACCACATGCAACTACTCTCTGTCTTTTAATTATTCTTTTTTTTTTTTTAACCATTGTATCCTGTTTCTTTTTCTCTCTCAAGCTTATGTATATTTTAAAACACACTATAAACCTTTGGAGGCTTTTCTTAACCTGTATCTGTCTTTACTGTAAATCTTTATCATTTTGTGGCCATGAGTTTTTTATCTGGTAAACAACATCGCTAAAATGAAAGCCATAGTTGCATTAGCCGTGGTCTATCCAAGATTGCTGCCGGTACTTTTGCTGCCAGAACTGAGAGCTATGCTCACTGCCTTGGTCTATGCTACCATCAAGACACATGCTGCTGGCTTGGAGATGTGGTCACTGCCATTTCCAGCTCTCATACAGACGTTTAAGTTGTTAGCAGAGCTCTTTAAAAGCTTTGAGGTTTTTATTTTACTGCTTATGCTGAGTCAGGAAATCTCCCTTAAAGGAGCCACACAAGTCTCTGTCTCTAGCAAAACAGAGCGTAACTGAGAAAAGTAACCAAGAAACCTTGTTTGTCTCTGTTCTATGACAAGAATTTTTAAGTCTTTTTCTCTTAAATTTTATTGTATTTTGGGGGGTTGCAGAGGAAGAGGACAGATGCAAAGGGATGGGGGAAATGAATGCTAGGGAAGTTATTAATCACTGCTTCAGTATTTCTCTTGAGATGATGAAAAGCACAATAATGTGACATGAAAATTGGGAACCCTACTGCCTTAACCTAGAGATTGGAGAGAAGTCCTAGTCCCTACTTCAAATGACTTTTCAGATCTACATGACCCCACCTGGATGGCATTGCCCTACATGTGGAATTGGGGTGGGGGGATGGGAGGGGAGGTTGATCAGGGTGCATGTGACGGGGCAGAGAGGGTAAAAGTGAGGGAGGGAGGAAGGGAAGGAGGGAGGGAGAGAGGGAGAGGGAACTGGGACCGACATGTAAAATAATAAATTAAATTAAAAAAAAAAAAAAGAAAATTGGGAATCCTTAGGGTCTGAGCTGTTGTTGTTGTTCTCCTCTTTCTCCTTCTTCTCCTCCTTCTGCTTCTCTCTCTGCTTCTCTCTCTCCTTCTCTCTCTCTCTCTCTCTCTCTCTCTCTCTCTCTCTCTCTCTGTCTGTCTCCCTCTCTCTCTCTCTGCTGGGTTTAAAGGTGTGTACCACCATTGGTCAGCTCAGGATCTGCATTCTTTAGATACTGATATGAGATCCCCCCAAACCCAAGCATAGCTATCCGCTGAATTTGCAGCTCGTGTTATGATCCAATGATGCTCTTCTGCAGCTCGCTCTCACAGTCTGTGTCTCCTGGTCTCAGGGGCTTGTTCTATAAGGTGCTGTCATTGTGCATGACCAGAACAGACCTGCTTGAAACCTTTTAGGCAATAACTTTATGAAAATTTATATAAATATAATTTTAAATAGGCCACACACATTCAACAGGTTTTAAAAAACAGCATTGTTTCATATGTTTTATTAATTTAGAAGCTTGGAAAGCCTCCCTGTGTGGTGAACAATTAAATGTAGAGGAGCAGTGGTTTAGGAAATATATGAAAACATACAAAATCCACATAACCCAAGCAGTTATACAATACTAAACAAACCTCCTGAAACATATTTTAGGACTATTAATGGAATCAGCAGTTGTCCACAAATTAGTTTCTTTTTTTCCTTTTTTATTTTAAATTTGAAACAAGGTTGTTTCACATGTCAATCCCAGTTCCCTCACCCTCCCATTCTCACCTATCATCCCGACCAAACCCCAGTTCATCCCCTTTCTGCTCACCAGGGAGGGTGAAGCCTTCCCTGGGGAGTCTTCAGGTCTGTCATATAGTATGGGGCAGGGCCAATGCCCTACCCCATTTTGTCTAGGCTATGAGAGTATCCCTCTATGTCGGATGGGCTTCCGAAGTCCATTCACATACTAAGGGTAAATACTGATCCATTACTAGAGGCCCCATAGATTACCAAGTTGTCGTAACTAATACCACATTCAGGGGTTCTGGTTCGGTCCTATACTGATTTCCAAGCTATCAGACTGGGGTGCATGAGTTCCCCTTGTCCAGGTCAGCTGATTCTGTGTTGGTTTCTTCAGTCTGGTCTTGACTCTTTGCTCATCACTCCTCCCTCTCTGTAACTGGATTCTAGGACCTGGGCTAGTGTTTAGCTGTGGGTGTCTGCTTCTGCTTCAATCAGCTACTAGATGAAGGCTCTAGGATGGCATATAAGGTAGTCATCAATCTCAATTTGGGGAAGGGCATTAAAGATAGCTTCTTTGGCAGGAGCGAGGGCCTAGTCCCTACTCCAAATGACTTGATAGATTTTGTTGATCCTTCCTGAAAGGCACCACCCTCCCTGTGGACTGGGGGAGACATGGGATGGGAGGATGTTTGGGGGACATGGGAGGAAGGGAGAAAGAGGGAGGGAGGAAGAAGGAAGGGAGAGAGAGGGAACTGGGATAGATATGTAAAATTAGAATAAATAAATAAAGACAGAAAGAAAAAAATAAAAATAAAAAAGATAGCCTCTCTATTATTGCTTAGATTGTTAATTGGGTTCATTTTCGTAGATCTCTGGGCATTTCCCTAGTGCTAGATTTCTCCTTAAGTATATAGCGCTCCCTCTATTACAGTATCTATTTGCTTGTTCTCCTCTATTCTCTCCCTGTCTCAATTTTCCTGTTCCCTCATGCCCACCTCTCCCCTCCTCTTCTCCCCTTTTTTTTTCTCCTAACTCCCTCTCCCCTCCCTCCATGCTCCCAGTTTGCTCAGGAGATCTTGTCCCTTTCCCCTTCTCTGGGGGACTATGTATGTCTTTCTTAGGGTCCTTCTTGTTTCCTAGATTTTCTGGCAGTGTGAATTGTAGGCATAAACTAGTTTTTGATGGCTTAATATTCTGGCCATTGTATGCCTGAAATTACAGTTGGAAAGCACCTGTTTTTATTTTCAAATTGCTTTTCCTTCGATGTTCATTAAACTTTGGTTTTGATAATGGATAATAATCTGTCTACTACTTGGCAGATTATTCTATTATGGTGGAGCAAAATCTCTAAATAGATAGGTATTTGTGCAAAATAGACCAAAAGTAATTGGAATTTTTAAACTAGGACATAGTAATAGATATGTTTCATATCAATCATAAGTAAGTGTTATTATGGCAGTGCTCATATAGACAGTGTTAGTTACTAACTTCTTAACTAGTATTTTGAAAAAAAAGGTGGGTGGTTATTAATAATGTATAATCATTGATATTTTCCTAAGCATTGCTTTTTTTGTTAAAAATTATTTTACGTGTATGAGTATTTTGTCTAAGTGTGTTTATATGTTCCACATATATGCATAATCCATGAAGACTAAAAGAGGGTGTCAGATCCCTTGAAGTGGAGTTAGGGACAGTTTTGAGCATGAGGGTGCTGTGACTGACCTCAGATCCTCTTCAAGAGTGCCAAGTGTTACTAAGTGCTGAGCTGTCTGTCTAGTTCTTGAGCTTTGGTCATCCTACAAGGATGACCCTAACAAACAATCTGAGCAACAGTGGAAAGGCTACCTTAAATGCCCTTGCCTGATAATGAGATTGATGACTAACTTATATGCCTCATAGAGCCCTCATCTAGTAGCTGATGGAAATAGAAGCACACACCCACAGCTCAACACTGAGCAGAACTCCTGGAATCCAGTTGCAGATAGGGAGGAGTGATAAGAAAATTGGGGCAAGACCAGGCTACAGAAACCCACAGAGATAGCTGACCTGAACAAGGGGGAGCTAATGGACGCCCCAGTCTGATAACATTGGACCAACTCAGACCCCCTGAACATGGATCTCAATTAGAAGGCCTGGGCAGTCTAAGGGACCTCTGACAGTGGAACCAGGATGAATTTCTGGTGCACAAAAGGACTTTGTGAGCACATTCCCAATGGAGGGATACTCCTTTAACCTAGAGACAGGAGGAAGGGCTTAGACCCTACTCCAAATGATTTGACAGATTTTGTTTGTCCCTCCTAGAAGGCATCACTCTCCCTGTGTAGTGGGGGAAGGATGGGGTGGGAGGAGGATGATGGAGAGTGGGAGGGAGGGAAGGAGGAGGGGAGGGACAGGGAAATGGATCTATTTGTAAAATAAGAAAAAATATAAAAGTAAACAAAAGAAAAAAATGTGGGTTAATTGTCAAGTCCTGGGAGAGGTGGTTGTATATCATTTGTTCTTCAGTCTCTGAGTAATAAGAAGTGTAGGGCTTGTCTCAAGTCCTGGCCAGAATAGTCTGCGAGGCTGGATCATCTCAGCTAGACACCTTGAAATTGTTCTGAACAATTTGTAGTTCAAAGCCAGTCTTTTGTTGATGTTGTTCAGCTTAGGGGTGTTACCATAGTCTTGGTGGAATCAATGTTGTGCAGCCCAGTCCTCTTTTTGGAGACAGCAAAGGTTGCTGTTAGGCATGGTCATGGTTCATTGCAGAAAACTGCAATCTTATACATTATACATTTTGTGAAAATATTTATACCTTAGGGAAAGTTGTTAAAATTAATATAAAACCAAAGGATTTTGAGATTAGTGGCAATAAACTAATTTTTCTTCTGTCCCATATCAGGTGGCTCTTCTGACCTGATAGAGAGATTTTGGACTTTACATGAATAAGCATGCTTTGGTTTAGAGAAGGAGAGAACCACATTCCAACTGTAAAGCCAGCTTCAATCTTTAATTGGACTGGGATTACAAAAAGACTATTTGCATTATTTTTATTATTTGTCTGTAAGGAAATGTAGAAACAAACATTGGGGAAGATTTATGAACTTTTATCCTGTTGTAAATATGATATACCATATAGGCCAATTTACTCTTTTTTCTTGATGACTTATTCTTTTTCTTCACATGTCTCATTGTTCAGTAGTATTCAGATTCCTTAGCTGGATGCCTTTATTCTCATTCAAAGAACAAAACCAAAAACCCTTCCCCAACCCTAATTTTGGGAAGATTTTGTTTTGGCAAGTTATATCTGATTAAATGAAAAGCTTTTATTAGTTTTGTAGGTTAATTTAGATTAAATGCCCATGTTTCTTGGTGAACTATCATCTCTTCTAATTAAGAGGTGTCTCTTGTTCAAATCAAATTTTTATGAATTATGAGTGTATCCATAGATTTTCTTCTCTTGTGGAAACAAAAGCAGAAACCCTTCACCAACTTAACACATGTCCTGATTTCCATTCTGAAGTTAACACATCTTTAAAGTAAACCTGCTGATTTTTTTCCATTGTTTTTTTTTCTATTATCCAGTCTCTCCATAGCTGCTGTTCCTTTCTCATTAGCATCTAGAAAATACAAAGTTAATAAAGCATTGTACAATCTATTTGTGTGTGTCTATGAGTCCTTTCTGTTTATTTAGCATATCCTTTATAGTTTGATTCTATTTTTCTATAACTGTTTGCCCTGTAGGATAAACAAAACAAACCAAAAAAACCCCATAAAACTCCCAAAACCCCTGTTTTATTTTCTTAGAGACATAGGATGTATTAATTTCTACATATATCCCCATGATGGTCATGAGTTCCGCAAGTATATTATTATCAAATCAGCCTTTTCTTTTTTATTTATTTTTTTATTTAATTTTATATAACAAATTCCAATTAAATGAAAACAAACATTTATACACAATATTTGGGAATTTGGGCATCGTTCTTTCAAAACTACTTCCTGCTGGTAAGGGGCGCTGTCTTGGGGGATTCGAAGAAGATTCAGAAATCCTGGCTGTAGTCTGTAAGGCTGCTTATTCCAGCTGTTTTGAATGTAGGATCACCTTGTACTCTGTTTCAGGCGGTCTGGTGTGATCAAACCACATTAGTCTGGAAGGAATCCACATCTTTTCATTTTCTGTGGAAACAAAAATAGAAATACTTTTCCCCAGTAACTTGTTCTTCAACTTAAATTTTGGAGTCAAAGCGTTTTTTTTTTTTTTTTTTTTTTTTAATTTATTATTTTACATGTCGATCCCAGTTCCCTCTCCCTCCCTCCCTCCCTCCCTCCCTCCCTCCCTCCCTCCCCTCCAGCCCTCTCTCCCTCCTTCCCTCCCTTTTGCCCTCTCTACCCTCTCCCATGCACTCTAAACACCCTCCCCTCCCAACCCCCCACCACAATACCATATGTAGGGGAATGCCATCCAGTTGGGGTCATGTAGATCCGACAGGTCCTGTGAAGTAGGGACTAGGACTTCTCTCCTATCTCTAGAATAAGGCAGTTATCCCTCCATGGGGGATATGTTTGCAAAGTCCTTTTGTGCACCAGGGATACATCTTAGAGACATAGGATGTATTAATTTCTACATATATCCCCATTATGGTCATGAGTTCTGCAAGTATATTATTATCAAATCAGCCTTTTCTGAGCTCAAAGAAGTTGCCCATTGAAAGCCTGAATAGGTTACAATTGTATGGTGTACATGTTTTAATTTTCCAAATTCTACAAAATGGAACACATCCATCTTCCAGATTTCATTCCTTTGAGTACCTTTTGGGATACTTCCTGCAGGTAATGAAGTTTGGTTTTATAAAGGACAAGTCAGACATTTCATTATAACTTTCTTGGCTTGTTGCCATGTGATGGAAAAGTCTTTTTTCAAACCTTTGCTATTGACATAGTGTTTTTGTTTTAATTTTTTTATGAAATTCTGAGGTGTCTAGCACATTACCTATCAATAGTTGATCAATTTCATCATTACATTTTGCTAGAGGGCCTGGCAGGCCCTTATGGAATCTGATGTGTGTGTGTTTTTAAATATATATATGGAATGATTCCTATTCCTGATTATGTCCTATAACTGAATAAATGATAAAGTCAACTCTATATTATCTGCTATAAAATCAGTGGTTTTAATATTGGAAAACAACATTTTCTGCATATTATGAAGTAGTAACTATGCTGATAGGTTCCATATGATCCACCTACACCCTGAGAATAAAATATAATTCTGACTTTTGAACAGAATTATAAGGACTTGAATCCACTTTACTAAAATTTTTTATTTGTAATCTGTTTTTCTTCAATTATTTGCATCAGTATAAAATGTTGGGGCTCCAGATATTGGTGTTTCCTGTACAATACAAAGAAGAGTGCATATAGTTCTCTTTATACGTTTAATTCTCTTGCCTTTGAGATAATTGTTATTAATCTCTCCCCCAAAATTACTACAAGCTTTTTGCCATAGTTCACTTTACATCCATAACTTGTCAAATTCATTCTTATTAAAAGATACTATAATTTCTTCTGAGTCTGTTTCTTCTGTTTAACAGTCTCAATTTTCCTTTTAGAACCAACTCAGAGACTTTTTCCACATAAGTCTTTAATTTTTTACTTGGTTTATGTGGTAAAAGATCCATTTTAAGAAGATATCCTCCCTCTGCATTAATATTCCTGTAGGGGAATGCATAGGAGGCTATATAGCCAGAAGGCAGTTAAGCTTCAGGTCCACATGCTCCACATGTGCAACCTGTAATTTCTCTTCCAACAAAGCCAGTTCTTTCACAGCTTCAACTAATTCCCAACTTCAGCTAGAACTATTTAAATCATTGTCTCCATTTAAGATTTTCTATAAATTAGTCAGTTTATCAGGTTTTATTCCAATAGTGTGCCATAGATGGGAAATGTCTTCTAGCAATCTTTGAAAGTGATCTCTCTTTATTTGCAGCTTTTGGGGTCTAATTTTTTTTTGTAAACCCATTTTATAGCCTAAACAATTAGTAGAATCTCCTCTTTGTATTTTTTTTTCCAGGAGAAGTTTTTACTCCCCAACAAGGCAAAGTTTTCTTTACTTCTTCAAACATTCTAAAGTATCTACATTTGAATCAGATAATAAAATGCCATCCATGCAATGGCAAAGTATAGATTGAGGAAATTGCTTATGCATCATTTCCAATGGCTGCCACACAAAATATTTTCATGGGGTGGGGGGTATTTAGCATTCTTTGTGGGAGAAACTTTCATTGACATTTCTTAGTAGGCTAAGAATTATTTTGAGTAGGCAATGTGAAGGCAAAATTTTCTCTGTATTTTTCTTGAAAAGGAATAGTAAAGAAACAATCTTTTATTTTTTCCCCTTTAAAATTTAAATTAGAAACAACCTTATTTTATATATCAATACCAGTTCCTTCTCCCTCCCATCCTCCTAGGCCCTCACTGACCTCCATCCCATGCCTCTTATGCTCTATAGAAAGGGTAAGACCTTCCATGGGGGATCATCTAATTCTGTCACATCATTTGGGGCACAGCCTAGGCCCTCCTCATTGTGTCTAGATTGAGGGAGTATCCCTCTATGGGGAATAGGATCCCAATGTCCATTCGTACACTAGGGATACATGCTGTTCCACTACCAAAGGCCAAAAACTGCCCAGGTCTCCTAATTGACACCCACATTCAGGGGGCCTGGTTCCATCCTATGCTGGTTTCCAAGATGTCAGTCTAGGATACCCGAGATCCCCCTTGTTTAGGTCAGTTGTTTCTGTAGGTTTTCCCAGCCTAGTCTTGACCTCTTTGTTCATAACTTCTCCCTTTCCTCACTGGATTCCAGAAATCCTCTCCAGCATAAACTGCCATTGGTGTTTTGATTTTAGCCATTCTGACAGGAGTAAGATGGTATCTCAGGGTCGTTTTGATTTGCATTTCTCTGATGGTTAAGGAAGTTGATCACTTTCTTAAGTGTCTTTCAGCCAATTTAGATTCCTATATAGAGAATTCTCTAGTTCTGTATTTCACTTTTTAATGGGATTATTTGGTGTTTTGGTGACTAGCTTCTTGAGTTCTTTATATATTTTGGAAATCAGCCCTCTGTCAGATCAAGGGTTGGTGAATATATTTTGCCATTCTGTGGGCTGCTATTTTTTCTTGGTAACTGTGCCATTTGCCACACAGAAGCTTCTCAGTTTTAGTAATTGTTGATCTCAATGTCTGTGCTACTGGTGTTATGTTAAGGAAACAATCTCTTGTAAGAATTCATCGAAGGGTACCTCCCACTTTCTCTTCTAAGAGGTTCAGTGTGGCTGGATTTATGTTAAGGTCTTTCATCAATTTGTACTTAAGTTTTGTGCCTGGTGACAGATATGGATTTATCTGCAGTCTTCTACACACCAGTATCCAGTTATGCCAACACCATTTGTTGAAGATGCTTTCTTTTTCCCCACTGTATAATTTTAGCTTCTTTGTCAAAATTCAGGTGTTCATAGATGTGTGGGTTAATATCGAGGTTTTCAATTAGATTCCATTGGTCTACCTGCTTATTTTTGTGCCAATACCATGCTGTTTTCAGGACTATAGTGTAAGGAAAATGTTTTTTGTTTTCTCCTGCCGCCTGGTCTGGTCCCGCCGCCGCGCCAGCCCCAAATAATACACAGAGACTCTGTATTTGATATAATTCTGTTGGCCAGTTACTTGTTTCTTGTCGACTAGCTCTGTCTTAAGTATTAACCCATTTCTATGTATTTCCACGTGGTCTTACCAGTGAGAGGCGGCTGGGGGTTCTGCCTTCTCCAGACTCTCCATCTTGGCTCTCTTCTTACTACTTCCTCTTTCTCCTTGTCTCCTAGTCCCTCCTATCTAGCTTTCCTATTGGCCAATAGTGCTTTATTCATTAACCAGTATGAGAAACATTTACAGAATGACATCTCCTATCACTATAGCTCGATAATAGAGCTTGAAGTCAGGGATGGTTATGCCTCATGCATTTCCTTTAATGTACAAGGTTGTTTTGGCTATCCTGGTTCTTTTATTTTTTCATATGAAGTTGAATATTCTTTCAATGTCTGTGAAGAATTGTGCTGGGATTTTGATGGAGATTGCATTGAATCTGTAGATTGCTTTTGGCAAGATTGCCATGTTTACTATGTTTATCCTACCTAACCAAGAGCAGGTGAAATCTTTTCATTTTCTGGCTATTGTAAAGGGTGATGTTACTCTGATTTCCTTCTCAGCCTATTTATTATCTGTAAATAGTAGGGCTACTGAATTTTTTGTGTATATTACCCTTGTATCCTACCACTTTGCTGAAGGTGATTATCAGCTGTAGGAGTTACCTCGATTTTTGGGGTCACTTATATAAACTATTCTATCATCTGCAAATAGTGTCCACTTGACTTCTTCTTTTCCGATTTGTATCCCGTTAATATTCTTTTGTGGTTTTATTGCTCTAGCTTGAACTTCAATTACAATATTGAAGAGCTATGGAGAGAACTGACAGCCTTGTCTTGTTCCTGATTTTAGGGGAATTGTGCTGATGGGAAATGTTGTTCTGTAAATATGTTTCTCTTGTTGGTTAATGAATAAAGCATTGTTGGCCAATAGGAAAGCAAGATAGGCAGGACTAGGAGACAAGGAGGATTCCAGAAGTGGTAAGGAAGTGTCAAGATGGAGGACCTACAGGGTAGTATGCCAGGCTCTCTCTCCGGTAAGATAAGACCACGTGAAAATACTTAGATCAATAGAAATGGGTTAATATTTAAAACAGAGCTAGCCAATAAGAAATTCTAGTAACAGGCTAACAGCTTTATATCTAATACAGTGCCTCTGTGTGTTATTTGGGGCTGATGCGGTGGTGGGACCAGACTGGCCAGCAGGAAAAACTACTCCTAACATAATGGCGCCTTTAAAGTGGCTAATGAGAACTTTCATTTAAAACTTAAGAAAAGCTTAAGAAAGGGTTTTAGAGACAAAAGAACAAAGACAA
Organism: Phodopus roborovskii; assembly: GCF_943737965.1. Classification (NCBI taxonomy): domain Eukaryota; kingdom Metazoa; phylum Chordata; class Mammalia; order Rodentia; family Cricetidae; genus Phodopus; species Phodopus roborovskii. The sequence goes on from NW_026125391.1 coordinate 13,664,847, forward strand.
GCAAGACTTCTTGGTGGCAGCATTTTTCTCGGTTGGACTCTGTTTTTCTAGAGACAAACAGAAATTTGTGCGGCTCCTTTAAGGGAGGTTTCCTGACTCAGCATAAGCAGTAAAAAAAACACAAGGCTTTTAAGAAGTGCTGCTAACAACTTATTGGTGTGTATGAGAGCTGGTAATGGCAGTGACCACATCTCCAAGCTGGCAACATGCTGCTGGATCGCAGTGTAGACCAAGGCAGTGAGCATAGCTCTCAGTTCTGGCAGCAAAAGTACTCACCTTATCTTAGATAGACCGTGGCTGAAACAACTGTGGCTTTCATTTTAGCAATGTTGTTGTTTACCAGATAAAAGATTTGTGGCTACAAAAAGATAAAGATTTACAGTAAACCCAGATAGATTCAGATTAAGAAAAATGACTAAAGGTTTACAGTGTGTTTCAAAATATACATAGGCTTGGGAGAGAAAAAGAAACAGGATACAATGGTAAAAGTAAAAAAAAAAAAAAAGAATAATTAAAAGACAAAATAGCTGCATGTGGTGGCACACACCTTTAATTCTAGGAGACAGAGGCAAGCAGATCTCTGTGATTTCAAAGTAAACCTGGTATACAGAGTAAATTCCAGGACAGTTAAAAGTTACACAGAGAAGCACTGTCTCAAAAAAAAAAATAAAAAAATAGAAGTAGAAGAAATAGAGTAATAAAAAAGCCATGTAAAGATAGAAAGCACAGAGGGAATCTGGATACTGTATGGTATTATATTGTCTTTTCATCGTTTGACTGCTGAGGAAATAACAACTGTTAAAAGAAATGCTGCAAGATTAATTTAATTTATATATTTTAAAAATGCTTTGACTCCAAAATTTAAGTCTAAGAACAGGTTTACTGGGAAAAAGGATTTCTATTTTTGTATCCACAGAAAATGAAAAGCTGTGGATTCCTTCCAGGCTAATGTGTTTTGATCAAGCCAGACTCCCTGAAACAGAGTACCAGGTGATCTAACATTCAAAACACTTGGGACATGGCAGCCTTACAGACTATAGCCAGGATTTCTGCATCTTCTTAGGATCCCCATGACAGTGTCTCCTACCAGTAGGAAGCAGTTTGGAAAGAATGAAGCCCAAATTCCCAAATATTGTCTATAAATAGTGTTTTCATTTAAATAGGCTTGGTTATAAATGGTTAATGATTACAACCAATCACTTTCAAGGTTAAAAAAAGGGGGGATAACGGAATAGATATGAATACTTTGTTTTGAAATGGATTTTCATTTATTGATACAAATTTAAGGTAAATTTTGTGATATGCATATTTCTCCTCTTGTTTAGGTATTGTTTTTATATAGCTCATTTAGAAATGCAATGTATAATTTAGTACAGATTATAGATAGTTACCTATAACAGTCAAAACTTATAGTTAAGTTAGTTAATATTTCTAGATATACAGACATATATTTGAGATGGATAAGTATTCTTGAAACCTTTCAAAAACTTACAGAATATGGCATTTAAAATGGTTTAGGGTTTTTCTTGACAGGGAGACATAACTGCTCCTGGGAACACCACCTTCTTCAGAAGGGAAGATGAATATCAAAGAACCTCATTATGGAGTTGACTATCAATATGGCAAGACTAGCCATTTGGACAAGATATTTGAATTTATGCTATATAAACTGTACATGCAGGACCCACAGGAAAGTGACTGCTGATGCAAGATGGACATTGCTACAGGGTTCCTGCTTCATGGAAGAGTCTGCCAGACAGTCTGGAGGACACAGAGGAAAATGCCTGACAAAACTTCCAATACAGATGGACAGTTTAAAGTTTCCTGCTTTACTGAGGAGTCTTCCAGATACACTATGGCCTATAGGCTGAAGATGAAACATTACAGAAGAACTTTGGGTGACTGACCAGGCAGTGAGTTGTCTCTGTCATTTCTAGAGTTTATATATTATCCTTCTGTGGTCTTTGATGAAATTGAAGACAGATAGTTATGGTTTTCGTTTTCCTTAGTTAGGATTAAAGACAAGTTACATATAGGACTTTAGACTCACAAAGATAGGATAGATGATGGAATATTTTCTTTAAATCTTACTAAATGTTAATGAACTGAATATTGTTAACTGTGGTTCTTACTTGATAACTGTTGTGTGATATATTTTGTTATGCTAAAGTTAAAACCTTTCTATTTTAGACAGAAAAGATGAGATGATGGGAGACGTCATTCTGTAAATATGTTTCTCTTATTCGTTAATGAATAAAGCACTGTTGGCTAATAGGAAAGCAAGATAGGTAGGACTAGGAGACAAGGATGATTCCAGAAGTGGTAAGGAAGATTCAAAGTGGAGGACCTACAGGGTAGTACACCAAGCTCTCTCTCCAGTAAGATAAGATGATGTGGAAATACTTAGATTAATAGAAATGGGTTAATATTTAAGACAGAGCTAGCCAATAAGAAATGTTATTAACAGGCTAACAGCATTTATATCTAATACAGTGTCTATATTTGTGTTACTTGGGGCTGGTGCAGAGGTGGGATCAGACCGGCAGGAAAAACTACTCTTAATATTGTGCTGAGTTTCTCTCCATTAAGTTTGATGTTGGCTGTTGGCTTGCTGTATATTGCTTTTATTTTATTATGTTTAGTTATGTTATCCCTTATCTTTCCATGACTTTTACCATGAAGGGTTGTTGGATTTTGTCAAAGAACAAACTCCATTGATTCTTTGTATTATTTTCCTAATTTCTACTCTATTGATTTCAGCCCTCAATTTGATTATTTCCTGGCATCTACTCGTCCTGGATGAGTTTGTTTCCTTTTGTTCTAGAGCTTTCCGTTATGCTGTTAATTCTCTAATGGTTCAATGTGACTATCCTCCATTTTCTTCATGTGGGCACTAAGTGCAATGAACTTTCCTCTTAGCACTGCTTTCAAAGTGTTCCATAAGTCTGGGTATATTGTGTCTTCCATTCTCATTGAATTCTATACGTCTTTAATTTCTTTCTTTCTTTCTTTTTTTTAAAGCTTTTCTTTGACCCAGGAATAATGCAACTGTGCATTGTTCAATTTGCAGGTGTTTGTAGTGTTTTTAGCAATTTGTGTTGTTGTTGAATTATAACCTTAAAGCATTATGATCTGATAAGATACAGGGGTTTACCTTTTTTTTTTTTTTTTTTACCTATTGAGGTTTGCTATATTGTCAAGTATGTGGTGGATTGCAGAGAAGGTTCTGTGTGGTGCTGAGAAGAAGCTATATCCTTTTGTGTTTGGATGGTATGTTCTATAGATGTCTGTTAAACCCACTGAGTCATAACTTCTCTTAGTTCCTATGTTTCTTGCACTGTTTCAATTGTTTCTTGCAATTTTTAGTTTGTCTTTTTCTCCATTTCTTGAATATTTTTGCTTGTTTTTTCTTCCATTTCTTTAAGAGATTTTCTCATTTCCTGTTTGAATGTCTCTATCATCTTCATAAGGTTTTTTTAATGGTTGTTGTCTTCTGTCTTCTGTTTCATCTGTATTGTGATGTTCAGTTCTTGCTAGTATAGAGTCCCTAGATTCTAGTTGAGTCCTATTTATCTTTCTGTTGTTGACTGTGGGTGCCAGTGGGGGTTTCTCCCTCTCCTGGTGGGTAAGGGACCAAGGTTCTCTTCAGGTGGGTGTAATCAGGTCCAATACTCTGATGGTTCTCCTGCCGCAAGGGTGGAGGAGGACTAGCACCAAGATGTTGGCAGACTCTTGTGGGCTTGTTTTCTGGAGCGGGTTCCCCTGTGCTCAGTTCCCAGGCCTCAGAAGGCTCAGAGCAGAGCACAGAAAGGCCCTTTTCTAACTTTATAAAGTGATTTTCAGATGTTCAGTCCATTATCATCATGTTAGGGAGTATGATTTGGTACTGGAGAAATAGTTGAAAATGCTATATCTTGTAGGCAACAGAAGTTGACTCACCCCGAATGTTTCCTATTGATCTACATTCATTAGTCCAATGCTTGCCCTTGCCCTACCTTCTGCCTAATCTAGAAGGGGCATTCTGTTTGGATTATGCTTAGAAAAAGCATTATTTGTAGGAATGCCCTATTTACAGTCTCTTGACATTTGGGGTTTTCTTCAAAACTCTTGAAATCACCTCTCCTATCCATTCATAATCATGGTCATGAGCTTCAATATTCCACTCCTCCAAAGGTGCTGACCTTTCTCTTAAAGGACTAATTATCCTTTTTGCACTGTGGATTACTATTTTCAAAAGTGAGAGATTTAATTATTATTTATCTGACTTCTGAATCTGGTATCATCTACTTACTGCTAATCCCAATCTTTGTAAAATATTCATGAAGGCTTTCTTTGCATCCTATATAACTTTAGCAAATGATTCATTTTTTCCTACTTCTCCAATTCTGTCCAAGCATTCAAAGCTGCTTCATGACATAAAATCAGGTTGTGATCATCATATAGAGATTGCCTTTCTACAGCAGCATAATATCCTTCTCTAAGAATTTGATTTGAAAGATTTCCATACCTCTAGCTTTACTCTGTTGATTAATACTCCTAACTTCTTCTCTGAACCAGGTACTCCACTGTAATTGTGAACTAGGCTCTAAGACAGCATTAACCAAGTCTATCTAGTCGTTAAGGATAACTCTATTAAAAACTGACCACAAGTTTAACATCTGATTCACAAATGTTAACTGCATGCCATATGAAGAGTACTGCTTCCTTGAATTCTTTTAAATCTAACATTGGCACAGGAGTCCATTTAATTTTTACAGAGCCTCTATAATTTTGCAATTCCTGTAAATTTGGTTGTCTGAAAACCTTAGTCTGTTCCTCTCTAACCTTATATTGCAATGCTGAACTTGATATCCCTGTGATATGCTTTAATAAGTTTTTCTAAGACACACATTTTGACACTCAAATCAACCAACTTTTTAAAAGGTAAACGAAGAATTGTCAAACTAACAATAAAGATTATCAACATGATAATTGACAGTATGTTAATCCTGGTGAAGTTGATTATTCCTTCATTTAATTGTTCTGTTTTAAAATCATGAAATGCATAATCATATAAGGGCCTAATTATCTCTACATTAGTAGTATTTACTATTTTTTTTAAATGTGGGATAAATTCTCTCTTTTAACTAATTCTTTCCTTTAAGAATTTCCATTTGTCTTGCCAAATCTGCCTACAGTATCAGTGAACTGTGAGAGGTAGCATATCTGATCTGAGAACTAGCTTTTGGCTGTGAGCTGAGAGTTGAGAGTGGTGGCCCATGGAGAGAGGCTGCAGGGAAATCCTGAAATCCATGACAGGTTGGGGGAAGAAAGGAGAGAGAGAGAGACAGAGAGACAGAGAGAACAGGAGGAGTGGCCGAAAAATTGCATATGTGGTTGTTCAGAAAAAACTTGGGTGGCAGGTACAGTCTGCAAGCTAAGCCTGCTGGTCTAGGAGAGGTAAATCCTGTAGCATTTGGAGCCCAGGTGATTCTGGTGTTCAGGTGTCAGTTGAAGACTGTTTAAAGTGCCTATCCTAAACTTGCTAAAAGACTTGGGGAGAAAACCAAAGGAAACCTAACCAGCTGGTCAGGGACTCCTGGCCTGAGCCTTAGGCATAGCCCTGGCCTGGGCCAGTGGCTTCAAAGCTATGGGCAAGGAGCTTTTTCATGAATTCTTATCTTTATATTGGGCACCAATTTGTAACACAAATAATATAAACCCAGAGAGAGAGAGAGATGGGGGTTCAGTATGAAGGTCAGAGAAGTAAAGCAGCCAAGTCATCAGAGAGCTCTTACATCCATCATGGCTGGGGCAATCCTGTCCTCAATGTGACTGGGACTAATTGCCAAAAACTGAAATGCCAGCTCTGAGACCATGCTCCTATTTTATATAGCTTTCTAGTGATGGTATTAAAGGTGTGTAGCACCACCACCCAGCTTCTATGGCTAACTAGAATGGCTGCTGGGATTTAAGGAGTGTACCGCCACTGTCTGGCCTCTATGGCTGTAGCAAGCTTTGAACTCTGATCTCAGGCAAGCTTTATTAGATCATAAATAATATATCACCACAATAATGTAGGCTTATTAAAATGTAAATTTATAATGGAATAGAAATTAATTTTAATACATAATGATTAAGACTATTGAGTTTCACCATGCTTTACATTTAGAAATTTTGGAAGTTAAACACCTTTTTTCTCAAAATAAAATTTTAAGGTTGTCTTTCCTCTAAGCTGAAACTTAGCATGGTAAATTAAAGATCACCAGAAATTATTTGATGTGCTTTTTCTTGAGAGATAAGTTGTGTGCTCCGCCACACTCTATATGACTTGTGACTTTTTTGATCAGCAGAATACAACAATGTGACATTGTGACACCCTGTCCCACCTTTAGTTTTCATCTCTCCAAAACACCAAATAATCCAATTAAAATGTGGGGGTACATAACTAAATAGAAAATTCTCAATAAAAGGAATCTCAATGATATAGCTGAAAGACACTTTAGAAACTGTTCAACAACCTTAGCCAACTTTTTAAGATATAATGATATAAAAACAAAAACCCATGAGACACAATGAAGGTCATTCTAAGAGTAAAGTTCAAGTACGGATAAATGGCTCCACTCACAACTAAAACTATGATGAAAGCTTATAAGCACTGTGGCTATATGAAACCAAAACTGTATGTACATAGCACTAAGTAGCTACATGAAAATCCTGGAAATATCTCATATTACTAACTTAACAACACATTTGAAAGCTCTAGAAAAACGAGAAGTAATGTTCAAAGAGTGTAGATCAGAAGAAATAATAAAACTCAGGGATGAAATTAATGAAGTAGAAACAACAAGAATGCAGTGAAAGAATGAAATGAAGACTTGGTTCTTTGATAAAATCAGCAAGATGGACAACTCTTTAGGCAATTTGATCAAAAGACAGAGAGAGAAGACTTAAATCAATAGCATTATAAATGAAATAGAAGACATTACAATAGATGCCAAGAAAATTTGAAGAATCGTAAGTACATATTTTAAAAATCTGTATTTCACCCAGATGGCAAGTTTAAAAAATATGGGTTAATTTCTTGACATATGTGGTTTATCAAAGTTAAATTAAGATGAAGTTAACAATTCAAGTAGATACACAACCCCTAGTGAAATAGAAACCATGATTAAAAAATCTGTCTACCAAAAGAATCCCAGAGCCAGATATATCCAATGCATACTTCTACCACCTATAAAAAACTAATGTCAATATTCCTTAAATTATCCTGCAAGATATAAACTGAAGAAATGTTTTCTTATTCTTTTTATGGAACAAGTATTATCCTGATGTCAAACTACACAAGACTTAACAAAAATAAAATGATAACAATATCAATAAAATAATTGGAAACTGAATTTAAAAACATATCAGAAAAGGTTATCACAATGTTAAATGATCTTCATCTCAGATATACAGATATGGTCCAATACATGCAAATCAATAAATGTAATATAGTACATAAACAAAAAGCAGATGATCATGTTATTAGATGTAGAAACTTTTTGCCTTTAGCAAAAATATAACACTCTTTCATGATAAGAGTCCTGGAGATACTAGAGACACAGGTTTATATCTCAACATAGTGAAGACAATTTAGAGGAAGCCCACAGCCAACCCTTCTGAAGGTGGTTCAAAACAATTACTGGTTATTCTGCAGGCCCTGATAATAAGGTTCTATTGCTGAAAATGAAACTTACATCATTGAATGTGGACACATTGAGCTGGTGCCAAACTAGAAGCTTCACCCCTACTGGCCAGCATTCACAGTGCTGGAAGGAGAAAAGTAATCATTGATATCCACTAGTTAAAATCCCTTCTACCTAAAAGACCTACAACAGCAGCCTATCTTTAAGACACACTGATGCAATAGTGGCACTCGTGCTATTGGGCTAAACACCATTTTTTTTTTTTAAAAAATTGGATATAAGGTCTACTCCATGAGATAGAACCTATACATGACACTGTTAAAGTGGCCAACACACTGATATGAGATAGTCATGGGCCCTAGGGGAAAACTAAATACCATCATTCTGCAAAGGGTACATAGCAATAAAACAATTTCAGCATTGATAAGCTCTATGGTACACTTAATTTTAGAAGAATCCTTAATAACATTATTTTAGCGTAACAGTTTCAGTGCTTTTAGGAAAAGCCCTAATCTTTCTAACTTGTTTCTTTTCTCCTCTGAGTGCTTTCTTCCATATGGTCTTTGTGTCGTCACTCAGTGAGAATTCTAATTTTGTTTTATCCATTACCTACAACCTTTGTACTAGTTTTCATCTGTATTTATAATGAGGATAAATAGTCCAGGGGAAATAATATAAAAATCCATACCAATGAAAAGTTTACAATGCCTATGGCAACTTTAAATGTACTGGAATGATTTCCTTTATTTTAGACTTTTCACACATCAAGAAATTCCAAGCAAGTGGGTAGGACAAACAAATAAGAAGTGCTAAGAGTATGGCATGGAGCAACACAAACAATGATAAAGTTGCTACAGAAAATAGATTAATGTTCCCAACTCCTTAAGCCCAACAAGGGGTATCTTCATTTTTATGAGGTACCATACTTGAACATATAATATGGAATGAAAATATACTGAAAAATTTGACACATATTAGAAACAATACAAAATGCTATATTAGCTATGCCAAATTGATGTATATTGACAAAGTGAGCTCTTGTTTCCTTGTACTACAGTTTAGATGCATTAAAAGTTTAAGGAGTTTAATCAATTTAAGTCATAGTTTTCTTGTTTATGGTTACTGCTAATTTTGTGCATAGAGAAAAGACCTTGAAGTTAAGAGTAACATATATACTTAAAATTTTAAATTAAACTTAGAACTATGAAAAGTATTTTTCTACAAATCTATTCTTTTATCATTAATCTCTTTAAATAATGAGAATACTGGTACTTATTGCTTATATGACTTGATTCAAACTTAAGGCCTAGAAACAAAATCCAGTCATTAAACCAATTATAATATGTGTCTACACATATACTAATGTATATATATATAAAGGTGATTGATATATGTGCATATATGTGTGTGTTGTGATTCCTAAATACCCTAATCAGTCTCTGATTTCTGATAGTATGTGTGCATTAATAGATGAAATTCCTCCATTAAAAGCCATTTCTTAAAATAATCACATTGAACTGATTCAGAATACTAAAACTTCAAAGCATTTCCTTTTATTGTTTAGGCCTTTAGTTTTCAGTGTTTCTTTGAGAACAGACTCAGTTTCTCATGAGCAACCTTGTGGTTATGAATGGGAAAATTCCTATAGACACAACAAGGTGTTTTGTGACTCTTGCTTACCACATCATGCTGTCCCAAGCAACCAGAAGTCACTACTGTCCCTAGAAAAACCACAGGTCCTAGAAGCATGTCCTCTGTGGCTGCTGCAGAATGCGTATTTATTCTGCTTCAGACACTCATTTTTGAGCCTCCATTCAACCTTTGCTCGAATGTGATGACCTTGCTGTTATGTGATGACCACTAAGAAGAAAAGAAGGTTCCCAAATGAATGTCCTCCCATGCTTACATGCTGAGATCTCTGTGATTATCCGAGCTCAGTATTCACACTGGGAAAATCTCTCATGCTTCTGACATGCCAGAAACACTCTCTGAGAGGTTGATAAAGCAAAAGATGCCAGGTACCCACTTCACTGTAGGCTCTGCTAGCCCCCTCAAAATCGCTGTTATAATTATCTAATACTTCCTTAGCCAGATTGTAAGGATTCTATAGGCTACAGTTTAAACTTAAAACACACACACACACACACACACACACATAAACACACAGACACAACTGGAGGATATTAAATGGTATAAACTGCCTTAGCCATAAATCCCTGACTTGGCTGCCCTTTGAAGTTTGTATCTGAAACTTTTTGATGTCTTAATAATATTTTAGAAATTGTAAGGGAAAGTTGACTTTGTAAATCATTTTAGGATTTCAAAAATGACATTATGATGATGAATGGCATAAGGCTTTTTAAAAGTTTCCCTGAATATTAAATTAATCTCCAGCCAAGGCTGTCTAACATTAGTTCCTGATAACGCAGAGGTCTTGCGGCCTGCCAGACGCTCTAGGAAACCAAAATAGTCCATCTGCATTATGAGCACCTTGCCACATCTGCAATTCTCTTATACAATAAAGTCTTGTTCTTTTGTTGAAAAATTTCCCTGGTTCATTTTTTTTATTATTAATTTAAACCATGTGGGTAAAGGGTAATCCAGTAAGCCATAGGATTTCAGATCACAGCCTTCATACAATCACATGTAACATCAAACATCTGGATATTTAGATGAACAGGAATGAAGTTAAAAAAAAAAGTCAGGAACTAGAGCATTGTCTGAATGAATCAATTTTAATTGTGTATGAATCCATTCATGTTCAGTACTTTTTCTTTGCCTGTTTCTTTTAAATAATAGACATTTCAAATTTTAAAAAGTCATGTGTATCATTAAGAAAAAACATATAACAAGATAGTTTTATTAACAACTAAAAATAATAATGATATGAATTGCTCTAGTAATCTACAACCAGTTTAACAGTATGAATAAAGAACTGTTTAACAGGCTGTGTAAACACAGCAAGAACTACCTGTTTTCTTCAAGCATCAAATTATGTCTGTCTATCTACCACACAGCCTTGCCCAAATACATTTTGCCTTTCAACAGTCTATGGATTTAAGTGTGTGTGTGTGTGTGTGTGTGTGTGTGTGTGTGTGTGTGTGTGTGTATGTGCACATGAGCATGCACGCACATGTGATTATTAAACAACACATTATTCCCTTTGGCATTTTTCTTTTCTTTGTTATTTGGGGGTTGGGTTTTTTTGTTTGTTTGTTTTGTTTGTTTGTTTGCTTTTTTTGTGGGTTGCTAATTCTTGAACTTTTTCTAACCAGTTTTCCACAAAAGCTTTAAGAGAAAGATGTCATGATAATGGACAATTGGAAAAACAATTTACCTTGTTTCAATTTTACATTCTTCTTAGATACCTAAAACTTGCAAGCAGTAAATAACATAAGGAAAATACTTACAGTTCCTTGTTAAGGAGTCAAGCTTCTCAGTATTTTATGGAGCATTTGAAGCAGCAGAAATCTCTCCAGAAACTTTACAGAAAAAGCTTGTTGGTCATTTTTACTAAATATACTAGGTCAAGACTATTTAGAATTAAAGAGACATTAAGAATAGTTAATATATCTAAAAGGACTAAAAGGAGGGACACAGTGAGTCCACAAAAGAAAAAGAAAAATGTTATAGTTGTCTTATTGAATTATAGAAAGTTCTACTGCAGTCCAAACCAATTTATTCCCAAGTAATTATGTAGAGAGCTGTCTGAGTGTGTGTTGCTCATACTCTGTAATCCAGATGATATGTATTTTACTGCAGATGCCAGGTGTGGACATTCAAAAGTGAAAACCTTGAGATCAAAGAAACAAAGGTTGATCCTGTTGAAATGTTTAGCCACAACTCACTCATACGACTAGAGATTTTATGTTTCACGAGGTGCTTACATACTTTGTTGTTAAAAATATTTATTACCTTTGAAAATACATCACACTTCTCTTCAGAATTCTATAGAATGTGATGTAGTCTCAACTATGCTAAGGAATCTTCCATGTTTGCAATGAAAATTTGATTATTTTGGTTTAAAACTCTTCTCAAGTTCAAAGTATTGCTTAGCAAAAAGGTAATTAAAATTCTTAATATTTGATGCCAAGTAGTTAGGTGTGAAATACAAAGGCTAAATGTAAATGAAGGTAGAAAAATACCTATACATAAAATAAATTATCAGGGGAAATAGAAACACATGTGTCTATTTGCCAGCAGTGGCAGGAAAGACAAAAATCAATGGAGATGACCATTTGACAATAGTAACCTCTGCATTTATTTACTTATAAATATTTATTAAGGACCTTCTGAATACCAAGAAACACACACACCAATGCTTTCCCTCAAAGTGTTTATAATCTACTGGAAGAGATCAATACACAAAGATTGTCAGGTACAAAAATGGAGGGAATTGCAGCTAGTTGCTGCAGAATTAGAGAAAAGGACATTCCCCAGTAGAACAAAGAGATATCTACAGGGAGGGAAAAGAAGCTAAGGAGGAAAGCAAACAGCCTAAGTTCAGTGAAGGAAAAAGTGATGATGGAGTAATCCTGATAGACTTTTCTAGTTGGGGAAACACAGCAAGCATATTCTGTACATACAGTGAGTGAGGACCTATGGCAAGCAATGACATAGGTTGATGCATACATGAGAGATTTACTAGATCAAAACTACTCTTGATTATGTCTCTGCTACTCCAAAGAAATACTATCTCAGCTTGATTCATGATTTCAGTTATTGATCTAGGAATTACTCATGGTTTTATAATAGTCTAAGCCGTGGTCCATACTATACAGCCTACATTCTTTTAATATGTGGCCATACTCTAGTAAAAAGAGTAATGCAAAGTAAATCTTTAAGAGTGGCGAAATAATAAATTAAATTAAAAAATGATTGGTTAAAAAATGATTGGTGTTCTAATATTTACTACTTAACAAGACCTCTAGGAGAACTTACAAATAGCAACAAGGAAGGATGGATATCCCAGTAGATCCTTTCCCTAATAGAACTTTATTCATTTTAATGTGGTGGACCTGTGGACTTATTCCATTTCTCAACAATCTTCCTGTCTCCTGCTACATTTTATCCTCTGCATCAGTGATATTACATAATACCAGTCATATTTATTTAGTAAGCATATAGTATCTGCTAGGCATGCCCTTGGCATTTTTTACACATTTATTCTTCATAATAATGACTCAAGTAATGGTGGTAATCATTATCTTAATAGGGTCAGTGATCTAGATAATTTCCCTGATATTGCAGTCTTTAAAATCTGGCTCCAAAATTTGAGTGTAAGGCTTGTATATTCTGCAGGTCAATGAACATAGCTGTCTGGCTCTTATTGAGAGTCTCACAGTCAGATTACTGTCTGGGGCCATGCAATTATAGAAAGGCTTCTTTACCTATATGGCTTCTTTACCTACGCTGAAAATGACTGAAGCTGTGATGGACTGACGAGCCATCCTTTTGCCCAAATACCTCTATATATGACTGGACTTGCCATCTAGAATGTTTCTTCCTCCTCAGCAAGGTCAGGATTCGAATATACCTAAACTGAGAGGTGCCAAAATACCAAATAAAAAACCCGATTCATGGCATAAAATCAGGTTTTGGTCATCATATAAAGATTGCCTTTCTACAGCAGCATAATATCCTTCTCTAAGAATTCGATTTGGGAAATTTCCATCCCTCTAGCTTTACTCTGTTGTTTAATAGTCCTGTCCTCTTCTCCGAACCAGGTATCCCACGGTAATTGTGGACCAGACTCTAATACAGAATTACCTAAGTCTATCTAGTCTTTAAGGACAATATTATTAAAAATTGACCACAAGATTAACATCTGCTTCACAAATATTAAATGCATGCCATATGAAGACTACTTCTTCCTTGAATTTCTTTAAATCTAACATCAGCACAGGAATCCAATTAACTTTTACAGAGCCTCATCATTTCCCATTCTGTGGGCTGTCATTTTGTCTTGTTGACTGTGTCCTTTGCCTTACAGAGCTTCTCAGTTTCAGGATGCCTCATTTATTAATTGTTGATCTCAGTGTCTGTGCTACTGCTGTTAGGTTCAGGAAGTAGTCTCCTGTGTCAATTAGTTCTCAGTTTCCTCCTTGATTTCTCTCTTGACTTTATTTTCATTCAGAAGTGAGTTTTTCAGGTTTTGTGAGTTTGTATACCTTCCACTGCTTCTATTATTTTTGATATTTAGCTTTAACCCATGGTGATCACATAGGGTACAGGATGTTGTTTCAATTTCACTATACATGTTGAGACTTGCATTATGTTATAGTATGTGGTCGATTTTGGAAAAAGTTTCATTGCCTCATGAGAAGAAAGTATATTCTTTGTTGTTTAGATAGAATATTCTATAGATGTCTGCTAGGACCATTTGATTTATAATATTATTTAACATCTCATCATTTTAAATATAACTTTTTATTTAAATTAGAAATAATCTTATTTTACATACCAATCCCAGTTCCCTCTCCTTCCTCACATGACCCTCACCAGACCTCCCTACCCTACCCTCCATCCACTCCCCAAGGAGGATGAGGGCTTCCATGAGGGAATCATAAAAGTCTGTCACATCATTTGTGGCAGGGCCTAGGCCCTCCCCTGTGTATCTATGCTTAGAGAGTATCCCTCCATAGTGAATGGGCCCTCAAAGTCCATTCATGCACTAGGGATACAAACTGGTTCCACTGCCAGAGGCCCCATAGACTACCTAGGCTTCCTAACTGACACCATGTTCAGGGGACCTGGTCCTAAGTTGGTTCCCCAGTTGTCAGACTGGGGTCCAGGAGCTCCCACTTGGTCAGGTCAACTGTTCCTGTGGGTTTCCGCAGCATGGTCTTGATTCCCTTTGCTCATCACTCCTTCCTCTCTACAACTGGATTCTAGGAGTTTGTCTCAGTGCTTACCTGTGGGTGTCTGCTTCTGTTTCCATCAGCTAATGGATAAAGGCTCTAGGATAGCCTTTAAGGTAGTCATCAATCTTACTATAGAGGAAGGGCATTTAAGGTAGCTTCTCTACTATTACTTAAATTCTTAGTTGAGGCATCCTTACAGATCTCTGGACATTTCCCTAGTGTCAAATTTATTTTTAAACATATAATGACTCCCTCTATTAAGGTATATCTTTTCTTGTTCTCCTCTATTCTTCCCAGGACTCAATCTTACTGATCCTTATTTTCATCTGGATGATCCATCTATTCACAAGAGTAAGGCATTGAAGTCACATATTATTAATGTATTAGAGTCATAGATAACAACAGATCTGCTGGCTTGCTTCTGGTCCCATTTGTTTAGGATACCTTTTCCTGTCTGTTTATCCTAAGGTGATGTCTATTGTTTATGGTAAGGTGTGTTTCTTGGATTCAGTAGAAAGATAGGTCCTGTTCTATAATCTAATCTATTGGTCTGTGTCTTTTTCATTGGAGAAATAAGATCATTAATATTGAGAGTTATTATTGAGCAGTGTTTATTAATTCCTGTTATTTTGTTGTGTGGTAATGTCTTTCTTCTCCATTTTGATGAATTGTTAAGGGAATATTTATGTCTCATGTCATCTTAAGTGTAGTTAAGCTTCTCTTCACTGAAGTTTTCCTTCTAATGACTTTGTAGAGCTAGATTGGTGAAAAAAAAGAAATTGCTTTTTTTTTTTTTTTTTTTTTTTTTTTTACACTACAAAATGTCTTCCCCCCCCCCCCTGTGTTAATCATGATGTGTAGTTTTTCTGGGTATAGTAGTCTGGGCTGGTCTCTCAGGATATTGTGGAATATCCACCTATACCTTATGGCTTTTAGGATCTCCATTGAAAAGTAAAGTGTTATTCTAATGGACCTGCCTTTATATGTGACTTGGTCCTTCCCTCTTGTAGCTTTTAATAACCTATCTTTCTTCTATATATTAAATGTTTTATTTATTATGAGCCATGGGAAGTTGCTTTTCTGGTCCCTTTTGGTGTTCTACCTTTTATATCTTGATAGGAATTTATTTCTTTAGATGAAGAAAATTTCTTTTATGATTTTGTTAAAAATGTTCACTGTGCCTTTGACCCAGTGTTTGCCTTCTATTATACCTATTATTCATAGGTTTGGTCTTTTTATAGTGTCCCAGATTTCCTGGATGTTTTGTGTATGGATATATATTTTTTGGATTTTACTGTTTGTTTTACTGGTTTTGTTTTTACTGTCCTTTTCCATCAGGGATTTTGCTTGGAAGGAATCTTGTTTTTACTTCTGAGTTTCAATTAGGAGTTTGATCATGTGTTTCTGCTTTTCTTTTCTTTCTTTCTTCCTTTCTTTTTTTCTTTCTTTCTATGATGGTGGATAAGTTAATCATCAATCTCATTATCAGGGAAGGATATTTATGGTAGCCTTTCCACTGTAGTTCAAATAGTTGGGGTCAGTCTTGTAGGTCTCTGGATATTTCTCTAGAGTCAGTTTTCTCTTCAAACCTATAATGGCTACCTCTTTTATGGTCTGTCTCTCTCACTCTTGCTCTCTCTCTCATCTATTCCTCTCCTGACTCAATCTTCCTAGTCCCATGTTCTTTCCTCTTCTCCCCTGCTGTTTCTCCTAGCTCCATCTCCACTCACTGCTCCCCCCAAAATGCTCAGGAGATCTTGTTCCTTTCCCCTTCTGTGAGAGACCTTATATGAATCTCTTAGAATTCTCCTTGTATCCTAGTTCCTCTGGTAGTGTGAATTATAGGCTGGTGATCCTTTGCTATATGTTAAAAATTCATATATGAGTGAGTACATACCATGTTTACCTTTTTGTGACTGGGTTACCTCATTCAGGATGCTTTCTTAAAGTTCCACCATTTGTCTGTGAATTTCAAGATTCCATTGTTTTTGTCCCACAGAGTAGTATTCCATTGTGTAGATGTGCCACATCTTCTTTATCCATTCTTCAGTTGAGGGGCATCTAGGTTGCTTCCAGGTTCTTGCTATTACAAATAATACTGCTACAAACATATTTGAGCAGATGTCTTTGTTGCATGGATGTGGTATATGCCTAAGACGGGGATTGCCGGCTCCTGTAGTAAACTGATTCCCTTTTTCCTGATGAACCGCCATACTGATTTCCAAAATGGCTGTACAAGTTTGCACTCCCAGCAGTGTAAGAGTGTCCCCCTTTCTTCACATCCTCTCCAGCATAAGTTGTCATTGGCATTTCTAATTTTAGCCATTCTGGCAGGAGTAAGATGGTATCTCAGAGTTGTTTTGATTTGCATTTCCCTGATGGCTAAGGATGTTGAGCACTTTCTTAAGTGTCTTTCAGCCTTTTTTGATTTCCTTTATTGAGATTTCTCTCTTCAGTTCTGTACCCCTTTTTAAAATAGGGTTATTTGGTATTTTGGTGACTAGTTTCTTGAGTTCTTTGTATATTTTGGAGATCAGCCCACTGTCAGATGTAGGGTTGGTGAAGTCTGTGGGCTGCCATTTGGTCTTGTCTACTGTGTCCTTTGCCTTACAGAGGTTTCTTAGTTTGAGGAGGTCCCATTTATTGATTGTCGATCTCAGTGTCTGTGCTACTGGAATTATGTTCAGGAAGCAGTTTCCTGTACCAATTTGTTCAAAGGTACCTCCCACTTTCTCTTCTAAGAGGTTCAGTGTGGCTAGATTTATGTTGAGGTCCTTGAGGCATGTGGACTTGTGTTTTGTGCATGATGATAGACATGGGTCTATCTGCAGTCTTCTACATACTGTCATTAAGTTGTGCCAGCACCATTTGCTGAAGATACTTTCCTCCTTCCATTGTATACTTTTAGCTGTTTTGTCAAAAAAATCAGGTATTAGTAGGTGTGTGCCTTAATATAAAGATTTTTGATTCGATTCCATTGGTCTACCTGTCTGTCACTCCTTTACACCAGGCAGTAACCCTAAAGGTATAAATAGGAATGAAATGTGGCAAATTGATGTGTTTAATTTTGCAGAATTTGGAAAATTAAAATATGTATGTCACACTGTAGATACATTTTCATGGTTTCAATAAGCCACTGCTCTGAGCTCTGAAAAGGCTGATTTTGTTATCACACACCTATTAGAGGTAATGGCCATTGTGGGCATAACTGCACAAATAAAACTGACAATGCTCCAGCATATGTATCCAGCAAATTGAAACAGTTTTTTGAGTATTATAGCATAAAGCACATAACTGGTATACCACACAATCCTACAGGACAAGCACTAGTTGAGAGTTAAAAGAAATGCTCCATAAATAGTCAGGTGAAACCAAGACACCCAAACACATATTACATAATGCTTTATTAACATTAAACTTTCTTAATGCTGATGAAAAAGGAAAAAACAGCTGCAGAAAGACCCTGGACAATAGAAAAACCTTCTGAACTAAATCAGCCAGTGTACTTCAAGGATGTATTGACCTCAGAATGGAAACCAGGATATGTGATACGTTGGAGTAGGTGTTTTGCATTTGTATCTACAGGAGAAGAAAAACTATGGATACTATCTAAGTTAATCAAGATCCGAGTTAAACAAGAGAAACATCTTAATGAAGAAAAATGACAAGTCATCCAACAAATTAGGTCCCATGAGATGTGAGGAGACCTCTCAAAGGTAGGGGAAGTGTTCTGTTCTTGTTCTTACAGGAAAATTAAGAACATCTATCTTCAAACAGCCAAAAGACACTAAACATGTAGGTACCTACAGAAGAGAAGACAGCCCCCCATTAAAAAATCACTCAATGAAGAGGAATCTGATTTATGGTAAAAATATTTAATTATAGTAAAGTATTTCTATACAGAAATCTATTTCTCTTTACTATCTAGTATTCCTGTAGTCCCAATTCATGTAAGTCAATGATGGCTTTGGAGTTGGATTTGGCTTTCCTTCTCTAAATTCAAGCATGTTGTTAAGATTAAATTCACAGTTTCTGCCTTATATCAAGAAGCCAATTGATGTAAGGCAGAAGAAAACAAAATCTGGGGACTCATTCGCTTATACAAAATTTTCTCTCTTAAATCCTAATTTTCTCATATACATTTTAATGCTCATTGTTGCCTTTCCCTAATACATACCTTAAAACTTGAAATTTTTACTTTAATATTGATGTTTAAGTTTTCCACAAAGAATAATAACAATTCCTAACAACAATATTTAAACTCTCTGAAAAAAAGATGGGGCCCCACGTTGTCATTTTCATTTGACTCAACCTGATGCATCTGTACTACAAACTGTTTTGAGGCTATTTTGCTCGAGACAACTCATGACTAGTAATGGTGCACTTTCTCATTACATCCTGGCCAGAGTTTCAAATAGAACTACAGTCAAGCATTTTCTGCCACACAGTGACTAGCTACATATGTCACAGACAGTTCTGTTGAGAAATTTTGTTGCTAAAAATTTTCTTCCTACAGGATCCCATGGAGCAATCATCATCCCATTTCAGCAGAAAGTAATCTTAAGATAACGATGCCCCCTTTCCCCACTCTTGGAATTTGGGGATAATATTCATCTTCTTTGGGTTGGTTTTAGTTACTTAGGGTTGGTTATGGAAGGTGATGTTTAAACTCGGGTTTATCTTTTAGACAGGAATAGGGTATGGTTGGGAAAGATATGGTTTAGATGAGATATAGGTAGATCAGCCTATCTTCTTGTGAATTATTTAGTAAGAATGAGATAATAGTATTATCCAGCTTACATTGTTATATATTCTTATTTGTGGTAAGCTATGTAAAATTAAGTTTATATTCCCTTCTCGGAAGAATTGTATAGTATAGTTTGGCACATTGTGTGAAATCTTTCCACTTATGATGTTTTATACACATTATTCTTACCACATTCTATGTATGTATACTTTTTCTTGTATTCAAGACATTTTGTATATTGATACATTTGGGGATATTTATCTTGCTGCCCTTTATAGTTCTATCTCTTGTCTAGGCATTTCTACTCTACCTCTAATTTAGAGATTTGCATATATATATATATATATATATATATATACACATACATACATAGTTATATATATACATACATACATAGTTATATTGCTTAGGTATTTATCCCTACTTTACTTAAGGAAGTTTTAATCAGTTTTTTTTAATCTAGGTTCCTGAGTATTACAGGTTATCTTCACCCATGTTTCCTTTAATTATGAGATTAGTCAGACATAGATGCTTAACCTTCAATCACTTCATAGATATGCAGAACATGGCATTTAAATGTTTTAATATTAGTACACCATTGACATGAGACACTATTGCTCCTGACAGCACTGTGAACTTTCCCAAAAAATATGTTGGACACTGTTGTTGCTCCTTCTGGAGTCAAATCAGGGTTCAGCAATCTTTTTACCTCCTTGCTTTGTTGTAGTCTGTCAGGTACTCTGTCAGGCCTTAGCCAAAACTGGCTGTACCAATGTTGCTATGAGACCTGGTGTGACTGTTCAGGTAGCCTGCTGTTTCTGTCCTTGCTGCACCTTTTGGAAGTTGCCCACCCGCAATTCCTGCCTACCCTAATATTATTATTTTCCTTCTCAGGTCTTGATGAGGTTGCAGATTAAACTATCACAACTATTATTCTCTCTTCCTAGTTAAATATATTAGGTACTAGACTTAAGTTTTCCAGCTTAGGCCAACTCTATTGTAAATTCCTCTGTTATGCCTTCACCCTAGGACTAGATATGTAGGTAGTTTTGTTCTTGATTTTCCTTTTCTTAGAGCACACTTGTTATTCACTGTTTTGTATATAGTTTGTATCAAGCCTAAGTCTTTTCTTTAGACTAAAAGGGGAATTGTAATGGGATATTCACTTTGTCTCCTTCTGTGGCACTGACCATACCCATTGTGGGGTGGAACCAGGGGCAGAAATGACCTGTGGAACTAGGTTTGAGGAGGAGCCAGAAAATGCTCTCTTGCTGGCAGCACTTCCTGAGGCATCTTTGGGACCAGGAAACTGCTGGTGTTCATCTGTCTATGTTCTGAGGTATTTCTCCTTGAATAAACATCTGTTCAGCCTAATTGTTTATCCTGATCCTTATAATTAAACTGCAATAGATGGTGATGCCTCCTGAAGTTCTTTTATTGTACAGGGTTGTTTTGGCTATCCTGGATCTTTTGTTTTTCCATATAATGTTGAGTATTATCCTTTTAAGGACAGTGAAGAATTGTGCTGAGATTTTAATGGGGGATTGCACTGAATCTGTAGATTGCTTTTGGCAAGATTGCCACTTTTACTGTTTATCCTACTTATCCAAGAGCATGGGAAATCTTTCCATTTTTTCTGATATCTTCTTTAATTTCTTTCTTTAAAGGCACAAAGTACTTGCTATGTAGGTCTTTCACTTGTTTGGTAAGCATTACCCCAAGATACTTTATGTTGTTTGTGGCTATTGTAAAGCGTGATGTTTCTCTAATTTCTTTCTCAGCCCCTTTGTCATTTGTATATAGTAGGACTACTGATTTGTTTCAGTTTATCATGTATCCTACTAGTTTGATGAAGGTGTTTATCAGCTGTAGGAGTTCCCTGGTAGAGTTTTTTAGGGTCGCTTATGTAAACTATCATATCATCTGCAAATAGTGAAAGTTTGACTTCTTCCTTTCTAATTTGGATCCACTTGATCTCCTTCTGTTGTCTTATTGTTTTAACTAGAAGTTCAAGTACGATATTAAAGAAATATGGAGGGAGAGGTCAGCCTTGTCTTGTTCCTGATTTTAGAGGAATCGCCTTAAGCTTCTCAGTTTGATGTTGGCTGTTGATTTACTGTATAATGCTTTTATTATGTTTAGGTATGTTCCTGTTATCCCTGGCCTCTCTAAGACCTTTATCATGAAAGGGTGTTGAATTTTGTCGAATATTAATGTTTAATAAGGATTAGGAGAAAGAAATAAGCCAAATAGATGCATATTCAGGGAGAAATAACTTACAACATAGACATATGAACACCAGCAGGTTCCTGGTCCCAGGGATGCCTCTGGATGTACTCCTGTCCCCATGCTGCAAGCAAGAGAGCTCTCCGAACCCCTCCTCAGCCTTAGTTCCCATAGGTCACGTGGGCTGTCTCCACCCCCAATGGGCGTGGTGTATGCCACAGGTGCAGACAAGTTGAATATCTCACTAAAGTCGAAGGCTTTTTCAGCATCTCATGAGATGATCATGTGGTTTTTCTTTTTCAGTTTGTTTATATGGTGGGTCATATTGATAGATTTTTGTATGTTGAACCATACCTGCAACCCAGGGGTGAATCCTACTTGGTCATGGTGTATGATTTCTTTGATGTATTCTTGGATTTGGTTTGCCAGTATTTTATTGAGTATTTTTGCATCAATGTTCATCAGGGATATTGGTCTGTAGTTTTCTTTCTTAGTTGTGTCTTTGTGTGACTTGGGTAGCAAGGTGATTGTGGCCTCATAAATAGAGTTTGGTAATGAGCCTTCTGCTTCTATTGTGTGGAACAATTTGAGGAGTATTGGTATTAGATCTTCCTTGAATTTCTGGTAGAATTCTGCACTGAAGCCATCTGGCTCTGGGCTTGTTTTTGTTGGGAGGCTTTTGATGACTGCTTCTATTTCATTAGGGGTATAGGTCTATTTAAGTTGACTTATCTGTGTCTGTTGTTATGTCCCTCTTTTTGTTTCTGATTTTGTTAATTTGCATGTTCTCTCCCTGCTTTTTTGTTAGTTTGGATAAAAGTTTGTCTCTCTTATTGATTTTCTCGAAAAATCAACTGTTTCATTGATTTTTTTGTATTGTTTTCCTGGTTATACCTTATTGATTTCAGACCTCAAATTGATTATTTCCTGGTGTTTATTTTTTCTGAGTGAATTTGCTTCTTTTTGTTCTACGGCTTTCAGTTGTGCTGTTAATTCTCTAATGTGACTATCCTCTGTTTTCTTCATATGGGCACTTAGTGCAATGAACTTCCCTCGCAGCACAGCTTTCAAGGTATCCCAAAAGTTCGGGTATGTTTTGTCCTCATTTTCTTTAATTCTAGGAAGTCCTTAATTTCTTTATTTCTTCTTTGACCGAGGTATAGTTCAATTGTGCATTGTTCAGTTTCCATGAGTTTATAGGGTTTCTGCAATTTGTGTTGTTGTTGAATTCCAACTTTAAAGCATGGTGGTCTGATAAGATACAGGGGCTATTCCATTTCTTTTGGATCTGTTGAGGTTTGTTATGCCACCTAGTATGTGTTCGATTTTTAGAGAAGGTTCCATGTGGAGCAGAGAAGAAGGTATATTCCTTTGTGTTTGGATGCAATGTTCTATAGATATCTGTTAAACACAATTGAGACATAACTTCAGTTACTTCTTTTGTTTCTTTGTTCAGTTTCTGACTGGTGGTCTTGTCTTTTGGTGAGAATGGGGTGTTTAAGTCTCCCACTATGAGTGTGTGAGGTTTTATGTGAGCTTTTTTTTTTTTTCAGTAGCGTTTCTTTTATGAATGTGGGTGCCTTTGCATTTGGGGCATAGACATGCAGAATTGAGACTTTGTGCTGATGGATTTCTCCTGTGATGAATACGAAATGACAGTCTTCATCTCTTTTGATTGATTTTGGTTTGAAGTCTAACTTGTTAGATATTAGGATAGTTATACATGCTTGCTTAATAGGTCCATTTGATTGGAAGATCTTTTCCCAACCCTTTACCCTGAGGTAATGTCTTTCTTTGAAGCTTAGATGTGTTTCTTGTATGCAGCAGAAGGATGGATTGTGTCTTTGTATCCATTCTGTTAGCCTATGTCTTTTTATAGGCGAATTAAGACCATTAACGTTGAGGGAAATTAATGCCCATTGATTGTTTTGTCTTGTTTGTTTTAGATTTGTTGTTCGTGGTGGTATTATGAATATATTTGTCCTGCTTTACCCTTGGGTTCTGGTGAAGTGAGATTATCTATTGTCTATGTCTTTGTGATCTTAGTTAACTTTCTTGGGTTGAAGTTTTCCTTCTAAAACTTTCTGTAGGGCTGGATTTGTAGATACTTATTGTGAAAATCTGGCTTTGTCATTAAATACCTTGTTTTCTCTGTCTATAGTGATTGAGAGTTTTGCTGGGTATAGTAGCCTGGGGTGGCAGCTGTGGACTTTTAGTATTTAGAGAACATCTATCTAGGACCTTCTGGCCTTGAGAGTTTCCATGGAGAAGTCAGGTGTAATTTTGATAGGTCTGCCTTTATATGTTACCAGTCCTTTTTCCTTTGCTGCTCTTAATATTCTTTCTTCATTCTGTATGTTAGGTGTTTTGATTATCATGTGTGAAGGGGTCTTTAGTCTTCGGTCCAGTCTGTTTGGTGTTCAGTATGCTTCTTGTATTTTCATGGGCCTGTCCTTCTTCAGATTGGGAAAGTTTTCTTCAATGATTTTGTTGAATATATTTTCTGCTCCTTTGAGCTGGACTTCTTTGCTTTCTTCTATGCCTATTATTTTTAGTTTTGGCCTTTTCACAGTGTCCACATTTCCTGGATGTTTTTTCTTAAGGATTTATTAAATTTAAGATTTTCTTTGGTCAATGAATCTATTTTCTTTCGTTTATCTTCAGCACCTGAGATTCTCTCTTCCATCTCTTATATGCTGTTGTTTATGCTTGCATCTGATCCTTTGGCAAGTTTTTCTATATCCAGCATTCCCTCAGTTTTTGTTTTCTTTATTGTCTCTATTTCAGTTTTCAAGTCTTGAACTGTTTGAATTTTTGAATTGTTTCCTTCAACTGTTTGATTTTTTTTTTTTTGGCTTTCCTTTCTTTAAGAAACTTGTTTATTTCTTGCATTTTTTAAAAGTAAATTTTGTAAAATTTATTTATTTATTTTTTATTTTACATATCGATCCCAGTTCCCTCTCCTTCCCTCTCTCCCTCCCTCCCTTGTTCCCTCTTGCTCTCTCTGCCCCCTCACATGCACCCTGACCACCCTCCCCTCCCATCCACCCAACCCCAATTCTACATGGAGGGCAATGCCATCCAGGTGGGGGGTCATGTAGATCTGTCAGGTCATTTGAAGTAGGGACTAGGACTTCTCTCCTGTCTCTAGGTTAAGGCAGTATCCCTCCATGAGGGATGTGTCCCCAAGGTTCTTTTGTGCACCAGGAATACATCCTGGTTCCACTGTCTGAGGTCCCTTACACTGTTCAGGCCTTCTGGCTTAAACCCATATTTAGGGGGGCCTGAGTCAGTCCCATGCTGGATTCCCCAGCTATCAGTCTGGGGCCTTTTAACTCCTCCTTGCTCAGGTCAGCTGTCTCTATGTGTTTCTGCAACCTGGTCTTGTCCTCTCTCCTGCATTTATATTCTAGTTCGACTCAGTGTTTAGGTATGGGTGTTTTCTTCTGTTTCCACAGGTACTAGATGGTGGATAAGTTACTTGTTGATCTCACCATCCGGGAAGGGCATTTATGGTAGCCTACCATGGATGCTCAAATTGTTAGTTGGCGGCAGTCTTGTAGGTTTCTAGACTTTTTTTAGGTTCAGTTTTCTCTTCAAACCAATAATGGCTCCCTCTTTTATGTTCTCTCTCTCTCTCTCTCTCTCTCTCTCTCTCTCTCTCTCTCTCTCGTCTTTTCCACTATTTCTTCCATTTTTTTGTTTTTGTTTTTTCTTCCTTTTTTTTTTTTTTTTAAGAGATTTCCTCATACCATCTTTGAGGGCCTCTATCATTTTTTTTTATGATGCTATTGCCAGTGTATCATTGTATACTGCTTTTTTTTAACATTTATTTTATATAACAAAGTCCAATTAAATGAAAACAAACATTTATACACAATATTTGGGAATTTGGGCATTGTTCTTTCCAAACTACTTCCTGCTGGTAAGGGGCGCTGTCATGGGGGATTCGAAGAAGATTCTATCATTTTTATTAAGTTATTTTTTAAGTCTTTCTCTTCTGCTTCATCTGCTTTGGTGTATTCAGGTCTCGTTGGTGTAGAGTCCCTAGATTCTGGTGGTATCATGCTTGTCTTTCTATTGTTAGTTGTTTTCTTGTATTGCCTTCTTCCCATTGCTTCTTCCATTGGATGCAGTTGGGGTATCTCTCTCTCTCTCTCTCTCCCTACGCTATTCCCCCGGTGGGCTTAGGTGGGTCAGGTATTTTATGTCTGTAGCTCTGGGTTGTCCAAGCTCTCTAGGACGTCTCTCCTTTGGCAGGTGCCCAGCGATGGGGGTCAAAGATCAGGCAGGTGTGTACTAAGGGTGATGCAGTGTGGATAGGCTTGTCTACTATGCCAATTTTACTGTTGTTTGACTTAGCTATTTCTTTTACCTTGACTTGAGGACATGAAATTATTTCTTACATGTCTTTTAATCTACTGGAGAGGCTTACCCTGATCTTCAAGTTTGAATTTCTGAATTTTATTTCAGTTGCCTTTTTTTTTAGTGATTATATTTTTGATAAATTAAGTTCTTTGAATTATTTTTATATTTTTCATTCAATACTTTGTGTTTTCATGGTCTTCATGAAAGCCATTATTCATATACTGTTTCAGGCCTCTGAATGTATTCATAATTGCTATTTTGAATTTTTTGTCTTGTGCTTTACCTAAATTGTTGCTCAGGCCAGTAAGATAAAGTTCCTGGATTCTGTAAAAGCTATATTGTCTCAGTTATTTGTGTTTTTGTACTGCAATCTAGATATCTGGTGTTATCACGTTTAAGATGCTTCTTGATGTGGATATCTTGTCTTGCCTTTGATGGGTGACTGTTCTATTTTTTTGGTTACTGTTGCAACAACCTCAGTCCTAGCCAAGTGTGGTGGCCTAGGAGAGAATGGTTGTGGTTTCCAGCCAACTATGGCAGCTCTGAGTCTCAGAGTAATTTCGCAGGGCAGCAGGAAGTAAAACATATGGATATGTACCAGAAGAACTGGCTGAAAGTTATGCTAGGGAGATATGGAAGAACCCAAGGACTAAGTCCCAGGTGTAGGAAGTGGGCTGGGAGGAGGGGCTCAAGCCAACAGGTAACAGCAGGTCTAAGAGTAGTCTGGGGAGACTTAAATGGAGGAGGGGAACAGGGGTAAAAGTAGTATCTCTGAGTCCCCACCAACGTGATGGTTATGAGTAGTCAATGTTTCTGTGGATGGGCTGGGAGTCACAAAGGTGCGGAAATCAGCTGGAAGGAAATGCTTAAAGGGACAGTGGGGGAAAACTAGGGAGACTCTCGGTCTACACCAAGGTGAGTCACACAGTTCTTTTACAAATTAAAATGGAGGATGTGAAATCATATAAGAGCTTTGAAAGCTTTGATGTAGGAGATCATTTTATGTTTTTCATTAGATTATTTTCAAAGAAAAAATATGCAAGTTATTTAAATATATAAACATGTTTATGCATAAATAAAACTGAGCCCTTGTGATTTCTTTTCTGTTTTCACTTTATTAAAAATATATTCTTCCCTCATATAATATGTCCTGATTATAATTTCCCCTCCCTCTATTCCTCCCAATTCTTTCCTACCTCCCTTCCCCTCTGAATCCGATCTCTTCACTGTTGTCCCCCAGCTTGACTGCTACTGGTTGGAACTTAACAGGTCATATTTATGCCTATGAGGGACAAAGAAGTAAAGAAAAACTTTCTTTTGCAATAGAAGCTTAGCACTAAAATCTGACAATATTGAATGTCACACAGTATGAGAGGGAATAATCTTCTAAGTTTAGTTTACATATCATTTAATTTAATTTTGCTTTATTAGGTCACTCTTATAAACAGCTTTTAATAAGGACTGAGTGCTATAAACCTCTGTTAGCTTTGCTAATATAAAATAGATCTTTATAACATAATTATATAAAAGTATATACCAATCTAAAATATTTGAGACTTATTGCTTCCTTAGTTTAGGAGGAGATACAATGAACAGAGCTCATTAGGATTGTTTAAAGAGATCATTGTGGTTGTTTAAAACATGTTTTAAACAATAACTACATTGTTTAATACACATATTCACATTTGAAAATTTGAAAGTTAGATACATACACACAGAGTTATAGCTAGCTCACATTCACACATGTAAATTCAAATTTTATATACACACAGAGAGAGGCATTTGTTAAACACGAGTTAAAGGCAAGCTATCCATGTGACCATCCTTATAAAGTTGGAAGTTAGGTCATTAGACCTGTATGTTTTGCCCTTAATAAAAATGTCAGCAGTTGTAGCATTTCTGCCATTAGGAGACAGCAGTGTGGTGCCAGGCACAGTGGACAGGAGATGCTGTGAACAAGAGGCACACAGATAAGGAAAGAACAAACACAGAGAGAACAAGAGCTTGGGGGCAGTAGGGTACACATATCCAACTATTGGATCATGGGCAGAAAGGTTCAATGAAATGAAATAGAAGTGGCTTTTTGGATTGATATCTATCGGGGTAGGCACAGTTTCCATGAGTGAGGTAGAGATATGGTCCAGAGGCTGCACTCAGTATCCCAGATATGCAATGTGAACCTTGGCACAGGCTGGCCTTGGGTCTTCACCTGCAAGGTCCACAGGCCATGAGAATTGGGTGGGCACAGACTATTCTTATGTTGTCACATAGAGACAGGGCCTGGAGGGCTCTGAGTCCAACAGATGCTTGGCTTTCCAATACTGGGGCTTTCAAACAAAGTCAAAACATGAAAGCCAGGGTCACAGAATGAATCCTTACACACAGAAGCACAGCCAGTGAACCGCTGCTTACCAGACATGTCAGTGTTGGATGAAGAATTTCCGTCATCTTCAGTTGGAAAAGTGACCAGAGAAGGGTTCCAGAACCCTGGCACTGCTCAGAGCAAGTGTTGGGAGAGGCCTGTTGAGTCATGTGCACCAATATTATGATACAGTGAGAGATTGGTCCCTGTTGAGAAGCCCCACAATGTGTGAGGACTAAACACACCATGCAGGCAAAACTTATGTGGGAAGTTTTATTGGGGGAAGGAAAAGTAGTAAGGAAAGGGAAGGGAGAAAGGAAAGAGAGCAAGAGCGAGAGCGAGAGCGAGAGTGAGACCGAGAGAGAGAGAGAGAGAGAGAGAGAGAGAGAGAGAGAGAGAGAGAGAGAGGAAAAGTCCTGTCTGCCTCTTCAATGGAACATCAAGAGAGAGTGGGAGCAGGTGGAGCTTGTCTCATAAAGGGACCTTTAGTACCTGTGTACAGAATCAGGGCAATGCTTTCCAAGGGGTGGGGCCAGGTGTGCCTGGATGCTAACATTATCCAAGTCACTGGCACCATATCTTGTTTAACAGCAGGGGCAGGGAGGAATGAGTCACAGAGTACAACAAACCAACGTGGTAGCTTATTAGGAAGTGGGGTGGAGCAGGGGGAGCTTATGATGATTGAGAAAGGAAGTGAAGAGAGAGAGGTGGGTGGAGCTTTCTTAGGAGAGAACCTTTATGCATATGTACAGAACCTTACACAGCCATGAAATACAAGATGTAGCCATGCAGTGCTTGATGTAGTGATACATGAGTGTAGGGTCTCTGCGATGACTAAGTATTTGCCTGAGTGTTCATGGGTGCATCCTGTCAGTTTACAGGGGGTGGACCAGTAAAATGCCTGGATACAAACAGTGGTATAGCTGGGTCTTAAGGCTGACAGATACTCAGCTTTTTTGAGAACTACCATGTTGATTTCCATAATGGCTGTAAAAGTTTGCACTGTCCTGTACCAACATGGGTCTCAGTTAGAAGTCCTGGGCAGTCAAAGGGATCTCTGAAAGTAGAGCCAGGATGCATCCCTGGTCCACGAAAGGACTTTGGGAGCATGTTCCCCATGGAGGGATATTCCCTTAGCCTAGAGGTGGGGGGGAGTGGAGTGTGGGGGTGGGAGGAGGACCTAGACCCTACTCCAAAAGATTTGACAGAATTTGATGATCTCTCCTGGAAGGCCTCACCCTTGCTGTGGAGTGGGGGGTGGGAGTGAGATGGGAGGGGTGTCAGGGGGCATGGGAGGGAAGGAGAGGGAACTAGGATCAATATGTAAAATAAGAAATATATATATAACAGCATATTGGTAAAACATTAAAAGGAAGTTTGCACTCTCATAAGCAAGGGATGAGTGTTCCCTATTTCTACATTCTTGATAGCATGATCAGTTACCTGTGCTAATTGATCTTAACTATTATGAAAGGCATAGGGTGGAACATCAAAGTCATTTTGATTTTGATTTCTCTGATGGCTAAGAATATTGAACATTTCTTTAAGTGTTTCGCAGTCATTTGAGTTTCTTCTATTGAGAATTCTGTTTAGATCTGTACTCCATTTTTAAATATGATTATTTGGATTTTTGAAAGCTAGTTTCTTGACTTCCTCATGTATTTTGGATATTAGTTAGTTCTCTATCAGATGTGGAGTTGGTAAAAATTTATTTTTCATTTAGTGAGCTGCTGCTTTGTCCTATTGATGGTGTCCTTTGCCTTCCAGAAAATTTTCACTTTCATGAGTTCCCATTTATCAGTTGTTGATTTTAATGCCTGTGCTGTTAATGTTCTGTTGATGAAGTAAGCTCTTGGCCAATGCATTCAAGGCTATTTCCACTTTCTCTTCTATGAATTTCAGTGTATCTATCTGGTTTTATGTTTAAGTCTTTGATCCACATGGATTTGAGGTTTGTGCAGGACGATAAATATGAATTTATTTGCATTCTTCTACATGCAGCATCCACTCTGCCTTCATCATTAGTCAAAGATTCTGGGTATTTATGGCTTTCTTTACTATTAATAACCAGGTGTCTATATGTCTGTGGATTTATATGTGGGTCTTCAATTCAATGTGTCTGTTCTTAAGCCAATACCATTTGGTTTCTATTACTATAGCTCTGCATTACTAGTTGAAATCAGGAATGGGAAGACATCTAGTAGTGATTTTATTGTTCAGTATTATTTTAGCATCCGCAGACTTTTGGTTTTTCCATATAAATTGTTACTACAAGGTCTATGAAGAATTGTATTAGCCACTTTGTCAAAAATCAGGTATTCATAGGTGTGTGGGTTATTATCAAGGTTTTCAATTCAATTCCATTTGTCTTCCTGTCTATTTTTGTGCCAATACTAAGAGCATGAAGTCAGGGATGAGGGTGTCTCCAGAAGTTTCTTTATTGTACAGGGTTATTTTGGCTATCCTGGGTCTTTTGTTTTTCCATATAAAGTTCAGTATTGTTCTTTCAATGTCTGTGAGGAATTGTGCTGGGATTTTGATGGGGATTACATTGAATGTGTAGTTTGCTTTTGGTAAGACTGCCATTTTTACTATGTTGATCCTACCTATCCAAGAGCAGGGGAGATCTTTATATATTCTGGTATCTTCCTTAGTTTCTCTCTTTAAAGACTCAAAGTTCTTATTATATAGGTCTTTCACTTGTTTAATTAGCATTACCCCAAGATATTTTATGTTGTCTGTGGCTATTGTAAAAGGTGATGTTTCTCTGATTTCTTTCTCGGCACCTTTATTGTCAGTTTATAGTAATGCAACTGATGTTTTTGAGTTAATCTTGTATCCTGCCACCTTGCTGAAGGAATTTATCATCTGTAGGAGTTACGCGGTATTTTTGACGGAAGTTGGACTGAACCTGTGAGTTGTTTTTGGAAAGTCAGACATTTTTACTATGCTAATCCTAGTGATTCATGAGCATGGGTGATCTTTCTCTCTTCTGATATCTTCTTCAATTTCTGTCTTCAAAGACTTGAAGTTTTTATCATACAAGTCTTACACTTGCTTTGTTAGAGTTATGGCAATGTATTTTATATTATTGGGGCTCTTGTGCAAGGTTTAGTTTCCTTGATTTCTTTTTCATTCATTTATCATGTATATATAGTAGGACTACTTATTTTTTCTAAGTTAATTTTGTAATTTGCTAAGTGTTTATCAGATGTAGGAGTTCCCAGGTGGAAATTTAAAGTCATTTATGAATACTATTGTTTCATATGGAAATAAAGATAGTTTGACTTCTTTCTTTCCAGTTTGGATTTCTTTGTTCTTGTTCAATTGTCTTATTGCTCAAGCTAAGACTTCAAGTACTGTATTTTGTAGCTATTTGGAGAGAATGGACAACTGTCTTGTTCCTGATTTTAGTTAAATTTCCTTGAGTTTGTCTTCATTTCAGTTGATGTTAGCTATGGGTTTGTTATAAACTGCCTTTATCATATTGAGAAAAGTTCCTGTATCCCTAATGTCTTCAGGACTTTCAACATGAGAGTTGTTGGAGTTTGTCAAAGTCCTTTTCTGCATTCGATGAGTTGATCACATGAGTTTTTTCTTTCACTTTGTTTCCATGATGGATTATATTTAGTGATTTATATATATTGAACCATTCTTGCATCTCTGAGGTGAAGTCTAGTTGATCACGATTATGTTGAACAATTTTTGATGTGTTCTTAAGTATCATTTGCAAGTATTTTATTGAGTATTGTTGAATCTGTGTTCATAAGGAAATTGTTCAGTAATCCTTTTAATTTGTTGGGTCTTTATGGGGTTTGGGTATCAGGGTAACTGTAATCTCATAAAAGGAATTGGTAAATGTTCCTTCTTTTCATATTTTGTGGAACAAATTGAGGAGTATTGGCACTAACTCTTCCTTGCAAAATGTGGTAGGATTCTGTGCTAAAACTACCTGGCTTTGAACTTTTTTAGGGGTTGGATGAGACTTTTATTGACTGCTTTTTAAAAACTATAGGTTGTAGTCTATTTAAATTGTTTATTTGATCTTGAATTTACTTTATGCCTATTGAAAAAAATTATCCATTTATTTTAGATTTTTCAAATTATTCTAGTACAGGTTTTTAAAGTATGTCCTTATGATTCCATGTATTTCCTTGGTGTTTCTTGTTATGCCTCCCCTTTTCATTTCTGATTTGTTAATTTGGATATTCTTTCTCAATCTCTTAATTAGTTTGAGTAAGGGTTTGTCTGTCTTATTGATTTTTCTCAAAGAATCAACTTTATTTCATTATTTTT
Source organism: Phodopus roborovskii (assembly GCF_943737965.1). Lineage (NCBI taxonomy): Eukaryota > Metazoa > Chordata > Mammalia > Rodentia > Cricetidae > Phodopus > Phodopus roborovskii. The sequence continues at coordinate 13,697,379 of NW_026125391.1, forward strand.
TTTGTGTTGCTCTCATTCTCTCTTTCATTAATTTAAGCCCTGAGTTTGATATTTTTTTGCTGTCTACTCCTCTTTTTTCTGGTTGTCTCTTTCTGTTCTAGAGCTTTCAGGTGTGCTACTAAGTTCCCAGTATGAGCTCTCTGAATTTCCTTTATGAAGGCACAGGAGTGGCATAAACTAGCCTCTTAAAACTGCTTTCATGTATCCCTTAAGCTTGAGTGTGCTATGCATTCATTTTGATGGAATTCTTGAAAGTCTTTAATTTCTTTATTTGTCTTGATCCATTTTTTTCATTCAGTAGAGAGTTTTTCATTTTCTATGAGTTTGTTATTTTTGATATCTAGCTTTATTCTATGGTGGTCTGACAGGACGCAGGCAGATACTGCAATTGTCTTGCATCTGTTGAGACTTGCTTTGTGTGTTAGTATGGAGAAATTTCCATGAGGTTCAGAGAAGAAGGTATATTCTTTTGTGTTTGGGTGACATGTTCTGTAAGTATCTGTTAGGTTCATTTGATTTATAATGTCTGTTAGTTTTAGTATTTCTCTGTTTAGTTTTTGTCTGGATGATATGTCCATTCTTAAAAGTAGGGTATTGAAGTCTCACACTCTTAGTCTGTGAGGGTCAATATGTGATTTAAGCTACACTAGTGTTTCTTTTACAAACTTGGGTGCCTTTTGTGATTGGTGCATTGATGTTAAGAATTGAAATGTCAGGTAGAATTTTTTTTTCTTTTGATGATCATGTAGTATCCTTCCCTATTTTTTAGTTTTGGTTTGAAGTTTATTTGTTAGATATTAAAATTTTGGAGGAGTGTTCCCCTTTCTCCACATCCTCTCCAGCATGAGTCTCATTGGTGTTTCTAATTTTAGCCATTCTGGCAGGAGTAAAATGGTATCTCAAAGTTGTTTTGATTTGCATTTCCCTGATAGCTAAGGATGTTGAGCACTTTCTTAAGTGTCTTTCAGCCTTTTTGATTTCCTCTATTGAGAATTCTTCAGTTCTGTACCCCATTTTTTCATAGGGATATTTGGTGTTTTGTTGACTAGTTTCTTGAGTTCTTTCTATATTTTGGAGATCAGCCCTTTGTCGGATATAGGATTGGTGAAAATCTTTTCCCAGTCTGTGGGCTGGTGTTTTGTCTTGTCCACTGTGTCCTTTGCCTTACAGAAGCTTCTAAGTTTGAAGAGGTCCCATTTACTACTTGTTGCTCTCAGTGTTTGTGCCACTGGAGCTATGTCAGGAAGTGGTCTCCTATACCAGTTTGTTCAAGGGTACCTCCTACTCTCTCTTCTAAGAGGTTCAATGTGGCTGGGTTGATGTTGAGGTCTTTGATCCATTTGGACTTGAGTTTTGTGCATGGCGACAGACATGGGTCTATCTTCAGTCTTCTACACACCCTCATCCAATTGTGCCAGCACCATTTGTTGAAGATGCTGTCCTCGCCCCATTGTATAATTTTAGCTGTTTTGTCGAAAATTAGGTGTTCATAGGTGTGTGGGTTAATATCAGCATTTTCAATTCGATTCCATTGGTCTACCTGTCTATTTTTATGCCAATACCAGGCTGTTTTCAGAACTATAGCTCTGTAGTAGAGCTTAAAGTCAGGAATGGTGATGCCTCCTGAAGTTCTTTTATTGTATAGGGTTGTTTTGGCTATCCTGGGTCTTTTGTTTTTCCATATAACGTTGATTATTATACTTTCAAGGTCAGTGAAGAATTGTGCTGGGATTTTAATGGGGATTGCATTGAATCTGTAGATTGCTTTTGGCAAGATTGCCATTTTTACTATGTTTATCCTACCTTGAACTTGGAATTTCTCAGCATCTGCTAACTGTGCTTGCGGAGACAAATCTTCAATCTCGGTTTCTCCAAAAACTATGTAGGTGTCCAAAGCTGGGCTCTTGTAGACATCTGGTTTTGCGATGACAAAGAAGATATTTTTGGATTTCCAAATTCCGACTCTAGTAACTAGTGACTCTAGTAACCCCTGTAACCTGTCGAAGACCCAGTTTGGACACAGCCTTCCTTACCTTCTTTTCACTTTGTTTTACTGTACTGACATGTTCCTCATCCATTTCAGCTGCTGCTGCCAGCTGGGCTTGTTATGTGGTCTGTGTGGAGTCTTATTCCTCGAGCTCTGGTACTGATTCACCACTGTCAGATTCTGTTCCTGATCCTGTCTCAGCCTGAGGCTGTGGCAATTCCTGCTCTGTAGCAGGGACCGGTTCTGTGGCTTTACCAGGCATTTTGTGCAGAAGACGTGGAACCAAGGTGGCGGCGGAAAGGGAGCGAGCAAGAGAGCAAGAGTCAGTAACCAATTATTGTTAATTCTTACTATTTTGTTGTTGCTGGTGTGTGTGTGTGTGTGTGTGTGTGTGTGTGTGTGTGTGTGTGTGTGTTTTACTCTTCTTTTGATTTTGTTGGCCTGAGAAGTTTTTATTACATGTGTTTTTATTGGTCAACCTTCTTGGGTTGGAGTTTTTCTTCTAGCACTTTATGTAGGACTGGATTTTTAGATAGATATTGTTTAAATTTGGCTTTATCGTGGAATATCTTATTTTGTCCATTCATGATGATTGAATGTTTTTGTGGGTATAGTAGTCAGGGGTGACTTCTGTGATCTCTTGGAGTCTGGTATGTTCCCAGTTAATGCCCTCTGGTGTTGGAGACTGTGATGATATGTTGAGTTGGAGGAAATGAGGTTGGGAGAGAAAGTGCTTTGTGATCTGTTGGTGATAGGATCAGATAACTCAGGGAGATATCAGCAGGTTTCCTGCTACAGAGCTGGGGATAAGACTGGTGCTATTGGTACTGGAGGAGCAACTGGAGAGGTGTATGGACCTGCCTTCACCCTGCCTGTAGCCCTGGAAAGAGTGGCCCTTTGATTAGCAGGGGGTGACTACTGATGTTGGAGACTAGAACAAAGCAATGAGTTGGGGATGGGGCAGGTAGAAAGGAAAGATTTGTAGGATTCACAGGGGATGGAGTGTGGCAGTGAAGGCTGCCACAGATGTTCTGCTACAGAGCTGGGGCTAAAACTGGGGGATTGGATCCAGGGTAACAGAGGATCCTTTCTTTTTTCTTAAGTATTTATTTTCATTTATGTGTCTCACTGAGTATGCATGTTATATTTTTACAGGAGTCCATGGAGGCCAGAATGTATCTCCTGTAGCTCACTTTAGGCACTTGTAAGACACCTGCAGTGAGTGCTGGGAACTGAATTCCAGTTATTGTAAGGATTAGCAAGCCATGTAATTGCTGCACTAGCCTTCTAGTCCATTGTGTTGTCTTGATTCTGTCAATTCTTTTCACTTTGCCAATGTCTTTATACCTGGATCTCATGCATGATTGATGGGTATTAAACTGTAGATTACATAAATGTTTCAATCCCTCTTCTACCTGATGTTTAGAAGTGTTATATAATTACAGCAAAGTCATGAAAAATCTAGTGTTATGGATTGGATCTGAAGTGGCCCACACCTCAAACTCACATATCCCTTGCTGGTGATTCTCTTGGAAAGAATTGCAAACTTCCAGAGATAGAGCCTAGTTGAAGCAAGTACATCTTTGGGGGAACAGTATATTGTATACCCAATCTAATTCATTCTTTTCTCTTTCTTACCTTCTTGATCACCATGTTGTGGACAGTTTTACTCCATTTTACACTCCCTTCCATGAAGCTCTGTGTCATCACAGGTCCAGAAACAGCAAACAAATGCATCAAGTTCCACTGGAACTGGGGTCCAAAGTGATTTGTCCCTCTGTTATGTTGATTTTCTCAGATATTTGTACTGAACATCTTACCCAATGCTTACATTATAGTGATTTCTTAGGCACAGTTGTGTGTTCCTTCATAGAAATAAGGTTTAAATTATTGGTCCTCCATTGGGATACTGTACCTTAGAGCTGTTCATTCACTACAGCATGTATGTCAAAAATTTTAAGTTTGGTTCAGATGCTTTTCTGTGTCTGTTTACAGGAAAGTTGTAGTCTGACAGATTATGAGACTACAAAAACCACTTCAGAGCGTTCTTGATATAGGGTCTCTGTAATGACAACTGTCAGGTATTTAAACATTGAATACTTTAGTGGGAAATCACTAAATTCAATAAATTACAGTTTCTAATTAGATTATCTCTTTCTATTTTTGCTAGATTATTTCCCAATGAAAATTATGTTCTTTTGCTTTAAATATGTGAAGACATTTTGGATATGGAATAACAATTCTTTCTCACTTATAAGTTTTACATGTCATTATATATTAAGAAAATGTGTGACTCTTACTAACTTCTTTTAGTTTTTGGGAAATTACATGAGTAAAATTTCTTTGAGTTTATATGTCTTTTTGATCAAGGACAATTATATATTTCTAACTAGTTAGGTTAGTATTTAGTTAGAATAATGAGGTTTATTGTGACACTTAGTAACTGTGCTATTTTTTTTATTAGTTTTCTTCTCCTTCTCCCACAAATACAATTATAAAAAGAATATATATATGTGTGCATATATGCTTAAAAACAAATGACACTAGGGCAATAAATGTCTCTTTAACTAAAATAATAAAACTGAGTTGGATAGAAAGGATGCAAAAGCTCTCTAGGTACCATTCACTAGAGAAACAGAGATAGTAGTGTATTAAAGGCACACATTGGTCAAGGAACACCTGGTACCATCGCTGTGTTATCATTGTCCTGTTGTGTTGCTACAGTGGCTGCTCTGAATTCTGGGTTTCCCTGGAGTGATATGTCAAGAGACAGCATGCTATATTTGACTTTTCTGAGCAATGCTGAAATTCATCTTTAGGATTATGTTTTAATAGTTCAGGAGATAAAAAATATGACAGCATTGCTTCTTTGAATCCTGTTGCCCTGGAATTATGACATTCTTCTAGGCACATCCTTAAAGCTCTCAATTGGCTTCCCTTTGAAGTCAGATCTTGTCACTATGCAAAATGGTGGTCACCCTTGGCTTGAAAGCACTGGTGATATCTTTATTTGCAATGTCTAAAAAATTCTTTAAAGATTCCATGAGTCATGCCAGCAAGAACTTCTTACTTCTTAAAGATTTTGATCAATTTATATGTAGAAGTTATACCATGTTAAAGGTAATATGTTTTAGACAGTAAATCCTATCTATACAATAGTAATTAGTTTTACAGGTAAAATTTTCACTTTAATAGTCTTTCTATTAGACTTCTTGGGAATATTGATAGTATTTAGAGATAGTTGTAGGAAGTAGTTTTTACTACATGCTCAAAGTTTGCTCAAGATCAAGTCACCCAAAATTTTGGCCTAGGAGACCAAGGGCTCAGGAAGACTCACCTTCTAGCTAGGAAGTTCTTGGCAACTGATGGCTATTGACAGAGCAGGCGCCAGCTCTCTTCAGGAATGTGATTTAAGAGAGGCATCCTATCCTCTAGTAGATGATTCTACATGCCTACATCACTAAGTAGATTCAGGAGGATTAAAAATTAAATGAATGAAGTTAGGAGAGAAAAGTAGATGAGTAGAGGAACTTGAGAAGAACAGTTGATAAAAGCATAGGATATACATGTATAAAATTATCAAACAAATTTTAAAAAAAATAACTGCGAGTACAAATAAAAGCTGTAGCACTAAGCCATGTTGCACAAGAGCAGAGTAGTGAGATGTCCAGGTGATCATCAATTGTTGGGAAGTGTAGTTGAGGAAATGCAAATCAGGATGGGAAGATCAAAGGAGTTGGCCAAGAATCTACATATTTACCTTGTTGCTAGCTACACCCTCATTCTTAATTTAGTTAGGGACATTTATTATGTGTTTTCTGTGTTTTAGAAATGATTCCTCTCTGACATCAATGATCATTCTCAATTTTTCCTTCTTAAAGGTGACTTGAGTTGTGGCTTTGTCACCCTATCTCCTTCTGTAGTACTATCAAGGTCCAGCTGTTACTGATTCTCTGACATGCTGCATGGTAGCTATATATATAAAGAAAACAGGCAAAAGGTCTTTGTGCTGTGGCACAATAAAACTTATTAATATAACTTTTTTAAAGGAAAAACAAACATCTTCTTTTCAGCACTCTTGGGGGTGCGGGGGAGGTCTGCCTAGAAGAGACGCAGGAGCAGTAGCACATCCTGCTAGATTGGTTCTTTAATTAGATTGCCAGAGTGTGGAGTTAGACCAGGATTTCTGAACTACAGAATTGGGTGTTACTACTGTGCAGTACTGAGCAAGCCTATAATATTTTCAGGTTTTACCTCATTTTTATATAAAAGGGTCTAGAGGCCACAGAGTTGCCAACAATGCAAAATTAACACTATTATTTCAAATGTAGCTTTTCAGACATCTGTTGAACATCTGTTACCTATTTGTTTATTGGATCAGGAATTATTTATTTTCATTTATAAAACATGATTTAATAGGATGGGACAGGACTCACTAACATTATCTCTTAAATTGCTTATTAATAATCTTAATTACCTAATTACCAGGAAATATAACTACTGAAAATTTCAACATTCAATATTGGGCTGAGTATACATTTTTGAATTCCACAAAGCAAACCCTACAATCATCTATTATACCTAAATTATATTTTTGTATTTCAGAAAATCCATTAGCAATAAACATTTCTAGAGTTATTACCATTGAGCTTCGCATTTAAAATTTCTTACAATATGGAGAAATTCTCACTGGTTTCTTTTCTGTCACACTGACTTATTCTTGCTCATGCTCTCTTTGTGTTCTACAAAGTGTTACATTTTGGCTCACTCTTCCTTTAAATAATAATTTCCTTAACTGTATCTGCCAGTTTAAAGGAATTTTAGTAAAACCAAACGCCTTAAAACAAATGCTCCCAGTAATTGTTACTTGCTGAAGTTCATTGTATCACAAGGAATGAAACAGAAATATTATCTCCTTAATCTTGATTCTATTTTCTACATGTTTCATAACTTCTACCATCAATACAAGCTGAACAGCTGAAAGTTAGGGGACCAAGCTACTTGTCTTCAAATCCCTTTGCACTTAAGTAGTTGGTGTGAAAATAGAAATGTGAGAAACAGAACACATGTGATATATGAATCAAAGTGTAGAGGAGGCTTGGTGTGAAACAAAGCAATCCTTGTAGCTACTGCTAATGCTTCATTCGGCAAGTGTCTGAAGAGGACAGAGTGCTCAATGGCAAAAACAGTCTCAGGGAAATAGATTCTTCATTCAGTTCCAACCCTGAGAATTTACTGGGTAAAAACAAAAGAGTTTCTTTCTCTTAAGAACTTATTGGGAGAAGTTTGTTCATATCATTATTGCCTGCTTTCCTAAAATTATGGCTTCTGTTCTTTTTCAGTTAAAGTTCTTAAACAGTCAAGCTGTTTTATATGTAGCACATGATGGCAGAAATACTGCAGCCAAAGCACATATACTAAGGATTCTACCTTAACTGTTTTTGTTGGCTCTGGGCCCCCAAATATGATTATTGGGAAGAGGTAGAATTCATACAGCCCACACATCTGAATACTAATACCTGAATGTAATTCAGGAGGGTATGGCAGTGATATGCATAAGTGATGATACTGGTATAAACAATGATGATTGTTCTATTCCATTAATTTGAATGTTTTATATAATTATAGGTGAAATACTAAAGATTTCGTGTCATTTAATCCAGGAACTGTGAAACTAGATAGGGGAAATTAGGCTACAGGTAACAGAAATTTGTAGCTTTGATTTTATATAGATATTTGTGTTTCTTGGGTGTTTCCAGATGTTCTTCTACCATCACTTACTCACTCCCATCATAGGTCTTGTCTACATTTTCAGAAAACCATCTCTACTATGATAAAAACCCTAATATTACTTGATGTTGAAAAATACCATATCTAGGCAAGTTGTATTCTTTCTTAGTAAGTACTGCAGAGAGACATAAGACATCCATTATCCTAACACTGACTTTGTTTGGTGTGTTTGGTACCATGTGCTGTCCATATCATCTGCCTACCTAGCTGCACAGTGATTACACACAGAGTGAGGGTCAGAATGTTCCACTCTTTGTGATTGGCTACAGAGTTGAAAATGAATCTTCCTGGTATAGTCTCCATAATACAAAATATGAAACTTATTGAAAGAAACTCCAACTCTCTATACTTTCACACTGCAATCCCCTTCTAATGAATTTTATACAAATCACTATATAATACATCCACTAGCCTAGGATAGTGGTGCATGCCTTTAATCCAGCACTCCAGAGGCAAAGGCAGTAGAAGACATCCTGAACTACAATAGGGAGTTCTAGGTCAGTCATGGCATCATAGTGAGATCCTGGTCAATAAGTAAGTTCTGACTTCCATTCTTCCATACTGAAGAATTTCATACACATCACTAAATAACATTTCCACTTATCTGGTCTCTAGGGCTTCCCGTATCCTTCTCATGATGATAACCAAATCCAGACCTATTGCATCATCATTTTCACAGTTGCTTCCCTTTCTTACTCTGTGGCTGTCCAGCCTTTTCTCTGTGTATGTGCTCTGCTGTTTCTTTGTCTTTTCAGTGTCCCTGACTCCATAGGCTGGCTGCAAAGCAGAAAACAGTACTGAATTAAATGTCCCCCTGTTCTTACAGAACATGTGGATTCAGAAAGTTTTCTATCTAATGGTGAATGTATGGGTATCATATAAATGCATTTTTTAAAAGAAATTCACTGTTGTTGTTGTGTGTGTGTCTTTCTGTCTGTCTGTCTATTTACCGTATTGGTGGAGGTCAGAAGGTACCTTTATGGAGTAAGTTCTCTCCTTCCATCTTTATGTAGGTTCCCAGGATTCCCAGGATTCAACCCACGCCTTCAGACTTTCATGGCAAGTACTTTACCAATGGGAATATGTTTTCCACTTTGTGTAAACTAACTTACCTATCTTGGAAGAGGAAATTTGAGAATGGTTATGTTGTTCTCTAAGTACCCATCACATATTTTAATCATGATGTTGTACCAATTTTTGAGTATTAAGAATGTGTGAAATATTCTGAATTAGATTTTGAAACAATATTATCTATAATATAAGCAAATAATTAAAAGTAATCCAGTAATATTTTTTATCCTCTTGAAAATAGAGATTATTACTATTTGATGTTTGTTCCTACAAAATCAAGAGCAAGATATCTCTATTTGAATTTGAGAACATACCTATTTAAATAAATTTATGTCTAAGCTATTTTTATAGAGTAGAGCATTGATGAGATATTCAGAAAACAAACACAATTTTAATTTATTTGAAAACATTGTATCTATTGTAATCTTGTACAAGTGTTCATGTTTTTAAAAAATATTTGTTCTACTTACACTTGTTTTTGTGTTTGTCTTTATTACAAAAGATTATTCTTGTCCGTGTAAAAATTTCAAACTTTTCTATAATATTTTTATGTGTTACATACCTCATAATATAGTCACAGAATTAATACATTAAAATGCAACAGCTATGTTTAGCATATTACACTATTATAGAAGTAATAGTAGTAGATAATTTAAAATCTATATGCCTATTTTAATGTAGTTTAAAATATACCATTTTTGTTGGTCTTTCACTATGAGTTATGCAATATATGTAGTCTCATAGATGAGTACTTTTAGGATATGAAGTTATATATTTTGATTCACAATACTAAGGCAGCATGAATATTTCTAAATTTCAGTATCTTAAAGTACCTTTTTAAGCAGATAGGTTTCTTTAAATACTAATAACTTTTCTACTAGGAGAAAATGTTCTGTCATATAGATGCTTAAAACCCTAAATGAGGGTGGTTTCTTTGTAGCAGGGCACTTGAGTATGTATATGTTGTTAATTCCATAGGGAGTTAAACTATGAATGTTCATATTTATTTATCATTGAATTTTTTCATTCTTTAATAATTTTCTTGATAGCATCTTTCATAGATTTTGCCATTTCAGTCTACCAGTGAACAAGAAGGCAGAGTTTTCTTCATGGAGATTTGTTTTGATGTAATATTTTTCTAAGCATTGAATATCTGTGCTCTCTCTCTCTCTCTCTCTCTATATATATATATATATATATATATATATATATATATATATATGTGTGTGTGTGTGTGTGTGTGTGTATACAGAAGTATGGTAGTAGAGAGCATGTAAAATGTATAAAATTATATATATATATATATATATATATATATATATACATACACACATACACACAATTTTCTTTATTTTCACAGCTGTTATAGATGTACAGATATCCACTATGAAGGCTACTGTGAATGAAGCCTTCTACTATGAGGGATAATATCAAGTACTTATGACCAGTCACTATAAATAAGTGAATAATGATTATGCTAAATAGGGTAGAAATTTAAGAAAATTTATTCATTTTCATTGCTAACATTAATCATTAACCAAATTTTTATTTTTATTTTCAGTCGAGTAGCCTCTCATTGCTTAGATTCCACTAAGAATCATACTTTCAGATGAGATTATTTCAATTGAAGTGAATTTTCCTAAGTTTTCAGTCACTAATTAATTATAAGAATGTTAGAAAATAGTTATGTTGGCTTTGTGCTTGATGACCTTAGGAAACAATTTTATGCTCCAAAATTAAAATCCATGAATAGTAGAGACAAATTGAATGGCTTATTCAGAGTCTTTTAAATTATCATGAAAAGTGTATTGCTGGAAATCGATGTAGAGCCAACAACAGCGGCCACGGACTGACAATATGCTTCTTCCCAGAGTTACTGACTCCAAGCAGTGGTGGTCCATGGGGAGTTGTTGGTGGCCATTGTGTCAAGGTTCTCATTTCTACTCTTCTTTGACAGGAAGCTGGCACCATCACAGCTGTGTCAGGAAATGTACTTTAACATTGAGAGGTGAGAAGGGAGCCAGGAAGGAAATTTGAGGGCCTTTTAAATGATTACACAACTTCAGTCAGGTATTTTTTTCTGTAGTCAAATCAAACTGAGTTGTTAAGTATGAAAACCTGATTCCATTGCTTCCTATTCTCTAAGGAGCCGGACATATATCTCATTTTACCTGACAGAAGTCATGTGTCTCACCATTATTTAGCCTTATAAAGTAGATATTTAATGAAATTGAATAACTACATTTGTGCAGTCATGTATTCATATGGACATTAGCGACTAGAGAGAGCATTGTAATTACTATTTAAAATCATTTTTCTACTATCCTATTTGGCTAGTGCAATAGATAAACTTTACTGTATCCCTTTATTTCTAACTTTAGCATATCTGTAAGGAATCAAAAATAACTGAAGTTATAATGCTATTAAAGTTGGGTGCTGTTGCAAACAGTCTATAATTTTTTTAAACATTAAATTTGCTTCAGAATTAGGATAGATCTGTGCTTTTTATGTAGTGATAAGTGAGTATTTCTTAGTACAGAGCTGTGAGATTGGTACATCATTCTCCTTTCTCATGCTGTGCTTTGGATATAAGTAAGAAGTGTATACTGGTGCAATTACAACCTTTTGTAACAGGGCTGCTACCTGCTCTGCTCTTTTGGGGCCTTAGATATAGTAGACATAATCTTGATTAATCACAACTGGTTGGAAAACTCTTTTCCCTAGCAACTCAAGAAGACAAAATATGATAGAACACCTTGTAAATTTTAAGAAAGGCTTGAGAACACTTCATAGCAGGAGTCAAACTAGGGTTTTAAGTTAAGAACAAAATAAAATGGCAAGCATTCATGTTTTTTACCTGCTTACCTAGAATATTTTTGGATCACCTGGACATTTATGATGCCCTCTGGCCACAATAGTGATTGGGGTTTTCACTCTTACCCACATCTCAGACCTATATCCTGCTCTGCCTTTTGAACTTAATGTCCCTTTCCCATTGCAAAGTGCTAGATTTACATCTGCAGCTACCCAGATACACATGTGCAGCTTTGAGCCATTGTGCCTGTGTTTCTCCTGGCTCCAGTTATTTCTATTTGTTAAGTCACAAATAACTGTAAATTTTGGAAAACATGTTTTTTCAGTGTTACTGATTCTACTAATTGTAAAAACCCCACTGTTACAAAAGGTCTTTTGCACCAGGTGTTAGTGGGATTTTGTTGACCTTTCTTGGTTTAGATAGAAGAAAGATACACAGACACATTTGGGCCAAAGATGCAGCCCAGTGATAGAATGTACTTGGCTTGCATGAGATTCTGGGTTCAATCTTATCTTGTTTTCCCCAAACCCCAGAAGTAATTTGTGTATTACTTGGGAGATGCTCTTCCTTTTATCTGATTCACAGCTGCTATTGATCAGACTATTTTCTTCCTCCTAAATCCACTATGCTAGAAGAGACAATGATATCCACTGTGTTAGGAGAGATGATAATCTATTAAGCTGCAGCAGAAGGGATGATAATCTCTTATATTTCTTCTAGGTGGTAGTTTTGCCAGAAAGTAACACATTGAATGTCTGTAAAGCAAGTGTTTCTAATTTTAAATAATGTTTTCCTGAAGGTAACAGTGGGATAAAATACAAGAACTATTTTTGAACCTGACTGTATACATTATGAATTAATATATATATAATATATAGAATACCACACTTATACTGATGAACACTGTATACTAATAAGCTGTTATTGGTTTCATTGTTGTTCACTTTATTTTGATACTACAGTAGCTAAACAACATAGTCTTTATCTTATTGAAGTTTTATTTATCACAATTAAGTTTTAATCAGCCACAATGAAAAAACAAAGCATTCTATTTGTTTCTATCTTTGATGGAGATCATTAGGTTAATCAAACTAGGGTAAATTTTTAAAACACATAACACATTCTCTCTGATATGTGGTATACATGCATATATGTATACATGTATATATGCACACATATGACATCAAAGTAGAACAAAGAGTGGGTTCCCTCTCTCTCTCTCTCTCTCTCTCTCTTTCTCTCTCTCTCTCTCTCTCTCTCTCTCTCTCTCTCTCTCTCTCTCTCTGTGTATGTGTATGTGTGTGCTTGTTTGTGTGCCAAAGGGAAACTATTATTTGGGGGAGAAAGGGAAGCAGCCACAGGTGGGAATACATAGTAGAAGAGTGTATAAGAGCAAGGTACAATGATATATGTATAAAAGCATCATAAAGGGACCTGTTGTTTCTCCTGCTGACTAAAAATTTAATAAAAATAAAATGTATTTCTTCTCATAATAGTCCTTTCCCAGAAGAACCTGAGAATTCTATTTCTTCACATCATGATTCCAAGTACGTTATTTATCACTTATTTTCATATGCACTTTCTCACTGAGGCTTTTGAGATGTGGCTTGTGCCTTTTAAGGCTTGGAAATGGTCATGGGAGAGCCATGGGCCTGCTTTAAGCCATCAGCTCTATCTGTTATAGTGCTATTCAAGTACAGGCAGCAGATAAAGGAACAATGGCACAAGTAGGCAGATGTGAAGGTTTGATTTGATTCCATGGCAACTTAAAGGTTTGTGGGTGACAGCGAATGCAGGCTGTATTTTAAGCCTGAAGCTCTAAGCATTGTTCTTTGTGTGAGCTTATATCATTCATTGAGCCATTCATTTTTTCCTTGAAGCAGAGGACCAAGTTACTCATTCACATCCAGGAGAGACAGAAGTGGTCTCAGTATGCTAAGATGAAGATTTTCAAAAAATGTTTTCTTTAATGATTACATTTTCCTGTACTATTTGAAAACATGTAAATTTTTGTTTGTTTCAAGGTCCTGTATTGTATTCTGTTAGAACACAAATCAACTATGATTCTACATCTCAAAAGAGTTTTGAAATGGATATTATGAGGTGACAATGTAGTGAAAGCAGAGAAGTCTGATTCTGGTCAAGATCTGCTTCCTCCTCCTCTACCTCCTCCTTCTTGTATTTCTTTATTTAGCTCTGTTTTGGTTTTGATGAGAGTTTAATAATGTTCTTTAAAAATATATACATTGAAAAATACTTGATATTTATATGGAATTTCATTTTATTTAGAAACAATCTTATTTTACATATCAATCCCAGTTACCTCTGCCTCCCATGCCCCCCCCCACTGACCACCCCATCCTACCCCCTATCCACTCCCCATGGAGGTTGAGGCCTTCCATGAGGGATCATCATAGTCTGCCTAGGCCCTCCCCCATGTGTCTAGACTGAGAGTAGCCCTCCATGTGGTATGGGTTCCCAAGTTCCATTTGTGCACTAGGGATAAATACTGTTTCCACTGTCAGAGGCCCCATAGACTGCCCAGGTCTCCTAACTGACACCCACATTCAGAAGACTTAGTTCAGTCCAATGCTGGCTCCCCAGATTTACGATTGGGGTCCGTGTGCTCCTACTTGGTCAGGTCAGCTGTTTCTATGGGTTTCTCCAGCATGACCCCTTTGTTCATCCCCCCACCCCCCTCTCTACAACTGGATTCCAGGAGTTTGGCTCAGTGCTTAGTCTGCTTCTGCTTCCATCAGCTACTGGGTGAAGGTCCTAGGATGGCATTTAAAGTAGTTATCAATATCATTATAGGAGAAGGGCATTTAAGATAGCCTCTCCACTATTGCTTAGATTGTTAGTTGGGGACATCCTTGTAGATCTCTGGACATTTCCCTAGTGCCAGCTTTCTCTTTAAACCTATAATGTCTACCTCTATTAAGGTATCTCTTTCCTTTCTTTCTTCTATTCTTCCCTGACTCAGTTTTCTTGATCCCTCATGTTCCCCTTCTGCCTTCTCTTCTCCCCTTCTCTTTCTCCTAACTCCTTCCCCTCTCTCCATGCTCCCAAGTTGCCAAAGAGCTTTTATCATTTTCCCCTTCTCCTGGGAACCATTTTGCGGGGGGTGCAGGCAGAGTTCCTGGGTTTTTCTGTGTAGTTAGGGAGTGGATGTGATCTCTGGGGAATTGGTAGCATCTGACAAAGTTTGCTGGTACAGAGTGCAATCCCATTCTAGGTCAGGATCAGATGGAACACCACAACTTAATGTAAAGTTCTCTGAGGTTTTAGGGTTTCTGTGTTGTTACATGGCATGGCCAAACACACAGTTGAAGAGAGGTAGAACAGAGATGAGGACTTTCTAGTTTCTTTCCAGTATCAATGCAGTCTAACCAAAGGCCTAAAGACATTACCATTACCACTCAGATTCATATATAACCAAGCTAAGTGATCAATGTGTTATATTGTTGATGACAAAACTTATGTAGTGAGATTAATAACACACCAAATGGTATGGTCTCCCAGGAAGTTCTTAGCTTGATTTCCAAAACTATAATCTTTCATACTCATCTTTAATAAGCAAAAACTCTTTTTAATTGAATTGACCCTCTTTGAATAAAATATCAGCATGCATTATGAAAAGTACATTTCTGTGCTTTCTAAAACTCACTTTAGATTTGGTGCTTTCTACATGATGTTCTCATATATCACAAAACAAATTCTGAAATATGTTTTGGCAAAGAAGTAGAGGTGTGATTCAAATTATAATAGAGCTGGCCAAGCTGTGGGCATCATTGGAAATTAAGTCCAATTCAACATGTTTGTAATTTAGAAAAAACAATATTATCTGATCCAGCTCACTTACTTCTTGATATCTTATTATTAGCTTGCTATTGTTTTTAGCTAAATATTATTTTATTAATGCTGATGTTGGTTATTAAATACTGAATTCTAAATTTGAGACCATTCTACACCCATAACTTTGCATTTTTCACATTTACTTCTGAGTTTTGTCATCAAGAAGCAATGAGATGACTGTCATGAGTCCTGCTCTGTGTTTGCTGCTTATTTCCCCTATCCATCTGCCTTTAGGCTCTCATACCATACAGGAGCTATGAAAATAACATCCAGTGACTTACAAGGAAGCTTATGGCTCTATGGTTCTTCACACAACCCCGAATGAGCCAGCAGGCTTAACTCTACCCGATCAGACTGTCTCATATACTTCATTGTCTACTTATGTATTTGCTTCTTTTATGCAACTGTGCAAATAGAAAGGCTCACTTTTGTTAAGAGTTTAAACTTCAGATCACAGAAGAAGTCTGCAACATATAACTTATTTATTGGTTTGGAGATTATATAAGTAAACCATCTGAATGATTTGAGATATCACACCCATTCCAGTAGTTCCTGCTATTTTACTTGTTTATGGTGCTCAGACTCCATAAAAAGAGAAAATATTATATTCTGAGAAAAATTTCTAGAGTTTTTGCAACTCTGTATTTGAAAGTTCTAGTACTGTGAGGTGCTCTTCAAATGATCATGGGATCACAATTTTTGTATACATTTATTTCCTATAAATACCTCTTCTTTCTTTTTTAGTTGAGGACTGGATAAGTCCCACTGCAACACAGCTAGCTTTTATACATAAATTCCTGTTTTTATTACATACATCTAGACAAACCATTGGAAACATAAAAACTGGGCATTAGATCCTCACTTTTCACTCTTCAAAAAAGCCTGTCCATATGATTTACATGATATTCCCAGTGTCTATCTCAAGGTGTGATATCTGAGAATCAGCCTTGTATACATTAGCATTCAGCAAACAGAGAGTCTATCACCTCACCCCAATCTTCATTCCACTCCATCAAGATGCACCTATTCAAGATGTAAAATACAGAGGGTCTTCCCTCAAACAAGCTATGCTCTCTCACATGGTAGTGCCCTTGCACACATTTTCCTTCCTTCACCACTGGGGCACCTGATAAGTGCTTATCCCTACAACTCAGCTTACCATTAGAATACTCTGCAAAATATTCCGCCCTTTCCGTGTGGAGGTTTCTTTTCATTTTCAATCCAAAGTAAATACACAATAGACACATAACCTGTAATTATTGTCCATGTGTGCTTTTATGAGCTAAACAATGAACCCTCTGTGTGGAGCATGGCATGATTATTTTTATTCCATGGAACTAGTTGGTATAATCTGTTCCATAAGCACTTGATTAATATTTCTGAACTGAATTATTGTACAAACCCTGAAAAAAATATATATATATATTTGAATAACATTATATTCTACCATAGTCTTCTACTAGAATTTATTTCATTATTCTTTTACTGAGAAAATTTGGAGGGCATTCTCAATCACTCTCTATGTAGATTTGTAGTTCAGTCTAAAACTTTACCTTATGTAAGTTCTCTGGAAATGTAAATAGTCCAACATGAGATTTCTAATAGATAATGTAATAACTGTTATGTTAAATAAGGATTAACAGAAATAGTAATTTTCTAAGGTTGTCTTCAGGCAGGTGTTTCATTTATATGGCCAAATACTGAACCACTCAGTTGTCAGCATAAACTATATTTTGTAATTTTCATACATAAATAAATATTTTTATAAGACTATAACAACAGAAAGCTGATTAGCATTTTAGTACTTAAAATAGAGCTCAAACTCACTGTTAATCCAAGAGATGCTCAATATATCAATATGACTTTATCCAGTTAACATGCAGAATGTTAAGGCAGGTAGCAACACTGAGTTTTGGGAAAGATATGAGATAGGAGAAGCCTTTTTGCATTTCTAGGGGTGTGTAGACAATGAAGTTGTTCTCAAAATCCATCATATATATATATATATATATATAGTCAAAATGGAATCCCATTCCCATAGTGTTATTCTTGGTGGCAGTTGAAGCTTCTCTGGTAGAAGCAAAATTTTTTCAAAACTATATTTGAAATGTAGTTGATATGGCTTATGGAGTATAACATGAGAGTAATAAACAAGAAATATAGTGGATGCTGTCTCCATAACATGATAGTTAGAGACAAAGGAACCAGATGACATATATATTGTATATAAATAATGAAAACACAGTATTCAGTTTAAACGTAGGAAATAAAATGTAAAACATACTTATACCTTCTAAATTATAATTTTCTTACCTGTACTCTAGTGATAATGAGATAATAAGATTATGCATTATCTTGTCAAGGTAGTACAGTTGAAATGTCTATAACAAAATTAATTATATAATGTTCAAAAACTATACTTGTTTTCTTAGGAAACCAGACATATAATTAATTTACTAGAAGAAGTGAGACATGTTTACCCTCTAAGGTATGGCTATGAGATAGTAGGATTTCTGTCCTTGGCTTAACAATCAAAGCTGACTTTTTTTTTATTGTTCCATATAATAAGACTTTTTTTTTTCTTGCTGAGGAAGGTTTTGAGGATGAAGCAATAAAGAAAAGCAATTACAAAAGAGTTGAAGGGTTTTTTTTAAAAAAAACTCAAAAGATTTTTAATATTTAATAGCAGTTTTACATGAATAATAGTTTTATATTAAAATCTGAGATGAAAATTAACACTGATTCAGTCTTTTAAGCCCAAAAATGCATGGTTTATAGAGGTCATTTCAAAGCAGGAGACTGATACACATGTGATTTTGTAGACAAATCTACAAGTTTTTATACGATTTAGAGTGTCTTGCCCTTCATGGTTTTCCAGTTAGAATCTTTTTTGTTTTTTATTTTATTATTTTACATGTCGATCCCAGTTCCCTCTGCCTCCCTCCCTCCCTTTTACCCACTCTTCCCTCTCAATGCTCCCTAACCACCCTCCCCTTCCATCCCCCCCACCCCAATTCCACATGTAGGGGAATGCCATCCAGTTGGGGTCATGTAGATCTGACAGGTCATGTGAAGTAGGGACTAGGACTTCTCTCCTGTCTCTAGGTTAAGGCAGTTATCACTCCATGGGGGATGTGTTCGCAAAGTCCTTTTGTGCACCAGGGATGCATCCTGGTTCCACTGTCTGAGGTCCCTTAGACTGCTCAGTCCTTCTGGCTGAGACCCATATTCAGGGGGGCCTGAGTCAGTCCCAGGCTGGCTTCCCAGCTATCACTCTGGAAGCCCGTTAGCTCTTCCTTGTTCAGGTCAGCTGTCTCTATGTGTTTCTGCAACCTGGTCTTGTCCTCTCCGTCTGCATCTGGGTTCTAGTTCGACTCAGTGTTTAGTTATGGGTGTTTGCTTCTGTTTCCAACAGGTAATAGATGAGAACTCCATGGATAAGTTAGTTGTTGATCTCACTATTCAGGAAGGGCACTTATGGTAGCCTTTCCACGGATGCTCAAATTGTTAGTTGGCTGCAGTCTTGTAGGTCTCTAGACCTTTCTTTGGGTTCAGTTTTCTCTTCAAATCAATATTGGCTTCATCTTCTCTCTCTCTCTCTCTCTCTCTCTCTCTCTCTCTCTCTCTCTCTCTCTCTCTCTCTCTCTCTCTCTCTCTCTCTGTCCTGTCTTCTATTCCTACCTGGACTCAGTCTTCCTAGTCGCATATGTTTTCCTCTCCTCCCCCTCTCTTTCTCCTACTTCTCTTTCCATTCACTGCCTCCCCCTTTCCCTGTGCTCTGGGGGACTTGTCCCTTCCCGGTTCTGTGAGGGACTTTATATTAATCTCTTAGAATACACCTTGTATCCTAGTTCCTCTGGTGGTGTGAATTATAGGTTGGTGATTCTTTGCTCTAGGTCTTAAATCCATATATGAGTGAGTACATACTATGTTCCTCTTTTTTGTAACTGGGTTACCTCATTCAGGATGGTTTCTTCAAGTGCCATCCACTTGCTGGCAAATTTCAAGATACCATTATTTTTTTTTCTGCAGAATAGTATTCCATTGTGTAGATGTGCCACATCTTCATTATCCATTCTTCATTGAGGGGCATCTAGGTTGCTTCCAGGTTCTTGCTATTACAAATAGTGCTGCAGTTAGAATATTATCTTCTGAAAGTTATTTTACTAGCTCATGTCCCTCCTAAATATCACTGAAATCAGTCCCTGTTATCTTACTATGAATTTTCTGTTCCATTTCTTTCCTGGTTCAAATCAGCAGCCTTTCTGCTTTATAGTCCCCATGCCGCTGTCCTTTGCTTAGCTACTCTTCTATATCTGTGATTGACTTACTGAAGATTAGCTTTTCTGCCATTCACAGTCATCTGGACTCCTGGGAGCAATGTCCCAGAGCCTTCCCAAGCAGGCTAATCCTCAGTACTTCTCATTACAGGTGAGCAAATTGTGCTTTAAATGAGATAAAAAGAAAAAAAAATCAACTACCCCTTCTATGAAGCTGCTCCAGGAAATGGGGCTTTTGCTATGTGTGCTCTTTTTGCTGCCTGTACATCTCCCCACAGAGCTTACATCAGCACATTTTATAGATTGGCTAGGGCCCTGTCCTCCAAGTAAGATTCCCAGAGCTTAAAAGGACTGGTGAACTCTATATGTATCTCTTCAGAAAATGCAGTATTTTCTCACTTTGAAGTTTAAAATAATAAGCACAAATAGAACACTTGATTATGCATTTGTGTATCCATCATCTATCCATCTGCTATTGTACCTTATACTAATTCCTCATAGGAAAAAAGTCTGTAAAGATTATAGAAAGCGATACTCAAAATTCCTCCTTCCCCAAATATACATAATATATAAAACTACATTGTTAGTGTACTTATGCCTCCAACCCAATACCATTACATTTATGATGAGGAATGCCAGAGATATTTCACCTGAAAACTCACTCCATGTAGCTAAGTCTGGGCCATGACCTTGAGTTCTTCTAATCACAGACATGTAGAATGGAAGTTAGATGACAGAAAGATCCACTGAGTTCTTTACGAAATTCCATGCTAATGCTAGTTTAAAATGGACTTAGAGTAAAGATAGAGACATTACTATGATGGAATGTCTCTGTTATTACTATATGTTTGAAGTATATATAACAAAACTTGGAATCAAGCCATTATATTTTGGGCATTTTCTAGTTCCCTTTGGGAATAAATAAGGTATTATTTCATGCAGTATGGGTCTCTGTAACCTAAATAGGAGATCTATTTTCAACCATTTGTTTAGACAAAGAGACAAAGCTAGTCCATTTTGTATTTCTTTGTAGAAATTCTCTGTAAGTGAAACTAATTAATCTTGATTCAATAAACTTGAATGAATGTGCATTTTGTCATAGTTGAGTGATCTAAGGACTCTGAAGTCAGATGTGCTTTCAAAATACTTGCATAAATATAATATAAATTCTTACTTATGATAATTTTTAGAGCAGTTGTCTGTCTCCTGGCAGTTGTTGCTGCTTTGCCCATTTTTATGTGTTTTGGATAGAAAAGGAAATACAATGCTTGCATTCCTGTGGTTGCTATAGTAATGAGAAAAACTGCAGCTGTGAGTGCAGACTTGATGCTGAGGTCATTTCAGCCCTGGAGACTTAGTAAATATTAATTGTGAAGAAGAAAGCTCTTGTTCACATTCTTTAATGACTGATTTTTTTAAAGTCAGAAGTCATTATATTGAGATAAATTGTGACTCATTATTGCTCCTCCTTAATTGCATTCTGCAGGGAGGGGGGATATGTTGAAATGTTAGCTAAAAGTCGAACCAGTGGGATTTTGTCTTCAATTTAATAAATTATCTGGCAAGAGCTGATATTCTATGATGGGGAAGTAACAATACCCATGTAAAAACTACATTCAAGTTGTATATTGTCTTAAAGAGCAAAGACCCATTCTCTTTAAGTGTTCCTGGGCTGATTATTTTTCTGAATACACACTTCACAGATAGACTGATTGTCTGGACAATTGTATAAAATACATATTGTATAGGATACAGGACTCACCTCAGCAAGATTCTCCATATTTCACAAAGCCCAGACTACTGTGAAAGCCCCAGTTAACCAAAATGGAATTCTTAATGGATGAATAAG
Organism: Phodopus roborovskii; assembly: GCF_943737965.1. Taxonomy (NCBI): domain Eukaryota; kingdom Metazoa; phylum Chordata; class Mammalia; order Rodentia; family Cricetidae; genus Phodopus; species Phodopus roborovskii. The sequence goes on from NW_026125391.1 coordinate 13,719,026, forward strand.
TATCATCTGCTTTCCTTGCTTCTATAATTATTTTTGTTATTATTGTCTATGTATCATTATTACTTTTGTGATATGGTACAGTGCTCTGATTGGTAATCAGGAGTCAAAAGTTGAAGGTGAAAGGCAACTGCACTAAAGATTACAAATGCAGGTAAATGGCAAGACAACTCGACAGTCATGTAAGACAGGAAATCAGTAGGTTTCCATCAGCACATACTGATCATATTATTATGCTATTGTGTTAGGGATTATGGGTATAATGAGATACAGGATAATTTTCCTTCCTACTCAGGAAAAACTCACAAAGATATTGAGTTATATTAATGTCCATATTATACTTTATATGTGTTGTCATGGCTAGTTTTATGTGAACTTGACATAAGCTAGAGTAATCCAAAGTGAGGGACTCTCAAGTGAGAAAATGCCTCCATAAAATGTACATCATATTTTAAAGTAAATAATAGCAGAGGGCCCAACCCACTGTAGGTGGTTCCATCCTTGGTCTGGGGTTCCAGGGTTTATAAGACAGAGGCTGAAGGGCAGCCCTAAAACATCCAACATGACTTCTGCTTGGAGCCTTGTCCCTGCAACCATCAAGAGAGGTAAGTGCTGGGCCTTCTCCTGTCTCTCCTACCTTACTTGATGGAGAACAGGACAAATAGTCTACTGAATCATCAGAGACCCGAGGATAGCCACAAACTATGGCTATCTGCCTCCATCAGGTAAAAGACACAACTGAAACAGTTCAAGATTTGAAAACTGAAATTGAGGCAATAAAGCAAACACAAACTGAGGGAATGCTGGAAATAGAAAATCTGTGTAAATAATCAGGAACTACAGTGATGGGAGATGTCATTCTGTAAATAGGTTTCTCATATTGGTTAATGTGTAATGCACTGTTGGCCAATAGGAAAGCAAGATAGGCAGAACTAGGAGAATAGGAGGAGAGAAGAAGTAGTAGGGAGGAGAGTCAGCATGTAGACACTTGAGAGAGCAGAATGCCAGTCCTTCTCTCCAGTAAGTTGAGACCGTGTGAAAGTACTTAGATTAATAGAAATGGGTTAATAATTAAGACAGAGCTAGCCAATAAGAAACTAGTAACTGGCCACAGCATTATATCAAATACAGTGTCTGTGTGTTTTTTGGGGCTGGCTCGGTGCTGGGACAAGAGGGTACTCATAACACTACAGATGCAAGCATAACCAACAGAATAAATGAGACGGAAGAGAGAAGCTCAGGTGTTAAAAATACAATAAAGTAAATAGAGATATTGACCAAAGAAAATGTTAAATGCGACAAATCCTTAACACAAAATTTCCAGGAAATAAAAGACACCAAGAAAAGACCAAACCTAAGAATAATGGGTTAGAAGAAGGCAAAGAATCCCAGCTCAAAGGCACAGAAAACATATTCAACAAAATCATAGAAGAAAACATTTGCAATTTAAAGAAGGGGATGCCTATAAAAGTACAATAAGTTTATAGAACACAAAATAGAATGGAACCCCCCCAAAAAAGTTCCCTTGCCACATAATCTAAACATCAATCACACAGACTAAAGAAAGAACATTAAGAGTTGCAAAGGAAATGCCATGTAACATATAAAGGCAGACCTATCAAAAATTGCACCTAACTTCTCCATGGAAACTCTGAAAGCCAGCAGGTCCTTGATAAATGTTCTACAAACACTAAGAGACCATGGATGCCACCACAGAATACTATACCCAGTAAAGCTTTCTCTTACTACAGACTCATGCAAGATATTCCATTTAAAAAAAAACAGATTTAAATAATACCTATCCACAAATCCAGCCCTACAAAAAACTCCAACCCAAGGAAGTTAACCATATTCACAAAAATATAGGCAATTGATAATCTCACACTATCAAAAGCAAAAAAAGGGTACACACACACACACACACACACACACACACACACACACACACACCATGCCACCATAAAGAACAAATCCAAAACTAACAAGTTTTGGATCAACAATCAATTGTTATTAATATCCCTCAATATCAATGGCCTTAACTCCCCTATAAAAAAGAGACAGGCTAACAGAATGGATATGAAGAATGAATTATATTCATTCTTCTGCTGCATACAAGAAACACACCTCAACTCCAAAGACAGATGTCATCTCACAGTAAAGGGTTGGGAAAAGATTTTCCAGTCAATGGGCATAAGAAAAAAAGCTGATACAGCTATCCTAATGTCTAACAAATTAGACTTCAACAACAATTAACCAAAGAGATGCATCACTCCTGGGTCAAGGAAGAAATAATAAAAAAAAACTGAATACTTTCTAGAATGCATTAAAAATGAAGACACAACATACCCAAACATATGGGGCACTTCAAAAGCAGTGCTAAGAAAAATGTTCATAGCACCAAGTGCCCACATAAACTGGAGACTTAACAGCATACCTGAGAGCTCTAGAACAAAAAGAAGCAAACTCATCCAGGAGGAGGAGACACCAGAAGATAATCACATTTAGGGCTGGAATCAATAAAATACAAACAAAGCAAACAATGCAAAGAATAAATGAAACCAAGAGTTGGTCCTTGTGTAGTAGATGGGGTGAAGGATGGTTGTTTGGTCAGGGGAATGAGAGGATGGGAGAGAGAGGAAACTGGAATTGGTATGTAAAATAAAATTGTGTTTAATTTAAGTAAAAATTAATTAAAAAAAAGAAAGCAGGCTGAGCAAACCATGGGGGCCAATCCAGTAACAATAGTGCTCCATGGTCTCTTGATCAGCTTCTGCCTCCAGTTTCCTTCCCTGCTTGAATTCCTATTCTTAGTTCCTCCAGTGATAAATAGTCCTGCGGATGTATCAACTGAATAAACCCTTTACTCTCTAACTTTCCTTTTGGTCATTGTGTTTTATTACATCCATAGAAACCATAACTAAGATATGTGCACACATGATAAACACATGAATAATAGTTATATCTGCATGGACCACTTATTAAATTTTTACTTTTACTGATTCTTTGTGGGTTTCACCTCATGCATTCAAACCCCATTATCTTCCCTTCTCTGGGCATCTGCCCTCTCTCCTTGAAAACTTCCCCCCAAATAAAAAACAAATTTAAAAGAAAAACCAAAAACAAAATCAAACAATGAAACAAAAGTAGTTATAATAGAAGTAGCAGCAGCAGCAAAAGAAGAGGAAGAAGAGGAAGAGAAGAAGGAGGAGGAAGAAGAAGAAAAAGGTTGTTTGTCATGGAAACTGTAGTGTGACCCCATTGAGTCACATAGTTTATCCTTTAGTCCCTTCATCTTTACTTATTAATATCCATTGCCAGGAGTCATTTGTCTGGCTGAAGACCTCTGGAATCTTCTATGCTACTGATAATGGGCTCCCATTGGGGCTTCTCTTGGATATACTGTTGTCCTGTGTCATGGAGATACTGCTATTTTGTATCTGTATGTTCATCCCCTTCACGTGCTCTAAGGGTTCATAGAATTAGTGGATATTGTGCATGGAGATTTTGTTAATTAAGTGATGTGAGATGTCATTCTGTATATGTTTCTCATACTGGTTAATAATAAAGCACTGTTGGCCAATAGGAAAGGAAGATAGGAGGGACTAGGAGACAAGGAGGAAAGAGGAAGTAGTAAGGAGGGTCAAGATGGAGAGTCTGGAGAGAGCTGGACGCCAGCCACCTCCCCGGTAAGAGAAGGCCATGTGAAAATACATAGATCAGCAGAAATGGGTTAATACTTAAGACAGAGCTAGCCAATAAAAAACTAGTACCTGGCCAACAGTATAATATCAAATACAGAGTCTCTGTGTGTTATTTGGGGCTGGCGCGGCGGCGGGACAAGACCAGCGGCAGTGGGCAGAAAAGCCGTATGCCTTACAACTAAGTCCATTAATTAGGATTTAATGTAATGAATCTCTAATGTGTTTTATTCATGTTTATTGTATACAAGTGAGAAATAGAGGCTTAGAATCAGAGGAAGAAGGGAAGCTGTATAAGGTCACCTTGGACTGACCTGTTGGCTAATGAGGCTTGACATGGGGAAAGGGCTAAAGCAGTCTGCTTAGGGCAAGCATCCACCAATGTCCCTGCTCTTGTTCTGAGTTGTTTCCAGCAGATCATACAGCAACTTCATTTTTTTTTTTATACTGCTTCTGATGTAAACCCACTCCTGGATCACACTGTGAAGCATTTTGATGGCTGAGGAAAGGTTATCTCATGTGAAACTTTAGGCTTTTCATTTTATTATTCAAGTACATTAGTGGTTACAGAATCTGAAATAGACACATTCACTGGGAAAGCTGAATAAATAGTAGCTGCATTCTGGCAGATGGAGGAATTTAGTTCATATCTAAATATGAGCTTTGTTTATTTTTATCAGATTACCAACTCCACAATCTGGATTAATGTATAAATTTAAATGTGGTAGACATAAAGCTTCATAGAAGGGATTGTATTTCTAACCTTCCAATATTACTGGTTTATTCAAAAATTTTAAGAAGAGTTCAATCTTATTGAGTTATTTAAAAACTGACATAGACCTCACCCTCCCTGGGGAGCAGGAAAGGGGATGGGATGGGGGATAGAGGGGACAGGGGAGGAGGGAAGAGTGTGGGAACCGGGATTGACATGTAAAACAAGATTGTCTCAAATTTAAGTAAAAAATATTACCAAAAAACAAAACAAAACAAAAAAAATGATATAGGGCAATGGTATTTTTTACTCTGCCTCCAGTAGTGGTAGTATTTACAATGATGGTATTTCTGTGATAGACTACTTGAAGGATGTTGTCTACTAATTGAACATACTGGCATTATGTAGGAAAAAGTTAAAGAAATTAAAATCACTGCTGAGGCTCTGTGAAAAATAGTCAGGTACCACTGAGAAAGCTGTGCATTCATCATCCCAAAGCCCAGGGGGTCTTAGACATAGTCAGGGTCACCTTTGAACTCTTTAACTAAGGTCAGCTTGACACTCAAGGTCAATGATTCCTGGGGTCTCTGTCATAAATTGCCTTTTGGAGTAGTGAATACAAAGTCAACTTCACTGTCTGTGTAATGTCTTCCTCTCGTTTCCTGTTAGATATTCAGATATCAAAGTGACAGCATGTGGCTCTTCTGGGTGATGATCCCTCATTTGTGAGGTGTGAGAATATAATGGCCACTACAACTCATACATTCCTGCTCCTTGGCCCTAGTTAAGTGCACAAGAAAAGAGAACCCTGAGGGAACCAGAAGACACTATAGCATAATAAATTCAATAGCATACTGGACACATGTCTGAATGGGGGCAGGGATTCTTGCTGTGAGATGCAGTTCATGCTTTTGCCTTTGGCTTCTTTAACAAAGATCCAAGAACAGAAGAGCCATAACAGTCCAGACTCGGACTGTGTTTCAGAGTCCATAGGTGATTTTGCCCAGCTATTGATTTCACATTCCCTTGGGATGCTATGTTGGAGCACCCTAATGGGCTTTCTTTGTGAAAGGTCTATTAGGTAGATCAGGGAATTCTATCTGTCATTCCTTTTGTGTAGTTTGATTTTCAGAATTGTATATTCCTTCTTCTTAGTCCCAGTTCAGAGTGATCTTGGAAGGGATTTTTATTAAATTCAATTATTCAACTTTGCCCAGACAACTAACAATTTTTCTGAGAACACCATAGTCCTTGATGATAGCTAACCTCTCAAAATTGCTAATATCTTGATAATTCCAAGATCTGCTTCTATGGTTCTTCAGTTGTGGGTCTAGGTACGCTTGGCAAGCGTGACCTGTCCCTTTCTTATGAGAGTTTAGATCAGCCTGCATGGTTCAGATTTGTAGAAGCCACCACATGCTCCAGGAACTCCATGGTTTCATAGGTGACCAAGTATCAGCATGTCCAGTTTATTCAGAGGGAGGCCACAAAACTATTGTTAGCAAAATAGTAAATTCATTAAGTATAATTTAATTCCAATTTAAATTATGAACTAAACCATGTATATATCCTAATTGTGATATTTTTCTATAAATACATGAAATGTCATTTCATATGTTTAAAATCAATGAATGAAGACTATGAAAATATTTTTAAAGGATTAAAAACATCTGGAGTTATTTCCTATCCAGGGAGTTAGCATTCTTACTGTAGCTGAATTTTGTGACCTGTTTTGTACACAAATCTTTAGTTACAGAGAGTTGGATTCAAACATTGGAGAGCCATAAAATAATGTACCTAGAAAAGTATAGTGTGACGTAGGTATTCTGGTTATCACTTTGAACTTTCTACTACTGCTTGGATTTTAATATACTTTTGATGAGTTTAGAAGAAGTATGAGTTTAGTTGACAGTTATCTCAGTTGGTAAAGTATTAACTGTGCAACCGTGAGGACTTCAGTTTAGTCCCCAAAGCTACATAAAAGCTGGGCATGTGGTGTTGTTAATACTTATAACCCAGGTACTGGGATGCCAAAGCAGGAAGACACCTTAGGTATGCTAGAAGCTGGCCTAGTCAAGCCAGGGAGCTCCAGATTCAGTAAGAGAGCCTGTCTCAAAACGTGGGATGTACGCTCACATCAGCATACACACATACACAAAGATAATGTTGTGTACTATTTCTTAAATGTTATTAAATTAAATGTAAAATAATTAAGAGATTAATGTTCAAGTTATAATTACTACTATTAATCTTAAAAATATCTCCAATGTATTTTATTAACTAGGTATATTTTCAGACTACTAGTTTAATAATTGTCTCCAGAAACTATTATTAATTTTTATTACACATCAACATAAATGTTAATGGAACACTATTTTAGTTCTGCACTGTACATTGATTATGATTGTCTGAGTTTAATATTTAATTGAATTTGTACCCATTTTATCAAAAATAACTGTTTAAATTCATTTTAATATGATACTGTCATGTTAATTGACAGAACATTTATATTGAAACTATAAGTGAAGATAAAATTGTCAATTTTGTTTTTAATTATTCTACTTTATTTGACCACTTACACATACTTTTTGGTAATAAGAAATTTATATTTATGATCAAACTTGAAAAAGTGTGGAATAGTACTTTAATGTAGCTTTAATACTCATGTAATATGGAATCTCACAGAGATCTGGGGGCAGACCAAACCATCCAGTGTCTGGCACTATCAGAGTCTTGATCCCATCCACACCTACCAGGAGAGGTGAATGCTGGGCCTTCTCCTGATCCCCTCTCCCTCCTTGTTGGAGTCCAATGGCCATGACACATAGTCATGCCCTGCCTATTGAATCCCCCAGAGACCAGGGGACAGAAAAAACCATTCAGCATATGCTGCCATTGGAGTCTTGGACCCAAACCTAATGGGAGAGGGAGAAACAGGACCTCTACCCACTGAAAGAAGGGATGTGAAGGCAACAGTATAAGGACACATTCAACAACATAAAGACTAAAATGGCACCACCAGAGTCTAGGACTTCTATACCAGCAAGACCAGAACATCCCAATGCAGATAAAGCAGAAGAGAATGACCTTAAAACTGATTTATGAAGAAGATAGCACCCTAAAAAAGGAAGCAAGAAAATCCTTTAAAGAAACAGAAGAAAAAAACAAACAAAAATTGGAAGAAATGAAAGAAAGACAAACCAACAAATGAAAGAAATAAGAAAATCACTTAAAGAAAGCCAAGAAAACAAACAAACAAACAAAACAACAACAACAACAAAATCAAACAGGTAAAGGCAATAATTCAAATAGTTCAAGCTTTGAAAACTGAAATAGAGACAATAAGGAAAACTCAAACAGGGAAAATCCGTGTAAATAATCAGGAACTACAGATGCAAGCATAACCAACAGAATATAAGAGACAGAGAAAATAATCACAGGTATTGAAGATCATGAGAAGAAATAGATATATCGACTAAAGAAAATGTGTGACACCATGAATAGACCAAACCTAAGAATAATAGGTATAGAAGAAGGCAAAGAGGCTCACCTCAAAGGCTCAGAAAACATATTAAACAAAATAATAGAAAAAGCATCCCCAACGTAAAGGACATGCCTATAAAAGTACAAAAAGCTTACAAAATACCAAATAGATTGGACCAATATAAGTAAATAAGTAAATAAGTAAATAAATAAATAAATAAGTCCCTTCACATAATAGACAAAACACAAAACACACAGAATAAAGAAAACATATAATAAACTGCAAAGGAAAATGTCCAAGTAACATAAAAAGGCAGACCTATAAAATTTACACCCGAATTCTCAATGGGAACTCTGAAAAAACAGAACATCCTGGATAGATGTCCTACAGACATTAAGAGAACACAGATGACACCACAGGATTCTATACTCACTAAAGCTTTCAACCACTATAGATGAAGGAAACAGGATATTCCATGGCAAAGCCAAATTTGAACAATACATATCCACAAATCCAGCCCTACAGAAAATACTGAAAAGAAAACCCCAACCCAAGGAAGTTAACTGCACCCACAAAAACATTCCCAATAGATAATCCCACATTACCAAAATCCACACACGATACCATCACCACCAACAAATCCAAAACTAACAAGAATCAACAATCAATGATCATTAATATCTCCCAATATCAATGGCCTTAACTCCCTTATAAAAAAAATAGGCTAACATAATGGATAGGAAGATTGAATCCATCCTTCTGCTATGCAGAAGAAACATACCTCTACTTCAAAGACAGACATTACCTCAGAGTTAAAGGGTGGGAAAAGATTTTCCAATCAAGTGGCCCTATGAAGCAAACTAGTGTAGCTATCCTAATTTCTAACAAATTAGACTTCTAAATAAAATTAAACAAAAGAGATGAAGAAGGTTATTTCATATTCATCACAGGAAAATAAATCCACCAATATGAATTGTCAATTCTGAATATCTATGCACCAAATATAAAGACACCCACATTCGTAAAAGAAACATTACTAAAACTCAAATCACACATAAAACCTTGTACACTTAGAGTGGAAGACTTCAACACCTCACTCTAAACACTGGACAGAACTACCAGACAGAAACTTAACAAAGAAACAAAGGAACTGACAGAACTTATGAACCAACTGGGCTTAATAGATATCTACAGAACATCCCATCTGAGCACAAAAGAATATACCGTCTTCCCAGCACCACATGGAACCTTCTCTAAAATTGACCACATACTGGATAACAAATCAAACCTCAGCAGATACAAAAAAATTAGGATAACCCCCTATATATTATAGTGTCACAATGGTATAAAGTTAGAATTCGACAACAACATAGATTGTAGAATGCTTACAAACACATGGAAATTGAACAATGCTCAATTTCACCACTCCTTGATCAAGGAAGTAATAAAAAGAGAAATTAAAGACTTTATAGAATTCAATGCAAGTGAAGGCACACATATCCAAACTTATGGGACACTTTGAAAGCAGTGCTAAGAGGAAAGTTCATAGCACCAAGTGCCCACATAAAGAAACTGGAGAGTAGTCACACTAGAGACTTAACAGCACACTTGAGAGCTCTGGAAAAAAAGAAGCAAACTTACCCAGGAGGAGGAGACCCCAGGAAATAATCACATTTAGTGCTGCAATCAATAAAATACAAAGCAAACAATACAAAGAATAAATGAAACAAAGAGTTGGTTCTTTGAGAAAATCAACAAGATAGAGAAACCTTTATCCAACCTAACCAAAAGGCAGGAGAATATGCAATTTAACAAAATAAGAAAAGGAAATGGGTACATAACAAAAGACACTGAGGAAATCTAGAGAATCCTCAGGTCATACTTCAAAAAACCCATGCTCCACAAAACTGGAATATTTAAGGGAAATGGACAATTTTCTGGATAGTTATCATTCACCAAAATGAAATCAAGAAGAGATAAGCAATTTAAATAGACCTATAACAGCTACTAAAATAGAAGCAGTCATCAAAAATCTCCCTACCAAAAGAAAAAACAAACAAACAAACAAAAACCAAAAAAACCAAACCAAAACAAAAACAAACAAACAAACAAAAACCTCAGGGCCAGAATTCTACCAGAAATTCAAAGAGCTAATAACAATACTCCTGTGAATTTGAGGCTAGCATTGTCTACACAGCAAGTTCAGGACATGAACCAAAGCTACTTACAGAAACACTGTCTTGAAAAACCAATGAAGTTAAACCAAAAATTAATGTGCAATGTTTCCAAAATAGCATGCTCATATCTGTGTAAATACTGATCAGTTGGTCAGCAGCATGGTGACTGTGAGATTGTAAAGATCCTTAACACTTTTTTCCTTTCCTTTCAACTTTGTTTATGTTCATGTGTGTGGATGTGGACAATGCCAGTAAGTACAGCTGTACACTATATGTACACAGGTATGGTCTGAGGTCAGAAAAGGTCACTGGCTCCCCAGAACTATAATTAAGGATGGTTGTGAGTCACCATGTGAGTGCTGGGAAATGAATATGAATCTTCTGAAAAGCACCCTTAGCAGTTGTGCCATCTCTATATCCTAGGTTTTTGTTCTTAATATAGATATGGAGCAACTTCTACAAATGTGAGCCATTGTTGAGTACTGAAGTTCAAAGTGGGAGAAGGTATTTCTCATTCTTAGAAAGCTGACACAATAAATCTCTAAGATATTAGATGTGACTTATTATTGAGAACTGAAAAATGCTGTCACCTATATTTAAACCCACACATCCAATTTTCTGTTCTTGGAAAACAGTTTATTTCAAATAGTTGGACAAAGAAGAGCCAAATCTGACCAAGTAAGATTTTGTTGGAACACATTCCTTCAACTCACTAGTGCATTGTCTATGAATTATTTTTCTCTACAAGAGCATTGAGTAATTGAAATGAAGACCATACACCCAGCACAATCTAAAATATCTACTAATTAGTTTTTCATGAAAAACGACAGACTTCTAATCTAAAATTATAGTCATATGACATTAAGAATTAGCTTGACTGGTCCATTGATAATGATCAATATTTTATTATGTTTTTTAAAAGCATGATGTCTCCACATTGGAAAATCTGTTATCTTTGATTATTATTCATAAGTCATTTCCTGATTATATTATGCTCATACTGTAAAGAATGGTTTTCTTTTAACCTATTCATTTTAATAATCATTATCACCATAAGGCAAAATGAAACCTGTGAACAAGTGTTTCACATAAGTCTAGATAAATGTGCTCAGTGAATACTGTTTAGCATAATAATCAATAGTTACATGCCACCCTCCATGAAAACATGTTGTGGTATTCCACAAATGGTTTATATTCTTTGCTATTATTTTCAACATTTTTGATCAGAAATTTGAATAGGCACACAGGCATTTTTATCCTATTTGTGTCTGACATAGAGTTGTGGAGTGAAGAGTTGACATATTGGATGACATAAGTGGTACTCAAGAAGATGACAAAAAGTTTGACAAATGTAATGGAAATGAATATGAAGTTCTGTGTTTGGGTTAGAAAAATTGAAACATGAATATCCTGATATAGTAGGAAAAACACTTGGCTGAATAGAATTAAAAGGTTGCCATGTTTTAGGGTTAAACTACAAACTAAATTATGAACCAACTTTGTGCTTATATATTAATTGTACAGATAAAGCCTGTGTGAAGGTCAAGAAATGGTGGTCACCACTAATACAGACAGACAGGATGTGAGGTAGCTTGGTGGAAATAGGATATAAGCAGGGAGAAACAGGAACTTGCTTTATTGTCTGCTGAGATACTAAGGAGGTAAGATGTGGTGGTGGCTTGTTCTTCCTTCTGTCTGACCTCTCAGCATTTCCCTCTATATATATGCCTCTGAATTTGTATTACTTAGACCAATTAAGATCTTCATTTACATTTTGGCAGCTGACATGTGGCACAAACCCATGACCCTGTGTTTTAAAAGTCTTTTTGCTTCTACTATGAATGGAATTTCAGAAGAGGTATACAACTTCCTTGGGACATACTCACTCTTAGCCGTATTTCCTATTAGTTTGATAATCCATATAATATCCTTAAAGAAATGGTTTGGATAATAGAGCTAAGAATGAGAAACTTCTAGAAATTAGTGCTAATAATGAGGAATTTATATAAGTGATACAGATTTTACAAACTGGTAATGAGAGCTTAGCAAAAAGGATATACACAATTTAAAATGACAATCATAATTTAAAAACAGAATTCACAAGTGGAACATGGTAATGAACTCATAACAGAAAAAAATTCATTCTGTGTCTAAGAGTAATGACAAGCTTGCAAATAGAACATTGTTTTTAGAAGATAATCTGCATGCTATACAAATAATCTCTAAGGATGAGAACATTAAATCTCTAGAATAATATTCAAATGAGGAGAAAAAGAAACTGACTTATTTTATGAAATTGTTGAAAGACATTTTTGTTCAGGAATTTCAAAATCTCTGAGAAACAATGGTGAATAGACTACAGGCCATAGATACCCCTTTTAGAACAGATACACCAGGAGCTAAGGTATAAACAAAAGAGACTAAAAAGGACTTAGCATCACCAGTACCTTTCAGAATAAGAGATGACTTACCAAATGTCATATCATCATCACCACCTGCTATGGCCTATCCTGCTACTATTACTCAAAAGACACCAAACAATGAACACCCAGAAGGATTTACAGAATGAAATTTGAAGCCTATACATATGAATGATTTAAAAGATATTAAGGAAGTAGTAGTTTCTTATGGCATGCATTTGAGGCAATTAATAAAAGCACAGTCTATAAGAAGTAGAATAACTCCAAATGACTGGCTTCAATTAGTCTCAGCTGTTCTAGACCTTCGTCCACAGCTGCAGTTGAAGTCATACTGGAGGGAAGATGCCAAGACCCTTGACAACCAAGATAAAATCAAAGATTATGAGTCTTTCCAAGATCAGATACTTGGTGAGGGCTGTTATACTTATGTAGATACTCAAGTTATATACAATGAACACATCTTGTCCCTATTCTGTACAACAGCCTTGAATGCCTGGGACAAGATTCAAGAACCAGGAAAAATAATTGAGTCATTTACTAAGGTTATACAAGGCCCAAAATAACCCTTTAGTGACTCTTCTCAAAGGGTGATTACAGCTATACAAATAGGGGTAGAAGATCCAGAAGCTAGATGAATACTCAATTGATATCTCACTTTTAAAATGCTAATTTATAATGTCATAAGGTGCTTGGCCCTTAAAGATCATGTCAGCACCAATGAATGAATGGAACCTGCACAGAGCCAATGTTGAGTCTTTTCACTGTAACCATGAGGCTTGGGTAGGAGAAACGATCTTCAAAGGTATGAGGAGACATCAAAATCCTAAATGTTTTAATAGGCCATCTGAGAAAAAATTGTAGACAAGGCATTTTAGAAATAATGTTTCTTGTGGAAATAACCCAAATATAAGGCCCCAACCATTTAAATTATGTAGAAGTTGTGGAAAAGCCCAACATTAGACCAACAAAGATAGAGTGACAAGACACAAACAATGCAATCCTTTACCATCAGGAAACTCCTTTGGTAGCCTATCAAAGCACCCTCCCCCATGTCAAAATTAGCCCAGTCATTCCCAGCCACTGTGGAAGACAATTCTCCTTAGAAAAATTAAGAAATCCAGCACCTATTGTAAAAAAATATCATACTGTCTGTATGCTAGAATAGCTTTGGAGGATGAACCAAAAAATGAAGAAGGTAGCAGAAAACATATTTTAGCAGACTTCTAGAAGCGACCAAAGACCAAAAACTAAAAGTACAAATAAATAATGTTATACTCAAAAGATTATTGGACACAGGTATGGATGTCACCATTATCATTCCAGAATTTTGGCATTCAAGTTGGCCTCTTCAGGAGGTAGCTGTTCAATTATTAGGGACTTGAACCCTATCTCAGGTAAAGTAAAGCACAAGATTAATTGGAGGTATATGGCCAGCAGGACAAGGAAGAAGGCTGAGGCCATATGTGGATAATATAGCAGTAATTCTATGGGTTAGCGATCTGTTGTAGCAATGGAATACCCAGATTAACATTCTTCCAGTATCCAAAATGAATCACAAACCAACTCATGTTTATGAAAAAAAATGTTATAAGGTATTATTTAAAACAAACATGGACCATCCAGGCTATACAAAACATAATAAAACAACTCACAGAAAGACCAAATGCCCTACCCTTAAATACTTAACTGATGATCTGTATGGGTGGGGCAATGGCCTATGAATTCAAAGAATATAGAGGCACTAGAATAGCGGGTTCAGGAACATTTAAATGCTGGACATATTGAATCTGTCAGCCCTTGTAATTCTCCTGTATCTGCTATTAAAAAGAAATCAGGAAAAAGGAGAATGCATACAGACCTGAGAGTCATTAATAAAGTGATTGAGCTATTGGGCTCTGTACAGACTGGAATGCCCTTGCCTTCTCTATTACTTAAAGAATGGCCAGTTATAGTTATTGACTTAAAATACTGCTTCTTAACTATACCTTTACAACGAAAAGGATAGGAAAAAAATTGCCTTCACAGTGCCTACTTAAAATAATTCTCAACATGCTAAAAGGTATCAATGGAAGCTTCTCCTATGGAGAATGTTACATAGCCCCACCCTGCATAAGCGATTTCCTCAATCTATAGTTTACCATTTCATGGAGGACATTTATTATCTGATTCAAATGTAGATAATTTAGAAAAAATGTTGGAAGTAAAGAAAAATTTGCCTCGTTGGAGATTATAAATTGCTCCTGAAAAAAAATATAAAGAGGAGGTTCTATTAATTATTTAGGCTATAAAATAGGTTTTAAAAAGTTAGACCCCCCAAAAGTGCAAATTAGGAGAGATTGATTGCAGACTTTTAATAACTTTCAGAGATTACAAGGAGACATTTTTCCATCTACAGAACGTTATTTGGATATAACATGATCAACTGATTCATTTAAACAAAACCTTAGATGGTAACAAGGACTTAAATAGTCCCAGAGAATTAACAGATGTAACTGGGAAAGAATTGGCATTGGTGGAAGATGAATTACAGATTGCATATGTTGATCATGTGGATATAAAGCTTAAGTGCATTCTAGTCTTATTACCCTCTAAGCTTTCCCCTACAGGTATTTTAATGCAGATGAATGATATTATCTTACAATGGATCTTTTTACCACATAAATAAAGCAAGAAATTGAAAACTTATATGGAAAACATTTCTGAGTTGATTTTAAAAAGAAAATTGAGACTTCATAAATTAGCAGGAATAGATTCAGCAGAAATTGTAGTACCTTTTACAAATGATAAAACTGAAAAAAGTATTAGTAGAAAGTGAACCCTGGCAAAGAGCTTGTAGTAATTTTTTGGGATAAGTCAACAATAATTATCCCCAAAACAAGATAATTCAACTTATAGAGAGGACTAATTGGATCTTTCCTCATATTATAAGGAAACACCAATAACTGGAGCCCCTACATTCTATACTGATGTAAATATCTCAGGAAAGGCAGGCTATGAATCAGAAATTTTAAGTTAAGTGTATCTAAGTCCTTATAATTCTGTCCAAAAGTCAGACTTATATGCTATTCTCATTGTATTAATAGATCATAAAGAACCTCTCAGCATAGTTACTGATTCACAACATGCAGAACAAGTTGTTTTTATTTATTGTGACTGCTGAATTTATACCAGATGATACAGAATTTAATTTATTTATTCATTTTCAAGACTTCATCAGGGACAGAAATTATCCCATATATATGTATCAATCACACATCTGATCCCATACAGATCTGCCAGGCCCTCTAACACAAGGTAATGATGAAATTGATCAACTCTTGATAGAAAATGTATTAAATGTTCATAAAAAACAACATGCCAAGAGCAAAGGTTTGAAAAAATTCACATGAAACTACAAAAAAAAAAAAATGATACTGGATCCTGTGAGCTCTGATCCATTCTTTCTCAATGGTAATACCTTGTGAAATCATCATATGGTGTCACATCATGATATCTTTCTTGATCATATATTTTATTCACTTTTCCTCAGCCATACATGTAACTGTGCATATGCCTATATTTTTAGCTTTATGCAATTTATCACTTACGTCAATTCTTGCATTTACTGCTATATTCAATAGAGAAGCATTTCAACACCACAGTCTTCTTTTGTAATAATACCCACTTTTTCCTTCTGCCTTGTATCTAACTCTGACAGCCACTATTTTGTTATTCATGACTGTCATGTTCTTATTTCAAATATACAAAAATGGAATTGCTAGTGCATAAGCCTTTGTAATTATCTGGGTTTATACAACTTATTTCATTGAGACTCCTCCAGGATATTCATAGTATCGGTACATCATTTATTGTAGAATTCAGATGAATCAGTGGCTTATGTTGTTTTCAGGTTTTGTTCATGAGTGAAGTGACTGTGAATGTTTATGTGTGGCTTTTAGAGTGAAGATATCTTTCATTTCTCTCTGATAAATACCTAGGACTGGAATTGCTTAGTTGTGTATAAATTACCTAATCAATTAAGAAGAAAATACAAGGTATTTTCCACTTCTATTTTGCTTTCTATTGTTGTTTCCCAATTTTCAGGCTGCATAATTTTGAAAGTAATTACAACACTGCAATAATATCTACAAAATAGTAATTTCCTAAGACTGTGACATGTTCAAACAATTTTTAAATTTCTTTGTTTGGGCCACAACAATGTAGCAATTTGAAATATGATGTCAGTAAGGTCTATCAATATAATTTGTTGACATGTACTGTATTTTCCTTTACTCCTCAAATTCACCATTTTTAATGTTTCCGATGATTTTGTTGAAGAACCCTGGTCATAAGCTAGGGATCTAGTATTGCTTGTGCCTACTGCATGCCTAAAGTCTTTTAAGATCCCACTTTGTCCCCTATGTTTCCCATAAATTGTTTTGGTTGCTTGTGAATCAGGAAGCTTGATTGAACTCAGATGTGGTACTTTGGTGGCAGTGTTTAGACATGGTGAGATCCACAAGCACATCTGACACCTGGTGGGTTATATACAATGTTAGCACCTACCAGCAATGGCTTCTGTCTACTGATTTATAAGGAGTATCCAGTGCTCCCAATCACTATTCCTTCTGTGTTTATTACTTGCAGTATTGCTGAGAAAAGAAATTTCCTCATTCACTGATTGGTTGCCCTGAGGCAGCTTTCATAAAGAAAGGCAGGAAATGCATGTTTTCCCTTTATTTGACAATTTTCTTACAAACTAATTAGCTGCCATCACATCATATGAAGCTACTTTTCAGGAGTATGTGTCTTCTGGCAGCTGCATCACTGAAAAGCCAAGCCCAGCAGTGGGTATGATGGCTTCATCAATGTTACATCACTGGAGCTCTTAGTCTTTTTATTTTGATATTAGATATCATGATTACCATTCATTTTATGGGATGAAGTCAAACTCATCAAAAGTCTTTGCTTCAAGAATTCTGTATTTTAGGAAATCCTGTAAGCTTGCCTAGATTTTTTTTTAAAGACAGGATTTTGGCCTCAGAAGTTATACACATTTCTAAGCAGAACAGGTTCCTTATGTTTTTCTCTTTTCTGCAGCTCCCACTCCCACAACTGAAATAATTTGTACCTTTTTCTTCATTGGATATAAAAGTGATAAAATCCCCAACTCTGTCTGAAAAACAGGGAAACATGTGCTGAGTGCCTGATATGTGATCTATACCATGTCAGATATTAATACCAGAGCAAAAACCAAACAAGACAAAATAACTGAAAGACCTGCCTCACTGAAATGTGCATTCCAGTGACTGTTCATTTCGTCTTTGAAAACCTAATAAATGTCACATCTTCTCCCCTTAGTGACTAGAAAACAACAGGCTAGAAGTTGATAATAGTAAGGATGAAAATGTGTTAATAATCACTGATTAAAATACTTACAGAATATGACACATGCTGGCAAGAGGGAGCTTCAACACGCTTGGGATATGGTTTAGTGGGAAAAAAGCCACCCAAGCTAGAAGATAGAATTTATTTTTCACACAATATGTTGTGATCAGGTTTTCCCCTTCCTTCAGCTCCTTCCAGATCTTCTTCACCTTACTTCCCACCAATTCCAGGTTTATTAGTTCTCTGTATCTGTCCCTTTCTGTCTGTCTTTCTCAAAACAAAATCAGAACAAACAAAAAACTAGTAAGACAAAAAAATATGCTAAAACAAAGTGAACCATCCCACATACATATACAAACCCACAAAGTTCATTTGTGTTAACCAAGTACTGCTGGTCATGGAGTATGCCTTGGGCGATGGATATACCCAGTGACACTCCATTGTAAAAAAGCTGATTTTCCTTTTCCCAGCAGGTATCAATTGTGAATAGCCCCTTGGTTAGAGATGGAATCTGTGTCCACTTCTCCCTCTCAGTGCTTGGACCAAGTCTGACTTGAACTTGTACATATCTTGTGCATGCTGCCATAGTGTCAGTGAGTTCATTTGTGCATAAGTCCTGTTATGTCTGGATGAATTTTCTTGGAGTCATCTAGTACCTCAGGCTCTCACATTCTTTCTGCCTTCTTCTCTGCACACATCCCTGAGCCTTGAGGGGAGGTATTTGATGACTAAGTGCTCCAATGTTTTTAATCTTTGCACATTGTCCTGTGGTAATCTATGTTAATTTACATGAACTGCAAGAAACTCCTGTGATGAGAGTTGAGTGGTAACATTGATTGCAAACAATGAGAAACAAATTTTGATCATCAGCACCCACATAAAAGCTGGGTGGATGTGGCAGCCCACCTGTAACCTCAGTACTTGAGAGAATTGGAGGCAAGCTAGATAGACAGACTAACTAAATTTGTGACCAAGTCCTAAGCAATATCATTGACATGGGAACAAGAAATTCTGAAAAAGCAGGAACCACCATTTCTTTTTTTTTTTTTTTCAGGGTTGCAAGATTTTAATTTTAAAAAGTGTAAATTTTTGGTTATTCAGTTACATTAAAAATATAAGAAAGAGGAATGATTTAAATTTCTTTTTTTAAAATTATTTATTTATTTATTTTATATAACCAAGTCCATTTAAATGAAAACAAACATTTATAGTCAATATTTGGGAATTTGGGTGTCATTCTTTCCAAACTACTTCCTGCTGGTAAGGGGCGCTGTCATGGGGGATTCGAAGAAGATTCAGAAATCCTGGCTGTAGTCTGTAAGGCTGCTTATTCCAGCTGTTTTGAATGTAGGATCACCTTGTACTCTGTTTCAGGTGGTCTGGCTTGATCAAACCACATTAGTCTGGAAGGAATCCACATCTTTTCATTTTCTGTGGAAACAAAAATAGAAATCCTTTTCCCCAGTAACTTGGGAGCCAGGATGTATCCCTGGTGCTCAAAAGGACTTTGCGAACACATCCCCCACGGAGGGATAACTGCCTTAATCTAGAGACAGGAGAGAAACCCTAGTCCCTACTTCACATGACCTGTCAGACCTACATGACCCCAACTGGATGGCATTCCCCTACATATGGAATTGGTGTGGGGGGATGGGAGGGGAGGAGGTTAGAGTGCATGTGAGAGGGCAGAGAGGGTAAAAGGGAGGGAAGGAGGGAGGAAGGAAACGAGGGAGGGAGAGGGAACTGGGATCGACATGTAAAATAATAAATTAAATTAAAAAAAAATGCTTTGACTCCAAAATTTAAGTTCAAGGAACCACCATTTCAAAACAATGCTTATCTAGAAACAACAACCGACCAGTGAGTTACTGAAAAGCCTGATAACCCAAGTTTAATGCCTGAGATCAGCTCCTGAAATTGTTCTCTGACCTTCACATATGCACTCTCTCTCTCTCTCTTCCTCTCTCTCTCTCTCTCTCTCTTTCTCTCTCTCTCTCTCTCACATACACACACACTCAGAAGTATACACACAATAAATGTAATGACAATAAAATAGAAAAACTCAGTATCCATATGTTAAAAGGCAGGCACCTGATAAGGATGTAACTGGAAGGCTAGGCTATAATCCCGCACTCTCCCTCAAAATAGCAAACTCTAGAGGAACAAAAGAAAAATAGTGTGGACCAGGACAGAGACTGGGACTTCTTTCATACAGGAGCTCCTTCATAAAAACACAAAAGGATTATAGAATGGAAAGTTTATCCTGGGGATTGCTATCAATTAACTTACATTATAACTTAAAAAAAAAAACTCAGTAACGTTATGCAACTTTTAAAGTTTTATTTGGCTATATCTTTTATTCTAGAATACTTTGGCCACCATTTACAATCCCTAGAGCATTTAAAATATTATCATGCAGTCTACCTTGAAGATTGATAGTGAGACCCGTGAGAGTGGTCATATGCTATAAATCACACATATATTTGCTCAAAGTATATAGTTATTTTTGGATTGGAGGAGTACAATAAACATTAGTATCAATTTCCCAAATTTGAAAACAATCCAGAGATAAAGAAAATTATTCAAGAAGATGGAAATCAAAATATAAGTTGAATGCAGATAAGCAGCACATTGCAGGATATGGTAGGGGTGTGAGTCCCAATGCCAAGCCTTAGTTGTACTTATGTTCCAAGACAGAGACTTCTTAGACAGACACAGACTTCTCTGAAACCTCACAATGACTGTCTTTGAAACAGTTGTTGTTGGCAGGAAGGCTTGCAACAGAAAGAAAAGAATTTGGGACCAAGATGTATGTATGAATCAATTTCTCTTGTCAATAAAATTCATTTTTCTGCTCACCTCTCCTAACAAACAGAGAGAGACTGGAAGTACTCAGAGGAAATGTCTCCCCAAGAATGTTTCAACAATGAGAGCTGTTTCTTCTTACAATCCATCATTTAACAGGTAAGTTACTGTTCTGCATGCTGAACACATGGATTTTCATTATCAATTCAAATAAACTACAGCACAAGATATTAAGAAAGGGGTTCTGGAGGATACATGAAAAAGAAGAAGTAAGGTCAAATGTATGAGCACATTTGCACTCATGTCTGGGTGTGCAAGGGTTTCAAAAAAGTCACCAATGCATCTGTTATCCACAAACAAGAAAGCAGACAACTTAGTTGGTCAATTTAAATGGTGAGTTAAAATGCCAGAAATCATAATGGCACTGAAAGTATTTATTTCACAATGGTGACGCATTATTGATTGCTGATTTTCACATGTCACACAATAATGGAATGTACTTTCTTATATAATTTTTTTTCATTTTACATACCAATCCCAGTTACCTCTTTCTCCCCTCCTCCCATCCCCATCCCTGTAACTCACCACCCATCCAGTCCTCAGAGGGGATAAGGCCTCCCTTGGAGAGTTACCAGAGTCAGGCATAACAAGTTGAGGCAGGACAAAACCCCTTCCCACTGTATCAATGTTGAGCAAGGTATCCTACCATAGGGAATGGGATCCAAAAAGCCAGTTCACCCACACAGGATAAGTTCTTGTCCCATTGCCAACTCCCCACAACAGAACATGCCACATAACTGTCATCCATGTACAGAGGACTTAATCTGATCACATGCAGGTTCCACAGCTGTCAGTCAAGAGTAGCTCAGATCAGCTGTCTCTGTGGTCTTCTAATCATGATCTTAACCCCCATACTCATATGATCCTTCCTCTCTCTCTTGTTAACTAAACTCCTGGAGCTCAGCCCAGGGCTTGGCTATGAGTCATTGCATCGGCTTCCATCAGTTACTGGATGTAGGTTCTATGATAGCAGTTAGTGTAGTCACTAATTTGATTACAGGGGAAGGCCAGTTCAAGTACTCTCTCCACTACTTCTAGCAATCTTAGCTGGGGTCATCCTTGCAGATTCCTAGGAATTTCCCTAGGACTAGGTTTCCCTCTAACTCCATAATGGCTTCTGCTATCAAGATATTTCTTTCATCTGTCCTGTGCTTCATCTCCCTCTCTGTCCTTTCCCCATCTATGCCATGTTGATCCCTCATGTTCTCACCCCCATTCCCTCCCTTCTACCCACTCAGGTTTCCCAGGAGATCTTAACTTTTTCTCCTTCCTGGGGCCCTACATATGTGTCCCTCTTAGGGTCCTCCTTTTTAAATAGCTTCTCTGGGTTTGTAGACTGTAGTGTGGTTATCCTTTACTGTATGTCTAACATTCCACTTTTGAATGAGTACATACTGTGTTTGTCTTTCTGGGTTTGGGTTACCTCACTCAGGATGGTTTTTCTAGTTCCATTCATTTGCCTGCAAATTTCAAGATGTCATTAATTTTACAGATGAGTAATACTCCATTGTGTGAATGTACCATGTTTTCTTTATCCACACTTCGATTGAAGGGCATCTATCTAGATTGTTTCCAGTTTCTGACTTTACAAATAATGCTACTGTGAACAGAGTTGGGCAAATGTCCATGTGTTTGATTGTGCATCCTTTGAGTATATGTCCAAGAATGGTTTTGTTGGATCTTGTGGTAGACTGATTTCAAGTTTTCTGAGAAACCAATACTGATTTCCAAAATGGCTGTGCAAGTTTGACTCCCCACCAGCAATGGAAGAGTGTTTCCCTTACTCCAATTCCTCTCCAGAATAATCTGTCATCTGCATTTTTGATCTTAGCAATTCTGATAGGCATAAGATGGTATCTCAGAGTTATTTTGATTTGTTTTTCTGTGACAGCTAAGGATGTTGAACAATTCATTAAATATCTTTTGACCATTGGAGTTCCTTCTGTTGGCAATTCTCTATTTAGGTTTATATGCCATTCTTTGGATAATTTGATATTTGAGTTTCTAGTTTATTAGTTCTTTATATATTTTGGAGACCAGTTCTCTGTCAAATTTAGGGTTAGTGAAGACCTCTTCTCATTCTGTCTCAGAGAAACATCACCATTTTGTCTTATTGACCATGTCCTTTGCCTTTCAAAAGCTCCACAGTTTCAGGAGGTGCCATTTATTAATTGTTGCTCTCAGTGTCTGTACTACTGGTATTCTATTTAGGAAGTGGTCTCCTGTGTGCATGCATTAAAAGCTACTTCCCACTTTCTCGTCTATCAGGTTCAGTGTAAATGAATTTATGTTAAACTCTTTGACCAACTTGAACTTGATTTTTTTGGGGGGGTATGGTAACATATATAGATCTATTTACATTCTTCTACATTTTTTTTAGAAGTGGAAAGAGCTATTTATTGAATTTTTCAAAATACTTTTTTTTTCATTAAATTATTTTATTTATTTATTTATTTATTTTTTATAACCAAGTCCATTTAAATGAAAACAAACATTTATAGACAATATTTGGGAATTTGGGCATCATTCTTTCCAAACTACTTCCTGCTGGTAAGGGGCACTGTCATGGGGGATTCTAAGAAGATGCATTCTTCTACATCTTGACATCCAATTACTCCAGCACCATTTGTTGATGATCCTATCTCTTTTTCATTGTACAATTTTAGGTGTTCATAAGTGTGTGGATTAATAGTAGAGTCTTCTATTTGATTCTGTTGATCCACGTGTCTGTTTTTATGCCACTTTTACTATGTTGATCTTGCCTATCTAAGAACATGGGAGATCTTTCCATTTTCTAATTTCTTCTTCAATTTCCTTCTTCAAAGACTTAAAGTTCTTGTCATACAGGTCTTTCACTTGTTTGGTTAGAGTTACCTCATGATAGTTGATATTCTTATTTGGCTATTATAAATGGTGATGTTTCTCTGATTTCTTTCTCAGCCAATTTATCATTTGCATATAGGAAAGCTACTGATTTCTTTGTGTTAATCATGTATCCCACTACATTTCTGCATATGTTAATCTACTGTAGAAGTTCCCTGGCAAAGCCAGGGTGCATGCCTTTAATCCCAAAACTTTGGAGGCAGAAGCAGGTGGCTCTCTGGGAGTTCGAGACCAGCCTGGTTTACAAGAGCTAGTTCCAGGACAGCCTCCAAAGCCACAGAGAAACTCTGTCTCAAACAAAAACAAAACAAATAAAAACAGAAGAAGTTTTCTGGCAGAATTTTTTGGCAACTTACATATATAATCATATCATCTGGAAATAGAAAAGTTTGACTTCTTTTCTTCCAGGTTGTGTCCCCTTCATCTCCTTTTGTTATCTTATTGCTTTAGCTAGAACTGTGTGTACTATGTTGAATAGATGTGTAAAGAATAGTAGTCTTGTCTTGTTTCTGATTTTAGTGGGATTGTTTTGAGTTTCTCTCCTTTTAGTTTGATGTTGACTGTAGTCTTGGTGTATATTACCTTTATTATGTTTAGGTATGTTCCTTGTATCCTTGTTCTCCCCAAGACTTTTTATCAGGAAGTGGTGTTGTATTCTGTTGAAGGATTTTTCAGCATCTAACAAGATGATCATATGGGTTTTTCTTTTCATTTATTTATATGTTAAATTACATTGATAGATTTTCATCTGTTTAAACATCCATACATCTATATCTAGGATGAAGCCTATTTAATCATGGGGGATGATTTTTTTTTATTTGTTCTTAGATTCAGTTTGCCAGTAATTTATTGAATATTTTTGTAACAATGTTAATGAGGGAACTTGTTCTGTAATTATCTTTCTTAGTTGTGTCTTTGTGTGGTTTGTATATCAGGGTAACTGTAACTTTGTAAAAAGAGTTTGGCAATTTTCCTTCTGTTTTTATTGTGTGGAATAATTTGAGAAATATTGGATTAGCTCTTCTTTGAAATTGTAGTAGAATCCTGCATTGAAACCATCTCGCGTTGGGCTTTATTTATTTGTTTGCTTGTTTTCTTGGGACACTTTTGATGACTGCTTCTATTTTCCTGGGTGCTACTGGTTTATTTAAATCATGTATCCAGTCTTAATTTAATTTTGACATTTGGTATTTATTCAAAAAATTTCTCATTTCTTTCATATTTCCCAATTTTGTGGAGTATAGGTTTTTAAAATATAACCTAATGATTCTCTGGATTTCCTCAGTGTCTGTTGTTATGTCCCCCTTTTCCTTTCTGATTTTGTTAATTTGGATATTTCATCTCTGCTTTTTGGTTAGTTTCAATAAGGGTTTGTCTATCTTGTTGATTTTCCTCAAAGAACCAACTCTTTGCTTCATTGATTCATTCTATTGTGCTCTTTATTTCTATTTTAATGATTTCAGCCCTCAATTTGATTATTTTCTATTATTTACTTCTCCTGAGTAAGTTTGCTTCTTTTTATTCTAGAGCTTTCAGGTGTGCTGTTATGTTACTAGTATGACCTTTCTCCAGGTTTTCCACGTAGGCACTTAGTGCTATGAACTTTTCTCTTAGCACTGCTTTCATGGTGCCCTATAAGTTTGGGTATGGTGTGCTTTCATTTTCATTGAATTGCAGGGGTATGCTTTCATTTTCATTGTAGGAAGTCTTTAATTTCTTTATTTCTTTCTTCCTTGACCTAGTGATGATTATGTTGAGTATTGTTTAACTTCCAAAAGTTTATAGACTTTCTACAATTAGTGTTATTCTTGAATTTTAACTTTAAACCATGGTGATCTGATAAAATACAGGTTATTCCAAATTCCTTGTTTCTGTTGATATATTATTTGTTGTTGAATATGTGGCCAATTTTAGAGAAGTTCCATGAGGTACTGAGAAGAAGGTATTTTGTGTGTGTGTGTGTGTGTGTGTGTGTGTGTGTGTGTGTGTGTGTGTGTATTTGGGTAAAGTGTACCATAGAAGTCTGTTAAGTCCATCTGAATCATATCATGTAAGTTACCTTATTTCTCTGTTAATTTTCTGTCTGACAAACCTATCCATTGGTGATAGTGGGGTGATGAAGTCTACTACTATTTGCGTGTGATTTGATGTGTGATTTAAGTTTTAGTAATAATTCTTTTACAAAGGTGGTTGCCCTTGTATTTGGGGCATAGTTCTTCAGAAATGAGACTTCATGTTGATAGATTTTCCTGTGGTGAATATCCTTCCGCATTTCTTTTGATTAATTTTAGTTTGAAGTCATTTTTGTTAGATATTAGGATAGCTATCTAGGCTTTTTTCATATGTCCACTTGATCAGAAAATCTTTTCCTGATCCTTTACATTGAGGTAATATTTGTCATTGATGTTTATATGTATATTTTGTATGCAGCAGAATAATGTGTCCTGTTTTGTACCCATTCTGTTAGCCTGTGTCTTTTTTAGAAGTGAATGAGTGCATTAATAATAAGAAATATTAATGACCAGTGGGTGTTCATTCCTGTTTTTTTTTTTTTTTTTTTTTTTTTTGGTTTTGGTGATGGTGGTGGTAGTATTGATGTTCCCCTTGTTTGGGGTATGCTGGTGTGAGGTTATCTACTGGCAGTGGTTTTGTGGGTGCAGCTAACCTCCTTGGGTTGGAGATTTCCTTCTAGTATTTTCTGTAGGGCTAGATTTGTGGCTAGGGACTGTTTAAATATTTGTTTTTTGTTATGGAATATCTTGTTATCTCAGTCTATGGTGATCAACAGCTTTGATTGTTATGGTAATCTGGGCTACCACGCATGGTCTTTTAATGTCTGCAGAACTTCTGTTCAGGACCTTCTGTCTTTCATTGCTTCCTTTGAGAAGTAGGGTATAATTCTGATAGGTCTGCCTTTATATGTTACTTGACCTTTTTTCTTTGCTGCTCTTAACATTCTTTCTTTATTACATAATTCTATTTGGTGGAAGAGACATTTTTATCCACAATACATTTGACTTGTAATGGTTCTTTCAGTTTGTAGGATACAATGTAGAAATCTCCTTTATCTAACCCTTGACAAGCATGTTGACACAAATGAGTCAGCATAAATTGCCAGAGTTCAGGCTCCAGCAAGTTTTGCTTATAAGGGAAATGACCCTAACCTACTGTGACACTCAAAATCTTAGTCACTGACATCCAGAAACTTGCTAATCGTGAAGATGGTAATTTTTACCTTAAGTCATACTGATAATTGGGCTGTGTGAGAAGATGAGGCTCAGTGGGTAAGGTAAGTGCAAGGATCTGAATCCAAACCTTCAGTGTCTACAGCATAAAACATAGCAGTGCCTACCTGTACCCCAAGTGCTGGGGCTGAGCAAAGACGGATGTCTGCCAGAGTACTCACTTGACAGCCTGTTAACCAGGAATGGGTGAGTTCCCAGTTCAATGAGACACACTGCCTCAAAAAATAATGCGGAGAAGTGCTGAAGAAAACATATCAAAGTCAACCACTGCCCTCCACATGTATACACATCTAGGTCACCTATGAACACACACACGTGTATGTATACTCACATTAAGAAAATGCTGTTTAACAGACCTATGCTTGAGCCTAAATCTCCCTTATGTTATTCTTATATAAGCCCCTTTGGACTGAACTTTATGATGTTGCCTCAGGGAATGCATAGTCTCTACTTGTGATTGGAGCCTGCAGTTGCTGGGCACTCGTCTTTCCTGCAATGCTCTCTCCAGAGCATTAACCACTACTAACATGTAATGCTTCTTTTCAAACAATGTCAGGGAATTTGCTATCAATTTTGGAGCTAAACCGCTTTTTAGCTACAGAAATGATACAAGCATTGCCTCTAGTGGTTATTTTGAAGATTCATGTTTAATTGGGCAAGTTATCAACATGGAGAAAGCAGATAGCATGATAATATTTATTTATTTATTTGGGATTGAATTAGAAATATTGTCAAATGCATTTTAGTTTGTAATATGCTATAATTGTCCTCATAAAGAAAAAAAAAGATAATGTTATCCTTCTGAAATGAAGCAATAAGGGACAAAGTTGATAGTAAAAAAAAATGAATACCAAGAAATATTCAGATATATAAGCAGTTTCTGAAATATCTTTAACTTTTTATCAACACATCTAGGTTATTAAACATAATGCACAAAGCAGAATAGATAGAGGATTGGGAGAGGAAGTTGGGGCAACATTGTAAACACTGTGTGTCTGTGAACACAGCTGATATGTAGATGTGAGGATGTGCATGGACATCATATGCTGCTCATTTAGGCAGATTCTAGAGAAACTCTGGCCTCTAGCAGGAACATAGTGTGGCTGGATGAATGAAGCAAACAACCATTTCCCTGGCTTTCTACAACTGGCTGGTCCTTGCAGCAGGATCAGTGAGTTCTGGATGGGGTGGAAAGCCAAGCATCTGTGAGGGAAGCTGATACTAGACTGTTACAGAAACCATTGAGACACCTGGGTGGCATTTTGAAGAAAGATAATGGAAGAAGTCAGAAAGACCAGGCCAACCACATGAAAAAGACAGAATTAATGTCATTAATGTTGTAGTCAGCTTTTTTGAGGCCACCAACCAGCCACCAAATTGTCACATAGGAATTTATTATTAATTGCAAATGTTCAGCCTTACCTTATGCTTGTCCCACTAGCTCTTATAATTTTATTTAACCTGTTTCTTATCATTGCATTTTGCCTCAGGTATTTTTAACCTATCTTTCATTCTGTATGCCATAATTCCCTGCTTCCTTCCTGTCTGGCTAGATGGTGACTTCTTGGATATCTAGCCCTGTGAATCTCCCTTTTTTCTCTCTTCTTTTTTTTCCCTGTGGAGCCTAGATTTCTACTACCATGTATTCTCTCTTCCCACCAGCCCCACCTATCTTTCCATTGGCTAGCTATTGACCATTCAGCTTTTATTAGACCAATTGGGTGCCTTAGACAGGCAGAACAACACATCTTTATATCATTAAACAAATGAAGCAAAACCAAATGTAACATCTTTACACAGTTAAAGTAATATTCCAAAACTTAAGCAAATGTAACACATGTTTACATAATTACAGCAATATTCCACAACAAATAGTGAACTAGCAAACCAAAATAAACTAAGATATATGGCTATGTTACATCTGCTTGTTGAGCTCCTAATATCCATATTTGGTAATGGTATGGTTTCCCCCACTACCTAGGATATTATCTGTGTATAGTATGAATCAATGATACGGGTTCAGTTCAATTAGGTTATGTGGTGGTTTGAAAGAAAGTGGTATGGCACTATTAGGAGGTGTGGGTTTGTTGGAGTAGGCATGGCTTTGTTGGAGGAAGTTGTCACTTGTGGGGGTGAGCCTTGAGGTCTCCTTTGCTCAGATACACAGTTCATTTCCTGTTGCCTATGGATCAAGATGGAGAACTCTCAGTTACTGCTACAGCACAATGTCAGCCTGCATGCTGATATATCCCATGTTGATGAAAATGTACTAGACCTTTGAAACTGTAAATTATCCTCTTTTAAATGTTTTCCTTTATAAAAGTTGCCATGGTCATGGTTGTCTCTTCACAGCAATAGAAACCTTAGATAAGACAGAAATAGTTCCTTGTGTTATTTTTTACAATACATTTTCTGCATGTGTGAGTGACTATGTACATTTTGATCACTGACCTACCAAATCAAACCTCCTTCTGCCTCTATGTGGTCTTTTGAGACCAACAAGTCAGCCATTTTCTCAGAGCTGTCACTAGTACTCGGGAATGCATAGCTATTGACTAATGCTGTGGTTTGAATCTGAAATGTTCCCTCAGAAGCTTACATTTTGAACACTTGTCCACCTGGGTAAAACTGTTTCATAAGGATATGGAATCTTGAGGACATGAGGCCTAGTTGGCTGAAATAAGTTCCTCAAAATATTTGAAGAGTACATTGGGCTCCTGGTCATTCCCATCATTCTCTCTGCTTCCTAGCTCACAGTAATGTATCCAGTCTCTGATTCAGGCTCCCACTGCCATGAAGTGAGCTTTTTAGCCATGGCTTCCCAACTATGATGAACTAAAGTCTCCAAAACTCTTGCCCAAAATAAATCTTTTCTACCCTAAGTTGATTTATTAAAAGCAGAAGCAGAGAATGGAGATGTGAAAATGGTCAGCTTGACCAGAGAAAGAACATGTTTCAAGTTGTGAAAAAGGAAGCAAAAATTATGAGATGACTTTTTTTTTTCCTGGCCTCTACAGGAACTCCTACACACACACACACACACACACACACACACACACACACACACACACACACACACACACACACACACGTGCGCGCACGCACAGAAATAAGGCAGTTTTTTTTTAATTTTTTTCTGGGATATATCCCCCAAGAAGTTACCCATGCTCACTAGATGTATGCACACACAAGGAGTAATTGTGCTATATAGATTGAAAGTAAAAATGAGTTCATGAGGCCTTACCCTTTCTGGGGTTGGGTTGGGGAGAGGAGAGGGAGGGTGAGGAAGAGAGGGAAGGGAAACTGTGGTTGTATATAAAATGAATTAAAAAAATAAAATAAAATAAATGAGCTCATGGATTTGGGAGGGAAAAGTGGTGGGAGGGGGATATGGAGGAACTGGGAGGAGGGAATCACGTGGATTTGATCAAAACCCATTTTGTCATGCACGGAATTATCCAACTACAACAAAAAATTTAAAAAGAGGATTTTTTTCCACTTAAAAAGCAATCTTCTCTCTCTCTTACTCTCTCCCTCTCCTCTCCTTCCTTCCCCCTCTCTCTTTCTCTCTCTCTCTATTTAGATGTATATATTTAAGTCTCATTTTACATTCTTTGCAGTTTATGGTGTTTATCTTGTCTTAGGTTTATATGTAAACAGATCATATCTATATACAGTCTCATTGCATATTTATACTTTAACCCCGTGTCTCAGAAATCTCTATTTATTTTCCATTCCTTCCCTTCCTGCTTCCTATTCTTCATCTACATTTCTTTCCTTCTCATTTTTCCTTTCACCATTTTTTCCCTTCTCTCCAGTCTCCTGTTTATATATTTATAGAGGATTACCAAATATGATGCTCAATACTCTAGACCCATCATGTTTAACAGGCTTGTTCTCCTTATAAATTTAGCAGGAGTTTAGTTTTAAATAGCAGGAGACAGAGACCTACAGCAGTTACATAACTTGCTCAATAGTCAGACAGAAAGTGTAGAACCAGAGGCAGAGCCCAGTTAGATGCCTTGAAATCATTTTTCTCCTCAAGTTCTTCAGGGCATAATCTATGTTTTCTGGATTACCTCCTGCCCTCAACCACTTTCTTCTTACCCCTGATAGCACTGTTACTTCCTATTTTCTTGTTAGGTTTCTACTCATTCCTCAAGGTAATTAATCTTCAGTAAATACCAGTCCACCACCATTGAAATCCTTTCACTGAATGTGATATTTCCCCACTGAAACTATATAAGAGTTCACAACTCATGTGTTGAGTTTTCTGTGTGCACGTATCTACTTTTAATCCTTTAGACAAAAATCTGTCTTTAACAATGAATGAATAGGTGCTCAGTAAATCTTGCTGAATTGGGAGGAACTCAGACCTAACAATAAATTGGTTTTACAATCCAACCCATTCACCAAATTGTAACAGTTACATATTTCAAACATAAGCACCTTGAAAAGTAGGGCAGCATTATTTCATAAGTCAAGATAAGGAAATGTAGATTGTATTGATCTATTTCTTTCAGGACTTTGACAACTAGAAATGTGTGTTCTAACCGGGTTATTTTATATTTCCTGTTGGTTTTTAGTTTGTGGATTCTCCAGTTTCTAGTTTTGGGGGTAAGACTGAAACATCTGCATGAGTGCAGTTCCCACAGCAATGGATGGGAGATTGGTGGGAGAAGGTTAAGGCCAGGGTATGAAAGAATCACATTTCATCTTTCTTTTCTTTATTCTCCAGCTGCTGCTCCTTTAAAATGTTAAAAATAACTTTTACAGGGTGGCTAATATATTCCTACCCTGTGGGGACAGGCTACTTTCTCAGCTGCCCAAGATTTCAGGCAGGCTGTAGTTGTTTGGGTAAAGAAACAATTTCTTGTCTTGAGTGCTGAAGGGTTGTCACAGGGTCATAGAGAGAGCAAGGGAGCACAGCTCTGGTGAACCTGCACGTGACACACACTTCCTTAGCAGGGTTAGGGAAAGGCAGGGACAGGGTTCAGGTATGAGGCATTCAAACAGTAGTAGGGGTAGTCCAATTTTAAGGAGTAAAAGAAAATGTCCTAGCTTCAAATACGTGTGTGTGTGTGTGTGTGTGTGTGTGTGTGTGTGTGTGTGTACATGTTTAGGTGACAGCATTTGTGCTCTTGTGTGTATGGGTATATGTGCCTGTGTGAGCATGTGGATGTCAGAACTCAACTTCAGGAGTCGATCCTTAGGTGGTTTCCATTTCTTTTTAGCAGAGCAGTTTCTCGCTGTCCTGAAGCTTTCAAGTGCGCTAGACTGGTTGGATAGTGAACCCCTGGGATCTGACTTTCTTTGCCTCCCTAGCACTGGATTTCCAATCATATGCTTCTGTGTCTGGCTTTTTTAGCTTGGGTTGGAGGTGGAAGCTCAAATTCAAGTTGTTGCGCTTGCAAGATAAGTACTTTACCAAATGAGCTATCTCCACTTCTCTATTAATCTCTACCCACATACCCACCCATGCACCTTTTTTTTTTTTCTTCAGTACTTGGTATCTGGCCACTCACTGAGGTTGTGCCCATACATGAGTCCACATGAGTGACATCTCTGATAGTCACTATGGTTGATTTGATAGACCCTATAATCACCTAGGAGAAGGGTCTCTGGGTGTGCCTCTGAGACATTATCTCAATTATGTTACATGTGGTTGGAAAGCCATCTTACTATGTGTACCCATTCCCAGTACTGGCATACTGTACTATATAAAATGAAGACAGGAAGCTGAGAAGAAGCAAGTACACACTCATCATCCCTGTTCCTGGTTGCAGATGAGAAATAACCAGAGACTTCAAGTTCTTGCCACCCATCATGACTTCCCAACCATGACAGACTGTACCTTGAAGTAACTGTAAACTAAAGTACACAGAGTATTTTATCACAGCAACAAAGGAACAAAAATCTAAGATCATATCCATTCATGTTTATGACTCATGGTTTTCTCATTGGAGCAATCTTGGGAAGAAGTGTGTTGTGAACATCTGGATCATAGTGCTACTTTATGTAAGAATTGGTACCCCAGTGTCATTGGGACAGCTGTACAGTGTGCTGTCATCTCACTTCATACACTTTAGGCAAGGAGAGTACTGAGTCTGAAGTAACCAAGTAGGCCATCTGTCCTTTGTAATCCATAAGCATCTATGCTTTCTGGGAGAGATTTTACTTTCATAGAAAAAAAAATCTAAACCAAAATGATTTTTTGATGTCATGTACCTATTTTTCACATTTTATTTTATTTCATTTTATGCACAGTTTATTATGAAGAAACAATCGAGGAATGAACAAATTCTACACCAACCATATTCAACAAGCTGAAACCAGAATACAGGAGCAATCTTTTAGGTTCTGCATGTGAGATAAAGATTAAACACATAAATTGTATGTTCAGGGATCACCCAAGATAGCCCATTATGTATACATATATGTATATTCCAAGGTTACCAAATAGTTCAGCCTGAAGCACATCTGTGACAAGCTTTTCAGGTAAGAGACACTCTGTACATATGATAATATGATGTGCAATATAGAGTAGTGTTTCCATGCTGATACGTTTGAGATAGATTATTTAACCATTTCTCCAGCAGTTCATTTTGTGCAAGAAAAAAAAAAACAGCTATTATTTAAAAGCATATACCATAACCTTTACTTCTTTTATAATCACTTTCTTAGATGAAGTTCTTAAATTTAAGTATCTGAGTGTGGTGACATATATTATCTTTATGTATACATCAGCTATTTCTTTTTTCCTAAAAATCACTGCTGAGTTTTCCTTTGCAAGCTACCTTTACCTCTTCTCCACCCAGGTGATCAAAGCCTCAGCTTATTAGAATAAACTCACACCCTATTACTACCTGAAAGGTTTCCATACCTGGATACTAATTCTCTCTGCCAATGCACTAAGTCAGACCAGGGAGAATTAATGTGACTAGGTTTAATCTGAGCAAAGCAAGTCCTGGATGATCAGGGGGATGGAGAAACCATGTGGCAGGCCTAGGGTCTTGGTCTTAAATACCCTGTAGGCATGGTCTTGAACATCTCATGGAGAGGAACTGCCCCGTGACATGCTTTCTGAGGGGTGAGGTTTGGAGAGGGAGTAAGGGAAGCTGGGGCAGAACTTCTACCTAAACACTCTCCAACAGCAATGAACACATTCTCCAATAGATATTGTTTCAGGGAGGAACATGTGACCTAAGTTGTGTTAATATGGGATCATGAGGTGTAATTCTTGGATATTATAGAAAATCATTGACAAATTGAAGTCCTTCTGCCAGTTTGTAAAGCTTGTAGGACATAAGCCTAAAATATGTGAGGCACACCGCCTCAGGAAGAGCTGCCACAATTAAAGCAGAAATGACAGTGTGCCTCATAGCTGAGTGCTAGGATTCTTCATTAGCTAGCACTCCTAGAATTTCCCCCATGTGAGCCAATTCATCGTCCTTTTCAACACTAATTTTGAGCTGGGTTTTTACATTTACGAGTAGGAGTGCTATTCTAGCACATTGCTTCAAAAGAGTATGCATATATTTGAACATCTTCATAGATTTTTCCAAAATTAATTTCTGGGTAGCTTTCATCTATGCAATCAATCTAAGTGTACTCTTAGATATGGGAAAATGTCCTTTATATTGCTTAATTTTCTTCACCCATCAGAGCATCTTTAAATATGTTTCAATGATTGTTCATGACCAATGTCTGACTTTATTTTTGGGTATGTCAGTATACTTCTCAATTTCTTTATTCACTAAAAATATAAGCAACTCTTTTTCACACTGCCTTATATTTAGTGCAAATGTTTCCCTATTCATCATTTGTTTATGAATTTATGTGCAGGAAGTCTAAGCAGTTTTCTTTTTAATTTTAATGGGAATCTAACAATTTGAAGGCTTTACAAAAGGAGTTACAATGCTCACCAACATTTTTCTAACTAAATTTTAGTGCATGTGAAAATTTAAACTATACCCACTGGAATTCATTTTGGATAATGTTATTTAGGATAATTCTATTTGTAAGGTCACAGAAAACCTGGAGCTAGTGAAAGGCAGCAATATTCTTGTGAAGAGACTGGGTGATTCCTGGCAGCCATGTTCTGGTTGCAGCCACACTTCAGAGGTGTGCAGAGAAGCAGGGCAGACCTGCTACCAGGTCTGTGTCTCTGCAGCTTCCTCTCCGGCCTGTCTTCTCAGAGTGTCTTCTCAGTCTTCTCACTTCTGTCTATAACTTCTCTGTCCCAGTGGCAACTGTCTAACCATCAAGAGAAAGACTAACTCTTCCTTCACTCGTATCCAAATTCCCTGTAAAATGACTGTTTTTCTAATTTGGCTAGAGGACTGTATGTTGCCCTGAAACAAGGTCATGCTGGATGAACCCTAGCTGCTGGCAGCTCAGTCTCTGTGGATCAATTTCTTTATCTGAGAATGAAGGGAAAAGTAGTAACCAGAGAAGGGAAATATTTTGAGCTGGAGAGACAGCATATAGGAAAATGGCAGAGCAAAAATATAGAGCCAGGTTGCTTATGTTAAGACTGCCCTCCCTAACTGCAAGAGCATTGGTACCCAGGTCCCTTGTTTTTGACGTTCAGTGATTGTTTTACTGTCTATTAAGGTCTCATGGGTGTATGTATGTTTGTGAACTATGGTTTTCTGATACATGCCTCTGTCAGATTTTAGAATTGTTCCTTCCATTCTTACAGTTAGATACTTTCCTTTTTCTTTTCTTCTCTTTCTTTTCCCCACATTTGCTAGATATAGATTCCGTTATTTATTTTTTCCAGAGAGGATATATTTTTATAATGTTTTATACATTTTAACTTATTCAACCTGTTAATTTTACTCACTTATCAGATGTATAATTGCCCCTCAAATCCATGATAATTCTAAGAAATTTGAATTTCTAGTAGCTGTCATATATAAATCAAAATATTAATTACTTATTCTTTGCTAAAGTATGTTTATTTCTATTATATGACTCATAGAATTGGCCAGAATGTGCAATAGTAATAATTGTGCTAATACTTACAACTTCTGGAACTACGCATACTAAAGTCTCATATTAGAAAGCAAAGTGAATCTTGTATTGTGTGGTATTAACGTTGCTCACACTTTGTTGATGATGAAGTGGTTGGTTGGAAAGATCAAGTCTTCTATTACATAATTCAGAACCACATCTCTGATTATTATTCATGCTATGTTCTCTTAGAAGAGAAAACCAAGTATGGTTTTCAGAAGTACCTCTGTATGCCAAGAAAACTCAGAATTTTACAGGATATTATAACTTTTGCAGTTTTAGAAAGGTTGTTGGTAAAACTTTTTGTCTTTGGAGATTTATTTGAAAATCATTTGTATTATAATGACATCAAGGCCACTTCTGAATGTTACTGTCATGAAGGAGTTAACAATTGTGTAAATGCTACCCTGAAGATAGAGTATGGGAGAAAACCAGTTAAAAGCTCCAATTCAGGGTAGGGGAGAGATCCACAGTCTCCATCTCCAGCTGAGAAGCTGTTGACAATTCATGGTTGTTGGGGGAGGGTCGCTTTTCTTTGAAGATGTGGCCACTGGTGAGTTCTCCATACTCCAGTGGATGGTCCCACACTCTTCACATATGGGCAAACTAATTGTACTGAGAGAGCAAGCAGTCAGGGGGAAAGAAGACAAGAGCAATAATGAACAACAGAAAGGGGAAAGGAGTGCACGGAATTGGGAGGGAGATGTGATGCAGAATATCCTAGGGATGGTGTTGAAGTGAAGGAGTGGGTGTAGATATGAACAAGATGTACTGTATTTGTGTATGGTGCTTTCAAATAATAAATTAAAAAGAGATAAAATGCATCTTAAAATTCAGTTTGAAGTGAGAAGGAAAGGGAGGCATGCTGTTATTAAACCACCTGTACAAGATTTCTATTTTCCTTATTTTAAAAAGTTATGGTGTAGAGAAATTTCCCACTGCCTGTAAACTTGTTACTATGTAATTTGGGCACAGTTTAGGATACAATTTGATTTTAGAAAAGGTAACAGCTACATTAATAGAGAAAGCTCCAGGTGTTATATCACCTTCTGAATAGATGACACATAAACTCAGGGAATCTTCATTTATGAAAGCTGTAAGCCTTTCAGCTCCCATAAATAGATATCTTGGTAGTCAGGAGCTAAGGAATATCACAAAGTCATCATATTGAAGCTTAAAGTCCTGCTCCAGTGGAAGGTTTACCCAGTGCAAGTATAAGAACTCTGCTCTGGCAAGGGAGGTTTCCCCAGCAAAGTCTGTTCTGCCTCATCCAGCCCTCCCAGTTCTGCTCTGCCTCCCACAAAAGTTGTTAAAGCTGGGCTCCACTCTGGAAAAAAAAGTCACATCACACACCAAACCTTACCCAAGAGATTTCCTGGGAAGGAAGAACCCAGGCAGGTGGCTGCCTCTAGGGTTAGAAGCAGCAGTGAACTGAACAGGGCAAAGAATTTACTTAGGTTCAGGGAGAAGTGGGGGGGTGGTTTCCAAGGTAGTTTGGAATTGGTGTGATTTCAAGCAAGCCCTAGTCCTGGGGCTGGGGAAGGATGTTGATTTTTCCTTGGCTCCTTTCATTGTATAAAAGCTCCTTGGAAAACTATTTGAAAGCTAGTATTTGAATACATATATTTGTTCACCATTCTAAAGGCAGTACAACCTGGAAGAATGGAGCCTAAAAATGAAGTGCACTATTTCTCATTAACGGCCAACTTTATTCAGAGCATTGGACAATTTATATTCTGAGGTTTCAAAGGAATCACCTAAGGAAAGTGTACAATTACAAGGACAAGCTTCCCACGTCGAAAACATGTTTTCCTTAGAGGCATATAAACAAATAAAAATTTCTGGTTGCAATGAATAATCTGAAGTAAACTCACTCTTATTCTTTACACCTGGGAGGAGCAGAGAAACACATTGCAAGAATAATTCTGTGTTTCTGAAGAAAGTGAGGTCACAAGACTCAGGATTCCCCTTGTACAACTACGCTTCAACATAGATTGAGAGGATTCAAAAGACATTTAGCAGATGTGGTTGCTGGGAATTGAACTCAGGACCTCTGGAAGAGCAGTCAGAGCTCTTCTTTCTATTTTTGTTTCCACAGAAGATGAAAAGATGTGGATGCCTTTCAGACTAATGTGGTTTGATCACGCCAGACCGCCTGAAACAGAGTACAAGGTGATCTTACATTTAAAACAGCTGGACAAAACAGCCCTACAGACTACAGCCAGGATATCTGAATCTTCTTCGAATCCCCCATGATAGCGCCCCTTACCAGCAGGAAGTAGTTTGGAAAGAATGACGCCC
This sequence comes from Phodopus roborovskii, assembly GCF_943737965.1. NCBI lineage: Eukaryota > Metazoa > Chordata > Mammalia > Rodentia > Cricetidae > Phodopus > Phodopus roborovskii. Next base: position 13,757,193 of record NW_026125391.1, read on the forward strand.
AAATTCCCAAATATTGTGTATAAAAGTTTGTTTTCATTTAATTGGACTTTGTTATATAAAATTAAATAAAATAATAATAAAAAAACAAAAGACATTTAGCTTGCATTAGAAAGAAAAATTATGTGGTAAAAAGAGGGGCAATTAATTGGTGTTTTCTGAAAAAAAATTAGGGGAATAGCTGTTTGTCAATGACAAAATGACTGAAATAAACAACTTGAAAGGTAGGAAGTGACTTTTTTTTTAACATATCGATCCCAGTTCTCTCTTCCTCCCTTCCTCTCTTCCTCTTTCTTCCCCCTCTCTCCCACCCTCCCATGACATCCCCTCCCCACTCTACATGTAGGGTGATGCCCTCCAGGAGGGGTCATCTAAATCTGTCAAGTCATTTGGAGTAAGGGCTAGGCTTTCCCTCTGGCCTCTAGGTTAAGAGAGTATCCCTCCATGGAGAATGTGCCCCCAAAGCCCTTTCGTGCATCAGGGATACATCCTGGTTCCACTGTCCATGGTCCCTTAGACTGCCCAGGCCTTCTAGCTGAGACCCATATTCAGGGGGTCTGAGTCAGTCCAATGCTGCATTCCCAGCTATCAGTCTGGGTGCCCATTAGCTCCTCCTTGTTCAGGTCAGCTGTCTCTTTATGTTTCTGTAGCCTGGTCTTGTCCTCCCTCTCTGCATCTGGATTCCAGTTCGGCTCAGTGTTTAGTTGTGGGTGTTTGCTTCTGTTTCCATCAGCTACTAGATGAGGGCTCTATGATGATGGATAAGTTAATCATTAATCTCATTACCAGGGAAGGGCATTTATGGTAGCCTTTCCACTGTTGCTCAAATTGTTAGTTGGGATCAGTCTTGTAGGTCTCTGCACATTTATCTAGATTCAGTTTTCTGGAAAAATGACTTTTAAATTTCATATTTCTGAGGGTTTTAGTCCTTTAGTTACACAACTGAGTCAGGAGGTAGCATGACTGGGAAGGAGGAGAAAGATGAAGTACAGTATGGAGGGGAAAGTGACAGGAAGAAGGGAACAAGAGACCTAGAGAGCCTTGGTACCCCAATAACTCTCTGAAGGAAGGCCCACATTCCCTTAGTGAGCCACCTCTTCCTGAAGCCCCACCTCTTAAGTCTCCACTGTCAATAGCACAGCCATTGGCAGGACTCAGGACATTAAGGTTGAAACCATGGCAAAGCCTTTCAAAGAATATTGCATCCAATTTTCTGTTTGAAGTTAGTTGCTTAGCAGCAATATAAACCTTTTCCTAGCCCAAGACAATGCACCTCACTGTTCTCAGGGAAGTCTAGACTTCCCCTCCCTGATCTAACAAACTGGAGTGTTGATCACTCTCACTCTCCTGCTCAGAAGCAGCAGAGATGGAAGGCATATGTGAAGGACTGGGCTCCTGCACAGCTGACTTTTCCACAGGAAGCACTATTCAGATCCATGTGTGCTTGGGATGGGTATGATTGTATACCAAATGTGACATGCTTGGATGGATTATCTAGTATGATCTTAAGACACAGGCAATGCCAGCTGACATATGGACAACGTGTTACACAACTGATGCTCACCACAAGCTGGTGTTTAATACTCTGACTGGCTGCTATCATGGTGTTCATGCATCCTGTGGAATGAGACAGCATTTATCCACCTATGAATTTCTGTAAAGAATTTCATTTGAATAGAAGAGCCTTTATTTTCATTGTCATTCTGCCTTAAAAATTGTTTAATATTAATAATTCAGTCATCAAAATGGAAGCCTGATATGTATTAACATATTAGAAATACTTTAACATTTGAGATGTATAATTGACAACATATCTGCAAACAGCAAAATATTAACAGTTTTATTTTAAAATTACTTTTAGGTTTTTAAGAATGTTATTCTATCAATGTACTTATTCCCACAAAACTCTTCCCATTATCTTCATTAAATAAAAATTAGAAACTTTGGCTCACACAGCCTTCAATAAAGAAAGTGAGCAGTCTTTTTAGCTTCCTCTGGATTCTGTAAGTGGAATACTAAAGTAATTTTTAAAAGCTGTTGCAATAAATGTCAATAAAATGCAGCCCACATTACCTCATTCTCAAGGAAACATTAACTAGGCACTTACCTGAATATGTAAAATTAAAATAATGACTGAGTGGTTTTGATGGCTCATGGTTAAGCCTTGGAAGGATGCATGGAGGCAAGGACATTAGATTTCTACATGCCCTATTATTGATTTTATGCAACAGCCCCCAATTCTTTGCATTTCTGAAACTTACAAGGGCAGGTGCCACCTGCTACTTTATAGGGTATTATATGGGCTTCTGGATTTTTCCTGAATAACATTTCCATGTAGAGTTATGTATGGCCTTTGCACAACCTCACACCATAAGTTTTCTTTCAGAGTTTTATCTCATTTAATGATCAGTTTTTGTACTGGAGGAAATAATTGCAAATGTGGCTTCCTTAATTGGATTTTCTTTCTTTTTTTCATAATGCATAATGATTTGTGTGCTATAACTCATTGTGTGTGTGTGTGTGTGTGTGTGTTGCTTTCTAGCTAAGGAACTGTTGCTTTCTTAGACCACTTCCTTTGTACTTATAATAAACACACTCTTTGACTCATTAGGATTTCCCCAATCACTACACGGGATTTAGAAAAGCCTTGGGGACTGTACACAAAAGCCCTGAAATAAATGCTTCAAGACCAGCTGGCTACTGGCAAGAACTGAGTCTCCCTCTACTGCATCAGCCTTTGAGCTTACTGATGTCAGTTTGTGGCCAAGCGGGAAGACAGGGAAAATGCTTTAGCTGCAGAGATTTCACAAATATCTTGAAGTCATTGACTGCTTCAAGTCAGTAATGGTAATGTTTTGTATGTTAAGTGCTATGGGCCAACTTTTATATTAGTCTCAACTCACGGTTTAAAGAATTTGCCAATCAATGAGAGGAGCAAGTAACAGTTTGGGATCCGCTGTCAATAGTTGATATCCAAGGTTTCCTAGTGAAGAAGTCTTTTCATTCTGCTGTCATTTAAACAGGAAGAAAAAAAGTCTGTGCCCTCTAATTTAATTCAAAACCTTGAAAGACACTTTCTGACCACTTTCAAAATTCTGGTTCTAGAAATAAAAATGAAAGCATTCTTAATTTTATGCTGCAGTAATTACAGATGCAAAGTTAAAATCTGTCTCTTAGATGTGACAAACGTTACCTAGTGTTTTCATAATGGCACAATAGTTTTGTGACACACACAATCAAAATGTCATCATTGCATATTACCCAGCCACTGATCACACAGTTCTTTGCCAGTGAGTCTTTTCTTAGTTCATGTGTTTCCAAAGTACTTACTGCATAAATGAAAGATTGGGGCTTAGCTGACCTAGATTGAGTTGCAGGGATTTGAAATTCAAGATTCAATCATATTGGCTTTACCTCAGTTCAATTCTTTCTTCAATTTTCTGGATGACTTCTAGATTCTTCTTTTTGACAATGGAAATAGTTCATACTTGATTAAGAAGAAAAATCCAGTATAAACTGAAACAAAATGAAAATATGGTAAAATAATGCCTGTTTATATGTTTTTTTAAATAAGTTACTGTGAATAGTGTCTGTTTTACATTCCAGTGAAAGAAACTGGGAGTTCTCTGCCTCCTCTGAAACCTCTCTAGCTATTGACAGGGAAGCTACAGGCAGATGTACAGTTTTATTTGGAAATAAACTTGTCCTCTCAAAACAACACCTGAACTGTGAGTGATGTTTAATCCCATTTCACCTCCCACTCTCAAACTCTGGGTTGAATGTAAAATATTTTTATCTGTGACTTATGAAGAATCAACAACAGAGAGACTCAATGTGGACATAGAGACATTGTACCTCTTTCTAAATCCACAAAATTAGGAAAAACCTTTGAAGTGTATCCAGAAGGTATGAAATTTTGAAAACATAATCTTACATAGAGGGTCACTTCAGAAAAGATTCAACACTTCAAACTCTCTTTTCATTTCAGAAAAGAAAATTATTAAAAATTCTGTAGAACCTTAAATACTTAATTTCCCTTAGAAATGTAAACTAATATTGAATTGGAAAATACTTTGACCTAAAAGAAAATAAGTATTACAAAGCTGAATGATTGCAGATATAACTGTATAACTAATACAACTTCTTTAGGAGAGTTCTTTCCTAGTCTTTTGCTGGGATTTAATCTTCAATGTGACCTATCAAGTATGTAGTGACTTAATTACATGGTGGTGGTGTGTAGTGGTGGGACCTTTGGAAGAAGTTTAGAATTAGGTCCTCAGTGAGGACACTCCATGATGGTTCATGGCTGCATCAGAGAAAGAAAGCACAAAAATTGCTTGTGTGTTCTCTGCTGCTCATCCAACCAACCAGCAGAATATGGTTTTACTTGGAAAATTATTATACGTTGATAAGACTTGGAAAAAATTATGGTGTGATGGAATAAGGGACTTAGAATTACACTCAAACATTAAACAATTAGAAAAACAGAAAGAAAAAGTACCAAGTTTTCATTTTTAGATATTGGGCAAAGAGAGGCATAGAGTATTGATTCCTGAAAGAAGGATTCCTGAAAGAAGGCCTACATTATAGGCCAAACCAAGGAGAACATGTTCCATCTCCTCTGCCCTCGAAAGCCAAGCAGAGGCTTGCCTGGTTAACTCCAGGAAGGCAGCCATACAACAAAGCAGCTAGAGCTGTGATTCTCCCAGCTCTACAGTTCTGTAGTTTAAGCGTTCCCTCCCAGCGCGGCTGCTAGAAAGATAATTCTGAACAATTCTCAGAGTCGTTCAGAGTGGTGAAGACAGATTTTACCAAAGCCAAATCTTGTAGAATCTTAAAGCCAAAATAAACAGCACAGATACAGAGTTCTGAAGCCCAGCAGGAGCTGGTTACCACTCTTAGCATATGTGGAGAAAACATGAGAGACCAAGACAGAAGCCAACAGAAGAGGTAGGACAGTCTTGTGAGCTCATGGAGTCAACCTCTGACATACTGAATATCTGGCAGAATCTTCTTAAAAGATGTTAAATATTAAACAAAGGGCTTTTCCATTCATCTTCCCACCCCCTTTTCCTTTCCTTCTTCCTTGCTTTCTTCTCTCCTCCCATTCTTTTCTTCCTTTCTTCTTTCTTTCTAAGCCACAAAGGACAGAACTGAGTAAGTTATCTCCATGCTCCAAAAACTCCAAGAAAATAGACTCCCCTAGTTCAATAAAAATGTAATATAAAATGCCCAGAAGCTGGGAAATATGACCCACAGAGCTTCAATAACTTACCAGCAGAAAGATACTACAAAAGACCTGGATAAGAAAATTAGCAAATTATGACACCAAGTGTTATTATGAACACTGCAGGTCAAGGAAAAAGGAATATTATGAGAAGAGAAACAGCAAAGAAGAAAGACTCAAATGAATCATTAGAGATGAAAAGCGAGATGAAAAACAGGCTGTATTTGGTTAATAATATGAGTCATAAAAAGTGTAGTTTGATTAAAGGCACAGCAATAGAAATGATCCCAAATGGATGACAAGGTTAAAAAATTAATATGAATTATACTTGTTGGATAATACCAAATGCATTGGAAAAACCTGGAACAAAGAGGAAGCCAAAAACCAGACAACAAAAATTTTCAAAATTGTTGGAAACTGAATTTATAAGTACCCAAATTTCAAGAAACAAGATATGAAAATTATAATGAATTATAGCATAAATAGCTACAAACAAGTGAAAACAATGCAATAGTAGACAAAAAACCAAGGCATTAGTTATATTCCATAGTGAAAAAAAGGACAGATTTGTTACTATGAACCAACCAAAGGAGAAGAGCTGGTTGCAATGCCTTTCAAGAACACACAGAAGATACAGTCATGACAGGACTGTGTGAGCAGTGATGATGTTTCAGGATTAGGGAAACAGACATAAAGACCACTATTGATATTTTACATTAAAAGATTCTTGGAAATAGTGTTTATTCTCTCTGTGTATGTATGTTATGTTGTGCCTAGCTGTCACACAAGTAGGTATGTCAGAAGTCAACTCTAAGATGTCAGTTCATGCCTGTGATTTGGTGGAGTCAGATAACTGAACTCAGGTTGCCCGGCCTGTGGGCTAGGCTGTCTATCTACTGAAGCATCTCACTAGCTGACATCAGCAAATCTTCACTGTGAGAAGTTTGGTTTGTTTTGTATTAAATTCAGACCAAATACAGGGAATGGAAATGTGACTACAAATCACAGGAAACAATAAATATATCATTTTACATAAAATATTAAATGTAAACAGAAAGAAAACATAAATATGTTTTAGTATTTCTTCAAAATGTACTAATTACCTAAAGCAAAACTAACAATGACTTTCAAAAATCATAGTGTTTGTTTCAGTGATTTTAGTGTTTGTTTCAGTGATTTTAGAGCAATGATCTAACGGACAAGAGGATTGATGGAATCATGTTGGTTAAAGTTCCTTTCAGTGTGTGTGAAGTGGCATAATGTTATCTCTTGGTTAGCTCTGATAAGTGGAATGTATATGATGTCATGCTTAGAGTGGCCAAGGAAGAAACAAGACATTTAGATACTAAGCAAATAGAACTGATGAAACGAAAATCCAAATATAAAATTTAATTAAAACTAAAGGTAGTAAATAGAGAATGAAAAGGAAAAAGTGGAGAAGACAGATGCAAAGAGAATAAAAAACACTAAATATTAATATTTCATTTTACTCTTTGCAACAAGCACATGCTTTTGTTACTTACAATATGTTGGAGTAATCTTTTCTGGAAGGTTGTACTCAGAATGTGACAGAAATAAGGGAGATGATTTAGTAGTTTCAATGTACTAACAGTTAGTATTTCGTGTTTTAGTTAAGAGACAGCTTGCTAAATTTTATACAAAAAATAAAACACAACCATCGACATAACCCATGTCAGAAACGAAAACTATAGAATAGAGATTCAGTTGGTACTTACAAAAAAAACCTGTATTAATCAACTTTATCTTTAACTTTCTTGTTGATTATATTTTCTCTGCATTTGTTTTCACAACATTGATGGGGAAAACCACCACTGTATCCAAGAAGCAACAATTTGATTCCTCTTTTATATTTCTTTTAGCTTCTGTGCAAAACATTTATTTGGTTTTGTTATTTGTATTTGGAAAACTCAATACATACGCACATTTAAAACGATTTTGTTGAGTAATAATTTAGCTTTGCAGCTTCTCCCTGCAGGCTCCCTGTCACACTTTTCTTCTCCCTCCTGGGAGGGAGCAAGCAGCTAAGTTTGGATATATAGGTCTGAATTTAAGCATCACCTTATACCTACATTGCAAGAACTTAGGATTTCTGTATCTCTGCTTTCTTCCCCACTACTTTTCCTGTTACTTTATCAAGTCCATGAATTCTTCTTTTATATTTAAAGTATTTAATTCCTCTCCTTTCATTGTTACTGTTACTCTCGAATGTCTTTCTAGACGTACTGACACATGTATGATGTCTTTTACAGTTAATACATACCACTCCCTTCTTCTGAGCTTATTTTCTTCTTACAAAATGGTCCTCTTGTGAAGTGTCACATGAGAAGTGGAGTTAAAGTAAAATGGATCATTATGTTAATGCTTGGTATTTTAGGATTAGATGGCTGCATAATAATTTGAGCAAAGTAATGTTTACCAAAGCAACAAGACAACTACAAAAATTAGTACAAATAAAAGAAACAGATGTAAAAATCTTTATATTATGACTACCTTATATGCCATCCTAGAGCCTTTACCTATTATCTGATGGAAGCAGAAGCAGACACCCACAGCTAAACACTGAGCCAATCTCCTGGAATCCAGTTGCAGAGAGGGAGGAGTGATAAGCAAAGGGGTGAAGACCAGGCAGAAGAAATCCACAGAAACTACTGAACAAGGAGGAGCTCATGGACTCTAGTCTGATACTGAGAAACTAGCATAGGACCAACCCAGATTCCCTGAATGTGGTCTTAGTTGGGAGGACTGGACAGTCTCTGGGGCCTCTGGTAGTGGATCAGTATTTATCCCTAGTATATGAATGGACTTTGGGAGCCCATTCCATGTAGAGGGCTACTCTCTCAGCCTAGACACATGGGGGAGGGCCTAGGCCCTGCTCCAAATGATATGATAGACTTTGAAGACTCCCATAGAAGGTCTCACACTCCCTGGGGAGCAGAAAAGGAATGGGGTGGGGGTTGGTGAAGGAAACAGGGGAGAGCAGGAGTGAGCATGAACTGGGATTGATATGTAAAACAAGGTTGTTTCAAATTTAAATTAAAAAATTATAAAAAAGTAATCCACATCCTCATGATATTTTAGAAAAAACTTTATACTCATGGTTGATTTCTTAGAATTTTTGTTTCTTGGATTTATGTTTTTTTTTTTTTTTTTTCCATGTTAAATGCCTCTCATGATTCATTCCTGAACCTGAGTTAGCTGATGTTTCCTTTGAGGACTGCCTTAATGAAGCTCTGCTTTTGGTGTCTTGAGCTTTCTCTGCAGTCTTCATACAAACAAAAGAATCCCAGCTACACTGAATTTTCTTCATAATTCTACAGTGTGGAATTTCCCTTTCTATTAAAGTGCACCATACACGTTTTTATTCCACATTATTTATATACAAAATTCACGTGGAATGAAGGAGAAAGTTTCCTCAGTGTTTGGTAAGTCATTCACAGCTAGGGCAGCTAATAGGTGGCTTTCAGTGTAGATTGAGGGATGATCTGTTTTAAGTTTTGTAAACATGTGAGAATCAGCGTGTCGTCTTGTGTGAACCCACCGTGAGTTTGCAAAGGTCTATAGTTTTAGCATCTCTCCTTACAATAACAAAAGTAATACATGTAACTTTTAAACTGCTTTTCGTCCTATGGACCCATGTCTCTGATCAGGATGCAACTGCTGTGTTTCAGCTAGCATGAAGGCAATCTCAGAGAACAGAAGAGCTTTCAGGAAAAGAAGCATTGGTGTTTCCTCTTCAGTAGCAGTGTGGACCGGGGTCAAGGACAGTCAGTTCGGTGCTGAAACTCCTGACATAGAGTCCAACATTGGGTTAGTTCATATTAAAAACTTTTAGAAATAGTTTTGTTTATTCTCTCTCTGTGTACGTATGTTTGTTTATGTGTAGGTGCATAGCTATCACACATATAGGGATATGGTGATTTTGGTTTTTTACCTCACTGTTCTTTTGCTCTTTTAATTGGTAGTAATTATTTGGTTTTATGTTTACTTTTTATATAATTTAATGTTGGATTTCCATATCCATCGCAGTCACACACCACACCACACCACACCACACCACACACACACACATACACACACACACACACACACACACGAGATTAAAAATAAAAATTAAATTAAGTTGAGGAGTCTGGGTAAGAGCATCTTTGCAAAGCAAAACTAAGTAAGATGCAACCACTAGACAACGTCCTGCTTACTCACCCTTTCAGAGTTCTGGAAAATCAAACTCTTAGAAGTTTATTAATTTTGAGAAGCTTAAATCCATCAAATCTGTTCAGCTGAGTATAAAACAGTCTATCACTTGTTACAAAATTCCTTGTCTCAAAATATGTCTTAAAATGGAAAGAACGATGCCCAAATTCCCAAATATTGTCTATAAATGTTTGTTTTCATTTAAATGGACTTGGTTATATAAAATAAATAAAAAGAAACAACAGCAAAAGGAAAAAGAAATCTGTGCATGGCTACACACAGTGGTGCACACATATAATCCCAGCACTTGGGAGGCAGGGTGGGGGGAGATCTCTGTGAGTTGGAAGTAAACTCTATTTGCAAAGTTGATTTCAGCCTACACAGCCAGAATGACATAGTGAGACACTGTCTAAACAAACAATAACAAAGAAGGAAAAAAATAGAAAAAAAGAGTTTGACGGAGTAAGTACTACTATTATTTATTATATAGTTCTCTGAGACAATCACTGCTTTGGATTTTTTGTGAATAAATTAATAGAAAACATTCAATGTAAATAGAAGCAAACATGCAAAATAACCTGATTCTAAATTATGGTTGCATTGAAGGTGTGCACACCATACAGCAAGTATTCCCCTGAACTTGGATACATCAATGGAAGAATTCAATGTTGGTCTTTCTTTCAGTAGTTATGAGTACAACAGGTGAAGGAAAATAAAAGTGAGACTCCTATGGTGTGTGTGTCTTTGTGCTAGTTAGATTTTGGTCAACTTGACATAAGCTAAAGTTATTGAAGAAGATGAAACAGCTGGCAAAATGCTCTTATTGATGTGGGAGGACTTAGCCCACTGTGGGTGGTTCCAGATCTAGGCTGAAGGTCCTGAGTGTTGTAGAAAGGTTGAGCAAGTCAGGAAGAAAATTGCAGTAATCAGTCCTTGCCTCCCGGTTTATGTATTTTTTGCCTAGACATCCATGGTGTATAATATGATAGTATATGTATGTTATCCCAAAAATTCTACTAGAGAACACCTATAGTGGATAAATGCCTTCATTAATATGGCTGGATACAAGATTAACCAAAAAAAAAAAAAAAAAAATCAGGAGCTCTCCTATATACAAATGATAAATGGGTTGAGAAAGAAATCAGAGAAACAACACCCTTTACAATAGCCACAAATAATATAAAATATCTTGGGTTAAATCTAACAAAACAAATGAAAGACCTATATGACAAGAATTTTAAGTCTTTGAAGAAAGAAGTTGGGGAAGAGGTCAGAAAACGGAAAGCTCTCCAGTGCTCATGGATTGGCAGCACTAACATAGTAAAAATTGCAAATGCTGCCAGAAGTTCCATTATTGTACAGGATTGTTTCAGCTATCCTGGTTTTTTTTTTTTTTCGTATTCCATATGAAGTTGAGTATTGTTCTTTTGAGAGCAATGAAGAATTGTGATATGATTGAACATTCTTTGAGTATATGCCCAAGAGTGGTACCCACAGACATGTGGATCAATGCAATTCAATCAAAGTCCCTGACATAAACCCAAACACCTATGAACACCTGTTTGAAAAAGAAACAAAGAATATAAAATGAAAAAAAAAAAAAGAAAGTGTCTTCAACAAATGGTGCTAGCATAACTAGATGGTGGCTTGTAGAAGAATGCAAATAGGTCCATATCGATTGCCCGGCACTAAACTCACAACCAAATGAATCAAAGACCTCAACACAAATCCAGTCACACTGAAACTGATAGATGAGAAAATTGGAAACAGCCTTGAAGGCATGGCACAGGAGAATACTTCCTGAATATAACACAGACACAGAGATTGACAAATAATAAATGGGAGGGACCTCCTTAAATTGAGAAGATTTTAAAAGGCAAAGGACATGGTCAATAACACAAAATGGCAGCTTACAGAATGGGAAAAGATCTTCGCCAACCTGACAGAGGGCTGATATTCAAAATATATAATGAACTCAAGAAACTAGACATCAAAATATCAAATAATTCCCTTGAAAAATGGTGTGTAGATTTAAACAGAATTCTCAGCAGAAGAATCTTGAATGGCTGCAATACACTGAAAGGAGTGTTCAACACCCTTAGCTATCATGGAAATACCATCTTAGCACCTGTCAGAATGGTCAAGATCAAAAGTGCTAATGACAGCCTAAATTGGAAAAGATGTGAAGGAAGGAGAACACTCCTCCACATATGGTGGACTGAAAACTTTTCTTCTCCTCCTCCTTCTCGTTCTTCTTGTTGCTTTCTCTGCATAACAGTTCTGTCTGTCCTAGAACTAGCTCTTTAGACTGGGCTAGCCTCATTCTCACAGAGCTACACCTGCCTGTGCCTTCTGAGTGTTGGGATTCAAGTTTTACACCACCAACACCTGACTGGCAGTGAAAATTTTTACAGGCACTTTGGAAATCAGTATGGTGTTTTCTCAGAAATATGGGAATCAATCTACCTCAAGATCCAGCAATACCACTCTTGGTCATGTACCCAAAGAATGCTCAATCATACCTTAAGGACACTTCCTCAGCAATGTTCATAGCAACATTATTTGTAACAGCCAGAATCTGGAAAAAAAAAAAAAAAAAAAAAAAAGAACCCTCAACTGAAGAATGGACAAAGAAAATGTGGCATATTACTCAATTAAAAAACAAAAACAAACAAACAAATCAATGCAACCTTGAAATTCACAGGCAAATTGATGGAACTAGAAAAAAAAATCATCCTAAGTGAGGTAATTCAGACCCAGAAAGACAGCATGATATGTGTACTCACTCATAAATGAATATTAGATGTAAAGGAAATGATAATCCTGCTACAATAATTCTCAACCCAGATAAGCTAGGCAACAAGGAGGACCCTAAGAGGGACACATGAATCTCCCTAGGAAGAGGAAATAGTTGGGATATCTTGGGTGAACTGGCAGCAAGGGAGGGATAAAATTGAGGGAATGAGGGGATGGGAGGATGAGGGATCGGGATGGTTGAGTTGTGGGCTAGACAGAGTGGGATAATGAGTGGGGAGAAATCTTGATAGAGGGACCCATTGTGGGTTTAGGGAGAAACCTGGTGCCAGGGAGGCTCCCAGGAAACCACAAGGATGACTCTAGCTAAGACTATTAGCAATACTAGAGAGGGTCCCTGAACTGTTCATCTCTTGTAATCAGATTGGTGAGTGCTTTAGTTATCATCATAGAGTAATCTAGTACCTAATGCAAGCAGATGCAGAGATCCATAGCCAAGCACTGGACCAAGCTCTGGAAGTCCAGTTGAAGAAAGGGAGGAGGGATTGTATGAGCAAAGCAGGATCAAGATCTTGATGGTAAAAACCACAGAGACAGATGATCTGAGCTTGTGAGAACTCAAGGATTCTGGGTAACTGTGTAGCTTGGTCTTTTGTGAGTTCCCTAGCAGTGAGATCAGGACCTGCTCCTGGTGCATGGTCTGGCTCTTTGGAACATATTCCCTATGGTGGGATGCTTTGTTCAACCTTGATACAGTGGGGAAGAGCTTGGTCCTGCCTCAGCTTGATGTGTGGTGCTTTGTTGATCCCCATGGGAGGCCTTACCTCATCCAAGTGAAAAGAGAGGATAATTAGATGGGAGAGTAAGGGAGAAATGGGGGGGGGGTGATCAGCGGAGGAAGGGGAAACTGTGGTTGGTATGTAAAATAAATTTTAAAAATGATGAAAATATACACCATACAAAGTCTGAAAGCAATTCTTACAAAAGTTCAGTAAAGTCAGAAAGGCACATGAAGTGGGATGACAAGTTGAAAGTGTTTTGTATTTGCTCTGTTGTGACACTGTAATCTTCCTCCTCCACTCTGCTTCATTTTAGGAAAATATGATTTATTTGATAAAATTCTGAGATAGGCCAATACTATATTTCAATATAAGTACCTTTTTATTTCTTGGTAACTTTGACTGATGGATACACTGCTGGATTTTCTTAGTATACTAGATTGTTTGCCACATTTAATATAAAAGGAATTGAACTGGTCTGGAAAGAAGGGCACCCCTAAGGTAGACAGTGTCTACTCTGCTCTGCTTCCACAATTGCAGGGTAGTCACTCACTGGCCTGTACACAAGCAAAAATGTTTTACTTAATTGAGATTCTTGTAAACTGGTCAGGGTTTGGATATTCTCTCTCTTGAATAAGAGGGTATTTAGCTTTATTTGTAATCATGAAAATGCATCTTTTCATTCTCAATTGTAACCTTGCTACCACAAATGTTATGTTCATAAGAGCCTTAACCATTATGGCATCAAGGATGTACTAAGAGAATCTATCACTGCCAAAACAATACCACAGATCTATCATTTATTTAAATGAGGGTTGTAAACCTTTTTATTTACTTTTCAGAAACAATAACTCAGAACTCAATGTAGCCTTAAAGTATACTATAACAAATGTCTTTTGATACAGATGATATAGTTGAATTTATGACACACAGAAAGCCCTTAAATGCCATCAGTTTCATTACTGATTCCATAAGATATTGATAATAGGGCATAAAAACAGCAATTAAAATTTGATATAAGCTACCTAGTGTTTGATTAAATTTTAATTTAAATGTGCTGGATAAAAAATGTATACTTTTAAAACTAGATTATATTTAAGTTTTGTCTAAAGGGCATGCTTACATTAAATCTTAGATTGTTCCTGTATCACCAACTTTTGCATTTTAGAACTGGAGATTTTCTATCTAGATTCATTTATAAGCTTACAAAACATATTACAGGGAATGTAAAATTTAGAACACATGGATTTAAAGTGATAATTTCTCAATTCACTGATAACTTATTCACAACAGATAGTTATTTTCACATAGATCACATAGCAAGTTATCAAAAAAGCCAATTACCCTAGAACAGCATTGATGATCAAAGATTCGTAGTTACTCTCCCCATTTTCATCTGTCATCTCTGTGAATGTACCCCTGTGGAGCTCTTCAACTAAAAAGTAAGCACAGAGGAGAGCACTTCTCAGACCTATTCACTCTTTTAAACCAAAACTCAGGCGTCTTTGGCTAGAAGTGTCATCCAGTTGCCCACAAATAAAAGGTTGTGGGTTCAAGGCTGAAATAGTAAAAATAAAGCAACAACAACAAAAGCAAAAGAACTCAGACATGTTTGAGATCGAAACATTATTAGTAATGAGACTGAGACAATGAACATAAGACAATACATTCTCATATGTAAATCTGAATACAATTCAGTATTTCAAGGCTTTTGCCATTATTCTAGTCACCACACTGACTTAAAGGGGTATTCAAAATGAACACAAAAACTCAAGGCAGCATTAAGGCCTAAGTTGGCTTACAGATCCAAAAGACAGGATTGAATAAATAGGCTACTTAGGTTTGTCCCTTCTGTGTCATCCCTAAGGCTATGTTACAGGCTATATTAGTTACCTTCCTTATTGCTGACAAAGACAGCTTGAGGAAGTAAGGACATACCTGAGCTCACAGTGTGAAGGTCTAGTACATCATGGTGGTGAAGTTTTGGCATGAGGAGTGGGAGGCAGTGGGTCATATCATTTACACAGTGAAGAACCTAGGAGATGAACACTGGTTATTATCTCCTTTGTATCCAGTCTGAAAACCCAGCCCATGAAATACTGCTGTCCATATTTAGCATAGGCCTTTCTATCTCAACTACTCCACTCTAGAAATTTCTGCACAGAGATGACCCAAAGGTTGTCTCCAAGATGACTATAGATCCTATCAAATGATAGTATTAACCACATTAGAGTCCTAGTTGAGTGTAATTTAATTTGAATATGTGATGTTGGGGAAAAGATTTTAGCTAATGTATGAGACTCACCTGAAGCTTTTGTTAAAATGGACAATTTGTAGCCTGAAAACAGAATTAGTGAGTCTGCATTTCTGACAATTTTCTGGGTAATGTGTGGTTGGGGGTTACAATGATACTAAGTAGAAATGATTTAGGAACTTTTAAGTCTTGATTATATCAAACCTCACCAATATGAGCTCATTTTGTCATTCAAATGAATACCAGTTTCACCAATAAAAATTCCTGATAGACTTAGTTACCTATGAGCAAAGATTCATTATTGATCAGGCAGACATTTCAGGAAGAACAGCTAGATGACATTTTTTGGTAGTATGATTCAATTTGATTATACAGATATTGTATACTCTAAACTAGATGTCAGGTAACCACCCTCAAACATGGTCTATTTTTATAAGCACAGGAGTGTTATCTGAACTTACATAAACTATATAAAAATGTATGACATGGATTATATCATTGTTTATGCTAAGAATTTCCAAGTGAATTTTAGGCATTGTGACTTAAAAATTACTTATTATATGTAAGTCAGTTTGTATGTCTAGGTACGTTTGTGTGTGTGTGTGTGTGTGTGTGTGTGTGTGCGCGCGCGCGTGCACGCACCCACATGTGCTTGTGTGCGTTCTTACACATGCATGTGGAGAGTTCATTTGACTAGGCTGGCTGGCTAATAAGCATTAGGGATTTTCTAGCTTTGTCCCCCCAGTTCTGGAATTACAAGTGGATGTTACCAGCCCCAATTTTTATTTTGTTGCTAGTGTTAAAAGTCAGGTCTTCCTGCTTATGAAGCATTTACCAACTGAACTATTTCCCCAGACACCAACATTGTATTTTTTTGACTTATTTTTTTTTTTATGTTCAATGTTATGACTCAGAGGTCATTCAGAAATTCATAAGATCATGTATGACCATGAATAGATTTTTTTTCTTTTAGGAGTGATTGTGAATTTCACATCATGCATTCTGATACTACCTACATCCAACTCTGCCCTTGCAATATCCCCTCCAAAACAAAACCAAATAAAAAAAAAAAGAAAACAAAAGCCAAACAAAACAAAACAAAATATTAAAGATGAAGACTCTTGTTGTGGAAACTGTAGTATGGCCTCTTGAGTCCATACTTTTAGTCCATTCATCTTTACTTGCAAGTGTTCAATGACAAGAGTCATTGGTCTGGCTCAAAGCCTCTGGATTATGCCATATCACCAATAATGGGCTCTCACTGGGGCTTCCTCTCGGATATCCTGTTGTTGTCCCATGTAATGGCGATCCTGTTGTTTTGTACATATAGGTTCATCCCCTTCACATGTTCCAATAGTTCCAATAGTGGATTTTGGGATGGGTCAACTCATAGCCCTGGTCTTGGGCCTGGGTTGGTCAGCTTGCTAGCTTTCCCTCATTGTCTTGAGTTCTCCAGGGAAGCTCTCTAGCACTTCCTTGGCTAGCTCACCCAATGCAGCCTACAGCAAACAACAGGGTCAGTTCTCCTGTTCTTGGGCCCCCACATCTGGGTCCACCTCACTCATATCACCAGGGTCAGCTCTCCTGTTTTGCCTAGGCAAGGTGCAAGGCCCTCTCACAATTGCTGTAAGGGACATAAGAGGTGGGTGGGGGGTTACCTCTCCTCCTCTCACACCCTCAGGGCTGGCTCATCTGAGACCATGACAACAGGGTCAGCACCAGTATGCTGCCCAGACAGGGTGCAGAGCCTGTTCTCCTGTGTGATGCAGCTGGTGTGGGGAAGAGCTAGTTTCCTTACTTGTGACCCCAGGCCAGCTCTCTTGCCTGCCACAGGTAGCAAGCAAGGGCATCTTTCCCTCATCCATGCCACCCATGACAGAAGATGGGGTGGTAGCCCTCTGGGCTGACTTACCTGTGTCCCTGACAACAAGGTCGGCTCTAGTATCCTTCCCAGATGAGGTACACACCTATGGTGAGGGGTGGGGCCATCTTTCCTGAGTGTTAGAGTGAGCTTTCTCCTGAGGTTAGGGCCCGTTTCTCCACTGCATTGTTCAGTGAGGGGCAGGGCTGGGCACACCAGTGGCAGTAAAGTGTGGGACCAGCTCAGCACAGCATGGTTCCAGTGATCCCTGTGGTAACACAGGCCAGGGACATCCTCACAAACACCAGCTGCAGCAGGACCAGGAATGTAGACATGGCCCTTGGCAGTAGGTTGGGGCTGGATACCACCAGCCCTCACCCCCAATAGCAGCACTAGCAACTAAGATCGGAATGACCTCCAGCTGTCAACAGTGTCTGAGGTGGCTGACCAGACCCTGATCATCCACATGACACTCTGTAGTAGCCCTGGCCTGAGGGACACCACACTGTGGCACCAGAGTGACAGTGCAGGCCACTCAGATGAGAATATCCCTGGTAGCAGCATGGCCTTTAGCCTCTCTCATGGCCACAGATTGTGGCTCATACCCCAGGCATCTATGTGGAATTTGGTGGCACCATGGGGCATGGATATCAGTATAGACACTGGATGTGGTAGGATCATGGACCCAGACATGGTCCTATGCAGCAGCCTGGGACCAAATGTCACCAAGCTCCCAGATGGCAGCATAGGATACCTAGACCCACATGGCTCCCACAGCAGCATGCCTCTTGGACACCAACATGGCTCCAAGTGGCATGATTTTCATTTGCTCTCAGGATCCATAGACATCAACATAGACCATGAATGAGTCAGGGCCACAGACCCAGAGATGGCTCTTGGCAGCAACATGGACTAGGGATATCAACATAGACCCAGGCAGTGCCAGGACCATGAATCCAGACACAGTCCTTGGCAGCAGCCCAGGACAGGTTGTCACCATGGTTCCGGGTAGCTGTGCAGACCACCCAGATTAGCATGGCCCCCACAGAAGCAAAGACCTAGGACACACAGTTGGTGGCCCAGACCACAGGCCCTTGCATTGATCTCAGTGATGACAGGAGCCACAGACATCATCACAGGCTACCTCAGATGCTCTAGGGTCCCAGACCAAGACCCAGCCCTTGGTCATAGCTCCAGCCCAGACATCTCCCTGGACTCAGGTGGGCAGTTGGACATTCACATTAGCCAGTTCCTCACCACCCTCACCTCTCCAGAACTACCTCTCCCCACAGCCCATAAACCATTCTGCTTCCTCTCTTCCACCTCCCCACCCTGTGCTCTCTCACCACAATGGTGCCCAACTGTCCAGTGCCAGGGATCTTGGTTGGGTCACAGGTGACAATTGGTGAGTACTGCTTGCCTTAACCACAAGAGATGTCATGGAATTGTTGCCTTTCCTCTCTCCTGTGCCTGGACCTAGAGACCTTGGACTTGGTATGGTTGTACCTTATTGCCCAGTGCCAGAGGCTCCAGGTTGATTGTGACCCAGGAGACCCAAAAGTCTGGTGAGGGAGAAGGTATATCGTCTCAACCATGAATAAATATTGACAAGTAGAAGGCTTTATTCAATACTGGTCAGGTCCACACCTGGGACTCATTCTCAGAGTATACTTCTGAACTGCATTAGTCAAGGACTCACAAGGCTAGTCCTTCCTGCCTTTATGCAATCAGAGGCAAGCATACATCATAGCATACTTCCTGCCCATGTGTGATCAAGCATACATCCTGTGCTGTTTGGACAACCAAGCTTGTTTACAGAAGCAAAAACACACAGCTTGCTATTTTGCATGAACAAATATTTTGCCCCCAGCATTCCAAGAATGTATCTGTCCTTGGGCAAGTAGAGCTGACAGGTTAGAGGCATTTTTATTTTTAGATCTCTTAAGCACAGTATTTTAAATTGAAAACATAACATTTGCTATCACATTCCCTCCTGACTTGAATCCTGAGTCAAATTGTTGGTTCTGTGATGGGTACCTGTTCATATTAATATCTAGTATCATTGGCTTAATGGCACTCAGAAGGGAGTTTATGTATCTAGTTGAGGCACTAATGATGCAAGGGCCAACAGTAATTGGCAGAAACAGAAGGGCCAAAGGCCCTGTGATGACTGACATCAGAGTTACTATCCAGAAGGAACATGAAAATCAGAATGGGGACCAGTCAATAATTTTTTTCTCAGATCTTTTTTCTTGCCATGTTTTCCCCATAAGTGCAGCCAAATTATCTCCTATGATTCTTGAGTGGTTTGCAGAGAAATAACACTTTTCTTTTAAAGACACACAATAACTTCATTGTCCTGGACAGAGCAGGTTGCGTATCTATCACACTGTGGAACTATTTCAGCTAATGAATCTACCTATTGATAGGTTTGGGTCTATTTGGTTTTAATAGGTACCTTTCCTGGTTTGCCAATAGGCACTATTGGTAGGCATTTTGTTGCTTTTGCCAGGGACCTTGCTTTTGACCAATCATTCCAGTCTTTTGTTGAGTATAAGGGGACATTATACTCTCTTCTATAACTGCTTCTTAGCTAAAATTAGTACATTATAGTCAGTACTCAGGAAGAATGTACTGTTAGCCAAAGACCAGGAGGGATTCAGGCAATGGGGCATTCATCAGATGCATCTCTCTGGTTCACTGACCAAGATGAAAAGACAGGGAATGATCACATTAGTTAGACTGGTTTATACCAGCATTCAGCAAGTCCAGGGCTCTAAGTTTGTAATCCACAGCTTATTACTGGATGGGTCTGTCAATTGAGTAGAAATCTGTCAGATATAGACTAAGGACAGAAGTTAAAATTAAGAAACTTAAAGGAAAACTTACATTTAGAGTTTCCAGGCCCACAGTCTTGATAGTTAAGGGAGAGAAACAGTCCAAAGACCAGGGGAGAAAGAGAGATCCTGCCCTCAGGAATAGGCAGGTGGAGAAATTTAGGCTGTTGATTTATGAGTGCTTATCTGTGAAAAGTGGATCTAAGTCTTCCTTGACTCCCTGAAGCTTATATTTTTGTTTGTTTGTTTGTTTACAATAGAGATAAAAGTTTTAGACATATTAGCAATACCACGGTCTGTAATCTCTACTGAAATTCATATTTTAGGAAAAGCAGCTAACAGGTGTCTGCAAAAAAGGTGGATTAGACTCTTGCCTTCAAGTCTTAGCAAAAGCTGTGGCTTTAGGTTATAAAGCATGATAAAAAAAGAGCCTCTGTCCAAAGGGTTGAATATATATACTGGACAGATATGTTTAGCATGATGGGAATCACTTTTAAGTCTATTCTTAGAAGACAATTAGAGATAAATATATAATCTTGATCTTGTGACTAATAATATAGTCAGTGATTTATCAGCTGTGGTTGTTTAAATGAGAACCACTCTCATAGGCTCACATTAACAGGAGGTGCGGCCTTTTGGAGTAGGTGTGGTCTTGTAGGAAGAAGTATGCCACTGGGGGCTGGCTTTGAGGTTTCAGATGCTCAAGCCAAGCCCAGTGTCACTCATTCCTCCTGCTGCCTGCCAATGTAAATATAGAATTCTCAGCTACAACTTCAATGCCATATCTGCATGCATGCCACCATACTTCTCTTCATAATGAGAATGGACTAAGCCTCTAACCTATAAGTGAACCCCAATTAAATGTTTTCCTTTATAAGATCTGCCATCATCATGCTTCTTCACAGCAATAGAAACATAACTAAGGTAGAAGTTGGTATTGCCTGATAGCCCAGGCAATAATTTTGTTTGGAAGACTATGGAACAACTTGGAACTCTGTACTAGTAAAACAACTGGGCACTTTAAGTGGGACCTAATAGACCACAGTAGTAGAAGGATGGAAGGTAGTGATTCTGAGGGTTGTTTGAAATCTGAGGGCATGACTTAAGAAATTTCAGGAGAGAGTATGTGGCCTATACTGGAGCTGGGTTAACCTGAGTGGCATGCACTGCCACCATGGGAAATGATGATATTCAGACCTAACTGCTACTCAGGACCATGTCAGGGTCAATGGTCCTATGGCTCCTGGGGTCCATGCCTATGTTCAAGTCTGGTATTGCCACCAAAGGTCACCCAGAACCCAAGGATTGAGAATGCAACTTGAGGGCTTTTTGTGTCCAGGGACATGACACCACCAGAATCATCCTAATCTGAGTGGTTCATGCTTCTACCGGAGGCATGACGTTGCCTGGGCCCAAGCTACTGCTAAGGGCCATGTCTGGGTCCATGGTCCAGCTTCAGCTGGTGTCTATGTTGATGTCTGTGGCCCATGTCACTTCAAGGGGCCATAGGAACCATGTGTGATGAAATCAGAGTGCCATCCTGAGCAGGCCCCACCCTTCACTGGCCCAAGGAAAACTAGCCCTTCCTCTCACTGGATACTACAGCAAGAGAGCTAGTCCCAGTGTTCACATGAGAGTTGATATCTACTCTCAGGATAGATGTCCCAGGGAGAACTGACCCTGATAGCATGTGTATAGGGAAGCTGGCTCCACTTTCTTGTGTGAGGTGGGTGACCACAGTAGTTTGTCCTGACCAGCGCAACTACCACTCAGACCTTGGGTTGGCCCACCCTAACATCTACCTTATCTAGGACCTGCTGGAGCTCATAAAGGGACTGGTCTAGCAGGATCTCTATGACTTGGGGAGTCACTGGATATCCCAGAGGAGTCCAGTGAGGATTGAGTGATGATGTTATGCCAGAAACCAGAGTCCTTGAACCAGACCAGTGATTCATTGCAATTAACAAAATGTTAATTGGTCAAAGGGTGGCACACTGCCACCAGGAATGAAGAGATGTTGGGGAGGTTGAAAAGAAGGAAAAATGAAAGCAGTTTGTCATCTGTTACATATATACTCTCCTCCCCCAAAAATGTCACCTATGAAATATATATTATGAAATATGTGTGAAATAAGTAGAAAGTGTGAGGAACCATAACATGCTTAATTGGCCACAATCTCACTTTTTCATTTTTTCACAGTGTGGTTTGAGTAGGCATGGCCCCATAGGCTCACATATGTGAAGTTTGGTCATTGGGCAGTAGTGCTACTTGACAGAGATTAGGATCGCCTTGTTGGAAGAAGTGTGTCACAAGGGGTAGGACTTGAGGTCTCAAATTTTTAAGCCAGACCCAGTGTCTTGCTCTTTCTGTTGCTTGCAGATCTAGATTTAGAACTCTCAACTCCTTCTCCAGCTAGTATCAGCCTGTATACCACCACGTTTCCTGGACTAAACCGCTGAACCTCTAAGCCAGCTCCAATGAAATGTTTTCCATTATAAGAGTTGTGGTGGTCTTGGTGTCTCTACATAGCAGTAGAATACATAGTATTTATCTTTTATTTATTTATTTATTTATTTATTTATTTATTTATTTATTTTTATTTGCTTTATTTATTTATATATAAATACATGCTGACCCAAAACTTAAAATTCGCATGTTCTTTGTGACTTTAGTCTGAACTGGTTAGCACTCCCATGTTGCAGTGAAAATTTGGATCATATTTTGTTTCTCAGAGATGATACAATTAGTTACAGGTTGTATGGTACCTATTATTTCAAAAATATTTATACATCTTTACTAATTAAGAATGCTTTGCAAATTAAGAATGCTTAATTTCATTCATATACTAAATAATTGTGCAATCATAAAATGAATAAAACTCCCATTGAATTTTAAATGAAATTATTTAGTGCCTCCAAGTAAAGTTTTTAATAAAGACATTAAAATGCTATTGAAAAATCTTTATTGTATGGAGGAATGGCCCCTCTATTGCTAGACTTTTTAATGTATGCAATAAAATGATCATAGATATATGTCTTTGGGTTTATTTATGATATGTATAACATTTATTGATTTACATGTATAAACCATCTCTGTATCCTTTGAATGAAATCAATTAGTCATGATAAATGATCTTTTTGATATAAGCTTGCATCTAGTTCTCAAGTGTTTTACTGGGGATTTGTGTATCTATGTTTATTACAGACAACAATTTGTGATCTTTTTTTATTACTTTCATGGGTATCTGTTGTGATGTCTCCCTTTTTTTTCCAATTTCATTAATTTGTGTCTTTTCTATTTATTTTGGTTAACTTTGATAACAGTTTGTCAACCTTGTTTTTTATTTAACTTCATTTCACTGATTCTTTGTTATTGCTGTTTTTATATCTACTGCTATTAATTACATTCTGATATTAGTTATCTGTTTTTAATCTGTTTCGGATTTTGTTTGTTCTTTTCTCCTCTAAGGTCTTCATGCAATTTGAAGTCTCTCTTTTGATGCAGATACTTAGCATTGTTAACGTCCTTAATTATATATCATAGATTTGGTATGTGTTTTCATCTTACTCATTTTACTCTGGACTTTAAAAGTTTTTCTTTCTTGACTTCATCAGTAACCCAATTATTATTCAGTGGTGTGTTATTTAGTCTCCGTGGGTTTATGTACTTTCTGTAATGTTTTACTCCTGTGGATTCTAATTTTATCCAATTGTGATCTGGTAAAATGCAAGATGTCATTTCAATTTTTCTTTTATATTTTTTTAAGACTTGTTTTGTGTCCTAATTTATAATCAATTTTGGAGAAATTTTCATGGGTGCTTTAGTGTTTGGTTTAAAGGTTCTATAGTCCACTTACTTATGGTGCCATTTAAATGCAGTATTTCTCTGTTTCATTTTTTTCCTAAACAACCTATCAAATTGTTGTGACTGAAATTAAAATTTATTTTCTAAAAGACCAAAGTAGAATTGGGGTTATATAATACAAAACTCTGTTGGAAAATTTTAAAATTAATTTTATCTTCTGAATTTAAGGAAGCATGAATAACCTTATATTCTCTTAAATCAAAGTAACGAAGCATCTCACGGAAGGTTAGAATTACTTTTGAACTAAATTGAGGGGGTAATTATTTATGTGAAATACAGTATTTAAATTTTTATGTATTTTTTTCTAAAATGTGAAGATGATATAGGAGGCAGGTACTGTGTAGGGTCATTTTGGACATAAACCATATTTTATTTATCTCTGTATCTCAGAGATTATGACCCTCACTCAGCAAATTCTTGGTGACTAGGGCTGTATCGACTCAGTGTCCCAACAAGGAACAATTATGACTTTCTTGCTATAGAAGTTGCCTTTTCTGTGTAAGGGACATCTATCTTGTGACACCAGCTCTGTATATACATTCCAGTATTAGAAGTATTGGTCTACATGCTTATACCTGACATGTTCTATCCTCTTTTGACATTTTTTCACATGACACTACTAACTACTGAGAGAGTAGAGAAAATGCCCAGTTTAAAAAACAAAAACAAACAAACAAAAACAGATATGTAGGATGAAAAAGGCCAAGGGAAAACAAAAAACAAAAGCATCCTGCCTCTGATTAGATCTGCGACCAGGGACAAGGAAAATCATCCTGACTCTGACTTGCTCCAGGAACAGGGCTTGAAATACCACCAAGCCCTTAGCTTGAACCAGAATCAGGCTACAAAAATCTATCAGTACCAAGCCACCCTGAAAAGCTCTGTCTCCCCAAGAATTCCTACATAAGGTCTGTACCCTGTTCAGTTTAATGCTCTCGCCCTAAAGGAAGTCACTACCCTTGATATTTCCTTCCCAATGAATCTCTTGAGTGAAGTTTTTTGAATGATGTAACACTTTTGCTGGAGCAGAGCCCAGTCATGACAACTGTCACCAAAGCCTGAGCTGGAGCAGAGCCATAAAACTTTCCCTAGGGAAACTTTCCCCTGCCAGAGCAAAGTTGTTACACTTGCATTGGGTAAACCTTTCCCTGGAGAAGAGCTCTAAGCTGCTATGCATAATAGTGACTTTGTGGTATTCTGTGGCTCCCTACTGCCAGGATACCTTTCCATCTTAGCTGCAACACTTACAAAACATCAATTCTGCTCTAAACAGTGGTATAACTATTTTATTTATTAGAAAGCAGATGGTTTGATTGCAGAGTCGTTTCTAACTTATAATGCTTGGTCAGCAACATTCTATCATTGCTAGTTTACAAACACTCATAGTAAAAAAAAAATAATAACCAGTGATAACCATGAACAACAGTGACTTCACCATCCAGGCCCGTAACAGAAGTGCCTGTGCTCTTTGAGCATCCTATTTGGGGGGTCTTATAAAAATCCACAAGGAGAAACAGAAAGACACATAGGGTGCTTGGAACGACAGAAAAGGTGGGTTGAATTTCATATTACCTTCAAATTAAGGATGAAATGAGGAAGGGTGCTGGGATTGGCTCTGAGACTGGGGACACAGTGTTGGGAAGACTGATGAAACCAGGATGGCCTGGGATCATTCAGTTAATTCTAAGTTAGAAAATGTTTATAGGTCCAGGTGATGTGGGGAGGGGATAGTTTATGTGGAAAGAAACAATTAGGAAAGGTAAAGACTAAAAAGGAAAATCACAGGATTAATTATCTTTAAAATTTTAAAATTATTTTTAATGATATTTGTGGGTGAATGTCTACCTGAAGGTAACACATGAGTGCTGTATCCTCAGCAGCCAGAGGCACCAGGTCACCTGGAACAGTATTTACAGGTTGTTGTAAGAATTGAGTAGTAATTGCATTTTAGCACTGAGCCATCTCTCCAGAACTCATTGTCTTTGTACAAATGGATTTATTAAAATCATGAACATATAAAGGAAAAACTACAAAGAATCATGCGCTTGCCTCTAAGTAAGCAATTATAGAAATGATAAATAAAATGCCCTACCAGTTTACTTTTAGATATAATATTCTTTAGATATAATAATCTAAGATTCTATGGATTCTAGAAGCATTGTTATACTAATTGTATTAGTTATTTCCCATTGTTGTGACAGGATACCTGAAGGAAGTATCTAAAGAAAAAGAGGTTTCAGCTCAGGCTCTATCTGCGGTGGGAGGAGCTTGCAGCCTGGCTTGATCAAATGTTGGCAGATCAGACAGTGGCCAGTTTTAACTGTCAAAGCCCATCCCCTGGGTTGTATATCTGCCAAATGGCTCTGCATCTCAAAAGTTTTACAACCTCCCATAGCATTCAAACATCTGGGGGGCCAAGTGACCAAACACACAACTCGGTGGTAGACATTTTACATTTAATCTACCAAAATAGCAACAGAGCTAGAACCCTGGGTAAACTAAAGAGGATACAAGGTATCTGCTGTGACGAAATGGTAACACCTCCTTGTCTCAATAAGAAGAGATAAAAAGAACCAAGAGAGAATGGTTAGAGAAAGGATCAAAGGAAGGTGCCTGAGTTCAGTCTGAAAGTAAATTTGCAGATGAGGTTTCCCTTCTGACAATTCATGAGTATTGTGAGGAGCTAGAGCAGGCAGGGCTACATCTACTGATATAGCCTTCAGAAGACAGACCAGAGGAGATGCCCTGAAAATTGCCAAGTAGCAATGAAGACTCAGATTGCTTTGTGTTTACATTTTCCTTTTCTTGAACTGCCTCTGTGGGTGAATGACTTGAGTAGAAAGAGATCACTCAGAAAGTTCAAACAGACCTGCTTTGTTTCTGGTGGGTGTACGGTTAGGTTAAATGAGCATACTTTCCTTACAGCACTCCACTGGGCTGAATTAAAGATGAAAAGTACAGTAACATGCTGGCCTGTTGGGGAGACAGCATTTGGCATGGCCAGGAAGGGACATGGTGCTTCTTGGATTCATCTCACATCATGTTAGGGGAGCCAGCAAAAACGAGTTCTGAGAGAAGGCTCTCTTGACCACAGCTCAGCACAGCTTAGCCCAGATCACCACGGCCAATGCTGTTTAGTCTATGTTGAGCAATGAAAAGATACTTGGGATGTGAATTATTGAGCTCAGTAGTTCAACCTAGTTTAACCATGCTTAGAGAATGCAACACACAGGGAGATGTTTCTATGCGTAAAAACCCCAAACGCATGTTGTGAGTCACACTGGTGAACATGACAGCAGTGAAACACATACATTTGACCTTTCTCAAAATGATAAAAGAAAATTTTCAAGTGAGCTCTCAGGGAATTCTGTAGGTAGCTATATACAAGCCTTTTCTTGGCCTCTCAGATGGGAAACTGAAGTGAGATTAAGGGCAATCAGTGTTTCTTAGCACCAACCAATGTCCAGTCATCAGACTTTGAGACCATTATAAGGCCTTATCATGGTCTCAAGCCAAACTGACTTGTGTAGTGTTTAACAACAAAACAGAAATCTTGAGATGCAGACAATATGAGATCTGGAAGTGTTCACCTGCCTTCAAGAGCCACCAAATGTTTACTTTCTTCTGATTTTGTTCCATGCTGTTTTTACTGGTAATGCATATTTTGCCCCAAACTAATTTAGTGGCTTAGTGGGAATGAAATCATAAATGAAGAGAAAATGGAGAAACTGCTGGCTGGTGGAATGACCCACGATTAATAAATTGTGCAGCATGTGACTTGGCAGCTCTTTGATACACAAGCATAGCCCACACCCCACCCTGTGCCCCTTGTAAATTCTAGTTGGCTTTCCTATACATTATTATGTGGATTCCTTATAACCACTTCCCTTTCTGATTTTCCAGAAACAGGGTATAAAGTTTCCCTAAACGCCAATAAAATGTGAAATCTTATCCTTCCTCTTTAAGCCGGCTTTGTGCAGCCATCTTCTAAAATAGGAACAGCAAATATCTTGAGTATTGGTATTTTTCTATTATAAATTCATTCAGTAGTTACCATTCTTTGTAATATCACAATTTTCATTTCATCAAGTTTGCTAAAATTATTGGAAAGGACACTGAAAAAAATTTTAATATTTTCTTTTTTGCCTTTAAAAAACAAAAATAATTTCTCACGTCACTGTGAAGAAAAGTTCTCATACCTGTATTACTGCAGCTCATGGATGGTCTTCTCCACCTAGACAGATGAGCACAAAAGCAGTGCCCAAACTTCATATCCTTTCAGACACCAGCTCGGCTTTCTGACATCTTCCTAAAGTAACATTAAAAACTCAGAGGTTCAAGTGTTGATTTTGTTTACATAATCAGAAACTACTCATCAGCTGTGGAGAGAATGACCTCAGACATCATCACAAGTTGTGACACAGTAACTCAGAGGGATGTTTTCATCAGTATTTACCTTGCTGAAGAATTTAACAAGTGTTTAAGAGGAGGTTTCCATTTCGAGTGGAGGAGCTGGGGATACAAACAACTTCACCATTTGTAATGTCTTTTGTTCTTTTTATTATTTATTTTAATTTCTTTTTTACATGGGAATTTGGCAGGAAAAAGGCTGAATATATGTATATAACATTACATCATTTGTGTTAAATCATCTTGTGCTTTGAGGGCCTTCCAAATTCAGAGAGTAGAAATTAGTCAGAATGAAATGATAAATCCTGCAATATATTCCAAAGCCTCTGAGAGTGTTCACGGCATGTTTAAACCAGACCTGTTGTGATAAAACTTGAATGATCCATCATTACCTTGGAATAAAGTTGGAGAGACAATTTGCAAAAGTACCTTGGTAAGTTTGGCGTGAAGAGCAGATAACATCATTAAAGTTTAATTTTTCTCATTTCCAGCACAACTTAGCAAGACAGGTAACAGTTTGGAAATTCTGATATTCTCTCATCTGCATTTCTTAACACAAGACTTCTGGCTTTCTAGATTTTGACATTTCACTGCTTCTAGGCTTGAGACTGGGGAGCAGTGTGAAGACTGACGTGCTCATAGAGATTTGGTATCAGCCACATTTGTACTGGAAAACAGTAACACTGTTAGCCATGACTATGGAAAGAGAAAAAAATTCACACTGGTGTAGGCCTGCTCTGGAGAATCTGTATGTGGCCTTGGCCCTTATTTAGACATGTCACTCCTGTCACCCAGCAAGACACATTTGTTTTAGGAAACACAGTTTGCTTGTGTTATAGAAAGTAAGAAAAGTTCCTCTTCCTGGTATAAGTGAAACATGAAGAAGAAAGGGTCCATGAGACAAGAAGGAAGTCAGACCCCCAGTTCCTGTGTTGGCTAGGTAGCGACTGTGCCATGAGATTGAAGTGTGACGTTGGGAAAAGGGGCACATCACCCAGTTCTTCACTTAGAAGAAACTACAGGGGAGGGGACACCAATATGTGGCAGACTGCCCTAGTTAAGGGGGGCAGAGCACCAATTTGCACAGTTTCCAGCACATCTGAATCTTCTTCAGCCTGCTGGGATTTGATGGCTGAGATTTAAGTTCACAGATCTGAAGAGTGGGGTATCATTCAGCATGGGAACAAGCAGACAACATGGTGGCATATACAGCTGTAATACAGTAGAAACATGGGTCTGATATCTGTGATCATCAGGGGAAGACTAAGAATTGGGGGTTGGGTGCTGTCCCTAGGGAAAGGAATCTCCTTATTCCAAGTGTGACAATAAATCAGTCAACTTTGGAGTGTAAGGAGAGTTTAGGAAAGGAAGATAGCAGATTGAATGTGAGCATTATGTTGTGAAAAATAGACAGGACCTGTGTCTGTGTGGGTAGCAACTTAGAGAGGTGACTTGGCTGGGGACATCAAACAAAACAATTAACTACCTAAGCAGTCCATCACACATGCACCACAATGAGCTTTAAGCTGGGTAAATCTAGTGTTCAGTTTTGTTCCTATTAAGCAGTAAATAAAGTATATATATATATATATATATATATATATATATATATGTATGTATATACATATATATATATATATATATATATATAAATCTATTTCAAAACAATAGATAAAGAAGCTACATTTGCAGCATACTTGAGAATTTCTGACACTCTCATCCTTGGAGTAAATCTGAGTGGTACCTGATGAGCAGAGGCACTACTCCTGAATACCCAAGTGTGCCATTAGATATCATCTCATATCTTTTTTTATAATATATGTTTTCCTAAGTCTGAAAATTTGAATCTTTCCATCGTTCCTCCTTATAAACATTAAAATTTGTAAACTGATACTGTGGGTCACTCCAGGTTTATAAACATGTTTTATTCCACCCACAGACTACTTAAAAACATAAGCCAGCTAGGAGGCCTAGGCAGTCTATGGGGCCTCTGACAGTGGAACAGTATTTATCCCTAGTGCACAAATGGACATTGGGAGCCCATTCCCCGTGTGGAATACTCTTTCAACCCAGATACAAGGAGGAGGGCCTAGACACCCAAATAATGTGACAGACTTTGGTGATCCCTTACGGAAAGCCTCATCATCCCTAGGGAATGGATATGTGGTGGGATTGGGGGTTGGTGGGAGGGAACTGGGATTGATATATAAAATAAGACTGTTTCTAAATTAAATAAAGAAAAGGAAGGAAGGAAGGAAGGAAGGAAGGAAGGAAGGAAGGAAGGAAGGAAGGAAGAAAAGCCATCCAGCCTCAATGGGAGGGCTTTTGTCTTGTCTTATTTTATCTTGCTTTGTCCTGCTTGGCTGTCTTCTCTTGGAAGTCTTCTCTTTTCTAAAGAGAAAACAAAGAGGGAGTGGATCTGAGGAAGAGGGGAGATGTGGGGGAACTAGGAGGAGTGGAGGGAGGGAAAATACAAAAAGAGAATCATATTTGAAATCATGATAGATCTAACAAAATAATGGGTCTTGGCTATTGGTGGAAAGATGCAGAGATCTGGCACCCTTCCATCTTCATTCTAAAGATCAGAGGTTGCTCACTTGGTTTTTGTGGCCTGTCATGTGTATGGGTATGTTTCACTTTGACACTCCCATTGTGTCTCCTAAGCATGCCTCTACCAGATACCTTTGGTTTTGTAAACCCCTGGCATTCTAGCATTGACATCGTGACAGATGTACCCAAAGAACCAATTTTGGCTTTAATCTGTGGCCCAGCCCTGCACAGGGCTTGTCTTGTAACACAGCTGCAATACAAACCCTTCATTTTTGTTGTCTAATCCAATTCCTTTCTTATGTTTATGACATCCTGCCCTCCTCTTCACACTCAACCAAGCCTACAAATAAGTAATTCTGGAAAAACCAAACTTACAGCTGTTACCTTGAAATTTGACTATGTACAGGGGAATGTGTGGGCTGCTACTGGTGTCCACTCCCTTGAGGATAATTTAACATGTTTAAGATTGAACACATAAAAAATATGTAAATATATCATATTATATTACCCATGATACATTAAGTAATATATCATTAATCAGAGAGACAGAAAAAATATATTCAGTTGAAGAACCATCGATAAATACATGAGTTGCCTAATTCATCTGTAGAGTGCAGAATTAAGCACATAGCTTCTTATCATGGAAGAATAACTTTATTGTAAGAATGACACTACCATCACATTTACAATTAAGACAATATTTAAAAACAAATGCAACTTGGATCAACTTGCATTTTCATTTCATTCAAAGACAATGCATACTTTATACTTCACATTTACTAGAAATTAAACACGAATGTATAATTCATTATTCTATTCATGATCATTTGCCCTTCAAACTCTTTATAAAATTTAAAAGAATAAAAATTTATAATTGTCTCATCAGTTCACATAAAACATTGGTATTTTTCTTGGCTTATTAGAATTGAACTTAAAAGAATTGCACCCATAAAAAATGCAATCTTATAAGAAACACCTTCAGGACTTGCTTCCTTATGTTTATATCTAATCAGAAGGTTTAAGAGGAATCCTCCTGTTAAGCGAGTTAAATGTTAAATAAAGCTTTAGGGCTATAGTTAATAGGCATGGACTGAACAACTTACAAAAAAGACAACATCACACCTACTGACCTAAATATTCAGTTATATTATCTTATTCAGTTTACTTTATTTCACTTCTTCACATCTAACAGATTTGCTCTCTTGGGTTTCTGGCTCTTAGTCACTATGAGTATCTTGAAGTTAGTTCTCTTTAATGGTTGTATTCACATTAGTCATTTTAATTATGGTTTATTAAGAACCAACCAGGAATACATTCTCAAAGTAATTTTAATTAAAACATAAATTAATACTGCTGTCTTTTCCTTTTAATGTTTTAATTGGTGGAAATGAAATGACATCTCCTATAATATCATTGTACAAGGCTTGAGTGCCAATCTATTATTTTAAACACCCTAGTAATAAATTAAGGTGGGTTGATTAATTAACCTAAGGCTCAGTATCCTATGGGGCTTAATAATGGTCATCACTCAGGCAAATAAGGAAAATTATCACTGGGTGTTGGTTAGAATGAAAGGAGAAATCATATCACCTTTTGGGTAGGTTGACATTCTCAGTTTAGAATAAGTAGATGGACTAAGGATATAATTCTGTGGCAGAGTGCTTGCTAAGTACATGCAAGACTTTGCTTTCAATCTCTAGCAATTCAAAACAAAACGATAACAATAAAAATGGCACCTTTTCCCCGAAAAAGCATGACAGAGACTGGGAAGTGGAGACAGCTTGTTATCAATTTCCAAGTCTTAGCTTGAGTAAGCCACAGAAGTACTTTCCTCCCCCCCCCATCACTTCCTGTGACCTGGAAAGCCAAAAAGTAACCCACTGCAAACCTTATGGATAGTGAATATAAAGATGAGAAAACTAAGACAGTATTTGTAAGTTTGGAATATGTCAGAAATGGGGGAAACACTAATAAAACAAGTGAAAGACCTATATAGCAAGAACTTTTAGTCTTTCAAGAAAGAAATTAAAGAAGGTAACAGAAAATAGAATGACTTCCCATGCTCATGGATAGGCAGGCTCAAAAATGGCAATCTTGCCAAAAGCAATCTGCAGATTCAATGCAATCCCCATCAAAATCCCAGCACAATTCTTCACAGACCTTGAAAGGACAATACTCAACTTTATATGATAAAACAAAAGACCCAGGATAGCCAAAACAACTCCGTACAATAAAGGAACTTCGGGAGGCATCATCATCCCTAACTTCAAGCTCTACTGTAGAGCTATAGTGCTGAAAACAGCTCGGTATTGGCACCAAAATAGACAGGTAGACTAATGGAATTGAATCAAAAATCTTGATATTAACCCACATCCCTACAAACACCTGATTTATTACAAAGCAGATAAAATTATACAATGGAAAAAAGAAAGCATCTTCAACAAATGGTGCTGGCACAACTGAATACTGGCCTATAGAATACTGCAGATAGGTTCATATCTATAGCCATGCACAAAATTTATGTCCAAATGGATCAAAGGCCTCAACATAAATCCAGTATACTGAATATCTTAGAAGAGAAAGTGAGAGGTACCCTTGGACGAATTGGTACAAGAGACCAATTGTATAGACACTGAGATCAACAATTAATAAATGGGACCTCCTGAAATTGAAAACCTTCTGTAAGGCAAAGGACACAATTGACAAGACAAAATGACAACACACAGAATGAAAAAAGATCTTCACCAACCCCACATCTGACAGAGGGCTGATTTCCAAAATACACAAAGAACTCACAAAGTTAGTTACAAAACACCAAATAATCCAATTAAAA
Source organism: Phodopus roborovskii (assembly GCF_943737965.1). NCBI lineage: Eukaryota > Metazoa > Chordata > Mammalia > Rodentia > Cricetidae > Phodopus > Phodopus roborovskii. The sequence goes on from NW_026125391.1 coordinate 13,790,771, forward strand.
AAGTAGAGTACAGAAATAGAGAATTCTCAATAGAGGAAACTAAAATGGCTGAAAGACACTTTAGAAAGTGCTCAATATCCTTAGCCATCACAGAAATGCAAATCAAAACAACTCTGAGATACCATCTTACACCTATAAGAATGGCTAAAATCAAAAACACTAATGACAGTTTATGCAGGAGAGGATGTGGAGAAAAGGGGAAACTCCTCCACTGCTGGTGGGAGTGCAAACTTGTACAGCCACTTTGGAAATCAGTATGACAGTTCCTCAGGAAAATGGGAATGAGTCTACCACAAAGTCCAACAATTCCACTCTTAGTCATATACCCAAAAGATGCAACAAAGACATCTATCTGTTCATCTATATTCATACCAGCAACCTGAAAGCAACCTAGATGCCCCTTAACTGAAGAATGGATAAAGAAAATGTAGTACATTTACACAATGGAGTACTACTCAGCAAGGGGGAAAAATTAATGCAGTCTTGAAATTCTCAAGGTAACCCATTCACAAAAAGAGTAACTTGGTATGCACTCACTTATATGAATTTTAGACATAGGACAAAGGATCACCAGCCTACAATCCACACTGCCAGAGAAGCTAGGAAACAAGGGGACCCTAGGAGAGACATACATGGTCCCTCACAGAAGGAGAAAGGACAAAAGGGACAAGATCTCCTGAGAAAATTGGGAGCAGGAAGAACAGGGAGAGGGAAGAGAAGGGGTTAGGAGAAAGACAAGGAGAGAAGAAGAGGGGAGAGCAGAACATGAGCAAGCAAGAAGATTGACTTTCAGGAAAAATAGAAAAGAACAAGAAAAGAAACGCCATAATAGAGGAAGCCATTATAGGTTTAAAGAGAAATCTCACACAAGGGAAATGTCCAGAGACCTACAAGGATGACCCCAACTAACAATCTAAGCACTAGTGGAGAGGCTACCTTTAAAGCTCTTCCCAGAAAATGAGATTGATTACTATCTTATATGCCATCCTAGAGCCCTCATTCAGTAATTGATGGAAGCAGAAGCAGACACCCACAGCTAAGCACTGAGCCAAACTCATAGAATCACATTGCAGAGAGGGAGAATTGATGAGCAAAGGGGTCATGACCAGGTTGCAGAAACCACAGAGACAACTGACCTGAACAGAGGGGAACTCATGAACCTCAGACTGATAACTGGGAAACCAGCATAAAACTGACCCAGACCCTCTGAAAGTGGGTCACAGTTAGGAGGCCTGGGAAGTATATGGTACCTCAATGGAACCAGGATGTATCCTTACTGCAGGAATGGACTTCAGGAGCCCATTCCCCATGGAGCGATACTCTCTTAGAAAATGGGGGGGGGGGCCTAGACCCTACCCTGAAATAATTTGACAGACTTTCATGATCCCTTTCTGGGGAGTGGATGGGAGATGGGATGGTAGGGGTCTGTGGGGGGCATGGAAGTATGGGAGGGAGAGGGAACTGGGATCGATATGTAAAAAAATATTAAATAAATTTTAGAAAAAATTTTAGAAAATAAAATATTAAATAAAAAATTTAGAAAAAAATTTTAAATAAAAAAAGAAATAGGGTAAAATGCTAATGTTTTGGTGGTGAAAATCTGCAGGAATGGTTATTTTTTTACCAACTAATTTATTTACTGCTTCTTGATTTCTTATTTTATTAACAATTATTTTCCATACTTGAAAGGATGAGTTCTTACAGTCCTTTCTTGTTGATCATGAGAACAAACTGAACTGTAATTCCTAAAAGCTTTTGTTTAAAGCTTAAATGCAGTGGAGTTTAGTTTAACTTAACTTAGATTTTTACACTACAGACATTTGTATCATTTTATTTCAATTATAAAAGCTTTTATTATTTAAAAAATAAAGATTTACAGGAAAAACAGTTTAAATTAACATGTGTGTCTGTTTTACTTTTTACCTTTGAAAGAAAATATTTTAAATTCATTCTAGACTTGTAATATTCTCTAAACATTTACTTGGGGAAAGAAAAATTCAAAACTTAGATATAATTTTTTAAATGCATAAATAACTTCAACAAAACATTCAAATGCACAAACATCAGTACACTAAAACAAAAAGTACCAATGACGAACTTTTCATATCTAAACATTTATAAACTTTTTTGTCAGAACAGTTACCACAATAAAAACCACTGGAATTGGGTTTAATTTGGGGCTACAACCCAGTGCAAAGCAGGTTTGCTGATAATTACAAATTAGGCAAATTGTGGTTAGCTTAATGAAAAGGCTCAAAAGTATACCAAGCCAATAGCAAAGAACCTAAATGTAAAGACAAGCAAGCTTTTCTTGATTGCAATGATTACATCATGGCCATTAGAATTTAAAGTCACTAACCCAAACACAGACATCATATCTTCACTTGATAGCTGCCGTCTAGTGAAGAGTGGGAAGGATGTTGTGTATGGATTAAGGTTGATGAAATAAAAACAGACATTCTTTTGAACCTGTCTGGCAAAGAAAACACAAATGTTAGAATCAGGCAGTAAAGTTAACTTTTAAAGCTGAGGCTCTTTGATTAGAAGGGGTCTGTGCAGTGTTTTTGGCTCTTCTTTGTCTTCCTGGGAAGTAACTGTGAGGATTAGCTATGTGAAGCCACTTTTATTCAAACCCTAGTTGTGTAGGATATCTGAGATCTACTTTTAGAAGTTAAGCTAATTAGTATTTTGAGCTTTGTCAAAGCATGAAGAGTGAGCATTGTTTCTATATTTATTTTTTTGTTATGAACAGTACAGTTAAACCTCAAGTGTGAGTTTTGACTCTCTCTCAGTCTTCAAAAGGTCTGCGGGGTCCTATCCTGCTCTGTGTACAGATAATTCATGCTGAGAAGACAAACGCTTTGCTCACTGGAGGGGCATGCATTGGGTTACAGTTAGAGCTACATACATGAAAGCAAGCCCACTGGCCCCTGACCCCAAACCCCTACTTAATAGAACAACCTGTGGGAACACTGCCCAAAGAGCAGAATTTACGAAGATCGGGGGAGCCAGGCAAAGAATAACAAGCCTGGAACAAAATTTCCCATGATGGAGTTTCTCAGTATTACCTGTGACTAGAAAATACAGCTTGCTTTAAGAAAACTGTCCCTTTTTATTATTTTTTTTGTAAGGAAATGAAGTAAAGCAGCTGATTAGCCTAACAACTACATTATATGGCTTAAGAAAAGACAACAAACTGATAAGACAATGTGTGGTCTGAACTTTATCGATGCATTATATTTGAGAAAAGACAAGAACACCCATGGTACAGCTTCATCACTCTCATCATCAAACAGGCTTTATGGAGTGTCTGGAATCACTGAGAATCATTGAATCTACTAAGTTTAAAGTACTTAAGAAAGGAAATGAAATCTTAATGTAAACACATCTCAAGTAACATGAACTGATAGATGGTCCTTACATTATACCTTAAAGAAACTGTTCAGTTGTTTATAGAAAACCTGCATGTGATACTTGCCTGTTTTATCTCCCTGGTAAATAACTGCTATCATTTTCTACTTTACCAACATTGAAAAATGGCCAGAGGGACTCACAAAATTCCCAAAGCAATTTTCAGTAAAGTTTTACTGTTACAAATGACAGCACATGAACTAAAGTAGTCTTCAAAATCTTTTAGAGAGAGTCTGTATTGAAATAAAAGGCAAACTTGTAAAGTTTTACAATACCTATTTTCCTAGCATCTGCCACAGACTTCATCAAGAAATCTTCCTAATAGCCCAGAAAACATGTGCACACCTTTGCCCACAAACTTGTAAACGACTGAGATGGAAAGACCCAGAAACTCTAGCCACTCCAGATAGAAGCCAGAGTGGTGACCATGTCATCAGTAAGATTGCTTGGATGCCCCAGGGGGAACATGTTCCCCTTCAAGCACCCAGCTACTTTGGATTTAGTTGTTTGGGGACAAAATGAAACAGAAGCTTTTTATTAAATCTCTCTAGATGATTATAGTATCCAACCTTCTGGGTACCTACAAATTCTGGCCACTTTTGCTTCATCTCCTAATTCCTACAGCTATGCTATGGGATATAATAAAAGAAACAGGTCTACACTACATTAAACTGGCCACATAGAACTTCTTAGAGACTTGCAATTATTTCATGAAGTTGGATATAGACATAAAGGAAGCTGACCTTGTGATGAGAGGGCTAAGCCTCCTGCTCCTGGGACATGTATCACTTGGAAGTAGTAAACTGCAATACAGTTCAGCCTGCCTGCCAGCACTGAACAGTTATAGCCCACATTGGACCCTAGTTCTAAGAAAGCAGGTGAGGTTATGAGCAGATACACTGTGACTCCCAGAGCACTGAGGAAGCAGATGCTGGTAAGAAGCAAGGGTAAAGTTAAGCAAAGAAGTCAACAAAGGCATGTGTAGACAACTGTAAGTACAGGCTGTGCTTCCCACTTATGGACAATGCACAATCTTCCAGAGCATGTGAATGTTGTGGCCCTGAAAGGGAAGCCTGGAGCAGCAACATCAACCCCAGTGATAGCTTGCTGCTGATCTCAGAATCCCACAGCTCCAATGAAAGCAGTAAAATGTCATTATCCCAAGCGTCGCCCTGAGCTGTAGCTTCAGGACTGTGATTTTTGAAGGCTTGGGCTACATAATGAAACACTATTCATTTTTTTTTTAAACGATTATCTGCCTTCCTTCCTTCCACCTTTCATTTCTCTAGAAAAAAAAAATAGAAACTCAGACATTAAGATATATTCAGATCTTATAAAGTTTGCAAGAAAAACACCCACTAGATAATGATAGAGGAAATTTTGAACTGTCTGTATTAAATATTGGGCATTTCTTTCCTTGTTGTTTTATTGGTTTTGTATTTTATTCCACCTGGCTTTTGCAATGCAGAAAAGACAATCTGACAATAAATGAAGGTTTTGATGTTTTTGTATTACTTTTGTAGTGAATTGAATGAGAAATGTCCCCTAGTCTCCAGTATTTTAACACTTAGTCCCCAGTAGGTGGTGTTGCTTAGAGAGGATTAGAGCATGCATGCAGCCTTGTTCAGGAAAGTACGTCATAAGGGGTGGGCTTTCAAGTACAGAGCCCACATTCTTTCCATTTTCTCTCTGTTTTGTCTGTTGAAGAAGCAATCTCTCAGCCTCTTGCTCTTTCCGCCACACCTGACACTTACTGCCAGGCTCCTCTCTATGAAGACAGATTCTTCTTATTCCTCTGAAACTATGAGTCAAAATAACACATTTCTTCCAAAGGTGTTTTTGGTCATGGTGACTAATATAACCTGTGGAAAGGCGAGCTTGTTTTTGCTTCTTTCTCCAATTTTGTTATGTGTATTTTCTTTTTCTTCCAGTTATATGCATTTGCTAGGTAAGTCTGACATGCTAATATTCATCAATATACTTAAAATTTTTAAGTTTGTAATATCTTCAGTATAATTAGGTATACTAAAAGACTACTTACCTTTAGTTAGTCAATATTTTTAATGCTTATTTTAAATGGAAAATTTTGATGATAGAATCTGAAGTTTGGTTACATCTAAAACATCAATTGGATTAGGGAGGTATTATTTTATTAAAAATATAGAATTTAAAATCTACTTCATAAAGTATGTTTGTATATGAAACTACCATTATGTACATGAATATAAAATTAAACATGTAATTATTGAGAGCTTATAATTTACCTAGTCCTAGACATTTAAAAATTATCTAATATTCTAATGTTTAAATTTAGAGAAAAAATTTGAAAACTCATATATACATCTATCTCGATGCCTGGGAGAAATTCAGTATGAATCCTATTCAACAAGATTTTATCCCTCCTTTATATTTAATGAGCACCATTGCATAAGCAAGATGAGGTCTCTAAGATGGGTACTGATTTCAAGAAAATAAGTTGGATGCCAAAGGAATGAGTCAGCATTAAGTGAATGAATGTCTAACACGAGGTATTTACTCAGTGCCTAAGAAGGAGACAACTGGAAAGCATGACTCTGAATAGGACTCAGTCAAAAGTGTCTAAGAAAAGGGGACAGAAGCTAGTCACACAGAGAACACAGCTATAGGAACTGCCATGGCAACAGGAGAGACTTGCCCATTTAAAGCGGTAACTTTGCCACTAGCACTTTAGATGAGATGCACCGTTAAGGGGATTGTGGAAGTTTCCTATACTTTAAGTTATGATTTAAAAAAAAATGTTTCATTAATAAGATCTGAAGAGGTAGGAGAATGAGAGAATAAGAGAGAGAAAGAAGGGAGAGGGAGAGGAAGAGATATTGATCGCTAACACTTTTTGTGACATTATCTGATATTTTTTCCCCATACTTTTGCAATGGCGTAGAAAACACTATTTTGACAAAAATAAGGAAGCCATTGATAATCTCCCTGCTAAAATATAGTAACTTAAGTTTCGACAGTGACAACCCAGTGTTGATTGTCATGAATATATAAAAATATTTTACGTGTTTTATAATCTACTACACCAGTATTCATAATAGCATTCAAAGACATTTGAGATCTTTTTCTTTTTTTATTGTAGTAGTGTACTTTAGAACAACATTGTCACTGAAAATCAGAAGGAAATATGCAGAACATGGAGTACCTGAGTAATGAGGACAAGAAGGGGAGAATGAAATGTTACTCAAGGAAACTTTGATAGCAGCAGCACACATAAGGGAGTTGGGGAGAGTTGTGAGAAAAGGGCAGTATTCCATTTTGGGCACAGTGCTACTCACCTGACAGCTGGACACTTGGATCTTTGAAGTCTGGCCTGGTGATGTGGGATTAGCAGCAGGGAGTCAGTATGACAGAGGTTCACTCAAACCTGGAGCTTGTTAGTATCCTTTCTTTTACTATCTGGGTAACCTCAACTGAGTAACTTAAATCTCACGGGTTGCAGCTTTAACTTGGGAAATTAAAAGCTGTCTTTCACAACTTTGGTGTCTAGCATGTTAAAGGAAAAATTAAAACATTAATTATTTTAAAGTAATAATTGTTAAAAACAAAAACAAAAACAACTGTCATAGGGCTTCCATCATTGTTTCTCTATAATTGAACACATCCTTTGGTAGGGCGGCTGGAAACACTATCATGGGTCCCTAGGGATTTTCTGTTTTTCATTTAAGTTGAATAGGTTCTAAAGTGGGTTCTATCCATTGGTTCAACATGAATGTGCCTTTAATTATATAGTTGAAATGGATTGTTGCACATGCTTTTTGTGCCCCAAATTTATTCCCCTTCAGCCTTACATAAACTGTCTATCAAAGGACACTGCTGGTGTGAAATATCTATTCTTAAAAATGCTGTCTGAGAATGAGATGAAAACTAGTTATTTCCTTTTCAAAAATAATATTATACATATCCCGGGAAACTTCACATATTTATACAATGTGTTCTGATCATATCCACATGCAATTTACACACCCACTGCCTACAGATGCCCCAAACAAGGCCACCTCCCAGTTTCATGCCCTCTCTTTTTGTTTCTAAAATAATCCAAGAAAGAGAAATTTCTGTGCTGCTGGGATATTCCTACCAGAAGGAATGGGTGCTGAAATGTATAGATGCTGATTAATGAAGGTGAGATTGTACAGGTCTGGAAATGAAGGATAATCTGTACTCTGGTTGCATCTGGAATCAAACCACACAGAGAAGTATTTTTGCTTTAGCCTGTGGATAAAAGAACTCCAGCCCCTGTGACGGCACATCTGGTGTTTTTCACCAGCACCAAATTCATTAGTAATGATTAGACCTTTTCTCCAATCCCCTCACTCAAAATAAGTAAATAAAAGGAGCCTTTGGGCAGTAAAAGATCAAGGGGCAGTATCTCTATTTTGATATGTTCGTAAGTCATCCCAATTGATCCAAACCTAAACATACAAGTATTAAAACAGAGCTGTGTGAAGAAAAGATGAATTCTCTCTAAGTGTTTCCCATACTATGTTTATTTAAGGTAACAGAGGACTTAATTAGGATAACTCAAATACGTCGACAATTTCTTATGTGAATTTAGATTTAAAATAACATGGCAATATCCTTTCTCCTATTTATTTTCTATTTATTTCATAAGACACAAATAAAAACATTTGTGATTTATTTTTGACACTCATCTATTATTAGACACTTTCAAAATATATTGTTTTTCTTTTTATATTGCTTATATTAACAGATATGTTTACTGCTGAATTATCCTGTGAGTGGATCATCCAACATTGCACCATTTGCTATTATAAGGCCAATAGGATTCCTCTAGGATTGAGCCACTGTATTCAGTGTTTATGTCAGCAGAGTCAATGCAAGATTCTAGGGCACAGTTTTAAGGTGAGAAACTTAGGGAAGAAAATGTAAAAATACATAAATACCCCTCTCTCCTGGAAGTTTCCACATCTCTTAACTTCTCAGCATTTTATAACATAGCATGCTTAGACCAAATCCAGAATTTCAGTCTTCTGATTAAGTACATTTAGATAGCTGAATCCTAGTTACAAATGGTAGATAAACTTGCCACTATTAGATAAACAGAGTACTATAGTATAGTATCATGTTACTTTTGAGTTTTATAAAAACACATTAAGCACAGTGTGAAACCATGACAGTGGTGACAATAATAGATACTGTTTTGTGAAACCTCAGCATATATTGTCATTTATTTTTCCTGAATGAAGTCTTATTCATCCTCATATAAATTTTAATTTTGTTTTATTTAGACATAGCATTTATATGTAGTTATGATAGTTCAATACATGTATACATCAAAGCAGGACAATGAGCATTTCCATCCCTTCAGATTTTAATGTCTTTTAGGTATTGAAAACGTTCCCCTTTCTTTTGAAATAATATCATATACTGTTGTAATGAGACTACTCTGCAGTAGTCCATAAAAGTGGATAGAAGTCAGGCTGGGAGCTCCCACTCCTTCCCTTCATCCCAAACTCAAATCCTCATGCTTCTAAGTCAAGCAGTTCATGGACTCATCTACCTCTCCTGCTCCTAGAAACACTTTTACAATCATGTTACTTATTAGAATAAAAACAGTGTTGGTACTCTACATAACTACTCCAAAGTTATATTGTATGTAGTAGTATCATAATTAAAAATTCTGAGATCCATGGCCTTGTAAAAACAGACCACACAGGAAAAGTAATTTTCATGCAGTGTGCAGTTCTGATGTGGTGGCCTAAAATTTGGCTAATTTGGCCACTGAGAGCTTGTTTTTTTTTCTACTGGAAATCGCCCAGTACTTTTTCCTCTATTAGAACAGTGCTCTTCTCAGGGCTGAGGATTGCTGAGCCCTGCTCTTTGTGGTCTGGGTCTTTTAAAATGCAGGTGCTACAAAGAAGAGCAAGCACAGCTTAGAACCAGTTTTCAGCTACCTGCATTGCATAGGTTGATAGTTTAGGTTTAGGATTTCTCATGATGATGAACTGGTGGGGGATCTTAAATTCTGTCTTTACGGTGACTTAGTCTCTCTCTCTCTCTCTCTCTCTCTCTCTCTCTCTCTCTCTCTCTCTCTCCCTCTCCCTCTCCCTCTCCCTCTCCCTCTCCTTCTCCCTCTCCGTCTATATTAACTGACTGGTGACTGAGAAACTGAGGTTATAGAGGAAGACCATCCAAAGCCTAGTTCCAGTACAAAAAAACCCACACTCTTACCTTAAAGGGAAGAAAAGATAGTTCACTCTAGAGCCACATGTGAGTGGCCACTGTATGGTAAGATAGAGCTAGCTTATTCTCTATTCCAGTGTGGAAGGAGTTTCACTAAATTTTATAGTAGTAGCACAAAGAAAGTCATAAATCAAGGTAACTTTAAAATATATTGCTAGATACACCCAAGAATCAGGTTCTAGCCAGGCAGATTGGCTCTGATATTATCTTACACCAAGCTTACTTCGGCCTTGATTGGTGGATAATAGGGTTGTCTTAATATATTTCAAAAGGCTTTTCATCTGTTGATCAGGATGTTAGGTCTGACATGACACAGAGGTGGACAATAGCTTTTTGGGTGGATGAGAGCACTAAATATAGCACCAGAGAGCAATTAGAGTCCTGACCTATAATATTCCAGACTCCCATTTTCATTGATGTTTGCATCAATCCACCAGCTTTTGTGCATGCATTTTTTTAAACTAGGAGTTTTTATTTATTCTAGGACAATAACTCATAGTAAGATATCATGGTGAGTACTGTGAATATTTTTCCCAGTAAGTCATGTATTTAATGGTCACAATAGCAAAAATAACTTGTCAGGTACTTACAACAAAGCCAGCAGTCTCTTTACCTTCCCAATGAACCTCTCCTGCTGCCAATCCTGTCTGTGGTGAAGGAAACACCACTTACTTAAAGGACTGATAACCAGAGATCCATCTGAAGTCTGGGAAACTCTGAATTCTTAGTCTGTTTCCCTTGGTTAAGTATTATCATAGGCAATTCGTCTTTGAAATGGGAAAGGGTTTCATGTCTTTATCTACTAATGAAAGCCAGAATTCTCTGAACTGTTCTACCTCATGACCACTGAAATGGCTTCTGTCAACTGTAAATCCTCCTTTCATCAAATGCTTTAGAGCATGGCTTCTTAAACTTTTCCACTCCTTATCCCCTCTTGCCTAAGAAACATTTATGTAGCCTCAGTTATATAAGTGCATAACATAGGTATTTCAGTCAAGCATTTGCTGATAACAACTCACAAATTTTCTTTAAACTGCTTCCTTTGTAAATGTGTAATTTTACGATTTATTAATAACGAAAGCAAACTTGTTACTGGCGAGGTGAACATGCATGTCTAGTCTTACATAAAGAATTAAATGTCAGTGGGATACTTGACAGTAGATGGTGAGGCATCTTTAGAGTTTTCATAATTGATTGACATTTTGATTTTGATTGTCACTGCCAAGACTGCCACTTACATAAATATGCTACAGACTGTGGTATAAACGTGTTCATAGCCACTCCAGAAATTGTTAGAAATTGTTTACTAATCCTAATCCAAAAGCCATTTAACAATAAGACTCAAGCCAAAAGCTTAAACAATGATTTTTAGAAATCAAACTTTGTTATACAATGAAATCTAAAGATATACTAATTTAATTCTTGTATTCTGAAGAATGGTAGGAAAACATTATGCTTCTATAAGATGCGGAAATTTTGTTATGTACAATAAAATCTGTGCAATTTATAGCATACCATGGTTGACAGTGTGAGCTGAGCTCTTGCCTTCATAGCCAGAATTGGTACTGCAGTATTGTGTATTGCACAGCACAAAATTTGTGTTTTATTTCTTCAGCAGCAGTGAAGTCATATGATGCTAATGGGCAAGCTTGTCCAGAAATACTCTGAATTCATTAGGCACTTGAATTTGAAATCCTTTTTTGGTTTGAGGTGTTCAGAAACCCTTTACAGCTGGTGAGCTTCTCATGTGCCCTTCCCATTCGGTTGCATGGCCCTACATTACAGTCATAGACCCATACTCTCAAAACCTGTATTTTAGAAGTGCATTTTGCTGGGATTCATAGTCAATTGATAAGTTAACTTTGCAGGAGGCATGATCCTGTCTTCTGAATAGAGTAGATAAAAAAGATCTTTCAATGTTTTAAAAGAATCTTGGTTTCCATTGGGGTCAATATGGGGTCTCCATTCACATAGCCTGAAAACATCTGTGAATGTAAATGTTCTAGATGAAATTTCTGAGTGTGGGATAATAATCACTAAAATCAGGAGTTAACAGTTTAATATTCTTGATCTATTGTAATGCCATTTTGAGCCATCTTTTACACTTGTTAAAAAAAAAGTTCCTCAATTTCTAGGAACTCTTCCTATTTTAATACAGCGAATGCCCACCCATTCCCAGCTTTGAGCCCAGGAGTGTGATCATTGTTGTCTGTGTTAGAATGAATGCTTCCAACTTATCTATAATCAGAGAAATAAAAACACAATTCTACTAAAGATATTAAATGAAGAGTTTACTGTGTGTTTAGTTGCTTCATCAGCAATGTATTTTCTGTATCTATACTTTGGAAGTACTGATTTTATGCAAAAGGACAAGAGTTATTCTTTAATAAATGTTTTATATCTTACTATCCTATCTTCTTCTTTTTATTATTATTATTTCTTATTTTACATATCTATCCCAGTTCCCTCTCTCTCCCATGTCCCCTGACCCCCGTCCCATCCCACCACCCCCCACTCCACAGGAAGGGTGATGCCTTCCAGGAGGGATCAACAAAATCTGTCAAGTCATTTGGAGTAGGAACTAGGCCCTACCTCCTGCCTCTAGGCTAAGGGAGTATCCCTCCATGGGGAATGTGCTCCCAAAGTCCTTTTGTGCACCAGAGATACATTCTGGTTTTACTGTCAGAGGTACCTAAGACTGCCTAAACCTTCTGACTAAGTAAGACCCATGTTCAGGGGGTCTGAATTGGTCCAATGTTGGATTCCCAGCTATCAGTCTGGGAGTCCATTAGCTCCCCCTTGTTCAGGTCAGCTGTCTCTGTGGGTTTCTGTAGCCTGGTCTCACCCCCATTTTCTTATCACTCCTCCCGCTCAGCAACTGGATTCCAGGAGTCTGGTTCAGTGTTTAGCTGTGGGTGTCTGCTTCTGTTTCCATCAGCTACTAGATGAGGGCTCTATGATAGCAGATAAGTTAGTCATCAATCTCATTTACCATCCTACTTTCAAAAATCAATGATTTAGTTGAGACTGCAAAAAATGGGGGAAATGATAGGCTTTGTGATTTAATAAAACAAAAGTAGTCAAAGCCAAGCATGTAACCAATTTATACAAGCTGACCTATGAAGGATTTGTTCTTATTTATGGAAGAACATGCTGTCATACACAGTCAAAGACAACTGTCTGATGAATGTTGTAGAATATTCTTTTAACTATGTAAAGTGTGTTACATTTCTTTATGCTGCCTTTGTTTAATTCTGTAAAGATGTGCTGCTATTTCACCTTGTCTGCCCAAGGCACCTGATTGGTCTAATAAAAAGCTGAACAGCCAATAGCTAGGCAGTGGAGGGATAGGTGGGATTAGCAGGCAGAAAAAAATAACTGGGAGGAGAGAAAAGAACAAGGAGAAACAGAGGGAGATGTCTGGGGCCAGCCAGACAGGCAGCTCCCAGTCTGACATGATGTAAAACATACAGTATAAAAGAAAGGTAAAAAACCCCAAGGCAAAATGTAGATGCAAAGAAAAAAGGTTAATGTAAATTATAATAGTGAGCAAGAAATGAGCAGAACATAAGGTTGAGATAATTATAAGATAACTAATAATAAGTCTCCTTGTCATGAATTGAGACCTGTCTCCTTGTCATGATTTGAGAACTGTCTCCTTGTCATGATTTGAGAACTGATTGGTGGCCCAAAAGAAAGCCTGTTACAGATGAAGTTAGACTTTACCAATGTAGGAGTTAGTCATTTCATGATTAAGTTAAGTAAGTTATCCCTAAGTAAAATAGGCAAAACTCCAAGAGGAAAAATTGAGCTTAATTCAATTATTTTTCAGAGTTCATTTCCATCATATTGAAGTTATAAGCTAATTATCAAAGACTGTGGCTCCCAAAGCACATATCAGTTTCCTTTCTTTGATGTTGTTCACCCTTACCTCTGCATCCAACTCTAAAAATGTCAGCACCCTCTAAACTGAGATGTTTGCTGAGACCTTATCTTATAAAGAAAGTGTTTGCAGTAGGCTTGCTGATGCTTCCCCAACTATGGTGAAACTCTGAGTTGTTATTCAAGAACAAGTTATTCAACCTTTGGGGAAAAAAAGTACTAAGATTTGCTTAAATCTCAACAGCTACTTTGAGTTTTGTCCAGGAAAGAAAATAGATTACAGCTTTTGATAGCATAGCAAGAAAATGTTATTATCACAGCTTGAAATCTGCTAACAGGAACTTTCTTTAGGGAACAAACATTAAAGTACAACAGAAATTTAATTACAAGGAGATTTTCCACTTGTCAGAAATACTTGCATTAATGTCAGTAGAGACTACAAGAAAGAGACTATTGTCTGGAGCCTCTAGAAAGGGCAAAGATCAAAAGGACCCCAAGTCTCCACTGTTACACACTTACATACACTGAATGTATGAATCCCCTTTTGGGTATTTAATAAAATGTTGAAATGATGGCATCATGTTGATTGGCAGAGTCTTACCAGGAACCTGTCACAGCTGCTATTCTCCCTGTTATGAAATTGGTTCACTAAAAATATAATGATGAACATTAGACAATGACATGAAAGACCATGGGTCTTGTCTTTTGCCTTTCAACCCTGGCTCAGGGCATTTCATGTAAAGCAAGCTTCAAGAGCGCAATGTGTTCCCAGCTATCAGTCTGGTGGCCCCTTAGTCCCTCCTTGATCAAGTAAGCTGTCTCTATGTGTTTCTGCCACCTGGTCTTGTCCTCTCCATCTGCATCTGAGTTCTACTTCAATTCAGTGTTTATATATGGGTGTTTGCTCCTGTTTCCAACAGGCATTAGTTGAGGGCTCCATGGATAAGTTAGTTGTTGATCTCACTCTCCGGGAAGGGCGTTTATGGTATCCTTTCAACGGAAGCTCAAATTGTTAGTTGGCAGCAGTCTTGTAGTTCTCTAGACCTTTCTTGTGTTCAATTTTATCTTCAAACCAATATTGGCTCCCTCTTTTATGTCTCTCTCTCTCTCTCTCTCTCTCTCTCTCTCTCTCTCTCTCTCTCTCTCTCTCTCTCTTTCCTGTCTTCTATTCCTAATCAGGCACAATATTCCTGGTCGCGCATGTTTTCCTTTCCTCCCCCTCAATTTCTCCTACTTCTCTCTCCATTTGCTGCCCCCCCGCCACTTCCTCTGAGCTCTGGGGGACTTGTCCATTACCAGTTCTGTGAGGGACTTTATATGAATCTCTTAGAATACACCTTGTATCCTAGTTCCTTTGGTGGTGATCCTTTGATCTAGGTCTAAAATCCATATATGAGTGAGTACATACTGTGTTCCTCTTTTTGTGACTGGGTTACCTCATTCAGGATGGTTTCTTCAAGTGTCATCCACTTGCCTGCGATTTTCAAGATACCATTATTTTTTTCTGCAGAGTAGTATTCCATTGTGTAGATGTGCCACATCTTCATTAACCATTCTTCAATTGAGGGGCATCTAGGTTGCTTCCAGGTTCTTGCTATTACAAATAGTGCTGCTATGAATATAGTTGAACACATGTCTTTGTTGCATGGATGTGAATCCTTTGGGTATATGCCTAAGAGGGGGATTGCCGGGTCCTGTGGTAAACTAATTCCCATCAGCATGGAACTGACTCAGGACCCCCTGAATATGGGTGTCAGCCAGAAGGACTGAGCAGTCTAAGGGACCTCAGATAATGGAGCCAGGATGTATCCCTGGTGCACAAAAGGACTTTGTGAACACATCACCCCCATGGAGGGATAACTGCCTTAATCTAGAGACAGGAGAGAAGCCCTAGTCCCTACTTCACATGACCTGTCAGACCTAAATGACCCCAACTGGATGGCATTCCCCTACATATGGAATTGGGTAGGGGGATGGGAGGGGAGGGTAGTTAGAGTGCATGTGAGAGGGCAGAGGGGGTAAAAGGGAGGGAAGGAGGGAGGGAGAGAGGGAGGTAGGAAGAGGGAACTGGGTTCGACATGTAAAATAATAAATTAAATTAAAAAAATGATTTGACTCCAAAATTTAAGTTCAAGGACAAGTTTATGGGGAAAAGGATATCTATTTTTGTTTCCACAGAAAATGAAAAGATGTGGGTTCCTTCCAGACTAATGTGGTTTGAACAAGCCAGACCACCTGAAACAGAGTACTAGGTGATCCTACATTCAAAACAGCTGGACAAAGCAGCCTTACAGACTACAGCCAGGATTTCTGCATCTTCTTCGAATCCCCCATGACAGCGCCCCTTACCAGCAGAAAGTAGTTTGGAAAGAACAACACCCATATTCCCAAATATTGTCTATAAATGTTTGTTTTCATTTAAATGGACTTGGTTATATAAAATAAATAAAATAAAAAAAAATTCAAGAAAAAAAAAAAAAAAAAAAGAGAGCTCAATGTGAGAGATCCAAGGGTACACTCACTCCATGCAGGCCTGGCTGTAGATTAGAACTCATGATGTTACTGTGACAATCAGATCTAACTGATAATGATGTTAGATGCTGTACCTCTGAATCTTCCTTTTGTAGGGAACATAGTGCAATGAAATAAACCCGATATGAAGAACCAAGAGTGGAAATCTTCATGTCCATTGCATTCACTGTCTCACTTTTGTCTGTGATGTAGATATGATTATATACTTTTCAGAAACTTCAGATAATTACATACCACTTCCTAAGGCCATCCATCCAGATCGTGGGGGGACTCTGATGCAAATGTGAGTTTACATCCCACGCATGTAACCACACCATTTGTCAGTGGCTCTAGTGTATACCTTTAAAATCCTCTGAGACAAATTTTGAGGTCAAAATAATAGAAGCAAAACTCCTATGCAGTGCTTTCCAACCTTTGGATCATGACTCCCTGGGGGCCATCCAAATTAATATAAGGCATCCTTGCATCCAAATACACATGAAACATTACCTATATATAATAAAGATGTCATATAGGAACATTTATTAAATGCAAATATGTGCTTTATGAACAGGATTCAATTTTTTTTTCCTTTTTTAAACAAGGTTATTTTACATGTCAATCCCTGTTCCCTCATCCTGCCATCCTCCCCTATCACCCCCTCCAAACCTCAGCTCATCCCCTTTCTGCTACCCAGGGAGGGTGAGGCCTTCCATGGGGAGTCTTCAAAGTCTGTCATAACACTTGGGGCAGGGTCTAGGCCCTCCCCCATGTGTCTAGGCTGAAAAGTAGGATGGGCTTCCAAAGTCCTTTCGTATACTAGGGATAAATACTAAGCAGGATTCAATTATTAATCATTGCTGCTTCTAGAAGCTTTATCAATTGCTAGAAAAATATCATATAAAAGGAATTGCTACAAATACACAAGAATGACTTGAAAAGTGGTTCTCACTTTGCAAATGCTAAATCCTACCATTGTATAATGCTTGATTCAGAACTGCTCTATTATTCATTCAGTGTCATTCATTCACTGTTCAAAAATTTTCAGTTTCAGCTACATGTGATTGTTCCTGGCAGCAAGGAAGAAAATGAACAAGATATCCAACTTTGAGGATCTGAAATTTTAATGTTGTGTGTGCTGTAATAACATATGTGTGATACCATAATCAGAATACTTTTCTAAACTTTGGCTCCACACAAAACTCATTACCTAGATACTTTCCTATAGAGCTGGTATGGGATTGGCTTAGCCTCTATTTCACGGGGTTCTAACAGGGGCATTTTGGGGTTTTGTTTAGATAAGCTGTCAATCAGAAGCAGCCATATGTTGTGGTGATTCTGTAAGGTGTTGCCAGAGATGACAACCTTGGTGGATTAAACTCCTACCAAAACTATGGTTTTGAGAAATAATATGAAAACAGCCCAAAGAGTATGCATCCAGTCAATGTTGTATGCTAAATAGCATTAAAATGTATTTGAACATAGTGAGGAGATCAGGAAACTGATTATATTACTTGGTCTTGGCAGTATTTTTGAACTTCATTTACTAAACTGCTTTTACTGAAGTCCTTGGGGGATATGGTGAGCCAGCCACAGTAAAAGCAGTTCTGTGCAACTAAGTGATGCAGGGATGCTAGTAATGATGATGTCCCTTCTCCGAGGGACTGCAAGAAAATGAATGTTACTCTAAAATAATTGGTACTTTTAAAAGTTTTATATGTGGTGATAATTTTATAATTGATCATATTTCTCACTTGCCTGATAGAAGGCTCAGAGCTAAATTTACAGTGCGTTTTTTAATTCTTTGTAGAAATATACTATTTTTGTAAAAATATTAATTTATAGTAAATAAAGAATAAAGAACCACACTGTTTTTTATTCTCTGATTTAACTTATTTAGAGCATCCTATCACTTACTGTTTGGAATATTATAAACAATTGTAAATGCCTCTGGGAAATGAGTGGGTTATTCATTAGTGAAGTACAAGAAGAACCAAATGAGACTTGAAGTATCATGGTTTAAGTTAATGTTGGAACATTTGAATCATAACAAATATAGTGAAAGGATGTGTGCACTGATTTTTTCTTAGCTATTTGAAGCTGGTTCCAAAAGAATGTCCTTGAACCTTGTTTGTATTTATTTCTATCCTCACACTCATTCATGCTGTCCTCAAAACTTCACATTTCTCTCTAATGTGGTTTAATCAGAACACTTCACCTTGAAACAAAATACTCCACACCTGAAAATGCAGTTGCATGATGTATTTGTAAGATTTTATTTAAAATCAACCATCCATATCTTTAGACACCTCCTATTTTTGTAACTCAGTCTAAAACTGAATCTTTCTACCAGATAATAGTTAAGTACCTCAATTAACTTTTTAACCCCCCTACTTGCATTAGTTCAGTTATTTAATTTAATCTCATGAATAGGAATGCTCACTCATTCAACAAACCATTATTTTCTCCAGTCCTTTTTTATTTAAGTACCAGACAGGCAATTGTGTTAAGAATAGACTTCATTCTATGGCTATGTCACTCTGTTTTCATTTTCCAGACCAGAATGTTGGTTGCATTGCAAGGTCAGCTGTACTGGTTTATTAGCTATAGAATTGCAAGACACCGATGCCCCCAGGAGGTTCCTATTTGAGTTCATTGGGCTGAGAATGTCACATCTCTTAAGAGGAATTTAGACTGAGATATGTACAGCCCTCTCAGGCCATATTAAGCTCACTTTTTCCCACATAAGACTGTAGCTCTTTCCATAGAGCACAATTCATACTCCCCCACAATCCCAAGGAGATTGTCCATGTAAACAGGAATTTCCTCTTGGAGAGAGGTGGGGGAAGGAGAGGGGGAATGAGGGAAGAGGGAAAGAGGGAAGGAGGGAGAGAGAGTGGGGGGAGCATATGAATCAAGCAGGATGTGAACCAAGCTAATAACTACGGATTTATAGGTGTTCTGCTACTGAGCCTGTTCTGCTTTGACCACTGCTACTTAATCCTTCCCATTACAAGGAGGTACTGTTGCTTTAATTTTTTTCTTCTGTTGTTGTAGATAATAAATATGAGTTTGCTCTGGGAGAACATAAAGATTATAGAAATCACAGCTGCCTGACAGGAACATATGAGCATGTTAGTAAATTAGTAAGAGCCAAAGCCCAACCCAAACACTTTTATTTTTGAGCTTGTTAAAAAGATACTTATTTATCCATGTACTGGAAAATAAAAAGTAAGACTTCCTTAACAGTTTTTCTTGATAATTTTAGTTAATTCTCTTGGTAGTTCACTATAGACTTATTTTTAAAGACTAAAAATTGACTTAACATCTCTAGACAGTTAAGTAGTTGGTATTATATTGGACTCATCACTGTTTAGCACTTACATAAGCAACAAAAATGCATTTCTTGTTTTTAAAAAAACCACAAAACTACAGTCATAGATAATACTCTGTATGGTTTTTCTAAGACATCAAACAATTTCTTGAAGAATAAAAAATGGTTTTCAAAGCCAATGTCAAATATTCCCATGGAGTGATTTTCAAAATACATAAGAATGTAAATGATCAAAATTTGAAGCTAACATCTTCTGACAATTCTATAATATCTATCATTATGGACTCAAAATAGGGTAATAATTCCATATGAAAGTTTGGCTAGTTTTGTCTCCAAAAATCTCTTTAGGATAAAAAGCAGTGCAGGATGTTCCACATAATATTTCACAAAATTATGATTTGATCTGATCGTCATGGTCTGGAACATATTTTTCTTGGTATTGGCTTTTTCCTCTTATGCCTGAAATAAATTGTCTGGAGTTTTTGTCTCTTACTGCATACTAAGTATTCAGAACAAAATATCTTCATCCTCTAGGGAGTGACTGAGGCGACTGTGTCTTTACACAGGATATCCCACAGCCTGGAGTTTCTCAGGTGCCTTTGCTTAGAAATGTCACTCATTTAACTTTTTGCTGCCTTTTTTGTTTTCTTAGACCCACTAAAATCTTCCTCTTATCAGTTTTTTAATCGTCTGAAGTCAGGTTTAACCTGTGCTTTTCATAAGTTTCAGAACTATCTAGAATACTGAGATCTAGTCTTTGAAGCTTTTTTTTTTTTTTTTTTTTTTTTTTTTTTTTTTTTTTTTAACTGCATATTTTTGTTGTTCAGACTGGCCTCAAACTTTAAAACTTGCATTAACCTTTCTTCCTTAACACATTCAGTGGTCCCTCTTTGCATTTTTGTTTCCTTTCATTTTTGGATCTTTTCCTTACTATAGACTATGCAGAAGTGCTCAGAGTATGTTTGATGAATGAGCAAATAAATACATTAATTTGTGGCACCTATCACATCCACTACAATGTGCTGTAATTAAATTCTGTATTAATAATCTCTAAGTTCTGTGTTAGTTATAATTTTGAATTTTTCCCTTATTTATATACATATCTATGTGCCAGCATGTGTGTGTGTGTGTGTGTGTATTATATATATATATATATATATTTATATATTTATATAAATATATATATATATATATATATATTGTTTAGAACATTGTCATGGTTTATACTGGACATGTAAATCAAATGACAGACTACATAAATGCTGCATCACAATGTAGTGTGATTCTTCTCTATGTATTTATTCCAAAAAAAAAAAAAGTTAATGGGTGCTATGATAAGGCACACCAAATCTTGAGCACCACTATAATGTTGGTGATTGAGGCAGAGCTAAACACTGAGGTTTTGCATTCCATCTAGGCAAACAGGCAAGAGATGTGTGAGAAGATTGTATGTAATGAACAAGAAAATGCCATGACGCATGTTCAAATCTTAACAGTAACCATGCAGAAATGGCCAAATGAAATAATTCACAAAAATTGTGTAGTAATGATAGTTCAGTAAAGACATACACAGTGAAAGCTGCTTTCAAGCACATTATTCTGGGCAGACAAAACCACCAAGAATACCCTAAGGCCAAACTCACTTCATCCAGGGTAACGATGAGAAAGGGGCCAATGTATTGAGCAACATGAATGAGGTGGAGGGGAAATATTTGTCTGGGTAGGCTTTTCCATTAGATGTAAGACAGGTGTCTGTCACAATAAGGTACTACAAAATGAGACTGAGAAACAAAGGCCAATGATGTAGGAGGAAAAGAAGAAACAGCCAACCCTCAGAGAAGATTGGTTTCTAGAAAAGAAAGACTATAATGTTCAGCCAAAATGTTACCAAATGTAAGATGCTCATGGCATGGGAAGCCCTGAAAGAATGTTTCCTGAAGCTGAACTATTGCCTGGAAGTGGTTAGAAGAAAGTGAGAGGAGGCAGGAGGGAGGAAGCACAGGCAAGTATTAGAAGGGGCTGAGTTAGAAAGGAACAGAAGAATAGAGTAGTTATCCAAGCTTTATGGCCTGGGAGACTTTCTTGCTGTTTGTACTGAGATGATTAATTTGTGTGTGTGTGTGTGTGTGTGTGTGTGTGTGTTGGAGAGAACAATATATCCAATAATAAACATCTGTTCTCTGTGTGATAAGGGTGGGAGCTGTGATTGGGTCACAGTCACACACCCACACACAGAGCTGCATGTTATTTAAATTTTGCATAGATCAGCAGAATAGCAGCATGAAATAATATTGAGGATGGGCATTGATACTCTCGGATCCCCTTGTTTTAGCCACATGTGAAATCCTGCCGATGAATTCGTGAAGCACACCTTTGTTTTCATAAATATTTTAAAATTGCCACTCTTTAAGGTGTTCTTCTAGGCATGGAGAGTGATGAAAAGAAACAACAAAATTGTTCTCAGTCTTTTTAGTGTCTAATTCTAAGTGTTCTCGATTCAAAGAAAACAACATTTTCTTTTCACTTGGGTCTTATACAGTATCTTTGATATGCTGATTTAAATAACAACATTTGTTTGTTTTGTTTTCCATGGCTACCAAGAGCTTTTGGGACATGGCTTTATTTTATTAAATATTTTAAATTATTTGCAGTGTCTATGATTAGTAACTACATTAATAATAAGTAAAGGCTTTGAATAAAAAATAAGTATTATAGGATTGTTAAATACTGTTCCTTAAAAGAGGCCTGCATGGGGGAAATCCCCTGTTTTATTCTGGTGAGCATCCATGTCCAGAGTACACACACAAATCTCATAATATCTGAGGTAAGTAACTGCATTACAGCTACAACTAATCACTCTATTCATCATGTGACTCCACAGGCAAAAATTACTGACTGTGTATCAGATGGTTGATTGTCATTTTTGTTGTAATTTTTGCCCTAAATTTTACTAAAAGTTTCTTTTTTAATTGAAAACTGACCCACTCTTAGTCCTCTGAAGGAAGAAGTACAAAGGAAAATTTTCCATGTCTCTGTTCCATAATGATATACGCCTACCTTGGGTTAGAATAGGAAGACGAAAAGAAAGCTAAAGAATTTCAACAACTCTATTGAGCCTCTTGGGTGGCATCTTTACAGTAGGACTTTATTGTCTCCCTGGAGGGATCTCGAGAGGAGCAGATCTCATCATTCTTAACTCTTAGTGTAAAGAGAATTGCTTTATTCACAGAACATACTCCCCCAGGAAAGCCTGTCAGCTTGGATGACATCTGCTTTTGTCCTTAATTGCTAATGATCAGCTGGTAATTTCCTAGATTGTCTCATCATGGTATTCCTTTAGTTTTATGATTTTTTTGTTTAAGTTTATTTTCAAAATCAATATTTCCCATGTTTTGAGTTTACATTTTTTTAGATCTTACTGATTAATATTCAGCTTACTGGCCTTGCAAAAATAATAAGCAGTTTCATAAAAGTTAGACATTTTTTCCTTGATTTGAGGGAATCAATTCTATGTACTGAGAACTGTCCCTTGTACCTGTTAGGAAAAATGACATATCACAGGTAGGCCTTACTATCTTGACATTAAAGCTAGGAAAGGAAATATGAACTTACTTGTTTTTTACTTGTATCTATCCACTTTCTATTCTAAAATGTTTACCCTTTAAAATGAAAATCATCTAATAACAAGATAATATTGTGTTAACTGTACAAGTGAACTCAGGTCACAGAGAAATAGATTCATCTAGAAGTCATGATATATTTTGGCAATATGAATCTTGATTATAAAATAAAATGCTGTATTATTTAATTAATTTTAATTAATATATAATTTCAATAGAGTCCCAGTTGCACAAGATTTGACCCACCACCTATTCAAGACTTTATCAAAAAAAAAAAAAAAGTATATTTCCAGGGAACAACTTTTCAGACAAACACTTCTTTCTACAAAGTTACATGCAACTAAAAGTAAATTACAACAAAAATATTACTTTAATTTTACCATATTTTGCTATGCATGGCTGGCAAAATATAGCTGTATGGAAAAACACAGTTCTGTTTTAGAACCTCAACTCTGTTGAGTCAGAGTCCTGAGTCGAGGCTAACTGATCACCATCCTTATTCCATGCATGGAAGGAATTGGAAATTAAGCTTGGAGATCTCAGTGCACCAGTGTATCAGTGAGCATGTGAGTGCTGACAACATCCAGCTCTACCTGGGTGTCCTAGGCTGGAGTGTTTGGGGAACAGTTCAGTAGCTGATAGACGCAGAAGCAGAGATCCACAGCTTAGCACTGAGCTGAACTCATAGAATCCAGTTGTAGAGAGGGAAGAGTGATGAGCAAAGGGGTCAAGATCATGCTGGGCAAACCCACAGAACCCACTGAGCAAGTGGAAGCTCATGGACCCCAGTCTGACAGCTGGGGAAACAAAATAAGAACAAACTAGGGGGAGGGCCAAGGTCCTGTCTGAAAAGACTTGACTGACTTTGAAGATCTATTATGGGAGAGAGAGAGAGAGAGAGAGAGAGAGAGAGAGAGAGAGAGAGAGAGAGAGAGAGAGAGAGAGAGGAAAGAGAGGAAAGAGAGAGCAGAGAGCAAGAGTTAGAGGGATGGGAAGTTAGATACTCCTGCCTTTTCATCTCCTGTATGTGGAGGATAGGTTAAAAATCAGTGTACAAAAGGACTTTGGGAGCACATTCCCCATGGAGGGATACTCCCTTAACCTAGAGGCAGGAGGGAGGGCCTAGTCCCTAATCCAAATGACTTGACAGATTTACATAACCCCTCCAGGATGGCATCTCCCTACATGTGGAGTAGGAGGAGATGGGATATGAGGGTGGAAGAGAGTGTGGGAGGGAGGGAGGGAGGGAGGGAGGGAGGGAGGGAGGGAGGGAGGGAGGGAGAGGGAACTGGGATCGATATGTAAAATAAGAAAGAAAGAAAAAAAAAAACTGGAAAAAAAAATCGATGTCGGAGAAAAGCACAGGACAGAGTTCCTTATCATTTGCTCCATTGGATCACCATTGACTGGTCTGTTCAATCAAATGAAACTGCCCATCAAGGTGGAATCTGGGTCTTGATACCAACAGCTTCAAGTCCTTTCTGTATCTTGGAAGTTAGACGCATTTCCCCCCTAGAAGTCACAGGGAATTATGGAAGGGTAACAAATGAAGGAGAGGAAGAGGAAGAAGAAAGGAGAGGGAAGACAAATGCTTAGCCTCCCCCGCCCCCTTACTCAATCCTCAATGTTTTGCTCCTGGAAGGGTCCTCATGCCGCCCACCGGCTAACTTCCAGAAGAGCCCTTCAGGAGAGATCACACTCACAGGCCACAGCTCACTGAAACCTACTCTGACATTGGTCTCCAGAAGCTGCTCTTGAATTTACTATCCTTGTCTTAGAATGTGGTTTTCTAAGCTTGGAGAAACTACATTCAAGAAACTTGACTGCTGAACCATCTTTCCAGTCACAACCTTATCTGTTTACTTTTAGTATTTACACTCCAAATTCCAGACCATTTATTTCTTCATTTGCTATTAATTTAAATTAACACTTCTATTTAATTTTTAAGGTGAAAATAGTATAAAATGGACAAATAATTTGCTAATTATTACTAAATTTGTGGGAAGTATGTTGATTTAAAGACTAAATGGGTATGTGTATTGAAAGTAATATCTTTACACTTTAGAATAAAAGAATTTTTGTAATACAATTAAATAGACACTGTATAATTAACCACGGAGGATGGATTTAACTGAATTGTAAGGAGGGTTGAGCTGAATGGCTTTCTTAAAGTGTAAATTCCATTAATCCCCCATCAATTACACATTTAGCCAAGAGAGACTAAACACGTTTAAATGTGATTTTTGAGCATATAGGACCTTGAATACTTTGAGAACATGTGTTTGATGTATTGATTAATTCTATTTTGTTAGGAAAGTATTTTTTCACAGGGTGACAAATAAGGTTCAATAATGAGCCTTTTAAAGAAAACAGCGATACTTAAACATTCTTCTCAGTGGTATTATAACTTTTCTTGTAGACAGGACACAGCCCCTGACATAAGCTCTTCAGACTGAAAAGCTAATTTTGCCTCACATGTTGAGGTGATGTGGAAGTCATGGCAGTAGAAGCTGAGGCAGTGGGTCGTATTGGGTCCCCAGACAGGAATTGGAGAGACAGAGTCAGGAGATGTGTGTGTGGGGGGGGGGATGCTAATACTCACTTTCATTTATTCAGTCCCCACCATCAGGCATGGAATGATTCCAGATTCAGCTAACCTAATCCAATCTTCCAGGGGCTTGTCTCCTGGATGATGTAGGCCTTGTCACATCAGCAGTAAGTACTAATCATCACTTTGGCTCTTTGGGTTTTATTCTAAGTATATACAAGTGAGAAACATGGAATAATGAACTAAATATGATGACAGTCTTACACATTTAATATTCAATTTTAGGTGTGGTCAGATAGATACTGCTCTACCTGTACTATAAAGACAGGAAACAGGAATGGAAATATCCATCCTCCACACAAAGTCACCATTTAATTTATTAGCCATGTATGTCATGTTAGGCGTTTTCAGTTGCAAGGACAAACATTTTTTTTTGTTAATAAGATATTTGGAATATGTTAACATAGCCGTGTAGCAAGAACACATCTTGTCATCTGTGGAATGATAGACAAGCATGCCTTCACTCTAGATGAGGTATTTCTTAAAATCACTTGCTCTGGTGTCTGGATCAAACACTGTTCGTGATATTTTGTGCCTTAGATTACACTCATTGTGTCTGTAAAGGGAATGCTAACGATTTTAACAAAGCAGATTCTATTTCTAAAGAAGTGATTTCACTATCACTCTGAATGAACTGCTTAGGGAACTGTCTTGAGAACTCCATCTTTTTGTAGTGTGAGAGCCCTTTCAGCTCACTTCCTGGCAGCAATTTAGTAAGACATTTGTCAGGATGATGGTGGTGGTGTGGATTATCCTGAGCTCCCAGATAGTAAGGAATCTACTGCAAGTAACCAAAATTTATAGCTGTGGCTGGCATAGCAGCATGGCAGGATACATATGGCTTATGTCAGTGGCAGACACAACATTGTTTTCTAAACCACATTCATTTGTTAGATGGTACTGAAAAATCTTATGCAGAATCAAGATAAATTGCAAGATGGATATTCAGAACTTCCTATCTGTTTCAGTTCTGTCAAAGTGAGTTCAAGAACCAAGTGTACTTGGTAGACAATGCTACTAGTCAAAGAATAAAAATTGGGACTACTCAATTTCCTGCTTTTTTGGCAAATTGCCAGATGAACATTTTCCTCTCTGTTAGTTTTGGCAAAGAAGAAACAGAGAGGAAACCTTATTACTCAGTTACTGATGGTTTTTTCTATTTTGTTTTTATTAAAAATGTTGAAACGTGGCCCCTTTGTCAAAATTATTTTGTTATGGAAGGGTGGGAGGGGTGGATGACCTGGCAACTGTTCAGAAAACCATTAACATCACTGATAATGGCCAATCTCTTTTGGGTTTCCCAACACAGAAGTGCTTAATTACAATAAATTATTCTGTAGCCTGGTGACTGATGTGCATATGTAATAAATTGGTACAGCCTTGGAGGCTAATCTGCTGGGACTAAACAAACCTAGTCCATCTGATATTGCAATAAAATAGTCTGATACTTTAAAATTATGTGATGATGTATTTTGGGCATAAAACTCAAAGTATGAGTTTTTATGTTTATAGATTAGGTGGGTCTTCAAGACTAAAACATTGCAAAACAAAAATCCCCTCATATCTTAAATATATCAGCAGTGAAATGCAAGAATGAGAGATGGGAAACCATCACACCATATTTTTAGAAAAGATGCAAACCACCTGGGTACCCATCACATGAAGCCCTCAGAGAAGATACAATGTTCAGAAAACAAGACACAGCCATTTCTAACTACTCAATTAAATCCATTATTTACTTCACAAGGATATGGATATTCTTTCTACATGATCCTATGACAAATATCTCCTGGAGTCTGTACAGAAATATGTCTTTCTTTTGGAAACACACAAAGAAATGATTTAATAAAGAAACAATAAAAATAGATCTGTTTATGATTGTCAGGACACTGCCAAGATGAGTAAGAAGAAAAAAAATCAATAAAACCAATAAAGTTGTATATTATGTGAAAAGGCTTTCATGTGGGGAAACACATTAAAGAATTGCTTCTGATTTTTTAATCAAGAGGTTAGCTTGTCAGTTCCCAGTGTGCTATCTAAACAGGGTAGCACATGAGACTGTTTCATAGGAGAGCAATGATGCATCTTAGGGTGCTCAGTATTTTTGTTTTCTCCCCACAAAGAGCTAAACATTCTAATATGAAGGACCTCAGCCTAAAGGCTTGGAAGCACACACTCCCTGTCTGTGTTGTCATTGAAAGCAGAAGCAAATGATTAATGAACATGCTTAATCCTCCTAGAATTTTTATCTTTCTTTCTCCTCTCTCTCTCTCTCTCTCTCTCTCTCTCTCTCTCTCTCTCTCTCTCTCTCTCTCTCTCTCTCTCTCTCTCTCTTTGTGCTGTGTCCTGTGTCCTTGGCAGATGATTTAATGACAAATTGCTGACAATTAAAGTCCCTGAGAAAAGTTAAAATATGAAGTACTATGTTTTTAAAAGAGGATAAGAAACACTTCCAGATAAATCAATCAAGAGTCTATTTTGATAAAAAAGTATCTAAGTGACTGTATAATAGGTTTTAAAGAATAGAAATGTAAAGAGAGGATTTACCTAATTGGAGACATTGTGCAGACTCTTTTGAGACAGATGTCTTCCCAATATATAATGGACTCTACAGGTTTCAGTGTTGTTTTTGTGGCAGTGTTTCATTTTGATTTCTTGGATTTTTGTGGGGGTTTCTGTTGTATTAGGTTTTTGTTTGGTTTTTAAAGAAGGATTTTAAAATTGAATGGACAGGGATGGGGAAAGGATTTGGAATGGCTTGGGGGGAGGGGAAGAGTGTGATCAAAGTATATTTACATTTAAAAATAGTTTTAAATTAAAAAAAATCATAAGCCAGGCATGGTGGCAAATTCCTTCAATCTCTATACTCTGGAGGCAGAGGCAGAGGGCTCTCTGAGTTTGAGGCCAGCCTGGTCTATAGAGTGAGTTCTAGGACAGCCAGGGCTACACAGAGAAACCATGTCTCAAAACAAAACAAAACAAATTACAAAACCCATTATTTTGAGGACATCAGGCACCACACACATAGTATATAGACATACAGGCAGACAAAACATTCATATACATAAAATAATAAAATATTTCTAAATAGAAGGAACAGATATATTTATTTACTTTCTTATGGTTTTCATATTCCTCAGCATGATCAGAGATATTCAAATACATGTGAGTACCAAATCTTACAAAATAAAATCTGAAAGGAAATGAAAGAAATTAATTGCAGTATTTTTGGAGACTAGGTTTACATGTGCCTTAATATCTGCTTTATTCTTAATTTCTACACTGATGATGCAGTATTTTGATATTGTGAAACAATCAGAGGTCATCATGATGCAATTTTCAAATTTCAATGGTATGCTTAGCTCTCCTTTTAAGACAGAATAGAGACCTCATAAAGGTAAAAAGAAAAAAGTATTTGCTGTTCATAAAATTAGAAGTTCAAAACCTACTCCATAAAGTTGCACTCTGACCTCTATTTATACATGCCATGATAAGTGGACATTCACACATAAGCATCATGTACATAAAATAATAAAATCTTAAAACAGAAATAGTATATTAGAGACATTTTGTTCAAATCTTATTCACATAATTATTTGATTCTTTAATTATTTTATGAACGTATGCAAATGTTCTGTTCAGTCTCACAATAGAGTAACTTAGGCTCTATTATGAAATTTTATCAAACTAAAATCTTGTGTCTTATTTTATAAAATGAAAAATTTCCAATTTGCTCTTTATTGTTTAAAATTGGAGAGAATCTGATTATAAAATCTGACAAAACCTTTGTACTCATTAAATACAATGTCTTCAAAATAAATGCAATGTCTTTAAAATAAAATAATTTCTATGGCTCAGGCAACACAAAATAAACTTCAGCATTACCACTTTTGATACAGCAGCTCAGGGGTTGAATTAAATGTGGCTGTAATAGTTTTTCTCTTTCATCATTATTCATTTTACTCATGTGTACATGAGGAGGGTGTACAAAAATGTCTTCTCCATCAGCAATAGGTCTACATGTATTAATATTAATATATTATTAAGTCCTAATTATCTAAATAAAGTCCTGATATAAAACTTATAAATGCAGAGCAAGCATGGTATTTAGTGCCTGTAGCCTAAATATTCAAGTAATTGAGGCAGAAAAAAACTTGACTTTGGGGTCATGCTTTCCTACATAGTGAGTTCAAGCCCAAGTTTGGCTATATAGAAGGAATCTCTATCAAAATACCAAAGGGCTAAAGAGTATAGCTCAGTAGTGGAGTGTTTGAGTAGCATGCCCAATATCTTGGGTCAATGTCAAACACCACATACACAAAGCACAGACATATTCCACAAGCACATGCATAAGCACACAGATGGAAGCATGGTCACTATTATGATTCTTAAAAATTACATAACTTGAAACAGTGTAGCATCATTAAACACACAAGTCAAATTTGGCATTTATAAATTCTATTGACCATATCAGACCATGTTCTCATCTAAACTGTCTTCTCTTTGAGAAAATGCTTTGTTGACTTTTAAGGACTTGAGCAGACCACCCTTTAGCACATCACTGTTTCTTAACCACTTAAAAGTAATATCATATTTACTGAAAACATATGGTAAATGGTACACTGAGCAGATTCACATCCTGAAATATATTCTAACAATTTTCTGTATTCAACATGAAACAGCAAGAAGTCCAAGGTATCAGGGCGGAGGGGCCATGGGGAAATTGAACAGTCTGTACTTTGTGTATGCTTAGGAATTTCTTAAATTATTTGTGTTTGAGAGAAGAGAGTTGTTTTCTTTTTTCTTGAAAGAATGTACAAATAAGGATGGTGATGAAAAGGAAGGAAGAAATATTGCTAGAGACTGTCAAAAGATGGTGATAGAATGATGGAGTGAATAGGGTAAGCGTGATGGGCAAGAAAAAAAGAAAGAATGCAAATGCCATGTTAAAAAAAAACCCTCCTATTTATAGTGCTGTTCCTAAGGATATAAATACATTTAAAAATCCTGTCCAAAAATTAGCACGGTCAAAATATTTTGCAATAAGTTTAATTGACTTTACTTTACAAAGCGACACTTTTTTTTCAGGCTAAACACACTTACATATTTTTGCACAGATGTTAGCTTTGAAGTATGTGTAATACTAATTTATATTAATCTACAGCATGAGAGTTGAACACAAATAGACAATGTTATCTTTATGTTGCTTTGTTGAAACAGAGTGGCAAAGAAACATTTTATAAGAATTGAGAATTTGTAGTGAGAAAGCTTGGCTTGAAAAGTGAGTGGAGCAGTGACAAGACATTGTTTCTAATTTAAATTAAGAAATTAGAAAAAGAATCTCAATCACCCATGCCATAATGGGAGCAGCAATGCCTTCTTTTCCACATCTCAAGCCCCTACAAAACACTGAGTATGATGTTGGTATGTATATCAGCAAATAAATACAATCTCATTTGAAGGATTTGGAGTAATTTTGAAAGAAATTTTGAGATACATTATATATTTGTCTATAATTTTGGTGGGGCTGATACAATTACTTGAGTAAATATTTGTTGAGTAGAAAGGGTTGATGAGGTCAGGAGTTGCTGGCGAGGTCAGCACCTAACCATTCATTTGACCAGTGTGACCAGTGAGCATGACTTCATCCTTTGTAACTTAGTTCCCATACCTGTAAACTTGAGATAATAATGGCCCCCACTTCAGGAACGGATTTAAAGTATATCAAGCATGTAAGAGATGAGCATGGAGAGCATGTGAAGAATAGTCACCATTAACAGACACCTTAAACTATTGTATTGATTACTAACTGTCTCACATTCCCATATGCATAATACTACATATTATGTGGATGAGTAAACAGAGATGAATTCTGATGGCTTTTACTTTAAGCAGTGGGAGAATACATAAAGGACTTTCCACCTTAATTGTTCTTAAGTGCATCAGTCACTCTTGTTAAACATGAACATCACTGTGCAAACAAGAGCACCTAGACACATCATTTCTTTCTTTTAATATTTTATATATTTTATTAATTTTACATAACAACCACAGTTCCCTTCCCTCCCTCCTCCACCTCCCCTCACATTCCCTCAACCCACCCTAGCCACTCCTCAGAAAGGGTAAGGCCTCCCACAGGGAGCCAACAAAGCCTGATATACTCAGCTGAGGCATGACCAAACAACCCAACCCCACTCCACTCCCCATCAAGGCTGAGCAAGGCATCCCACCATATGGAATGGACTTCAAAAAGCCAGTTCATAAAGCCTGGAGATGGTGGCACACACCTTTAATTCGAGCACTTGGCAGGCACAGGCTGACAGATCTCTGTGAATTGGAGGCCAGCCGGTTTACAGTTCTAGGAAAGGCTCCAAGGTTATAGAGATAAACCCTATCTCAAAAAATAAAATAAAATAAAGGAAAAGACGGGAAAAAAAGCCAAGTTCCTGAACTAAGGATAGATCCTGGTCTCATTGCCAGGGGTCCTATAAACAGACCAAGCTACAAAATTGTCACCCACATGCATACATAGAGTGTTGTTCAGACCCATGCAGGCTCCCCAGCTATCAGTCTAGAGTTCTTGAGCTCCAGCAAGTTCAAATTCAGGTCAGCTGTCTCTGTGGGTTTCCCTTCAGGAACTTCACCACTCTTGCTCATATAATCCTTGCCCATCTCTTCAACTAGACCCGACCCTCCCCCCCCCCCGCCACCAGCTCAGCCTGGTGCTTGGCTCTGGTTCTCTTCATCTGCTTCCATCAGTTACTGGATGAAGGTTCTATGATGACATTTAGGGTAGTCACCAATCTGATTACAGGGGAAGGCCATTTTAGGCACCCTCTCCACTGTTGCTAGGAGTCTGAGCAATTTTGTTCTGATAATGCAGATTAAATCAGAAACATTTGTAAGAATTGTCCTAATTACTTTTAAAGTAGTGTCATGGCAAGTAAACTATTTATACGGTTTTACTTTTGGTACTTTCAATTCTCCAAGCAGTAACCACAGATAGAATAATAACTGCAGTTCTCATTGAAATAATGGAACAACTTAAAAAAAAAAAAAAAAAAACAAAAACAAAAAACCAAAAAAACATGGCTTAAGACAATGTAGAAGGCCTCACCCAGGTGGTGAGGACAGGTGAAAGCTGATGGGCTGACCAACCCTGCAACTATCTAGGCCTAGAACCATGGTTATGAGTTGGCCAACCCTGACATCTACCCCATCTGTGATCTGCTGGAGCATGTGAAGTTACCAGCCCTGCAGATACAAAGCTGCAAGGTTTCCACAACACAGGGCAACAACAGGATAGCCAAGTGGAGTCCCAGTGAGCACACAGCGTCAGTAATGTAGCAGAAGCCAGAGGCCTCGAACCAGACCAATGACTCCACATTGGACACTTACAAGTAAAGATACATGGCAAAAGGGTTTACTGTATGACTTGCTGTGTCACACTGCAACTTCCATGACGAGACGGACTTTTTTCGTACTCTCTTCTTAGTCTCTTAAATTTTATTTTATTTATTTTGGGAGTGGAGGTTGCAAGGGCCGAGGGTTGATAAGAAAAGACAGGGAAATGAATGGGACAGAGATTCATGATGTGAAAAACACAAAGAATAAATAAAAAGAAGGAGAAATTTAAAAAAGTGGCTTTTAAGAAAGGCAAAAATGTAAAAAAAGAAACTAGCTGCCAAATCCATTTGTTTTCCTTCCATTCTATATGGTAACTAACAGAAATTTTATCTTTCAGGGTTTCAACATCAATTAATAATGCTTTATTCCGAGTTCAATTTATCACCAAAAAGAATAAATGTGAATTTCTAACAATCATGGAAATGTGAGAGTAGAAGAATCATATTACCTCAACATAGGATTACAGATCCACTTAGGACAATGTGTTTATGGGATCACTAATGTTAATTAAAAATAAATTCTGAATATTTTCAAATAAACATGTCTTTTTATTTTTATTTGTCACATGAGAATATCAAAATACTAGCTTTTTATTCTTTCCAGCATACAATGTTGTAAATACCTTTAATAAAAGATTCCAATAACATATGTATATTTTGATATATCATTGTAAAATTAGAACAATACCATTTTGTTTTGCATATGCATGAATTACTGAAGGCTTGGTTTGCTAGAATGATTTCCAAGTTTCAGTTGTTTTTAAAATGTTATGAAAGTAATACTAAAATATGTCATGAAAATATTTTCTCATTTAGGTGTTTTACATATGAAACATGTATTATGCACAGTTATGACCTTAGACTAAATATATTAAATGTTAAGTTATAAATAAAGAGATATTTGGGGCAAATTCTTGTTCTAAAAAGAACTGAAAGAATCTCATTAGTGTGGGCTTCAGACACCCTGCTCTTTTATTTATTTTTCAAGTCTCATTCTCTATTGTGAGTCAGGATCTTCATTGGTTAAACACACTAAAAACATTCAATTTCTTCAATTCAGAAGACACTGCTAAATTTGTGCCAAGAAGAAAATTTATATATGTCTGAGTTTGTTTGAAACTGAGTTTTCAGATACTTTATTTTCTACTAAAAACACTTCTTACACTGGCATTAAAACATATTCATGTTATTTGAATTTAAAATGAACAAGCTAGATCATTTCTGTATAGCCGCGGCTGGATCTAGGTAGAGTAACTTTTGAGCAAAGACTTAATATTTTTAAATTTTTCTTTTTTCTCTTTGGTTATGTTAAGCGGAGTTGACAGTGAGCACAAAAGGAAGTATTGTTCAGTTCAGAAAGTCACAGCTGGAGTAGTTCATGATACTTTAGCTACAGGAGCTAAAGAAGAACAGCATAGGGCTGCTGGTCCAGATGCAACAGTGAGGCCTCTAGTTAGGGCAGAATTGAGAATCCATCATATAGATGCCTGTATAGAAAGGGATACTTTTAAGTGCAAATGTTTGCCTTGTACACAACCAGGACAATTAACATCAGTGACAATAATTTAAAACTGAACAGTATCTATTTGACAACATCTTCTTTTGTCAGTTGGTACAATATTGCAATGGACTCTTAGTTAAAAGCTGTTTACTAATGTTGGGAATCCCTCATAAGAGTGTAGCTGGAGAGATCACAGGCTGTAAATCATGAGTGCTACAGCTGTACTCTTGGGGTTATTTTCATATTTGTGAAGGTGGAAGGAAACATTCATCCACAACAAATGGACTCACACTGTCACTGTCCCAGATTCCTCCTCTACTGTGATGTCTCTGTATGTGGTCCATGACTGTGGCTATTTAACACAAATATTTAAAGCTTTTGAAACACTTCATTTTTATAGCTATAATTTGAATTCAATTAAGACAATGCAACAGATGAATTACTAGAATTGGAGAAAAACATTTTATTTTAAAAACTTTCATGTAAACTAATGTTTGATAGGAAGTTTCACTTTTTCTCTTTCCTCTCAAGATACAATTTAGTAAGGACTCAAAGTATGTAGATTCTTAGTTGTGTGTACAGCATATTAGCAGGGAGGTTACAGGCATACCCTGATATTCTACATGAAGCCAGTGGCCAACTTTATCCAAGAAAAAATTATTAAATATTTTGATGTCCCTGTTCTAGGAAGTTTACCTCAGTCCTTGTGTACAGCACATCTTATAATAGGTAACCCATAGAAGTTTAAGTGAGACTTCTCTACTTGGGATGACTGTCAGCCACAGCTTGTTCTCTGAATCCTTATTCCTATCAACTCTTACAAGGGCTTCAAAGTGATTTTGAAATAGAAATGTGACCAGCTTGCTCCTTTGCATAAAGCTCCTAGCACAGGCCACAAGGCTTGTCTTCATCTGCCTCTCCTCAGCTTCAATTCACATGGGGCATTATTCACCCTACTCACTTCACTCTAGCCATGTGCTCTTTCTGTCCTTGGTCCTCCACATTGGGATCTTTATAAATATTCTTGTTGTTTCTTGGATGTTCTCCTTCCCTTATTTCCTTGAAGCCTAACCTAACTAGGAAGGTCTTATTTCTTTAAGCTCTGTTTTTTTCTGTCTTAGATTCTTTATTCCATTGGCACTGTTTACTTGCTTATATTATGGGAGACTCCAATGCCCCTATTAAGAGTCTTCAAAGAATTTAGAAAGAAGTACAAAAAATAGTAACACACACTATTTTTTTTTTTTTTTTTTTTTACTAAGGCAATAACAAGTCCTGGCTAAGAAATCACAGGCTCTCTATGTGGTTGCTAGTATTCTGTCTACTCTACATTTTTGTGTGAAGTACTGAAATGATAGTAATATGTTGTAGCAGAAAAAGTGTATTTCCCCCCAGGGACACACAGAGAATGTAAGTATATTCCCAACGTTTAGCAGCAACTCCAAAGTCCTACATTAGGTGTGATAAACCTGGTATGAGACACAGATACAATATTACATCATCTTGCTATTTTTCTTGTACAACTTACATGAACATAACCCTAATTTAAGAAACATTGTATCTTCTGGAGAGAAGGCTTCCTACAAATGATAGCTGTGGAAAGGCTTCAACTTATTTTGTTTTCATTGCCAATGACAATAGCCTACATTTGAGTTTATTGCCTTACTACAAATGTCTATGTACATAGCCAATGAACTGTTCAGGATCTTTGCCCTTGATTCCCATCACCAAGAGAATAAAACAGATATACATAAGTCTTGGCTGTAGCTGACTGCTTTACCCATATCATAGCATAAATAAATATATTTTATTATTCCTCTAATACATGATAACAGTCATCAAGTTTTATGTTTAAAGATTTCTGGTATCATGTTCCTAAAGTCTTCAAAGTTGTATTTAAGGGACACAGCTTATATCTTAATAATTTATTTTCGCATACTTTTAGTATAGCAAGACATAGTTTCTACATTTTGAACTGTTGGATTTCCTCATAATGCATTTTCATGTATCTATATTTCAAATTCTTCCAATAGATTTTTAAATTGTATTTTGAATATATTCCCAAATAGTTTTTGAGGTTAGGTGTAGTGGTATATACTCCTATACTATCAATGTTTCAAAGGCAGAAAAAGAAAAATCATGAAATTAAATCCAGCCTGGGATATTTAGTTAGTTTGTGTCTCAAAAATATTAAATTCATACTGGAGATGTGGTTTATGTTTAAGAACATATATGCCAACAGTGAGACATACATATGCACATATACATAAGTAAAATCATTTGAAAATTATAGAATAGTATTTCTAATATTTAAAAAATCTGTATATATTTACCAAGGAGTAACAATGTTTTTTATTAAATTTACCTTTACTGTTTGTTTTTGTCTGTAAAGCATTTACATTGGAATGATCCTGCAAGATCACCATTTGTGTCTTTTTTGACTATCGTCACAGTAAGGAAGGTTTGTTGAGTGTCTCATGCATGTTGTGCCCCTTTAAGAACTTTCACTTACAGAAAGGGAACATTGTGAATGATGGAACTTTACACTAGAAAAATTTGAATACTGTGAGACGAGATGGCAGTAATGTATTGTGAATGCATGCTACCACGTTTCTTTTAATAATACACATCAATGACCTTAATTTACTAGAAATTCTCTCAAAGTTGTTTAAATGGAAGGGAAATAAACCATGAGTGTTATTAGATTTCAACATAGGTCCAAGAGTGACCCATCCAGTTCAACAAAGTTCTTGCTGTCTTCAGAACACTGGAGAACTACAAGCCGTGATTTGGTCTTTGAAATCATCATGACACTATTGCCTCCAATGAGAGAGTTTATAAATAACTCATTGCCTATGTCCTTTCTCTTTGAAGCAGCAGGTTTTCTAAGAGTTGGTGATATAATTTCAAGGACTGTCAAGCCTCTGTCAAAGTTTAGTGGTCCCCTGGGGGACCCTGTTTTTCAACATTCTCTTCCTATGACAAGACTTCTCCAGAAAGTGCTGAGCATAGTGATAGTTTCAAGCACAGGAGATTTTGTAATTTGAAGTGGCAGTTAATCTGAAAAATAACATTAGCAAATCTGCATATAGTTGTCCTTTCATCTTCTCCCCACTACCCTCTTTCTTTGCCTCTTCTTTAGTTAAATGAGGAAAGAAAACTCATGGAGGCATGGGGGGTATGAACATTTAGTAAATAAATATTTAATCTAAGTAAGTCAGTATCTAGAATTTGAGTGAATAAATAATAATTAACTAATACATAAAACACCAATCTTGTAAGTTCACTGATGAATCCAGCATCTACAGATGAAATTACTATGTCTCCTTAATCAATATCAGGAGACAAAATCAAAGAAAATATTCCATGCTCCTTCCATAAGGCCAGAATTAGTCTAATGCCCAAGCAAAGATATTATAAGAACTGAAAACCACAAATCAGTATTTCTTGTAAACATAGATATTACAGTTCTACAAAACAACAAACAAGCAGAAAACTATTCATCCAAGGTATTCAGGACTTTCTCAATATTAGAAAATTAATTAATATTATCTCTGTTATCAACAGATTGTAAAAGAAATTTTCCAGGATTGTATCATTAGATGCAGTAAACATATTGGACCAAAATACAATTTGAGAAATCATGAGTCATTCTTGACAAAATTCTCAATAAACTAGAAATAAAGAGAAACTTCAGTTTGATAAAGAAGTGTATTTAAAACACACACACACGTGTGTGTGTGTGCATGTATATAATTATTATGAATAATCAGAAATGGTAGCCTTCTTGATGAACTATGTGAGTCAATAGAAAAGGGAGATAAAAAATTCTGTGAAGAGTTTAAATTTTAAGTATATGTGTATGATATGTCTGCATTAGTTTAAGTGATACGTCTGTGTAGATGTGTGAGTGTCATGTGCACATACGGAGACCAAAAGAGGATGATGGGGACACTACGCTGTCACTCTCTGCCTTATTCCCTTGGGACAAAGTCTCCCACTGAACATGGAGCTAAGCTGGTGACCACCAAGGCCCCCCAGTCCACCTATCTCAACCGTTCATGGCTGGTTTGATGCAGTGGTGTTCATCTGCATACATGGATGCAGGCTTTCAAATTCAGGCTCTCATGCTTGCTTGGCAAGCTCTTTGTAAAAAGTGCTTTATTATCTCCCTAGCCACAAGAATTTAAATGTTGATTATACAGGAAAATAACATGTCCCTTTGTCCCTTTAATATGTTAAAAAAAAAAAAAAAAAAAGACAAATTTAAAACCGGTCTGGGGATTTAAGTAATTATCTTTCAAATTTATCTGTCCTAATCTCTTGTTTTCTCTTTCTTTCTGTTTATGTTCTGGCTGGCTGGCTGTAGTTCTGGTTTTTTCTGACTTTTCATTTAGCCATAGATCACACATTTTTTTTTACACTTGAATATTTAGATTTTAAGAGCAAATGTTAATACAAAAGAACATTAGAGTCTTTCAGGTCATAACCTCTGTTAATCTTCTGCACACATAAGGTTTTCCTCTAGAGAAAGTGGAGCTTACAATTATCTCCAACCAGTACTTTGTGTTCTAATGCATGATGTGCACATTACAATTGTCCACCCTTCCAGCAACTCTACCTTGTGGTACTCTACATCGAAGTCCTTTGTAAAGTGTCAACTTGGTAACGCTGAACCGCACTTTCCCAGAATATCCCTTTTTATTTGTTTCTACTTAGCACTGGCCACATAAGGCCATGTTGTCCCCTTGGTTTTGGTTGACAAGCTACCAATCTTTAGACCACTAAGTGAAGCTTGCCTGGGTCATCAAGGCTACAGCCAACAGCTTGAGAAGCTCCCAGAGAATAGCAGGAGTCTCCAAGCAACTGGCAGTGTCATGCCCGAGCTAAGTAAATGACTTTGGAGCCAAAAAGTATACAATGTCTGTTTTATAGATATAAAAAGAATGCACCGAAATAAAGGGAGAGGATGAACAGAGCTATTGATTGGGATTCTACTATTTGGCAAAAATAGTTATTAAATTCCTTAGTCTCTGGATATATATATATATATATATATATATATATATATATATATATATTGACTTTGGGCCAAACTGCATAGTGCCAAATGAAATTCCAAGGGTAAAGAAAGGGTCTATGGAAGGAAATCTGATATAAAATGGTTTTATACTGTTTCTTAATTAGCTTAGTGATCATGTGTTTTCGTGTGAAATGTTTCTCCGCATGAAAAGTCACACTCAAATTTTTTTCAAAGATGCTATAAAATTCAATTTGTGATTTACCTATGATAAGAAATATTTATGTTTAATTGGTAAATGTGTAATATTCAAACATAACACATTTGGTCAAATCACTTACAAACTTAGCAAGGCACCATCCTGCAGTCTCTGCTATTGAACATTCTCTTGATATCTATGCTTCAATTTCTTTATATTTCCCCTGTGCTGTCATGTGGATTAGGCTCTCCATGGTGTGCCCCATCAGCTTGCTGCAGCACGTGAGCTGGAGCATCTGTTCTGTGATAGAAGCTTTAGGAATATGGTTGACTGAAAGCAGAACTACTCTGACCTGAGGGGCCAGCGCTTCTACCCAGAGCCAAAATGTCATCCTAGCCCAAGCTGCTTCTAGAGCCATGTCAGGGTCCATGGTCCAGCTACAGCTAGGGACTGGGTTGAATCTGTGGTCTGTGTCATCTCTGAGAACCATGCTGAGTAGGCTCTGTTCTTTGCTGGCCCAGAGAAAGCTGACCTTGACTCTCACTGAACACTTTGGCAAGAGAGCTGGCCCTGACCCTCACAGGAGAGCTGGCTCGTGCTCTCAGGAGACTTGGCCCCACCCCTCACCACAGACTAGGGAGAACTGACCCTGATGGCATAGGCATAGGGGAGCTGACTCTTCCTCTCACCTGAGGCAGGTGGCCCCATGTGCCTGGACTGATCAGATAAGTTACCACTTAGGCCCATAGCTGGGGCTTGAGTTCGCCCACCCTAAAATCCTCCCCTTCTAGGTCCTTCTGGAGCTCTTGAAGAAACTGGCCCTGTGGAGAAATACCCATGGAATTTCAGAGCCTTGACAGGATATCCTAGAGGAGTTTCAGCAAGATGAAGTGATCCTTGAGCCAGATCAGTGACATTTTGCAATGAACATTTGCTAGTTAAACTGATTAGACAAAGGGGTTATACTATATGACACATCGAGTACCCCAATGCCACCAGGACAAACGAAGAGGTGTTGAAGAGGCAGGGAGATGGAGAGCCAAAGAGAATTTTTGTTTTCTTTTGTTTTATTCTTATTTGTGGAGGGCACTGTGAGGATGAGGGGAGGATATGGGGAAATAGAGAAGGGAGAGCAATTGGAGTTCATGATGTGAAAATCCCAAAGAATCAATAAAGAAGTTAAATTTAAATATATATATATATATATATATATATATAATTGAAACAGAGGAAAATAAATGAAAAGACACATTTAGAAATTGTCTTGATATATTTTTATTTTTTTTATACAACCACAGTTTTAGAGTTCTCACTATGGACATGGCATAATAGATGCTAAAATATTTTCTAATGTGTTGAAACTTGATGACAAACAGGAATGCATGTGCTTAACTGAAACTCCAATTTTACATGGGAAATTTATGTCTAAATTTTACAAAGCATCAGTTCATACTAGTATTACCAAATAAAGCAGTTGCTTAATATGTGTTATATTGAATTAGTATTTTTTTCACGTCATGAATGCATGGACTGAAGAGATGTCATTAAAGTGCTAGCTGTGAAAGCATGAGAACATGGATTCAGATCCCAGCAATGACCCGTTACAGAAGTGATTGTTTTCACCCCAGTGCAGGGCATGGACAGCAAGGTCTCTGAAACTCAAAGGACAGCCAGTGTAACCAATCAGTGAGCTCCAGATTCAGTGAAAGACCCTACCTAAAAACACAAGGTGCAGAGTGATAGAAAAAGCCTCCTGACACTAACTTGTGACCTCTACACATGTGTACATACATGTGCACAAGCACCCATAAATACACATGTATACCCCACACACACACTGAATACTGTGAAGACACACCCTGAATACTGTGAAGCAATTGCATTTGTCTAGCTGATTTGACATAGTGTAAGTTGTTGTTGTTGTTTTAAGAATTTGGCATAACTCTGTAGTGGTGAAGTGCTTTTAAAGACTCAATACTCATTGCAATACCACAGAGTACTCATTAGGATGGATCTGATATAGTTAGCAAATTACCCCAATGACTCTCAGGGTTGAAATTAAAATGAGAAAAGCAGAATGTCTTATAAAAATGAAAAGAAATTTGAAGAATGATATTTTCTTTAATTTATGGCAGATGTGTATGTTAACTATATAAAATAAAACTTAATAAGTGTAGACCCAAGTCCTTAACAAATTTTTGTATGATCACATATACTTTTGCAAAAAGCTTTAAGACAGACATCATTGTCATGTTTAAGTCTCAAAGGAGTAACTGTCAACAGTAACAAATAAATTGAGCATAGATGTTAGTTTTGAAAATATAATAGTAGACTTGATTTGAAGGACATCTGAGAAGCGTGATTAAAATTAGTCTTGTGTGGTCTAGAGGAAAGAAAGTCTCTGAAGAATCTAGTCATTTGTCAGGGGTGAACCTTGAATTTCATAAATACCTCATTAATTTCTTCTTAACACAGTATCACACTGAAGTGTAAAGGAACCATATGATAAGATTTAAATATCTGGACTCTGAGTTCCTGCGGGCAAGATCCTGGACCCCCAAATCCGAGCCTCTGCTAAAGAAAGAGGCCTCAGCTGGAGAGTTCCAGTTTCCAGGGAGATACAACTATCCTGCAAAACCGTCTCAAGTCCCAGTTCAGCCCTTGTCCTCTTCTGCCAGCTATTGGCCAGAGGTGAGTCTGGGCCCAATTGGGGATGCCTATCCCCTACAACCTATTTCCCCCCTTCCTCCGAAGGAACTCCCTGAGTTGGCCCCTGATCCTGCTGCTCCTGTCTCCGGTCCACATCAAGAGCACCCTTGGAGCTCTGATACACCCCCACCCATCCTTACCACCAGCCTACCCCTCCTACCCTGTGCCCTACCCTACCCAGGGTCCTGCTGCTCTGGTTG
The DNA here is from genome assembly GCF_943737965.1 of Phodopus roborovskii. NCBI lineage: Eukaryota > Metazoa > Chordata > Mammalia > Rodentia > Cricetidae > Phodopus > Phodopus roborovskii. The sequence continues at coordinate 13,833,412 of NW_026125391.1, forward strand.
AGCACTGGGACAGAGGGTGGAGCCAAAGGTCCAGCCTACATCGGAAACATCTCAGAGCAACTCTGAACAAAGGAGACCTGCCTACCCACACGGGACCACCCGAAATTTCCATCTGCTTGGTCTCTGACCCCACCTCCAGTCCTCTGCTGGAGTCCTGGGCCGCTCCCAGAGGTCCGCCTATCTCTGCGAGACCACTGTGAGTACCTGCTGGCATCTTCTACTGGATCCTCATCCTTGACCCCATCCCTGGGTCCATGTCTGCAGAGAAACATCCTAGAGAGCTTGGACCACACAGAGCTACAGATATTGAATCTCAGACCCACATAAGCCCATCGGGGAAGTACCATAGAGAGAGGGGGAGACCCCACCAACACCTACTGGAAGAAGCTATGGGAAGACAGCAATACAAGAGAACACCTAACAACAGAAAGACAAGCATGACACCACCAGAATCTAGGGAATTTACACCAACTAGAATGGAAGACAAAAACAAAGCAGAGGAAGCAGAAGGGTGAGACTTAAAAATTACCATCATAAAAATGATAGAGGCCCTCAAAGAAGATGTGAGAAAATCCCTTAAAGAAATGGAGGAAAAAACAAACAAAAAAGTGGAAAAAATGAACAAATTCCTTAAGGAAAGCACAGAAAGACAAGAAAAAATAATTAAGCAGGTGAAGGAAACAGTTCAAGACTTGAAAACTGAAAAAGAGAAAATAAAGGCAAACAAACTGAAGGAATGCTGGAAATAGAAAAGCTGGGTGAAAAGTGGGCAACTACAGGCACAAGCATAACCAATAGAATTCAAGAGATGGAAGAGAGAATTTCAGGCACAGAAGATAAACTAGAAGAAATAGATTCATCAACCAAATAAAATCATAAATCCAACAAATCCTTAACACAAAACATCCAGGAAATGTGGGACACCATGAAAAGGCCAAACCAAAGAATAATAGACATAGAGGAAGGTGAGGAAGCCCAGCTCAAAGGTGCCGAAACACATTCAACAAAATCATCGAGGAAAACTTCCCAAATCTGAAGAAGGACATGCCCATGAAAGTACAAGAAGCATACCGAACCCCAAATAGGCTGGACCAAAGAAAAAAGATCCTCGACATATAATAATCAACATACCTAGTATAGAGAATAAAGAAAGAATATTAAGAGAAGCAAAGGAAAAGGGACAGGTAATATATAAACTCGGACATATTAAAATTACACCTGACTTCTCCATGGAAACCCTCAAGGCCAAAAGGTCCTGGATAGATGTTCTAAAAGTATTAAGAGAACATGGATGCCAGCCTAGGCTACTATTACCATCAAAACCCTCAATCACTATAGATGGAGAGAACAAGATATTTAATGACAAAACAAGATTTCCCCAATGCGTATCTACAAATCCAGCTCTACAGAAAGTATTGGAAGGAAAACTCCAACACAAGGAAGGACACTATGCCCACAAAAATGTAGGCAAGAGATAATCCAACTACACCAGAAACCAAGGGTAAAGCAGAACTAATATATTCACAATACCACTGCCAACAACAAACCTAAATCAAACAAGCATCAACAATCAATGATCCTTACTCACCCTCAACATTAATGGTCTTAACTCACCTATAAAAAGACACAGGCTAACAGAATGGATATGAAGACAGAATCCATCCTTCTGCTGCACACAAGAAACACATCTAAGCTTCAAAGATAGACATTATCTCAGCTAAAGGGTTGGGAAAAGATTTTCCGAACAAATGGAAATAAGAAGCAACAAGGCGTAGCTATCCTAATATCTAACAAGTTAGACTTCAAACCAAAATTAATCAAAAGAGATGAAGACGGTCATTTCATATTCATCGCAGGAGAAATCCATCAACACAAAGTCTCAGTTCTGAACATCTATGCCCCTAATACAAAGGCACCCACATTTGTAAAAGAAATGCTACTAAAACTGAAAGCTCATATAAAACCTCACACATTTATAGTGGGAGACTTCAACACACCACTCTCAACACTAGACAGGACCACAAATCAGAAACTCAACAAAGAAACAAAAGAATTAACAGAAGTTATGTCTCAACTGGGGATAACAGACATCTATAGAACATTCCATCCAAAGACAAAAGAATATACCTTCTTCTCAGCTCCACGTGGAACCTTCTCTAAAATCAACCACATTCTAGGTGACATAACAAACCTCAACAGATTCAAGAGAATAGGAATAGTCCCCTGTATCTTATCAGTCCACCAGGCTTTAAAATTGGAATTCAACAACAACACAAATAGCAGAAAACCGGCAAACTCATGGAAACTGAACAATGTGCAATTGCACCACTCCTGGGTCAAAGAAGAAATAAAGAAAGAAATTAAGGACTTTCTAATATTCAACGAGAATGAGGATACAACATACCCTTGCTTATGGGACACCTTAAAATCAGTGCTACAAGGGAAGTTCATTGCACTAAGTGCTCATATGAAGAAAATAGAGGATAGTCACATAAGAGAATTAACAGACCAACTGAAAGCCTTAGAACAGAGAGAAGCAAACTTACCCCTTAGGAGTAGACGCCAGGAAATAATCAACTTGAGGGCTGAAATCAACAAAATAGAAACAAGGAAAACAATACAAAAAATCAAGGCAACGAAGAGTTGGTTTTTTGAGAAAATCAACAAGATAGAAAAACCTTTATCCAAATTAACGCAAAAGCACAGAGAGTACATGCAAATTAACAAAATCAGAAACAAAAAGGGGAACATAACAACAGGAATAGAGGAAATCCAGACAATTTTCAGGTCATACTTTGAAAATCTATATTCCACAAAAAATGAAAATTCAAAGGAAATGGACAAATTTCTGGATAACTATCACTTACCAAAATTAAATCAAGAACAGACAAACAACTTAAATAGATCTATAACCTGCAATGAAATAGAAGCAGTCATCAAAAGCCTTCCAATCAAAAAAAGTCCAGGGCCAGATGGATTCAGCACTGATTTCTACCAGACATTCAAGGAAGAATTAATACCACTACTCCTCAAACTGTTCCACAAGATAGAAACAGAAGGTTCATTGCCAAACTCTTTTTATGAGGCCACAAAAACTCTGGTACCCAAGCCTCACAAAGACACTACTAAGAAAGAAAACTACAGACCAATATCCCTGATGTACATCGATGCAAAAATACTCACTAAAATACTGGCAAACCGAATTCAAGAAAACATCAGAGAAATCATCCACCATGACCAAGTAGGTAGGCTTCAATACCTGGATTGCAGGGATGGTTTAACATACAAAAATCTATCAACGTGATCCACCATATAAACCATATAGATGCAGAAAAAGCCTTCAACAAAGTTCAACACCCTTTCATGATAAAGGTCTTGTAGAGGTCAGGGATAACAGGAACATACCTAAACATAATAAGAGCAATATACAGCAAACCAACTGCCAACATCAAACTGAATGGAGAGAAACTTAAGACAATTCCTCTAAAATCAGGAACAAGACAAGGCTGCCCTCTCTCTCCATAGCTCTTCAATATTGTACTAGAAGTGCTAGCTAATGCTATAAGACAACAAAAGGAGATCAAGGGGATCCAAATTGGAAAGGAAGAAGTCAAACTGTCTCTATTTGCAGATGATATGATAGTTTACATAAGAGCCCCAATAAACTCTACCAGGGAACTCCTACAGCTGCTAAACACCTTCAGCAAACTAGCAGGATACAAGATAAACTCAAAAAAATCAGTAGCCCAACTTTTTTCAGACAACAAAGAGACAGAGAAAGAAATCAGAGAAATATCACCCTTACAATAGCCACAAGCAACATAAAGTATCTTGGTGTAATGCTTACCAAACAAGTAAAAGACCTATATAATAAGAACTTTGTGGCTCTAAATAAAGAAATTAAAGAAGATACCAGAAAATGGAAAGATCTCCCATGCTCTTGGATAGGTAGTATAAACATAGTAAAAATGGCAATCTTGCCAAAAGCAATCTACAGATTCAATGCAATCCCCATTAAAATTCCACCACAATTCTTCACCGACCTTGAAAGGACAATAATCAAGTTTATATGGAAAAACAAAAGACCCAGGATAGCCAAAACAACCCTATTCAATAAAACAACTTCAGGAGGCATCACCATTCCTGACTTTAAGCTCTACTACAGAGCTACAGTTCTGAAAACAGCCTGGTATTGGCATAAAAATAGACAGGTAGACCAATGGAATCGAATTGAAAATCCTGATATTAACCCACACTCCTATGAACACCTGATTTTAGACAAAACTGCTAAAATTATACAATGGGACAATGATGGCATCTTCAACAAATGGTGCTGGCATAATTGGATGAGGGTGTGTAGAAGAGTGCAGATAGAACCATGTCTGTAGCCATACACAAAACTGAAGTCCAAATGGGTCAAAGATCTCAACATCAATCCAACCACAATGAACCTCTTAGAAGAGAAAGTAGGAGGTACCCTTGAAGAAATTGGTATAGGAGACTGCTTCCTGAACATAACTCCAGGGGCACAGACACTGAGAGAAACAATTAATAAATGGGACCTCTTCAAACTTAGAAGTTTCTGTAAGGCAAAGGACACAGTGGACAAGACCCAACGGCAGCCCACAGACTGGGAAAAGATATTCACCAATCCTATATCCGACAAAGGGTGGATCTCCAAAATATACAAATAACTCAAGAAACTAGTCAACAAAACACCAAATAATGCTATTAAAAATGGGGTACAGAACTGAAGAATTCTCAATAGAGGAAATCAAAAAGGCTGAAAGACACTTAAGAAAATGCTCCACATGCTTAGCTATTAGGGAAATGCAAATCTAAACAACTTTGAGACACCATCTTACCCCTGCCAGAATGGCTAAAATTAGAAACACCAATGATGACTTATGTTGGAGAGGATGTGGAGAAAGGGGAACACTCCTCCACTGCTGGTGGGAGTGCAAACTCATACAGCCATGTTGAAGATCAGTATGGCGGCTCCTCAGGAAAATGGGAATTAGTTTACCACAGGACTCGACAATCCCCCTCTTAGGCATATACCCAAAGGATTCACATCCATACAACAAAGACATCTGTTCAGCTATGTTCATAGCAGCATTATTTGTAATAGCAAGAACCTCGAAGCAACCTAGATGCCCCTCAATTGAAGAATGGTTAATGAAGATGTGGCACATCTACACAATGGAATACTACTCTGCAGAAAAAAATAATGGTATCTTGAAATTCGCAGCAAGTGGATGGCACTTGAAGAAACCATCCTGAATGAGGTAACCCAGTCACAAAAAGAGGAACACAGTATGTACTCACTCATATAGGGATTTTAGACATAGATCAAAGGATCACCAGCCTATAATTCACACCAGCAGACAAACTAGGATACAAATTGTGTTCTAAGAGATTCATATAAAGTCCCTCCCAGAACTGGGAAGGGACAAGTCCCCCAGAGCTCAGGGGCAGCAAAGGAGAGAGAAGTAGAAGAAAATGAGGAGGAGGAAAGGAAAACATGTGCAACCAGGAAGATTGAGCCTGATTAGGAATAGAAGACAGGAAAGAGAGAGAGAGACAGAAACAGAGAGAGAGAGAGAACATAAAAGAAGGAGCCAATTTTCGTTTGGAGATAAAATTGAACACAAAGAAAGGTCTAGAGAACTACAAGACTGTTCCCAACTAACAATTTGAGCTTCTGTGGAAATGCTATCATAAATCCCTTCCCGGAGAGTGAGATCAACAACTAAGTTATCCATGGAGCCCTCAAATAATGCCTGTTAGAAACAGGAGCAAACACCCATATATAAACACTGAGTGGAACTAGAATCCATATGCAGATGGAGAGGACAAGACCATGTGGCAGAAACACATAGAGACAGCTTACCTGAACAAGGAGGAGCTAAGGGCCACTACACTGATAGCTGGGAAGCCAGCATGGGACTGACTCAGGCCCCCCTGAATATGGGTCTCAGCCAGAAGGACTGAGCAGTCTAAGAGACCTCAGACAGTGGAGCCAGGATGTATCCCTTGTGCACAAAATGACTTGGCAAACACATCCCCCATGGAGGGATAATTGCCTTAATCTAGAGACAGGAGACAAGCCCTAGTCCCTACTTCACATGACCTGTCAGATCTACATGACCCCAACTGGATGGCATTCCCCTACATATGGAATTGGGTTTGGGTGATGGGAAGGGAGGGTGGTTAGAGTGCATATGAGAGGGCAGAGAGGGTAAAAGGGAGGGAAGGAGTGAGGGAGAGAAGGAGGGAGGAAGGGAGGAAAGGAGGGAGGAAGGGAGGAAAGGAGGGAGGGAGAGGGAACTGGGGTTGACATATAAAATAATAAATTAAATTAAAAAAAAATGCTTTGACTCCAAAATTTAAGTTGAAGAACAAGTTACTGGGGAAAAGGATTTCTATTTTTGTTTCCACAGAAAATGAAAAGATGTGGATTCCTTCCAGACTAATGTAGTTTGATCAAGCCAGACTGCCTGAAACAGAGTACGAGGTGATCCTACATTCAAAACAGCTGGACAAAGCAGCCTTACAGACTACAGCCAGGATTTCTGCATCTTCTTCGAATCCCCCATGACAGCGCTCCTTACCAGCCGGAAGTAGTTTGGAAAGAACAACGCCCAAATTTCCAAATATTGTCTATAAATGTTTGTTTTCATTTAAATGGACTTTGTTATATAAAATAAATTAAAAAAAAGAAGAAAAAAAAGATGTAAATATCTGTAAGAGTATCACTTAGAATTTAGCAGACCATTAATACTCCAATGCAGTTTCCTAAGTCTGCCCAACCATTATTTTATCCCTTATGTACTCAAGAAGGGAAAAAGCACTTGGGTCTTTCTTGTCTGCATTCAGTCCAAAATTAAATGGTTAAATATGGGAAAGGGCATTTTCTGTATATCTGTAGATGAGCTAACCTCTATGATGAATCAAATGTAATTTCTGAATCACACACACATTTATTGTAGAGAATGCTGAATTAGACATAATTGTGCCTACTCTATGTACAAGGTAGAACTAGAGTGTGTCCAGGTAACAGACTGAGCATATCTCTGCTTTTCTTTTTGTCTGGAATATTATTCTTAGTCCCAAAACTTCCACAGAGAATGTTTGTTATCTAGAGTTGAAATATACTGTCCTTGTATGATTTACATGTTTCTCAGGATTCCTTTTAATCCTTTTAATTTTATTAACTGAAGTGAATATACCTTGGTATCAGAATTTTTGCAGGTTTTTTCATATCCCAACTCCCCAATAATAATTAAATACCTAGGAGGTCAGGCCACATTGTCACCTAATAAATAAGAAAAGCTTCTGAAGTCCTTAGCATCTGAAGGCATTAGTTGCCATTAAATCAGGACTAATTACGTTATCCCTGGAAAAACAAATTAAAACCCAAGGTTATTCTACTTTCCCATTATAAACATAGCTTCCCAGGGCTGCTAAAGAAGTCTACTCGCCAAAAATGTTGAATCTTTCATTTGTTTAGAAAAGTTGTTTGTTGTTTTTTTTTTTCAGACAAATAAGCTCAATGGCAGAAAAAAGAGACAATGCCAGAATATGAAGCACTGGCAAGACTTAGGTCTTTGTCTCTGCAGTAAATTAATGTCTCTGCTAAGGAAAGAGTTAGGGGCTAAGAAGCTCAGCAAACCGCAGAGAGAATAAGCACTCCTGTTTCACATACAGCCCTCAACAAAACTTTAACTTGTAAAAAATAACTGTAAAACATACTCTGGAACACTAAGAACTAGGGAAATTTAAATATGTGGTGGGAAGGAATTAGATGATGCTAAGAAAAATTAATACTAATTTTGTTGTATTTTATAAAACTATTGTGATACTTTACTTTATCTACCAGCTTTTCTGGCTCTGGGCTACCAGGTTAGCTGAAAATTGTTAGTTCTGAGTATTCCTGTGAAGCTGTTTCCAGAAGAGAGTAGCATTTGACTCTAGGGATCCTTTTCATAAGGATGTGTCAAATCTGATTTAATGAAAGCCTGACTGGATGACAAAGGGAGTAGAAGTCAGCTTTAGTCTATCTAGTTGGCACCTATCTAACCCTGTCTTTGAACATAAACATTCTTGATTTTGAGGCTTTCAGACTTCATTGCTGTGTATCTTGACTCAGTCTTGGACTTAGGAAGGCCTCTGGTTGAATGAGAATAGGCTTTACATAACATCTAGAAAGTACACATTTACTATCACTTGCTTTATGGTTTGCAAATCTGCTTTCCAACAAAAGAGAAGTGAGGTCCTGAACGAAATCACTTTCTCACCCTCAGCTCAGGGTTTAGTCAGGGCTTTCCAATCCTAGTTAAAATAAGAGCAGCAATCCCTGTTGCCCTACCATGTCAAGGGCGCGTTACGATGATGAATGTGCTTCAGAAATAGATTCGGCCTGCTGATGTATTTGTAGCCCATATGGCTGCATCACCCTTTGACTTCTCTAAGAAAAATGGAAAATAGCTACATTTAGTATGCCACAAATTAAATTTCTGTCAAGTTTAGCTTTAAAACTTACTCTCTAAGAAATGCAGGTTTTCATTGGCTCGAACAGAATAGTCATAAACTCCAAAGTGGAGAAGTCAGCTGTTACACTTGCAGTAGTGATGTTATGAAAGCTGAAATAAAACTTTAAGAAAATTTATTTAAAGCGTAATAGATATTAAACTGTACATGTTGAACATACACAAGTTGACACATGTGAACACATATCTATGTATTCAGAACCATATTATTGGTCAAATTATTAAACAACCCCACTTCCTGAGGCTTCCTTTGCTCCTTTTCAAATGCATTTTACTTGAATAATCTTTAAGAGTTGGTGTTGTGTATATTGCAACAACAAAAATATTTAGTATAGAACAAGTATTTTTAATATTGGTAATATCAAAGTAGCCTTACATGAACAGGTAAAATGTTATAATATATTATGACTTGGTTGTTATACTTTTTTGGTTCCCATATGAGAAAGGTTTTGAAAACTTTGTGTTATAGTAGTTAGTTATATGGCTATTCTTGGTTGTCAACACACACACACACACACACACACACACACACACACACACTTATTCTGTAACTTCTGTTTCTCTAGAAAACCCTGAATAATACAATAGTGAAGATTTATTCAGAATGTTTGAATAACAAATATGTCACATTCTTCATGCATGGTATATTTCTTCTGTGCATCAGGTGGCATTGTTTATATGAGTCCATATTGTTTGACTTTTGGAATTCATATGTTTTTCTGTTATAGACAAATGATTCTCATGTTACTTACTGTCATTATAAGGAAAAATCTAGGATGCCTATTTAGACTCATGAGACAAGACTGTCTAAACTTAAAATTTAGATACAAGTTTGGAGTACATCAAAGTTGGGGATAGCATCCAGAATAAAATGTAACATAGGAACTGGAAAAAGTAACTTTGGTATACAAAGAAAATTAATAAAAAAGATAGATTTTGTTTTGTGCAAAAAAATGAAGAGTTTACAACTGAGATCAAATCACCAACGTTAGTTAGAAAACAAATCTAGAAGAGACAGGACTTTACAGACAGTTGTGGCCATACCCATTGTCAAGAAGAGAGAAGTTTAGAGGCTAATAGTGCCCAGATACCAGGACAGAACATTGTCTTCACTGAACTTGGCTATAGCACAATTGGTAAATTCCCCAAGGCCTTGAAGATAGTCTTAAGGAAAGGCAGAGTGGCACATTCCTTTAATCACAATATTATGGACACAGAGGCTGGGGAGGTCAGTTTGATGTAAAGAATGAGTTCAGGCCAGCCAGCAATACATAGTGAGATATTCTCTCTCTCTCTCTCTCTCTCTCTCTCTCTCTCTCTCTCTCTCTCTCTCTCTCTCTCTCTCTCTCCCTCCCTCTCTCTCTCTCTTTTTCTCTCTCTCTGTCTCTAAATTAATTTTTATAAATCTATTTTACACACCAATACACACCAATCCCAGTTCCCTCTCCCTCCCATCTTCCCCTCTCCTTCCATCAAAACCTCATCTCTTCTCCCATCTACTCAAGGAGAGTGAGGCCTTAAATGGGGAATCATCAAAGTCTGTCACATCATTTGGGGCAGGACCTAGGTCCTACCCCATGTATCTAGACTGACCATAGGGAATGAACTCCCAGAGCCCATTCATGAACTAGGGTTAAATACTGATTTCACTGCCAGAGGCCCCATAGTCTGCCCAGAACTCCTTCCAACTGACATCAATGTTCAGGGGGCCTAGTTTTGTCTTATGCTGTCAGACTGGGGTCCATGAGCTTCCACTTGCTTAGGTCAGCTGTTTCTGTGAGTTACCCCAGCATGGTTTTGACCCCTTTGCTCATCAAATCTGCCTCTCTAAAACTGGATTTCAGGTGTTTATCACATTGCTTAGCTGAGAATCTCTGCTCCTCTTTCCACCAGCTACTGGATGAAGGCTCTATGAAGACATTTAAGGTAGTCATCAATTTCACTATAGGAGAAGTGCACTGAAGATATCCTCTCCACTATTGCTTAGATTCTTAGTTGGAGTCATCCTTGTGGACCCCTGGAGATTTCTCTAGTGCCAGATTCCCCTAGTGCCAGATTTCTTGTTAAGCCCATAGTAGCTCCCTCAATTAAGTTATCTCTTTCCTTGTTCTCCTTCTCTGTTCTCCCAACTTACCCTTCCTGATCCCTCATTTTCTCTTCTTGCCTCCCTCTCTCCCCTCCTCTTTCTCTTTTTACCCTCTCCTTCCCACTATGTACCCAATTTACACATTGTCCCTTTCTTGGGGGACCATGTATGTATCTCTTAGGGTTCTCCATATTTTCTAGCTTCTCTGGGGTTGTGGATTGTAGGCTGGTTATCCTTTGCGCTATATCTAATATCGACTTATGAGTGAATAATACATACCATGTTTTTCTTTCTGTGTCTGTGTTACCTCATTCATCAGGATTTTTTGTTTGTTTTTTTCTAGTTCCATCCATTTGCCTTCAAATTTCAAGATATCATTGTTTTTCTTTCTGCTGAGTAGTACTCAATTGTGTAAATGTACCACATTTTCTTTATCCATTTTTCGGGTGAGGGGTATCTAGGTTGCTTCCAGGTTCTGGCTATTACAAATAATTCTAAGAGAGGAATTGCTGGATCTTGAGGTAAACTGATTCCCATTTTCCTGAGAAACTGTCATAGTGATTTCCAAAGTGGATGTACAAGTTTTCATTCCCACCAGCAATGGAGGAATGTTCCCCTTTCTCCACATCCTCTCCAGCATAAACTGTTATTGGTATTTTTTATTTTAGCCATTCATTCTGACAGGAGTAAGATGGTATCTCAGAGTTGTTTTAATTTGCATTTCCCTGATGGCTAAAGATGTTGAGCACTTTCTTAAGTGCCTTTCAGCCATTTGAGATTCCTCTATTGAGAATTCTCTTAGTTCTGTACCCAATTTTTTTGAATTGGTGACTAGCATCTTGAGTTCCTGTATCAACCCTCTGTCAGATGGGTGATTGGTGAAGACCTTTTCCCATTCTGTGGGCTGCCATTTTGTCTTATTGACTGTGTCCTTTGCCTTACAGAAGCTTCTCGGGAGATCTCACTTGTTAATTGTTGATCTCAGTATCTGTGGTACTGGTGTTATTATGTTCAGGAAGCGGTCTCTGGTACCAGCTTGTTCAAGGGTACATTCCACTTTGTCTTCTAAAAGGTTCAGTGTGGCTGCATTTATGTTGTCTTTGATCCATTTGGACTCGATTTTTGTGCATGGTGATAGATATGGATCTATCTGCAATATTCTACATGTCAGCATCCAATTATGTCAGCACTATTTGTTGAAGATGATTTCTTTATTCCATTGCATGATTTTGCTTCTTTGTCAAAAACCAGTTGTTCATTGCTGTGTGGATTAAGATCAAGATCTTCTATTAGATTCCATTGGTTTACCTGTCTGTATTGAGGCCAATACCAAGCCTTTTTCAGGACTAGAGCTCTATAGTAGAGCTTGAATTCAGGAAGGGTGATGCCTCTGGAAGTTCCTTTATTGTACAGGGTTGTTTTCGCATCCTGAGTTGTTTGTTTTTCCATATGAAGTTGAGTATTGTTCTTTCAAGGTCTGTGAAGAATTGTGCTGGGATTTTGATGGTGATTGTATTGAATCTGTAGATTACTTTTGGTAAGATTGCCATTTTTACCATGTTGATCCTACCTAACCAAGAGCATGGGAAACTGTAAGAGGAAACTATCAATCTATCATCTAGTTTATCTGGCCCTATACACATACACACATTCATACATACACACACACACACACTGTGTTTCTATTGCTCTGAAGAGATTTGTCTACAGCAGTTCTTATGAAGGAAAACATTTAATTGAGGTGGTAGCTTACAGTTTCAGTGGTTTAGTCCATTATCATCATGGCAGAGAGCAGGCAGACATGGTGCTAGAGAAGGAGATGCTACCTGTTGATAAGCAGGCAACAGGAAGTAGGATGTCTCACTGGGCATGACTTGAGCAAATATGAAACCTCAAAGTCAACCTGCACAGTGACACACTATTAAATAAGACCACACCCACTTCAACAAGGCTACACCACCTAATAGTGCCATTCATTTTGGGGACATTTTCATTCAAACGAACACATTCCACTATCTGGCCCCCAAAAGGCTTGCAGTCATACTATAGTAGAAAAATTCATTCACTTCAACTTCAAAAGTCTCCATAGCCTATAACAGCTGTAAACTTATTTAAAAGTCTAAAGTTCAAAGTCTCTTCTGAGATTAATTCAACCTCTTAATTGCAATCACCTATAAAATCAAATTAAAAAACCTGATCACATACTTCTAACATGTAATGGCATAGGATATACATTATCATTCCAAACTGTGAAGAAGAGAATGTAGTGAGGAAATACTGTGCAAAAAACAAGACCAAAGACCGGCAGGGCAAACTCCAAACTCTGCATCCCCATGTCTGGTGTCAAAATGCTCTTCTGACTTCTAACTCCTTTCATCTCTGTTGACTGAAACACACTTCCCTCTCTTGTGCTGGTTCCTCTCCCTATTGTTAGCAGCTCTGCATGGCAGGTATTCTATACTTCTGGTATCTTCAACATCTTGGGGTCTCCAAGGCAATCAGGCTTCAACTTCACATGTTAATGCAATAGCCTCTTTAGGCCTCCATTCAGGTACACCCCTGACATATGCCTAACCTTAGAAGTTTTCCTTGGTCATAAAGGGAAATTCCATAACCCCTTTTTTCTATCTTTAACTCTAAAACCAGAACCACATGACCAAACTTGCCAAGTTCTGCTACTTACTGTGACTGGAACATGACCACATCATTCAATTACATCTTCACCAGCTTTCTTTTTTCTGTTGTTTTATTTATGGCCTGAGCTTGACTGTCCTGGAACATGATCTGTAGACCAGGCTGGCCCAATTTTCGGTGCTGGTATTAATGTATGCACTACCACAATTGGCCATAAACTTTCTTTCATTCATTTTCACAAGTTGGAAACTTAGCTGGTGGCATATTCCTCTGAGGTCACCACTTCGTTTATTACAATTCTTAATCTGTTTATTCCTTTGAACAGAGTATTTAGCTCAATTCCACTTCCTAGTGCTCTTGTTTTCTTTAAGTTGTTCTACATCTTGTATTGTTTTCTTATTCAACCTGCTTCTTTCATTATTAATCTTCATTATTGCTACCACTAATAAGCACATGACAGGGTTTATAATAAGATGCTTTGAGATTTCTTCTGTCAATGGAGTTAATTCAAAGCTCCCCACTTTATATTCAGGCAAACTCTTCAGACATGGGCTAAAAATTGTCACATTCTTCACTAAAATATTACACAACCTATCTCTAGGCCATGTGCTTACATTCTTCTCCATTGGAACTTCTTGATCTAAGCATTAACAGTTCAAATCCATTCACCACCACTGTCTTCCATGCTCCTACTAGTATGGCCCAAGAAGCAGTACTTAAAGCATCCTACTGCTTTTCTAATCCATAGTGCCAAGGTCCATATTCCTTGAAACAAAAGCATCATAGGAACTATCACGGCAATAGCCCACTCCAGTTCTGTCTTAGTCAGACTTTCTATTACTTTGAAGAATTTAATTGAGTTAGTAGCTTACAGTATCAGAGATTTAGTCCATTATCATAATGGCAGAGAACATAGCAGAGTGTAGGCAGATGTGGAGAAGGAGATGCTACATGTGGATATTCGGGCAACATGAAGTAGACTGCTTCACTGGGCATGGCTTGAGCATATATGAGACCTCAAAGCCCATCTTCACAGTGACACACCTTCGCCAACAAAACCACAGGTATTCAACCAAAGCCACACCTCTTAACAGAGCCATTCCCTTTGGGGGACATTTTCTTTCAAAGTACCCCCCACATACACAATATAGCAGGAGACTATATTATCTTGCTTGATATAAGATAAGAAGCTTTACTAAATATCTGACATCATAATGCTCTGTTCTTCATACTTGCAATGATATTTGAACAACCAGAGTTTAAAAGGCACCTACATTCACACCCTTACACCATGCCACAGTGGTTTGAGTAGATTATCCCATGTACCCACAGTTTCAGAAAAGGAAAAATCAACATGTACAAAGCTAAAAATGATCAAATTCACAACAATAATAATAATTTCTATTGATAGCTATACATAAGAGAAATCAAAAAATTGATTATTTATGCAATTCCTAAATATACTATAGTGGCTTAATCTTGATTGGAACAAGTGTTTTTATGAAAATATACTGAATTATTTGAACATCTCCTAGTACAAAGAAACATATCAATAATAACCCTTAAATATACAATAGTGCTTACATTTTCATATACAAACAACAAGGATGAACTCAGATTAAAGCAATGAAAATCCAGTATTAAGTTGCTGTAAACAGGGGAGAATTTATTACATAACATTTAAATCTGGCTGTAAGCGCTCTAATGTTTGTTCATATGCACACCATTAGAAACTTTAATCCCACACTTTTCTTGATCTTTCACATATATTGACAAAATAGGATGGTGGAGTACTGAGATTTATGACCTACTTAAAATGTAAAGAAGTAATACAGGTGTTGTTCCAGCCATGCCCATTATGTAAATGTCAAAGGCTTCAAGAAGCAATGTCAGCAAACTTTGATTTATGTCTTCTGGGTTACAATGGAGTCACTAGGTCATTTATAGCTATTCAAGATAAGCTGGGTAACCAAACATATGACTGTGGGAAGAGAGACTCATACTTCTCTGCTAAGGGTTGAATATACCATTATTATTATGATTATAATCACATTCTGATATCCATGAAGGACAATGGGATGGAAAATATTTAATGGACAAGTGTGACCCCATCACAATATGTTCCAATATTTACGGATAGATAATAGATAGGTAGATAGCTATAGATTATAGATGATAGATAGATAGATGATAAATGATAAAAGGAATTAAAATGCTTTGGATAGTTTGTATAGTTTGAAAAATTAAAATGTATCATGTTTTTTGGATTTCTAAAACAAAAAAAAATAGTGTTTACTTGTATAACTACTGTCTCATGTAAAGAAGGATATGTGAAAACTACAAACAACCTTGAATTTGCCATGCTAGCAAAACAAAACAAACAAAAGGCAGAGAGGATTGCATACATGGCTTTGTGATTAAGGACTCTGGTTGTTCTTCCAGAGTATCCATATGTAACTCCAGTTACAGGGAATAAAATATACTTTTCTTGCCTCCATAGGCACCAGGCATGTCTATACACATATGCAGGCAAAACACTCATACATATAAAATACAAGAACAAAAAAAATCCTTTTTTAAAATCCCAATAAAGTACAATTAAAGAAACAACGGAGCAGTAATGAAAATACATGGAATTTTATCTACCATCTGCCACTAAGGGCATACATAGATGGCTCTGTGATTTGACAATTTCTGTCATCTCTTTATCCTTTGTTCTTTTAAAAAAAAAACTAAGACAGATACTTTATTATACAGTTCATATAAGTCCTCAAATAAGCAAAAACAACAAAACAAACAAACAAAAATACCCCCACATCATTCTCCATCACCTCTTCATGTGTCTGAGTGGCACTGGGTGGGGCTGTGTATCATGCAGTTTACCCTTTTGATCAAACAGCTTTTCTTGCAAATGTTCACTGTGTAGTGTATTGTTGGTCAGGTTCAAGGCCTCTGGTTTCTGCTACTCCATCATTGCTGGACTCCTACCAACATTCCTCTAGATATCCTGCTGTTGTCCTGATTCATGCCGATTCTGTGTCAATGGTTACACAGAGTCAGTCCCTTCATGCACTCTAGCAAGTCATAGGTTGGATAGATGTTAGGGAGTGCCAACTCAAAGGCCTGGATGTATACCTGGGTGGATGCTTGGTCGGTCAGTTCAGACTGCTGGGATCATTTCCCTTGGGTCAGGAATGGGGCCAGCTTTCCCAAGTGGAAAAGGGGTAGAAAGAGGTAGCTCTCCTATGAAGGACAGGACCAATGTGGGGGTGGCAGGGTGGGTCAGCTTTCCAGTGTGTGGAAGGCTGTACCAGTGAGGGTTGGGACCAATCAGCATGGCTCTCATATTTCAACACTTGGTTCAACACAGTTCAAATGGACTCCTGTGGCAACATAGGCACTGGACATCAACACAGACTTCAACTGCATCTGAACCATGGACCCAGACATGGCCAACAGTAGCATCTTGGGTCCAGTTGTTACCGTGGCTCTGGGTGGCAGTGCAGGTCTCTCATATTGACTTAGGCCCAGAAGTAGCATGGTCCTGGAATCTAACAATACCCCAGGTAGCAGCCTAGACCACTGTATCTGTACAGCTTTCAATGGTAACAGGAGCACAGTATCAACACAGACCCTGGCTACAGTAGAGCCATGGACATAGACATGCCCCCCTGGCTCCAGCTTGGGCCCAAACATCACTATGGCCCCGAAAGACAGTGCAGGCCACCCAAATCTATACAGCTCTGACAACATCCTGATCCTCAGGCACCAACATGGTCTCAGGTGGCAGCTCAGACTCTGGGTATCTGCATAGCCTTCTATGGCAACAAGAGTCACAGACATTGATGTAGTCCCTGGATGCAGTAGAGCCATGGACATAGATAGACATGGCATTTGGAAGAAGCTCAGGCCCAAATGACACCATTACCTTGGTATGTAGGCCACCCAGATCAGCATAACCACTTAGTGACACATCCCTTGAATACCAAAATGGCCGCAGGAGGCAGCACATAACCTGAGCATTCTGTGGCCTTTGGTGGGAGCACAGACCATGGACATCAACACAGACCCCAGCTGTGGAAGAACAATGGGCCCAGAAGTGACCCCAGACTGTGGCTCAGGCCTAGATGATACCATGGACCTGGGTGGCAGCACAGGGCACTAAGATTTAGATGGCCTGGGTAACAACATGACCCTCAGACACCAGCATCACCCCAGGTGTCACTCCAGAATCCTGGCATCTGCATGACCTATGTTGTTAACAGGAGCCATAGTCACCAACTCTGATCCTAGCTGTTTTAGGACCATGGACCCAGACATGGCCCTTGGCTGCAGCCCAGACTCAGATACCTCTTCAGGTGGTAGTCAGGCTATTAAAACTGGGATGGCCCCTGCAGTTGGTATTTGTTCTTAGTGATGCTTAATCTCTCAAGTCTGAATTAGCTTTTTAAAACTAATGATGCTGGTTCAACCATATTTATATGACATAAGCATTTTAAGTCAGGTGGTACATTGATCATTTATAACTAAGCTGGTTAAAACTAGAGAATGAACCAGAATTTTATGTTTATAATGTAAATGAAAAGAGACTACATTCAAATTATTATGGAACTTCAGCATATGGCTTTGAAATCATTTAAATAAGCTACACTGCATTTAGATTTTGGAAACATTCTTAAGTATAGCAAATTAGGAACTCTCAACTGAAATGGGAGAAGGTATTCTATATATATGCTAAGTACTGTTTGTTGTAAAATGCATTTATATTTGATGTTATGTTATGAAATACCTTTTGTGAAAGTAGAACTCAGATGAATATTAAGTATTTAGTTTGTGAAATATGGCCATATGATGGAAATATTAAATGATTGTCTTTCTAAACTATAAACTGAAAATATAGTAAATTTATGTTTAATAATATTCTTAGGTCTTACATATTCTTATAATGGTGTTTATAGCAACAAGTAAAAGAGATTATGTGAAATTATTTATTCATTAATTTTTATGATGTATTATTCTCCTCTTGTCTAACTAGCTTCCTATTGTTGAAAATAGTTAATTACATATTAAGAATAAAACTTCCCCAACTTCCCTCTCCCATTTTTCTATTCCTTTTGTGTATGTATCATATCTCTGTTTGTAGTGTGGGTCATAGTTAGGCATTTTTGACAGATAAATTACCAATATTCTCTGATATAAATTGAAAACAAAACAAAATAAGGAATAAACATAGGAGTTAGAAGACTGCACTTTTAAGACTCAAGGTAAAATCTGTGCCAATTTTATGAGTATTACTTTGTAGTTGTTTTACACAGTATATTCAAGTTCACTTCTTGAAGTTTTTAAGTTACTTTTAATCAAATTGGTAGTGAAAACAACCCTTTAGCAAAATCAAATGCAGCTTTTCAAATTATGGCTTTAAAATCATACAGTATAGCAACCAACTACAATCTTTAAAATACATCAACATTTTTGAGAAATATTTGGCACCTGGGAAGTTTTTTCTTTATTAAGCTTGCAGGTATAGTCAAGGTATTCATGTCAGAAAGATGTTTTCAATGAATGCTCCAGATGTTCAACAAGTGTGCTGTTTTTAGTCCTCTTTCTACAAATGCCTGTGTCTATTCTATTCTAGAATTTCTTTTAAGGAGAATAGGTAAGCATCACTGACAACTTCCATATAAATAATGTTGGATATAGGTCATTTATTTCTTTGTTTGTTTTCTCTATTCTTGATAGACACAGAAGTAGACATTTGAACTTCTTCCCTTCTTTCTTCATCCCATTCTTCCTTCTTCAAAAGATTATTTATATGGCTTGTTTTCATTATTCATATTTCTCAGCCTCCTCAGTTCTGGGATTGCAGACATGTACCACTGAATCTGGGTAGTATTCTTTTTTCCCAATATTATCCACCATTGAATCTGGATGGGAAGGAATGTTCCTACCTTAATTAAGTAGAAATTTTCTTTTGCTTGACTCCCCAGGTTCCATGGTTGTTATGAAAAAAATAAGTTTTTCCCCATCAAATTCATTGGCACCAGACCGAATAAGAAGTTGGTGATGAAGGGATTTCCAGGAGCTCCCCTCTGGGGTATTTTCAGAAGATATAGTTCCTAGAGGTCAAGCTTATGTTGTTGATGCTGGTAATTGAGACTCTGACTTCTACTATTAGTAATTCAAGCTGACTTAGGCAGCACTTGAAGGTAATTTCAGCTGGGATTTCACAAGACAGTTTTGAAAGGTCGTTGTCAGAGCTGCTACTGGTTTAATAACCTTGGGTTTGTAGGTCTTTTAAGTACTTGTGACTTTGAGAATATACTGTAAATAATGTTAATTGACTGCTTAACTTACCAAGATTCTATTTGCTATGATCAGTAATCTCCAAGTGTGCACTCCAGGCATGGTTTCTACTGGCTTCATGTAACACATGCAACACTGATGACAGACAGCTTCACAGGAAGGCAAGAGGCTCTGTTGGCCAACTGATGAACTTTAGACTTCATTTAAAAGCTTACAACAGACCACCACGCTCCTCCTGCACCAGATATCAGATTGATGTGTAGCCTAATATTTCTCAATCTTAACTAGATGACTCTTCTTTTTCTTTTAGGAAGTGTTTTCTTCATTGTGCCTTTATTATGTACTTTAATAATACTGTAATGGTCACTATCTTAAACCTAATGGCACCTGAAAGTCACCAAGGAGTTAAGACTGGGCATGTGCTAAGGAATTATCTAGATTAAGTTAATTGAGTTGGGAAGTCCTACCTTAATTATTGCTGACACCATTCCACAGGCTGATGACTAACGGAATGTGAACTGAGTATCAGCATCCATCTCTTTCCTTCTGCTGACTGTGGATGCAATGTGATCAGCTGCCTCAGGATCTTTCCACTAAGATCCTTTTGTGATTGACTATACCCTGAACTGTGAGTCAAAAGAATCTGCTTCTTCTGTAGGTACATTTTGTCTTAGCACTTAGCATCAAGACAAGAAATGGTCTTGTTTGGACAAGAAATTATGTTATTTATAATGTAATGATATTCTTGGGGTGAGGCTAATCATGAAACAATGTATGAAATGAAGTGTTTAAATATAAAAACTTAATCAATAGTTATCCATAAGGACTCTATTGACAATTTAATTTCTGCTTATATGATTAGTATTTATTTTTGAATGATTATATTTGCTTATATGTTTTCTGATTACAAAAGATTGTATAGTTTATAGTTTCACAGATTATGATTTAAATTGCTGTGGACATTCCTGAACAAGGAATCTCATGAATATGTCCTCATTTTCTTGGGTAAATACCTAGGATGTGCTTTATGATAAATGAGTTGGTGTAACTTGGAGTAAATGTGTATTAAAAGTCACATCAGAAACTGTTGACTTCTCCAAAGGAATTATGCAGCTTTTTATCTCTGTTAGCAATGCATTTACTTTACATCTGTTTTATCTTTTTTGTGCCTCCATTTGCATTGTTTGTTCTGTTGCATTTTGTTTTCTTAAAGGTATCCTTTCTTAGGTTAGTTTTAACTATGATTCTAGAAATTAGGATATAAATTCTTACCAAGTACCTTAAAATTACCTGATGACATTATCTAGTTTACAAGGTAAGAATCTCACTGGGTTGGATTACATTTGAACACTTTCTTATTTTGCTAATGTTTCCATATATTTGTTTCTTTGTGTCTCACAAGTCTTATAATATATTGCTATTATTTTTGTCTTACCTTAGGATGGAAATTTAGTGGTATCTAAGAAGTGGTGAAACCAGTCTTTAGATCAGCATGCCTAACCCCAAAAGTAGTCTACCACCATTTCCATTGGTTCTGATTTCCACCTGGCATCATTCTGTCTTAAGATTTATGTGAAAATATCATTAACCTTTTATGCAGATGGTGCCATTAATTTTTCTATATTTTTGTAGATGAAACACACACAGAAGAAGATGCACAACCTTAAGTGTATAACTTTGAGTCTAAAAATGGAAACATTCATATGAACAATTGCCTTTTCAAAGTATAGATTTCAAAACTTTCCCAAATTCATAAAATGTATCATTTGTTTTGTCCCTCTAACTCATCATGTTCCTAAGAGCCAGAGATTAGAGCTATCTTTTCCATCGTTGTTCAATATCTACCCCTGAGGGGACACTCAAGTTCATGTAGGGCTCACCTGGAGAGGTTTATCATTTTCAAGGTTGGTTTCTCTCTGGCTTATTCCTTATTTTCATTACTTTATGTACTTCAAAGAGTTTTTAATCTCAGCATTGTAGATAGAGCTCTGACAGTAGAATGCCTGCATACCATGGTGCAGTAGAATGAGCCCCAGAACCATACAAACCCAACATAGGAGTATTCCTCTTCATTTCCAACTGGAGGTAGAGACAGGAGGATCAGAACTTCTACCATTCTCATGCTACCCAGCAAGTGTAAAATCACCCTGAGATAATACAACTTGGCTTAAAGGGAAAAAACTATATTTAATAGACTGTTCATGGCTTACAATTATTATCTATTGAAGGATAAATTTGTTGCATTAGCAAAAACTATCAATCTTGAGCAATGGTTTTTATCTATATAGCTAAAAGATAAAATAAATGTATTGTAAGTAGGTATATTTGCATATCCTCAGGAATTGTTTTGAGGAATGAAAATATGCTATCAACACCATAGATTAGATGGCTAAAATCCAATCAGAACACACAGCCAGCAGATGTTTCTTAAGCTTTCCTTAAACAATTATTTTTAACACTTATAGACTTCTTTTTACTACTGACTATCCCTATAGTAATTGGTGTGTATACAAATCCTCAAATCTGAAGAAAATTGTTAATGTTGCAGAAAAACAAAAACACAAAACCAATCAGCTTTTCTCCTACTACCTTCTTCAACTTCTTTTTAGAGCATTTGGAATCGAGGACAAGGAAGCAGCTCTCAAAAAGCTCAGAAGGAATCCGGCACAGAAGAGTATGGCAAAGCAGAACTGCACACCTCTGAGAATTGTCTTCATGGTCACATCGGCCCCTGTTTAAGAACATTGGTTCATCCAACACATCTTCAAATTATCATTCTTCTATTTTCTTGTAGAATTTAAGTGTACAGAGAAGAAACTGAATCTATTTTGGCATCTCCCCCTCTTAGATTATTTTTCTTTTCTAAAGACTCCATAGACTGTCCTTGGTCCTGGTGTTAGTCACTGTTGCTGTGAAAAGACACCATGACAGAGGCAACTCCTCTTATAAAAGAAAGAATTTAATTGGGTGCTTGCACACAGTTTAGAAGAATAATCTGCTATCATCATGGCAGGGAATGTGGCAGCAATCGGCAGGCTTGGTGCTGGAGCAGTAGCTGAGAGCTTACATCATGATCTCTGCAGACAGCAAACCAACACACTGAGCCTGACACACACTGAACTTCTGAAACCTCAAAGCCCATTCATCCCCAGTGACACACCCTCCTCCAAAAGGCCACACCTGTAATATGAATTCTCTTTGGTCTTAATAACAAAAACTCAAGAGTCAGCTATCAGGGCATGAAAACTTAAAGATATAGAAGTAAAGTGGCCAGTCACTAGAGAGTTCATACCTCTACAATGCTCAGACCAAATGGGTGATTCTGTCCTCAGGCTGCCTTCTCAGACTGTGTCCTGAGATTGACTGCCTCAGACTGCACTGCTCCTCAGAATGCTGCCTTAGAGCGACTGCTTCAGAATGACTGCTGTTCAGACTGCCCTGAGCTCTGGTTTCCTCCACCTGATTTATATTCTTCTGTCTGCCTAGTCATATCACTCCTAACTCCACCTCCCTAGTGCTGGAATGAAATGTATGTTTCTCAAAGTGCTGGAATCATCTTTGTGTGAGCTGTTTCTCTTTTAGACTGCTCAATTTCGTGTAGCCTAGGGTGGCCTTAAAATAACAAGTCTGTCTGCCTCTGTCTCCTAAATGCAATGCTGGGATTAAAGGTGTGTACAGCCACTGCCTGGCCTCTATGGCCAACTAGTGTGCCTAGCTTTGCACTCTG
Organism: Phodopus roborovskii; assembly: GCF_943737965.1. Lineage (NCBI taxonomy): Eukaryota > Metazoa > Chordata > Mammalia > Rodentia > Cricetidae > Phodopus > Phodopus roborovskii. The sequence continues at coordinate 13,856,714 of NW_026125391.1, forward strand.
ATCTGGATCAGGTAAGCTTTATTTGTTAGATCATAAACAAATTATTACCACAGATATCTCTCAATCTTTCCAAACAGTTCATCAACTGGGGACTAAGCATAAACATATATGAGCTGTGGAAGTGGGATGTATTCTCATTCAAACGATTGCAGCCCTATTATTTATTATTTAAATATTGCTAAGTTGTGCTCATATGTTGATTACATATATATATATATATATATATATATATATATGGAAATGAAGGAAGAAAAGAATTAAGGCAGGGAAGAAGGAAGGAAAGATGGAAGGAAGGGAAGAAGGAAGGAAAGAAGGAAGGAAGGGAACCTGTCTGAATGCCCAATTTTTTTTTCATAATTTATTTATACTTTTAAATTTCATTTTACATTTCAACTGCAGCTCTCCCACTCCTCCTCCCACCCCCCTCGAATATCCCTCACCCCACCGTCCAGTCCATTCCACCTCAAGGACAAGGACTTCCATGGGGAGTCAACAAAGTCTGGCACAATGGGTTGGGCTAGGGTCAAACCCCTTTCCCATGCATTAAGGCTGAGCATGGCATTCCATTTTAAAAATCCAAATAGTTTTTTTTTTTTTTTTAAGATGGGAATTGAAGCTCAGTCCTCATACTTCTTAGACAAGGACTCTACTGCTGAGTCCTAGCACAGCTCTTCTTTGATTTGATTTTTAGGAACGGTCTAATTAAGTCGCCCTGGCTTGACTTGAACTTGCCTACGGCTTGAAACTTCAAGTTTAAATCTTCCCATCTTATCCTCTGGAATAGCTATCCTGTTGTTCAGCTAAAAATTATTTTAAGTTGGGTCTAAAATAATTTTACAAGTAAAACTAATTTCTCTAAAACTATCTCTGACTCTAGTCTTTGTCAACCTCTTGCAAACACTGTGGTATTCTTCTGTTGCTGTTTTTCTATGGAAATTTTATCATTTGTTCCATACTTTGTTGACTCAATATTTTCCTATTGATTGAAGCAATTTGGAGATTTTTGTTCAATTCACATGCCAGTTTTGTCCTTCAAATTTTAGTTTCTGAAATGATTAATCATTCATTGAGCCGCCACATGTTGTGGTATGTCAAGATGCTCTTAGCCATATTACTATTATTATGTGAGGTTCCTAGCCACTTTATTCTTTTATACACCATCGTTGAGAACAACAATCACCTCAAGAAAATGCGATATTTATTAGCTTTAAACAACCCTTAGAAACCAAGATTTGGGTATGAGTTAGTTTCTAATTGCATGTTTTATAATTTAAGTTCTTCACAAAAGCTCACACTCATAACTAATTATTCAAGCTCACTTATTGACTAATAGTGTTGATTTTGAGAACATTTTCATTTGTAAAAAAAGTTAATACAACACAACTGTTGAAAAGTTGTAATTTGGCCTTTGAAAATAGTATTTTCAAGAAATAGATTTGTTAATTTTAATTAAAAATTGTTTCATGGCGGGGCAGTGGTGGCCCATAACTTTAATCCCAGCAGTAGAGGTAGAGGTAGGTGGATCTCAGTGAGTTTCAGGCCAGCCTGATATACGAAGCAAGTTTCAGGACAGCAAGGACAGTCTCTCTCTCTCTCACACACACACAAAAAGACAGAACAACAACAACAAACAGTTTCATGATTGTTGGGAATGTGGGTGCAGGTGCACATGGGCACTGTGGAACATATTTGCAGATCAGAGAACAACCTTCCATCTTTACATTGGCTCCTGGTGTTGAACTCAGTCAGATCATCAAGCTTGTATTACCAGGTGAAAATGCCTTCATCTAGTGAGCAATCTTGCCAGCCCTAGATTAGATTCCAAATAACATTTTCTTTTATGTTATTTTCTTTTATGCATCTGTTTTCTGAGTCTCTAATTTCTATGTTCACCTTCATTTGCATTTTCTTTGAGTTGATCATATTGGTCTTTGATATATTTTAACATTTAATAGTTATCTTAAGTTCTTATTTTTTAGAGATTATTCTAAAAAACATAATCAAATATATATGACATTTATAAAGCATGTATAAAGCAATAGTCTTCATTTTGACAAGCTAAGGTGGTTTAACATTATTGTTGTATGGATGAGTACCATATGGATTGACTATTCCTGTCTTCTCATAGTAAGTACTTTAAACCAGAGTATAGAGGACATTTTAAGGTCTGAAGTCATTCCTACACACAGTGGTTTCAGAACCACCAAAATAAATAAATAAATAAATAAATACCATGTTGTACATTACATGATTATCTTTCTTAAATATAAGAGCAAAATGCCATTTGCGTTGTTTCTTAAATAGTGGTTCCTACATGCTGAGGTTTATTCTTCCATTCAAAATGTAGAGATTTCGAAAGCTGAGCAATTTACTCATGTTTTTGTTATGAAGGAGAGTATTATAAAACAGGGTGTCTATGAGGCAAGGAGACCTCAGTTAAAACTAAGACATAAACAGAATAAGGAAGAAAAAGAGATTCAAAGTAATAATTTGTAAGTTGAGAAGAACAATCTTTAGAGAAGACACTCAGGGCTCCCGTGTCCTGTCCCCATCGAGAGCACCCTTGGAGCTCTGATACACCCCCACCCAACCCCATTGCGAGCCTGCCCCCCCTTCCCTGTGCCCTAACCTGCCCACTGTACTGCCTATCTTGTTGAGCACTGGGACAGAGGGTGGAGTCAACAGTCCACCCTAATTCAGAGACTTCTCAGGGCAACTCTAAACAAAGGAGACCTGCTTATCCACTCAGGACCACCCATAATTTCCACCTGTTTGGTCTCTGACCCTACTACCTCCAGGCCCCTCCCATAGATCCGCCTATCTCTACAGGTTCACTCTGAGTTCCTGCCAGCAAGATCCTTGAAGACACACAACGCAGGGCCTCTGCTAAAGAAAGAGGCCTCAGCTGGAGGGTCCCAGTTTCCAGTGAGATCACACTATCCTGCAGAAACTTCCTAAATTTCAGCTAAGCCTTTCTCCTCTTCTGCCAGCCATTGACTAGAGCCACTGGCTAGTGGCATCTTCTACTGGATCCTCAGCCCTGACCCCATTCCTGGGTCCCTGTCAGCGGCGAGACCTCCCATAGAGCTTGTACCACCCAGAGCTACTGATATTGAATCTCGGACCCACATAAGCCCACTGGAGAAGTACCATAGAGAGAGGGGGAGACTCCACCAACACCTACTGGAAGAAGGTATGGGAAGACAGCAATACGAGAAAACACCTAACAACAGAAAGACAAGCATGACACCACCAGAATCTAGGGAATCTACACCAACTAGAATGGAACATAACAACAAAGCAGAGGAAGCAGAAGGGAACGACTTAAAAATTACTATCATAAAAATGATAGAGGCCCTCAAAGAAGATGTGAGAAAATCCCTTAAAGAAATGGAGAAAAAAAAACAAACAAAAAAGTGGAAGAAATGAACAAATTACTTAAGGAAAGCAAAGAAAGTAGAGAAAGCCAAGAAAAAAACATTTAAGCAGGTGAAAGAAACTGTTCAAGACTTGAAAACTGAAATAGAGAAGATAAAGGCAACACACACTGAGGGAATGCTGGAAATAGAAAAACTGGGCAAAAAATCGGTAACTACAGACACTAGCATAACCAACAGAATTCAAGAGATGGAAGAGAGAATTTCAGGCGCAGAAGATAAACTAGAAGAAATAGATTCATCGACCAAAGAAAACCATAAATCCAACAAATTCTTAACACAAAACATCCAGGAAATGAGGGATACCATGAAAAGGCCAAAACTAAGAATAATAGGCATAGAGGAAGGTGAGGAAGCCCAGTTCAAAGGTGCCGAAAACATATTCAACAAAATCATTGAGGAAAACTTTCCAAATCTGAAGAAGGACATGCCCATGAAGTACAAGAAGCATACCGAACCCCAAATAGGATGGACCAAAGAAAAAAGACCCCTCGACATATAATAATCAAAACACCTAGCATACAGAATAAAGAAAGAATATTAAGAGCAGCAAAGGAAAAAGGACAGGTAACATATAAAGGCAGAGCTATCAAAATTACACCTGACTTCTCCATGGAAACCCTCAAGGCCAAAAGGTCCTGGATAGATGTTCTAAAAGTATTAAGAAAACACTGATGCCAGCCTAGGCTACTATATCCATCAAAACTCTCAATCACTATAGACGGAGAGAGCAAGATATTTAATGACAAAACAAGATTTCCCCAATACATATCTACAAATCCAGCCCTACAGAAAGTATTGGAAGGAAAACTCCAACACAAGGAAGGTAACTACGCCCCAAAATATGTAGGCAACAGATAATCCAACTACACCAGAAACCAAGGGTACAACAGAAATAATTTATTCACAATACCACTGCCATCAACAAACCTAAATCAAACAAGCATCAACAATCAATGGTCCTTACTCACCCTCAACATTAATGGTCTTAACTCACCTATAAAAAGACACAGGCTAACAGAATGGAAACAAAGACAGAATCCATCCTTCAGCTGCATACAAGAAACACATCTAAGCTTCAAAGATAGACATTACCTCAGGGTAAAGGGTTGGGAAAGATTTCCCAAACAAATGGAAATAAGAAGCAACAAGGCGTAGCTATCCTAATATCTAACAAGTTAGACTTCAAACCAAAATTAATCAAAAGAGATGAAGACGGGCATTTCATTTTCATCGCAGGAGAAATCCATCAACACAAAGTCTCAGTTCTGAACATCTATGCCCCTAATACAAAGTCACCCACATTCGTAAAAGAAATGCTACTAAAACTGAAAGCTCATATAAAAACTCTCACACTTATAGTGGGAGACTTCAAAACACTAGTCTTAACACTAGACAGGACCACAAATCAGAAACTCAACAAAGAAACAAAAGAATTAACAGTTATGTCTCAACTGGGGTTAACAGACATCTATAGAACATTCCATCCAAAGACAAAAGAATATACTTTCTTCTTTGCTCCTCATGGAATCTTCTCTAAAATCAAACACCTACTAGGTGGCAGAACAACCCTCAACACATACAAGAGAATAGGAATAGCCCCCTGTATCTTATCAGTCCACCAGGCTTTAAAATTGGAATTCAACAACAACACAAATAGCAGAAAACCTGCAAACTCATGGAAACTGAACAATGTGCAATTGCATCATTCCTGGGTCAAAGAAGAAAAAAAGAAAGAAATTAAGGACTTTCTAATATTCATCTAGAGTGAGGACACAACATACCCAAACTATTGGGACACCTTGAAAGCAGTGCTACAAGGGAAGTTCATTGCACTAAGTACCCATATGAAGAAAATAGAGGATAGTCACATAAGAGAATTAACAGCCCAACTGAAAGCCTTAGAACAGAGAGAAGCAAACTCACCCCGTAGGAATAGAACACAGGAAATAATCAAATTGATGGCTGAAATCAACAAAATATAAACCAGGAAAACAATACAAAAAATCAAGGCAACGAAGAGTTGGTTTTTTGAGAAAATCAACAAGATAGACAAACCTTCATCCAAATTAATGAAAAAGCACAGAGAGAACATGCAAATTAACAAAATCAGAAACAAAAAGGGGAACATAACAATGGACACAGAGGAAATCCAGACAATTTTCAGGTCATACTTTGAAAATCTGTATTCCAAAAAAATTGAAAATTCAAAGGAAATGGACAAATTTCTGGATAACTATCACTTACCAAAATTAAATTAAGAACACACAAACAACTTAAAAGACCGATAACATGCAATGAAATAGAAGCAGTCAATGAAAGCCTTCCAACCAAAAAAAAAAAGTCCAGGATCAGATGGATTCAGTGCAGAATTCTACCAGACATTCAAGGATGAACTAATACCACTACTCCTCAATCTGTTCTACAAAATAGAAACACAAGGTTCATTGCCAAACTCTTTATATGAGTCCACAATAACCCTGGTACCCAACCTCACAAAGACACAACTAAAAAAGAAAACTACAGACCAATATCCCTGATGTACATCGATGCAAAAATACTCACTAAAATACTGGCAAACCAAATTCAAGAATACATCAGAGAAATCATCCACCATGTCCAAGTAGGCTTCATACCTGGAATGCAGGGATGGTTTAACATATGAAAATCAATCAACGTGATCCACCATATAAACAAACAGAAAAAAGAAAAACCATATGATTATCTCCCTAGATGCAGAAAAAGCCTTCAACAAAATTCAACACCGTTTCATGATAAAGGTCTTGGAGAGGTGAGGGATAACAGGAACATACCTAAACATAATCAGAGCAATATACAGCAAACCAACTGCCAACATCAAACTGAATGGAGAGAAACTTAAGACAATTCCTCTAAAATTAGGAACAAGACAAGGCTGCCCTCTCTCTCCATAGCTCTTCAATATTGTACTAGAAGTTCTAGCTAATGCTATAAGACAACAAAAGGAGATCAAGGGGATCCAAATTGGAAAGGAAGAAGTCAAACTGTCTCTATTTGCAGATATGATAGTTTACATAAGCAACCCAATAAACTCTACCAGGGAACTCCTACAGCTGATAAACACCTTCAGCAAACTAGCAGGATACAAGATAAACTCAAAAAAATCAGTAGCCCAACATTTTTCAGACGACAAAGAGACAGAGAAAGAAATCAGAGAAGCATCACCCTTTAGAATAGCCACAAGCAACATAAAGTATCTTGGTGTAACGCTTACCAAACAAATAAAAGACCTACATAACAAGAACTTTGTGACTCTAAAGAAAGAAATTAAAGAAGATACCAGAAAATGGAAAGATCTCCATGCTCTTGAATAGGTAGTATAAACATAGTAAAAATGGCAATCTTACCAAAAGCAATCTACCGATTCAATGCAATCCCCATTAAAATTCCACCACAATTCTTCACTGACCTTGAAAGTATAATAATCAAGTTTATATGGAAAAACAAAAGACCCAGGATAGCCAAAACAACCCTACACAATAAAACAACTTCAGGAGGCATTACCATTCCTGACTTTAAGCTCTACTACAGAGATATAGTTCTAAAAACAGCCTGGTTTTGGCATAAAAATAGACAGGTATACCAATGGAATTGAATTGAAAATCTTGATATTAACCCACACACATATGAACACCTGATTTTCGACAAAACAGCTAAAATTAAACAATGGGGCGAGGAGAGCATCTTCAACAAATGGTGCTGGCACAATTGTTGAGGATGTGTAGAAGACTGCAGATGGATCCATGTCTGTTGCCATGCACAAAACTCAAGTCCAAATGGATCAAAGACCTCAACATCAACCCAGCCACATTGAACCTCTTAGAAGGCAATGTATGAGGTACCGCTTCCTGAACATAACTCCAGGGGCACAGACACTGAGAGAAACAATAAATGGGACCTCTTCAAACTTAGCAGCTTCTGTAAGGCAAAAGACACAGTCGACAAGACCAAATGGCAGCCTACAGACTGGGAAAAGATTTTCACCAATCCTATATCCGACAAAGGGCTGATCTCCAAAATATACAAAGAACTCAAGAAACTAGTCAACAAAACACCAAATAACCCTATTAAAAAATGGGATACAGAACTGAAGAATTCTCAATAGAGGATATCAAAAAAGCTGAAAGAGGCTCAAGAAATTGTTCCACATCCTTAGCTATCAGGGAAATGCAAATCAAAACAACTTTGAGATACCATCTTACTCCTGCCAGAATGGCTAAAATTAGAAACACCAATGATGACTCATGTTGGAGAGGATGTGGAGAAATGGGAACACTCCTCCACTGCTGGTGGGAGTGCAAACTCATACAGCCATTTTGGAGATCAGTATGGCGGTTCCTCAGGAAAATGGGAATTAGTTTACCACAGGACTCGACAATTCCCCTCTTAGGCATATACCCAAAGGATCCATACCCATGCAACAAAGACATCTGTTCAGCTATGTTCATAGCAGCATTATTTGTAATAGCAAGAACCTGGAAGCAACCTAGATGCCCCTCAATTGAAGAATGGTTAATGAAGATGAGGCACATCTACACAATGTAATACTACTGTGCAGAAAAAAAATAATGGCATCTTGAAATTCGCAGGCAAGTGGATGGCACTTGAAGAAACCATCCTGAATGAGGTAACCCAGTCACAAAAAGAGGAACACAGTATGTACTCACTCATGTATGGATTTTAGATCTAGATCAAAGGATCACCTGCCTATAATTCACACCACCAGAGGAACTAGGATACAAGTTGTATTCTAAGAGATTCATATAAATTCCCTCACAAACCAGGAAGGGACAAGTCCCCCAGAGGGGGGGCAGCGAATGGAGAGAGAAATAGAAGAATACAAGGGGGAGGAAAGGAAAACATGTGCGACCAGGAAGATTTAGCCCGGTTAGGAATAGAAGATAGGAGAGAGAGAGAGAGAGAGAGAGAGAGAGAGAGAGAGAGAGAGAGAGAGAGAGAGAGGGGGGGGGGACATAAAAGAGGGAGCCAATATTAGTTTGAAGATAAAATTGAACACAAAGAAAGGTCTAGAGAACTACAAGACTGCTGCCAACTAACAATTTGAGCTTCCGTTGAAAGGCTACCATAAATGCCCTTCCCGGAGAGTGAGATCAAACACTAACTTATCCATGGAGCCCTCAACTAATGCCTGTTGGAAACAGGAGCAAACACCCATTCATAAACACTGAGTGGAACTAGAACCCATATGCAGATGGAGAGGACAAGACCAGGTGGCAGAAACACATAGAGACAGCTGACCTGAACATAGAGGAGCTAACGGGCCACCAGACTGATAGCTGGGAAGCCAGCATGGGACTGATTCAGGCCCTCCTGAATATGGGTCTCAGCCAGAAGGACTGAGCAGTCTAAGGGACCTCAGACAGTGGAGCTAGGATGTATCCCTGGTGCACAAAGGGGCCTAGCAAACACACCCGCCATGGAGGGATAACTGCCTTTACCTAGAGACAGGTGACAAGCCCGATTCCCTACTTCACATAACCTGTCAGATCTCCATGACCCCAACTGGATGGCATTCCCCTACATATGGAATTGGGTTGGGAGGATGGGTGGGGAGGGTTGTCAGGGTTCATGTGAGATGGCAGAGAGGGTAAAAAGGAGTGAAGGAGGGAGCGAGGAAGGGAGGGAGGGAGGGAGGGAGGGAGAGAGGAAGAGGGAACTGGGATCGACATGTAAAATAATAAATTAAATTAAAAAAATGCTTTGACTCCAAAATTTAAGTTCAAGGAAAAGTTACTGGGGAAAAGGATTTCTATTTTTGTTTCCACAGAAAATGAAAAGATGTGGATTTCTTCCAGACTAATGTGGTTTGATCAAACCAGATCACCTGAAACAGAGTAAGAGGTGATCCTACATTCAAAACAGCTGGACAAAGCAGCCTTACAGACTACAGCCAGGATTTCTGCATCTTCTTCAAATCCCCCATGACAGTACCCCTTACCAGCAGGAAGTAGTTTGGAATTCCTAAATATTGTCTATAAATGTTTGTTTTCATTTAAATATAATAAAAAAAATAAAAAAAGATGTCACTCAGATGACAACAGGGCTATACTTCCATGAAGGAAGCCTTAGTTTGACAAGGGAGAGAAAGAGGTATTTGTTGTAAAATAGGTACTTTAGATAATGAGAAATCACGAGTTAAATAATTAAGACCCTACACCAACTTCTTCCTTCTGGGTCTTTTCTGTAGGCACCCTTCTTCTCTCCCACAATCTCTTGCTCCCCATCCTTATTTCATTATACACACAAATTCTTGCCATTTGGAACAGTTTGTATGATGCTTGAGAGGTGAAAGGCACTCACAGCTGACTGGAATCCATTGATTGAGTTCTTGACAGCCCTGACTAGCTGATCCCAGCTTTATTCTGGATGTGGCTGTTCTGCCATGGTCTCAGCAGTGTAGATTCCGTCATGGTAACTGGTTGCAGATGAGAGCAGTGTATACTGTTGTCGGCTGTTAAGGAGTTAAGGCTCTAATATCACAACCACACTCCTACTTCCAATCTCCTCACTGCCCCAGGGTATCACTGCTGTCTCCACTCAGTGACAAGACGGTATCACAGCCAACTATCACCCTCAGAGAGTACTATCAGAGAGTATTAATGTTCTGGTGTTGATTACCAATTTTCTTATAAAACAAAAACACAAACCAACCAAACTCACAATATTTATTTAATTTCTGTGTTGTAAAATCCCCTTGTGTGGTTGGTTTCATGCCTGAACAGAATGTCTCTAATCAGGGAACACCAAGCATTGCTTGATTCAGGAGTATAAACTGGTTTTAACCTACTGCTAGATATCATCCAAAGTTAAAAGAAAATTCTGATTTTTTTCCAGACATGAGAACATATCCTGGAAATCTGAAGTTATGTTATGTCTCATTGATCAGGCTTACATCTCTTTAATACTTCTAGTCATTTTACCGTTAGGGGGATGGGAATGACCAAGACTTCTTATAAAGACTGACTTATATTTACCCTTCAAGGAATGGTTGCCCTTCATAAAAGCACAGAAGAATAAATATCTGGAAAAACTCAAATACTCCCACAAATAGGAAGTAAGTGGGAGTATCCAATGAGTGTGCAAATAATGGGCCCTGCCTAAGGGACAAACCAGGAACAATTATATTCCTATATACAAATAAGAGGGAAGGGATGTAGAAATGCAAGCATATCAATTTTTAGTCTATCTTCATTACTTTTTTATGAGTCAGCCAAAAAACCTATACACATCTGTTAGATATATCCTCTTTTTGTTTAAGCAGCTTCTAGAGACTGGACTAAGTGAAACAGCAAACTGGAAAGACATAATTAACTGAATTAGATGAGTGGGTTCAAAAAGAACTTCAGTGTGAATGGCAAGGAACGGCTAAGATTCTAAGGGAAGAAAAACACCATTGTTTTTATGAAACACCATAATTTTTATGGGTTTCCAAAGTATTTGTATGTGTGTGTGTCTGTATATGTGTCTCAGTGTGTATACTTCTGTGTGTGTGTGTCCATGTGTGTGTATGTCTGCATCTGTGTATGTGTCTATATTTGTGTGTATATCTGTGTCTGCATTAGTCTGTGTATGTCTATCAGTGTGAATTTAAGTTTAAGTGTATATGTCTGAATCTGTGTGTATGTGTCTGTATTTCTGTGTATATCTGTGTCTGTGTGAGTCTGCCTGCATGTATCTATCTGTGTGAGTTTGAGTGAGTGTGTGTGTCTGTATCTGTTTGTGTGTATGTGTCTCTGTGTGTGTATTTTTATGTATATCTGTGTCTGTGTGAGTCTCTCTCTGTGTGTGTGTGTGTGTGAGAGAGAGAGAGACAGAGAGACAGAGAGACACAGAGAGAGAGAATTTGCAGAGCTGGGATTAAGGTTACATCCCTGAACATGCTTGGAAGCTCTACCTGAGCTACCTCCAAGTCAATATAATTTCTCTGTGTATGGTACATGTATGGTGTATGTACAGGCAACAACCAGTTAGTATACTTTCTCTCTGTTTGGTATGTATATAATATATGTGCAGGTAAATTTAAGAAGGTCAGAGAAGAATATACATCCTGCTCTAGAACTCTATGATTTATTCCCTTCAGATAAGGGTTTTTAATGAATCTGGGACCAGACTGCTAGGCAGTGAACTCCAGTGATTCCCTTTCTCAGCTGTTCTCACAACATTGGGGTTACAGGTATAAAGTTTTACATGGATTATTAAGATTTTAATTCAGTCCCTGGCTCTTGCACAGAATATGGTGTGACCCACTGGGTTACCTCCCCAGCTCAGTTGGCATAAGTTTTAACACAAGCACTTTCTTATCAGATGTCCTAGAGTACCTTTCAGACAATGTCCAGCATTTTTATCAATCAAGAAATGTCATAACCTAGTAGTCTTACCTATAGACATATGCAGAACAAATTAATGACAGTAGCCAGAGATAGTTAAAAAAAAAAAAAGGACAAGGACCTAGCAAGACAAAAATAAGTGCCAATTTTTCCTAATGTATCATAAAGTATGTTTGTTCATTTAATTAATGGGAGGAAAACCAGTTCTTCCTATTGTACCTCTTTTTGTTTCCTTTTATGTGTTTTATATATCAATTCTTTTATAGTTAAAATTTTCATTTCCCATTGGTCACTTTTTCCTCTACATTTCTATGTACTCTACCTTCAAACACATACACGCCAGTTTGTGTGGATCTACAGGTAATGAGAAACTCCATTGACCTCACATACTCCCTGTCCTATGGCTCGGTCCTGGCTGATTAGTGATGCTGAGATGACAGAGCATCAGGGTTCTATGCTTCTCATGAGAACAGGACAGTAACCTGTTGTGGCCATGATCAAGGTAGTCAATCCAAGCTTTAGGAGGACCTCAGCAAGCAGATTCATCCTTAAAATGCATTAATGCAGCAAGCTCCCAATTCAGGAAGAAGTGTGTGACCACTGAAACAGGGAAGAGTCATGTTGCCAGGCAGATTAATTTAGTGACATGGGTGTCCTATGGGGTTTTAACAGTTGAACTTGTGCTGTGATTTGTAACTTAAGGTTAAAAATTCAGGCATTTAACTAGATTTTAATATAAGTTCTCTTTAATTTTGTCCTGTTAGTGGAAAACTACAAAAGTGAAGTAGACTTGGACTCCAAATGAAATCATGTTATCCATCCCCTGGGTCCAGGAACCAATTGCTTGAATGACAATAACAATTCATGAGTATTTACGGGGTTTCTTAAAGTTCTGATGCTATATGGCTGTGACAACTCAACACAAATTTGAGTCAGCCAGTACTAAGAAACTTCAGCTAAGGAAACCTCTCCATCAGACTGGCTTGTAGGCATGTCTATGAGGCATCATCTTGATTAATGACTGATGTAGAAGGGTCCATCTCACTGTGGGTTGTGCCACCCCTGGGCTGGTGGGTCTGGATTATTTAAGAACAAGCCAGTCAGTAGCATCCCTCCATGGTCTTCCATTTTTACTTCAATCTTCTGCCTTTGCTTCCCTCAGTGATGGACTATTAGTTTGAAATGTAATCTAAAACAAATCCCTCCACCACCAAGTTGCTTTTGCCTGTAGTGATTTATAGTAACAGTAAGCTAATGAGAGCAATCACCATTTTGAAAGATACCACTGTCTCTTACTGATCAATTGGTTGAGATTTCCATGTACATTTGTGTGAATTAAGTATTTATTCTTTACAGGTATAGATAATTTACCTGGTACCAAATTTAAAGAAATATGTTTTAAATATTTTGTCTATGCATCAGATCTGATCTTATTATATACTACTAAAAGCTATGGCTGTTCTATTCTTAAATATCAATTTAAAAAATCCAAGTTGATTTCCCTCAGTCGTTAAGACCCATGTTAATAAATGCAGATGATTATGCCATATGTTACTAGATGAGAGTGACCTTAGGGTTTAACTGCATGGTTGCCTTTTTCTACATTAACAGGTAAAATAAGTCAGCAAATGATTTAATCACCTCTTCAAAACATGAATATGTCTTGTTCTCTTTACAAGAACTATGGTTAGGGCCAGGGAAGATGGCTTAGTGAATAGTTTTGCCAGGAAAGAATGAAGACAGGTTCTTCTCATAATTCTCATGAGAATTAGCCAGGCAATATGGTGCAATATCTGCAACTCCAGCACTACTATAGAGGGGCTGGTAGAGAGACCCGTGATCCCTGAAACTCATGGGCAAGCCTCTGGCCAAACTGATGATGTCTAGGCTTGGTGAGAGACCTATTCAAAAAACAAGGTGGAGCACAGTTGGGAATAAAATTGATTTTGACCTCTGTCCTCTGAATGCACATACATACACAGGGTCATGTGCACCCATTACTACTTCCCTACAGCCACACATGCTTAAGCTTTACCTTTACCTGGAGCCTCATTGTGTCCTTCAGTCTTTACATTCCCCCACTGTCCTTCCAACTTAAATCTTTCCACCCACAGCAGACTCCTTCTAAACTTTCATTTCGCCTATGTCATACTGTCTCCCTACTCCTTTAAGGCATATTCCCTTGCAATGGCCATTTTCTAGTTTCCCAGCTTCTTCAACATATACTTAAACACAAATAACTGGAGATTCAAGCCAGGGCCTTTATTTGAGAGGAAACATGAAGTGTTTCTCTTTCTGGGCCTTGACAAGACTGGCCCTGTCAATAATGACATAGATGGTGGAGGATTCTGTGGGGTCCTATCCTCCTTCTTGACTACTGATTGATTTTCCAGAGGGAGAGTTGTGTTTGGTTGTGTGTCCACTGGTCGACACTAGTAGATTTGTAGAGGAAGGAGGATTGACAAGGGTGGGAGGGAGCTTAGAGACGGCATTGGGAGTAATCAGAATTCATTCTATACATGTATGAAATTTTCCAAGAACAAATTTAATCAACACAAATACCATAAAATGTTTAAAAAATTGTTTCTAGTATAGAAAAGTTCTACAGTTATGGGAAAATCACCAGCATAGTAAAGTTTACAGATAGCAAACTGTGTAAGAACTCTCTTGTTTGATGAATTTTCCCCATGAAATGCACCATATATTTAGGAAAGGAAGCCAAATATGTTTGAAATGGAAGTGTTTTATGCTGTTTTCCATCTTTACACTGAAAATATTGCTTATGTGCATGAAGTAATAGGTTAAAAGCTTTGCAGAAACATGGATATTAGAATTATTGCTTATCTACAGTTGTAAGTAGATATAATTAATTTAAAATTTCTAAGACATGATATTTATAACTTTAGCAAGGATGAACCCCCAAGAATATAAGTAAATATGATAAATTCCCACTAAATATTCTCTAATTTTTAAGGATTAAAAGAGACAAACTCTGGGTGCTAAGGAAACTGTGGTATAAAAGTCTTCTGTGGTCACATTAACAAACAGATAACAATAAAAGTCTCCTGAAAGAAGGACTCCAGAAGGATGCATACAGAGGATGACTGTCCCTTTGCCATCTGAGCAGATTGGCAGCACCAATGGGAAATGGAAATACCTGTTTCCCACAGCTGGGGATGCTACAGAGATACAGGAAACATATAGTACTTTGAATTTATTGAGAATAGTCACTCAAGAAACATCAGATCCCTTCTTCTCAAATTTAACAAAGCATCTGTATTGTATTGGAACATACATTGCATGTTAGTGCACATAATTATATATAGTATATATATCATATACTTAAGTAAACTATATATGTGCAGTTCTGGCATGAGGTAATCTTTAATAAAAATTTTTTATTGTGAAGTGAACATAATGCTACAGATTAATATCTTATGTGGGGAACTTTGGAACTTTAGGGAGGGTAGTAATACGATACAGGTGATATGAAGGAGAATCAGAAAAAGCTTTCATATTTCTTGCAATGAAATTGTTTATTAACTAGCTAAAGAAATAAAACTAAGAATAAGTTAAATAAGAGTTTGTAACATGTAAAACTGCACAGCAAAGAAAAAATGAGCAGGCTGAAGAGAGAACTTATAGAATGGTATAGAGTCTGTGCTAGCTGTTCATCTAGTAGAAAACTGACATTATAAATGAAGAAAGAACTCAAAATAGAAAACATCAAGGAATAAGAAAGCTAATCATTAAATGGGTAATGATCTAAAGGGTTTTTAAATTTTATATAAGGGCAATTTTCTGTAAATAAATAATGCTCTTTGAACACACTCCATATCAAGCCCTATAACTTCCCTTTTCTTCTTCCCATCTGCTCATTAGCTCCCTTTGTTATTCTAGACAGTTTCATTTTTATGATCTTGTCATATATTCATGATTCCATGTGTCTATGTAACATCAAGGAACTGCAAATGAACATGTGTGACGTTTGCCTTTCATAGACAAACTTTATCTACATAAGATGATGGTATGTACACTTCTCTTCATTTCCCTATAAACCACATACTTTTTTGTATAGCTGAAAACCATTCCACTGTGCATATATGCCACATTACCCATAATAAATAGCCACATGTATATTACATATTCCTGGGTTGATTCCATTACTTGGCTACTGTGAATAGTGCTGTGATTAGTATAGTGAAGAAGAACAGATGACTAGTGAATACATAAAAAATGTTTAACTTCACTGGTAACCAGGGAAATGCAAATAATATGTCAAAATATCACTTCATCCTAGACAAAATGGCTTTATAAAAACAAACAAACAGAACAAGCCAGGTGTTGATGGTGCACACCTTTAGTCCCAGCACTTGGTAGGCAGAGGCAGGCAGAACTCTGTGAGTTCAAGGCCAGCCTGGTCTACAAAGATAGCTCCAGAACAGGACAGGCTCCAAAATAATACAGAGAAACCCTGTCTCAAAAAACAAACAAACAAACAGAGCAAAATGCACACCACAATAATAACTACAGGAGAGTATATAGGTAAATATTAGTGAAACCACTATAGAAAACCATATGAAGTGTCAAAAAAGCCAAAAAAATGCTTTCATCCAGCTAGCCTACTTGAGAGTATCAGTTGAAATAATGTAATTTATAGAAAAAATGGGTGGGAGTGAAAGACATCCTATTAGATGAAATTATTCAGATATTTAAAGAAAAACATCATGCATTGTCTCTCATTTGTGAAAACTGAAAGAAAAAAAGCCTAAAATTGGGAACTTACTTTGAGCTTGAAGAGAAAAGGACTTCAGGGAGGAAGAGGTGGTGCACAAGGAGGGAGGATATAGTCAAAGCCATAAAATCATTTCTTTGCACAGTTAATATATTGAATAATTAGAATAAAAAGTGTGGTATGTACTATGTTGTAAGTCTCATGACATTCCAGCATTACAATGCAGTCAGTAACAATGCAAAGGGTAGAGGTATCTTACAGTACAGTGTACGATCTGATCAAGGTCTAACATCACAGGTGAGAAAAGAGGCAAATGTCATTAAACCTGTTATATAGAAATTTCAGAAGACATTGTTGCATCTGTTTGGCAAGAATTACATTAAATTAATTTATTAAAATTAAATGTAAAAAATTTTGTAATTTTTATAATAGTTTTTATTTGGTATTTAACAAATGTGGTATATATAAATATAACAAAAAATGTAAAAGTATTACATTTGACAATGGATAAGTTAATAATAATTTTAACCTTCTCTACCATTTTCTATTATTGTAATTACTTGGTGTTTTAAAAAGTATGTCCATGGTATTATAGTAAATTGTTTTAGAATGTCTTCACACATAATGGCTTATAACACTGCTTTTCTAGTTTAAATATGAATATAAAAGAACCATCAGTGAAACACACTAGGATTCAATAAAGGAACCACATGTTCTAAATCTCTGTTTATTTTTCTGTAAAAAGGAAGAAAGGGAGAAAGAAAGAAAGAAAGAAAGAAAGAAAGAAAGAAAGAAAGAAGGGAGGGATGGAGAAAGGGAAGGAAGGAAGGGAAGAAGGAAGAAAGAAAGCAAGCAAGAAAGAAAACCATTGAGCCAGAGGCCTGTCTAGCAGATAAAGGTGTTTGCAAGCTATGATGCTCACTACAATACACATATACACAGCTCAGAAAATTAATAAATGTAAGGCATCATTTAAAATATATGCTTAGTTTTTATATTCCTGTTTTAGCTTTACTTGAAAGAGCATTTCTTTCTAGTCTGTTTTGTTTTCTTTTCTATATTTAAATATTCCAAGTGGTTTAAGAAAGATGAAATAGGCCATGTGATAGTTGGATGAATTAAAGAGTCACACCAGAGGCTACCTATAGTTTTGTGCCCCATCCACCACATGGCCCCAGCTCTGTGCCCTACTTTTTCTGAATTTGTCATCAGTAATGGTCATCAGCTGCTTAAATCTTTAGTTTATAGAAATAAGGGAAGAGGCAGAAAAGTCACCACTACCAACATTTGCATTTAAAGATAAGAGAGTTGCTGGATGCATTGCGTGTTTTATTAATAAATCCAGCATGTATTGAGAGTTTGGTGCTTCTTAGACCACTATAGGCATTGAGAGAACATTAGCAAAACTAATCTGTCCTATGTGATGGTAATGATAAATGAGAAAAATTGCATTGTTTTACATTAGTTTAATTCAACAAATGTAAACACATGATGTTGAGGCTGTGGCTTGGTTCTGAAACAACCTCCAAATGCCCATTCCTTACCAGCCTGGAATAAGTGGTGCTACTGGGAGGTGAGGGAACATTTTAAAAGTGGCATCCAGTGAAAAGGAAGTATAACTGATGTTGTTCCCTCAAAATGTATGTACTCCTTCATTGGACACCTGTCTCTCACCCTCCCCATTGCTCTGTTTGCCTCCTGGCTGCCAGGGAGTCAGGAAGCTTGCTCCATTGTGCATTGCACAATGCATGATGTGCTCCCTCAGCACAAGTTCAAAGGCACTGTGGCCAAGTGACCATGGCCTGCAATCTTTAAGAGCGACCCCAAGTAAAACCCTCCTGCTTCTAAGAGTGATTATCTCAGCAATGATGTCACAGTGGTGAAAATCTGATGGAATTGGTATTAGCAGACTCTTCTGGACTCTTAGAAGCCATCTAAAAATCTATTTTATTCATTAAAAAAAGGCCACAGCAAGAGAGATAAAGATGTATATTCTGCAAGTTCATTTACTGTTTCATATAATCTAAATTTTCTCTAAATGAGCAGATCCTGCCTCCTGCATGGGATCCAGGAACCAGGACTCTCTGACTCTTCTTAAATTGGCTGTGCTGAGCTGAACGGTCTTCACTATGGGATGCCTCATGTGGCCTCGACTCTTTCGCCACCAGTCATCCCTCTGCTCATTTCATCCTATTTTAATGGGATGGGAGTTATTCACAGTTATCATGGGATGTGTCGTAAAAAAGACCGTGATGTTCTGGCATACTTTATTGACTCTCCTGTCTGTGAGTCTTTCCTGCTGCCTCTGAAGTCCTGTGTCTCACTCTTAAATGTATTTTGTTTTATGTGTTATGCTCTTGTGTTGTGCCCTCTGCAAGCACAGGTTCCAGTAAAATGGCAAGGGCAGTCAGTCATTCACCTCTTTCCAGTCCAGGGAAAGTCTAGAGCGAAGTGCACTGGAGAGGGTCAATAAACTTTCAGACTCCCCCAGAGTGTTATCTCAGGAAAAACTACAACTTTTGATTAATATCTCTATGTATCTAGAGATACATGTTTGAATGCTACTAAAAGTATGCAACTGAGTTCTCAGAGCAAACTGCATAGACAAGCAGCTCAGAGGCTGCATGCCTTCTGTATGTAGTGTAGATTGTACTTTGGTTTTCCTTCCAGGGTTTTTTGGAAGTCCAAAGTAATTTCTAAGTATTTTAAACATTGAGTCATTGCTAGCTTTCTTGGTGTTTACAAAAAGCTATTTTCTACTTAAATTTAATCTGTTTCATTTATTTTTTAAATGTAGCTTTCTCCCACTTTTTAATGGTCTAGATATGGCTTAGTGACTACATGATGCTTAAGGTGTTTGATGCCAATGGAGACTTCATAAAAAGAGGTCACTTAGAGTTCAAAGATGTTTAGAAAAGAGAATGAAACCTTCGCAAGTTTCTCATCAGGTTTAGCAATTTAGGTCTGTGGGCTGCTTGTAGTCAAGATGTTCTATGCCATGCTACTATTGTAAGGCGATGTGAGAAAAGGACAAAGGGAGCAAAGATGGATGGGGCACAGGGTTCAGATCCATGGGCTCTGGGCTATTTACAAAAGTGTATGTTTAAGGTCATGGCGTTTTAAACTGATGTACTTACTGAATTGGAAATGGAATGTTTTAAACTCCGTAGCTCTGCTTAAGGAGATTGTTTCCAATTGTGGGGCATTTGCAATAAAATACAAGTCAGAGAGTGAAGGTAATGAATCTCTATTCCCTTTTAGTTTGCCTTGCAGGGAAAACAGAATTTAAGATTGTTATTTACACATATAGCTGTTCTACTTCAAATATAGCCAGCTAGAGCAGGCATCGAGAGACAGAGACCTGCAGAAGTGACCGACAAGCAGCTCCTGGCCGGAGGAAACATTTACACAGAGCCCCTGGCTTCCCTTCAAGTGCAGCTTTTGGGAGGGATGCATAGGTCAGATAGCTGAGCAGCCTCAGCTTGTTGCCCACCATACCTCAACAAAGCTCGCTGTGTTTGTACAGCTGGTCTGGTAGCTGTGGGAGTCCCGAGAATCCCAGAAGCTTCCATCCCTTTACCTCCCCTTCACCATTTACCAGCACACAAATGCACACAGAGCAAAACTGTCCGACCAGCCCCTTACAGGCCACAGTTCCAGCCGTTTGTTTTCTTTCCTTGATTTCCTGCTGCTACAGTGAGTGAATGATATTTTCCCCCTTTCTTGCTTTCTTTCTTTCCTTTTCTTTTTTGTTTGTTTTTAAAAACCAATTTGTCTATCAGTGTCTGATAGACAATGAAGGAAATGCTAACATTTGACCATAGTTTGTGGAATTCACGTTGGTGATATTATTTTGTGTGCCTCTCCTCTTACCTAACCTTCCTAACTCCAGCTTATTTCTTTCTATTCCCATTCTTTTTCATATTTGGACTTGGGGGGATTTACCCAAAGGAAGGGAAGAAAAACATCCCAGGACTCTTCGAGTGTAACTTCACCCGGAGGAAGGGTGTTATTTTAATTACTACTGAACCCATTCTGAGGGGGAGGGAGGCTGTAAATGCTTGATGCAGCTTGGAGAGCACCAGTTAATATGCCTTTTGAATCAGGGCCACAAAGTACAAAGACTACCATCTGGGGAGGTATTACATTTGTAAGTAAAAAACAGTGGAGACTTTTCGTCAAATGAGCTTGTAAATTCCATTCAATCTTAGGTTCATTTCATTTTTTTCCCCAAATAAATCTTTCTGTGTTTATTTAAAATCATATTAATTAGCCAGACAAAGAAATGACAACTGTGGCACTCAAAGATTTCATTGAGGTGTTTACATATTGACCTCCTTCACCATCACTAAATTTCTTGAATTGGAAAACCACTGAACTTAGGAAGAATATTTTTTTCTACATAAATAATCCAGAATTTTTCTTCTTCAAAACAGCTTTAATTAGAATGCAAAAAAAATATATTATTTAATTTCTAGTGTTGGAAAGAACTGGCCACCCTCCTTTTCTTGTGCTTAGATGCTTTGGCAGATGGCACAGGAGAGACCATTGGAATTAAACAAAACAAAATTCAGGTCTCACAGTTTAAGTAGCACATTGTTCAAAGGCAAGGCATGCAAGCATTTGGACCCTTGGACTCTTCCATCTGGGGAATGGGGGGGGGAGCATTTCTTTGCCAGCCAGGGTTGTTGAGAGAGTCAAATGATATAATAGCCGTCAAAGTACTTTATACATTTTATATTGACATAAATCTTCAGTCATCTTATGTTGTCAAAGTTTTTAATTATTCTTGATATTTGGACTCTTTACTTCTTAAGGTCATATATTCATAGCCTTTAATTGCAAGGAAGTACAATTCCAAAATTTGAGGAGAATCCGAATTAGTAATAAGAAATTCCTCTGTGTGAAAGTTGTATTTACACTTGCCCTTAACCAAATATACAAATACTATTGTTGTCGATTCATTCTGATATTAAAAAAAGAGCACTCAAGATCTTATTTCAGAGCTCCCCAGGATGCTTACACATCACATTCTGTAGACACTTTAATCACTCTGCAGAAAACCTTCTAATGTTTATGTTTTCCTTTGTTGAAGCTCCCAGTTCAAAGATCCCAGGGAACTGCAAATCTACAGGCTCTGACTTGGCATAGAAAATATACAGTAGATTTCGAGTTACATCCTACTTCATACAACCCCCATACCACTAAAGACATTAGTTTTAAAATGCACTGAAAAGCAATTAAGGATAATCTGAAAGAATTTACCCAGGAATTTATCATTAAATACTTGGGTTTCCATGAGGAACATTTTTTTCAGTTGCTTCTCTCAGTGTTTTGTTCCTTCAATCATGAAACAATCCCTGCCAGTGGCATTTAGGAATGAGACATCCCTGTGGTAATGTGTTATTTCAGTGTCCATTTGTCCCATAAATACAGGCATCTATAACCACACCCCAGCTTTTATCTCTTAGTTCTTAGTAATGATATGTTCCTCACCTGATGCGTTTTACACACAAAATTATATTTTGATAATATCATTATTCTTTAGATAAAGACAAACAATGGCAAAGTAAGTCTGTTTTATCTTTTTTTGAAAATGTATTTGTGGTTTTATGTTTTCATTCTTTCTATTCTTTTCTACTCAGAAAGAGAAAAAGAATTAATACGAAGTCCTTACTAAAGAAATAAAACAGATCTATTTAAGTCTTTGTATTGTCTGTGCTGCAGTACTTCCTGGAGATAGAGTTGTTTTGAGCTTGGTAACCCCACACTATTGTACTGCTGTTCTTATGGGCACCTGCACAGTGGGAAAAACAACAGAGAACTAAGCAATCTCTGTTGGCTGGAATTACATGGATATTTTTTCATACTAGGCTTGTTTCCTTAAGTGCCCAGCAAGCATTGCCCATCAGCGGTCCTCTTTCTCTAATGGCACTAGAAAACTTATGAGTTTTCTAGCATAGGTGGGAAGAAGATACAACCAAGATGAACTTCCTTAGTGAAAAGTAGTTGACTATTGCATGGTATTAGAAGTTGAACAGCTGGCCACTGTTTAGGAAAACAGCCGGGGCTCGTATCCATAAGGCAGGAAAGAGAGTGGAAAGCCAAAGCCTCCTTTCAAGACACAGCTGGAAGACTTTCAGAGTTCAGAAAAAGATTTAACATCTCTTTTTTTTTTTTCTTACAGACATGGAAAGAAGAGACCATCTCAGAAATTTAAAAAAATACCTTTATTGATTCTTTAATTATTTTATAAACACATGTATAACTTTTGGAAATGAACTCTATCATATGAGAAGTTATCAGGAAACAGGTCAATGATTAAGCCACTAAATAAAAATAAGAAACAAATTAATATAAATGGAGAAAAAGAACAAAAACAAAACCAAGGATTATTTTCAGTTCTTCCATGTTTTATTGACTTTAAAAAATAATTTTTCAAGAAATAATATATTGAAGTTACAGTGAGCATCTTGCTAAGCCAATTATTTGGTAAGCATTTTCTTTATTATCTAATATATTCAGTGAGTATTATGTCCCAAAGTAATTACTCAAAAAAAGTTCTTTGGATTGGAAAGTTAGGAGAAAATAGACTGTGCTCTTTATTATTCTTATTCCTTTTTATTTCATTTTTCACTGACAAAATATGTTTTATTAAAAACCATGAATAATATCCAGAGTTACAAGATAACCAAGAAACAAATCGAGATTGGATACAACTTCACAGATGAACTTGCTTCCAGTGGGCAGTTGTGTGCAGGAAGTATCAAGTTACATTATTTTAACAGGTGACATAGTTCTTAAGAAAGAAAAATACTTGGCCCCTAGCAATGAATAAGAATTATTGTATTAATTATTTGTGATCTTTGTGACATTTGTAAGAGTTCCTAACTTCTAAATTACAACAACTCATATTTGTTTGGGGCAAAGGAGTTTAAATTTTTATACATTTTAAAATAATATTCCATATGTTACATGACGAAATGAAACTGTATGCTTAGCTCATTATTTTTTTAGGTAAGTTATACAAAAGAAATGATCAATTTGAAGAGAGCATGAGGTACCATGGATTTTAGCATTTCCATATGAGTTTAGATTTTCAAATATGTCAGATTATATTACCTGTTTTTAAATTTTAAGTTTTTCTTAAGTTGCTTATTTACACAGCAGTATTTGTCATTTGGCTTTAAACTAAAGTGCAGCTTTTTTTTTTAAGCTCTTATCTTTGAAAGATAGAAGTTTAAAAAAATTACTTACTTTTAAAAACAGAATTTCAGCAACCATGACTATTCTCATTTAATCAAGAACCAATAAAATCTGAACTAAGTAAAAACAAATGTGAGAACTCCATTTAACGTTAACAATATTTGATGAAGGTGTATGTCAGTACACACATGCTTTTATTTTTCTTGCCTTGAAAATCTACAACTTCGTCTTCTGTCCTTTCATCCCATTGTTGATAAAGGTCATGCCATCCACCTGATATGAAGAATTATATGTAGGAATTATGATACTAGTTGTAAATAGATTTTTTTTGTAATTCTGGGAAGTAGAATCCAGGGCCTTTTGTACACATACTATGCAAACACCCTTCCAGTGAGGTTGACTCTATTCTACAATCTACCCTAAGAAATTTACAGTTTTTCTTCATACTATTATTAAAGGTCATTGCATGAGGATGTAAATTCAAACTTACTAATGACAATGGAACTTTTTAATGTTCTGATAATAAAGAAAACTAAATATTACATACTTACAAAAATGCTTCCTAAAATACACATAAATTCTTTCAAAAATTAAGAATTTATCACATTTTAGTGTTGTTTGTATGTGTATGCACATACATAGGTATCTTCTGAACATAGTGTGAGTAAGAAGAGAGGGTTTGTAGCAGTATTTTTCAGTAATATATAGGTAAGGTGTCTTTTATTATAAAATTTTTGGAAATGATAAAGGTATATTGTGATTTCTATTCTTTGGGCAACTTATCTGTATCTGTAATTAACTAAACCCAAAAATGGAGGGCAAACCGGTGAGGAGTTTTTTTCTTAACTGAAGTAAAAAGACCTTGTTCTAATCCAGGTTTTGAGGTGTGAAGACATTAACCTGGGCCACACCTCCTGGAAGCCTGCACAAGTCTGTGGACAATGGAATATGGGATAGGGAAAATGGAAGCTTTTGCTCTTTGCCTGCTTGCTGTCTCCTTGCTGGCAACTTTATTCCTTAACGAGCATTCCTTCTGTGGAATTCCAGTGAATACCGAAGACCAGCTGAGACCCCCAGCAACTGCTGGATTCTTAGACTTTCTGTTAATAACCAGCCATTTCTGGACTAGCTCGACCACCGCATGTAAGTCATATGTGTGTGTGTGTGTGTGTGTGTGTGTGTGTGTGAATGTATATTGATATTGGTTATTGGTTAAGATAACAGGATAATTCATATTATCCAAAAGATATACTTAGAATATAGGAGAATATAGGGAGAGAAAGGAAGGGAAGGGGTGATAATAAGACAGATTTAGAGACAGAGGCAGACTAAGAGTCAGCTATTTTTCCAGTAATGAGTTGCATTTTCAGCCATTGTTCCTCTGCCACTTTCTTGCTTGGAATGAGACTGCTGACCGCTTTATGTGAGAATGTAAGCTGACTACAACGGTCCACACTTGAAAATAGACCTTATCTCGACAAAGAAAACTAGTCTTTCTAATTTTGCCACACTATTTCCAGGACCGGAATTTCCAGAGGCCGGAAGTCACTCGCTGTGACTAACATTATTTGATCTTTAAAAGCGCAGCACCACAAAGCTGAAAATAATCAGGTAGAATTCACATTGATTTCTTTTTTCTTTCCTTTTTTTTTTATTCCTTCAATGAAATTCATTGTGTGGTAGCATATGTTTAAGAGAATGTGTGAGTTTTATTGCAGGTCAGAGAGGCTGCAGTTCTAATCTGCAGTTTGCACAGAAAACAGCATAGAAAGGCCACTAAAAGACTGCTGGGTTGGAAGTGCAAGACTTCAGTGTGCAACTCATATTCCAGCATGCTATGTGCATAACAATAGAGTAGTAAAAGTGAAAACATTCCATTTGGATAGACACAACTCTCCTTACAGGGCCCTTACTGTTTTATTTAGAGGCTGTTGGTCACATTCTCACTAGGCCAGAATGACTGAGTAATGGCACTTTGTGAAGTGCATAAACCATTTGTAAACTCAAGGGGAATATCAAATATTTTTCACTTGCCAAGAAGTTAATCAGTCAGCCACAGCTCCTTACTCCATGCAGTTTATTGAACACCTGCCACATTAGAAGTGCCGTAACCAGCCAGGTGGTGAACTGAAATGGTTCCACTGCCCTTGAGCTGCATGTGACCAGAAGAGAGGAAAGAGGACCTCGGCTAAATGTCAGGAAACCCCCCACTTTATGGCAGTTCATGTATGTTTGCACAGGATGATGGGAGCATGCTTTGCACACAATGAGTTGTTTATATATGTGATTAATTATAAGCACTTGGTATAGATGAGAAGATCAGTTAGAATTATATGTGGAGTGTGAGGGTGGGGGTGGGGGTGGGGAAGGGGATAGGAGTGAGTCGGGGGTATGGGAGAGAGGAACTGAGAGGGAACTGGGATCGATATGTAAAATAAGAAAACATGATAATAATAAAAAAATTAAATAAAAAGAATTATATATGCATACACTAGAGAGTGTGTGAGCATCTGGAAGCAAGACACCTTTTCTTACTGAAATAGTTTAGGGAAGATATAAGATTTCTAAAGGAATGGGTCACAAACAAGTAGGAACCTTTATAAATAGTATAGTATAAATAGTATAGAATGCTGAAAGGTGTGCTTATGAAATGAGTGCTATGTCAAATTATAATAATCAAACAATGACTTTTTAAACTTTCATTTCAAAGTACCAACTTGGGGTGAGAGGTGGCTCAGTAGTTAAGAGTAATATTCTTTCAGAGGACTGGGGCTCAATTTTCAGCATTCACATGGTGGCTCACAAACATCTATAACTCCAATTCTAATGGATGTCTTCTAACCACCACAAGCATACATGGTACACCTATATACATACTTATAGTAAGGCATTCATATGCACAGAAATTAAATTTTATATTTTGAAATATCAACTTGGTTGTAAAGTAAACCAGAATAATTAGTTTGAAGAACTTGAGCAGGCAGTTATATTAGTAGCTATTTATTTGAAAAAGTCTCTTTGCCTTCTGCCTATGGGACACGTGCCTAGCAAGTAGACTAGTCTTGAGCTGGGAGATATGAGAATAAAACTTTCTTGTTGCAGAAAGAGGTCTACATATGTTGGTAGGAATAGATTCAGGTAGCACTGGGTTTCATCATAGTTAATGGTGCAAGGTATAAGTTGTGATAGCTTAGATAAGAGCAGGGCTCTTACCATTATACACTGTTGTTAGCAGTGTGGGAACTAAATTTAAAAACAAATGAGATTATAACATAATTACATCATTACTCCTTCCTTTCCTCCATTCAAACCCTCCCATGACCCCCAGTTCCGTTGCTCACTTTGAAACTCCTGTCCTGGTTTGCTTTAATAGTTATGGGATATGTGTGAGCACTCATATTCTTCAATTGTTATATAATTCCTAAATACATAAACAGAATCTGCCCAGTCTGTATAATATTACCTGTTTGTATATGTTTTCAGGCTGACCATTTGGACAGCCAGGTGTTTTGTGTCTTCCTTCAGGGAAGACTGTTTCTCCCGTTCTTAGCATTCCTTATTTGCCTGTAGTCCTTTATCTAACACTGAGGTCATGTGAGGAAAGGACCTATGCAAATGGAAAACTCATTATAGGAGGCTAAGTATTGAGAAATAAAATAAGCCAATGCTTGTCTTAAATGTCAAGTCAGATTGTGAGATTTTAATATAACACTGAAGTGTTTGCATACTAACATGTTACTTTCCCTAGGAAGAAATAAAGGAGTACCTGTTACCCGGGTAGAGAGGATACTGAAAGACTGAAGGATTCTCTGAAAGTCCAGTTTAGTGGATGATGAATTGAGGTTGCTGATAGGATCATGATGACACAAAATCAGTCACAGTACCAGGGAATCCCTGGGGAAATGATATGCATCTATACCATGGAAGAGTCTTTCTTGCTTCATAGGTGACTGATTCTAGATAGTAATGATCATCCTCAATATGAAAAAACAACTACATGACACTCTACACTCTATACCCTTCCCTCCAACTCTTAGATCTATTTTTTTCCTTACCACATCTTCAATGTGCTCTGAACCAAGAAAATAGTCATAAGTTTTATGCCTTTTTTTTTTAACCTCATTTAGGGTTCGTTAGTACCATAGCAACAGTATAGGTCACATTACCCGGTGATTATTCTAAGCAGTTTGACTAGTTGTATATCTTTGTAGTAAAGACGCTATAAAAATTTTTTCTTCCTTTATGGCCGATGACAGCCATAATTCATTAGTGTAAACACAAATGCTTAAAAAGACATTTGGCAAACATATCGAGTCCATTTAACAAAGTAATAAAAGAAGCTTCCCTGCTGGAACCTATACTTTCCCTAGCCACAGATTTCAGCTCAAACTTACAGTACCAAACATTGGATTTCTCCTATGGAGTTGCCCTTAAATCCAGTCATAAAATAGCTGGTTGCACACAAGACATTCACCTCCCTGTTACACTCACAAGAGCAACTTGTCTGGGATGCTTATAACCAAGTAGGAATATTAGTAATATTCCCTAGCGGGCTGCATAGTACTGTGAGTCAGCAGGAAGGCATTTTCCATCTCAGTCTCAGTTTGATTTCTCAGTATTATGCAACCAAAAAAGTGGTATCTTCAGTAAAGGATTTACTATCTTATCTTCTACATAATCAACAGTAGTACCAAAGTAGTACCAGAAGTCTTCCAAACTAACTAAATACCTCATAGGAAGTTAGCCCACCACTAGGGATTTATATCCTTGCACCAACTGGGTGACTTTATTCAAGCTCCTTAACTGATGCTTGCATTGTTCTAGATAATTTTACAAACCCACAAAAGACTCAAGGGTTGCGTTTTTATAATATTATCTTTTTGTATATGGTTGCCAGGATGTTTAAACATTCACTACCATTCCAAATAAATGTGAAATAGTTTAAGGACTTAGTAATCAAGGAACTAAAAAATACTGAACAAGTTAGTACAGCATAAAGTCTTATTTCCTGCATCATTTTTTCCCATCAAAAAGCAATATTGGATGCAGTGTCATGGATGGGAATTATCTTCCTATATAGCCCTCCAAATGTTATCAATTCACTTCATAAACTATCATCCTCATTTACTATCTGCAACAAGCTATTGGAAGGACCTTGGACAGAACAACTAAGCTTGCAAGCTTACAGGTTCCCATTTTGACAAACCATACATGACCAGCCCTAGAGTTTGTAAAATATCCATTTGGGATGAACTCTTGCAGAGAAGAAATATACAGAGTATACTGTCTGGACACATAATTGTCCATTGATGGGATGACCTTAGTCTTTTCATTCATACTGCTCTTTCTTTATATCCACACACTGCTGCCCATTGCCCCAGCATTTATTTTTTTAATTCAAAGTAATTTCAACCACAGTACCCAAAGCCCAAGAGTTATGCATGCTAGCTGGGGACCAACAGATGAAATTCAGTTTCAAAATTAATCCCCCTGGTTGCCCTGAATAGAGCATACCTTATCTCCAGGCCAACTTAGCCATCCTGCTAGGGGAGTGGCTGGAATAGTTCCACACTACAAGCTCTCTTTCTCCGCATTAGGACACAGTGGTAATCATCTGCATCTTGCTAAACACTATGCCTCTGATTAACATTTGCTCAGGCTTTAAAATCTTTCCCATTTGGTTTTATGTTTTTGTTTCTATTTTCTTTTTCTAGGAAACCCAGCTTGGTGCAAATTGTATCACAAAAAAATTTACCCTAGCCTCCCCAATTCTGTCTTTCCTCATTATCTGGTTTTCCACAGGTTTGGGTATCCTACAATTTGTTAACTATCCTACAATTTGTTAACTATCCTACAATTTGTTAACTAGCATAGATATAATTTGTACTCTTTTTTTTTTCTTGAACCCTCCATACCCCAACTAAAGTAAATGGCAAGTCAGCACCTCTACCTCCTCTAATGTTTTGTTCAGTTTACCTATTAAGTCAAAGGCTAACATGAAAATTGGTGTGTATGTGTCTGTTTCTCATTGTAATTTCTTCGTTACTTGGGCTAGTTCCCTGGTCCAGACACTTCAGCATTAATTATAGTTAATGAAGTCTTATTAACTATAAATGGGCCATTGTACTGCTATCACAGGCTAGAAATATACCACCATAAAGGAAAGTATAGTACACTAGGTTTCCCCTATGGATTCTTGTGACATACACATCTTTGATTCTGTCAATCCCTATTTGGGTTTCATTGGTCATGTCTCATGTCCCTAGGAGGCATGAAGCAATGTTTGTTTGTCTCAGACAGAGGACAGCATCAAATGAAAAAAAAAAATTCACCAAGTTCAACTTGTGATCCAAAGTATTTGTTGAGGTTGTTTTCTGTCACCTACATAGCTAAAAGCACTTGTAGAACTGGGAACCTGGGGATCTTATCTGCACAGAATCTACTGGGCATTCACTCCCCCACTCGGTTGTCTCACCTATTTAATAACACATTAGGGAGGGAAGGCTTGTGAAGACATCTTCAGTCTCATGAGCCTCCCTGAGCTCTCTGTCAGGAAATGCTAAGAAGAACCAACCCCCAGAGTGATTGTACACGAAATCTGACTCAAGATGGTAAAAATAAAGTCAAACCTGGAGATATAAGCTCCACAGAAGGGGAATACAGAATTAGGAACAAACTACAATACACTAAGGGTTCAGAAGTTTTTAACTGAATAGTAATCTTAGAACTTGCACATTGACTGAAATGTCATTATGATGCACAAAATATGTACATTCACAGTAGGTTTTAGTAACTCTAGAATATGGCTAGGCAGAATGAAAGTCTAAACAAGGCCAGTTAAGAAGGGAAGGTCACAGGCAGCCATGAGCCCAGGCACAGGCACAGGATGCTCATGAGCAGATGTAGCAAAGGCTAAGCACAACATGATGGGAACAGGCAGAAACTTCATTTATTTTTCTGTCAAGGAAATATCAATGCTGCTTGTATGGCTTCTACTGGACTGAGAGTGAGGTCCTGTTACTTTAAGTCAACTGACTGGGAGTTTCATTG
Organism: Phodopus roborovskii; assembly: GCF_943737965.1. Classification (NCBI taxonomy): domain Eukaryota; kingdom Metazoa; phylum Chordata; class Mammalia; order Rodentia; family Cricetidae; genus Phodopus; species Phodopus roborovskii. The sequence continues at coordinate 13,887,529 of NW_026125391.1, forward strand.
CATCTACTGAAAACCTTTCTTTGGCTCAGGAAAAGATGACACAACAAATAAAGCTAACATGCCCCCATAAGGCAAACATTGACTTGTGTGTTGGAGTTTCTCAGGTTGACCATGAAAAGTATGCTAGCTATGTAGGTTATAAAAATGCTAATGTAGTCTAGTGTTTACACTGTGCCCTTAGTCAACCTATATGATACTTTATTCTAAGTGACATCCAGTTTAGCTAACACAGCTTACATAAGAAATTTCTCTTCTAGTGATAAAATTACAACTTCTAAAAATAGAATCTTAGAGGAATTTGTTGTTAGTCTCCTGATATTTTGTTGTTTCAAATTGTTTATTTTTGCATGCACTGTTACCTGACCCTTCCAATTACTATTGTATTTGAACATGGTCTGAAAATAGATAAACTAATACACTATTTTATTTTGCTTCTGTCTTTACTTTTACACATGAATTTAAAAATCAGCTTGTCTAATTAGAAACAACATTATTAAAGTCTTATAGGCCTAAGTAAAAGAAAAAATGAAAACATTAATGTTTTAGGAAAATGTTATTTCATTTTTTCAAGGCTCTGTTATATAAAAGCATGATCCAGATATACCACTCTTGGGATACATACAAAGGGTTCGGTTCTTGCCTATCTGCATTCACTGGTACTGTATTCATAATAGCCACAAATATAAACAGCCAAAATGTTCACCAACTATTGAGTGGATAGTGAAAATGGTATTTATTTACACAATGGAATATTACTCAACTGTTAAGAAAATCAAAATTAGTCAATTCACAGGTAAATGGATAGAGCTGGGAAAAAAGAAGTCTTAGTGAAGTAATCCAAATCCAAAAGGACAAATATTATATGTTTTTCTTTTTTGAATATTAGCTTTGAATCTTCCTGACCATAGAGGTCAGGAGATTAGTAAGAGGATGTAGGGCAGGGATTGTCAGGAAAGTAGATGGATTGAAGAGAAAACTGAATCTAAAGAAATGTCCAGAGAACCTACAAGACTGACCCCAACTAACAATTTGAGCAACGGTGGAAAGGCTACCATAAATGCCCTTCCCTGATGATAAGATCAACGACTAACTTATCCACCTTCATGAAACCCTCATCTAGTACCTGTTGGAAACAGAAGCAAACACCCACTACTAAACACTGGTCTGAACTAGAATCCAGATGCAAAGAGGGAGGACAAGACCATGCTGCAGAAACACATAGAGATAGCAGACCTAAACAAGGAGGAGCTAACGGGTCCCCAGACTGATATCTGGGAATCCAGCATGGGACTGACTCAGGCCCCCCTGAATATGGGTCTCAGCTAGAAGGCCTGAGTAGTCTAAAGGGACCTCAGATAGTAGAACCAGGATGTATTCCTGGTGCACAAAAGGACTTTGCAGGCACATCCCCCATGGAGGGATACTCCCTTATCCTAGAGACAGTAGAGAAGTCCTAGTCCCTCCTTCAAATGATTTGACAGATTTAGATGACCCCTCCTGGAGAGCATCATCCTACATGTGGAATGGCAGTGGGTGGGAAGGGAGGGGGGAGGGGTGCATGTGAGGGGGGAGAGTGGGAAAGAGGGAGGGAGAGGGAACTGGGATCAATATATAAAATAAAAAAAATAAAATAAAAATTTAAAAAGCTAACTAATAGAACTAATAGTTACACGTAATGTAAAATGTGAAGATGCCAATTTAGCCTATAAAATTTAGAAAACAGAATTAAATAGAACAAGGTTGTTGGCATAAAAAAATTGACACCATGAGCTCATAAAGAGTGGCATTATTAGGAGGTCCCTTTGTTATAGTGGGTATGGCCTTGTTGGAGGAAGTGTGTCATTGTCAGGATGGGCTTGGAGGTGTCTTATTCTCAGGATACTACCCCATGTCTCAGTCTACTTCCTGTTTCCTGCAGGATGCAGGACTCATGGCTACTACCCCAGCATCACATCTGACTGCATGTTGCCAAGCTCACTATCATAATGATAATGGACTGACCTTCTGAACTGTAAATGAGCCACCCCAATTAAGTATTTTCCTTTATAAGAATCGCCATGGTCATGATGCCTCTTCATAGCAATAGACACTGTCTACAAAACCTTTGCACAACTGCTTGAATTAGTTTACCACAAAATGTCTGGACAACCATCCTGGACTATATGAACAGTATATTATCACATATATATATATATATATATATATATATATATATATATATATAGTCTTCTTTTGTTTGTTTTTCACCATTCATATTTGAGTTTCTAGTGTGTGTTATTTTTTTTTTTTTTTTTTTACAACCTGTCCACTGGTTCCTCACAGTCCATACCCTTATCTCCCCTTTGACCCCTCCTCCATTTCTGTCCAGAGGAGGACAGGCTTCCCACCGATATCAATCAAATGTGGCATAACAAGTTGAAGGCTGGAAGAGACAAGCCAGCATGGGGAACAACAGGGTCCCAAAAGCTGACATGAGAGTCAGAGACAGTGCCTACTCCCACTGTTAGGAGTCCCACAAGAAGACCAAGCTACACAACTGTCACATATGCAGAGGGCCTAGGTCACTTCCATGCAGATCCCTTTGTTGCTGGTTTTGTCTCTGTGAGCTCCAGTGAGCCCAAGTTAGTTGATTCTGTGGGTTTTCTTGTGGTGTCCTTAACACCTTTGTTTCCTATAATCCTGCCTCCCTCTCTTCAGTAGGATTCCCCAAGGTCCACCTGACATTTGGCTGTGGGTCTCTGTATCTGTTTCCATCAGTAGCTGTATGAAGTCTCTCTAATGACAATTGAGATAGGCACCAATCTATCAGTATAGCAGAATATCATTAGGAATCATTTCACTGATTTTCTTTTTTTGCCAGTTGTGTTTGGTTCTATCCTTGTTCTCTGGGCTATACAGCCACTTAGTTCTGGCCCTCCAGGCGATATCAGGGGTGGAATGCCTCTCATGGCATGTGCCTCAAGCTGGCCAGTCCCACAATTACTGTGCCACTTTTACACCACCTGATCTTGTATGCAGGGCAAATTAGTAAGTTGAAAATACATCCTTCCACTGGTAGTCTTGCCGCATTACAGGAGATTACCAATTAAGGCTCAATATCTATCATTGCTAGGAGTCTTAAGTAGGGTCACCTTCATAGATTTCTGAAAATTTCCCTTGCACTAGGTTTCTAGATTGTCCCTGAGATGCCCCTCCAATTATGGCCTCTACATCCCTCCCCTACCCAATCTCTACTGTCCCCATATCCCTAAGCCCTTTTCCTCCTGCATTTCTATTTGTACTAGCTAAGGAGATTCATAAATCCCCACCTCCTTGAGCCCTTTTTGTTACCTAGCCTCTCTAGATCTGTGAACTGTAGCATGCTTTATAGCTAATATCCACTAATAAGTGAGTAAATTCCTATTTGTCTTTCTGGGTCTGGGTTACCTTGCTTGAGATGATTTCTCTCTAGGTGTATCTATTTACCAGTAAATTTCATGATTTTTTAAACATCTGATTAATATTCATTATATAAATTACCACATTTTCTTTATCCATTCTTTGGTTGAGGAGCGTGTATGTTGTTTACAGTTTCTGGATATTACTAATGAAGCTGCTGTGAACATAGTTGAACAAGTGTCATTGTGGTATGGTAGAACATTCTTTGGGTATATACCTAGGAATTTTATGGCTGGGTCTTGAAGGAGAATGATTCCCAGTATTCTGGAAAATAGCCATATTGGTTTCCAAAGTGGCTGTATGAGTTTGCACTTCCACAAAAAAAAAAAAAAAAAAAAAAAAAGGAGAAGTATTGAAGTATTCTCCTTGCTCCATATCCTTACCAGAATGAGCTGTCACGTGTGTTTTTTTATTTTAGTCATTCTGGCAGGTGTAATACGAAATCTCATAGTCATTTTTATTTGCATTTCCTTGATGAATGAGGATGCTGAACATTTCTTTAAGTTCCTCTCTGCCATTTGAGATTCCTTGTTGAAAATTCTGTTTAGATTGCTACCCCATTTTTAATTGGATTGTTTAGCTTGTTGATACCTAGTTTCTTGAATTCTTCATACATTTTGTCCCTCTGTTGTAGAATATTATTTTAACTGGGAAAATGTGTTACATTTGTTTATGCTGTGAAATATTACTCTAACTGTGTAAAGGTGTGTTACATTTGCTTATTCTGCATTTGTTTAACAATATAAGGATGCGTGTAATTATGTAAAGTTGTGTTTCCTTTGTTTCACCTTACCTGCCCAAGACACACCTGATTGGTATAATAAAGAGCTGAATGTGCAATAGCTAAGAATAGGACAGACAGAGAGAAAAGAACAAAGAGATAAAAGAGGAAAGAATGAGGGAGAAAGAAACAGACATGTCTTGGGCAAGAAGCCCAGAAGCTGCCAGACAGACAGACATGAAAAGCAGCAAAAGTAATATATACCTAAGGAAAGAAAAGTAAAAAGCCCCAAGGCAAAAGGTACATAAAGAGAAACAGGCTAATTTAAGATGAAAGAGCTAGCCAGAATAGAGCTAAGACTGAACATTCAAAATTCTTATGAAGTACCTATGTTTGAATTTGGGAGCTGGTTGTTGGCCCAAAGGACAAAGCCGGGTACAGCCCTCAGTTTGATATGAGGTGGGTGAATATCTTTTCCCATTCTTTAGGATGTTATTTTGTCCTAATGATGATGTCCTTTGCACTACAAAAGGTTTTCAGTTTATAAGGTTCAATTTATTAATTGTTGATCTTAACACCTCTGCTATTGGTCATCTATACAGGAAGTAATCTTCTTTGCCAGTGCATTCAAGGCTATCCCCTACTTTCTTGTCTATCAGATTCAGTGTAACAGAATTTATGTTGAGGTCTTTGATCCATGTGTTCAGAGTGATAGATATGGATCTATTTGCATTCTTCTACATGCCAACATCCAGTTAGACCAGCACTATTTGTTGAAGATGCTTTCTTTTGTCCATTGTATAATTTTGATTGCTTTGTCAAAATATGCATGCATAGATGTACTGATTTTCTTCCAGGTCTTCAATTTGATTCCACTGATATATCTGTCTTTTAAAAGCAAAATCCATGCTATTTTTATTACTAAAATGCTATAGAAGTGTTTGAAATTGGAAATGGTGACACTTCCAGAAATTATTTTATTGTACAAGATTGTTTTAGCTATCCTGGAATTTTTTTCCATATGAAATTGAATATTGGTCTTTCGAGGTCTGTAAAGAATTGTATTGAGATTTTGATAGGGATTGCATTGAATCTACAGATCGCTTTTGTTAAGATGGCCATTTATAATATGTTGATCTGACCAATCAGTGAGCATAAGAGATCATTTCTTTTTTCCAATATCTTCTCCAATTTCTTCATTCAAAGACTTGAAGATTTTTTTTTTTTCATGCAGGTCTTTCACTTGCTTTGTTAGAGTTATCCCAAATATTTCATATTATTTGTGGCTATTATGGAGGGTAGTGTTTCCCTGATTTCTTTCTCAGCCCACTTATCATTTGTTTATAAGAGGGTTACTGATTTTTTTTTTTAGTCAGTCTTATATCTGAACACTTTACTAAAGGTTTTGATCAATTGTAGGAGTTCCCTAATAGAAAATTTGGGGGTGCTTATGTATACTATCATATCATCTTCTAATGATGATACTTTGATTCTTCCTTTCCAATTTGTATCCTCTTTGTCTCCTTTAGTTGTCTTATTACTCTAGCTAAAAATTCAAGTACTTTATTGAGCAGATATGGAGAGAATGGATGATAACCTTGAATTGTTCCTGAATTTAGTAGAATTGTTTTGAGTTTCTCACCATTTAATTTGATGTTCGTTATTGACTTGCTATAAATGCTAATATTATATTTAGGTATGTCCTTTTTATCCCTTATCTCTCCAAGAAAATTGTCATGAAGGGGTGTTCGGTTTTGTCAAACACTTTTCAGCATATACTGAGATGATCCTATGTTCTTTTTTTTTCCCTTCATTTTGTTTATATAGTGGATTACAGTGATGGATTTTCAAATGTGAAGCCATTTCTGCATCTTTAGAATGAAGCCTACTTGGTGATGGTGAATGATTTTTTTTTAAAATATTCTGAAGTTCCATTTGCTAGTATTTTATTGATTACAAAGTTCATGAGGGAAATTTGCCTGTAATTCTCTTTATTTGTTAAATCTTTCTATGATTTGGGTATCAGGATGAGTGTGGCCTCATAAAATGATTTTGACAGTATTCCATATGATCCCATTTTGTGAAATAATTAAAGGAGTATTGGTACTAGCTCTTCTTTTAAATCTGGTAGAATTCTGCACTAAAACTGTCTAGTCCTAGGCTTTTTTGGTTGGGAGACTGTTATGACTACTATTTTTTTAGAGGATATAGTCCTATTTAAATTTTTCATCTGATAATGATTTAATTTTGGTATGTGGTCCCTACCAAGAAAATTGTCCATTTTTATTACATTTTCCAATTTAGTGGAGTACAGATTTTGGAAGTAGGTCCTAATGATTCTCTAGGTTTCCTCAGTATCTGTTGTTATTTCCCCCTTTTCATTTCTGGTTGTGTTAATTTGGATATACCCTCTTTGTCTTTTGGTTTGTTTGGACACGTGTTTCTCTATCTTGTTGATATTAAAAAAAAAAAAACAACTATTTCTTTCAATAATTCTTGTATTTTCTTTTTTATTTTTTTTATATAACCAAGTCCATTTAAATGAAAACAAACATTTATAGACAATATTTTGGAATTTGGGCGTTGTTCTTTCCAAACTACATCCTGCTGGTAAGGGGCGCTGTCATGGGGGATTCGAAGAAGATTCAGAAATCCAGGCTATAGTCTGTAAGGCTGCTTTGTCCAGCTGTTTTGAATGTAGGATAACCTCATACTGTTTCAGGTGGTCTGGCTTGATAAAACCACATTAGTCTTGAAGGAATCCACATCTTTTCATTTTCTGTGGAAACAAAAATAGAAATCCTTTTCCCCAGTAACTTGTCCTTAAACTTAAATTTTGGAGTGAAAGCATTTTTTTTTAATTTAATTCATTATTTTACATGTCGATGATCATAGTTCCCTCTCCCTCCCTCCCTCTGTCCCCCCTTCCCTCCTTCCCCCCCTTTTACACTCTCTGCCCTCTCACCTGCACTCTAACCACCCTCCCCTCCCATCTCCCCAACCCAATTTCATATGAAATGGAATGCCATCCAGTTGGGGTCATGTAGGTGTGACAGGTCATGGGGAGGGATGACTAGGGCTTCTCTCCTGCCTCTAGATTAAGGCAGTTATCCGTCCATGGGGGATGTGTACACAAAGTCCTTTTGGGCACAAGGGATACATCCTGGCACCACTGTCTGAAGTCCTTTAGACTGCTCAGCCCTTCTGGCTGAGACCCATAATCAGGGGGGCCTGAGTCAGTCCCATGATGGCTTCCCAGCTATCAGTCTGGTGGCCCATTAGCTCCTCCTTGTTCAGGTACGCTGTCTCTATGTGTTTCTGCCACCTGGTCTTGTCCTCTCCATCTGCATCTGGGTTCTAGTTCGACTCAGTGTTTATGTATGGGTGTTTGCTCCTGTTTCCAACAGGTATTAGTTGAGGGCTCCATGGATAAGTTAGTGTTTGATCTCACTCTCCGGGAAGGGCATTTATGGTAGCCTTTCAACGGAAGCTCAAATTGTTAGTTGGCAGCAGTCTTGTAGTTCTCTAGACCTTTCTTTGTGTTCAATTTTATCTTCAAACTAATATTGGCTCCCTCTTTTATGTCCCCCCTCTCTGTCTCTCTCTCTTTCTCTTTCCTGTCTTCTATTCCTAACCAGACTCAATCTTCCTGGTCCCACATGTTTCCTTTCCTCCCCCTCGTTTTCTCCTACTTTTCTCTCCATTCACTGCCCCCCTCACTTCCCCTAAGCTCTGGGGTACTTGTCCCTTCCCAGTTCTGTGAGGGACTTTATATGAATCTCTTAGAATACACCTTGTATCCTAGTTCCTCTGCTGGTGTGAATTATAGGCTGGTGATCCTTTGATCTATGTCTAAAATCCATATATGAGTGAGTACATACTGTGTTCCTCTTTTTGTGACTGGGTTACCTCATTCAGGATGGTTTCTTCAAGTGCCATCCACTTGCTGCGAATTTCAAGATACCATTATTTTTTTTCTGCAGAGTAGTATTCCATTGTGTAGATGTGCCACGTCTTCATTAACCATTCTTCAATTGAGGGGCATCTAGGTTGCTTCCAGGTTCTTGCTATTACAAATAATGCTGCTATGAACATAGTTAAACGGATGTCTTTGTTGCATGAATGTGAATCCTTTGGGTATATGCCTAAGAGGGGGATTGCCAGGTCCTGTGGTAAACTAACTCCCATTTTCCTGAGGAACGGACATACTGATCTCCAAAATGGCTTTATGAGTTTGCACTCCCACCAGCAGTGGAGGAGTGTTCCCTTTCTCCACATCCTCTCCAGCATGAGTCCTCAGTGGTGTTTCTAATTTTAGCCATTCTGGCAGGAGTAAGACGGTATCTCAAAGTTGTTTTGATTTGCATTTCCCTGATAGCTAAGGATGTGGAGCATTTTCTTAAGTGTCTTTCAGCCTTTTTGATTTCCTCTATTGAAAATTCTTCAGTTCTGTACCCCATTTTTTAATAGGGTTATTTGGTGTTTTGTTGACTAGTTTCTTGAGTTCTTTGTATATTTTGGAGATCATCCCTTTGTCAGATATAGGATTGGTAAAAATCTTTTCCCAGTCTGTGGGCCATTTGGACTTGTCGACTGTGTCCTTTGCCTTACAGAAACTTCTAAGTTTGAAGAGGTCCCATTTATTAATTGTTTCTCTCAGTGTCTGTGCCCCTGGAGTTATGTTCAGGAAGCAGTCTCCTATACCAATTTGTTCAAGGGTACCTCCTACTTTCTCTTCTAAGAGGTTCAATGTGGCTGGATTGATGTTGAGGTCTTTGATCCATTTGGACTTGAGTTTTGTGCATGGCTACAGACATGGGTCTATCTGCAGTCTTCTACACACCCTCATCCAATTGTGCCAGCACTATTTGTTGAAGATGCTGTCCTTGTCCATTGTATAAATTTAGCTGTTTTGTCAAAAATCAGATGTTCATAGGTGTGTGGGTTAATATCAAGATTTTCAATTAAATTCCATTGGTCTACCTGTCTATTTTTATGCCAATACCAGGCTGTTTTCAGAACTATAGCTCTGTAGTAGAGCTTAAAGTCAGGAATGGTGTTGCCTCCTGAAGTTCGTTTATTTTATAGGGTTATTTTGGCGATCCTGGGTCTTTTCTTTTTCCATATAAAGTTGATTATTATCCTATCAAGGTCAATGAAGAATTGTGGTGGGATTTTAATGGGGATTGCATTGAATCTGTAGATTGCTTTTGGTAAGATTGCCATTTTTACTATGTTTATCCTACCTATACAAGAGCATGGAGATCTTTCCATTTTCTGGCATCTTCTTTAATTTCTTTCATTAGAGCCACAAAGTTCTTATTATATAGGTCTTTTACTTGTTTGGTAAGCGTTACACCAAAATACTTTATGTTGCTTGTGGCTATTCTAAAGGGTGATGCTTCTCTGATTTCTTTCTCTGTCTCTTTGTCATCTGAAAAAAGTTGGGCTACTGATTTTTTTGAGTTTATCTTGTATCCTGCTAGTTTGCTGAAGGTGTTTATCAGTTGTAGGAGTTCCCTGGTAGAGGTTATTAAGTCACTTATGTAAACTATCATATCATCTGCAAATAGAGACAGTTTGATTTCTTCCTTTCCAATTTGGATGCCCTTGATCTCCTTTTGTTGTCTTATAGCATTAGCTAGAACTTCTGGTACGATATTGAAGAGATATGGAGAGAGAGGACAGCCTTGTCTTGTTCCTGATTTTAGAGGAATTGTCTTAAGTTTCTCTCCATTCAGTTTGATGTTGGCAGTTGGTTTGCTGTATATTGCTCTTATTATGTTTAGGTATGTTCCTGTTATTCCTGACCTCTCCAAGACTTTTATCATGAAATGGTGTTGAATTTTTTCAAAGGCTTTCTCCGCATCTAAGCAGATAATCATATGGTTTTTCTTTTTCAGTTTGTTTATATGGTGGATCATGTTGATAGATTTTCATATGTTAAACCATCCCTGCATTCCGGTATGAAGCCTACTTGGTCATGGTGGATGATTTCTCTGATGTATTCTTGAATTCGGTTTGCCAGTATTTTAGTGAGTATTTTTGCATCGATGTTCATCAGGGATATTGGTCTGTAGTTTTCTTTCTTAGTTGTGTCTTTGTGAAGCTTGGGTACCAAGGTTATTGTGGCCTCATAAAAAGAGTTTGCCAATGAATCTTCTGTTTCTGTTTTGTGGAACAGTTTGAGGAGTAGTGGTATTAGTTCTTCCTTGAATGTCTCGTAGAATTCTGCATTGAATCCATCTGGCCCTGCACTTTTTTTGGTTGAAAGGTTTTCGATGACTGCTTCTATTTCATTGTGGGTTATAGGTATATTTAAGTTGTTTGTCTGTTCTTGATTTAATTTTGGTAAGTGATAGTTATCCAGAAATTTGTTCATTTCCTTTGAATTTTCAATTTTTGTGGAATACATATTTTCAAAGTATGTCCTGAAAATTTCCTGGATTTCCTCTCTGTCCATTGTTATGTTCATTTCTGATTTTGTCAATTTTCATGTTCTCTCTCTGCTTTTTCATTAATTTGGATAAAGGTTTGTCTATCTTGTTGATTTTCTCAAAAAATCAACTCTTCGCTGCATTGATTTTTTGTATTGTTTTCCTGGTTTCTGTTTTGTTGATTTCAGCCCTCAAGTTGATTATTTCCTGGCATCTACTCCTATAGGGTGAGTTCGCTTCTCTCTGCTCTAAGGCTTTCATTTGGGCTGTTAATTCTCTTATGTGACTATCCTCTATTTTCTTCATTTGGGCACTTAGTGCAATGAACTTCCCTCGTAGCACTGTTTTCAAGGTGTCCCATAAGTTCAGGTATGTTGTGTCCTCATTCTTGTTGAATAATAGAAATTCCTTAATTTCTTTCTTTATTTCTTCTTTGACCCAGGAGTGGTGCAATTGCACATTGTTCAGTTTCCATGAGTTTGCAGGTTTTCTGCTATTTGTGTTGTTGTTGAATTCCAATTTTAAAGCATGGTAGTCCGATAAGATACAGGGGACTATTCCTATTTTCTTGTATCTGTTTAGGTTTGTTATGCCACCGAGTATGTGATCAATTTTAGAGAAGGTTTCATGTGGAGCAGAGAAGAAGCCATATTCTTTTGTCTTTGGATGGAATGTTCTATAGACTTCTGTTAACCCCTTCTGTTAGTTCTTTTGTTTCTTTGTTGAGTTTCTGATTTGTGGTCCTGTCTACTGTTGAGAGTGGTGTATTGAAGTCTCCCACTGAAGGATGCAGCTGAAGGATGGATTTTGTCTTTGTATCCATTCTGTTAGCCTGTGTCTTTTTATAGGTGAGTTAAGACCATTAATGTTGAGGGTGAGTAAGGACCATTGATTGTTGATGCTTGTTTGATTTAGGTTTGTTGTTGGCAGTGGTACTGTGAATATATTTGTTCTGCTTTACCTTTGGTTTCTGGTGTAGTTGGATTATCTGTTGCCTACATTTTTGTGGGCATAGTTCCCTTCCTTGGTTGGAGTTTTCCTTCCAATACTTTCTGTAGGGCTGGATTTATAGATACGTATTGGGGAAACTGGTTTTGTCATTAAATATCTTGTTTTCTCCATTTATAGTGATTGATAGTTTTTCTGGGTATAGTAGCCTGGGCTAGCATCCATGGTCTCTTAATACTTGTAGACCTTCTGGCTTTGAGGGTTTCCATGGAGAAGTCAGGTGTAATTTTGATATGTCCGAGTTATATGTTACCTGTCCTTTTTTTTTTTTTCGCTGCTCTTAATATTCTTTCTTTATTCTGTATGCTAGGTGTTTTGATTATTATATGTCGAGGAGTCTTTTTTCTTTGGTCCAGCCTATTTCTTGTTTGGTATACTTCTTGTACTTTCATGGGCATGTCCTTCTTCAGATTTGGAAAATTTTCCTCGATGATTTTGTTGAATGTGTTTTCGGCACCTTTGAGCTGGGCTTCCTCACCTTCCTCTATGCCTATTATTCTTAGGTTTGGCCTTTTCATGGTATCCCTCGTTTCCTGGATGTTTTGTGTTAAGGATTTGTTGGATTTATGATTTTCTTTGGTCGATGAATCTATTTCTTCTAGTTTATCTTCTGCGCCTGAGATTCTCTCTTCGATCTCTTGAATTCTGTTGGTTATGCTTGTGTCTGTAGTTCCCGATTTTTTGCCCAGTTTTTTTTTATTTGCAGAATTCTTTCGGTTTGTGTTGCCTTAATTTTCTCTATTTCAGTTTTCATGTCTTGAGCCATTTTCTTCACCTGCTTAATTGTTTTTTCTTGGCTTTCTTTAATTTCCTTAAGTAATTTGTTCATTTCTTCCACTGTTTTGTTTTTTTCCTCCATTTCTTTAAAGGATTTTCTCACATCTTCTTTGAGGGCCTCTATCAATTTTATGATGGTAATTTTTAAGTCGTTCCCTTATGCTTCCTCTGCTTTGTTGTTGTGTTCCTTTCTAGTTGGTGTAGATTCCCTAGATTCTGGTGGTGTCATGCTTGTCTTTCTGTTGTTAGGTGTTTTCTCGTATTGCTGTCTTCCCATAGCTTCTTCCAGTAGGTGTTGGTGGAGTCTCCCCCTCTCTCTATGGTACTTCTCCAGTGGTTTTATGTGGGTCCGAGATTCAATATCAGTAGCTCTGGGTGATACAAGCTCTATAGCAGGTCTCTCTGCAGACAGGGACCCAGGGATGGGGTCAGGGCTGAGGATCTAGTAGAAGATGCCACTAGCCAACGGCTCTCTCCAATGGCTGGCATAAGAATACAAAGGGTCAGCTGAAACTTGGAAAGTTTTTGCAGGATAGTGGGATCTCACTGGAAACTGGGACCCTCCAGCTGAGGCCTCTTTCTTTAGCAGAGGCCCTGCTTTGGGGGTCAAAGATCTTGCTGGTCGGAACTCAGAGTGGACCTGCAGAGATAGGCTGATCTCTGGGAGGGGCCTGGGACTCCAGCAGAGGACTGGAGCTGGGGTCAGAGACCAAGCAGGTGGAAATTAAAGGTGGTCCTGCGTGGATAGGCAGGCTCATGGTGGGGATGGGTAGGGGTGTATCAGAGTTCCAAGGGTGCTCTCGGTGGGGACAGGACACAGGAGCAGCAGGATCAGGGGCCAACCCAATGAGTTCGGGGTTGGGGGAGAGGTTGTAGGGGAGAGGCTGCCCCAATTGGGCCCAGACTCACCTCTAGCCAATGGCTGGTGGAAGAGGACAAAGGCTGACCTGAAGCTTGGGAAGTTTTTGCAGGATAGTGGGATCTCACTGGAAACAGGGACTCTCCAGCTGAGGCCTCTTTCTTTAGCAGAGGCCCTGCTTTGGGGGTCAAGGATCATGCTGGTCGGAACTCAGAGTGGACTGGCAGAGATAGGCAGATCTCTGGGAGGGGCCACATTAGAAATAATCTTATTTTACACATCAATCCCAGTTCCCTGTCACTCACATCCTCCTTTGCCCCCTACTGATCCCCTCCTTTCTACACTCACTATCCACTCCCTAGGGAGAATGAGACCTTCCATGGGTGATCACCAAAGTCTGTCACATCATTTGTGGCATGGCCTAAGCCCCCCAACCCTGTGGATTTAGGCTGAAAGAGTATCCCTCCATGGAGAAATTGGGCTTCCAAAACAAAGCCCATTTGTGCATTAGGGATAAACACTCGTTCCACTGCAAGATGCACAATAGACTGCCAAGGTCCTCTCTCTGTTACTCAAGTTCAGGAGGCTTGGCTGGGTCCTATGCTAGTTCCCCAGGTGTTGGACTGGGGTCCTTGAACATCTACTTGCTCAGATAAGCTGTTTGTGGGTTTCCCCAGCATAGTCTTGCAGTCTAGACTGCAAGAGTACCCCTCAGTGCTTAGCTGTGAATTGTCTGTTTCTGCTTCCATCAGCTCTAGAATGGGATTTAAGGTAGTTATTAATCCCCTACTAATTATAGTGGAAGGGCAGCTATGGTACTCTCTCCACTATTACTTAAATTCTTAGTTGGGGTCATTCTTGTGGATTTCTAGTCATTTCCCTAGTGCCCAATTTCTCGTAAACCTATAATGGCTCCCTCTATTAAGGTATTTCTTTTCTTGTTCTCCTCTATTCATGCCTCAACTCAATCTTCCTCATCCCTAATGTTCTCCTCTCCCCTCCTCTTTCTCCTCCCTCTCTTCCTCCCTCCTTTTCCCTCCCTAATGCTTCCAATTTGTTCAGGAAATCTTGTCCCTTTCCCCTTCTCCAGGGGGCCATGCATGCCTCTCTTAGGGTCCTCCTTGTTTCTTAGCTTCTCTGGCAGTGTGGATTGTAGGCTGGTAATTCCTTGCTCTATGTCTAATATCCATATATGGGTGAGTACATATCATGTTTGTCTTTCTGTGACTGGGTTATCTCACTACGGATGGTTTCTTCTAGTTCTGTCTACTTGCCTGCAAATTTTAAGATTCCATTGTGTCTTTTTCTGCTGAATAGTACTCCATTGTATAAATGTACTACATTTTCTTTATCCATTCTTTAGTTGAGGGGTATCTAGGTTGTTTCCAGGAAGCTAAAATTATACAATCGAAAAAAGAAAACATCTTCAACAAATGGTGCTGGCATAACTGGATGCTGATGTGCAGAAGACAGCAGATAAAACCATATCTATCACCTCATAAATCCAAATGGATCAAAGACCTCAACTTAAATCCAGCTAAACTAAACTGCCTAGAAGACAAAGTGGGAGCTACCCTTGAAAGAATTGGTACAGGAGACCACTTGTGAACATAACACCATTAGCACAAACACTAAAATCAACAATTAATAAATGGGACCTCCTGAAACTGAGAAACTTCTGTAAGGCAAAGTACACAGTCAACAAGATAAAACTACAGCCCACAGAATGGGAAAATATCTTCACCAACCTGACATCTGAAAGAGGGCCAATTTCCAAAATATACAAAGAATTCAAGAAGCTAGTTACCAAAACACCAAATAATCCAATTAAAAAGTGGTGTACAGAACTAAATAGAGAATTCTCAATAGAGGAATCTAAAATGACTGAAAGACACTTAAGAAAGTGCTCAACATCCTTATCTATAAGAGAAATGCAAATCAAAACAACTCTGAGATACCATCTTACACCTGTAAGAATGGCTAAAATAAAAATCACCAAAGACAGTTTATGATAGGAAGGATGTGGAAAAAGAGAAACACTACCCCATTGATGGTGGGAATGCAAACTTGTACAGCCACTTTGGAAAGCAGTATGGTGGTTTCTTTGGAAAATGGGAATCAATTTACCTCAAGATTCAGCGATTCTTGTATTTCTTCTTTGTTTCTATTTTGCTGATGTATAACATCAGTCTGATCATTTTCTGCCACCTACTCTTCTTGAGTGTGATTACTTCTTTTTGTTCAAGAGCTTTCAGGTGTGCTATTAAGTTGTTAATGTGAGATCTCTCTAATTTCTTTACACAGGTACTGAGAGCTATGAACTTTCCTCTTAGGATTGTTTTCACGGTGTCCCATAAGTTTCGGTATGTTGCATTTTTATTTTAACTGAATTCGTCTTCCTATATTTCTTCCTTGACCCAATGATAATTCATTAAAGTGTTATTCAGTTTCCATTAATTTAGAGGCTTTCTATTGTTAAAATCCAGCTTTAATCCATAGTAATCAGATAGAATACAGGAGGTTGTTTCAGTTTTCTTGTATCTGTTAAGACTTGCTTTGTGATTAAATATCTTGACCAGTTATGTGGACAGTTTAGAGAAGGTTCCATGAGGTACTGAGAATAAGGTATATTCTTTTGTTTTGGGTGAAATTGTTCTGTAGATATTTCTTAGGTCTATTCGAGCCATTACATCTGTTTGTCCCCTTATTTCTCTGTTTAGTTTCTGTCTGGATGACTTATCCATTGGTGAGAGTTGGGTGGAGAAGTATCCCACTGTTAAAATGCACTTTTAATTTTAATAATGTTACCTTTACAAATGTGGGTGCCCTTACATTTAGGGCATATTTGTTTAGAATTCAAATGTCATCTTGATGGATCTTTCCTTTGAGTATGAAGTATCCTTCCTAATTTCTTTTGATTAATTTTGGTTGAAAGTCTATTTTGTTAGCTTGCTTCTTGTATGAATTTGCTTAGAAAATCTTTTTTTCAACCATTTATTCTGAGTTAATGTCTATCTTTGCTGTTGACATGTGTTTCTTGGATGCAGCAGAAGATGTATTCTGTTTTTGTATCCATTTTGTATGCCTCTATTTTTTATTACAGAATTGAGGCCATTCATATGGAAGAGTATTAGTGACCAATGATTGTTACTCCTTAATATTTTACTGTTGTTCTTGTTGGTGGTGGTGATGGTGGTAGCGTGCTTGTATGTGTGCGGAGAGAGGGAGAGTATCCTTTTTATTTTGCTGGTATGAGATTATTTCCTGTGTTTTCATTGGTTTGGTTACCTCCTTCATTGGAATTTTCCCTCTAGTACCTTCTACAGGGTTGAATTTGTAGACAAATACTGCTTAAATTTGACTTTGTCATAGAATATCTTGGTTTGTTTTCCATCTATGGTCATTGAAAGATTTTATGGGTATAGTAATCTGGGCTGGCATCTGTTGCCGCCTGCAGTCTGCAATATTTCTGTCCAAACTTTGTTGATATTAGAATCTCCATTGTAAAATCAGTTGTCATTCTCATAGGGCTGCTTTCATGTTACTGGGCCTTTGAGCTGGGAATCTTTTCCTTCTTTTATTCTTAGGTTGAGTTTTTCATAGTGTTACAAATTTCCTGGATATTGTCTAAAATTGTTTAGATTCATAATTTTCTTTAACTGATTAATATATTTCTTCTATTGTATATTTGGTGTCTGAGATTCTTTCTTCCATCTCTTGTATTCTGTTGATAATGCTTGCATCTACATTTTTCATTTCCAGAATTCCCTCACTTTGTGTTTTCTTTGTTGCTTATATTTCCATGTTCAGGTTTTGAACAACTTTATTCATTGCCTTCAAGTGTTCATTTGTTTTTTCTTGGCTTTCTTAAGTTATTTATTTCCTCCAATTGTTTGCATTTTCCTGAATTTCTATAAGGGATTTATTCATTTCCTCCATAAGGACCTCGAATACCTTATAAAATTAGTTAAAAGATCTTTTTCTTGTGCTTCTGTTCTGTTGGAATATTCAGGGTTTGGTGTAGGGATAGCTGGGTTCTGGTAGTGGCATGTTTTCTTGGTTGTTGTTTTCTTCTGTTCTTATGTTGGCCTCTAGGCATCTGGATTTGGGGTATTTAAAGATCTGGGTACCTATTTCTGAGTTTGTCTTTGTCAGATGGGTATTTGTTCCTTGGTTTCTGTTTCCTCTGTGGTCTTCTGGTCTATGTGGCCTGAGATTTTCCAAGTCTGTTTGGTCTCTGGGGAGACTCCACCCAATTAGGAGCTGGGTTTAGTTAGCTTGGGATGGTTTCTGGTAGAGCATGCCCTAGAAGGGGGTTGGGATATATAGACTAGGCTGGCATAAGGTACTGGAGATAGGGTGAGCAGAGGCTTAGAGAGTGGGGTGTTTGGTGTGCAGGCAGCCTACTTGGACTTCTTAGTCTCCTTGGTCTCTGGCAGAGCAGGGAGTCTCTTCCCCTGTTGGAGGCTGGGATACAGAAAGTAGATGGGAACATGGCTGAGGATAGGGTGGGGGAGATGCTAAGATGATGAGGAAATGATGGAGATTTGGGAAAAGGCAGCCTGCTTGAACTTCTTCCAGCTTGAAAGTAAGTTCTCTAGTAGATCAGAGAGTCTCCACCCAAGAATGGCCTCTGGTAGATCAGAGAGTCTCTACCCAGTTAGAGGGTGGGGTATGGCCATTAAGAGGGTGAAAGCTGGGAGAAGGATGGACAGAGGACTAGAGAGTGGGGCATTTTGGTAGTCAGGCAGCCTACATGGGCTTCTGTAGGTCTCACTTTTTCTTTTTTATGTTGATTTTTCATTATGAGAGAATTTGAGTGAAAACTTTCTTCCCTGCATTTTTCTTACTGAGTTCTCAACCTCTTTTCTAAGAAAATCTTAAGTTAACCAAATTTCATAGGATATGTTTAATGGGAGACCAAATTATTAGTTTGCTTTAATGCCCGTGGGTCTTGAGTTGGCCCAGCTTCTGAGGTTACTGCATGTGTCTCTCAGCATTGCTTGAGAGTAAGGCTACTTTTCTTCTCTGTGAGAGAACAATTCTGTGGGAGCCAAAGGCCTTATTCACATGACCTCATTTTGGAACTGAACACTCAGTGTTAAGATGGAGGGTTGGGATCACTGAGGCTACTTAATAGCATGGTAGATCATGAAGTTTCTCTTTTTGGATGTGGCACATAAAAGTTGTGGTAACATTTTTGCTGATTTTATATGGTGAACCAACATGACTCAATAAGTGGATTTTTATAATTTACTTATACATTTGTATAATAATAAGAGGGTCCAAAGGGCAGGTTGAAGAAACCACATCCTGCCTTTTCAAAAACAAAATATCTGAGGATGGATGTTGCCAGTTGAATCTTGTTTGTGGAGTATATTAAAGTCAGGGCTCTTTGGAACCTAAATGTATAAAATGTCAAAGGAGAAGAAACAAATGAAGTTTGAAAAGATGGGGTTTAATACAAAAATATAACAAAGTACTGGCTATATAGTTATGTGTCTGATGGCTTTAAGAAGAGTAGCATACAAGAGCCTCCTAGAAGAATCAATATAAATAATGAATAATTTCTGTGCCTAAACTTTGACAGTTTGATATGACAGGGTAGCAATTATGCAAGGGAGAGCAGCTTGGCTCTGCCATTGACAGCCTTGTTTGTATAAAGGATTTTCCTTGTGCTTAAAGGCTATTTAGGTCAAAGAACAGGTGAGTGACATAACTGAGGAGTTTCTGAAAATTACTTATGATGGTAGCATAATTGAAATCTTAAGCATAATTTACTATGATTATTTTAATACCATTTGTTTTGTGTACATATATCCATGCATGTTTTGAACACATATGTCATGGTGCATATGGGGAAGTCAAAGAACAGTTCTTTCCTCCTTGTTGATACAATGTCTATTGCTGAGCAGTTCCCAGCAGCCAGCCAATAGGTGAGAGGAATGCTGGGAGTCTGCACCACAATCACAACACCCACTGGTTTCTATAGCATCTACAACACACTCCACCACGCCTTGGCCAACCATCCCCTACAAAATTATCAACCCCTATATAAGCACCAGCTACTCCAGCTGGAAGAACAGCAGCCCCTATAGGCGCAAACACCACCTATACCAGTTGGAAGGACAGCTAACTCTATAGGTACACCCACACCAATTGGAATAACAGTAGCTCCTCTAGGCACGAACAACAACTTACTTAGTGTGGCTAGCTTTGCACTCTGATCTTCAGGCAAGCTTTATTTTATTTGTTAGATCATAAACAAAATATCACAACACACCCCTCCAATAATGCTACTCCCTGTGAGTCTATGGGGCCATTTTCATGCAAACCGCCACACTTAGTGAGTCATTTTTCTTGCCTATCAACATAATTTTAAATTATATAAATGCTGAAAATATACTAGAGTCTCATTCACGTAATTCAAAATAATCTACCAAGTGTGTTCAAATGCTGAAATAAAAATAATATATATCTCAAATGTCATAATTATTACAACTACTTTCCAAATATTCTAATTACAACACCATGGATGAATGAATTTCATGTAAGCTTTCTCACATTTTGCATTGTGAACATTTTCCAGAAACTAAGATTATGACTGCATGGACCTCTGGGCATACTTAATAAGGATTTGAAATGAAGTAAATTCAATTGAGATTAATGACTAGCAGAATATTCTGGAAGACAGGGCTGAAAGAAGTTGATGTTGTCAAGAGAAGGGGGGGGGTGGATTTCAAAGTCTCTAGCATAAGGTATCTTATAAGCACAGTAGATAATAAGCAGTCTTATAAAAGTCCCCTGCTGTGAATCATGGGCAGGCTCAAATAAATGCATGTGAGGAAAAGCAAACATCTAGAAGCAGTAACACAATTGAAGAAGAAGTTCATTTTAGCCATCACTTGTGGACTTTCTTCTAAAGTCTTAGAGGCTGGAGTACTGTTGCTAAATTTATGTGTACTCTGGTTATGTTCTTTAAAAGTAAAGCTCCTGTTCTTTCCAGAAATTAACATAAGCTTGAGACTAAGAATCAAATTTTTGTTCTCACCATATAGAAGCATTTTGTAAGGGAGTTTACTTATAAAAATTATTTTACATTATGCATATGTGTGTGTGAAAGATTGTCCGCCATGTGAATGCAAGCCCCCTTAGAGGTCAGAAGAGGGCACTAGATCTCCTAAAGTTGAAGATGCGGGTGGTTGTATGCTGCATGAAGTTGGTGTTGTAAATTAACCCTGGTTTGGTTTGGAGAGTAGAAAATGCTCTAACTGTAGAACCATCTCTTCAGACCACAGAGGGCACAGTTTTGAAACCCTTGCCTCAAACAGAAGATTGCTCCTGTGCCCCAGCCCTGAGGTACACAATACATCTGTCTGTGGTATGCCTTGCAACCTAGAAACTTCTTTTTTGAGACAGGTCTCATTCTTTACCTCTGGCTGTCATGGAACTCACTGTGTAGACCAGACTGGCCTGGAACTCAGAAATCCTCCTGCTTCTGCCTCTTGAGTACTAGAATTAAAGGTTTGCATAAGACTATGTTCAGCCAATCTAGACACAGATGTTGTAGTTATTTGGAGGAACTCTATCGTACATACCAAATTGCATACCTGCCAGTTAAAGCATGCGATGAATGAAAGAATGAAATATTTCATTCATAAGTACATTCATAAAGAATGTATTTATGATACACAATTGTGTAACCACTTTCATTCTTTAAACTGACAAATGTTTCTTAGACACTGAAGAACCCACAGCTCTGTTCCTCCTCTGCTATGGCATGTGGAAAACATGTAATCCATTCCTAGCAGACTAGTGTTTATAGAGCCTGAAGTTACATTGTAAAATGCTGGTACTCAATGACAATTTTTTATCTTAAGGATCATAGTACATGTTACAATGTCTGTTACTAGTTTACCAAAAGAGCACATTCAGACTGATGTAGGATAGGATAATTTTCTCTCTTCCTGGTGTCCTTTGGATATCAGATGTGAAAATAAAAAGATGACAAATTTAATTCATTTATCAAATTCTTATAATTGGCCAGATACCTGCTCACATTATCTTCCCACCCCCATTGGGGGAACATATTAGCATGAGGATAGGTGACCTTATGCACTTGTTTTAGAAGATGAAGGTAAAAAGACAGATTTTGTTGTTGTTTTGTTTTCTGAATGGGATAAATTATCCCATGGAGGAAAATAGTATCAGTGTTCTAGTTTCTGTTTTTCTAAATAGCCCAATAAGGACTAAAAAGCAGAAGGAACTGCAATGTGAGAGAGCATATGATTACTCTGAGGATTAGAGCTGTTGCCCTGGTGAAATCTGTAAACACTGTTCCTAAGCAATGGGTTGAAAGTCTCTAGAGTGAAATGAATTACAACTGAGGGATTAGAAGAAAATCTTAACAAAGGACTACCTGAAGGATAGCTATTCATTATTATATTGTGATTTTAATAAGAATGAATATTTTTTACTCATTAACCATGCTGTCAGATAAGTATTATTTTTAAAGATGAGAACTATACTATTTTTGAAACAGTTCAAATCCCTGACATTTCTTTATAAGCTTAGCTACTTAATGAAAGTAAAACCATCAAAGCTGTTCTTTTAATGAAAAAAAAATGCATTCTTTTTGGTCTACTTGGTAATGTCCAAATAGAAATTTTTAAGCATTCAATTTAAACCCCTGAACAGTGGTTATGAGCAGCTTTGCAAGACTCTTATTGGTATGTTTTTATTTAAAAAAAAAAAAAGTAATCAAAAACACATTGTGAGTTCAAGAGCTGTGCTATATGCTTCAGGTTAACATAGTAATAGGTCTGACCTTTAACCCTGATGTAGCCATGCTATCCTAACAGCCCTTTGTGAAAGGATACCAAATACTGACAATACTGCAAAGGTTAACAAAGTTAGTGGGCAAAATAAACTTGATACTAAGAATGAACTTTCACATGTAGCAAAAAAATAAACACTATTCCCTTAGGCTGACCATCAAAGGATGTTTAAGACACCCATATGCCCTTCAGTGCTCAGTTCCTACTCTTTTGGGGGGAAGAGTTGTTTATACAAAGGGTTACCGAATTCATAGTGAGACATTTCGTGCACATACATAACTAATATATATGGGATCATATTAAACAGTTGAAATCTCAGCACCACTGTGGTGGCAATCATATCTAGGAAGTGCCACTTCTCACTTCTCATGCCCTCTTTGTGATATTAAGTGTGAGACACACTCTTATCCGTTTTATATATACCTGAGTACGTTTGGGTTTTCTACATTGTTTGGAAAGTTCCTGTGCAATATATGACCTAAATTCACGGCTACAATGAAGTGATGCAAAGCCATGCTTCTGACACATTTTAGAAGTAGCAAATTTTGCTTTGTGTTTGGTATTTCAAGACAGGATCTTTCTGTGTATTATTGCTTGTTCTGGAGCTCACCATGAAGAACAACAGCCTGGCCTTGAACTCACAGAATTCTGTCTCTGCCTCCCAAGTACTGGGATTACAGGGTGTGTACTACCATGCCTGGTAGAAGTAGGAATTTTGTATTAGGACATTTTTCCATTTTAGAAGTTGGAAGAAGCAAGTATATAGCTATTCCCCTCCACTCTCATAACGTCTCTTCAAAGAAATTGTCAGGCCTGTAAAATCCCAGACCTAGAAAGAAATCCCAGATCTTAAAAGCAGGTTTAACTTTTATCTGTTTGTTTATTTAATTAGATGTGGTTTTGTTTGTTTTTGTTTTTGATTTTGGTTTTTTTTTGTTTGTTTGTTTTTATTTTGTTTTGTTTTGTTTAGTATGTTGCCTGAATTCATGTGCCTGGTGCCTGTGGATGTCAGAGGAGATGCCAGATCACTTGGAACTGTAGTTGCAAGCAGTGGAAGCTGAGAACTGAGCCCTGATCCTCTGTAGGAACCATAGCTCTTTTTATCACCAAAATACCTCTCCTGTTCCTCGTTACTATTTTTTACAATGAGTAGTATAAATTTGGTTCTTTTTACCCACCCCCATACAAAGGAAATAGCACATAAATGGAAAAGCCAAGGATAGACAAGCATGGTCATATCTGCTTTTGTACTTAACAATCCAGTCCTTGATAACTTAAAAAAAAAATAGTTTCAGGTGGCCTTACTTCTTAATAGAGTTCCAGTTGTTAATAACTCTTCATACTAATTTATTGTTGACTTTGAAATTTTTACTTCATTTTGCTAGTCTTCTAAAATATTGGTTGATGTGACTAACAGTCTCACAGACAACACCAGGATTAACAGGGTATTTGTACACCTGCAAAGCTCATTTAGTGACAGAAATTGCAAATGCTGCATAAGTAAGGAAAAAAATATATATTTTAAGTTATTTAGTGACCACAGCTATATAACACTGTTAAGACAACTAGGAATGTATGCCTATATATTATATATTACAAAGCCTAGTTTTGATTGGTTGTTATTCCATGTCAAATATTTGATTTTCTGGAAGAAATGACAAAAATCCATCAGAGAAATGGTTAGCTTTATAAGAAAATACCTGAACAAGAAATGCATTAAGCAAAGACTAGTTGTGATCCTGAAAGGCTTAAGTCAAGGGATAAAGAACAATATGGGGTCTTTTTCTAATGATTTAAATTCTAATGCTCAATTGTGCATGCATACTAAACAAGTTAATATTTTCTTACTGCTCACTCTCATGTGTAATTTTTTTTCATGAACTGCACCATTTTCAAGTGAATATTATATTGATGAATTCTAGATTTTAAAAAAAATATTCTTTTGTCTCTTTTAATTGAGAGTTGAGCACTCAACCTGAGTACCCTGAGTACATTTTTCCAAGAAGGTAACTTTCTGATAGGCTCACTGAGGTAGAGAAAGCTATCTATGGTTTGATTTACCATACCATTACCAAGAAAATGATACTAAACAGGAATTCTCCCACTGCCAATTCCTAAGGGCCATGCCAAATGAAAGCAGAAGATGTATCTCCAGAGCCTTCGACAAGCCTCTGTATTAAACAGCACAAATAAGATTTAAACTCATTCAATAGAGAAATCTGCTCACCACCTCAATTCAGAATATTATCTAAAGTTTTCTTACTATCTACTCCTCAATGGAGATAGTACCAGAACTCTGTTTCTTTAGTCCCAGAGAACACTACAGAGAGACACAATTCAAAATTGCTTTCTAACACTGGGATTGCTACCCATGATAAACCCATTTATCATGCTTGAAAGAAACTTTCATCAAAAGCATCCTTTCAACTTATAATCTATTTTCTTGAAATTCTTTTGCTTTCCCAGAGTTCAATCATAGTTTATTGACTTAATCAAACACGGAATCCTTTAAGAAGTTAGGTTTTATTTGTGATAAAGATTGCACTTTAAACTGTTAATATTTTATAATTTCTGTGTACTGGTAGGCAAAGATGCTGTGTGGAGTGTTTGTGTACACTGTGTGGAAATATGTCACTGTGACTGGGAACTAGATAAGCAGGAGAGAACAGGTAGGATTCCCGGGGGAGTGAGAGAACCCCGAGAAGAGAGGCAGAAACACCAGAAAGATATGAAACACACTGGACACACAATACAGATGATCAGTAAACAGGTCACATGAGAAGAAGGTTAATTTAAGTTATAAGAGCTAATTGGAGAAAAGCCTAAGCTAAGGCCAAGCTTTCATAATTAATAATAGGTCTCTATGTCACTACTTGGGGGCTGCCAATCTAAATGTAGTTCAACAAGAAAGCTTGTACATATTGTGCTAAACATCCTGAGAAAACTAGGAAAAAAAAGTTAGGAACAGGTGGCTTCTTAGGTGTCTCAGGTAGGTTCTGTATACACAGCTGAGAACTCGAGGAGGCAGCAATGGGTATAAATGTCTGCCACAGGCAGACACAACAAAGTCTCAGAACTGGGATGAGTAAATGTGACTCTAGGCTGATATCCACCAACATGATACCCACCTGTAGCACAAATAATAAAAACTCAAAGATAGATATTAGGTTAATTAGATAAGGGTTAAGGCTAAAGATCAGAGAAGCAAAGTAATCAGATATTTGAGAGTTCTCACCTCTAGCAATGCTCATATCTAAGGAGTGATTCCATCCTCAGATTGCATCTTCAGACTACACAGCTCTTCAGACTACACTGCTCTCCACTAAACCTCAGACTGCAGTGAGCTCCTCATCTCATACCACCTTATATTCCTCTCTAATGCTAGGATTTAAGATGTGGGATCCCATGGGCTGGGATTGCCTTTGTGTGAGCTGTCTCTTTTAGACTGGATCAATTTTGTGATGCTCAAGGTGGCAGACATCTGTCTGCCCCTGTCTCACCAGTGCTGGGATTAAAGTTGTGTACCACCAGCACCTGGCCTTTATGGCTAACTAGTGTGGCTAGCTTTGCACTCTGATCTTCAGGAAAGCTTTATTTGTTAAATCATAAATAATATATCACCATACCCATCCCTCACATGGAATCAATGGGGTGGTGCCCTCTATTAGTGTGCCATATGCTAAGTGAAGCCAGTAGCCTATCAGTTGAAGGTTTGCCTCCCTAGTCAAAGAGTACTGTGGTTATATAGTAAAGACAGATCCAGAAACAGAAAACACCCATACAGGTAAGGTATGCTTAAAAATGTGCTTAAATACCAAAGAAAGGAAAGGAAATGGTTAGAGACAATCATAAAAAAATAAAGAGTTTAAAAATCTTTAAAGAGATAGTAATGTAAAGAGAATAAAACATGTAAGGTTGGAAAATAAACAGGGAGTCTGGATCCTAAATGGTGTTTTGTTGACTTTGAATTTTTCAAGTGTTAATAAAGAAAAAAATGACAGCTGCCGAGAAATATTGGATTGTGGGAAAACTATTGAATTAAACTAGCCTATATGTTTTGAGTATGTCTTAACTTTAAAGTGGAAGTCAGAAATTATGTTGCATTGGAGGACAGGTTATGCCTTTGTTTCCACAGGAAATAAAAAGCTATGGATCTATTCAAAATTAATGAAAATCATATTTGACTAGAAAAGACCTCCTGAGGATTTTAGCTATAGATATGACAGGAAAAAGCCAGGGAAGACTGAAGAACAGTTGACCTTTATGATTACCCCTTAGCTATTGGAAAGAAAGTCACAAAAGAGAAGTAAATTGCATAAGTTTGGGAAATAAAAGCTTAAGTTGTTTATATAAAAATGTGTTTAGGTTTAAAAAGATATTTTTAGATTGGTAATACAACTTAAGATAGAAAGTGGTTTAGGTATAACATTTGGGCTGACCAAGACAGGATAGATAATGGAATATTTTCTCCAAATAGGCCAAATACAAATGGACTAGACATTGTGAATGTAATTCTCACCTGATAATTGTTCTTATTGGTACATTGTTCTACAATGTTAGAGCTTCTATAAGACAAAGGACAATGTCAACAAGACAAAATGGCAGGCCACAGAATGGGAAAAAATATTCACAAACTCCACATCTGACAGAAGGCTAATTTCCAAAATAAACAAAGAACTCAAGAAGCTAGTTACCAAAACACCAAATACCCAATTAAAAAGTAAGATATAGAACTAAATAGAGAATTCTCAATAGAGGAATCTAATATGGCTGAAAAGCACTTAAGAAAGTGCTCAACATCCTTGGCCATTAGGGGAATGCAAATCAAAACAACTCTGATATGCCATCTTACTCCTGTCAAAATGGCTAAAATCAAAAACACCAATAATAGCTTATGCTGGAGAGGATGTGGAGAAAGGGGCACACTCCTCCACTGCTGGTGGGAAAGCAAACTCATACAGCCACTAAGGAAATCAGTATAACACTTTTCAGGAAAATGGGAGTCTACCTCAAAATCCAGTAATTCCACTCTTAGGCATATACACAAAAGATGCACATTCATACAATAAGGACATCTGTTCAACTACGTTCATAGCAGCATTATTTGTAATGGCCAGAACCTGGAGTCAACCTACATGCCCCTCAACTGAAGAATAGATACACAATGGAGTACTACTCAGTGGGAAAAAACAAAACAAATCAATGGAGTCTTGAAATTCACAGGCAAATGGATGGAACTAGAAACCACCCTGAGATAGGTAACCCAGTTACAAAAAGACAAACATGGTATGTACTCACTCACATATGGATTTTATACATAGAGCAAAGAATTGCCAAACTACAATCCACACTGCCAGAAAAGCTAAGAAACAAGGAGAACCCTATGAGAGACATACATGGTCCCCCAGAGAATGGGAAAGGGATAAGATATCCAGAGCAAATTGGGAGCATGGTGGGGGGGGAGTTAAGAGAAAGAGAAGGGGAGAGGAGGAGGGGAGAGAAGAGTATGAGGAAACAGGAAGATTGAGTCATGGAAAGAATAGAGGAGAGCAAGAAAAGAGATACCATAACAAAGGGAGCCATTATAAGTTTTAAGAGAAATCTGGCATGAGGGAAATTTCCAGAGATCTACAAGGATGACCCCAACTAACAATCTAAGCAATAGTGAGGGGGCTATCTTAAATACCCTCCCCAGATAATGTGATTGATGACTACTTTATATTCCATCCTAGAGCCTTCATCTAGTAGGTGATGGAGATAGAAGCAGACACCCACAACTAAACATTGAGCCAAACTCCTGGAATCCTGTTGCAGATAGGGGAGAGTGATGAGCAAAGACATCAAGACCAGGCTAAAGAAACTCACAGAAACAGCTGACCTGAACAAAGGGGGGGCTCATGGACTCCAGTAGGATAGCTGGGAAATAAGCATAGGACCAACCCAGACCTCCTGAATGTAGGTGTTAGTTATAGGACTGGGCAGTCTATGGGGCCTCTGGTAGTAGATCAGCATTTATTCCAAGTATCTGAATGGACTTTGGGAGTCTATTCCACATAAAGGGATACTTTCTCAGCCTAGACATATGGGGGGAGGGCCTGGACCCTGCTCCAAATGATATGACAGACTTTGCAGATCTCCCATGGAAGGCCTACTCTCCCTGGGGAGCAGAAAGAGAATGGGGGGACAGGGGAGTAGGGGAGGGTGAGAGAATGGGGATTGACATGTAAAACAAGCTTGCTTCAATTTAAATTAAAAAATTCTCAAAAAATAAAAATGTTTCTAAAATTAAAACAAAAAATTTCCTTTTACTTAGACAAAAGGGGGAAATGTTATGGAATATTTATATATACTCTGTGAAGATATGTCACTGTGATTGGTTTAATAAACAGCTGAATGTTAAATAGCTAGCCCGGAGAGAATTAGTAGAATTTCACTGGGAAAAAGAAAGACAGAGACATCAGGAATATACAAAACAAGTCAGACATGCAGTACAAAGAAGTATCAAAGCCACATGATAGAAGGTAGGCTAATATAAACAGGTTAATTTTAGTTATAAAATCTAGTTTTGGAAAAGCCTACGATAAAATCAAACTTTTATAATTAATAATAAGTCATTATTTGGTGGCTGGCAATGCAAAGATAGAATAACAAGAATTGTTGCTTGACAAAGAGGAGATATATTTGCATAGTATTGAAATCAATGGAGCACAATTGAAAATATCAGTGGCCAGAGATGGAGGCAGGAGGATGATACAGGGAATGCCAGCATAAGTCACAGCAAAACACTGGCATCCCCTCAAATTATCACATCTATGATTAATGGCATCAAGATGCCAAAGTCAAAGACACATCTTGATACTGAGGTTACTTGTAGTCTATTCATGATAGTCATAATATGGAATCAATTCCAGGCTCAATGAACATTTTAATACTTTTTTAATATGTTAAACATCACCCATAAGAAAGAATAAACTCCTGTTATTTCCAATAATATGGATGTGCATGGGGGATATTATGCTAAGTGAAATAATCTTGACACAAAATGCACAAAAAGTGGAATCTAAAAAAATGGATATTGTACAAGTTGAGAATAAAATAGTGATTTATAAAATATGGGCAGGGAGGCAGAGGTAGAGTTTGGTCAACAGTTGCAGTGTAACAATAAGATAGAAGAGGTATGTTTTATTGTCCGATTAGGCAACAAGAATAGCTATAATTAACAATAAAATACATATTTAAAATAGTTACTAAGGGAAATTTTTAAATGCTTTATTTTTAGGCATAGTGGCACATGCCTTTCATCACAAAACCAGGAGACAGAGGCAGACAGATTTATATGAGTTTGAGGCCAACTTCATCTACATAGTGAGTCCCTGCCCAGCTAGTGCTACATAGTGTCCTGTCTCTCTAATGTTTCTCATCACAAAGATATAATAATTGTTTAAAGTTATAGACATGCTAATTAACATGATTTGATGATTATACAATGTGCACATGTTTCAAAGCATCACATTGTACTCCAATACTGTGTATGGTAATCATGTATCAATCAAAAGAAAAATTAAAAACAAGAATTTGATGCTACCAACTTGAGGGAAATGATCCTTGAAAACCTTATAATCACAGCCTGCTAGGTCTCAGCTTCTAAAGTATTCAATGTTCTGTTTATTTTTTTATATCTGTAACCCCTTTGCTACTTAAAAATTGAGCTTTACTTAAGATGGTTTTCAACTCAGAAAGCCCATGAACTTTGTCAGAGAAGGGTACTGAGTTGTAGTCAGAGGCCATACAGTTAGACTACCCCTGTTGAGTGGGAGGGAGACACATCTGTAGATTGCAGACAATCTTCCACTTCAGTCTGTTTTCCCCAGTGTGACTCATTTGGCCATCAAAGAGCTCTATGATTACTGCTTCCCAGCTATGTGAAACACTCAAACATTTAGGATTCCTTTTAGAACATATACAAACAACCAGGTCTTCCAATTCTGGTTATGTGGTTGAGTCTTAGGCTGTTATGGAGATGGAGAGGAAAGCCTGAAGGCAGTCTGTGGCTTCGGATGTGGGGTTTTGGTGTTGGTAGTGAGGATATGGGGTGTCAGTTAATATAGGGCAGTACTCATGCTGTATCCAGAGTAAGCTCCCTCTCTCCTTCTCTCTCTCCACTTTTCCCCTTCCCCCTCTCCCTCTTCTCTTCTCCATGCATTTTTTCTCTCCCTTCAGCTCTATCCCTTTCATTTTTCTGCTTTCTTAACCTCTTTTCCTTCTCCCTATTTCTTCTCTTCCTTTCTCTCCTTAGTAGCTGCCAGTTAACCTTCCTGCCAACCTAACTCAAAATAGGTTACTTTAGGTGAACCAGAAAATCAATTTTGCTGCAGTTTTTCATCCTTGTAATTAAACCCACCTTGAGGGCTAATGGAAAGCTCTGTATATTTGTGTCCTTAAGGAAGCTGAAATATCGCTCAACCCTTCTTGCTCCACAACATGAACTCTTTAAAAGTAATCACCACATACTGCTACAGAGGGAAGCCTCTCATCACACATCCCTTCATTGCTCTCGTTTTCCAACGCTTCAGACTATGAAAGTTGGACTTTGATTCACATGCCCTAAAACTCACCAGCTTAAATGTATAATTGGGTTTTTTTTTTTTTTTTTTTTTTTTGGTTAGTAGATTTACAGTGGTGTAGACACTGACATTTTCTAATACCAGAATGTTTACCTTGCAAAACCCCAGCCAACTCTAGCCACTCCCCTTTCTCAATTACCCTAGCCTCTGACAACTACAAGTCTACTTTCTGATTCTATTGATTTGCTTTTTCTGCATGTTTTACATAGTTTCAATTGTATACTCTGTTCCTATTTGTGACTAAATCTATTGTTTAGGCATAATGCTTTCAAAGTTCATAGATGGGTAAAAAAGTACTCTCCTTCATGGATACACATTTTAGCCATGGATTCATCCTGGATGCTTGCTTGCCCCTTTTCCATTTATTCTTTTCTTCTTTTTAGCTTCACATTATTCTGGGTTTTGCTGGCATAAAGCTATTACTTACAGCTTATTTGACTCTATACCTTCTAAATGAAACTGTCTCAAATGCCACTGTGCTTGTACAAACACACAGAGCTCATTTTAAAGGTATAGCCTGACTTAAAAGGTCAGGATACAATGCCTATAGCCTACATACCCTGACAAATTCAGAGTAGTACTGATGTTGCTCTGCTCATCACCCTTGGGTATCATTGACATCCCACTGAGAAGCAATGTTCCAAATTGGTTTCATATGTACAGCACATGGTAATAGTTTCACAAATTTTAATTAAATCTAAATATTTAATGAATATATATTGAATGCATGCCCAGCTGCTCCAAAATAACATGTAATCAAGGAATATTATACAATGCTTTGAACAAGCATTGGGCAATCTAAGCCCTATGATTTTTGCTTACATCTGTTTGTGTAAATGAAGCTTTATTAGAATCTAGCCACATGGACTCATTTGCATCTAGTCTCTAGTTGCTTTAGACTATAACAGTGGAGTTGGTAATTGCTACCCAAACCTATGCAACCAAAACCTGAGTTTTTCAGAGACAATATGTATATACAGCCTAACATATGAACTGTTGGCCTTTAAAAAAAATAAAGATGCCCTTTGTTTTCACATGTACTTCATTTTGAAACAATCTAAGACTAGTAACCTACACAATTCTTTTTCTTGACTACACAACTGAAAATGAAAATATGAAAGTGTCAATATGTATCAATATTTTTGGGAAACATTTGAAATATGATTTAAGTCCAACTCTGACAGTTCTATGCTGGGCTCAAGCACTCATTTAAGATGTCTGAAAATCAGCTCCATGATAATCTCAGACAAGTACACTCATCTGAGCCCTCATTGAATGATAGTATTTATTTCCCTAATTGGTTGTATTCCCACAGTGTATGCTCTTCTCCTCTGCAGATACCAGTAAAATTTTCTTCCATTCTCCCTCAGACTAGAATCACTTCACTCTACCACGAAAATAAGGTGTAAAAATAACTTTACTGGGCCCACTTTCCTACTACTTCATTCTTATTTCTTTGAATTATAATCTTGGCTTACTTCCATTTTCTGTCTACACTCACTTCCCTGGAGAATTACTGCTATAACTTTAAGATTTTATTTCCAGCTCATTCTGGAATCCTTTTTATTATTATTATTTTAAAACAATCTTTTCTCATTTTACATACCAATTCCAGTTTCCATGCCCTCCCCTCCTCCTGCTCTCCCCATCTTCCCCCATCCTAGCCCCTGTCATCCACTCTTCAGAGAGGGCAAGGCTTCCCGTGGGAAGTCAACAAAGTCTGGCAGATCACTTTGAGGCAGGACCAAGGCTGAGCAAGGTATCCTTCCAAAGAGAATTGGCTCCAAAAAGCCAGTTCAAACACTAGGGGTAAATCCAGGTCCCACTGCCAATGGGACTACAGACTACCCAAGCCACACAACTGCCACACACATTCAGAGGTCCTAGTTTGGTCCTATGCAGTTTCCCCCACTGTCAGTCTGGGATCAGTAAGCTCCTACTAGATCAGGTTGGCTGTCTCTGTAGATATCCCCAAAATGGTCTCAACCCCTTTCCTCATATTATCACTCCTCCCTCTCTTCGACTGGACTTTGGGAGCTCAGCCCAGAGCTTAATGGTGGATCTCTGCATCTGCTTCCTTGAGTTGTTGGATATGGTTCTATCATGACAATTCAGGTAGTCATCATTCTGGATTCTTAACTCTAGCTTCCCTTCTGACTGTTCAACAAGTATCTATCTCTTAGGCTTGATGTTCCCTCCACAGCATTCCTGACTTTTCTATCACCTAATATCTTCCTTTCCTTCTGCCTTGATCATCTCAGTGATGGGCATCAAATTCACAGCTACTCAGGTCAAAAGGGTTAGAATCATTTCTGAGTCTTTCACACCTCAAACCCAACCCATCTAAACCTTTTTAAAACACATATGGATTCATCTACTTTCTTCATTTCAGTACCCATGATCTTTCTGCAGTCTCCTGTCTCTCTCATGTGAATTCTTCCTTCAGTGTGTCTTGGTTAATTCAAGATAACTACATTCACCCTGGAATGAAAATTATTATTTCCTTATTCTATGCATACTCCCAAGGTCATGGGCACACTTTTCTCTTCCTTATCATTGGTCTCCTTTCTGTTCTTGTATCATTCATTTAATTCAAAATAGCAACTAGAAATTCAATTAGACCAGCACATATAACTCCTTACATTCTTTAATAACTCTTTTGTCCACAAGGAACTACACATTATTTCTCTGAACTTTATTTCACAATGTGCTCATTTTCTTGCTTTTCCAGCAGCCTGGCCTCTTCGTTTTCTCATGAATCTGACAACAGATTCATGTCTTAGCCTCTCAATACTTCCTGGAGTACTGAAAAGATTTTCCCAAAGTTCTTTCCTTCATTTTTTTCAGGTCTTAATTATTTTCTGGTACCCATGCTTCCTTGTTCCTCATTTCTGATTTCATAACACAAACCACAAATTTCATGTTCTGCATAATGCATAACCAAATACTGGTTTATTCTGATTACGAGATCTGTCCTTTGACTTCAGTGACATCAGAAGGTTTGCCTTTCCTTTATCTGCTGTGCCAGGTGTGACGTGTGACAGGTGCTGATACAATGTGTTGAATGATTCTCAAGTGACCATTGGTTTTATTCATCCGATGTTGCAAACAAAGACTTAAAAGCTTACACTTCTGGAGCACAGCTCCTTCTGCTACTACAGTTTCTTCTGTTTTTACCCTTTCTTGGTGAGAGTAATGTCTTCCTTGCAATTAGAAAGACATGGTGTTGACTTTGTCATCATTTAAAAACCAGTCAGAGATTGTCACAGTTCTTTCTGAACAAAGTCTCTTCTTATATCTTAGAGTTATGGTTGCCTGGCAACTCTGTGCCTGCCTTGGCAGTCCATTATCCAGGACAAACTCTGTCAGATCTCAAGTACTTCAATTTGAAAGAAGGAATCCCTCATCCCATAAAAAAAGTCAATTTTCAAAGGAATTTAACTATTACAAAGATAGCTATGGATTTAAAATGTTATTTTTAGAAAACAATGACCTTTTGCAATGTTCTTGAGAGCTACAGTGTACTATAATGTTTTTTTGTGAGCCTAGCCTTTAAGGCAACACCAAAGAATGCCACAGAAACCACCTGGGCTCACACTCACTGCTGCCTATTACCAACCAAACTCACGACTGCATGCTCTGAGTCACAGTGGGCTTTTCTGTACATGCAGATTTTCTGAGATTTTAGAAATAAAACAGCTTAATTATGAAAAAAGAGAGAAAGCTACAAAGTCTTTATTCTAAATGTTTTGTTTTTGTTTTTGTTTGTTTGTTTTTTAGATCCTACTTCTATCTTATGTGGTATCAATTCTTTCATCCATATCTATTTATAGATGCTGGGTCTTCAGATTCCAAACAAGTGGTTGTAAATATTTTGCTAACTTGTGTGTTTGAAAATTTCAGAAATATATCTTCTTAGTAGTAAACTCAATACCTAAACATAATTTGTACTAATTTGTACATCAATAAAATTAATTTATGTTTCCCTTTGAAATTATTGATAAGTTCACACAAAAATCATTCTAAACATTGAGACAAATAAATAAGATTTCCTATTCAGTGACTCTCTTGATTTATAAGCTATATGGGATAAAGAACCTTCCTGAGCACCTCAAGCTGATGGATTCTGGGTATGCATCAAATGATTGACATCATTCATATTTACCTCAAATGACAAAAGCTGGCCACAATGTATACCTATATAAAACTGTATTGAATTAACTATAGATTATAATGAATCAAAAGATATAAGGACTTCTTTGGCTGGTGTATCTATTTCACTAAGATCAACTACTAATAATGGAACTTAATAAAACTGAAAAGCTTTTGTAAAGCAAAGGATACCATTATTTGGATAGAGAAGCAGCACACAGAATTGGGGAAAGATTTTCACCAACTCTACATCTGATAGAAGAGTAATATTTGAAATATATAAAGAACCCCAGACACTACATATCAAAAAACCAAATAATCAAATTTAAAAATGTGTCACAGATCTAAACAGAGAATTCTCAATAGAGGAAACTCAAGTGAATGTTCAATATCCTTAGCCATCAGGGAGATGCAAATCAAAATGACTTTGAGATTCTGTCTTGACCTATCAGAATGGCTAAGATTAATAACAGAAGTGACAGCTCATGCTGGAAAGGATTTGGAGCAAGAGCAACATTCAGCAACACTGGTTGGAATGCAAACGTGTATAGTTACTATGGAAATAAATATGGTAGTTTCTAAGAAAGATGGTAATCCATCTACCTCCAGACCTAGCTATACCACTATTATTGTCCTATTATTAGGACACTTGCTCAACCATGTGCATTGCTGCTCTGTTCATATTAGCCAGAAACTGTAAACTACATGCATGTTCTTCAACAGATGAAGTGATAAAGAAAATGTGTACATTAACACAATGGAGTATTATACAGTTGTTTAAAAAATGACATAATGAAATTTTTAGGCAAATGAATGGAATTAGAAAAAGTCAAAGCCCAGACCCAGAAACATAAATATGGTGTGTATTCACTTATGTGTGGATATAGCCACTAGATAAGTAACTAGGCTAAAATCCACAGACACAGAGAGGTTAGGTATCACGGTTAAATAAGGATCAGGATAAACAAATAGGCCGAATAGATGTTTATTCAGGGAGAAATAACTTACAACCTAGACAGATGAACACCAGGAAATTCTGCCCAATCCTCTCCTGTCCGAGTCACGCCAGCAAGAGAGCTTTTTCTGGCTCTCCCTCCGACTTCCTTCCACAGGTCACTTCCGCCCATGGCTCCACCCCCCCAATGGGCGTGGTCAGTGCCACAGAAGGACTATCTCACTACAATTCCCCTTTTAGTCTCAAGAAAAGATTTAGGCTTAATACAAAACTATATACAAAACAGTGAATAACAAGTGTGCTCTAAGAAAAGGAAAATCGAGAACAAAATGACCTACATATCTAGTCCTAGGGTGAGGGCATAATGGAGTTTACAATAGAGTTGTCCTAAGCTGGAAAACTTAAGTCTAGTACCTAATATATCTAACTAGGAAGAGAGAATAATAGTTGTGACAGTTTAATCTTCACCCTCATCAAGACCTGAGATGGAAAATAACAATACTAGAGTAGACAGGAAGTGTGGATGGACAACTTCCAAAAGGTGCAGCAAGGACAGAAACAGCAAGCCACCTGAACAGTCACCCTAGGTCTAACAGCAAAGTTGGTACACCCAGTTTTGGCTAAGGCCAAGAGAACTTGACAGACCACAACAACAGCAGGGAGGTAGAAAGGCTGTCTTACCCTGACTTGGCAAGGTCAAGCATTCTTCTATATTTGTCTCCTGCAAGCACATAGAACTGCATCAGTGGTCAAGGTGGGGGCAAGTCTTTGCCCAACAGGCCATTAGCTGAGGCGAGATTGAACTCCAGAAGGATCAACAACAGTGTCCAACATATTTTCGGGAAAGTGCACAGTGCTGTCAGGAGCAACAGTGTCTCATGTCAATGGAGTACTAATATTAAAACATTTAAATGCCATGTTCTGCATGTCTATGAAGTGATTAAAGATTAAGCATCTATATCTGACTAATCTCATAGGTACAGGAAATATGAGTGAAGATAATCTGTAATACTCAGGAACTTAGCTAAAAAGACTGATTAAAACTTCCCTGAGTAAAGCAGGAATAAATACTTAAACAATATAACTATTTACATATACATACATGTAAATCCCTAAAATAGAGGTACAGTATAAGTGTCAAGACAAGAGGTAGAACTATAAAGGGCAGCAAAATAAATATCCCAAATTGTATCAATATACAAAATGTCTTGAAAACAAGAAAAGTATACATACATAGAATATGGTAAAAAATAATGTGCATAAAACATTGTAAGTGGAAAGATTTAACACAATATAACAAAATATAAACTTAATTTTACATAGCTTACCACATAAGAATACATAACAATGTAAGCTATAAAATACTATCTCATTCTTACTCAAATTCTCAAGAAAATAGGCTAATCTACCTATATCCCATCTAAACCATACCTTTCGCAACCATTCCCTATTCCTGTCTAAAAGATAAACCCAAGTGTAAGCATCACCTTCCATACCCAACCCTAAATGACTAAAACCAACCCAAAGACGATGACTATTATCCCAAAATTCCAAGGGTAGGGAAAGGGGGCATCGTTATCTTAAGGTTACTTCCTGCTGAAATGGGATGATGATTGCTCCAATGGATCCTGTAGGAAGAAAATTTTTAGCAACCAAATTTCTCAACAGAACTGGCTGTGACATATGTAGCTAGTCACTGTGTGGCAGAAAATTCTTGACTGTAGTTCTATTTGAAACTCTGGCCAGGGTGTAATAAAAAGGTAGACCATTACAGCTAGCTAGTCATGAGTTGTCTCGAGCAAAACAGTCTCAAACCGGTTTTAGGGTGATGTTTGTAGTTCAGATGCATCAGGTTGAGTCAAGTGGAAACGATGGTGAGGGGCCCCATCTTCTTTCCGGAGAGTTCAAAGACTGCTGTTAGGAATCGTTATTATTCCTTGTGGAAAAGTTACACATCAATATTAAAGTAAAATTTTCAAGTTTTAATGTATGCATTAGGGAACGACAACAATAAGCATTAAAAGTATGTGAGAAAATTAGGATTTCAGAGAGAAAATTGCATATAAGAAATGAGTCCCCAGATTTTGTTTTCTTCTACCTTACACCAATTGGCTTCTTGATTTAAGGCAGAAACCATGAATTTAATCTTAACAACGTGCTTGAATTTAGAGAAGGAAAGCCAAATCCAACTCCAAAGCCAGTATTGGTTTACATAAATTGGGACTTCAGGAATACTAGATAGTAGAGAGAAATAGATTTATGTATAGAAATAGTTTACTACAATTAATTTTTTTTTTACCATATATCAGATTCTGCTTCCTTAAGTGATTGTTTCTGAAGAGCTGTCTTCTCTTCTGTATGCACCTACATGTTCAGTGTTTTTTGACTGTTTGATGATAGGTTTTCTATGTTTTCCTGTAAAAACAAGAACAGAACACTTCCCCTACCTTTGAGAGGCCTCCGCACACCTCATGGGACCTAATTTGTTGGATGACTTGTCATTTCTCTTCATTAAGATGTTTCTCTTGTTCAACTTGGATCTTGATTAACTTAGATGGTATCCATAGTTTTTCTTCTCCTGTAGATACAAATGCAAAACCCCTACCCCAACGTAACACATATCCTGCTTTCCATTCTGAGGTCAGTACATCCTTGAAGTACACTGGCTGATTTAGTTCAGAAGTTTTTTCTATTGTCCAGTGTCTTTCTGCAGCTGTTTTTCCTTTTTCATCAGCATTAAGAAAGTTTAATGTTAATAAAGCATTATGTAATCTGTGTTTGGGTGTTTTCGTTCCTCCTGCCTGTTTATGGAGCATTTCTTTTAAAGTACAATTGGATCTCTCAACCACTGCTTGTCCTGTAGGATTGTGTGGTATACCAGTTATGTGCTTTATCATGTAATACTCAAAAAACTGTTTCAATTTGCTGGAAACATATGCTGGAGCATTGTCAGTTTTTATTTGTGCAGGTATGCCCATAATAGCCATTACCTCTAATAGGTGTGTTATAACAGAATCAGCCTTTTCAGAGCTCAGAGCAGTAGCCCATTGAAACCCTGAAAATGTATCTATAGTGTGATGTACATATTTTAATTTTCCAAATTCTGCAAAATGAAACACATCCATTTGCCTTATTTCATTCCTATTTATACCTTTAGGGTTAATGCCTGGTGGTAAAGGGGTTTGGTTATAGAATGAGCAAGTAGGACATTTCATTACTATTTCCTTGGCTTGTTCCCAAGTGATAGAAAAATCATTTTTTAAACCTTTGCTGTTCACGTGGTGTTTCTTATGAAACTCTGAGGCTTCTAGCACACTTCCTATCAATAAACGATCAATTTCATCATTGCCTTGTGCTAGAGTACCTGGCAGACCCGTATGGGATCTGATGTGTGTTATACATATAGGATGAGTCCTCTTACTGATAGTATCTTGTAACTGTATAAACAATGAAGTTAATTCTGTATTGTCAGGAATAAATTCTGCAGTCTCAATGTGTAAAACGACTCTCTCTGTGTATTGAGAGTCAGTAACTATATTGAGGGGTTCTTTAAATAAGTACCATGAGAATGGCATACAATTCTGCCTTTTGTACAGAATTGTAAGGGATTTGAACCACTTTGCTAATTTTTCCTGATTTATATCCTGCCTTACCTGATTTGTTTGCATCAGTGTAGAATGTATGAACTCCAGAAATAGGTGTTTTTCTTACAATGCGTGGAAGAATCCAAATCGTTTTCTTTATGAATTTGATTCTCTCGGTTTTGGGATAGTTGTTGCTAATTGTTCCCAAAAAGTTACTGCAAGCTCTCTGCCAATATTCGTTATCTTTCCATAAGGAAGAAATTTCCTTATTAGTTAAAGGTACTATAATTTCTGCTGGGTCCCTTCCTATTAGCTGACAAAGTCTTAATTTACCATTTATAATCAAGTCAGAGATCTTTTCTATATATGTTTTTAGTTTTTTATTCTGTTTATGTGGTAGGAATATCCATTCTAATATGATATCTTCTCTCTGCATCAAAATCCCTGAAGGATATTCTCTAGATGGTAATATAACCAGAATACAGTCTAGGTTTGGATCCACACGGTCCACATGTGCTTCTAGTATCCTCTTTTCTACCCATTCTAATTCCTTCTCAGCTTCAGCTGATAGTATTCGTGGACTATTCAAGTCCTTATCTCCTTTTAGGGCCATTTTCAAGTTTTTCAAATCATGCCCTTCTACTCCAATTATGGTTTGCAGTTGAGAAATCTCTCCTAGTAATTTTTGAAGATCATTAAGAGTCTGGTAGCGATCTCTTCTGATCTGTACTTTTTGTGGTCTAATTTTCTGTAGACCTATTTTATATCCTAAGTAGTTGATAGACTCTCCTTTTTGTATTTTTTCACGTGCAATTTGTAATCCCCAGCGAGGTAAAACTTCCTTTACTTTCTCAAACATTTTTTCTAGTATTTCTCCTTTAGAGTCAGCTAACAATATATCATCCATGTAATGATAGATTATGGATTGTGGAAACTGTTTACAAATTATTTCTAACGGTTTTTGTATGAAATATTGGCACAGGGTGGGGCTATTTAGCATTCCCTGTGGCAAAACCTTCCATTGATATCTCTTCACCGGTTGAGAATTATTGTAATTAGGTAGCATGAAGGCAAATTTCTCTTTATCTTGTTCTTGTAAAGGTATAGTAAAGAAGCAATCCTTTAAATCAATAACTATAATAGGCCATTCTTTGGGTATCAAAGAAGGCAAGGGCATTCCAGGCTGTAGAGATCCCATTGGCTGGATAACTTTATTGATGGCTCTCAGGTCTGTAAGCATTCTCCATTTACCAGATTTCATTTTGATCACAAATACGGGAGAATTCCAAGGGCTGGTTGATTCCTCAATATGTCCAGCATTTAGCTGTTCCTGAACCAGGCTTTCTAAAGCTTCTAACTTCTCAGAGGTCATCGGCCATTGTCCTACCCAGACAGGTTCCTCTGTTAGCCATTTTAAAGGTAGGGCTTTTGGTTCCTCTGTTTGTTCAGCACTTGTATTCTGTTTTTGTACTGCCTGGATATTTGGTATCTGTCTTGTATAGTACTTAGCAGTATTTTTTCCACAATCATGAGGTCGTCTTTGGTTCTGATCTAATACTGGAGGAATGTTAATCTGTGTATTCCATTGCTGTAATAGATCACGACCCCATAAATTTATCACTACATCAGCCACATATGGTCTAAACTTCCCTCTCTGTCCTTCTGGTCCTATACATTCGATCCATCTCGTGCTTTGTTTTACCTGAGACAGGGTTCCAATCCCTAAGAATTGAACATTTACCTCATGCAGGGGCCATCTTCGAGGCCAAGATTTATTAGATATGATAGTTACATCCTCCCCTGTGTCCAGGAGACCGTCAAACAGTCTATTATTCAT
The DNA here is from genome assembly GCF_943737965.1 of Phodopus roborovskii. Classification (NCBI taxonomy): domain Eukaryota; kingdom Metazoa; phylum Chordata; class Mammalia; order Rodentia; family Cricetidae; genus Phodopus; species Phodopus roborovskii. Next base: position 13,928,758 of record NW_026125391.1, read on the forward strand.
CTTAACTATCAATCTAGGCCTATGACTATTTATACCCGTTTGCCAAAATATACGTTTTTTATTTCCTTCTGTCATGTTTGATTCAACTAGTTTGTCATCCAGAGCAGTATGAGTTTTTATAATAGGCACAGAATTTTCTAATTGTCCTGTGGGAGATTGTCTTCCACTGTGACTGGGAATGTTTGGACCACCTGTGACGTGGGGGCTTTGAGAGGCCCTCCAAGGAGTTTCCCGATGGTAAAGGGTTTCCTTGCTTGTGTCTGGTCGATCGACACTCATTTGTCCAGTGTCTGCCTTTGCCACACCTTCTACATAACCCAGGAGGCTGAGGCCTTCTGTTTGATTCATTCCTGGGAGTGTTATTTCTAGGAAAGCTTTGCCTACAATTTCTTTTTAGATGTCCTATCTTAGCACAGTTATAACATCTGACACGTTGATATCTCTTCAAACCTTTGGAGATGGCTTCTCCTACCCAAGCTTCGAAGTCACCATAGTAAGGAACTCTGTTATCTTGATGTCTTCTCTGACCTTTAGATATGGCTTCTCCTACCCATGCTTCAGTCTTATTGTCATTATACTCAATGTTGCCTGTATATAGGACCCATTCATCCAAGGGTGCTGATCGCATTTTTAAAGGCCAAAGCACCTGTTTGCATTGAGGATTCGCATTCTCATAAGCTAAAGATTCTATGAGTATTCACCTAGCATCTATGTCTGCTACCTCTAATTGTACTGCCCTAGATAATCTTTCTAGAACACTAAAGCATTCTCTAGGTCCTTGCCTTATCTTGGTATAGGGTTCTATCCTCTCTCCTAATTCATGAACCTTATCCCAAGCATTCAAAGCTGCTGTACTGCATAGAGACAAGATATGTTCATCATAGGCAGCTTGGGTTTCTGGGTCAGCATAGAGACCCTCACCAAGAATTTTATCTTGGGGAGCTTTATAACCTTTCTTTAAGCCCTGAAGTTTAAGAGCTTTTGCTTCCTCTCTCCATAAAGCCATCCATTCTAATTGAGAGGAGTTTTCAAGGACAGCTGATATTAATTGATCCCAATCCTTAGGAGTTACCTTGTTATTCCTTGCCCATGATTCTACTAATTGCTTCACATAAGGTGAGTGCGTGCCATAATAGACTACTGCTTCCTTTATACCTTTTAAATATTTCATACGTATTGGTTCCCACTGATATGCAACGACACCTTTTGGATGTTTCTTCGTTGCTGGTTTTTCATGAATAGATACAGGGAAAGCTCCCCTAACCCTAAATGGTGTGGAAAATTTTAAGTCTTTTTCATGCCCTGTTACCTGTAGTTCTTCTTCTGATGTATCAGACTGAAGGTCTTCTAAAGCCTGAAATCTATTCACCATTGTTTCTTTGAGTGTCTGAACTTCTTGAATCAAATAACTTTCTAGAGACTTCATTGCATCAGTCAGTTTCTTACTTTCTCTAACTACAAATGATTCCATGTTTTTAATCTTCTCATCCTTAGATATTATCTGAATGGCATGTAAACTGCCTTCCAGAAACAATGTTCTATCTGCTAGCTTGCCATTATCCTCAGACATGGAAGAGATTCTATCATCTAGTCTTTCTATCTGATGTTCCAGTTTTTTAAACTTATTAGTAGCTTCCTCCGACCAGGAACGAGCTGTTTCTGCTAGTGTGTTAATGCATTGCATTGTTTCTGTTCTGGTTATTGAAGTATCTGACATGAAACAAATTCTACCTGTCAGCTCGCCAATGCCATCTTCAATATCCTGAACATTTCTTTCTATACTTTCTATACTTTGAATTCTATCATTTTCAATGTTTCAAATCCTTGTTACTAAGTCTCCTATGGTTTGTACAAGTTCCTTATTGTTTGCTGTAATCTCAAACCATTTCTTTAAGAATATCATGTTAATGATGAAACCCATTGCTATTACAAAATAAAAGTACATATTGGTCCAGTCATGTTTCTTCTGCTAAAATCCCTTCTACATATGAAGTAAAATAATTCCTAAAGTTCTGCATTGTAAAATTATCTGCCATCTCAGATTTTATATCAGCTTAAAGTGCAAAGGATGTTACAATTACCTTAGGTGTAATTCTGCTGTCCTGGAACTTTGATGCTTTTAGTTGTAGATCTCAGCTTGTGGTAGTTACGCCTGGAGGTATACCACAAATGGCGCCTAGCCGCTAAGGCCAGTCTGATCCCAGTTCTGCCTGGAAGTGTACCGCCAAATATTGTCCGGCAGCAGACGATCCTTCTGATTCTGGTCCCTGTAGAATAGCTCTTAACAAACTATGGCAAGCAAAATTTTGTTAAAAGGAGACTTGTGGAATTACTGGGAACACAAGACTAAACGTGCAAGCAGGGAGGGTGCCTCTGAGAGGCTCTGGGCGAATGCAAAGTCCTGTGCAGAAATGGGCAAAAAATGAGAAGCGGTGAGTGCCTTATCAGGTCCGCTTTGCCTTAAGGAAAAGGCAAATGTCCCAAAGCTGTGGTGAGTCCACCTGGTTAAACCCTGCCCTTTGGGGAATGTGGGGGAGGGGAGCGGCGTCTGCTGCCTGGGTGAAACCCAGGTCCCGTGAAAATCCTAATCCCGCTTCTGACACCAGATATCGCGGTTAAATAAGGATCAGGATAAACAAATAGGCCGAATAGATGTTTATTCAGGGAGAAATAACTTAAAACCTAGACAGATGAACACCAGGAAATTCTGCCCAATCCTCTCCTGTCCGAGTCACGCCAGCAAGAGAGCTTTTACTGGCTCTCCCTCCGACTTCCTTCCATAGGTCACTTCCGCCCATGGCTCCACCCCCCCCAATGGGCGTGGTCAGTGCCACAGAAGGACTATCTCACTACAGTTAGGTATAGAGGAAGTGATGAGGATGGATACGTGGATCTCCTTGGCGGGGATGGGGGGGGGGAACTAAAATAGATTTTATGGGTGGAATGTGGGTGAGGAGATAGGAACGGGAAGATTAGTTAGGAAAGGGAGATGTAGTTGAGGAAGTGAGTGCTGGGAGAGCTAGATTTGAAAGGCATTTAAGGGTAGTATGGAAACCTGGTACAGTCGGAATGTCTTAAAATATATTAAGGCAATCCTAACAAAGTCTCCAAATAATGAGGAAGACAGGGTCCCAACTGATCATCTTTTGTCACCAAATGAAGCTCAATACTGGGGCTCAGGATATATCCAATCGAGTTATTGGCCAAAGGGGTCACTGGAAATCTCCAAACAACCCAGGCTGTTGTCAAGGTTATAGGTTACACTCCACAATCTAACAGTAAGGCCTCATTGCTGAAGACAACACCCACACAACTCATTGAACATGAAGAGGTCGAAATAATGCCTATATAGAACCTTCGCCCGTACACTCTAGTGTCTGTAGTACAAGAAGGTACTATGCAGGCTACAAAAAGAGAGAGGTAAACACCAACCCAGCCTCAAAACCATACATCTACAATCTGCCCTGCCTTCAAAATATGCTAGGGCAATGATGGTACAATACCATGGAAGTAACAAGCCATTGACTGATTTAACTTAAGGCCTACCCAATGAGATAGAACCCATAACTGATGCTGTTTGGGTGACTAAGAACCAGAAACTAAATAGCCCAGAGACATAGGGTAAAACCAAGTACTACTGGTCAAAAAAGTATTCTTCTATATTCAAGTATTCTGATATATACTAATAGGTCAAAACCTTTTACAGCCACAATCCAAGAAGCTTCCTCCTGCAGCAGATGTGAACAAACCTCCGCCATATGTTATACTGCTCTAAATGGGTTGTCTCCATCAAATTCCCTCCCCTCAGAGCTCAGTGAATCATGCGGAAGGAAAGGTGAAAAGAGGGTAAGAGCCAAAGGGGATGGAGAGCAAGGCCCTCTAAATCAGCTAAGCAAGGCTCATATGAATTCACAGAGACTGCAGCACCAAGCACAGAGCCTACATGGGTCTGCACCAGATCCTACGCACATATATTACAGCTTTCAGCTTAGCATTTTTTACAGGACTCCTGAGTATGTGAATGAGTAGGTCTCCGATTCTTATGCCTGCACTTGAGCCTGTATTTTTCTGTTGGGTTGCTTTGTACAACCTCAATGGGGTGGTTTTTTTTTTTTTTTTTTTTTTACATTTATCTTATTATATTTTATTGTTTGGTTATCTCTTAGAATTCTGTTCTTTTCTAATGAGAAACAGAGAGGGAGTGGATTTGGATGGAAGAGGAGGTGGGGAGGAAATGGGAGGGGCAGAAGGATGGGAAACTATAATTAGGATATGTTGTAAAGAAAAACTATAAGAATAAAAAGCAAAAATACTATTTTCTTTCTTTTGGGGGGACATGACAAGGGTGGGGGTAGACATGGGAGGATGAGGAAGTAAGTATGATTGGGTGCATTATATGAAATTCCCAAATAATAAAATATTTTGTTGGAAGAAAAAGCAATTTAGAAATGCCACTGTGCAACAAAATTACCTGAAGCTATATTTGAGTGGGATTAAAATTATTATAGCCAAGAAATGAAACACAAAGAGGGTGATTTTACTGGCTCTGTGAAAGTTGCAAGCTTGAGACCTTGCCCATGCAGCCAACATATGGTAAGTTGCCTCTTAGCTACTGCCAGCCATTGGGAGCAACTCCTCTTCCAGTACCGAAGACATCAAGAAAACCCTAGATGTCATGGGCATCCAGGTGGGTGATGGCCAGATCAACAAGGTCATCAGTGAGCTGCATGGGAAAAAAGAAAAACAAAAAACACTGAGGACGTCTGTAGTGAGATGTTCACTCTGTCTGCACCTGTGGCACTGACCATGCCCATTGGGGTGGGTACATGGGCTGACATGACCTGGGGGAACTAGGTCTGGAGAAGGGGTTCAGGGAGTGCTCTAGCTTACACTTGCTGGATGGGTACAGAGAGCATCTGGAGGCATCCCTGGGACCAGGAACCTGCTGGAGTTCATCTGTCTCTGTTGTAAGTTATTTCTCCCTGAATAAACATCTATTCAGCCTGTTTAATCCTTGATATCTGGTGTCAGAAGTGGGATATGAACCCATGCCTCCATATGGACATCAATGTACCTGCTAATGGATCTGTGGCTGTTTCTGCTGCTCTTGGCAGCTTCTGTACTGCCCCCACAACCACTCCCTGCTGCAACAGAGAAGCAAGACAAGAAGAAGGAAAAATGCAAGGAGTTGGATGAGGACATGGGATTGTGCATGTTTGATCAAATTACTGTTCCCTGCTAACAAAACCTTTGTATGTAAAATACATACATAATAAATAAATAAAAATAAACAAACAAATTAATAAAGGGACTTGATTTCTTAAGTAAATATGCAATGGATTTCTTAATTTTGCATATAACTTATTTTGAAGCATAAAACTCCCTCTCATGTGAATATATAGTTGTTTAAGTTCTCTAGCTTTTTATAAATTTTCTATAAGTTTCTTCAATATTTCACCAATGGAAACAATAGATCCTTCTCCATATGTGAGACTTCAGACAATGCACTCTTTTCTCATATCTAAGAAACTTCAACAGTGATCTATCAGGGCCTCTTAAACTTACTTCTCTATATTCCTCCTCTACATAAGGTCTTTTTGTATGATCCTGGGTATATGGTATATGGATATATATATATATATATATATATATAGAGAGAGAGAGAGAGAGAGAGAGAGAGAGAGAGAGAGATCATACAAATCAAATATATTGTAATAATAAATCATGAAAATATTTATGAAAAGAAATTCCTGGCGGTAAATACCCCTATGTATAAATACAAACACAATTTTGCACACTGTTATGAGACAAATGTACTAATATACTTTTACATAAAGAATTAAATTTTGACTGAATACTGATATTTTTAGATATAAAGTAGGTTCAGTGTTTTCAGAGTTGATTAGTACTTTTATTTAATAATTATTAAAGCCAATAATATTGTTTCACATAAATATGTAATACAAAACAGCAGAAGTATATTTAGACCAGCTCAGAAATTCTTGGAAATCTTGTCTTAATCCAAAGCCAAAATTCATTTAATCACTTTCATGAAACTAAAATTAGCTACTCAAACATCATTTTTTTAAAATCAAACATTTTAACACACTGCAATAAAAAATATACTAACGTGTAACTTAGATGCTGAAGAATAATGTTAGTAAAATATAAAAAGTCTTTCTTTTCTGTGATTAAGCCATCATGTTTCTGAAAAGGCATGAAGCTGAAATATGTTAAAAACGCTAATCCATACTACACAATAATCTTGAATTTGAGCCAATAAGATTCAGACATTTTTGTTGGCACTGTGTGAAGTGGTATTAAGTGCAGTGTAGAGTAGGCACACTATGTACAGAAGCAAGGCTGCTATGAAGTCATGTGATATAGCACAGGTGAGAACTTATAGAAACCTCTGATTCATCCATTAACACAAAGTACAACATATACCTTTCAATTAAAGAAGATACACATTTTCTGTGCCTTAGTCTTCTTTTATGTTTAGACAGTCATTTTCTAATTTCTTTACATTTTATTTGATTCATCCCTGAGTTGCCTTCATCAAACCTTGCCTAAAGAAGCTACTGTTATGAGGCCCTTATTCAACTTTGAAAGGAGAAAACAGCCACTTTCTGGATCACACTGTTATATGGTGATGACAATAAGATCTTACAGGTATACTTGTGTTTCATAATTTAAAATCTTCATTGCAGACATTAGCAAACAATATGCCATTGCTGGTGTTGGTTAAAATGGGAAAGGGTCTTCCTGGTGCTTCCTGTCTGTAATTGTATGCATCTTTCATTAGATTTCTGAACTCCAGCATGATAATATGGTATTTCTCTGTGACTTGCTTTCCCTGTTACATAAGTTCGACAAATTGTGCTATATACTCAGTGAATATATTTCAGGTCTACTAACCTTGCCATCTTCTACAGGACATATCCTGGTGCTTTACATATCATGATTCTTATTGGGTGGACAAATAAATATATTAAATATGTATTGCATTTACATAATGATTGCGTTGCATCTCATTGTAAGCCCTATTACCCTGTATTTTTGAATGCTAATTCGGGATAATATGTAGATATGAGTCAACCAATACACTCATAATTTTGTAATCAAAATGTAGTTTCTTGATATTATATTTCATACAAGTTTCTATAAATTCTAGAAAGGGAAGAAGTCTTGATGGTAACATATAGAGAAAAAGCATTACCTTCATAGTTTTTCAAAAAAAAAATCACAGAGCAATAGTTTGGATTTGTTAACATAAAGCATTGCTTGCTCTTCCCCCAACTATCATTGCCAAGAAAAGATCTTGCTCCTGAAATTTAATAAATCCCATTTGGATATTACAGAAGTTTATCCGACTATTCAGGAAGAAGATAATAGTGTGCATTTTGAATTCCAGTGCTGTTTACTGCATGGCATTTCTACTACATGTTAACTTCCAAGATTTACACATTATACATTCATGGGAATTATCTTACTATGCTTAGGTTTTAATATTTCATTGTAAACCACAAGATGCCTCCATAAACTACATTATAAAGAATGCAACTTTGGACATAAACTGAGGCAAAATTAATTAGAAGCTGTTAAAACTCTAGAGAATGAGTACTAATATTAAATAAGCTCCATGTGATGTTTGATTTCATGACTGACAAAATTATAGTGCCTTCATTTACTGTTCCGAGAATGTTCATTAGTTCTGCAATGTGTCACACACATCTCCTTTCTTCCCAACCTATTTTTTTATTCTCTGCATTTCTATTTTAACGTTAGAAAAATATACAACCCAAATCTATAAGACTTTGATTAAATGTTGATACAGCTGATTTCAACACAGCCAAAACCAGTGACCATACATAGAATCTAAACAACAGCTAGCAATTACAATGTCAAACGCATGTATACACTGTGTGTTATGTTTCATTGTATGGCATGCAAACAGTCTCCATTTCCTTTGCACTATGTCCAAAGTATAAAGAAAGCCAACCAAAGAGTTCTGTTTCGTTTACACAAAAGAACAAGGTTCAATCATGTTTGATAAGTTGCAAATTACTGGTAATAACCACAAGTGTTGTTACAGCTGCTAAGAATGGTCAGGAGGATGTGCAAAATGCAGCAAAAGCATGAATCAAAAGAAAGAATCTAAACAAGTTTGAATGATGATGTACAGTATGGCTAGCTTTAACTTCATTTGGGGCCGAGAAGTGCCATATTGGATGCAGAATGAGGTGCCTTACATGGAAGCTGGCCTTGTTTGATCTGTTAGACTTTTAGTTCTTCATACAATGGTGTGATCTTTATTCAACTGGATGTGAATTATACTTACAAATCAAAATTATGGCAGCCTTTTCATTTACCAGTAATGTTGGGATTTTGTACAATGTGCATTTATAAAATCTTATTTTGAGACCTCTTTCCATTCAGTCTGATTTCTGCTTCTCCTGTGCACTATCATCCAGCAGCTGGATAAAAAGTCTAATTAGAACTATCATTTGAATCTGGTTAAAATACTTAAAACTCAGGACATTCTATGTAAAATCATAGCTCTCCAGCTTCCCTTGAAAACATGTAAACTCTGGCAGGTGTGAGTCTGCATTTCACATTCCAATGGTTGCGTATCAGTTGCCCTTATTTCTACACAATACTGCTCTTGGGGTCAGACCATTCAAGGTGACTGCTGCTAAATGCTCACTCTTAATGGATCCTTTCATTGTCTCTGAAATTTGTGATACTGCCCTCATCTTTTATTTTCCTGCATCATCCAATAAGCATATTATTTGCAGTAGTATTAGTAACAATAAACACTTAGTGCTTCTGTTTATATATGGAAGGGTTCTAAGTGCTTATGTATGTACTAACTGCAAAATGTTCACGCAAGTGTATTTAAAAATCACTTCCAGCAGGACAAGATCTTCAGAGCTAAGCCAGTGGATCTCAGACTTTAGTTTGCATCAAAACCATCTGGAGAACTTGTCAGAACAAGTTGGCAACTGCTTTTCTTTGGACCAGCCTGGGATTATTCCCAAGGATGACTTTCTCTGATAAGTTCCATGTGGTGTTGATGCTACTGGGCCAGTGGCCACACTTTGAAATTGCCAATTTTAGTATTGCTCTATCCCCAGTGTCTAACAGTATGATGAATATTTAATAAATCATTGAAAAAATAATAGAAGCTGTGTTAGGTACTCTATTAAATGGTAAGAAAATTATATTGGGTAAAATCATATATCTGATAAACATCAATAATAGGCTACTAAAGCTTGGCCTGTAGCACAGAGTTACGGTGCAACTTTAAAAAGAAGGTACACATGAGGTTGCTTGATGACTTGAGTGTGCCATACATCTCAGCTGTTTTTATTCTATGGTGGAAAACTATCTCCCTGACCATATAACAAACATAAAGTTCTTGGAATAGTGTCAAAACAATCCTATATCTGCTTTCTGAAGAAACCTTTGCTTAATGGCTCTTTCTAGAACACACTTAGAATGGCCAGAGCAGAAATTTCACCCACTGCTAGAAGGCTAATGCTGCCCCAGTGTGCTTTCATGGATGAATTGGTACATTGCAGAAGACAATATGTTTGTTTCCTACCTGTTTCTTTTTGCTTTGGTTGTTATTTTAATTTGGCTGTTTATTAGTCAATACTGTAAAATCTGAGATCAACAAAGAACAAAGCTGTTTCTAGGAAAATGAAGGTTCTAGAAAGGCTGAGCACAGCTTATGATAAACACAACGATCTGAGAAATGGACACAGAAACAAAAACATCAGGAAAAAAAAAATTAGATGCTGAAAGATTCGTCGTTCCCAATGCTTTGCTTTTGGATGACTTACTTAAAGGAAAGTAAATCGGAATGCACACTTGACCCAATACTTGCATGATTTGTACAAGGAAGAAATGGAGCATCAAGAGTAACCAATATGATGGGAGCTGGCACTAGTACCAACCTAAAGGTTCGTATCTGAAACTCCCACGGCCTGTACTAGTATTTTATGTGACTTAGAGCAGAAAGTGGCTTTAAAACGTTTAAAGAGTTATAAATATGAAGGGGAAAAAAGCAAACGAAAAGGAGGCACAAATTGTTGAGCAAGAGGAATCTGTAGCAGCCTGCCAGCTGTCAGAAGCCAGCTATGGTCTTGGGAGAGGGGCCTTACTATCTAATGTTTCACAGAAAAAGTTAGAGACCCATATAACAATTTCTGTTGTTCCGCGTTATCACTTTTCAGTGAAATGTGTACTTATTATGTTTTATAATTCCAACTATGCTTTTGAAAATTAAAATTAGTTGTAGAAGAGTTTTAAAAATTGCTTCTAAAAGACTATGTTGGCCGGGGAAGGCAGCTTAATTGTTAAAGTGCTTGCGACTGAAGCATGAAGACCTGAAGTCAATCTTTCAGAATCCACACAGAAGGGCTGACACAGCAGTACCTGCTTGGAACCTCAGCACCAGGCAGACACTCAGAATGTTCCCAGGGGCCACTTGCCAACCAATCTACCTAGATCATAAACTCCAGGTTCAGTGAGAGAATACACAGTAAGATACACATATGCATACCATATACACCTTATACTCAACTCAATTGGAATGAAGCTTTTCCAGTCCAAAGTAGCCATTCATTTGTGTTCTTGACTCCACCTCTTTCTATCTCTCTTCACCTCCTTTTAGCAGCAAGATTTTAGCCAAGGAACTAAAATTTTTCATCACCATGGTATCTGAACAGTTTGGTCTCAGTGGATTTGAAAAGTGTTGCAAAGAATTGCAACCTTATCATGCTGCACTGCTGACATTTTTTTTTTTAAATCCATAGATTGAGACATCTATCATCTTGGAGTGTCAACTTGGTGGCATGCAACATGCTGACCAGTATTCCAGATGAGCTTCAAGTAATCTTATCTGAGAGACTTCATTTTCATATCAAGATGAACTAAAATGATCCTGCAACTGATCTCTCTTTGCATAGCCCTTTCAACAATCTGTGTCTCTGTGTACATTAGTTTGAGCGGCAGAATTTTATTCACTTTTGAGTGATTTTACTTGATTAAGTATGACTTCATTCATAGGAATATCGTTAAGTAAGATAGTAGGAAAAGGTAAGGGTGTAAATTGTAATGTAACGAGTACGGTTTTTCCGCCCGCCGCCTGGTCTTCTCCCGCCGCTGCGCCAGCCCCAATTAACACACTGAGACTCTGTATTAGATATAATTATGTTGGCCAGGTACTTGTTTCTTATCGGCTAGCTCTGTCTTAAGTATTAACCCATTTCTGCTGATCTATGTATTTTCTCTTACCGGGGAGCCGGCCGGCATACTGCTTTCTCCTGACTCTCCATCTTGGTTCCTCCTTGTCTCCTAGTCCCTCCTATCTTCATTTCCTATTGGCCAACAGTGCTTTATTCATTAACCAGTATAAGAAACATATATAGAATGACATCTCCCATCATTGTAATCTCCCTAACTTCCCTCAAAAATGTGCAGATGTTTTCCTATAACACAGAACACCCTTTGGAGCCAGTGTTTTTTTTTTTTTTTATTTTAAAAATATTTTATTTTTATTTTTTTTAAGATTTATTTTTTTTATGCATATAGAGTATTTTTTATTTAATTTTATATAACAAAGTCCAATTAAATGAAAACAAACATTTATACACAATATTTGGGAATTTGGGCGTCATTCTTTCCAAACTACTTCCTGCTGGTAAGGGGCGCTGTCTTGGGGGATTCGAAGAAGATTCAGATATCCTAGCTGTAGTCTGTAGGGCTGTTTTGTCCAGCTGTTTGGAATGTAGGATCAGCTTGTACTCTGTTTCAGGCGGTCTGGTGTGATCAAACCACATTAGTCTGGAAGGAATCCACATCTTTTCATTTTCTGTGGAAACAAAAATAGAAATACTTTTCCCCAGTAACTTGTTCTTCAACTTAAATTTTGGAGTCAAAACGTTTTTTTTTTTTTTTTTTTTTTTTTTTTATTATTTTACATGTCGATCCCAGTTCCCTCTCCCTCCCTCCCTCCCTCCCCCCTAGCCCTCCCTCCCTCCTTCCCTCCCTTTTGCCCTCTCTACCCTCTCCCATGCACTCTAAACACCCTCCCCCTCCCAACCCCCCACCACAATACAATATGTAGGGGAATGCCATCCAGTTGGGGTCATGTAGATCTGACAGGTCCTGTGAAGTAGGGACTAGGGCTTCTCTCCTATCTCTAGAATAAGGCAGTTATCCCTCCATGGGGGATATGTTTGCAAAGTCCTTTTGTGCACCAGGGATACATCCTGGCTCCACTGTCTGAGGTCTCTTAGACTGCTCAGACCTTCTGGCTGAGACCCATATTCAGGGGGGTCCGAGTCAGACCCCTGTTGACTTCCCAGCTATCAGTCTAGTGGAGCCAGTGTTTTTAAGCCTTTTTCATCTCTAAGGTAAAATAAAAGTATACTGTAAAGCCAGGTGGTGACACTTCATACCAGAGAGGCTGAGACAACCTACTGTTAATTTGCATAGGTCCTTCATGTAGGCTAAATATCTTGCTTTTATAAGTGTGGCTCTAAAGACAAGGGGATTACTACTTGCTAACACTGTCCTCTGGTATTCTGACACTCACCACTAATTGTATAATGGTACTCTGGCTCACACAGAACCACTTGCCCTTTCTGCCTTGATAATGTTTGCTCGGTAGCACTTCTGGAACAAGTTGTTCGAGGCTGGCCCCTTGGAAAGTTTTAATTTACAAGATCCTTACTAAAAAAGCTAATCTGTTTCAAAGAGACTGCATTATAAATGTAAACACCCTAATGAACATGAGGGAAATGCTGTAGGCTACCACTGGTGAACTTTGGAAGTTTTACCCTTTTCCTCTTCCTATATATATTTTATGCAATCCATATTCTGAGCCCTATAAAGAAACCAGCTGTTTCTCACAGAGAACTGAAGCTTGTAGCCAAATTCTACATATTCTGGGTTATAGGCCTCCATTTCCTTTTTACCCTTTTCAGAAAAAAAATAATAATAAAGAGGCAACACTGCCAATTGCATGCCGGATGCCAGTCCTTTACATAAAATAACTTATTTCATCTTCCCCACTTGTTAAGTAACTTGCACATTAATTAGGCTATGGGATTTGGATTTTCTAGAATTCAAGCATTAAAAGAAACATTAAAAATATAAGGAAATCCCGTATGTGATTCCTTGAGATTTTCAGTGTACCCAATGTCCATCCTTTATACACCAGGACAGGAAATAATAGTATCCCTCTGCCTTATTTTAATTGCTTTGCAATATGAAGCACATAAATTCCATGTCACAATAATGTTATTTGCATTTTTTTAATTTATTCTCATTTTGTAACATATATCTAAAAATCATATTTGAATAATTTAGAGATGTTGATAAGCACAGTACAAATGCACAATGACTAACAAATGTGCAGTCTGTGGATGTAACCTCAAGTAGGATGGGTTTCATGTTTGTATTTAGCACTAAGATCTTTGCAAAAGCCTTTCCATCTCACTTTCAGGCAAATTAGCTTGAAGGTCCAAATGTGATCTATTATTAGGTGTTTAGGGAAATCTGTTCATCTGTGTGGGTTCTGATTTCTTTATAAAACAGAACAAAGAAACAGTTCTATTTTACCCTCATTAAGGTAGTTTTTAACTTATATATAAAAAAAAAGCTACACAGTTTTTAACTTAAAATTTTGAAAAGCATAGTTTCCAGGCACAAACTTTTAAATCTAGTGTTTAGTTCAATGCTTATTTGCTTCTTGCTATCTGTTTTTCCTTACTTTATTCAATTTAGATACTTGATCCTAGATGCTATTCTTTTCTGAAATAACAGTGACTGCATAGAGATGTTTCTAGCATTGTGGTCCAACTTCCTGACATTGTAACATGATATTGTCATCTACAAAATTCATCGTCCATAGTCAGTTACAAAACTAGATAAATATAAATCAATTTATAAATCTTGGGATAGGACAGAGCTATTAGTTGAATGTTTGTCCTTACCATTAGATAAATGAGCATGGTAAATAGACTGTAATCTCAGCAAAGAGTGCATAGAAGCAAGAAGATCAGAAGTTCAAGTTCATTCTAAGCTGCATGAGTAGTTCAAGGACAGCCCGGCTGGCTAAAAGAACGAAATCTCATAATGTTTTAAGAAAATCTACATTTTGTAGTGAGCCATATTCACAGTTGTCCTCTGTAACATGTGGCCAGGAACCTTGGGTTGGAGATACCTGCCTGAATCTAAATGCATGCTCTTCACGCTTGGTAGAATAAATTCATAGATGTTTCTTATTAGTTTGTAGCTATGGAGAATATTTTTGCAAGCATCTTTTGATGGCTGCCCAGTGTCTTCTCATTTCCTCTTTGGTTCCTTCAATAATTAATCAAGCCAGAAAGAATGAACTTCCTTCTCCTTCTTGGTCCAAATCCAAAAGGGTTCTTCAACTTTTTCATGTTCTCATCACCCTTATATGGATGGGGAAACACGACACAAAGGACTCTCATAGACCTCATCTGATGTGCCCGTTCAAGACCAGGAGACTAGAAACAGAGAATCATCCCCATTTTCAAAGGAGCAGCACTCCACTTCACTGAAGGGAATGAAAAATGTGAGAAAAGACAAACAAACGACCAAATTTATGAAGTTTCAAGGAAAATCAACATTTAGAAATTGGAAGTGGAGCTCTCACAAATACATTAATTATGAATGGAAGTTAATGCTATCCCTGACACAAATAAGATGGGTGAAATTTAGAGTAAGGGAGAAACAGCGTAAGTTAGGAGTGGAAATATGAGCATATGTGCCCTGAAGCATTTGCCAGGGGATAACTTGTGGTAGTGTTTCTCTCTTAACATCTGTTAAGGGATCTCCCTGCCCCAACAGATAAAAATAGTATTCACTATTCTTCACTATTGGTAACTCACCCCAAAATACCCATATTTATTTTCTGAATATATAAATGGTTTCTACAAGGCTTCAAATTAGACAAATTCTCATTTAAGTGTACATATCTCTTTGGAGTGAAGAAATGATAATTTATGGGAATGATGTGTGCACCTGAAATATATGCATGGGAACCACAAACCTCAGAACAGAAAGCCACAAATATACTTGGGCTTAAATAGCTGTTGCCCCTGATTTCTCTTTATTTCATTTTGTAGTTTTGTTTCTTGAAACAGAGTCTTACTATAGTCCAAGGTGGCCTTGGGTTTTCAATCCTGCCTCAGTCTCCTGAACATTGAGACTACAGGCCTGTGGCAGACCCAGATCACTGGGTATCTTCAACACTCAGATACCATTAGCAGAAAATGGAGCAAGAAAATCAGACTAGCCTGTCATTTATGAGATATTTACTGGTTTGACCTTGGATTCACCTACTCCAGAGTATTTCATCTTCTCTCTTTTAAAATAGCATTATCTGCTTCATTCACAGTCCTGAAGTGAGGACTTTCTCTTTCTCTCTCTTTCTCTCCCTTTTCCTTTTCCTCCTTCTCTTTCTTTAGAGGACATTATTCTGTTTCTTTGTGGAGCAAGCTGAGTTTGGCTGAGAACATATTTTGAAAATCTGTAGCTGCTAGACTAATATTTGAACCCAGATTTGTAAAATAGATAGATCCCTTCAGAGAAGACTAGTAGAGAAAGGATGGGTACTAGGGTTGGAGCAGTGGCAAATGGTGGGTGCTAGGGCTGGAGCAGCGGCTTGGGGGTTAAAAACAGGCACTGCTTTTGCAGGGGCCTGAGTATGCTTCCCTGAATTCCCTGAATCATCTGCATCTCACAACTGTCTTTAACTCCAGCTCAAGGAGTTGGAGTTAATACCCTGTTCTCAACTCTCATACATGTACATACATGCACACATGTACACACTCACACAAGGAGGGGATGGTGAGAGGAAAAAGGGAATGGAGGGAGGGAAATAGAGAATTTTAAAAATAATACAATTCATCTAAGAAAAGGCTCTAATCACTGTATGGAAAGAATGGCCCGAATTATGGGATCTTGTGGCTTGGCAGAGAGACATCTCTTTTAAAGTGATCTGCCAGAGAGTAGCAGGCTGTGACCTACCTACTCTGGCCTGGAATTCCATGAAAATTTAAAGACTGTATGCTGCATATGTGGATTTCCTACAAAGGATAGTGAAGGGAGTACTATTTCAGATCAAGAGTAACATTGCCAGAAACATAGTCAGTGGAAGGAAAGTTGATGCTCCAGTCTGTTGTTATTCTAAAGATGAACTTCTTAGTGAATTCCAGGTGGAAACATCCTCTGCCCATCTTTAAACATCTTTGAGCTCAGGTTATATATATTCTAGGAAAAAAAAGCCTTAGATAAGGAGAGTGACTAGGAAGATGGCTCAGCTGGTAAAGGATTTGCCTTGCAAACATGATGACCAGAGTTCAGATCCCCAACCACCGGGTAAATGTCCAGTGGGCTTGGGGATCACCTATGATCCCAGTATTCTGGGGCTAGGACAAAATGTCTCCAGAGAATCTCACTAGCTATATTAGCTAAATTGACAAACTCAGGTTCAACAAAGGAGCCCTATGTCTAAGCCAGTTAAAAAAGTGCAGAGTAATCAAAGAAGTCACCCATTGCTAAACTATGGGCAGGCACACACACACATGTAAATTCTCAATCAACAGTCCTCACATGAGCCTACACATACACATACACATAGCATATAACATCCACACACATGAACAAAAGAGTATCGGAGGCACAGCAAAGATGTAGGCAGAGATTGATATTAAGGAGTGTTTATTACATTGTGTTAATTTTTCTAATATCTATACATGTAATGGTTGCATATTGTTAACTCCACATACAAGCTCTGAGTCTTCCTGTAAGTATACCAACTATAGAGTTTTGGTCAGAAAAATGAAAAATTCTACATTGTTCAAAGTTTGCCAAGAAATCCTTATTTGATGAAAGATCACTTCAGTTAGCCTGGTTTTCACTAACTTCAGAAACTATTCTGCTAAACTGGGTTGCAGACACAAAGGAAAACCATTCCCAAACCCTCTTGTCAGGTGAAAAAAGCCTTTGGCACTTTGTCCAGGATCTACAGCAATGTTCCTGGAGGCAGGGACTCATGCATTCTCCTGCCTGCCTCTCTGCTGGAAGCTAGGGCCTCTAGTTGGAAATAATCATTTTTAATAATGGAGATCATCACAAGGGCTAGTGGGAAATCACTCCAAATATTACCCTTGGACTTTGTGTAGAAATAATACAATGAAGGGAAATTGTCCCGATGATACTCAAAGGTTAGAATAATATGGAAAAACCAACTCAGTTCAAATAATTTATTGTCTCTGCCATGCTTTCTGCATAGCACAGCTTAAGCTGTCATTCACTGAAAGGCTATTTATACAGTCTGAATTTCCAAAGGAGTCCTGGATTTGTGTTCTTCTACTCTTTCTAAATGATGCATAATAAGGTACTCTACAGAGGTCTTTTGTAATGAATGTGGGACTGTTTTGTTTGGGCCCCTTCAAAGGGATGGAAGAACAGTAACTGACTGTTTGAAATTTCATCTTATAGAAACTATACCCTGCCACTACGTGAATTTGTTAGCATCTTTAAAACAAATGTTTCCCTGAACAAAACCAAATCAATCTTTGTATTCCTGGCATTTCATTATAAATGGCAATAAAAGGTATAAATAGAAACTTCAAGAAATATAGAGCAGTTTCTCTACAGGGGCATTCTGGAGATCTGCTGACTGGTGGTGGTGGTGGTGTTTTCTCTTAAAAGTGGCCAAGTTTTCCTTGGCGTCTTTGATCTGATGATAATGTGGATTTCTAGTGAGGCATGCCAGTGTGGAGATGTCAGTTGCATTTATGCAGGCTTATCTCTCACCATGTGTCCTGAAGAACCCCAGTTCTATATTCTCTAACTTCCGTCCAAGGCCACCTTGACAGGAAGGACAGGAGTCTGTCATTTCTTCTACATCCCTTGTCTCATGATTTGCAGAAGCATTCACCACAGAATGTAGGAATTGAGTGTGAGAGACACATTGCTGGGAGGGTTATGCTTAGTTCAAACGGTGCATGTTTACCAGATATGAAAATATAGCTTTAACAAAAATGAGGAAATTGTATCTATGTTAACATCTTGACTATAATTTTTCCTTTTACTGAAAATAGATTCTTTTTTCATATATTTATTATAGTTTCTATACCTCTACTCCTCCCAGTTCCTCCCCACCTCCAGTACCATCCAGACCCACTCCCTTTCTGTATCTTATTAGAAAGGAACAGAATTCTAATAAATGACAACCAAACATGACAAAATAAATACAATAAGATAAATTTAAAAAAAAAACATCACATTGAAGTTGCACAGGGAAACCAAACAGAAGGAAAAGAGGCACAAGAATTAGTGATCCACTTGCTCACACACTCAGGAGTACCATAAAAACATTAATCTGAAAATAATAATATACTCACAGGGGACCTGGTGTAGACCCATGTAGGCCCTGTGTTTTCTGCTTCCATCGTGGTGAGTTCATGAAAGCCTTGCTTAGTTAATTCAGAGGGCCTTGCTCTCCTAGTGTCCTCCATCCCCTCTGCATCCCCTACTGTGAGGTTCCCTAGGCCCTAATTTGGGGGTGTTGTAGAGACATCCCATTCTGAGATATATGTTTCAAACTCTCTCTCAATTCTCTCTCTCTCTCTCTCTCTCTCTTGCTTTCTCTCTCCAAATAATGTTTGGTTTTGTGTCTTTATATTTGTTCCTGTCTGATACAAAAGGAAGCTTTTCTATTGATGACTGAAAAGCCTCTAATCTTTGAATATAGCAGAGTATCAATAGGAGTCATTCACTGATACATTTTTTTTTAAGACCAGTATTGTTTGGTTTTACCCTAGGTCTCTGGGATGTCTAGTCTCTAGTCTTGGTTACTCAAGCAATGAAGGGTATGAGTTCTGATTCACAGAGTGGGCCTTAAATCAAATCAGACACTGGTTGGCTACACCCACAAGTTCTGTGCCACCATTGTAATAGCATATCTTTTGGGAAGAAAGATTGTAGGTCAAAGGGATTGTGGCTGGTTGGTGTTTACATTTCTCCTGTGGTAGCCCACAGAGTATTTCCTGCAGCAAAGGCACTAGAATGTAGTGGTGAAGGCCCTGTATAGTCACCAGCTCATTGTCTCAATATTCAATGGTTGGGGGTGTTGTTCTTGGCAATGCGGCCTTCACTGTCCATTTGTAGCAACAGCCTGCATTTTGGAGGAATTTCCATGGCTAACAACACAATTGAATGCAAGCCAGTCTCAATACTGGAAGCCTTGTTTGGTGACAAGAGATGGCCAGTTGGGGCACCATAGCCATCATTGTTAGGAGACCTCATTAGGATAGCCTTCATACATTTTAGGAAGTGTCCACTACTGTAGGTTTCCATTACATCCCTCAGATGCTCCTTTATGCTAGCTGTCCCTCTCCACATTCCCTCCCCCCAACCCTTTCTCCACTGCCCCTCCCTACCTGATCCTCCTGCCCCCAGTCTACCTATAAAATCTACTCTATTTCCCCTCCCAAAGAGATCATTTGTCTGATGTCCCTTCCTCTATACCTAACCACTCTGGGTCTACAGATGGTAGCTTGGTTATATTTATTTTATGGCTAGCATCCACATATAAATGAAAATATACCATATTTATCTTTCTGGGTCTGGAATTTTTTTTCTAATTTCATCCATTTGCCTGAAAACTTTATGACATAATTTTTAACAAGTGAGTAATATTCTATTCTGTTAATGTGTCACATTTTCTTTATCCACTCTCCTGTAGAGGGATGCCTAGGCTGCTGGTTTCTGGCTATTATAAACAGAGCAGCAGTAACCATGGCTTAGCAAGTCCTTTGTTTGTATACCCAAGCTGGATCTTGAGGTAGATTGATTCACATCTTTCTGAGGAAGCACAATACTGATTTCCAGAGTAGTTGTACAAGTTTGCACTCCCACCAGAATGAATGAGTATTCCCTTATTTCATATCCTTGTCAGCATGAGCTGTCACTTGTGTTATTGACCTTAGCCATTCTGACAGGTGTTAGATGGAATCTCAAAGTAGTTTTGTATTTCCAATAGAGCTAAGAATGTTAAACATTTCTAAAAGTGTTCCTTACCCATTTGGGTTTCCTCTTTTGAGAATTCCCTGTTTAAATCAATATCCATTTTTTTTATTCAGATTATTTATTTACTTGATATCCAGTTTCTTGAGTTCTGTGTATATTTTGGAAATTAGTCCTATATGAGATGTGGAGTTGGTAAAAATCCTTTTCCCATTCTGTAGGTTGTTGCTATCCAAATGATGTTATACTTTGCCTTATAGAAGCTTTTCAGTTTCATGAGGTCCCATTTATTAATTATTGCTCAGAATGCCTAAGTTATTGGAGTTCTGTTCCATGATCATGGGGAATATCTTGGAATTTTCTGATATTTTTTTGAATTTCTTTCTTCAGACACTTAAAATTTTGCCATACAATTCTTTCACTTGCTTGGTCAGAGTTACCATATTGTTAGAGGCTACTGTGAAAGATATGATGTTCTAGATTTCATTCTCAGTCTGTCATTTGTATATAGGAAGGATACTGATTTTTTTTTAGTTAATCTTCTATCCAATAACTTTGCTGAAGGTGTTTATCAGCTGTGGAAGTTCCCTGGTAGAATTCTTAGAGACTTTTATCATCCACAAATAAAAATATTTTAATATCTTCCTTTGCAATTTCCTCACCCCAGACTCATTCAGGTGTCTCAGTACTCAAGCTAAGACTTTAAGAAGATATAGAGAGAGTAAACAACCCTGCCTTGTTCCTTATTTTAGTAGTTATTTAGAGTTTATCTCCCTTTCATTTCATATTTTTATGGGCTTTCTGGAAATTGATTTTATTGTATTTAGGTATGTCTCTTGTATCCCTTTTTCTTCAGGACTTTTATCATGAAGCGGCATTGGAATTTGTCAAAGATTTTTCTGCATGTAATGAACTATTATGTAATTGTTATCTGTTTATATGGTAGATTATATTTACTGATTTTCATATGTTGAATCCTTCCTGAGTCTCTATGATGAAATCTATTTGATCATGCTAGATGATCTCTTGGATGTGTTCTTGGATTTGGTTTGCAAAAAATTTATTGAGTTTCTTTATTCTTCAATGTTCATAAGGGATATTGGTGTATAACTATCTTTCTTAATTGGTCTCTATGTGATGTGGTTATCAGGGTAATTGTGGCTTAATAAAGTGAATTGGGTAATGTTCCTTCTCTGTCCATTTTGTGTAATAATTTGAGAAGTATTGGCATTAAATATCTTTAAAGACTGGTAGGATTTTATACTAAAACCATTTGTTCCTGAATATTTTTTTGGTTAAGAGAATTTAATAATTGTATTACACCAGAGGTTATATGTCTATTTAAATTGTTTTTATCATCATGGTTTCTCTTTTGTAAGTGGAAATTATTGAAAAAGTTATCTATTTCCTTAGATTTTCTAATTCTGTGGATTTTTAAAATATGTCCTTGTGATACTCTGGATTGGTGTCTGTTGTTATGCCCTCCCTCTTTGTTTCCAATTTTGTTAATTTGGATATTCTTTCTGACTTTTAGTTATTTTAGACACAGGTTTGTCTATTTTATTAATTTTCTCAAAGAATCAACTCTTTGCTTCACTGATTCTTTATATTGTTCTCTGTTTCTATTTTATTTATTTAAGCCCTCATTTTGATAATTTCTTGCCATCTTCTCCTTTTGAGTGTGCTTAATTCTTTTTGTCTTAGAGTTTTCAGATGTTATTTAAGCTGTGGTAGTTTTTCCTTTACAAACATGGCTGCCCTTGTGTTTTCACATCCATTTTGTTATTTTGTGTCTTCTTACTGGAGAATTGAGTCCATTGATATTGAGATATATCAATGACCAATGGTTGTTTACTCCTGTTATTTTCTTATTGTTGTGGTGGCGGTGGCAGTGGTGTAGACAGGTTGCAGAAATTCTCTGGAGCCAGGGTGGATTTTTTTCACTGGCTCTGGTTCCAGGACCAAAGTGTGTTTCTTTGGCTCTGTCTTCAATGCCAGGGTGCATTTCTTTGGTTCTTTGGTTTAGGGCGAAATAAAGTGCTTCTTTCATTGCTTTGGGTTTCAGAGCCATAGTGGGTTTCTTTCACTAGCTCTTATTTCAGGGCCAGGGTGAGTTTCTTTGGCTGAGCCTTATACCCTAAGTGGGTGCTATTGATTTTGATTTTATGCCAGAGTCTAGGCATCTGTGATTAGGATGATTATGGGTATAGGTACTGATTTCTGGATTTGTCTTTGCTGGGTGGGTGTTTCGTTTCTTTGCTTTTGTTCCTCACTGATTTTTGAGAGTATGGTGGCTGTGTATTTCCTGGTAGGAAATTTTCTTTAGACCTAATAGTTGTAGCCACTTGGGGTTGCAGGTAACATGTATTTCTGTGTATTCGAAACTTCCATTTAAAATGTGGGTAGGCTAGGTTTCTGAAGGGGTTCCCAGGAGGGAGGAAAGCAGAGTCTTCATCCAGGAAGCTTATTTTGTCTCCTTGGAATAGAGGGGAGGCCATGAATAGAGGTCACCCCAGAAACTCTTCTAGAGAGCTAGAAATGAAACTGGGGTATCAAATCCAGAGGAACAGAAGGAGAGAGGAAGATCTACAAACAACAGACCTGCTTCCCTCACAGGAGTGGTCTGCTGCAATTGGGAGCTGGGATAAAGCAACAAGTGAGGGGTGGGAGGCTATGAGGAGGTGGTCTGTGGGGTCAGTAAGAGATGTGGGCAGGGGAAGATGGGCTCAAGATGGAGTTCTTCGCAGAGCTAGGAATGAGACTGGGGGATTGGATTGGGAGAAGAGGAGGAAGTAGTGAGGGTCTTCAGCTGGCCTATTGGTTTTGCCATCTTGTTCTCAGGGAATGTCTGCTGGTGTTGGAGAATGGCATGATAGGATAAGTTGGAAGGAAGGAAAGGTGGGAGAGATGATCTCTGTAATCCATTGGGGACGGGGTCATAGAAGAAAGGGGGACTGCATCAGCTTTTCTACTATAGAGCTGTGGGTAGCATAGGGGTGGATTTGGATGAGAAGATGAAGGAGTGAGATCTGCTGCATTCAGTGTATTTTTTTATCTTAGGAGAAGCAGCCCTGGGGTTAGCAGGGTCTGCATTCTGTTATAGGGGCTGAGACAAAGCAACAAGCTGGAGAAGAGGAAGGTCTTTGGGATCTTCAGAGTATAGGAAATGGGGCAGTAAAGGCTTCCACGGGTGTTCTGTTGCAGAGTTCATGATGAGACTAAGGGATTGGATCTGGGGAAAACAGAGAGAAGAGAAACTTGCTTAGAATATTTTACTTCTACAGAATCTGTTTTCTCAGTGAACATGAGCAAAACAGACACAGAAACGCTCTGAATATTTTCTGGTTTTAGCATTTTATTTTAAGGCAGAGACTACATTTCCAAGGCCAGTCTTAAACACCATTGATCCTTCTGACTCAGCTTCTCACTGAGGCTACGAGCATGTCACCGTATCTATTCTGGGCATTTATTTTAACTGTGTAAGTCTGCAGTTGTTTCATATTTAAAAACACATAAAAAGCAAAAGAAGCCTCATATTAGGTATAGAAGTGTAGGTCAGCAGAGTTCATTAAGCATAAATTTTATTTTTATCTTACTCTAGCTGCGTGCATAAAATGGTACAGCTAGACTTAAAAATGATTTTTCTTCTAAATGCTTGTCCTTGTGTTTCATTGAGGATTTCAGCAGCTAAACTGAAAGCAGATTCATTAGTTAATTATGATGTATAGTTCTAGGCTCTTGATACCATGTGTGAGCACACACACACACACACACACACACACACACACACACACACACTGATAGGATGACAAAGTAATTACTTTCTTACTGTTAAACTGGCCCAGTATGCTGATGTGGTTCATCACTTTTCTATGAAGCTTTATCATTGTTGAGACCTTCACCCTTGTCTCTGAAATGCAGAATTATTTTGTAAAATTATTTGTGATTTACTTTGTGTCCTAGATTTCTCTCATCTAGTAGCTGATGGAAACAGAAGCAGACACCAACAGCTAAGCACTGAGCCAAACTCCAGTTGCAGAGAGGGAGGAGTGATAAGAAAATGGGGACAAGGGGCTGGAGAGATGGCTCAGCCATTAAAGGCTAGGCTCACAACCAAAAACATAAGAGAAAATGGGGACAAGACCAGGCTACAGGAACTCACAGAGACAGCTGACCTGAAAAAGGAGGAGCTAATGGCCCCCCAGACAGATACCTGGGAATCCAGCATTGGAACAACTCAGACTTCCTGAAGGTGGGTCTCAGTTAGAAGGCCTGAGCAGTCTAAAGGACCTCAGAGAGTGGAACCAGGATGTATCCCTGGTACACAAAAGGACTTTGGGAGAACATTCCCCATGGAGGGATACTCCCTTAGCCTAGAAGCAGGAGGGAGGGCCTAGTCCATACTCCAAATGACTTGACAGATTTTGATGATCCCTCCTGGAAGGCATCACCCTCTCTGTGGAGTGGATGGGGAATGGAACAGAAAGGGGAGTTGGGGAGCATGCAAGGGAGGGAGAGGGAACTGGGATTGATAAGTAAAATAAGAAAAAATAATGAATACACACACACACACACACACACACACACACACACACACACACATATATATATATATATATATATATATTAGGATAGTTAAACAATGTCTGTCAATTATTGCTAAACAACACCATAATTATAAGTTTAAGTAACATGTGGGATCAACCATCCTTGGTGTATACAAGCAAATTGTGATCAAACAATGCATTAAATTCTGTATGACTGGAAAAAAATTATTTGTGACTTACTTTACATCCTAGATTTATCAAGGGGCAGTAGAAATTAATAAACCCTCCATTTATGGATTCTGCAATATGATTAATGGCTTAGCTGTCAATTGCTTTGAATAGTCAGTGTCTGCTGAGTGTTGTGATCTCCAAAGCCATTTGAGTATCTCAAAGTGACAGTAAACAGTGGAAAACAGCATGATTCCTTTTATTAATGCTTGTGGGTGTGGTTCGTTAAAAACAAATGAAGAAGTTGGGATGGAAGTTAAATTTACAAAGAAAATAAACTAAGCTTAATAAAGTTCTCTCCTCCAGAATAATACTTTCTCCTTCCATAATTTCCCAAATAATCACTTAGTTAAAGAAAACATACAAACACAGAGAGGGCTTAGTTTTGAAGGTAGATGGTTTGGGCTAACTGTAGGCTCAGGAGTTTGTCAATTGTTGCTAGGTGAATACCAAAACTGTTTTCAAATACATGTTTTAAATAGTTTTTCATATAAAAACCTGGCCCAATCATAGATAAAATATAAGAAAAAGTTGCTCCTCTTGTTCTTGTGAGTATTTAGGTTTTCCTGAATTAGATGGTCAAATTTTTCCATCTGTTCATTTTACATGAGAGGAGATATTTATTCCTAGAAAGCATGATCTGTAATCAATTACATTTAATAAGTTAACTCAATTGTGAATGATATGCTACAAATGAAGATTAAAGCTAATTTAGGGCAGCATTTTTACTCGTGTATAAATTAGCATTGAAAGCACTAGTAGGAGCTGTGTTTTTGATTAAGATTTGGTTTACACTGGAGGGTTTTAGAAAGATCAATTTTATAAAACCAAACTGTAGCCATAACTCCTGAGAGATAACAGAATATATTAGAGCAAGAGAAGATGAAAAACAATGTCCCTGGGAGACTTTAATCAGGAGACCGTGTGTGTGTGTGTGTGTGTGTGTGTGTGTGTGTGTGTGTGTGTGTGTGTGCTCTACTACCAGGCCATTGTATTGTATTGTGTTGTGTTGTGTTGTGTTCTGTTCTGTTCTGTTCTATTCTGCTCTATTCTACTACTATTGTGGTAGTAGTAGTAAAACGCCCCTGATTTCCTGAATAGACTCCCTCTTAATAACTAAATTTTTTTCATGTTAAAATCAAAATGATTTTTCAGGTTATCATACTGTATGTGCCAGTTTTCTGACTAACATCCACTAGTAGTTAGCTCACTGTGGCTACAAGGATGAATGGTGGTATGCACATTCTTGTCATGATGTAAAATGTACCACAATATCTGCTCCCACTCAATTGTCCCTCAGCATGCTTTCTTTCCAACCCCATTATACACATACTATTTAAAGGTATTGGGGCCTTTTCTTTCTTTCTTTTTGTTTGTTTTTTGTTTTGGTTTTTGAGACAGGGTTTCCTCTGTATTGCTTAGGAGCCTGACCTGGAACTAGCTCTGTAGATCAGGCTGGCCTCAAATTCATAGAGATCTGCCTGCCTTTGCCTCCTGGAGTGCTGGGATTAAAGGCGTGCACTACCAATGCCCAGCTAGGTGTTCAGCCTTTTCTTATCTCAGTCTTTGGATATATTTAAACTATTCTCATAATCCTTTCCTACTGCCTCCCATAATGTTGTCTACTTTTTAAGAATACTTCAAATCATGACTTGGAGGAGTTGCCTTTGTTTTGTACCTTCACAAGAATTATGGCAGCTCAATATTTTGCTCACTCACTGATAGATATAGATAGATAGATATAGATATGCCCCTGCTTTTATAAGATTTAATAATTATTTTTGATGGTGAGAAAATACATTGGTACTCAGGTTAAAAAGTAAAAATTCATTTCTTTCTGGTCCAAAGGAGAGGGAGCTATTTGGTACCTGGGACATAATAAAAGCATGTGATGTGGCTTCATGGGGAACCTTTAAGAACAAGTGGTTGGCTCAGCTAGGTATCCAGAACACATTACCTGTTGACTAATATGAGTGGTTTAGCTGTCTCCACAGCATGGGAGCTACCTCTGGTTGTTGATATATGGCTCTGCAGCAATTGGCCAGGAGAGTTTCTGCTTTAAGTAGATGAATCCCTTAAAGGAAGTAGCTAGAGAATGAACTAATCAAAACTAGGTCAAGACAAAGTTTCAAAGGCTGAAAAACAAACTATATTGTGCTATAGTTTAGTATCTAAATTGTGTGTTTAAAAAATGTTCACTGACACAGTAGCTGAAAATCTGAGATGTATGTATGGACATATGTACCATTTATTTCTATGACAACTATTCTGATTTTTTTTGTTTTTTTAGTATGATCTTCCAATTGTCTAAACATCATCTACCAGCCATCATGTGATACTTGAGTTTTCACATTTTTAAAAATAGTTTTCAGGCTATTTTTTTTTTTATAGCGAACAGACGTAGAAGTGCATTTGATAATTAAAATATAAATATTTTCAGAAATATAAATTGTGTAGTTGTATTTATTCAAGATAAAATACTATCTGACCAGACATAGTTTGATAAATCTGGCAAAAAGCAATTTGAAGAGCAGACAGACAAAATATGCTCCCTTTTTTAAAATGTTCTCAAAATTTCATCTTTACTAAACATTAGTCAATGTACAAAAGAACCAGCACTTTAAACTAGAACACTAACTAAAAAGTAATTAGGCTTTAAATTATCTTTTTAAATATTGAGAAAAATTTGGGTAATTGCCCTGTTCTTTCAGTTGCATTTTGAGAGACATAATAAATAAGAGCATTTGCAGAGAATGTGTAGACTAAACTGTATTTGAGAACTTTCTGGTGACAAATGCGAGTTTTTAGCCAAGGGCAAAGCATGAATGAGTTACTGAAGCATACTTTTCCCCTTGAGATAACAGCATTTATAATTTCTAGATTGCTTTGCATTGTTAATATAATTTATAATATGATTTAGAACAAAGAGCTAGTACATACCATTCTTTTCCAGCTATAAATCAGAGATCCGGTATTATAAGACATGAATATATTATATACTTAAAAGTCCTCCAGTTTCCCTCTCATACTATCAAATTGCAGGTATCTACTCAGATTCCAAGTCTTCAAGGAGGTTGAAGAACAATGTGGGTACAGGAAGCTCAGCATGGAGGGCAGACAGGGAGATGTCAAGCACCAACCAGCAAGGAAAAAGAAACACATTGAGAGTGCTTTCAGAAGCTTTGTCTTTCGTCCTCTGTCAGAAATAGCTTTACATTTTGTTGTTAATTTTGAAATAATCACAAAATTCTTGAGAACATTTTGCTTATTTTTTGAAAGAAACTTGACAACCTGATATTTAACTTATAAACTCTGTGGGTATTTTTGCATAAGATTTACTAAAAGCAAGTTCTGTATCTCGTATAACCACAACACAAGCATCAAGGTACAGGAACTAGTACTGATCTGTCACTACCAGTTCATCCTTGCCCCACTCGGCTTTCACCAATTTTACAGATACTGTTGCTTCAGTCAATGACTTAGCACCTAAGAGTGAGTAATACAGGTGTCACACATCTTTAATTTCCTGGTCTGGAATTGTTCTGTATTCATCCATTGGCTTTAGTAATCTTGGTGCTTTTGTGTAGCAATCATTAGTTTGCCTCTTTTCCATGGAATTTGATTAAATTCAGGATGTTCAAAGGCAAAAGCCATCAAAAGAAGAATGAACACAAACCCTTTTACCTTCATAAATATGATATACCTATAATATTTAATGATATACAAAGCAATATATCAATCCCAGTTTCTGATCCTGTATATGAAGGTCACTACAACCCTGTAACACTAAAATCAAACAAACAAAGTGAGAAAACTTTTCAACTAAACAAAGAACTAATGTTACCCTGTCAGTTAAAAGTCCAACACTGGAGAGTTCAGCAATGTGAGGGAATCCCAGCAGAAGATGCCGGTGGAGGTGGTCCCAGTCCATAAGAGCAAATAGGGCAAAGATGGCTCCCTGGAACTAAGAGAACTAGTGTAGAGGTGACAATAAAGAACATAACTACACACTTTAAAACAAGATAAAAGTAGCTTCCCTGAAGACACACATTTCCAAACTGAGAGGACACACATCTTAGGAAGTTACGAGTTGTTCAGACCTATGCCAATTACAAAATTTCAATAAACAGCTACTTGCTGTCCCCATCAGAAATCCCTAGGCCCAGCTATCTCACTGGAAACATCCACCAAAGAAAAGAAATACTGATTTTCTACAATACTTTACAGAATGTAGAAGAAATTGATCACTATTGAGTCATTCTATGAGGCCAAAATCAAAGGACAGAAAGTAAAGTTAAAGACAAATATACAAACAAATTCTTGAATATACAAACAAAAATTCTCAAGAAAGTATTCGCCAAACAAATCCAAGAATTGACCTTAAAAATGTCATGACCACATTCAGGTATGCAAGACTGGTTCAGATTTTGAAGATTCATCAATCACAGATACCACAACAGAAATAGTACAAAGTCATGGAAACTGAACAACTCTCTGCTAAATAAGAAATGGATCAAACAGATTTTTTTGCCAGTAGGGATTTGTTCTTCCCTAAATCTCTGGACTATCCAGTCTCCCATTCCTGGCCATCTAGGCCATGCCAAGCATGGTATCCTTCTCAAATCATGGGTCTCAAGTTAAACCAGACATTGGCTGGCCACTCCCACAAATTCTGCAACACCATCCTCTAGCATATATTGAAGGCGGGACAGATTGCAGATCAATGGTTTCTCTTTCCATAGCTTGCAGAGGATCTTCCAAAAGACAAGAACCTATGTTGAAGTCTCCAGTCAGGCACCAGCTCTACCTCTCTACATCAAAGAGGTGTGTGGATATTGTCCTAAACAATAGGGTCCCAATGAAAGTTTTCAGAGAACTACCTTCTTTCCTAGCATCACCCTGGGTTTGTTATGGATCTCTATGGGACCGCTTCTACCAACAACTAAACCAAATGCCACCCAGCCACATACCAGCATTTTTCTTTTAGGCCATCATCCTACTCCCAGATCATATTATTTATGGATGTTTAGGCTCACTTAGGCTAATTTCTATTAATTTAAATTAACCTGTTTCTCTTTCCATGACTTTTGCCTCAGGGCTTTTTAACCTTTCTTACTTTCTTGCTGTCTCTATGACTGGCTGGCTGACAGCTGCCTAGCTTCTTGCTCTTGGCAATGTCCCTCATTCTATCCTACTATTCTCATTCTGCCTCCTTTGCCTAAATTTCTCCTCCTATTTATTCCCTCTGCCTATTAGCCCCTACTATCCATTTTATTGGCCATTCATCTCTTTTATTTACTTATTTATTTTTATTTTATATATCGATCACAGTTCCCTCTCCCTACTTCCCTATGTCCCTCCGTCTTTCACTTTCTCCCCCTCACATGCACCCCAACCACTATCCTCTCATAACGCCCACCCACTTCACATGTAGAGTAATGCCATTTAGGAGAGGTCATCTAAATCTATCAAGATATTTGAAGTAGGGACTAGGACTTCTCTACTGTCTCTAAATTAAGGAAATATCCCTCAATGGGGGATGGGCCCGCAATGTGCACCAGGATTACATTCTGGTTCCACTATCTGAGGTCCCTTAAACTGCTCAGTCCTTCTGGCTGAGACCCATGTTCACGGGGTGCGAGTCAGTCCCATACTGGATTCCCAGCTATCAGTCTGGGGGCCCGATAGCTCCTCCTTGTTCAGGCCAGCTATCTCTATGTGTTTCTGCAACCTGGTCTTGTCCTCTCTCTCTGCGTCTGGATTCTAGTTCGAATCAGTGTATAGTTGTGAGTGTTTGCTTCTGTTTCCAACAGGTACTAGATGAGGGTTCCATGATGGTGGATAAGTTAGTTGTTGATCTCACTATCAGGGAAGGGCATTTATGGTAGCATTTCCACTGTTGCTCAAATTGTTAGTTGAAGTCAGTCTTGTAGGTCTCTAGACCTTTCTTTAGGTTCAATTTTCCCTTCAAACCAATAATGGCTTCCTCTTTTATGTTCTCTCTCTCTCTCTCTCTCTCTCTCTCTCTCTCTCTCTCTCTCTCTCTCTCTCTCTCTCCCTCTCTCTCTCTCTCTCTCTCTCTCCTGTCTTCTATTCCTCCCCTGGCTCAATCTTCCTACTCTCACATGCTTTCCTCTCCTCCCCTTCTATTTCTCCTAGTTCCCACTCCACTCCCTGTGCCCCCACTTCCCATGTGCTCTGGAGAACTTGCCCCTTCCCCCTTCTGTGAGGCAACTTTTATGAATCTCTTAGAATCTACCTTGTATCCTAGTTCCTCTGGTGGTGTGAATTATAGGCTGGTGTCTGTCCATTGTTATGTCCCCCTTTTCATTTCTGATTTTGGTAATTTTTATGTTCTCTCTCTGCTTTTTCATTAGTTTGGATAAAGGTTTGTCTATCCTGTTGATTTTCTCAAAAAACCAACTCTTTGTTGCATTGATTTTTTTGAATTGTTTTTCCTGATTTCTACTTTATTGATTTCAGGCCTCAATTTGATTATTTCCTGGCATCTACTCCTCCAGGGTGAGTTTGCTTCTCTCTGTTCTAAGGCTTTCAGTTGTGCTTTTAATTCTCTAATGTGACTATCCTCTGTTTTTTTCATGTGGGCACTTAGTGCAATGAACTTACCACGTAACACTTCTTTCAAGGTGTCCCATAAGTTCGGGTATGTTGTGTCCTTATTCTCATTGAATATTAGAAAGTCCTTAATTTCTTTTCTTTATTTTTTCTTTGACCAAGGTGTGGTATAGTTGTGCATTGTTCAGTCCTATGAGTTTGTAGGTTTTCTGCGATTTGTGTTGTTGTTGAATTCCAATTTTAAAGCATGGTAAGATACAGGGGACTATTCCAATTCTCTTGTATTTGTTGAGGTTTGTTATGCCACCTAGTATGTGGTCAATTTTAGAGAAGGTTCCATGTGGAGCAGAGAAGAAGGTATATTCTTTTGTGTTTAGATGGAATGTTCTATAGACGTCTGTTAAAACCAATTGAGACTTCTGTTAGTTCTTTTGTTTCTTTGTTAAGTTTCTGACTGTCTAGTGGTGAGAGTGGCATGTTGAAATCTCCCACTATAAGTGTGTGAGGTTTTATGAGAGGTTTGAGTTTTAGTAGCATTTCTTCTACAAATGTGGCTGCCTTTGTATTAGGGGCATAAATGTTCAGAACTGAGACTTTGTGTTGATGGATTTCTCCTGTGATGAATATGAAATTACCATCTTCATCTCTTTTGATTAATTTTGGTTTGAAGTCTAACTTGTTAGATATTAGGATAGCCACACCTGCTTGCTTCTTGGGCCCATTTGATTGAAAGATCTTTCCCCAGCCCTTTATGTGAGGTAATGTCTAGCTTTGAAGTTTAAACATGTTTCTTGTATGCAGCAGAAGGATGGATTCTGTCTTCATATCCATTCTGTTAGCCTGTGTCTTTTTATAGGCGAGTTAAGACCATTAATGTTGAGGGAGAGTAAGGACCATTGATTGCTAATGCTTGTTTGTTTTAGATTTGTTGTTGGCAGTGTTATTGTGAATATATTTGTCCAGCTTTACTCTTGGGTTCTAGTGAAGTGGGTTTATCTGCTGCCTATGTCTTTGTGAGCGTAGTTAACTTCCTTGGGTTGGAGTTTTCCTTCGAGGACTTTCTGTAGGGCTGGATTTGTAGATAAACATTGTGAAAATCTGGCTTTGTCATTAAATATCTTGTTTTCTTTGTCTGTAGTGATTGAGAGTTTTTCTGGGTGTAGTAGCCTAGGCTGGCATTTGTGGACTCTTAGTACTTGTAGAACATCTATCCAGGATCTTCTGGCCTTGAGAATTTCCATGGAGAAATCAGGTGTACTTTTGATAGGTCTGCCTTTATATGTTACCTGGCCTTTTTTCTTCGCTGCTCTTTATTCTGTACGTTAGGTGTTTGATTATTATGTGTCGAGGGGTCTTTTTGCTTTGGTCCAATCTATTTGGTGTTTGGTATGCTTCTTGTACTTTCATGGGCATGTCCTTCAGATTGGGAAAGTTTTTCTCAGTGATTTTGTTGAATATGTTTCTGCACCTTTGAGCTGGGCTTCCTCTATGCCTATTATTCTTAGGTTTGGCTTTTTCATGGTGTCCCACATTTCCTGGATGTTTTATGTTAAGGATTTGTTGGATTTACGATTTTCTTTGGTCGATGAATATTTTCTCTAGTTTATTTTCCATGCCTGAGATTCTCTCTTCCATCTCTTGTATTCTGTTCATTATGCTTGCATCTGTAGTTCCTGACCATTTGCTCAGTTTTTCTATTTCCAGCATTCCTTCAGTTTGTGTTTTCTTTGTCTCTATTTCAGTTTTCAAGTCTTGAACCATGTCCTTCACTTGTTTAATTGTTTTTTTCTTGGCTTTCCCTACTTTATTTAAGAAATTTTTTCATTTCTTCCAATTTTTTGTTTGTTTTGTTTCTTCCATTTCTTTAAGGGATTTTCTCACATCGTCTTTGAGGACCTATATCATTTTTATGATGATAATTTTTAAGTCATTCTCTTCTGCTTCATTAGCTTTGGGGTGTTCAGGTCTAGTTGGTGTAGATTCCCTAGATTCTGGTGGTGTTATGCTTGTCTTTCTATTGTTAGGTGTTTTCTTTTATTGCCATATTCCCATTGCTTCTTCCAGGAGGTGGGATCTCTCTCTCTTTCACTCTTTGGTACTTCCCACGTTGGCTTAGTGTGGGTCAGAGGTTCGATGTCTGTAACTCTGGGTGGTCCAAGCTCTCTAGGTCTCTCCATAGACAGGGCCTGGCAATGGGGGTCAAAGATCAGGCTCCAGTAGAAGACTGTCGATGGGGGTCAAAGATCCTGAAAGTTGGGACTTAGTATGTTCCAAGTGCCTATAGGCAGATCTAGCCTGGGCCTGGCACTCTCCAGCTAAGGTCTCTCTAGCCGAGGCCTGGCAATGGGGCTCAAAGCCGATGGGGTTCAAAGACTGGACTGATACTCAGAATGTTTCTGTACCCATAGGCAGATCTAGTTGGGGCCTGGCACTCTCCAGCTGAGGCCTCTTTAGCAGAGGCCCAGTGATGGGGGTCAAGGATCCAGCCCACAGAACTCAGAGTGGCCCTGCAGGGATAGGCGGATATCTGGGAGGGGACCGAGGTGGGGGTCAGAGAACAGGAAGGTGGAAATTATGGGTGGTCTTGCATGTATAGTCAGGTCTAGTGTGCTCAGAGAAGCTCCAGGAAGTTCCCCAAAGGTGGCTGATTGTTGGATCCCCCCTCTGTTCCAGTGTTCAACCAGAGTGGTGGGTCAATGGGCAGGGTAGGGCATAGGGTAGGGGGAGGGCAGGTTCTTGGTGGGGGTGGGTGGGGTGGGTGGCTGTGTATCAGAGCTCCAAGAGCTCTCTCGATGGGGACAGGACACAGGGGTAAAGAGATCCGGGGCCAACCCAGGGAATTCCCAGGGAAGGGTATGCCGGGGTGGGGGGGCGGGATTCCACCCAAATTGGTCCCAGACTCACCTCTAGCGGAGACCTGGTAATGGGTGTTAAAGCCGATGGGGCTCCCATTTATCTCTTTATTAGACCAATCAGGTGCCTTATACAAGTAAGTTGAAACAGATGCAACACATCTTTACATAATTAAACACACATCCTTACATTGTTAAACAAATTCAGCATAAACAAAAGTAACACACCTTTACACAGTTAAAGTAATATTCTGCAACATAAACAAATGTAACATCTTTGCCCAGTTAAAATAACATTCTACAACACAGTCCAATCACCAGAATCCTTGCCTGGCTACAAAAGATGCTCAGTTCAGACTCCATATCTTCCATTACTAGGAGTCCTCATTAGGGTAACCCTGGTAGAGTTCAGGAAGTTTCCACTGCACTAGGTTTCCACAATGGGCCCCACTCTAGGCCTCTCATCCCATACTCTCTCCCTCCATTACAAACACTCACACCTGATCCTTCCCACTCCCGTCCCCATCTGTCCCAAGTCCACCTGCAAAATCTATTCTAGTTCCCATTCTCTGGGAGATCCATGACATTTATTTTAAAGTACACATTTCATTTGAATGAAATATAAAACTGAATTTAAAAAATGCTCAGGGATGTAAACTTTTGGTGTCAGAGTTTGGCTGTTAATAACTAGTGCCTCTTAGTTCAAGCAAATGCTAGGATGTCCTTACAACAGCCAGAAAAGTATCAAAATAATTCTTTAAAAAAGGAGCCATGTACTACAGGGGAAAAAATAGTCCTACCTTAGCTTTTTAATGCCTAATAAAAATCTATTATTTTCATTTTTCTTTTTAGTTGTCTTTTCCTTTTATTGATTCATTGTGGATTTCACATCATACATTCTGATTCCACTTACCTCCCGACTTCCTGCAATCTGCCCTTTGCTGTTGAATCCTCCCCCCCAAAAAAAAAACAAATTATAAACACACATGAAGAAGGAGGAGGAGAAGGAAGAGGAGGAGGAGAAGAAGGAGAAGAAGAAGAAGAAGAAGAAGAAGAAGAAGAAGAAGAAGAAGAAGAAGAAGAAGAAGAAGAAGAAGAAGAAACAACTAGTCATGGAAGCTGAATTGTGGCCAAATGAGTCACACAATTTACCCTTTAGTCCATTCATCTTTATTTTCAAGTGTTCGTTGCCAAGAGTCATTGGTCTGGTTCAAGGCTTCTGGATTATACTCTACCACTGATAATAGGCTCTCACTGTGGCTCTTCTTGGATATCCTATTGTCATCCATCCTGCTTTGGATTTGTAGGTTCATTCCTTTCATATGCTCCAACAGTTCACAGATTCAGTGGATATTGCGGTGGGCTACCCCATAGCCCTGGTTCTGGGCCTGAGTGGTAGCTGGGTTGGTCAGCTTGCTAGCTTTCCCTCATCAGCTCTTTTCCCCGGGAAGTTCTCCAGCACTGCCTTGGCTAGTTCACTCAATACAGCAAGGAGCAGGGCCAGTTCTCCTGCTCTTGGGCCCTTAAATCGGGGTCCTCCTCACTCATATCGCCAGGGCCACCTCTACTGGTTTGCCCAGGCAAGGTTCAGTACCCTCTCTCCTGATTGCTGTGGAGGTAATATGAGGGGGTGCTGGAGTCATCTCTCCTGCCCTCATGCCTTCAGAGCTGGCTCGCCTGCTGCCCCCAATGACAGGGTCAGCTCTATTGTTCTTCCTGGCAAGGTGCAGGGTCTGGCCTCTTATGTGTTACAACTGGCATGGGACAGGGCTATTTCTAGTGACCCTAGGGCCAGCTCTCTTACCCACCACAGATTACAAGGGGTGCAGGGGGTGGGAGTATCTTTCCACCATGTGACAGATGAGG
This sequence comes from Phodopus roborovskii, assembly GCF_943737965.1. Lineage (NCBI taxonomy): Eukaryota > Metazoa > Chordata > Mammalia > Rodentia > Cricetidae > Phodopus > Phodopus roborovskii. The sequence continues at coordinate 13,964,909 of NW_026125391.1, forward strand.
GGAGGCAGGGGTTGGCTCTCCTGTTGTCATGCCCTTGGTGTCACCCCTAGTAGGCTTTGCAGGTGAGGTGCACTCATATGGTGAGGGGTGGGGTCATCTTTCCCAATTGTAAGGTCAAGCTCTCCTAAGGGATAGGGCTGCTGAAGTTTCCTGTGAGGGCCAGGGCCAGCCATCCCAGGGCTAGTGAAGGGCTGGGTCAGCACAGCATGTTTCCAAATGACCCCCATGCTAACATGGGCAAGGGACATCACCAGAGACCCCAACTGCAGCAGGATCATGGACCCAGACAAAAACCTGAGCAGCATCTTGGGCCGGATGTCACCACAGCCCTAGTGTCAGCACTGGCCACCCTGTCTACCTTGGCCCCAGGCACAGCATAGCTCTCAGATACCAATATGGCCCAAGGTGGCTGAAAAGGCTCTGGTCACCTGCATGGCCCTTGATGACAAAAGGAGCCCAGACATCAACCCAGATCCTGGCTGCTGTAGGGCCACAGACCCAGACATGACCCTCTGCAGCAGCCCTAGCCCAGATGACACCATGGCCCTGGGTGACAGTACAGGTCACTCAGATATGGATGTCCCTGGTGGCAACACAGCCTTTGAATACCTTCCTGGTCATAGATTATGATCCAGACCTCCAGGCATCTATGTGGCCTTTGGTGGCAACATGGGTAATAGACATCAATAGAGAACCTGTCTGTGGTAGGACCACAGATCCAGACATGGCCCTAGGTAGCACCAGTCAGTAGATATCACCATGGTCCTAGGTAGCAGTATAGGCCACTTGGACCTACATAGCCCCCATATCAACATGGCCCTTGACAACAACATGGCCCCAGATGGTGGCCCAGAACCCTCACCCCAGGCATTGGCACAATCTTAGATTGGTCTTTGGAGCCACAGACATCAGCACACACACTGAATGTGACAGGGCCACAAACCCATACAAACTCAGCACAGTCCTGGTATGGTTAATATCACTGCCTCGTTGATAGTTATAGCCATTCGAATTGGCCTGGCCCCAACATGGCCATGGCACAACCTTCAGACACCAGCACAGTCATAGGTTGTGGCTAAGACCACATTCCCCTGGACATCATGCAACCCCTGACACCATCATAGGCTGTCAGGAGCAGTCTATGTGGGCTGCAATAGGAGCCGGTAGAGCGGCCCCTGGTCCATACCTGAGTGGGGGAGTGTGGATGGGAGAAAGGCTAGCTGTAGGCAATAAAGAAAAGACAGAAACACAGAATAAAGGTCAGGAAAGCAGATCAGTCAATACTAAAATGCCACGAGTTTATTTTTCACCACTCTTACATATTTGCATTGTTCAACATGCCAACATCTAGTTTGACCAGCACCATTTGGTGAAGATGCTTTCTTTTCCCCATTGTGTCTTTCTGGCTTCTTTGTCAAAAATTAGGTGTTTTCAGGTATGTAGATTCATGTCTGTGTCTACAGTTTTGTTCCATTGATCAGCATGTGTTTTTATGCCAACACTATGTGTGTGTTATTACTATAGTTCTGTTGTACAACTTGAAATCATGGATGGTGATACCTCCAGCATATTTTTTTTATTGCTCAGAATTATTTTGGTTATCATGGTATTTTATTTTTCATATGAATTTAAGAATTATTCTTTCAAAGTCTATAAAGAATTGTATTTGCTTTGAATCTGTGGATTGTTTTTTGTAAGATGGCCATTTTCACTGTTATTCCTACTGATCCATGAGCAGGGGAGATCTTATCTTCTGATATCTTCTTCAAAGACTTGAAGTTTTATCATACAAGTCTTCACTTTCTTGGTTAAAGTTTCCCAGATTTCTTTAAGGAATTTATTCATTTTTTCCAATGTTTTGTTTGTTTGTTTCCTGGGTTTCTTTAAGGGATTTATTTCCTTTTTAAGGACCTCTATCATCTTCATATAGTTGGTTTTAAGGTCTTTTTTCTTGTGCTTCAGCTATGTTGAAATATTCAGGGCCTGCAATAGTAGGAAAGCTGGGCTCTGGTACTGTCTTATTGTCATGGCTGTCAATTGTGTCCTTATATTGGCATCTAGACATCTAGTTTGGGTATGATTATAGATCTAGGTGTTGATTTCTAGATTTGTCTTTATTACATGTGTGTTTTCCTGCCCTTGGTTTCTGGGCTCTCTGGATTTTCAGACAGTATGTTTGCTGTGTGTTGACTGTTTTACTGGCCTATTTAGCTCTTGTGTTCATGAGGGAATGCTTGGTGATATAGGAAGCTAGAGGAAGAGGAGGCCATGGAGGATAGTCTATTTCAGCACTAGTGGCTACTCTGCCTGGTTTAGGGTAATGTAGAAAGTGGACAAAATATGTGTGCAGCCTACCTTGTCTTCAAGTAGTTGTGGCCTGTGGTTGAACAGAGAGTGTTATCTGATTGGGAGCTGGGACACAGTAACATATCAGTGAGGGCAGGCCAGGGGGATGGTCTGTGGGGTATATGGGAAACATGGACAAGGGAGAGGGTAGGCTGCAACTAGTGTTCTACTCAAGCACTAGGGGGAAATCTGAGTTTTGGGTTTGGGGAAACAGAGAGAGTGGAGAAAGTTGTGGGCAGCCTACCTGGTCTTCTGGAAGGCATGGCCTGTCATTGCATAGGGATGGCAGACCAAGATGGGTGATAGGACACAGTGTCAAGTGGGTGCAGGGTGAATAGTGGATCTATGGGATCCACTATTCTGTTACAGCACTAAGGGGGACCCTGAGGATTGGATCTGAGAAACAGAGAGTCATCAAGACATGAAGTAAGGGACTAAAGACTTCAAGAATTGAATGAAAATCAAAACACAACATACACAGACTTATAAGACATGATGAAGGTAGTTCTAAGAAGTAAGTTTATACATAAAAAGCTGGAGACATCTCGTACTAGCAACTTAAAGGCACACTTGAAAGCTCTAGAACAAAAGAAGAAACCACACCCAAAATGAGTAAAGGGCAAGAAATAATCAAATTCAGAGCTGAAATCAATAAAACAGAAACAACAAAAAGAGAACATTACAAAAAAAAAAAATCAATGAAATAAAGAGTTGGTTCTTCAAAAAGAAAGTCAAAAAGTTTGATAAATACCCATATTTATGAAAAGGTGGAGAGAGAATAGAGAATATCCAAATTAACAAAATAAGAGATTAAAAGAGGGACATAGCAACAGACACTTAGGGAATCCATAGAATTGCAAAGACAACTTTAAAACTCTATTCTCCACTAAATCAGAAAATCTGAAATAAATAGATAATTTTCTTGATGTATATCACTTACCAAAATCAAACCAAGATCAGATAAGCAATTTAAATATGCATATTGCCCCAAGTAAAATAGAAACCATAAAAGAAGCCTAGGACCTGGTGGTTTTACAGCATAATTCTATGAGACTTTAAAAGAATAATTAATTCCAATACTTTCTCAATTTTTTCCACAGAGTAGAAACAGAAAAAGTATTGCCCAATTTTTTTTTTAAAAAAAGGCCATAATTACCCCAATCCCAAACCACATAATGACCTAACAAAGAAACGCAATTACAAATGAATTTCCCTTGTGAACATAGGTGCTAAAAATTCAATAGAATTCTTGCAAACTGAAAACAGGAGCACATCCCAAATATCATCATCTATAATCATATAGACTTCATCTCAGGGATGTAGGGATGATTCAATGTATGCTAATAGAATGGAAAAACATTAGATTCAGAAAAGAACTTTGACACACTCCAATACCACTTCATGACAAAAGTCCTGGAGAGAGTAGGGAGAGAAGAGACCTATCTAAATGTATTAAAGGCAGTTTTCCTCAAGCCTGTAGCCAACATCAGCAAATAGAAACTCAAAGGAATTCCACCAAAATCAGGAACAAGACAATATTGCTCACTCTCTACATATCTACTCAATATACTATCATCAAGGGCTGAAGGGTAACGAAGAGCAATTTATCATTCTATAAAATGGCAGAAATTCCTAGAAAGTGCACAAGAACTCTAATATCTAGCACTGAATGGAATAGTTTGAAAATCACTTTATATCTAAGTTACACACGTCTAAATACTATGTGAGCCACTGTATTATATTTCCGGACCTTTTGGTGTTTATTTCATTTTTATGTTTGAAAACTTTATATATGGACATAAAATAGTTCAGACCTAACTTCCATTCCTTTTCCTCCAATTTCTTCCCTATACCCCACCATTTTTTCCTTTCAAAATGTATGTAATTCCTATATTTTTCTAATGAACTGAATTCCCTTAACACAACTATGTCTATGGATGTAAAACTATCTATCTATAGTAGCTAGTAGCCATTCATGGGCTGCTTTTTTTGATGAAAACTTATAGCTTCTCAGTTAGGGGTGAGACTTTATGAGTTCATTTCCATCCATACTAAAATTCTGGCAAAGACACTGTGAGTTCATGTGTGCAAGCAGTCCTATCATGTCTAGAAAATACTGTCTCACTCTATACAAAAACTTCTCTGCCATTTCTTCTATTATGATCCCTGAGCCTTGGGTAAAGAATGAATGATACAGATGTTGCATTTAGAGCTGAGCAGTCTACTGCCTCTTATTCTCTGCATTTGACCAATTAATTATGTGTCTCAGGACTAATTACCATCTACCAGAAAAAGAAGCTTCTTTGATGGGGGTTGAAAGAACCATAACATGTGAATATAGTGATAAGAATTTAGGGGGCAATTTATTACTACATGCATTTGGCAGAACAATACCATAGGTTCTTCCTTGGATCCATGACACAGCCAGTCATGGAGGTTTGGTCCAGTAAGTTTTACAAGGAATTGGCTCTTTCTTAAGGAATAAACTTTAAATTCAATCATAACATAATCAGTTACTTGCATAAAATTTAGTCTGCAATTGTGCCAGTGTGTGTATATAGCCAGACTGGTTGTAATTGTAACACACATGGTTTACACCCATGGTTGATAAACTTTCTCCTCCCTCTAGTATCACAACTAGAACCTTTAAAACTATGGATGATAGCCAGTAAGGATGAAGCTCATAGGTGGGCCCCAACTTGATTTCTCAGTGTTCTAGGACTCAAGATTGTGGTGTCTTCAGCAAAATGTTCTAACCATCAAGGGCTACAGTATAATCAAGAGCATTTTTTTTGGACTATAATTTTTGGATGGTCTATAGGATGCCATCAATCAACAATTCCAAAAGAAGTAACCAATACTTGGCACTGGACTAATTTAATTTAAACCATGGAGAGAGGGAGAGAGGTGGGGGGAAGCTTCTATAGTAGTATGTTTCCATGTGTCATTTTCAAATATTAATTATTCTTTTCCTTATTCCTTCCAATACCTTCCCTCCTATACCCCATTCCATTTAAACCTATTTCTAGCTTTTTTTTTGAGTAACATCAATACGGGTTTCCACACAAGCTGTACCAGTTTCCATCCCACTGACAGTAATATGGTTCTCATTCCCTTCACCCCCACCAGCATTTGATGTCATTTGTTTTTGCTTTTTATGCTAGCCTTCTGACAAGAATAAGATAAAAATCTCAAAGTAATTTTAATTTCCCTGATGGCTATGGATGTTGAACTTCTAAAAGAATTGTTTTTAAAATGGGAATTTGTGTATGTCTGCATTTACATATATTAACACATGTGGTATCTGAATACAGAAGAAAGTACCAGATTTACTGAAATGGAAGTTATAGGCAGTTGTGAGCTGCCCAATATAGATGCTGGAAACTTTACCCAAGTCTTCTGCAAAAACAGCAAGTCCTTTTAGCACTGATCCATCTCTCCTGGTCCTGCATATTTTAAAAATGTTCCTCAGCCATTTGTACTTCTTCCTTTGAGAATTCTGTTTAGTTCATTGCCACATTTTTATTGGCTTGTTTTAATTCATTCTATATTCTAGAAACCCTCTGTTAGTTGGCAAAGATTTTTCACATTCTATGAGTTGCTCCTTTTCTTGAATTATGGTGGTATGGTGTCTTTTGCTTGAAAAAAAAAAGTTTAGTTTCATGAGGTCTATCCCATTCATTCATAGTTGGTCTTAATACCCACGACATAGGGCTTATGAGGTGAATCCTTTTATGTACCTATAAGTAAAGCATATTTCCTACTTTCTCCTGAAACAAATTGAGATCTTTTGTTATATTTAAACCTTCCCCAATGCCTTTAGCATACTTTTAGATAAATTTGACACTAATAGTCACATTTAAAAAATTTATTGGTCCAGCAAGATAGTTCAACTGTTAAAGGTATGTGCTCTGCAAGCATGACTATTCCAATAACCCACGTTGCCTCTCATCTAGAAAAATGCAGTGTGTTGTGTCCAAGCCCACACTCAAGCACACATCATGTGCGCACACACAAGCTTACTCATCCACCCTACACACACACACACACACACACACACACACACACACACACACACACAGGATGTTTTCTTAATTAAAAGGTGTAGTTTTTCCTATTGCTAACATGTTTCAGTTAGGCTGATTTTCATTTTCAAGGTGATTTTTTTAAAAAAATTGATGATGATTTATATTATATTGTATTTATAGAAAAATTTAGAAAATGGGGTATGTCTTTAAAGTATTGTTTGTACTAGTAAGTATATCTTGGCTTCTCTCTTGATTCTTTTTGTTTTCTCTCCATTTGACATATACTAGTTTTACTTCTGGAAAAATCGTTTTCCATGGTCTTTTAAGTAATATTTTGTTCTGCTAAAATATGCCTTGAGATAATCTAAGAAAAAAGCTAATGATTAAATGTTTCTTGTCAGATCAGGTTGTGCCATGGAAGTATTGGTCTTAGGACAAAATGCTTTAATGTTTAGTCAAAGGCACATCATTTTAGAGTTTTCTCTTGTCCTGCCAGGTCCCACAGCCACTTCTCAGACCCAAATAGACACACAGACACTATACTAATTATTAAACTGTTGGCTGATGGATAGGGCTTCCCATTGGCTAGCTCTGTCTTAATTATTAACCCATTTCTATTAATCTATGTATTTCCACATGGTTTTACCTTATCAGAGAAAGCCTGGCGCATCCATTCTTCATGGTCCCCACATGGTGACTATTTTGGCAGGCTCCCTCTGCCTATCTTTCCCGGAATTCTCCCCATCTCCTAGTCCCACATATCTACCTGCCTCATTGGCCAAACAGTATTTTATTCATCAAACAATATGTACCAAAGGACATCCCCCATCACTTCATAAGCAGCTTGACACAGCTAAGTTACTTCCTCAGAATTCATCTGCATCCAAACATATCAGACTTTATAAAACTAGGATTAGAAAAATCAGTTTCCAGATAGTTTAAAGCCCAACTTTAAAATGATTCAAATTTGAATCCTATTCAGAATTACTCCAAGCAGAGAAGTTATTTTCTGGATGGTAAAAATGAGGTTTTGGGTGGGACAAGTAAATGGGGATAGTCATTTTTAAAGGAAGTTTATTAATGTTCCACTTTCTTTGGCTAAAAAGAGAAACCTGAAGTGTGTATGACACCTAAGATTTCAGGGTGCTGTCTTACCACCTCTATCTTTCCCCAGGCAGAAGCCCGTTGGATAATACTGTTAGCTCAATTACTTATTGTTTTAGAGATCAGAAAATATAGACACAAAGTCTGGACTAACTTCCCAAAACTACATTCCCACACTGAGTTAAGACATCCTGAGACTTGAAATCCATCCCAGCCTGACTCCAAATCTCAGGCTTTGTCTTAATACAAGATACTTTCTGGAAACTGGAATTTAAAAACAGAAAAAAATATCAGAGATAGACTCCAGGGACCAGAGCAGAGCCATGATCAAAGGCCAGAAATACTATTCTTGAATATGAGAAACATCTGAATGCCATCCAGCAATTTTATCAGTAAGGATATACTGTTGTTGGTACCAGTAGCACAACAGCACTGTTTTACATTATATGTCTTTATGCCCAATTGTGCATCCTTCCTATGAATGTGAGACATTTGTTTTGTGTTCTTTTATGTGCATGTGGAGGGGCATTCTTAGAAAATTGCTTGAAAATCAGAATAAAACAAGGGTTTTATGTACAAGAATTCAGGATTAACCCCTTTGTAGCAGGTGTATTCTATCCATTTCTTGTCCCCATTCCACTTTCTTTATTTTTTCTTTGCTTCTGGATTGTCAGTTTTTCTATAGATTCCCCACAACACACATACACACAGGCTGAAAACAGTCAGCCTGGAACTAAAACTCATTAGAGAATTAGAGTGAGGACCCTGGAGGTGCTCTGAATTACTGTTCCTCATTACACCTCAGGCACAGTAAGAAATCATATCCAAAACCATAGACAGAACTGATCTTAGGGACTTCTCTACAGGGAACAGAGCTTTTGCACATATGACTTCACTGCCGCACTTCACAGCTGGATTTGCAGCCCTGATTTAATTCTCCCTAGAATGAGTTGTAACGACAACTTGCTGCTTTGTATGTCTAGTTCCCACTTCAGGTGCTTCTAATTAAACCCTTTCTTTATGCAACATCTTAGCTTCAAGGCTCTGAGAGGCCAGGTATCTGACGCATACAACGGGAAAAAAATAATAAATACCCACTGCTTTGTCAATGCCCACATTACAGCATAGTTCCCTAAACTAAATGCATCATTCTGTATGGGTTATGAGCAGTTCAGCAAGCAATACAGACATCCACCTTCATATGCCTAGAATACAGAATTACACTAAAGCATGTGCCAAGATTCTATAAGCATTCCTCATATGCACATCAAAAGGTTGATTCATGTTTTAGCTTGTAGTTAACCTTCAAATGCGACCACCTTTTAATTCTGTCAAACCATATGTTTTCCCTGCTGTATTTGTATATTCATGGTTCAATTTTTCTAACCCAAACACAGAACTTTATATCCATCTCTGTTACATTTCATCTTGTTACTTTTGGCCCATTTTTCAAAACTTTTTGTAATCTTCTTGAGTACCATTTCTGTCATCCAATATGGTAACTTTTCACTCCATGAATCTGTGTCAGACACAAATAGGATAAACATGCCTGTGTTTCTATTCAAATTTCTGATAAAAAAAATGTTGAAAAGAATGGTGAAGAATATAAACCATTTGTGGAATATCACAACATATTTTCATGGAGGGTGGCAGTAACCATTAATTATTATGCTAAACAGTATTCACTGAGCACATTTATCTAGACTTATATGAAACACTTGTCCACAGATTTCATTTTGCCTTGTAGTGATAATGATGATAAAAAGGAATAGGTTAAAAGTAGCTAAAAGCAAACCGTTCTTTACAGTATGAGCATAATATAATCAGGAAATGAGGTTTGAATAATAATCAAAGATAACAGATTTTCCAATGTGGAGACAACATGCTTTAAAAAAAAACAGAATAAAATACTGATTATTATCAATGGCACAGTCAAGCTAAGTCTTAACGTCATATGACTGTAATTTTAGATTTTGTTAGACTAGAAGCCTGTCAGCATTTTCCATGAAAGACCAATTAGTAAATATTTTAGATTGGGCTGGCCATATGATCTTTGTTTCAATTACTCAAGTGCTCTTGTAGAGAAAAATAAGCCATAGACAATGCACTAGTGAGTTGAAGGAATGTGTTGCAACAAAACCTTACTTGGTAAGATTTGGCTCTCCTTTGTCCAACTATTTGAAATAAACTGTTTTCCAAGAACAGCAAATTGGGTGTGTGGACTTAAATATAGATGACAGCATTGTACTGTTCTCAATAATAAGGCAAATCTAATATCCTAGAGATTTATTGTGCCAGCTTTCTAAGAGTGAGAAATACCTTCTCCCACTTTGAACTTCAGTACCCAACAATGGCTCGCATTTGTAGAAGTTGCTCCATCTCTATATTAAGAACAAAGACCTAGGATAAAGAGATGGCACAGCTGCTCAGAGTGCTTTTTCAGAAGACTCAGTTTCACTTCCCAGCACTCACAAGGAGACTCACAACCATCCTTAATTATAGTTCTAGGGAGCTCGTGACCTCTTCTGGCATCTGCTGGTACTGTGTGCATATTGTGCACAGCCATACATGGCACATGGTGACCTTGACCACACATATGAACACAAAGTTTAAAAGTAAAGAACAGAAACTGTTAAGGACCTTTTCAATCTCGGAGTCATTATTCTGATGACCAAATGATCAGTATTCACCCAGATCTGAGCATGCTATTTTGGAACAATTGCATATTCTTGGATGTAGAGTCTAATGCTTTGAGTGCTGCTGGTGGTCAACATGTGCATTCTGTAACCACAACCTGCAGTGGTGTATTGATAACTTTTAAAGGGTGAATGTCTTTGCTCAAAAATCCAGTCGTTGCCATGTTGTTAATGTTAAGGGAGACTTAGGTGATCCTTAGCCTCTTCTCAGTGTGAAAGAAAATTTGATCCTGATAAAAGTAGAGAATTTGTTCCCCTGCCTCCTGACCATGAAGGCTCAGTGCTCTCAGCTCCTGAGGAGAGAAATAAGATGCCATTGAAAGCAAGCAGTTCTCCCCAAATAGAAACCAGAAAGGTTTTATCTTTGATTTCCAAGCCTCTAGAACTACAAGTAAGAAAATGAATTTCTACTTTTTCAATATTATCATAACAACATCCAATGGACTAAAGAAATTATTTCATCCAATGCATAATACAGGTCATGCAAATGATATCCATGAAGACAGGTAACTGATTCTGCACATTGACTAGCTGTGCAATTATTTCTGTGTGTACATGGACTCCTTTTGTTTTCTCAGAGCAACAAAGCTTACCAATTGTAGTTGTTTACATTTCTAAAGAGTTTCACAACCACCTACTTGCTCATGTTGCTCTAAGACCTTACGCACCAACCAAGAAAATACTTAAATGCCACCAGAAAGGATGACAAATAAATATTCAATGAGCTTCTGCTTTAGGAAGGAATTTTGAGTAATGCTGGGGAGTAGACGAGTAAATATATGATCACACCCCTGTTCTGTCTAAGTTTAGAACTCGGTCACAGAGATGCACACAAAGGACCCGTGCTTCACAGCAAATAGGATGTACTTAAGGAACCACGAGGGAAAATCAGTACATGAAAGATAATTCTGGCCAGAAATGGCTGAAAATCCATGTGTTGAAGATGGACAAAAACAAAGCACACAATATGAAAAGTAATTAACTATATTTAGCACATTCTGTACTAAGGGGCAGGGAGACCCGGGTGTCATTCACCACACAGATTCAGCAGCAGAGGCAGAGGAAAGTGGCTTACCTTCCTTAATGGAGGGCACCTGTTCAGAGGAGGCCTGAGATGCTAATCCAGCTCATTGATTCCAGATACTGTGCTAGTTTCTACATTACAAGTAAAGTGTCAGACAGACCTAAAATAAAAGAAGCAAATATACACTATTTAACTGGATGCCTGAAGAGCTTGATCTGCACTGTAGAAAAGTTAACATCTGCCGAAGAAATTTTATAAACAGACTCCCAAGTCATTAGAATGTACTTCATGATAAAGCACTGTGTATATTTGGGTTAACTGTGAAGATTATATAACTTGTTTATACATATGCTTAAGTAACAACATTTGCATTTTGGAATCAAAATAGCCTCATGTTACAATACTCTTTAAGGAAAATAAAATAGTTCCCAACAATTAACATTTTGTAAGCTATAAGTGGTTTTGAGTTCTTAAAGAAACCTTCCTAAGTATTGATGCTATATTCAAACAAAAGTTTAAATGACAATGAAAAGGTATGAGGAGAGGAGACTGTAGACTCGATAAGTAAGGCTCTGGAAAAAGCCATTTAATACCTTGATAATAAATAAGACCCAAAGACAAATAGACAGTAGTATAATGAAGGCTGATTTCAAGGAAGTACACAGTCATAGACAGGTTACAAAACACTCAACAGTCTATGCACTCTTTCATACCTAACATATACAAGGCAGTTGAAGGACAGCGATTTGCTGATGCTTTCCTTCAGAGAGGACTGAGTTTTGCACACTGCTTTCTGTAGGTATACATGAATAGATGGCCTCCTCTTCAAGTAAAATCAAATATGACAAAATTTTGTGGAACCCCTCACAGAGATTCAAATTTCAAATTAGGTGCATTATAAATGTGATGGCAGCCAGGAGAGAAGGCAGAGGAAGCTGGCAAGTTTCTGGACAGTGGTGTGAGGGCTGTGCTTGCTGTGTTGTGGCTTGGCCATACTTTCACTTCCTGTAGACATAAAATACAGAGTGCTTCCACAGAACCAGATGTGGTACAGATTCATCAGCCATCATAGTGTGATAGGGCCATGTAGGGGGAATATGTTGTGGAAGCAGGAGTTTGGAGGGACCTTGGATCATAGGAAGTACAGTGGCAGAGAATCCTGCAGGTACAGGAGTCACTGTAGCAACTGTGGACATGCCTCATGAAAGAGGAGATGTATTTTAAATCTCTCATTCCACTCCTAATCCCATCCCAGAAGGAAATCCAAAGCAGTAGGCAGAAGGAGGTGGAGGGATAAACAAAGAAAGACAATTACACTTTATTCCACACATCTGTGTATCTATCTCTTCTTCTACTGCATATAATATCTCGAAACTGACCATGTCTGTTTGGATGACAATGACTGAATTAACATAGTATTTTAATATTCCCAGTGCTGATTGGATGGGGGTTTGGTTGTTTGCTTTGTTTTGATTTGATGTTTTGAGATGGAGGTCTCGCTATGCAGCCTGGCTAGCCTCAAACTTAAGACTCTTACTTCAAGCTTTTTGAGTGGCTTGATTACAAACATGTGCCTGGATGCCAGACCAGACACTATTGAACTTTTAATGTATACGTGTTAAAAATTGTTCAGACTGTAGGATCTACCTACAAGCTTTTTTCTTCAACAATTGTATATGTTTATGGTGGAGTTTTGGGAATTTAAATCACTATTAGCTCTCCGCTCTCCCATAAATTCTTCTTCCCAACAATTCTTCCCACTTCGATATCATTTTTAACCCAGAGAGCCTAGGTGCTGAGTGTGACCTCATGTTGAAATGTAATGAGAACAGTTTTGTTCAGGTCCAGTTCAGGTAATCACACAACCAGGAGTTCATAAGAACAATGGCTGTGACTTGTTCAGAAGATAATGGTTTATAGCACTTCCCCCAACCTATGAATCTTACTCTTTTTACCACCACTTCTGAAGTGTTCCCTGAGCATTGGGGAGGTGACACAGATACTCCATTCAGGGCCAACCATTTCAGAATCACTTGCCCATGAAATGTGACCTGTCAAGTCTCTGTATTAAGCACTGTCAAAAGAAGCCCTCTATTGAAGACTGAACTGAGCACAGCACTAATTTAAGGGTATAAAGGTAAGTAATAGATGGCATTCTGATGCCATGTGTATTAAACAAACATGTAAGGACCACGTTGGGCGCCATTTGTAAAGAGTATGGTTTTTCCTCCCACCACTTGGTCTTGTCCCACCGCTGCGCCAGCCCCAATTAACACACCAAGACTCTGTATTTGATATAATTCTGTTGGCCCATTACTAATTTCTTATCGGCTAGCTCTGTCTTAAATATTAACCCAGTTCTATGTATTTCCACATGGTCTTACTGAGAGCGGAGGAATGGCAGTTCTGTTCTCTCCAGACTCTCAATCTTGACCCCTCCTTACACTTCCTATTTCCTCCTTGTCTCCTAGTCCCTCCTATCTTCCTTTCCTATTGGCCAACAGTGCTTTATTCATTAACCAGTATGAGAAACATATACAGAATGACATCTCCCATCACAAACAAACAGAAGTAGGTGTTCCACTAGGGCCTATGGCCTCCCTAGTCATGGGATCTTGACCAGGTTCCCTCCTGTGAAGGATTCAATCTAGTAATAAAGCAGTTGATTACCCACAGTGTGCCAATGGACATATCTTTCCCAAAAGGCCATTGTTGTAGCTCATGGAGATACACAGCGGGGTAGAACCATTGTTTATTTTCTCCCTCAGAAGGTTTTATAATACCTTTTGGAACTATGAAAAGCAGGCAGCAAGGAGAAAGCCCCCAGTTCTGATCAAGTTTGGCTTTTGTAAATCTTACAAGTGTGGTATCTTCAGCAATAGGAATTGAGAATATGGTCTAGTTCTGATGGACAGCCAAGAGCAATGGGAACTGCCTGTATTGATTGTTTGGGGGTTTGGAGCCTCCCTTGCCAACAACTTCTATTTAGGTTTCAAACTAGATGATCTCCGTGCAATAACAATAATGCCAGTGAAGTAGAAAGGATTATTTTTGAGTATATCTCATTAGTTGTTTTAAAATTTTTATTACTGTCTCTGTATAGCTTTGTATGAAGATTTGAGCACACTACAGTGTAAATGTGTAGACCATAGGAAAACTTTTACTAATCAGCTCTATACCTCTATTTTTATTTACCTTCCAAGGGCATCAGGTTGCATGGCAAGCTCTTTTATCTGCTGAGTCACCCCTCCCTTGTGTTCCTGATTAGTGTGTGTCAGTGTCTATCATCTATGCTAGAATGTTAACTGGCTTGATACAGTACAGGACTTGTTCAGGCAACTACAGGTTCTGTGTGTTCGTGAAAGCATCCATCATGTCACATCTAGAAGATATTGATTCACCCCAGTCCTCCATGACCTTCAGCTGTTAGAATAGTTTCACCCCTCTTCCACAATGGTCCTTAAGACACACCAAATGGTGTCTGAACACTGCATAGATACACAGTTAAAGTGTAGACTTCAATTTATTTTGAGTTTTTTTTCTATTTGTTTATTTTAATATTTTTTTAAACTCTAATTAATTTTATAAATTTTTTACATGTCGATCCCAGCTCCCTCTCCCTCCCTCCCTCCCTCCTTCCCTCACTTTTACCCTCTCTTCCCTCTCACATGCACCCAGACCACCCTCCCCCCTTCCCTCCACCCTAATTCCATTTTTAGGGCAATGCCATCCAGGTGTGGTCATATAGATCTGACAGGTCAATTGAAGTACGGACTAGGGCTTCTCTCCTGTATCTAGGTTAAGGCAGTTATCCCTCCATTGGGGCTGTGTTCTCAAGGTTCTTTTGTGCATCAGGGATAGATACATTCTGGTTCCACTGTCTGAGGTCCTTTAGACTGCTCAGTCCTTCTGGCTGAGACCCATATTCGGGGGGGGGGGGCTGAGTCAGTCCCATGCTGGATTCCCAGCTATCAGTCTGGGGGCCATTAGCTCCTCCTTGTTCAGGCCAGCTGTCTCTATGTGTTTCTGCAACCTGGTCTTGTCCTCTCCATCTGCATCTGGGTTCTAGTTCGACTCAGTGTTTAGGCATGGGTGTTTGCTTCTGTTTCCAACAGGTATTACTATCCGGGAAGGGCATTTATGATAGCCTTTCTACAGATGGTCTTGTAGGTCTCTAGACCTTTCTTTGGGTTCAATTTTCTCTTCAAACCAATATTGGCTCCCTCTTTTATGTTCTCTCTCTCTCTCTCTCTCTCTCTCTCTCTCTCTCTCTCTCTCTCTCTCTCTCTCTCTCCCTCCTGTATTCTATTTCTACCCAGACTCAATCTTCCTAATCGCACATGTTTTCCTCTCCTTCCCCTCTCTTTCTCCTACTTCTCTCTCCATTCACTGCCCCCCCACTTCCCCTGTGCTCCGGGAGACTTGTCCCTTCCCGCTTCTGTGAGGGACTTTATATGAATCTCTTAGACTACACCTTGTATAGTATAGTTCCTCTGGTGTGAATTATAGGCTGGTGATCCTTTGCTCTAGGTCTAAAATCCATATATGAGTGAGTACATACTATGTTCCCCTTTTTGTGACTGGATTACCTCATTCAGGATGGTTTCTTCAAGTGCCATCCACTTGCCTGAGAGTTTCAAGACACCATTATTTTTTTTCTGCAGAGTAGTATTCCATTGTGTAGATGTGCCACATCTTCTTTATCCATTCTTCAATTGAGGGGCATCTAGGTTGCTTCCAGGTTCTTGATTTTACAAATAGTGCTGCTATGAACATAGTTGAGCAGATGTCTTTGCTGCATGGATGTGGATCATTTGCATATATGCCTAAGAGGGGGATTTCTGGGTCCTGTGGTAGCCCACAGACTGGGAAAAGATTTTCACCAATCCTATATCCGACAAAGGGCTGATCTCCAAAATAGTCAACAGAACACCAAACAACCCTATTAAAAAATGGTACAGAACTGAAGAAAGAATTCTCAATAGAGGAAATCAAAAAGGCTGAAAGACACTTAAGAAAGTGCTCACCATCTTTAGCTATCAGGGAAATGCAAATCAAAACAATTTTGAGATACCATCTTACTCCTGCCAGAATGGCTAAAATTAGAAACACCAATGACAACTCATGCTGGAGAGGATGTGGAGAAAGGGGAACACTCCTCCACTGCTGGTGGGAGTGAAACTCATACAGCCATTTTGGAGATCAGTATGGCGGTTACTCAGGAAAATGGGATTTTGAGTTTCTGAGTCAAATGCCTTCCACAATACAAAGTTGTGTTCTGAATATCAAAACTAATATGTAATCATTTGTGTTGTAAGTAATAATTGTACCAAGCTACCCTGATACAATACAGGAGAGTACTAGAGACAGCTATGATCCCTGGGAGTCAGAGATTGATGGGAGTCATCTACATGACACAAATCAAAGTAATGTCTGCCTGAAAGGTTACCAATAGCAGGATGAAGATATTAGAGATAACTGTGGTACATCAATAGTCTGCATGTACGTATATACAAATTATGGTTATGCAGCTATTTTCATACATGTACATAAGACCCCTGTAATTTTCTAATGTATGCTGTAGCTCACAGAAAATAATATTAAAAGTATATTGAAGTAGCCTTAAACTTCTCATGGTTTTAACCACCTCAAAATTACAATGCTCACATGTACACATGTGCACACGTGTGAATACACACACACACACAGAGAGACACAGAGAGAAAGAGAGAGAGAGGGAGAGAGGGAGGGAGAGAGAGACAGAGAGAGAGAGCTTGTGCTTTCTGCTACTTATATCTTTTTATTGTTTGTTCTCATCTGTTCTTCCTTGCATGTTAACATAAACTTCATAATGACCACAGGAAGAATCCTCCAACGGGGTGTTATTGTCATTCCAACATAGATTGTTCTTCATTTGGGGCTTTTCTGGCCCTGAGGAATAGATCCTTGGCCTGATTTAGAGGCTGGTCAGCAGGTAGTCAGGCAAGAAGTGGTTCTAAGGGTTAATCTAAAGGGGAGGCTGCAAAAAGTCCTGGGAAGGAGTGAATAACATTTGTGTACCATGTGATGTGTGTCATGACTTCTTAACTTTCCTTTTGGAAGTACGGAGGTAGTCATGAACAATATGTAAATAAATATATATGACTGTGTTCTAATAACACTTTGCTCAGAAAAAAGTAGGCAAACAAGTCAGTTATATTTGCTCATAAATCACAGCATGCCGACATTATTGTCCACATATTTCTTCATCCAGTGTTACAAACCTTTGAGGTCTTTTAAAATCTTTGGGTTTGGGGTTAGACCAGCAGTATTTCCATGCATTCTTTATTTCATTATTTGATTCTAAATTTCAATCAGTCTGTTTTACTGATGTCTGAAGACATAATCTGTGTAACCAAATAAGCATAAGAGAAAATAATTTTTAAAAGAAACATAGCATCACATAAAATAAAAACAGCATTTCCAACTCTTTGCAAATGTTATCTACAATATTTAAAAAACCCACAGTGTACATTTTGGCTTTTATAGCCTTTATGTTAATAAACATCAGCCTTGGGGTTCCCAGCTCCTCTATGGTATGCATATGGATCATGTACAGAATTACCTAGCGAAATTCAAATAAAAGAGAAGACTTTGAGTCATGCAATAATGCATCTCTTTGCCTCAAGAGAAGGCAAGCATTGAGTTTGCATTCTGTCTGGCCAGATGAGAATTCATTACAGCTTTTCTGTTTCTGTGATCATTTGGCACAAGGTTTTAACAATGTAGTGACTTTATCCAAGGTGTTGAAAAATATAAGTCCCTAGAGTTAATTATAAGCAGATTTGTCCTTGGTAAAAAAAAAATGTGTTTTATTTCAATTACAAATACAAAAAGACTGAATAATGTAATAAAGGTCTCTGGACCAGCGAGTGATGGTCTGGTGTTTTATCCTGTAACCCCAACTGAAAGTATGGCTACTGGAGTACAGGCCTGTGGGCAGGTAACCAAGCTGTGTCCCACAACTTCCCATTACTGTGAACGACTTTACCCATTCTCCTTCTATGCCAGAGGTGTTGCAAGACTAGTGTATTTCACTCTGAGATTTAAAGAGGCAACATTTATTGGGAATTTTATGTTTATTATTATTATTTTTAATTATGTGTAATTGTGTCTGCAAGTGGACATGTGCATGCCAATGCAGATGTCATAGGAGGTCAGAAGTGTTGGATCCCCAGGAACTGAAGTTACAGGCAATTGTGTGCACAGTGGCATGTGTTCTGGAACCTGAGCTCAGGTGCTCTGGAAGATCAACAACCAAGAAGGACCTATTTTTGTTTTCCAAAAAAAAAAGTTTGTGATAGTCTTTCCAAAACACATCTTTAAAATATACTAATGTAATTGTCACTTTTCTTAAGGTTTTAAAGAGGGCATATAGTTTTTATTCTATTGAATGCTTACTCAGTGACACAAAGAGGAAAAACTGGACAACACAATGACAGTTTGATTGAAAAATGAATATATTTTCCTTTAGGTACAAATAATTTTTTTCATGACTTCATGCTTTCTGGAAAATTTTAGATCCTTTTTCTTGAACTGTTTATTATTTATTTGGTCTTGATGCATGCATATATGAAATGTTAGTCTTCTTTATTTGGTCATACTTTGACTATGCACCAGGCTTCTATCTGTTCTTCAGGTATCTGAGCAATTAGAAACAACTTTGTGCCTACACCAAACACTACCATTCTAAACGTATCTCTTCTAATTGAATCACAGCTTTAAGAGTTATCTCTGTAAAAGGGAAATTCTTAATGCACATTCAAATCATATGCCATAGCTGATGGTTCCCTAAAATTGATCCAAGCTGCTCTAGTTGATATGTTCATAGATAACAACATTTACACATTTATTTTCCACCTGTCTTGACTTTGTGGATCTCACTTTAAACTTGAGACAAGTACCTGGAAATTAGGTCAGAAAACATAAGTGCCCCAGCATTCTGAGGAAAGGAGCTATGTCAATGTAAAGCACTGATTTTATTATGAAACCATTTCTTTATTAACTTCCACTTCTGTGCCAACAAATACTCTCCAAATGTTTGATTTTATCTCCAACTGTTTGGCATGTAGCCCACAGCAGTCATCTAATACCTTTGGTAATACACATCAAGCTTGCAAATATTGCATTACTAACTAAAACTTTCACTAAATAATCAAGGGAATCTTAAACATAAAAATAAACCAACAATCTCAACTATGGAAACAATTGAAGCAAAATTGAGAAATCTGAAACCAGGCTTCACAAATAAGAGTTTTCTACTTCTATCTCATAATAATATTCCATTTATTAGGAAGAAGCAGCATAATTTACATCAGATATTATTATTGGTCTAAAACATGTTACATCCCAAGTCTTATCTACAACACACGATCCACCCTACTCATGGGAAAGACATCAGAGGACAGGTAAAGTTTTTTTTCATATAATATATTTATTCTTTTAAATTTTATTTTACATTCCAACTACAGTTCTCCCTCCTACCCATCCTCCAGTGCCCCCCCCCATTTACCTCTCCCCCCCATCCCATCACACACTTCCTCATTTGTAAAGGCTCCCATGAGAAGTCAACATGTGTTGCTTGGGTACCAAGGTGATTGTTGCCTCGTAAAAAGAGTTTGGTAATGAACCTTCTGTTTCTATTGTGTGGAACAATTTGAGGAGTATTGGAATTAGCTCTTCCTTGAATTTCTGGTAGAATCCTGCACTCAAGCCATTTGGCCCTGGGCTTTTTTTTTTTTTTTTTTTTTTTTTTTTTTTTTTTTTGGTTGGTTATAGGTCTATTTAAGTTGTTTATCTGATCTGGATTTAATTTTGGTAAGTGATAGTTATCCAAAAATTTGTCCATTTCCTTTGAATTTTCAAATTTTGTGGAGTACAGGTTTTCAATGTATGACCTGAAAATTGTCTGGATTTCCATAGTGTCCATTGTTATGTCCCCCTTTTCGTTTCTGATTTTGTTAATTGTTTTTTGGTTAGCTTGGATAAAGGTTTGTCTACCTTGTTGGTTTTCTCAAAAAACCAACTCTTTGTTGCACTGATTTTTTTGTATTATTTTCACTTTCAGTGTTTCTAGTATTGGTGTTACATTTAGGAAATGGTCTCCAGTGCCAATGTTCTCAAGGCTATTTCCCACTTTCTCTTCTATAAGGTCCAATGTAGGTGGATTTATGTTGAGATCCTTGATCTACTTTGATTTGAGTTTTGTGCATCTGATAGACATGGATCTATTTGAAGTCTTCTATATGTTGACATCCAGTTTTTGCCAGCATGATTGGTTAAAGATGATTTCTTTTTTCCATTGTACCATTTTGGCTTTTTTTTTTTTCAAAAATCATATGTTCAAATGTGTGTGGATTAATGGCAGGGTCTTTGATTTAATTCCATTGATCAACCAGTCTGGTTTTATTCCAATACCAAGCTGTTTTTATTGCTATAGCTCCAGAGTAGAGTTTGAAGTTAGGGATGGTGATGCCTCCAGAAGTCCCTTTATTGTATAGGATTATTTGAGCTATCCTGGGTTTTCTGTTTTTCTATATGAAGCTGACTATTATTCTTTCCAGGTCTATTAAGAATTGTAATGTTGATTTATACATTGGGTAAAAGTAGTGGATGATCAAATCCTATCACAGGAAAAAAAAACTTGATTATCACATTATGAGAATCCTTCTGGGGGATTTATTCTCTAGCCTGTTATGTTTTCATCTTAGTGGAGGCAGCTGTACTTGTTATCGCATCCTGCCACATCATCTGTCATCTAACTACTGCAGAGAATTCCCTCTGCAGCCCAGGACATTCATGAGTTTATATTACTGCCATAAATTGTGAAACTGTAAGTTCTATACAAATAATTCCATGTCTCTTGTATATATTGCACCAATTGGTTAATCATATAATCTCTACCATGGGATTTCTGGAATGGTTCTATCTTTTAAAACAATGTTTTAGAAGACATTTTTTTTTGACAAAAGTTTTTTAAAGTGAAGTTGACCAATCTGAGGAAAGCTATATGATTAGAATGTATGGTTTTCTTTAATGTCACAATTCAACATAGTGAGTCATTTCTTCAATAGAGTGATTCAAAAGTAAATTCTTACAGCATGGATATAGTAATATTTGTCATATACAAGTTTTTTTAAGGGATCAGTCTATCAAATGAGAGTAGTTGGTTCCTGGACATAAAACTAACTTCCCAGTTCTTCTGCTTCTTTTGGAGGGTTAAATAATATCTATAAGCAAACCCCAAATTCCAAAAGATCCAGCCATTAAGGAGGTGAGTGAGTTTTTTGCAATTGGTACAATTCTCCCACAGGAAAAGTGAAGTATACACATGCTGCTTCACCAACTAAACTTTTTAATTAGTATGATCTACTTTTACCACATTAAGATGAAATGTTCCCGGTGAAATGTCTTACTAGCATGAGAAAGCCTTAGCTCAGAATACAATATTTATGAAACTTTCACCTGATAAAGGACAATTTTTCAAAGCATACACACACACACACACACACACACACACACACACACACACACACACACACACACTAGCAATTAATAGTACTTAACAGGTAGTTAACAAAATGCCCAGTACAAAATTCATCTAAAAGTCAGAGCAAATTAGATGAACTGTGAACCATTTTCTGAAACCTCACTAAAGAAGAGAGGTAGATAACAGGTAGATAAAGGAAAGAGGAGATAAAGGAAAACATTTAATTTGGGTGGCTTGCAGTTTCAGAGGTTAGTCCAGTATCATGGTGGAACATGTAGGCATCTAGGCAGGCATGGTGCTGTTGAAAGAGATGAGAGTTGTATATCTTAATCCACAGGCAACAAGAAGTGAAGTGTGACATTGGGCATAGCACAAGCCTGAAATCACACCCCCACAGACACACTTCCTCCAACAGGTAACACCTTCTAATAGAGACACTCCCTTTAGTGGTCATTTTCTTTCAAACCACCATTGCAGGTATGCATTTAAAATGATGCTTAACCTCACGTAACATTAACCAATCGATATCATTAAAACTAAAACAGGAGAACCACTACATGCCTATTAGTATAAAATCTGGATTAGCAATAACACCAAGTGCTGGAGGCAATGTGGAGGAATAGGAATGCTTATCTATATAGAGCTTGAGAAAATGCAAACTAATGTAATAAAATGGGTAAGCAAATTGCATGACTCTACAAGCTCTTACAAAGCTAAATATAAGCACTCTTTTTGAGTCAGGTGTTACAGTCCTTGGTATTTGCCCATAAGAAATACCAAGGAAAACCTTTGTCCATATAAAAGTGATATGTATTGGAATTTATGGAAAATCTATTCCTAACTACCAAAAAACTGAAGATGTCTTTCAGGGAAATGGACACTAAAATTGTAGTACATTCAGACTATAGTTTATGACTCAGTGCATTTAAAATGAGCTATAATAAACCAAAAGAAATGGAAAGTGCAGAAGTGGTGTGTGTGTGTGTGTGTGTGTGTGTGTGAGCACGTGTGTGCATAAGATGCCCCTCTGAAACCATACTTCCTATGTGAAAAGAAGGGAAGGAAAAAGTCCACAGAGGGCAGAGTTGGAGACAGTGGGGAAGTAAGGAAAAGTAGAAAGAGAACATAGGATTTTTCAGGCAGTAAAAACAACCTTTATTGATCATCATCTACATCATGTACAAAAGTTACTTTACTGTAAACTGAGTACTTTGGGTGATTATGATGTGTCATTTTTAATAAATGTGCCATTTTGATAATGTAGTTGGAGATGCTGTACATGTGTAAGGAAAGGGGGATGTGTGAAATTTTTGTACTTTGCTTTTAATTTCTCTGTGAAACTGTCATCATTAATTAATAGCAACATGTTTTATTTAAAAATAAATGCTATATTTGACATGAATTAATTACTTTAAGATTTCTTTAAGAAAACCAACACCATGTTTGTAAGTCCATTTTGCAAGAAGAGAACAAAAGTCCCCAAAAATTGTGCTCTGATCTTCACACATGAGCCACTCTCACACATGTACACAAAAACAATGAATGATATAAAACTATGCAAAACCTATACAATTGTTCATAAATCTCTATATTCAGGGGAACTAACAGGCCATGTGTCAACAGATAGTTCAATGAACTACTTTGGTGATGTCAAACAAGATAACCCACCATGTAACATAATCTGGCTATGAATAACTGGAGATTTACTATGCATTAAAGAAATTCAATTTTGAATTTATACTGTCTGTAATTTATTTCATACTCATTTATTCATAATTATAAGCAAGACGTTTGCCTGATGCCAAAGCCAACTCAATAATGAAGGGTTTTGGCAACTGGTCCACTTGAATATAGAAGATCCCATTAATACGCATGTATGAGGCAAATGACAGACAAGAAGTTAGGCTGTACCTTTTCATCATGGCTGCAATTGTTGCATGTCTGTAATACCAAGTTTCCTTAAATAATGGTATGTGTTATTAGTGTTCCCTAAATTAATGCTATGTACTCATTTTTTGATTTATGCTTTTTAGTTTGTTTTATATTTTTCTTAATTTATATATCAATCACAGTTCCCTCTCCGTCAGACATTCACATGCCTACAGACCCCCATCACAAACCATTCCCCACCCACACTACACAGGGAGGGTGAGAACTTCCAGGTGAGATCATTAAAATCTGTCAAATCATTTTGGGTAGGGCCTAAGCCCTCCCTTGTATCGCTAGGCTAAGGGAGTATCCCTCCATGGGAGATGTGCTCCCAAATTCTTTTCATGCACCAGGGACACATCCTGGTTCTACTGTCAGAGGTCCCATTGACTGTTCAGGCCTTTTTGTTTTTCTTTTTTTTTTTTTAATTTACTTTTTTATTTTACATGTTGATCCCAGTTCCCTCTCCCACCCACCCTTCCTCCCTCTTACCCTCTCCCCCACCCCCCACATGCATGCGAACACCCTCCTCTCCCACCTCCCCACCCACACTCCACATTTAGGGCTATGCCATCCAGGTGGGGTCATGTAAATCTGACAAGTCATTTGAAGTAGGGACTAGGATTTATCTCCTGTCTCTAGGTTAAGGGAGTATCCCTCCATGGAGGATGTGTCCCCTAGGTCCTTTTGTGCACCATGGGTACATCCCACTGTCTGAGGTCCCCTAGACTGCTCAGTCCTTCTGGCTGAGACCCATGTTCAGGGGGTCTGAGTCAGTCTCATGCTGGATTCCCAGCTATCAATCTGGGGGTCCGTTAGTTCCTCCTTCTTTAGGTCAGCTGTCTCTATGTGTTTCTGCAGTGTGGTCTTGTCCTCTCTCTCTGTATCTGGATTCTAGTTCAACTCAGTGTTTAGTTATGGGTGTTTGCTCCTGTTTCCCAGAGGTACTATATGAGGCTCCATGATGGTGGATAAGTTAGTTGTTGATCTCAATATCAAGAAAGGGCATTTATGGTAGCCTTTCCACTGTTGCTCAAATTGTTAGTTGGTGGCACTCTTGTAGGCCTCTAGAAATTTCTCTAGGTTCAGTTTTCTCTTCAAACCAATAATGGCTCCCTCATTTATGTTCTATCTATCTATCTATCTATCTATCTATCTATCTATCTATCTATCACCTGTCTTCTATTTCTCCCCCTGACTCAATCTTCCTAGTCCCACGTGCTTTCCTCTTTTTCCCTTCTCTTTCTCCTAGTTCCTTCTCCATTCACTGCCCCCCACACAATTCCCATATGCTCTGGGGGACTTGTGCCTCCCCCCTTCTCTGAGGACCTTATATGAATCTCTCAGAATCCTCCTTGTATCTTGATTCCTCTGGCGGTGTGAATTATAGGCTGGTGATCCTTTGCTCTATGTCTACAATACATGTATGAGGGAGTATATACCATGTTCCTCTTATTGTGACTGGGTTACCTAATTCAGGATGGTTTCTTCAAGATCCATCCACTTACTTGCGAATTTCTAGATTCCATTATGTTTTTCATTGTGTAGATGTGCCACATCTTCTTTATGCATTCTTCAGTTGAGGAGCATATAGGTTGCTTCCGGGTTCTTGCTATTACAAACAATGCCACTACAAACATACTTGAACACATGTCTTTGTTGCATGGATGTGGGTCATTTGGGTATATGCTTAAGAGGGGGATTGTCGAGTCCTGTGGTAAACTAATTCCCATTTTCCTGAGGAACCGCCATACTGATCTCTAAAATGGCTGTACCAGTTTGTACTCCCACCACCAGTGGAGGAGTGTTCCCCTTTGTCCACATCCTCTCCAGCTTAAATTTTCATTGGTATTTCTAATTTTGGCCATTCTGGCAGGAGTAAGATGGTATCTCAAAGTTGTTTTGATTTGCATTTCCCTGATAGCTAAGTATCTTGAGCACTTTCTTAAGTGTCTTGCTTTCTTTGTTATTTCCTCTATTGATAATTCTCTTTTCAGTTCTGTACCCCATTTTTAATAGGGGTTATTTGGTGGGGTTTTTTTTTTTTTTGACTAGTTTCTTGATTTCTTTGTAAATTTTGGAGATCAGCCCTTTGTCAGATGTAGGATTGGTGAAAATCTTTTCCCAGAATTAGGGCTGCCATTTTGTCATGTCTACTATGTCCTTTGCCTTACAGAAGCTTCTTAGTTTGAGGAGGTCCCATTTATTAATTTTGATCTCAGGGTCTGTGCTATAGGAATTATGTTCAGGAAGCACTCTCCTATACCAATTTGTTCAACAATACCTCCTACTTTCTATTCTAAGAGGTTCAGTGTGGCTGGATTTATTTTCAGGTCTTTGATCCATTTGGACTTGAGTTTTGTGAGTGGTGATAGACATGGGTCTATCTGCAGTCTTCTAAACACCATCATCCAATTGTGCCAGCACCATTTGTTGAAGATGCTTTCTTTTGTCCATTGTATACTTTTAGCTGCTTTGTCAAATATCAGGTGTTCGTATCAAGGTTAATATCAGGGCTTTCGATTCAATTCCATTGGTCTACCTGTCTATTTTTGTGCCAATACCAGGCTGTTTTCAGGACTATAGCTCTGTAGTAGAGCTTAAAGTCAGAAAGGGTGATGCCTCCTGAAGTTCCTTTATTGTACAGGGTTGTTTTGGCAATCCTAGATATTTTGTTTTACCATATAAAGTTTATTATTATTCTTTCAAGGTCAGTGAAGAATTGTGCTGGGATTTTAATGGGGATTTCATTGAATCTGTAGATTGCTTTTGGCAAGATTGCCATTTTTACTATATTTAGCCTACCTATCCAAGAGCATGGGAGATCTTTCCATTTTCTGGTATCTTCTTTAATTTCTTTATTTAGAGCCACAATGTTCTTATTATATATGTCTTTCACTTGTTTGGTAAGCCTTACCCCAAGATACCTTATGTTATTTGTGGCTATTGTAAAGGGTGATGTTTCTCTGATTTCTTTCTCAGCCCCTTTGTCATGGGAATAAAGTAGGGCTACTGATTTTTTTTTTTTTGAGTTTTTCTTGTATCCTGCTACTTTCTGGAGGTGTTTATCAGCTGTAGGAGTTCCCTGGTAGAGTTTTTTTGGATCACTTCTGTAAACTATCATATCATCTGCAAATAGAGACACTTTGACTTCTTTCTTTCCAATTTGGATCCTCTTGATCTCCTTTTTGTTGTCTTATAGCTTTAACTGGTACTTCAAGTACAATATTGAAGAGATATGGAAAGGGCAGCCTTGTCTTGTTCCTGATTTTAGAGGAATCGCCTTAAGCTTCTCTCCATTCAGTTTGATGTTGGCAGTTGGTTTACTGTATATTGCTCTTATTATGTTTAGACCTTTATCATGAAAGGATGTTGAATTTTGTAAAAGGCTTTTTCAGCATGTAAGGAGATGATCATGTGGTTTTATTTTTTGAGTTTGTTTATATAGTGGATCACGTTGATAGATTTTCCCATGTTACACCATTCCTACAACCCAGTTGTAGGATGAAGTAGGATGAAGCCTACTTGGTCATTGTGGATGATTTCTCTGATGTATTCTTGGATTCAGTTTTCCCAGTATTTTATTGAGTATTTTTTCATCCATGGTCATCAGGAATATTGGTCTGTAGTTTTCTTTCTTAGTTGTGTGTTTGTGTGGCTTGGATACCAAGGTTATTCTGGCTTCGTAAAAAGAATTTTGTAATGAACCTTCTGTTTGTATTGTGTGGAACAATTTGAGGAGTATTGGTATTAGCCCTTCCTTGAATTTTTGATAGAATCCTGCACTCAAACCATCTGGCTCTAAGCTTTTTTTGGTTGGAAGTCTTTCAATGACTGCTTCAATTACCTTTGGGGTTATAGGTCTATTTAAGTTGTTTGTCTGTTCTTGATTTAATTTTGGTAAGTGATAATTATCCAGAAATTTGCCCATTTCCTTTGAATTTTCAAATTTTGTGGAGTACAGATTTTAAAAGTATGACCTGAAAATTGTCTGGATTTCTTCTGTGTCTGTTGTTATGTTCCCCTTTTCGTTTCTGATTTTGTTAATTTGCATGTTCTCTCACTGCTTTTTCATTAGTTTGGATAAAGGTTTGTCTAGCTTGTTGATTTTCTTGAAAAACCAACTCTTTGTTGCTTTGATTTTTTTTTATATTGCTTTCCTGGTTTCTATTTTATTGATTTCAGCCCTCAAATTGATTATTTCCTGGTGTCTATTCCTTCGGGGTGAGTTTGCTTCTTTTTGTTCTAAGGTGTTCAGTTGTGCAGTTAATTCTCTAATGTGACTATCCTCTGTTTTCTTCATATGGGCACTTAGTGCAATGAACTTCCCTAGTAACACTGCTTTCAAGGTGTACCATAAGTTCAGGTATGTTATGTCCTCATTCTCGTTTAATTTTAGGAAGTCCTTAAATTCTTTATTTTTTCTTTGACCCAGGTATGAGGTATGCTGTAGTTTTGCATTGTTCAGTTTCTATAAGTTGGTAGAATTTCTAGATTTGTGTTGTTGATGAATTCTGATTTTAAAGCATGGCCGTCTGATAATATACAGGGGACTATTACAATTCTTTTTTATCTGTTGAGGTTTGTTATGTCACCTAGTATGTGGTCGATTTTAGAGAAGGTTACATGTGGAGCAGAGAAGAAGGTATATTCTTTTGTATTTGGATTGAATGTTCTATAGATGTCTGTTAAACCCAATTGAGACATAACTTGTTAGTTCTTTTGTTTCTTTGTTAAGTTTCTGACTGGTGATCCTGTCTAGTGGTGAGAGTGGCATGTTGAAGTCTCCCACTATAAGTGTGTGAGGTTTAATGTGAGGTTTAAGTTGTAATAGCATTCTTTTACTAATGTTGCTGCCTTTGTATTTGGGGCATAGATGTTCAGAATTGAGACTTTGTGTTGATGGATTTCTCCTTCAATGAATGCGAAATGACCATCTCCATCTCTTTTGATTAATTTTCATTTGAACTCTAACTTGTTAGATATCAGGATAGCCACACCTGCTTCTTCTTGAGCCCATATGATTGGAAGATCTTTCCCAGCCCTTTACCCTTAGGTAATGTGTATCTTTAAAACTTAGATGTGTTTCTTGTATGCAGCACAAGGATGGATTCTGTCTTCGTATCCATTCTGTTAGCCTATGTCTTTTTATAGGCGAGTTAAGATCATTAATGTTGAGGGAGAGTAAAGATCATTGATTGTTAATGCTTGTTTGTTTTAGATTTGTTGTTCGCAGTGGTATTGTGGGTATATTTGTCCTGATTTACCCTTGGGTTCTGGTGAAGTGGGATTATCTATTGCCTATGTCTTTGTGAGCATAGTTAACTTCCTTGGGTTGGAGGTTTCCTTCCAAAACTTTCTCAGGGTTGAATTTGTAGATATGTATTATGAAAATATGGATTTGTCATTAAATATCTTGTTTTCTCCATCTATAGAGATTGAGAGTTTTGCTGGGTATAGTAGCTTGGGGTGGCATCCGTGGACTCTTAGTATTTGTAGAACATCTATCAAGGACCTTCTGGCCTTCAGGGTTTCCATGGAGAAGTCAGGTGTAATTTTGATATGTCCTAGTTTATATGTTACCTGTCCTTTTTCCTTTGCTGCTCTTAATATTCTTTCTTTATTCTTATGTTTTGATTATTATGTGTCGCAGGGTCCTTTTTTTTTTTTTTTTTTTTTTAACTCCAGTTTTTGGTGTTTGGTATGCTTCTTGTACTTTCTTGGGCATGTCCTTCTTCAGATTATGAAAGTTTTCCTCAATGATTTTGTTGAATATGTTTTCTGCACCTTTGAGCTGGGCTTCCTCTCTACCTATTATTCTTAGGTTTGGCTTTTTCACAGTGTCCCACACACATTTCCTGGATGTTTTGTGTTAAGGATTTGTTGTATTTACGATTTTGTTTGGTCGATGAATCAATTTCCTCATTTATCTTCAGCACCTGAAGTTCTTTCTTCCATCTCTTGAATTCTGTTGGTTATGCTCGCATCTGTAGTTCCTGACCATTTGCTCAGTTTTTCTATTTCCAGCGTTCCTTCGGTTTTTGTTTTCTTTATTATCTCTATTTCAGTTTTCAAGTATTGAACCATGTCCTTCATTTGTTTAATTGTTTTTTATTGGCTTTCTGTATTTTCTTTAAGAAATTTGTTCATTTCTTCCAATTTTTTCTTCCATTTCTTTAAGGGATTTTGTCACATTGTCTTTGAGGACCTCTATCTTTTTTATGATGATAATTTTTAAGTCATTCTCTTCTGCTTCATTAGATTTGGGGTGTTCAGGTCTAGTTGGTGTAGATTCCCTAGATTCTGGTGGTGTTATGCTTGTCTTTCTATTGTTAGGTGTTTTCTTGTATTGCCATCTTCCCATAGCTTCTTCCAGTAAGTGTTGGTAGGGTCTCTCCCTCTCTCTATGGTACTCCCCAGGTGGGCTTATGTGGGTCAGAGGTTTGATGTCTATAACTCTGGGTGCTCCAAGTTCTCTAGGAGGTCTCTCCACAGGCAGGGGCCTGGTGATGGGGGTCAAAAATCAGGCTCCAGCAGAAGACTGGCAATGGGAGTTAAAGATCCCAAAGGCTGGGACTCAGGATGTTCCTTAAGCTGATAGGCAGATCTAGCCTGGGCCTGGCACTCTCCAGCTGAGGCCTCTTTGGCAGAGGCCCTATGATGGGGGTCAAGGATCCAGCTAGCAGGAATTCAGAGTGGCCCTGCAGGGATAGGTGGATCTCTGGGAGGGGCCCAGAGCTCCAGTAGGGGACTGGCGGTGGGGGTCAGAGACCTGGAAGGTGGAAATTACGGGTGGATAGGCAGGTCTAGTGTACTCAGAGCAGCTCCAGGAAGTTCCCTGAAAGTGGCAAGATTGTTGGCTCCACCCTCTGTCTTAGTGCTCAACCACAGAGGTGGGACAGTAGGCAGGGTACGGCACAGGGTAGGGAGAGGGCAGGCTCTTGGTGGGGGTGGGTGGGGGTGTATCAGAGCTCCAAGAGTGCTCTCCATGGGGACAGGACACAGGGGCAGTGAGATCTGGGGTCAATCCAGGGAGTTCCCAGAGAAGGGTGTGGGGAAGAGTCCACCCAAATTGGTCCCAGACTTGCCTCTAGCCAAGGCCTGGCGATGGGGGTCAAAGACAGTGGGGGGGGGGTCAAAGACTGGGACTGTTAAGGCCTTCTGACCAAGACCCAATTTCAGAGGGTCTGCTCCATTCTATGCTGGTTTCCCAGCTATCACTCTGGGGTTCATGGTCAGCTGTCTCTGGGTTTCTGCATCCTGGTCTCACCCCTTTCTCATCACTTTCTCCTCTCTGCAACTGGATTACAGGAGTTAGGCTCAATGTTTAGCTGTGGGTGTCTGCTTCTGCTTCCATCAGCTACTGGACAGCATATAAGGTATTTATCAATCTCATTATCAGGGAAGGGTATTTAAGGCAACCTCTTCACTATTGCTTAAATTGTTAGTTGGGGTCAGTCTTGTAGGTCTCTAGACATTTCCCTAGTGCCTGACTTCTCTTCAAATCTATAATGGCTCCCTCTATTATGGTATCTCTCTCTCTCTCTTTTATTTTCTGTCCTCTATTCCTCCATCGACTCAATATTCCTCATCCCTCATGTTCTCCTCTCCCCTTCTTTACCCCTTCTCTTTCTCATAACTCCCTCTCCATTCATTTCCCCTTCCTCCACTCCCAATATGTTCAGGAGATCTTGTCCCTTTCCCCTTCTGTGGGGGACCATGTATGTCTCTCTTAGGGTCCTCCAAAGCTGTCCTTTCTCTCCAGATATCTTCAGTATTGTGCTTGGAGTTCTAGATAGAGCAATAAGACAACAAAAGGAGATAAAAAGGCATACAAATTGGAAAGGAAGAAGTAAAAAAGTCACTATTTGCAGATGATATGATAGTTACACAAGTAACCTGAAAAAGTCTACCAGAGAACTCCTACAGCTGATAAACACCTTCAGCAAAGTGACAGGATGCAAGATTAACTCAAAAATAATCAGTAGCCCTACTATATACAGATGATCAAGGGGCTGATCATCACCCTTTACAATAGCCACAAACAACATAACGTATCTTGTGGTAACTCTAACCAAAGAAATGAAAGGACTATATAGCAAGAATTTTGCATCTTTAAAGACAGAAATTAAAGAAGATACCAGAAAATGAAAATATCTTCCAAGCTCTTGTATAGATAGGATCAACATAGTAAAAATGGAAATGTGGCCTAAAGCAATCTACAAATATAATGCAATCCCAATCAAAATCCCAGCACAATTCTTCACAGACCTTGAAAAGATAATCCTCAACTTAATATGGAAATCAGAAGAACCAGGATATCCAAAACAATCCTGTACAATAAATGAACTTCCGGAGGCATCACCATCCCAGCTGTCAGCTCTAGTCCTGAAAACAGCTTGGTATTGGCACAAAAATATACAGGTAGACCAATGGAATCAAATTGAAAATTCTGATATTAACCAACACACCTACAAACACCTGATTTTTGACAAAGAAGCTAAATTTATACAATTGAAAAAAGAAGACTGCAGATAAATCCATATCTATCACTATGCACAAAACTTAAGTTCAGATGGATCAAAGACATTAACATGAATCCAGCCACACTGAACCTCTTAGAAGAGAAAATGTCAGGTACCCTTGAATGAATTGGTATAGGAGACTGCTACCTGAACCAGTAGCACAGACACTGAGATAAACAATTAATAAATGGGACCTCCTGAAACTGAGAAACTTCTATAAAGCAAAGAATACAGTAAACAAGACAAAAACAGCAGCCCACAGAGTGGGAAAAGATCTTCACCAACCCCACATCTAACAGAGAGCTGATCTCCAAAATATATAAATAATTCAAGTTGCTAGTTAAGAAAACACCAAATAAACCAATTATAAAGTGGAGTACAGAACTAAACACAGAATTCTCTATAGAGGAACCCAAAATAGCCAAAAAAAAAAAAAAAAACCAGAAAACAAAAAGCAAAACAAACAAACAAACAAACAAAAAACGCTTAAGAAAGCGCTCAACATCCTTAGCCATCAGGGAAATGCAAATCAAAACAACTCTGAGAAAACATCTTACTCCTGTCAGAATTGTTAAAATCTGAACCACCAATGACAGTTTATCCTGGGGAGGATGTGAAGAGTTGGGAACACTCCTTGGCTGCTGGTGGGAAAGCAAACTTATAAAGCCATTTTGGAAAAAAGTATGCCAGTTACTCAGGAAAATGGGAATTCATCCACCACAGGACCTGGCAATCCCCCTTTTAGGCATATACCCAAATAATCCAAATCTATGCAACAAAGACATCTGTTCAACTATGTTCATAGCAGCATTATTTGTAATAGCTAGAACCTGGAAACAACCTAGATGCTCCTCAACTAAAGAATAGATGAAGAAAATATGGTACTTTACACAATGGAGTACTACATAGTAGGGAAAACGAAACAAACAAAAAACAACAATGGAATCCTGAAATTTGCTGGCAAATGAATGGAACTAGAAGAAACCATCCTAAGGTAAACCAGTCACAAAAATATGAACATGGTATGTACTCACTCATATATGAATTTTAGACATAGAGCAAAGGTTCACCAGTCTACAATTCACATTGCCAGAGAAGCTATGCACTCTTATATTGGTAACATATGTCATCAACTCAGTTTTATATGTCACTCCAGGGGCACTAGAGAAATAACACAGTAGTGGAGTCTGAATCAGAGGTTTTTTTGTTTGTTTGTTTGTTTTTTACATTTTAAATCTCCATATAAAGATAAAAGAACTGTAATATAAGCCCATATGCAAGCAGGCAATGATAATCCACTGAAAACAAAGGGCTTAGAGGTATTTACATCAACATGGAGGAGTGATAGGCTATAACACTCTGAGAGAACATATGTGGCAGCCCAAGACATGCCTATGTTGACAAGATTGAATGTATGTGAATGTTCAATCTAATGAAGCAGTCATGATGAAATTAAGGTATGTGACAAGATTGAGAACTAAGTGCCTGATACATAGATTTAAAAAATGCAAAACAGTATTTATTTGAAAATAAGTAAATGTGATCCAAGAGTTGATTGCAGCAATTGAAATAATGTGAAGGGAGACAAGTTGGTGATAACTTCACCTGTAGTTTCCACCCTACATTTGGATTCTCTGAACTATGTATATTTGTAACATTAATATACTATCTTCAATAATAAAAGTAAGAGTGAAGTAAAAGTATTATCCTAATAATCTAGATACAAGTTGAATAAAGGTTTAAGTGCACCATTTGGCTGGATTTTAATGTCATAAAAAATAAATAAATAAAACTTCTGTGAAGTCCCAGTTTCATCCAGAGAAAAGAGCACACACTTTGCCCCAGCACATTTGAATCCTGTGTATGTTCCAACATTGTATCAAACTCTTCTTCTGTTTACCAACATTGGATTTATTTTGTTTAAAGTTTTATACTTGGAATATTATTCAATATTTCAATAACTGAAAAATCCATTTGAAAACTGGTAGTGAAGAGGTACAAAATTCATTTTTAATTCCATTATCCAGGAGTAATCTTCATGTGAACAACAAATGTTCATAAAATTAAACAGAAAAAAAAAACAAGCCTTAATTCCAGATAGTCTGATACAAACTTGAGTGGCACTAGAGTTTCCAAAATAGATTTAAGAATCAAAATATACATTAAGATATTTAACTGTAACACAAGCTAATATTTTAGACTCGTGTAACTTGATTCTTTCTTGATTATCTTCATGAAGTGATGGTAGATGAGGTAGGGAAGGAAATTAAAAGCTTTTCTCTTGTGCATCACAGACATTTTCATCCTTTCCTTGCACAACATAATCTAGTTGTAATGATTATCTAAATTATACTATTATTAATAAAAACTTGAGAGTCAGATATGGAATTGTAACCTGATTGATCAATCCAAATTACCCATAAATGTTTTAACCCCTCCCTAGTACTCCTGTGCCTCTCTGTATAGCATGTGCCCTCCAAAACCACTATGGCTGATTCTGGTCAGCTAGTAGCTAGCTCCACCCTCTGATTCAAGGTAAACCTTATTGGCAGTCTTGAGCATGTCAGAGTATGAACAAAACATCCCACAACATCTACTGATCTTCCAATACTTAAATTCTATAGCTTCAAATCTTACAAGATATGAACTCATCTAATTCTCCTTCTGAGGATGATCTAAGCATTCCTCTTAGGGTCCTCCTTGTTACCTAGTTTCTCTGGAGCTGTGGATTGTAGCCTGGTTTTCCTTTGCTTTACATCTATGATATACTTCTGAGTGAATACATACCATGGTTGTGTTTGTGGCTCTGGATTACCTAACTCAGACTGATTTTTTTTTCTAGTTCCCTCCATTTGTCTGCAATTTTCATGGTGGCATTGTTTTTTTACCATTGAATAGTACTCCATTGTATATATAAACATACATTTTCTTCACCCATTCTTCAGTTGAGAGGCATTAAGGTTGTTTCCAGGTTCTGACTATTACAAAAGCTGCTGCTATGAACATAGTTGAGCAAGTGTTCTTGTCAGATGATTGAGCATGCTTTGGGTATATTCTCAAGAATGATATTACTGGATTATGAGAGAGATTGATTCCAATTTTCTGAAAAACTTCCATACTGATTTTTCCAAAAGTGGCTGTACAAGTTTGCACTCCCACCAGCAGTGGAGTCTTCCCTTTACTCCAAATCCTCTCCAACATAGGCTATCAGTGTTTTTGATCTTAGTAATTCTGACAGATGTAAGACAGTATCTCAGAGTTGTTTTGATTTGCATTTTCCTGATAATTAAGGATGTTGAGGAACTCCTTAAATGTCCTTCAGCTATTTGAGATTCTTCTCTTGTGGATTCTCTGTTTAGATCTTTACCCCATATTTTAATTGGATTATTTAGTATTTTGAAATCTAGTTTCTTTAACTACTTTCCTATTTTGGAGATCTGCCCTCTGTCAGATATGGTGTTGGTGAAGATCTTTTCTCAATCTGCAGGCTGTCAACATTGTCCTTTGCCCTACAGAAGCTTTTCAGTTTCAGGGGGTCCCATTTATTGATTATTGCTCTTAATGTCTGTGTAACTGGTATTATATTTAAGAAGTGGCTTCCTGTGCCCATGCATTCAAGGCTACTTCCCACTTTATCTTCTATCAGCTTCAGTGTAACTGGAATTATGTTGAGGTCTTTGATCCACTTGAATTTGAGTTTTATGCGTGGGAATAGATATGAATCTACTTGAATTTTTCTACATGTTGACCTCCAGTTACAACAAGACCATTTGTTGAAGATTTTTATTTGTTTGTTTGTTTCCACTGTACAATTTTGGTTTCTTTGTCAAAAGTCACGTGTTCCTAGGTGGCAATTAACATAAAGTTGTTTAACTCAATTCCATTGATCCATGCATCTGTTTTTATGTCAATAAAAAAAAGCACTGTTTTTTTGTTTTTTTTTTTGTTTGTTTGTTTTTGTTTTTTGTTTTTGTTTTTTTTACTACAGCTCTATAGTAGAGCTTGAAGCCAAGGATGACGATGCCTTCAGAAGTTCCTTTATTGAACATGATTGTTTTAGCTAACTCCTAGGTTTTTTGTTTTTTCCATATGAAGTTGAGTATTATTCTTTCCAGGTCTGTGAAGAACTGTGTTGAGATTTTGATGGGAATTGCATTGAATGTGTAGATTCATTTTGGTAAGACTACCACTTTTACTGTGTTGATCCTACCTATCTAAGACCATGGGAGATTTTTCTATTTTCTGATATCTTCTTCAGTTTCTTTCTTCAAAGACTTAAAGTTCTTGTCATACAGGTCTCTCACTTATTTGGTTACAGGTGCCCGAGATACTTTATATCATTTGTGGCTATTGTAAAGGACAATGTTTTTCTGATTTTTTTCCTCAGCCCATTTATCATTTCTATATAGGAAGAATACTAAATGTTTTTAGTTAACTTTGTATCTAGCCACATTACTGAAGGTATTTATCAGATACCGAAGTTCCCTGGTAGAACTTTTGGAGTCACTTATTGTACACTAACATATCATCTGCAAATAGCTAAATTTTGACCACTTCTACTCTAATTTGTATCCCCTTGGTTTCCTTTTGTTTTCTTCTTGCTCTAGCTAGAACTTGCAGTACTGTATTGAATAGATATGGAGAGAGTAGGAAGCCTTGTCTTGTTCCTAATTTTAGTAGGGTCGCTTTGAACTTCTCATCATTTAATTAGATATTGGCTGACAGATTTGCTGTAAATTGCCTTAATTATGTTTAGATATGTTCCTTGTGTCCCTGATGTCTCCAAGACCTTTATCATGAATGGGTGTTAGATTTAGTCAAAGGCTGTTTTTTGGCATCTAATGAGATGATCATGTGCTTTTTTTCATTCAGTTTTTTTATATGGTAGATTACACTGACAGATTTTCATATGTTGAACCATCCTTGTATCTCTAGGATGAAACCTATTTGATCAAGGTGGGTAATTTTTTCATATATTTTCGTGAGTTCCATTTGCAAATATTTTATTGAGTACTTTGCATCAATGTTCATGAGGGAGATTGGTCTGTAATCCTCTTTCTTTGTTGAATTTTTATATCGTTTGGTTATCAGGGTAATTGTAACCTGATAAAAAAAGTTTGGCCATGTCCCTTCTATTTCTATTGTGTGGAACAATTTGAGGAGTATTGGTATTATCTCTTCTTTGAATTCTGGTAGAATTCTGCACTGAAACCATGTGGCCCTGGGACTTATATGGTTGGAGTTTTAATGGCTACTTCTATTTCTTTATGGGTTATAGGTCTTTTTAAAGTCCGTACCTGGTCTTGATTTAATTTTGGTTTGTGGTACCTATCCAGAAAATTGTCTATTGAAATTTTGCCTGAAGATTCTCTGGATTTCCTCTGTGTCTGTTGTTATGTCCCCTTTTCATTTCTGATTTTGTTCAGTTGGATATGCTCTTTTTCTGCCTTTTGATGAGTTCAGATAAGGGTTTGCCTTTCTTGTTGATTTTCTCAAAGGACCAACTCTTTGTTTCCTTGATTCTTTTTATTGTTCTTTTTGTTTGTATTTTATTGATTCCAGTCCTCAATTTGATTATTTCTTGGCCTCTACTCCTGGGTTTGTTTGCTTCTTTTTGTTCTAGAGCTTTCAGGTGTGCATTTAAGTCATTAGTGTGAGATTTATCTAAATTCTTTATGTGGACACCTAGTGCTATGATCTTTCCTCTTCACTGCTTTCCCAGTGTCCCATAAATTTGGGTATATTGTATATTCATTTTTATTGAATTCTAGGAAGTCTAATTTCTTTCCTTATTTCTTTCTAGATCCAGTTGTGATTCAGTTGAGATTTATTCAATTTCAATGAGTTTGTAGGGTTTCTGTAATTTGTGTTGTTGTTGTTGTTGTTGTATTGTAACTTTAAGCCATGGTGATCTCATAAGACACAGGGTGTTATTCCAATTTTTTGTATCTATTGAAGTTTGCTTTGTAACTAAGTATGTGGATAGTTTTAAAGAAGGTTGCATGTGGTGCTAAGAAGAAGGTATTTATTTGTGTTTGGGTGGGATGTTCTATAGATATCTGTTAAGCCCATTTGAGTTTTAGCTCTCTTATTTCTCTGTTAAATTTCCATCTGGCAGCTCTGTTCACTGATGAGAGTACAGTGTTGAAGTCTTCCACTATAAGAGTGTGGGTTTTGATGTGTGGTTCACATTTCAATAATGTTTCTTTTACATATGTGAGTGCCCTTGTATTTGGGCATAAGTGTTCAGAATTGAGACTTCATCCTGATATATTTTCCTGTGATAAATATGAGATATCCTTCTCCATCTCTTTTAATTAATTTTAGTTTGAAGTCTATATTATTAGACATTAGGATAGCTACACAAGCTTGTTTCTTAGATCCATTTGATTTGGAAGTCTTTTCCAGCCCTTTTCTCTGAGGTAATGTCTGTCTTTGAAGGTGAGCCGTGTTTCTTGTATGCAAGAGAAGGACAGCTCGTGTTTTTATATCCATCCTGTTAGCCTGTGTTTTTTTATAGATGAATTGAGTTCATTGATATTAAAGTATATAAATGACAAGGGATTTTTAATTCTTGTTATTTTTTGTTTTGGTGAAAGTGTGTGTTTCCCTTCTTTGGGATCTACTAACATGGGGTTATTTATTGCCTGTGTTTTCATAGGTGCACCTAACTTCCTGGGGTTGGAGTTTTCCTTCTAGTACTTTCTATAAGACTGGATTTGTGGATAGGTATTGTTTAAATCTGCTTTTGGGCCATTTCGTGGACGCCAGGGAACGGAGAGCATCTGCTAAAGCAGATCCCAAAGTGCGAGGGTGAGCCTGTCGGAGTGTTGGGGTTTGAACCTCCGTGTTTGAACCCAGGATCTCGAAATGCATCATGATTCCTGTCCACTAGATTGTAAGGTGTATGTAGATAATCTTGGAAACAATGGGAACAAGACTGAACTAGAGCGGGCTTTTGGCTATTTCGAAGTGAGTGGGAACCCTCCTGTCTTTGCTTTTGTTGAATTTGAGGATCCCCGAGATGCAGCTGGTGCTGTCCGAGAGCTGGATGGAAGAACATTATGTTGCTGTCGTGTGAAAGTGGAACTGTCGAATGGTGAAAAAAGGAGTCGCAATCGTGGCCCCGCCCTCTTGGGGCAGTCGCCCTCGAGATGATTATAGAAGGAGGAGTCCTCCACCTCGGCGAAGAGTCACCATCATGTCTCTTCTCACCACCCTCTGAATCTGCATTAGCCAGTCAACTAGCCCTTTCAGCGTCATGTGACCAGCGCGCCCCATTCAGCTTGGCTGGTGTCGTTTCACATGACCCAGGCTGGCCAGTCGTCAGATTGCACCGCCCTTTGGTTCTCGAGCATGCTGTTTTCTCTCGGCCTTCTCTCCAACCTTAACCAAATCAGCAGCAGCCACTTCGACCGCCCACACATTCCTAGCCAATCAGCTCAGCTGTTTATTTACCAAATGTCTTCACAACAACTACAGCAGCAGCCTTTGGCTAACAAAACAGCAGGAAAAATCCACAACACCCCCTTCGCCAACCAACTAAGTCCAACGCAACATCTGGCAAAACCTTTTCAGCAAATTCTTCCTGGCCGTCAGTCCGGCAGCCTCACCTCACCATTTCTATCTTGTTGAAACCCAAAACTAATCTCCAAGAAGGAGAAGCTTCTCTCAAAGCCGGAGCAGGTTACTTTCTAGAGATAGGAGAAGAGAAAAGTCTCTGTCTCGGGAGAGAAACCACAAGCCATCTAGGTCTTTCTCTAGATCTTGTAGCCGATCTAGGTCAAATGAACGGAAATAGAAGACCAGCTTGCTAAAGAAGTGGTGTACAGGAAATAATTTCATTTGACAGGAGTATGTACAGGAAATTCAAGTTTTGTTTGAGACTTCATAATCTTGGTGCGTTTTTAAGATGTTTTAGCTGTTCAAATTTGCTTTGAACTTTAGTTTTCCATAGACTGAAATAAACCTAGATCCTGCCCAGTTAAAGTGTGATGTGCTAATGATACAGAAACCATTGGTGGAAATGGAATAAAGCTCAAGTTTTTCTAGTAGCTGGGATATGGTGTGGAGCTGTGGGTAAAATGATAGGCAGTCTTTAAAAGCTGGAGGGGAAAACCAGCTAACAGGTAAAGGATGTGAACTGCACCCTGAAGGCTTTCAGAGGTTCCTTATTGATTGCTATATTTGGACGCATAGCTGCAACATTCTTTATTTGGAAATGGAAGACTTTAAGTTACCAGTGTCCTATCAGTGTAAGGGTACATTGTAGAGCTGAACCTTTGAGTTACTGTGCAAGATTTCTTTTTCATGCTGTCATTTGTAATATGTTTGTGAGAATCCTTGGGATTAAAGTTTTGGTTACAAAAAAAATAAATAAATCTGGTTTTGTCATAGAATAATTTGTGTTCTCCATCTATCTTGATTGAAAACTTTTGTGGGTCTAATAATTTGGGATGTCATCTATGGTGTTATGAGCACTTTCCCACCAGCCTGGTCGCAGAGCCACATCAGACCCAAATAACATGCAGAGGCATTGTATTAATTATGAAACTGTTGGTCAGTT
Source organism: Phodopus roborovskii (assembly GCF_943737965.1). Classification (NCBI taxonomy): domain Eukaryota; kingdom Metazoa; phylum Chordata; class Mammalia; order Rodentia; family Cricetidae; genus Phodopus; species Phodopus roborovskii. Next base: position 14,005,655 of record NW_026125391.1, read on the forward strand.
ACTAGCATTTCTTATTGGCTAGCTGTCTTAAATATTAACCCATTTCTATCAATCTAAGTGTTTCCACATAGTCTATCTTACCAGAGAAATGGACTGGACCTCTTCTCTCTTGTCCTACGTCTTAACTCCTCTCTACTATATCTCCCAGAATCCTCCTTGTCTCCTAGTCCTGCCTATCTTTCTTTCCTATTGGCCAACAGAGCTTTATTCATTAACCAATAAAAGAAACATATATACAGAATGACATCTCCCATCGTCTCCTCTTTCCTGTCTAAAATAAAAAGAAGGATTTTAATTTTAACATAGTAAAATATATATAACAAACTAGTTATCAAATAAGAACTATAGTTAACAATACATAGTCCATTAACATTATCAGGAAATAAGGAAGATATTCTCTCATCTATCCTATCTTTGTGAGTCTAAAGTCTTATATGTATCTTTAATCCTAACTAAGGAAAACTATAACCATAACTATCTGTCTTCAACTCCATCAAAGATCACAGAAGGATAATATATAAACTCTAGAAATGACAGAGATAATTTACTGCCTGGTCAGTCATCCGAAATTCTTCTGTAATGTTCCATCTTCGGCCTATAGAACATAGTGTGTCTGGCAGACTCCTCAGCAAAGCAGGAAACTAAACTGTCTATCTATATTGGCAGTTTGTCAGTCACTTTTCTCTGTGTCCTGTAGACTGTCTGGCAGACTGTTGCATGAAGCGGAAGCCTGTAGCACTGTCCATCTTGCTTCAGCAGTCACTTTCCTTCAGGTCCTGCATGTCCATTTTATATAGCATAAAGTCAAACAGTCCAGACAAGAGCAATTTCTTGCCCAAATTGCTAGTCTTGACATATTGGGAGTAAATTCTGTAATCAATTTCTTTGATGTCCATCTTTCTTTGTGACACAGGTGGTATTTCCAGGAGCAGTTAGTGTCTCACTGTAAAGAAAAACCCTAAACCACTTTAAACGCCATATTCTATAGGTCTTTGAAAAGTTTGAGGAATGTCTATCCATTTGAAATATATCTCTATATATCTATAAAAACCTAACAAACCTAACTGTAGGGAGTAAGGCTTTTCTGCCCACCGCCTAGTCTTGTCCCGCCGCCACACCAGCCCCAAATAATACACCGAGACTCTGTATTAGATATAATTCTGTTGGCCAGGTATTAGTTTCATATCGGCTAGCTCTGTCTTAATTATTAACCCATTTCTATGTATTTCCATGTTGTCTTACCGGAGAGCGGGGGCCGGCGGTTCTGTTCTCTCCTGTCTCTCCATGTTGACTCTCCTTACTACTTCCTCCAATCCTCCTTGTCTCCTAGTCCCGACTATCTTGCTTTCCTATTGGCCAACAGTGCTTTATTCATTAAACCAGTATGAGAAACATATACAGAATGACACCTCTCATTACCTAACTATAAGTTTTGACTAGTATAGGTAACTATCTTCAATCTGTACTTAATTTTACAATACATTTTTAAATGAACTATGCAAACACAATACCTCATATACATATCAAAAAATTGACCTTAAATCTGTATCAATAAATGAAAATCCATTCCAAAACAAAGTATTCATTTCTATACCATAATCCCCTTTGCCTTTAAAAATAGATTGGTTGTGATAATTAACCATTTATAACCAACCCCATTTAAATGAAAACAAACATTTATAGACAATATTGGGGAATTTGGGCATCATTCTTTTCAAACTGCTTCCTGCTGGTTGGGAACGATGTAGTACCATGGGAATCCTAAGAAGACACAGAAATCCTGGCTGTAGTCTGCATGGCTGCCTTGTCCCAGCTGTTTTGAATGTTGGATAACCTGGGACACCATTTCAGGGGGTTTTGTTTGATCAAATTATGTTAGACTAGAAGGAATCCACAGCTTTTCATTTTCTGTGGAAACAAAAATAGAAATTCTTTGCCTCAGTAACCTGTCCTTAGACTTAAATTTTGAAGTCAAAGCACTTTTAAAATATGTAAGTTGAATTAATTTAGCAACATTGATAATCAAGTGTATTTTAGCAGTTGTTGTTCTTCCTTCCTTAGCAATTGAGCAATTCAAAGACAACACAATGGCATACAGTATCCAGACTCTCTGTGTACTTTCCATCTTTATGTGGCTTTTTTATTACTCTATTTCTTCTATTTTTTTTTTTTTTTTTTTGAGACAGGGTTTTTCTTTGTGTTTTTGCCTGTCCTAGAATTCACTCTGCACACCACGCTGGCCTTGCAATCATAGCAATCTGCTTGCCTCTGCCTCCATAGTGCTGGAATTAAAGGACTGTGCCACCACACCCAGCTACTCTCTTTTCTTTTTTCTTTTTTTCTTTTAACCACTTTATCCTGTTTCTTTTCGTCTCCCAAGCCTATGTATATTTTAAAAGACACTGTAAACCTATAGAGGTTCTTTATCTTAATGTGTCTTCACTGTAAATCTTTATCTTTTTGTGGCCACCAGTCTTTTATCTGCTAAACAACAACATTGCTAAAATTAAAGTGGTGGCTGTTTTAGCCAGCTGTTTGTACACACCATTCAATTGTTAGCAGGGTCTCTTAAAAGAGCCTGGTGGGTTTTTTCTGCTAATTCCAAGTCAGGAAACCTCTGTTAAAGAAGCCCTGTGAGTCTCTGCTTGTCTCTAGCAAATCAGAGCCCACCCAAGAAAAATGCTGCTACCAACAAGCCTTGCTTGTCTCTGTTCTTTTGTTTCTAAAATCCATTTTTAAGCTTTGTCAAGTTTTAAGTGAAAATTTTTAGTACCCACATTGCAGGTGCCATTTTGTTACAAGCACTTTCCTGCCAGCCTGGTCCCAGAGCTGTGTCAGCCCCAAGTAGCATGCAGAAACAGTGTATTAATTATTAAGCTATTGGCCAGTTACTAGCATTTCTTATTAGCTAGTTCTGTCTTAAATAATAACTCATTTCTATCAATCTAAGTCTTTCCACGTGGTCTATCTTACCTACATCTTGATTACACTCTACTATATCTCTTAGAATTCTCCTTGTCTCCTAGTCCTACCTATCTTGATTTGCTAGTGTCCAACAGGGCTTTATTCATTAACCAATAAGAGAAATATGTATACAGAATGACACCTCCAATCACTATGATCTCTCTCTTTTTTTAATTTATTTAAATTAGAAACAATCCTGTTTTATATATAAATCCAAATTCCTTCTCCCTCCCATTCTCCCCTCCCCCCCCCCACCAACTCTTCATCCCATCCCCTTTCTGCTCGCCAAGGAGAGTGAGGATCATCAAAGCCTGTCACATCCTTTGTGTCTAGGCTGAGAGAGTATCCCTCTATGTGGAATGGGCTCCCAAAGTCCATTTGTACACTAGGGATAAATAATGATCTATTACCAGAGGCTCTATACACTGCCCATGTCTCCTAACTGACACCCACTTTCAGGGGGCCTGAGTAGGTCCTATGCTACTATCCCAGCCACCAGACTGGGGTCCATGAGCTCCCTCTTGTTCAGGTAACCTGTTTCTGTGGGTTTCCCCAGCCTGGTATTGACCACTTTGCTCATCACTCCTCCCTCTCTGCAACTGAATTCCAGTAGTTTGGCTCAGTGATTAGCTGTGGGTGTCTGCTTCTGCTTCCCTCCACTACTATGGTCTCTTAATGTCCAGAACCTTTTGACTTTCAGAGTCTCCATTAAGAAGTCAGGTATTTTTCTGATGGGTCTGCCTTTATATGTTACTTTTCCTTTTTCCTTTCTTTATTCTGTATATGTAGTGTTTTGATTATTATGTGGCTAGGGTAATTTTTTGATGCAGTTTATTTGGTGTTCTGTAAGCCTCTTGTATATTAATAGGCATGCCCATTTTTCTGTTTTCTTGTATGATCTTGTTGAATATATTTTCTGTGCATTAGAGCTGGGATCCCTATTATTCTTAGGCTTTGTCTTTTGATGGAATCCCAGATTTCTTGAATATTTTGTGTTATGATTTTGTTGGCTTTAATGTTTTCTGTGACTAATGGATCTATTTCTTCTATCATATCTTCAATGCCTAAGATTCTCTATTCCATCTCTTGCATTCTGTTGGTTATGCTTGCATCTGTAGTTTCTATTTGTTTACCCAGATTTTCTATTTCCATAATTCCCTCAGTTTGTGTTTTATTTATTGCCTCTATTTCAATTTTCAAGTCTTGACCTGTTTACTTCATCTGTTTTATTGTGTTGTTTTATTTTCTTGGCTTTCTTGGCTTTTCTTGATGGATTTATCGATTTCTTCAAATTCTTTGTCTTTTCCTCATTTTTTTAAGATTTTGTTTTATTTCTTCTTTAAGGACCTCTATCATCTCCACAAAGTTATTTTTAAGGTTGTTTTCTTCTGCTTAATTTGGTATGCTCAGATATTGCTTTGTAGAATCATTAGGTTCTTGTGATGCCATATTGCTCTTTATGTGGTTGAATGTATTCTTGCACTACCATCTACCCATCTTTTCCTATCTTTTCCTTCAATCAGTGCAGGTGGTGTCTGTGCCTCAAAGGGGCACTTTTCCTTCAATCAGTGTAGGCAGCAACTCTGCCTCTGGAGGCCACTTATGCTGAGGGAGATGTTTGGCTTTGTGGTATGTAGTGAGACTTGTAGATTACAGGGTCGAGTGTGAGATGGGGGTGGTGGATCAGTCTGCTTGCAGGAGTCTTACCTGTTGACTGGCTATTTGGGCTTAATGAGTGGTTGTTAGTCAAGGGATGTACCTCAGGGGTTAGGGCCTAGAGACTGGGCTGTCTAGCTGGGAGGCCAGTCACTGATCTCTTCCTCCAGTCAGTGCAGGTGGTGTCTGTTGATTTGTGCTAAATCTCTTTCCAAAGCAAAGTTGTTTTCTTATAATGATTTTAAGATCTTTTGTTTTTCATTTTTATAAGTGATTTGAATATAGCAGGACTACAGTTTTTGCTGTTTTGCTAGTCTTTCAGGCATTCACAGAAATTCTGCAATCTAGAATTTGGAGTCTTTCACCAAATTTGAGGTTTTTCCAGCTTTTATTTTGCAAGTATTCTTTTTTAACTCCATATACATCTTTAATGATAGAGAGTTAAAATATTTCATTCCCTTTTTATTTGAAAAGGTATTGCCTAAGGTGCATTATTTCTTTGTTTTGTCCTGGGCACGGTCTATATAACAGCCCAAATTAGCTATCAGTTTTGCCACGACAGCATGGTCATCAGGGCTCTATTCACACATACTGGCTCTGCAGGTTTACACAAGCCAAGATAGATGGGAGCTTTCCTTATTGCTTATGTAGATGCCAGCCATCCCCTGCCCCAGGCTCTGTAGATCCCATAGGCCAGAAAGGGAACTATATTCAAATTGGTAGGCACACTCTGCTCACATGGTAGATGCTCACCAGCCACAAGACAGAGCTACTTCTTCACTGCAATGAGACATTTAAAGTTAGATGTGTGCTCCATTTCAGATTTAGTAGTTAGGCAATGCACCAGGAAGGTATGTGTGGTACCATAGGTATGATATGAGGTGTGGATAGACAGAGCTAGTGTCCTCAAAGTTTTATCCTACAGGCATGCCCCCTAAGAGCAGAAGAGATATCTCTGCCACCCACCCCCATTTGCTTGCCTACCATTTCATTGGGTTGTATCCACCAGGAATAGGGTTAGGATTAGAGTTAGGTTTAGGACTAAGGTAGAAAGATAGAATTTGTAGTCTCTGAATACCAGTCTTGTGGGGGTCCTCTTTTCCTCTCAGCCTGTTGGCTACCAGATTGAGGAAAGAGGAAGATTGGGCAACAAAATAAAAATAATGAATATTGATGTGAAAAAAAGGAAGAGGAATCCTTATACTCTACTTATGGCAACACAAAATAGCATAAACACAACAGATGTAGCAAGAATATTCCTCAAAGAATTAAAAATAGCACCCAGTTATGATTCAGCAATGGAACCTGGCCAGATAAGTGAAATCAGTATGCATTGCACTATATCTAAACAGCCATGCTTATTGTTGTGCTATTCATAATAGTGAAAACACACAATTAACCTAAGTAAGTTCAACACTAAATAAGACAATGAAAAATGTAAGTATTTGGGCTGATAAGATGACTCAGTGGGTAAAGGTGAACTTATGCACAGGTCTGCTGACCTGAGTTCAATCAATATACTCCATAAAATGGAGTCAACAAAACTGACCAACTTTTGCAAAATGAAAAAAAAAAAATTACTGTCAGTATAAAAACATTCTTGGTTATAGAACCAAAAAAATAGGAATGGAGGACTTTACAAACAGCTGCTATAGGAGTATGGAAACTAAGGTGAAGAACAGAAAGCAAAGTCTGAAAAACTCCTGGGTTTATCAGTGAAATTAAACTCAGTAGCTTTTGCTTAGGCATCTAATCATGTCTATTACAGTTCTCTTTCCCTGTGAATAGTGTTTCTTTCTGTTTTTTTTAATCAATTCTTGGGTTTTATTTAATATTCCTAATATCACTTCTGGTAAAGTTATTTATTTTGTTTGCTTGTTTGTTTGTTTTGTGTGTGTGTATGTGTCGTTTTGGAGCCTACCCTGGAACTCACTCAATAGATCAGGCTGGCCTTGAACTGCTTCCCAAGTGCTGTGATTAAAGACATGCACTACCACCACCTGGTTCTAAGGCTCTTCGTTTAGAAGTTTGATTTCAGCTGTGCTGGAACTCTGGCTCACTAACATTGCCCTGAAATATTATCCTCCTGCTTCTGCCTTCTGAACAGGACAATTGTGGGAATGAGACATTTACACTTAACTTCATGTAGTTCTTTTTCTCAGGTGCTACACCGGTGCTGACACCAACCAACAATATACAGATTGTGCCAAGGTACTGTATCCAGTGCTTCTGCTGTTCTCTTCCTAGGAAGGCATAGGTAGTAAAAGTAGCAGATGTGTGAACGTCTTCTGATGTCCTCTGTTTAAGTCTTAGTTCTGATTAACTCAGTTACATTTTTATGTACATGAGAAGGTCTTACACCCTAAGAGGAGCAACATAATAAATAAGGCTTATCAAAACACCAGTAATCGATTCTCTAAATATAACATCTAAAATATTGTATACACTTTTAGAATTCTATTGCATATCATCAACAACAAAATCCCTAAAACTAAAAGAGAAATGAAGAGAGCAACACATGAAGTAGAAATCTATAAGTAAATACTGAACAACATGACTGCCAGTCTTTGCCAGAATGGCAAATAAAAAACACTGCCTCCAAAAATATTTTAAACTGTGTTTTTAATTTAGCAAGTGTTATCATTTATTAAACTTCCAGCAATTGTTAACAATGGATTGAAATAATTTAAATGAAATCAAACTAAGATAGTCAAAAGATAACTTAATAATTACCAAAATATTTGGAAATTTAAGGACCTACTTTCTAATTTAAAGTGGAATGCACTGGAATATCCTGTAGTATCAACTATATAAATCTGTCTGTACAACTAATAAAACAAGAACTTCTTAAAAATGAACACATGTGTAACCAGCATGTAAGTCAAATGAGAATTTCCAGAAACATTACCATGACTTAGCAATACATTTCAGCATTTTAGAAAGTAGAATATAGCCTGAATTAAATAGTAAAAGTAGGATATATGATAATTTGTGAGGTGCAGATAAAACTAACTTTAGAGAAAACATGTCTTAAAACCTTGTTTTAATGAAAAACTGTCTGGAAAAAAATGTGTCTCCTAAAGTATCTGTTCCAAGAAGGTAGGAGAAAACATAACAAGGAAAACAGAAAAATACATTTCTCAAAGATTATGAAGTGATATTAGTGAAATAACAAAAAAGTGTGGATTGGAAATGGAATTAGCAAAAATATGTACTACTGTAAAATGTTTTTACTTTTACCAAATAAGACAGAGAATTGCTGTTTCCCAGTGATGTTCGAGAAAGGGCTTGAAAACATATTTGCTGGTCTGGGAAATACCAGTCAATCTGCCCTTTGTATGTTACTTTTGTGGAAGTGGCTATTCTGGGGAGGATGCAAAGAAAGTGCACATGGTTCAGAAATCAAAGTGCAATGAGAAACAAATAGAGATGGTGTTAGTATGAGACAAAGGACTGTGTGAATAAAGGGTAAGGTCTTTATTTCTATAAAGCTTCTGCAGAAATGCCTGGGCATGCAACTTTCCAGGCTTGGAGTTCTTTTGCTTCAGCTTTTTTTTTTTTTTTTTTTTTTTTAACCTTTTTTCTACCTGCCCTCCCTTCACACAGATGTGTTTTCAGTCACTGCATGGTTACCAAATGAGATTTATATTCACAACTTCAGAGGTGAGCCTGCTGTTTCATGGAATGACTCAAACAAAATCTTTTTTAGCATTGTCCGGTCTATTTAGTTTGAAAAGTAGTTGACAATGGCATGTTTTGTGTAATTTAATAGTGTGGGAAATGTGCCCTGTATCCTGGGCTATTTCAATGTTCAGGATAGTTCTCCATAACTGACAAAAACTTTAATGCATATCTGTAACTGCTTTCATGACACATTAATATAATTCCACTAAATAATTCAAGTTCTATTCTATGCTATTTACTTATCTGGTCAAATAAGAGGTTTTTTGTTTTGTTTTGTTTTGTTTTGTTTTTGTCTTTTGAGACAGGGTTTCTCTGTATTGCTTTGGAGCCTGTCCAGGAACTAGCTCTGTAGACCAGACTGGCCTCGAATTCACAGAGATTCACCTGAGTCTGCCTCCCAAGTGCTGGGATTAAAGGCATGCGCTACCAATGCCCAACTTCAAACAAGACTTCTTAAAATGAATAATGAAGATTTTACTTTAATCTGAGGGATGGAGCACATGGAAAAACATCATATCATATAAGAATATGTTTGGAGAAAATGAAAGTAAAATAGCCTCTAGAAATATTCTATAACCTGCCCAGGTCTTCAATGTTCAAATTTATTGTACCTCTTTCTTCTTTGCTTCCTGGTCAGTCATTTGAAGGGTCAGCAATTCCACAACTGTGGCAGAGACAGTAATCCTGGGATCCTACCACGATGAATACATTGTGTTTTCTATCACTACTACTCAGATGAGTAGGAAAATGGGGGTTAATAAAAGAGTGGAGAAGTAGGACCAGGCGGGGTGCCTCACGTTTCTGCATCTCTTGTCTCTCTACCAAGTCATAAAGAAAAGGCATTTATGCCCATGTTTAGGGATGGGGGATAGAAGTTCAGAACCTTGTAAAGTCAGAAAACCAGGGTTAGGGTCAGTGGACCATACACCATTGTATCTTTAAATCTCAGTGTGTGTGTGATTGTCTCATCTCTAAGTTAGAGGCCATCAGCTTAAGATCTTTCCTATTTTATAAAACTTTGTTGACTGAGATTTTACACTATCAGAATCTCACAGATCCTTCAACTCTGTGGCCCATGTCCGATGATGAATGTTGATTTCAAATTCCTCCCTAAAGACTTAAGAAAAAACTAAAGAGTGCCCAGATAGTTTTGTCAGTTTTGAAAGGCAACACTGAATAGGTATTTGGAGATAATCAAACAGATTTCAAAAATAAACACTTTCTGTCTATTGCTGTATTTTATACATAAGAATAGCCAGGAAACAGGCACCTGAGAGGTGAAGCTAGGAAGATAGGAACACTTGGAAGCCAGCAATACAGTTGACAGTAGGACTAGCCATTTGTGCAAATCTCAAATCCCCCTCTCTCTGTCTCTCTCTCTTGTGCCTGTGTGTTGTAGGATATTATGTTAAGGTGTGTTACATTTGTTGATGCTCTGGATCATTTGTTTAATGATGTAAAGGTATATTGCTTTTGTTTATGCTGCATTTGTTTAACTGTGTAGCTGTGATTCTTTGCCTGTCTAAAACATCTGATAAAGAGCTGAATGATCAATATCAAGGCAGGAGAAAGGACAGGTAGGGATGTAAGGCAGAAAGAATAAATAGGAGGAGAAATCCAGGAGAAGATTAAGAAGCAAAAAAAAAAGAGCACATCAGGGCCAGGTACCTAACCAGCCACCCAACCGCCCAGCCACCCAACTCAATATACATCCAAATAGGAAAGTGATAGGACACTAAGTCATCCCCATATCCAATACACCACAATGAGTACTGCTTTGGGGGAAATTGCAGTTCCTGCTTTGGGGTTCTTAGTTTCATTAATAAAAGAATTTAAGAGTAAACTCATGCAGAAGCTCAAAGACAATTTTATTGGAGTTTAAAGAAAAACAAAACCCAAGACAATCTGTGTGCTTCAGAAAAGTACTATGTAGTTCAGAAAGGAATGCAAGAGAGGAAATACCCATTCATCAGAAGATGGCATGGAAGGCAGACACAGGTTAGACAAGCAGCCACATATCAGGAATGGAGGCCATAGCAAAAAGAATAATGAAGATAAAAATTTTGGATAAATCACATAGCCCTGAGGCCCTTCAAGCTTCTGTACCAAGGGAAGGGATTCTGGGTGGGGGACACTACAGTATCTCATTAAAGAGCTAATTATTCCACCCAATTGTCTAGAATGGCTTAAGATGAGACTTCTTTCTAAATGGTCCTTGGCCAGATGAACAGCCTGGACTAACAGGATGTTAGATCACCACCCTGGCTGAGGTTCTATTTGTTTTTTTAACCTGGAGTTTTTACTACTCTAACAAGGAACAACTGCAGAAAGCAAAAGACCTTCACTGGGATAACTGTTGGCCTGTAAGAGACATAGGGAAAGTGCTCTGGGAAGCCTGGCATGCTTTCCCAGAGCAGTTAGGTAGGGCAGAAGCCCTGATGGACACTTACCAGGATGTTTTATTCTCTTTGATATCAAAATATTTTGTGGTAGTGTTGCTGGGCTCTGTAGTCATTATTGTGGTTACATTTCTTAAAAGTTTCATTTGAGTCACTGGTTTTCAAACTTCCTGATGTTGTGACCCTTTAATACAGTTCCTCATGTTGTGATGACCCCCCCCAACCATAAAATTATTTCCATTGATACTTCATAACTGTAATTTTGCTACTGTTATGAATCATAATGTCCATATCTGTGCTTTCCAATGGTCTTAGGTGATCTCTGTGGAAGTATCCCTTGGCCCCCAAAGGGGTTGTTACCCACAGGTTGAGAACTGCAAGTTTAACTGCTTTCCGGTGCAGGTTTCAAATCTTTAGTGTAAAATATATTTATAAAACTATGTGACTGTGTGCCTACCTAGCATGTTGGCTGTGCCTCAAGAGCACTGGAGAACCTAAATTCATGGGTTCTAGTCATCCAAGAGGCACATTGTGGAAGCCAATGGTCTTGCTTCATTTCATAACTACTGGCAGTGCTCTGAGATTCTCAAATAAACATCGAAGCCATTGCTTTTAATTTTCCTCTGTTGCTGATTTTTTTTAATCTACTTTCTTTTTGCTATAAATAAAATGTTCCTTTACAACATGGGAGTGTCCTGGCTGGTGTTGGCAATGCACAGCTTTAAAATAATAATAATAGTAACAACAATACTACTACTACTAATAATAATAATAGCAATTTAACATCAGGTAGAGGTAAATTTTAAAACAACTGTACATTCTGAGAAAGCTGCTCCTTGTTTTTCTAACCCAGACGCTGAAGTCTGCACAGAGCAAAGCCACACCCTCTGAGACAGCCTCAGGTTTACAGATGGCTCAGTGTGTGGTCAAGACCTCTAGACTCACAGTGAAAAGTTCATACCAGGTATGGGATCCATGATACAAGTGGCTCTTTGGGATTAGGTTGAAGCCCTCCTCTGGCCAGTGTCCCAGGTTGCCATTCACTGGGGCATGCGCTGGGGTAGGGACATGTAATCTCCACACATTTTTCTAGTGCTCAAAGATTCAAGCTTTAAATAAATATTAATACTTCAATTCTAGGCTATGGAAAGAGTAGGGAGGTGCTTTGGGAACCTTGCCCATAGATTTCATGGTGAGAGAGCAGTAACTACCTGACCAGCAGACAGAGAGGGCCAAAAGCACACCAAACCACACAGTGAAAGCTCAGTTTGCCAGAACCGTGGCGGGGTTGAAGTGGATTTGGCCCTAAGTATATTAATTCCAGACACCCGGTGGTCTGAAGCACAAAAAGGCAAAAGTAAGCAAACCAATTGGTAAAGAGCTAAGCTTTTTTCCTTTCCCATCCCATTTCATGTGGGTTTCCCTCACATGTGCCTCTCCTTTCCCACACAGCATTCAGTAGAGAGGGAGAGCACTGCAAGTGCAGTCGTCAGGCTCCTGCCACTGTGGCCAAAGGCGTCATGTGTCTGGCAGAGCCCTGCAACCTTTCATCGGTCCTCTGGTCACATGAGGGCCTGTGTTCTTCTAAGTGATCTGATCACCTTCCAGTTTCCATTTTTACTAAGCAAGCCTATGTGCTCCCAATAGCAAGGCAGTAAACTCCCAGAAACTCCCCTCAGGTTTTAAAGAGTCAGGCAAAGGTACCTGCTGAATCTGTACTTGGCTCTTTTCCTTTAGAAATGTTAAAGTTAACTTGGTTTGGTCTTTATGTGTTCCCCTTAGACAAAGGAACAAAAGCAAAATCTGAACTAACCCTTTAAGTCAAGAACTGTGCACCCCTGAAACATTCATAATACCTCCCAATTTTGGAGGAGAAGGGCAAAGACAAAAAAAAAAACCTGCTTTTAGGTTTTATGGGGGTTGTATAAAGTACGGATTTTCTTTAAAAGAACTGTATATAATGCAGGAGTGCGCCCTCTAGCTGTCATATTTGATAACGAACAGCATGAAAACCAAAACAAAAAAATCCCTTTCTCATGAAGGCTAATGTTTATTCAACGTTGGAAGAACGTTTAAAATATTTGTAATAAGATTTATGCAGTGTCATTGAATGCCTATTATTTGACAGTTTTTTTTTATATTTTTAGGCAAATGTAGAGGAAGTCATGATAAGGGCTAGTCTGTGATAGTAGTAATCATTCAAAACAATAAATTAGAGATGTGTCCAATGACTTGGGGGAAAACCCTACTTTATAGTCTTTAACAGAATTGACAAAACCAAAATCCAAAAATTGCATTTCAAACTTAATTCACATAAACCATAATTCTTACTGTCAAAGGTGAAGAAATGTTTGAGTTCATCCCAAAAGGGTTAGTAAAAAAATGCTGGGCTAGTGTTATAACCATAATTCTCCTTGGATACACACAGTGGAAACCAGATGCATGAAAGTTGTCCTATCACACAAACACTAAAACATATTTTTCTCTAGAATTGACATGTACTACTATTTTACACAGGCTTTCGTTTTTGCTTCTTTTGCAGTGTGATAAAATTCCCTAACTTAAGCAGCTTAAGTAATAAAGGGTTTATTTGGCTCCCAACACCAGGTTATAATCCTTTAAGTCTGCAGTCAAGAGTAAACAGCAAGGAATTAACGCAGTAATACCAGTGCACAGACAGCTTTCTCCACTCTTAAAACAACCCAGGATGCCCTTAGCAGGGTATAGCGCCACCCACAGTGGATGAGTCTTCCTTCTAATGGAAACAATCCACCGCAATGTGCCCACATGACAACTTAATCTTACAATCTGTCACTGAGACTCTGCTCAGGTGACTTTTAGATTGTGTCAAAATGACAATTAAAAGGTACCACTGCCCCACTCAGGTTAAAAGAAAATTGAAGTATTTACATAAAAAATACCCAATTTATTTAAAAATGAATCAAACATGATAGTCTGATAGGCTTTTTAAAAATCCCTTGTAAAGTGCGGCCTTTACAACTGGGTGATGGGCAAGTCTTCGATACTTCTGCCAGGTGATCTTCTATGAATAGGACTAAGGAGGTCTAAACCATGATATAAAGATATAAAGAATAAACTAATCATAGGATACATGTGCCATTGATAATGATAAACAAAAGTTATGTTGGGGGTTGCTTTTGATTGAGTATACTCATTATATACTGTCCCTTTTATTGTAATTTTATTTTTATTATTTAAAATTTTTAATTTAAATATATTTTGATCATATTCTTCCCTGTTCAAGTTATTCTAGATCCTCTCCTCCTCCCTATCCACCTAACTTTAATTTCTCTTGATAAACAAGCACAAGCAAAACCTCAGTACAGCAGAAAGGCCCCCAAAATCAAAATAAAACCACTACTCCAAAAACCCTCCAAACTGTAACCAAATAAAAGCACACAAAAAACATCTGTGAAGTCCATTCTATATTAACCAACTCTTCCTGAACATGAGGCCTGTCCTCTCTTTCACTCTGTTGGGGAAACCGACTTCCCTCCAGTAGACATAAGTGACAGTTCAGTTTTAACCTTTATCCCAGTGGCCAGATTTTCATTCATTTGTTCATCCATTCATTAATTTTTAAATTAAAATGAGATTAATAATAATAACAAATATTATATTAATAAAAATAATTATAATAAGGTAAAACAAAAACTATTGCTTCAAAATAGGTGCAGCCAAATCAACAGAAGAAAAACAGTCCAAGAGAAGGCACAAGAATCAGAGACCCACTTATTTGCATACTCAGAAATACCATAAAAATCAATAAACTGGAAGCCATGATATGTGGACAGAGGACCTGGTACAGACTGATACAGGCCCTGTGCATGCTGCTCCAGTCTCTGTGAGTTCATAGGAGCTTAGAGATTAGAAGGTCTTGTTTCTTGGTGTCCTCTAGCTCCTCTGCCTCTTACACTCTCTGCCTCCTTCCTCTTCCACAGGCTTCCCTGAGCTCCTAGGGATGGATTTTATGAGGCCATCTCATTTAGACCAGAGTGTTCCAAGTCTCTCGCTCTCTGTGTAATGTCTGGCTATAGCTCTCTATTTATCCCCATCTGCTGTGGGAGGAAGCTGCTCCAATAACGTTTGAATAAGGCACTAATCTATGACTGCAGCAGGTTATCATTAGGAGCCGTTTATCACTACACCTCTTTTCTTTGTTTAGACCAGCAATATCAAAGAGAATGTGTAAAGAAGAGTAATATTAATCATAAGTATTCTACGTGTAGTTCAACCTCATCAGGAAAATCAAAACTGAATAAACCAGTGATGTTTAATCTGTGAGTGGGAACACCATGGACAATAAAATTCTAACGTCAAGCTATCTATCCACAGAATGTCACTGAACACAGTTAGGAAAGATGCACCAATAGTGCTCTGTCACATCCATAATATAATACAACAGACATAACCTCTAATATATACAATAGTTATATGTAGTAAAAATGACTGGAAGAGATAGTCACTGTATTGTTTTGTGAATGGTATATGCATAATCACATATGTAATAAAATGTAAATAATTTTTTTAGAATAACTGTGTTGTCTTAGTTACTGTTCTACTGTTGCGATGAGACACCATGATGAAAGAAACAAAAAAAGAAATACTTTAACTTGGGGCTTGCTTTCAGTTTCAGAGGGGCAGGTCATAAATCACCATGACAGGAAACCTGGTGGCTTGCAAGCAAGCATGGTGCTGGATCAGTATCTGAGTTTGAATCTTAACCAAAAGACTGGGGCTGGTGTAGTCTTTTGAAACCTTGAAGCCCACCCCTCAGTGACACATTACTTTCAAAGGGCCACACCTCCTCCAACAAGGCCACACATCCAAATCCTTCTCAAACAGTTCCACTAACTATGACACATTCAAACATATGAGCCTATGGGAGCCATTCTCATTCAAACCATGACATTCATCTATGTTAGCTCTGAAAATCACTACAAAGTAGAGATGAACTCTTGCAAGTTAGCATGAGATACTTCTAGTAAATCAGTAGGGTTAGATTGTTCTCAAATATCAAATTGCATACATTGTTCATTTCAATGTAAGAAAATTAAATTTAAAAATATGTATGAATAAAGTTGAACATACTAATTAGCAGGTTTATAGCATGGAATGGCCAGCAGTTTTAAAATTCTCTTGTGTTCTAGACTTGAGCAAAAATGTATAAATACAACTATGAAAAGGGGAAGTGATTTACCTCAATCTTGAAGCTACAAATATTAAAGTGGAGAAATTAAAGTATTTTCATATTGGATTAGAATCTAACTATTCTAGCTAGTGCTATTGGAAGTAGGATCATTTTCTTAACTTATGATTCTTAGAATATTTCATCAGAGCTTGGGGACAAATTAGTTTTGTGTGTTGTTTTCAGTCCTACAATTTAACTGCAATGTGCCAGTTCTAACCAGTTTCTGGAACATATTATTTATTCTATTTTTTTATTTGTATGTTTCCTTAATGTTTTTATTTATCCAGTTTCATGTGTAGATACAATGTGTTGTGCTCATACTCATCAACTATTAACCTGTCTTGCCCCTTTTGTGGAGGGCAAAATTGGGGTTTGAATTCTTCCAGCTCAGTTAGAGCTTCTTTTCTTTTTTTTTTTTTTAATTAAAATGTGAAACAAAGTTGTTTTACATGTCAATCCCAGTTCCCTCACCCTCATACTCCACTCTCACCCCCACCAAACCCCAGCCCATCCCCTTTCTGCTCCCTAGGGAGGGTGAGACCTTCCATAGGGGATCTTCAAAGTCTGTCATATCACTTGGGGCAAGGCCTAGGCCCTCCCCCATATGTCTAGGCTGCAGTAGTATTCCTCTATGTGGGATGGGCTCCCAAAGCCCATTTGTATACTAGGGATAAATACTGATCCATTACTAGAGCCCCATAGACTGCCCAGTCCTCATAACTAACACCTACATTCAAGGGGTCTGGGTCAGTCATATCTGGTTTTCCAGCTATCAGACTAGAGTCCATGAGCTCCCCCTTGTTCGGGTCAGCTGATTCTGTGGGTTTCTCCAGCCTGGTCTTGACCCCTTTGCTCATCACTCCTCCCTATCTACAACTGGATTCCAGGAGTTCAGTTAAAGTTTAGCTGTGGGTATCTGCTTCTGCTTCCATCAGCTACTAGATGAAGGTTGTAGGATGACATATAAGGTAGCTGTAAATCTCATTACCGTGGAAGGGCATTAAAGGTAATCTTTCCACTATTGCTTAGATTGTTAGTTGGGTTCATCCCCATAGATCTCTGGGAATTTCCCTAGTGCCAGATTTCTCCTTAAATCTATAATGGCTCCCTCTATTATGGTATTCCTTTTCTTATTCTCCTTTATTCTTCCCCTTACTCAATCTTCCTGGTCCCTCGTGTCCTCCTTTCCCCTCCTCTTCTCCCCTTCTCTTTCTCCAAACTCCTTCTCCCCTTCCTCCATGCTCTCAATTTGCTCAGGAGATCTTGTTCCTTTCCCCTTCTCCAGGGGACCAAATAAAATATAATAAGACCTATATAATAAGAACTTTGAGTCTTTAAAGAAAGAAATTAAAGAAGATACCAGAAAATAGAAAGATCTCCCATGCTCTTGGATAAGTAGGATAAATATAGTAAAGGCTATAGGCAACCTTGCCTAAAGCAATCTACAGATTCAATGCAATCCCCATCAAAATCCCATCACAATTCTTCACAGATCTTGAAAGAACAACCTGCAACTGTATATGGAAAAACAAAAAGCCCAGGATGGCCAAAACAACCCTGTACTATAAAAGAACTTCTGGGGGGTATCACCATCCCTGACTTAAAACTCTATCATAGTGCTATAGTCCTGAAACAGCTTGCTATTGGCACAAAAATAGACAGGAAGACCAATGGAATCAAATTGAAAACCCTGATATTAACCCACACACATGCTAATACCTGATTTTTAACAAAGAAGCTAAATTTATACAATGGAAAAAAGAAAGCATTATCAACAAATGGTTCTGGCATAACTGGATGCTGGTGTGTAGAAGACTATAGATAGATCCATTTCTATTGCCATGCATAGAACTTAAGTCAAAATGGATCAAAGACCTCAACATAAACCCAGCCACACTGAACCTTTTAGAAGTGGGAGGTACCCTTGAATGAATTGGTACAGGAGACTGCTTCCTGAACATAATAGTGGTAGCACAGACACTAAAATTGACAATTAATAAATGGGACCTCCTAAAACTGAGAAGCTTCTGTAAGGCAAAGGACACAATCAACAAGACAAGACAGCAGCCCACAGAATGGGAAAAGATATCCACCAACTCCATATCTGACAGAGGGATGATTTCCAAAATATACAAAGAACCCAAGAAGCTAGTTAGCCAAACACCAACTAATCCAATTAAAAAGTGGGGTACAGAATTAAATAGAGAATTCTCAATAGAAGAATCCAAAATGGCTAAAAGACACTTAAGAAAGTGTTCAGCATCCTTATCCATCAGGGAAATGCAAATCAAAACAACTCTGAGATATCATCTTACTCCTGTCAGAATAGCTAAAATCAAAACCAACAAAGACAGTTTATGCTGGAAAGGATGTGGAGAAAGCTGCACACTCCTCCACTGCTGGTGGGAGTGCAAATTCATACAGCCACTTTGGAATTCAGTATGGTGGTTCTTCAGGAAAATGGGAATTAGTCTACCTCAAGATCTAGTAATTCCACTCTTAGGCATATACCCAAAGGATTCACATTCATACAACAAAGACATCTGTTCAAGTATGTTCACAGCAGCATTATTTGTAATAGTCAGAACCTGGAAGCAACCTAAATGTCCCTCAACTGAAGAATGGATGGAGAAAATGTGGTACATTTACACAAGGGAGTACTACTCAGTGGGGAAAAAAAACAATGGAATCTTGAAATTCTAAGGGAAGTGGATGGAACTAGAAACCATCCTGAATGAGGTAACCCAGTCACAAAAAGACAAACATGATATGTACTCACTGATATATAGCTTTTAGACATAGAGCAAAGGACTACCAGCCTACAATTCACACCGCCAGAAAAGTTAAGAAACAAGGAGGGCCTTAAGAGAGACATACATTTCTTTATACCTTCTATTCAAATGCATTGTATCTTCACAGCAGGGTCTGCAAGTCTCCTATTTAATTTTCTTGTTTAATTATTTGATGAAGACTTTTAGTGCTGTGTTATTTTTTTATGACAGGGGTTAGAGAAATACCTTTTAGCTTTCCATTGTTGGGTATGATTTGAGCTACAGTTTCATCACACATGACATTCCCTGTGTGTAGGTACCTCCCTAAATAACTAAATGTCCCCTCATGCTTTATCATAACATTGGTTCATGTGACTCTGAAGGTTTTTCTGGCATTTCCTCCTTCCCACAGCAGTCTGAGATATATTGGGACCCACTAACGTTCAAACCAGTCATTTTTCCAACTAAAGATCTCTGGATTCTTCCATCTACCACCACCATGTCTGGTAAACCTGCCCCTTCTTATCTACTTCTGCCCATGCTTCCATTAGTTAGGACTCATATTAAGACTGTGGTCTCTTGCCTTTTTGGCCAAGTGAAAAACCCTGTAATGGGTAAACACCTGTCTCTCAGGCTCTGAAAGCCCTGGTGACTGATTTTTGTTCGACGGACCATAAAATCAGCCTGTGCCTCTCATATCTGATCCTCCCTTAGTATCTGGGATGCTGGAGATTATAGGCTTAGGTTCTTCTCTACCTCACTCATGGGAACTGCCCCCCATAACAAATCATGTGCCTACTTCTTGGCACTCTACATTTTACCAGTGATCCATAGTTGGAAGAGCAGCCTCTGCTCATTTTCATTTGTCTGTTTTCCTCCTATTGTCAGCATGCTAAACCCTCCGGCCTGCCACAGTGGCATCCTGCCACCTCCCACCGTGGTCGTGGTCAAGTCTTTCTTGGGGCGGCATCCTCCCTCCGCCTGAGAAGTCTTTCACTAGACATCTTATGCTCCTGTTCAAAATGTCTCTCTCTCCTGTTTGTCCCATCATTGCCAAGCCATTCAGTCTGGGATGGCAAGGTCCTTCTTTTTACCCAACTGTGCTACTACCCTGCTTCTTCTCTGTGCAGATGCCAGCAGCTGGCAGTGAGCTGGCCTGAGGCAGCATCTGCTCGGGATGCCCTGAGAGTTTTTTATTTTTATTTTTTCCCCACAAATGAGGTGTTCAGATTTTGTACCGTAGCACTGACCATACTGACTGGTGCATTTGCTTCTCATACCCACGGGGGTCTTTTTGGATGTTGTGGCCCTTGGAATCCAGTGTCCTATGGGCTTCATGTATCTTTCCGCCTTATTCATGGGAAACAAGGCAACAAAGTTATATCTCAAAACTTTACAGGACATTTTTAACTTCTGCCAGCAGATGGGAACCTGTTTATGGCAGGTGCCACCTTGACTGAGAGTGACCATACCACCTAGCCCCATAGGTCCACCCACTCCATGGGTTACTCCCTTCACTTGGCCTAGGCCAAGAAACAGTCTAGCCAGCTTCTGCCAACAAACCCTGCTGCCATACATAATTCATTTACTTTTTGCCTTTTATTCCTTGGTCTAATTTCTTCTTTCACTGGCTTTGTTGTGCATGCCTTTCCAGCCCTGCAGGGCACCCATTTCTTGCAACAACACAACAAAAAAAAAATCTGCTGCAAATCTGCTCTCTCCACCTATAACAAATCTTTTTGTCACTGGTACCTTTAAGTCTACTATCTCTTTAAATGCTACAAGGTGCAAATCAGAGCTTATACTCTGGTTCTCCCATTCTTTTCTTTACCCAGTCCTGTTTGATATTTCTGAATGTCTCTGTACATGTGATTTAAATTTAACTTTATATACATGCATGTAAACTAACTCTCTATATGCAACTTAAATTCAACCATGCTGTCTCAAATATTTCTAAATTGTTACATATCTTTAAATAATGATACAAATTTAAGGTTATAAAGATATATTTCAAATTAACAAAATATTTATACCACCAAGTCCTTCTTGTAAGCTGTTTACAAAGGTTAAGCTTCTATTATAAAAGGGGATTTTTTTTTCTACTTCTTTGTCCTTTACAGGTATAAATCTAACCTACCAACCTCCACAGTCTCTCAGCTTGAATCCACTTCTCCAGACAGAACCTGCACTAAGTCATTGTAGCCATATTAAGTACAGACTAATTAATTACAATGATAAAGCCTTTCCTAGCCACCTATGTGCTTAACTAAAGACAAATTTTGTCTACCGAGATATACTGAACAGAAAGCTCTCAAATGCTTTGAGATCTAGGGAATATGGCATTTAAAATGTTTTATTAAAAAGCTTTTCATAGCAGAGAGACTGCTGGCACCACCCTTTTCTTCCAAGAAGACTAGTGGACACTGAAGAAACTCCACTCATAAAAGTGGCAATGCTAGCCACTAAGAACAAACCTGCCTTTCACCTGAACTTTGGCAAAGGACTCCAGACTGTGGACAAGAGAACACTAAAATCGATTTTCTCCATGTTGCTAAGGCCAATAGTAGGCAAGTCTTCCTGAAGCTCCCAACCTGCAGGCTCTGAGCTAACAGTAGAAGGCAGGGGTCCTTAAAGTCTCTGCCTTCAACAACTATGGAGGACTTTGGGAGTGGCTGTCCACTCAGCCAGCTAGTAAGTTTCTGTAATCATTAACTCAGCTAAAATTTTATCCTTCTCAAGAACTCTGATACTTTTGATGACTGGTAGGTTTGCCAGCTTAAAGCAGCAGCCAAGGCTCCAACTGTCACAAAACATTGCAGGAATAGGTGTTTTAGGGTTTATTTATGTAAAGATAGGAATAAAGTGAATACATGCAAGTTATGAAGGTCTGAGGATAGAAGGGATTAACATAAGGTGTATAGGAACAAGTTATGAAGGTGTGAGAATGGAAAGGTATAAGACAGTAATGTAAGGTGTATGTTGATGGGAGATGTCATTCTGTAAATATGTTTCTCATACTGGTTAATGAATAAAGCACTGTTGGCCAATAGGAAAGCAAGATAGGTAGGACTAGGAGACGAGGATTTCGAGGAAATAGTAAGGAGGAGTCAGCATGTAGAAACCGAAGAGAACAGAGGTCCCAGCCCGCTCTCCAGTAAGATGAGACCACGTGGAAGTACTTAGATTAATAGAAATGGGTTAATAATTAAGACAGAGCCTAGCCGATAAGAAACAAGTAACTCGCCAACAGCATTATATCAAATACAGCATCTCTTTGTGTTATTTGGGGCTGGCGCCACAGTGGATCTAGGCTGGCAGGGGAAAAAAAAAACCTTACTCCTTACATATGTATTCAAGTTATGAAGGTCTGAGGATAAAAAGGCTTAAATAATGACAGAAAAATGTGATTTGAGACATTCAAAAGAATTAAACATGTTCCAGATCTCTCACTCTCTTTCTCTCTCTCTCTCTCTCTCTTTCTCTCTCTCTGTCTGTCCCTCTCTCTCTCTCTCTGTCTCTCTCTCTCTCTCTCTCTCTCTGCAACTTTTCATACTCTTAACATTAATCAATAAAGTTCTGGTAATCCAACTCTGACAGGGTGACAGGGTACTAAACACCATACTATAACACTATACAATCAGAACTGCAAGCTCAAAATTAAGGTGCTTTTCATTATGCTAAAAACATCTGTCACAGTTTTCCAGATGAAAGAAAGAATGTTAATACCTTCAAGCAAATCATTTGTGACATGAGTATACTGCTATTTCTACAATTCAAATTTCAGTGCAGATCATAAATGGAAATGCTAATGTGTCTAAAATTTATGTTTCCACAAACTTGAAGGGTTCTTATAAGTTCCAGGGAGTCAAATTGGACCCAAACAGGTCAGATTCACTCCAGATAGATACTATTCAACCTTTTCCTAGTCTTGGGACTCCCTTACCTCATCTTGGAACCCCTTGGCAACTCCTCCCTCATCCTCTTCCCCTCACATACCAGGACATAAGAAAAAAAAAATTCCTGTAAACCTAACGTTGTCCTCTGCTCTGCCAACATCTTCTCAGGTTTAAGAAGCACCAGAAGATTTCATACAGCCTGGCCTGCTACCCTGGGATGTGGCAGCACCCCAGCTTTCTTAGGTCCCCCAAAGATGGTCAGCAGGAAGTAGCCTTGAGAACTTGATGACCTTATTCCCTAACCTGCCATGCCTAACTCCTCATCTCTTTTATAATGAAGGTGGGAATCTAAGAATTCAGGAATTATGCTGGCCTGCCTACCACCTGGCAGAATGCACTCAGGCAGTACTCTGGTCAGCCCAGGGTTCCATGGTTGCATAGTCTGCACACAGGTGCAAAGGACCCTTTAAAAGAAAGAGCCCTGCCCACTTACACTCTCTTTTCCTACTCTTCACTTTCCCCCATTCCTCTTTCCCACTCCTCTCTTTCAGCTCTCTTTCCTACTGTTCCCCTGGGGTAAACAGGCCTTTTCCTGTCTCCCTCTTCTCTTCCTTCCTCTCTCTCTGTCTCTTTACCTCTTTTCTGTTTCCTTCCCCCTATCCCCCTCCTTCTCACTTTTCTGTCTGCCTCACATGCTTGTCCCTCTGCCTCGGTCTCCTTTTCCTGCCATCGAATCCACCAAGGTTCCCCTCATGCTTTATCATAAAAGAAAGGCTACTGCATTTTTGTCAAATGTTGGTAATATATAGGGAAAAATATGAGTAGCCCAAAGGTCTAAAGATGTAAGCTATGGGAATATAGATTGGTATTAATGAATTTATCAATGTGATTATCATTTCTCTTCCTCCCTAGCACATATATATACTGTTGACTTTGAACATATAATCTTTGTCGAATATTCCAAGTAGAAATAATAGGCAAAAATTTTCAAGGTCAAAAAACCATGATGCTAAAATTTGTTGTCACTCCATATTGTACAAATAAAATATCATAACTTCATATTAAGTGAACATAAAACCATTAAAACTTTATATACTTAAAGGTAAATATGTAAAACCATATGAGAAGCTTATGTAATGAAAACTATAAAAAATATTCTAGTATAAGGAAAATATGAATTATTAACAGATTCTCAAAGAAATACAGAAATAAAGATGCTCAAAATTCTTTCTGAAAAAAGAAACTAAAATTAAAAATATAGTGTGTTATCACTATAAATCTAATAAGAGTGACACTGGGTTATCTTAAAAATTGGCCATAAGAAATGCTACCAGGATGTGGAAGAATGACAATATTCACACAGTACCAAAGAAAGTGCAAGCACCTGCCATCCAAAACTGTATGAGAACAGGAGAGGTTTCCAAAGTATGACGCTGTTCATACAAATGTTTAAAATATAAAGAAGGCTAATCAGTCCATGCTGCATGAATGCTGTCATGCCTTGAACTACACACAAAAAGGATAGTCCTGAAAACATCAGCTGAATTCTGGGTTTTGTTGAGTATACATAGTTTATTAAAATATATTAAATTGTATACTTGAGAGACGTGCATTTATCTATAAGTCTGCTATAGTTCAGTACATTTTCAGTTAAAAGTATTAGAAAAATCTGAGAATATTAGAATGCTTTAAATAAAATTCTTGTTTTTCCTTGACCTCCCAAGGAAAGGATGGATGAGAAGAGAGAGAAAGTTTGTGAATTATAATTTGTCAGCAACTAGTTTCTATTTTATCCTGGTTAAAAGAAAAATAACACAAAGCTAAGTGTACATGAATGCCTGTAACATGTGAAGAGGGTCAAAATTAAGAACACAAACATTTTTCAGCAATGCTTTTGATATTCTCTGCATGCAGGGTAATGGGCAAATCCTGATGGAACCCTTTGAAGGCTGCTGAAAGTCAGGCTCTCTGCTGGAGCACTTAGCTTCCCTGACCTTGAGCACAGGCTCTCCAGACACTCCACAAAACCCTGTGTTGTTTGCTCAAAGAGCTGCCACATGGGGTCACAAATCCAGTCAAAAGCTGAACTCTAACCTGTAAGTTCCAGTATAAGTTAAACTAGAGAATTTGTAACAAGAAAAATACAGACCTTTTGATGCCAGTGAACAATCCATATTTTTAAAAACCAAAACTAAATGGCTGTAGAAATCTATTCCACACTTCCTTTTCCTTCCCAAAACAAATAATTAAAGACATTGAAAATTCTGAATGGTGTCCACTGAGTGTTCTGCTTGAAACTATTTGCAATATAACCTCTTAATAAACATATAACAGTTTATTAATACTTAATAGCTTTAAGTCATTTCTACTTTTAACCTGCTTTCAATATGAGAATGAAATGTTTAAGTGAAAATATTTTAAAACTGAATTTTGCAATTTTATTTGAATTTTAAAATTTAAGTCTTTTAAAACTTCAGAATAAGTACACTTGAATGAATCAGTAAGTCTACAACTGATGTCAACTCGGAAGAGTTCAAACTCGTGTATTTGGAACATTGAAAGGTCAGCTGTGCAAGAAACAATAGTGAGAACTACCTCAGTAGTTCTTAGAATCTTCTTATGTGCCAGATATATACAAGAAGAGCTTAATCTATTTAGTAGTTTTCAGGCCACCCTAGTTTTAACAAGAGCTAATTTAAAAATCATATGGGCATCCAATATAAGAATGTTTAAATTCAGGGCCCTTGTTTTTCATAAGAAACCATGAGTATTTGGGTGGGTAAATTGTAAATATCTATAACATTAGATGTTATATATTAAATTTATCATAAATTAAATGCTATATGTATAAATAAATGCATGGATTCTCTGTTTTCTACATATTCTCTATATTATTGTATTTATTTTGTTTCTACTCATATTTGGGAACAGAACCAGTACATCAAGACATGTATTAAGTATTGAAATGTCAGCATTCAAACCTGACCAAATATTCACTGCAAAGAAGATACAATTAAAAGTGATATTCAATTAAGAAAATTAAACAACTAGGTATTATTTGAATAAGGAATGCATGAAACCTACATGAAGAACCCTGAAACCCTGAATTTGAAAATTCTATGAATATCATATTTTAATACCCATTTTGTCTGATTAAGATATTAAATGAATAAAAGTGAAACTATGAATAACAGGATACTCCCCGCAATTTCAAAAGTTTTTAAAACTCACTGTCTTGCAGTTTGCATGAAAAATGAATAAGTTCAGGAGTATATAGGGCTCCAGAGGAGTCAAGACCATACTGTGGTAGATGAGTAAAAGCCACTGCAAAACTTGTCACCAACAGCAAGAGCTTACAGTTCTAACTCTCAATCATTCGAGGAAAATAAAAAGGGGAGAATAATCCACCCCAGTGTGGCAAACAAACAAAAATGCTAACCACCCACAACAGTGTGACACACAGACAACAATGCTGACCACCCACAACAGTGTGTCACACAGACAAAAATGCTGACCATGCACTACAGTGTGACACACAGACAACAATGCTGACCATCCACCACAGTGTGACACACAGACGAAATGCTAACCATGCACCACTGTGTGACACACAGACGAAAATGCTAAAGTGGGGCATAAGAAAGATGAAACAGGAGGTTAACTGTAAACTGAAAAACATGAAAAGATGAAACAGGAGATGAAAACATGAAAGATGAAACAGGAGGTTAACTGTAAGCTGAAAAACATTTGATGGTTAGTTTTTAGAAAAGCCAAACTAATGTTTAAAAAGTAGATAAATAAAAGAGTAAAGAGTTCAATTGTCTGTGTAAAGATGTGTACACCTGTAAGCATGGGTGACAGGGACCAGGGTCCTGGGTCCCCTGGAGCTACAACTATAGGTGTTTGTGAGATGCTTGTGTCATATTTCTGGGACAGAGCTCAGTGAAAGCAAAGCCTGCTCTTAACGGTCTCCTCTTTGTATGTTAAACAGGAAACCATTCCCTCTTGAAAAGAGTGCTCTAGTGTGGACCTGACATTTGATGTTGTTTCCCCTAGGAGATTCCGAGGCTGTTTTTTAGTTTAAGAATGGTGCTTGTATTCCTTAGATTTACAATATGAACTAAAATAAAAACAAATTGCCCTTGTCTATCAATGCTTAAAGCAAGAATTTTGACTCTGGCATTTACTAAAATCTGCACCATTAAAAAGTTCATGATGACTCAAATGTACCCTATATGGATTTGCAATAGTTGCTGAATTTTATCTTTGAAACAATCTTCTAGCACAAGGGCAGTGGCCCATGAAACTTCCGACCTTCACATTTCTCTTACTGGATGAAAAAGACAAAGCTTGTTTCCTTCTTAAATGCCTTTGGCTTCTCCTAGAGATAAATCACGGTGAACACACAAACTACCTTTCTATAGGGTAGAATTTATT
The DNA here is from genome assembly GCF_943737965.1 of Phodopus roborovskii. Classification (NCBI taxonomy): domain Eukaryota; kingdom Metazoa; phylum Chordata; class Mammalia; order Rodentia; family Cricetidae; genus Phodopus; species Phodopus roborovskii. The sequence continues at coordinate 14,032,674 of NW_026125391.1, forward strand.
TGCGTTTTATTATTTATCAAGCAGTAACTGTGGAATTTATGAATAATAAAACGGTTCTCAAAATAAATGAGGGATTCCTTTCACTCAGTAATTATAGATCCTAAACTGGGCTCTTTGGCCAGGAGCAGAGCTGCTCAGAACAGAGGTACAAAGTGAAGACCCTGCTGTGTGGGTAAACTGATGACTCACTTTTAATATTAGGTTGAGCCCAGTAGGCAAATTCTGCCAAGTCGGCTCCACAGGGAGCCCCACTTCAGCCCACTCACGTTTCCTAACAACGCTCTTGGCTTCAATGGTGCTCAAGCCGACCCTGCTTTGCCATGGCATTTTGATGTGAAGATGAGGACTGCAAGTACAATAATGAATTGTGGTGATTTTCAGGATAAGGTTTTTAAAGCAGCAAGTTGAAAGGCCATGTATATTATGACAATGGCATGCAGTTGTGACCTAATGAAAATTAGAAATGATTCATCGTTAGTATCCTTTTTACCCCGAGTTTTGTTGCGAAATGACTCCACCTGCCATCAACAGGAAGATAAATTTGCCGTTATTCTGAGTAGGAGGAAGATGCTGGCAAGGAGTAGGGACATTTGTACATGCATCCTTATAAAACTGGGAGTTTGAAGCAGGTTTAATTTATAAACCTGAGGCCAAAGAAGTTTCATGTGATGCTGGCCATGCGTTGCTGTGTTTTGACGTTAGGGATTTAAGCTATCAGGCTGGTTGAGATTTTTATGACTCCCTTAGACATGTTTATTTGAAATCTCTCTGGCTTTTCTTGGTGAACTTTAGACATGCAAAAGAACCCCAGGGCACACACTAACCTCTGGCAGATTTGTTTCTGCTCTCAGAACTCCTGCTCAACCAGCATTGCCACACAGATCAAAAGACCCGTGTTTATTGTCCAGACCACGTGGTGGAAAATAGATCTCAGCAGAAGGCCTGCATTAGGTTTCCTTCCTGAGAAGACAAAAATCCTCTCTGTTTAGAAACAAAGATGGTTGTTAGAGAGCCCCAGGCTTGCCTGTGAGCTGTCCTGCCTAGCTGCTGGCAAATTCATCACCTTTTCTAAACAGAAAGAAATCATCGCTTTGGTTTTGTGTCTTTAATATCCTCCTCCTCCTCTCTGTGCATGAAAGGCTTGGGGTCCTTTTCAAAAGTCAGTCAGACTTCAGTGCACATTGCCCTTCCTCAGACTGAAAGAGGCAGGAGTGCAGAATCGAGCTGACGTGAATGTTTTAGCTTCTTTGCACATCAGTTCCATCACTTTCTAGCTTGCTCCTTCATGATTTTTCTGCAGGTGCTTGTTCAGGGGATGAAAGAAACGGTCCTTTAATTGACCAGACCCTGAACTAGCACAACACTATGGGGCACACGGTATAACTCAACAGCAGGAATTCAATTACCAAGGTCAACACAGATGTATCTATGAACCAATCTGTTTGTTAAAAAAAAAAAAAAAAAAAAAAAAATCCACATGGAGCCACTGTAGATTTTTCTCACTAGAAAAGCTCTTCTCTTTGCTAAAAGAATGGGCTAATTCTGCCAAGAGCTTGACATACTTTAAGAATTTGTATAATAAGCCTTAAAAATCAGAAGGGACAATATATGGACTAGAAAAATGATCTGTATACCATGTATGTGATAAAGAATTCATAGCCAAAATATTTTAGATCCACACAATGCAATCACGATAAATGGCATGGCGTTAAAAAGGCAAAAGGCTCTCACAGACATTTTTTCCAAGGAAGACAAACAACTCAGAAGGTGCATAAAAGGATGTTCAATGTCATTAATCATCAGGGAAATACAGATCAAAACTACAATGAGAGCTTACTTTTGTCTGCTAATCTAGATATGACTCAAAAGACTAGATAAGAATTGATAAAGGCTCAGGGAAAAGGGAGTCTGTATAGTGTTGAGAGAAATGTAAATTAGAATTTCCATTGCAAGAGACCATATGTGTGTTCCTCATGGAACTGGTAATAGAAATGCCTTACGACCAGAAATCTTGCTTACTACTACCTCTTCAAGGAAACTGAAATCAGAATGTTGAAAAGATATCTCCATCCTGATCCCTGTTCACTACAGAATTATCCACAAGAGCCAAGATATGGAATCAACCCAAAAATCCCTCAGCAGATGGAATGGATTAAGGAAATGTGCTATTTTGGGGATGATGCAATGTTAATCAACTTAAATAAAAAACTCCTGACATTTTCAACAATTTAGATGAAACTGGGGGACATTATGCTTCATAAAATAAGCCAGGCAAATATTTCATGACCTCAATTCTATATATAATTTTAAATAATTGAAGTAAAGAATTGAAAGTTTATGTTTTAGCTTCATGTGTCTATTCCAGGATGCACAACCTGGAAGCAGAGAGTAGAATGATGGTTAGTAAAGGCTGTCTTGGAATGAGCATGGCATATATTGGCCAAAGGGTAGACTTTCAGTTAGACAGGATAGTTTCATATAAAATACATCCACTAGAAATTCAGATTTTAAGAGAGTAAATATTAAATGTTAACCCATCCACACCACTAGCTGGATCTGCTTTGACCTTGGTAATTGAATCCCTAGTAGCCTCATGAGTTGAGAGAATCTCTGTGAGATGATAACTATGCAATGTGCAATGTACACTCATCCTAACACAACAGTGTATGCTCCAAATGTTCACAATTTTTCTTTCTTAGTTGACAAAGCTAGAGGGAAATGAGACTCAACCCATTAACTATGATTTCTGGGCAAGAGCATTGCTTTTAGAGTCCTATGTAAATAAATTCCATAATAGAATGACCTACATTTTGCTTCATTCCCCTCTCCTCTCTAGGTCCTTTCCTTTCCTTCCTCCTATCAGCAAACTTTTTATTTTCTCTCACAAAATAAACCACTGTTGTGGTAGTAATAGCCTAAAAGTAAAGTAGAGCTTTATAAAATATGTAAATGCAATATGCAAGTCCTAGTTTTGTGTACATTTTACAATATTATAATCTAATTCACCATTCATTAAGGGCTAAATGGCATTGTTCTCCATCACTTTAATTTCTTCTGATGGAATCTCACTTACCTTTCCCATGGTAAATTGACCCACCACTGAGGTAGTAATGACTAGTCATTTTTTTCCCTTTTTTTATTATTCATTTTTTTCTTATTTTACATATCAATCTTAGATCCCTCTCCCTCCCATCATCCCATGCCCCCAACACCCCCCTCCCATCCCCCATCCACTCTCCAGGGAGGGTGAGGCCTTCCATGAGAGATCATCAAAATCTGTTAACCCATTTGGAGTAGGGCCTAGGCCCTCCCCATGTCTCTAGGCTAAGGGAGTATCACTATAAGGGAAATGAGCTCCTGAAGTCCATTCATGCACTAAGGATATATCCTGGTTCCACTACTAGAAGTCCCATAGACTGCCAGTCCTCCTTGCTGACACCCACATTCAGGGGGCCTGGCTTGGTCCTATATTGATTCCCCAGCTGTCAGACTGAGGTCCATGAGTGCCCCCTTGCTCAGGTCAGCTATTTCTGTGGGTTTCCCCAGCATAGTCTTGACCCCTTTGTTCATCACTCCTCCCTCTCTGTAACTGGATTTCACGAATTTGGCTCAGTGCTTAGCTATTGATATGTCTCTTTTCTTGCTCTTTTCTATTCATCTCCACATTCAATCTTCCTTATCCCTCATGTTCTCTTCTCCATCCTTTTCTTTTCTCTTCTTTCTCCTCCTCCCTCTATCCTCCCCCATGCTCCCAATTTGGTTAGGGGCTCTTGTCCCTTTCCCCTTCACTGGGGGGAACATGTATATTTCTCTTAGGGTCCTCCTTGTTTCTTAGCTTCTCTGGAGATGTGGATTGTATTCTGGTAATTGTTTGCTCTATGTCTAATATCCATATATGAGTGAGTATATACCATGTTTGTCTTTCTGTGACTGGATCACCTTATTTAAGATGGTTTCTTCTAGTTCCATCCATTTGCCTTTCAAGATTTCATTGTTTTTTTAACATTGAGTAGTACTCCATTGTGTAAATGTACCACATTTTCCTTATCCATTCTTTGGTTGAGGGGCATCTAGGTTGTTTCCAGGTTCTGGCTATTACAAATAATGCTGCTATGAATACAGTTGAACAAATGTCCTTGTTGTATGAATGTGCATCCTTTGGGTACATGCCTAAGAGTGGAATTGCTGAATCTTGAGGTAGACTGGTTCCCATTTTCCAGAAAAACCACCATACTGATTTCCAAAGTGGCTGTATGAGTTTGCACTCCCACCAGCAACATAGGAGCTTTCCCCTTTCTCCGCATCCTCTCCAGCATAAACTGTCATTGGTGTTATTCATTTTAGCCATTCTGACGGATGTAAGAATGTAGCTAAGAGTTATTTTGATTTGTATTTCCCTGATGGCTAAGGATGTTGAGCAATTTCTTAAGTGTTTTTTCAGCCATTTTAGATTCCTCAATTGAAAATTCTTTGTTCAGTTCTGTACCCCACTTTTAATTGAATTGTCTGGTGTTTTTGGTGACTAGATTCTTGAGTTCTTTGTATATTTTGGAAATCAGCCCTCTGTCAGGGGTTGGTGAAGATCTTTTCCCATTCTGTGGGCTGCTGTTTTGTCTTGTTCACTGTGTCCTTTGCCTTACAGAAGCTTTTCAGTTTCAGGAGGTCGTACTTATTAATTGTCAACCTCAGTGTCTATATTACTGGCATTATGCTCAGGAAGTGGTGTCCTGTGACAATTCCTTCAAGGGTACTTCCAACTTTCTCTTCTATGAGGTTTAGTGTGGATGAATTTATATTGAAGTCTTTGATCCATTTGGACTTAAGTTTTGTGCATGGCAATACATGTGGATCTATCTGTAATCTTCTACATCCAATTATGCCAGCCCCATTTGTTTAAGATGCTTTCTTTTTTCCATTGTATAGTTTTAGCTTCTTTGTCAAAAATCAGGTATACATAGGTGTGTGGGTTAATATCAGGGTCTTCAATTCGATTCCATTGGTCTACCTGTCTGTTTTTGTGCCAATACCAAGCTGTGTTCAGTACTATAGCTCTATAGTAGAGATTTAAGTCAGAGATGATGATGCCTCTGGAAGTTACTTTATTTTACAGAGTTGTTTTGCTTTCCCGGGTTTGTGTGTGTGTGTGTGTGTGTGTGTGTGTGTGTGTGTGTGTGTGTGTGTGTGTTTGCTTGATTGTTTGTTTTTCCATATAAAGTTGAGTATTGTCCTTTCAAAGTCTGTGAAGAATTCTTTTTCTCTGTGTCCTTGGGAGCATGTGTTATTTGATTAATGATTTCTTTCTGTCTTATTTTTATCATTTTAATAATATATACTCTACTTGGAATGCAATAGTGTCTCAAAGTTCACTAGATTTGTATTTCAGTGGTGACCAGTGAAATAGCATTTCTGGTGAATTTGCTGGCTGTTTGTGTTCCTTTGAGAAGTATCTATTTAGTTTCCTAGCCAATCTTTCAATTATGTTTGTTGTTTGTAGAAGTTCAGCTTGGTAAGCTCCTTTATGCTGTGGTCATTTTTTTGTCAGAGGGGTATTTGCCTTTGTCTTAGTTACTGTTCAATTGTTGCTGCAAAGAGACTCCATGACCAAGGCAACTCACAAAAGAAACCATTTAACTGAAGGCCTCCTTGCAGTTTTAGAAAGTTAGTCAAAGATCATAGCAGGAGGCAGATATGCATGATGCTAGAGCAGTGACTGGGAGCACTACACTCTGATCCACAGGTAGAAAATGTTGGGGGGCCCTGGAATGGGCTTTGAAACCTCACAGCACACTCCCAGCACTCCACCTCCTAATCCTTCCTAAAAAGTCCACAAACAGGAGAGTAAGCATGTAAATATGAGGCCATGGGACCATTTTCATTCCAACCATCACACATATACTCTCTATTTCTAGAGATTTGGTCCCTCTGCCCTGCTGGCTGTTTGTTTCTTTGCTGATGCAGAAGCTTCTTTGTTTGATGAACTCTCATTTAGTATGAACATTTGTTTCTATGTCTTTGGAATCCTTAGCATAGAAAAATGGCTCAGTTCAGGACCTGCCTGATATCTTGAGATTTGTTTTCTTGTGATTATGTTTTGTTTTGTTTTTTGAGTGAAGGAAGGAGAAGGGAAGGGTGGAGAAAGATGAAGACAGACAGGGAAGAAGGAAGAAGGAAGGAAAGTGGTATAACATTATTATTGTTATTAATGAGCCGTGATTAAAACACAGTTGTATACATGCACATATAAATTAACTTTGTCAGTGAGTTTTTTCCCCTTGATCTGTTTTCAGATCCTGTATTAAAATATCTCATATTAAGTAACTTAAGAAAAATAGAGAATTATTTTATTGCACAGTTGTGGAAGTAGAAACTCCTTGAGTATGGGACTGGCAGTCACTAGGCATCTGAGGAGGAGTATTTATATTACACTGTAGTAGAGGTCATCACTGAAAAGAAAGTAGGTATACCAATGATATTGTGTCCTCTTATAAACCAGTAAGCCATCATAGAGACTCCTCACTAATAACAGCAATTCAACTGTTATTTCCTGAGGCTGAACCTTCAAATGTAGTTATTTTTTAAGGATCACCTCATGTGAACATGAGATGACTTGGTCAACCACAGCACCTCAAATGTGAGAAATATTTTTGTTTTAATTTGAGGTCACATAATTGATCAAAAAAGAATATTCAAAAGTAAAGTCGAAGTAAAATGACTCTTTAGCAGGGAAGATGGCTCAGGAACTAGAGTACTTGCAGTACATATATGGACTTGAGCCCAAATTCTCAGTACCCTATTCTGAATAACAGTGAGCAAACCCAGATATCCAAAGCTGTCCTCTGAATTCTACACATGGAACTTGGCATCCACAAACCTCCCCCATACATGCTTGCATGCTTTCACACATATCACACATATGCACATACACACAAAGAGAAAGTATGTGAGTTAAGGCCACACTTCTGCTTGTTAGGTACTTACATAAAGAAGATGTTGTTATTGCTTGATGCAATATCTGGAAGTTTTACATGTGGACATTTAAATGGATACCTGTATGAACAAAGGTAAGCCAAAGCTAGAAGTTTTGGTGAAAAGGAGACTTTACTATTTATTTCTATGTATTCTACAGCCTTGCAAAAGCAACAGGTCGAAACCATGACCAGTGAGCCACAGGTAACCAAGATAGCTATGGATATAGCCCAACACAAAATTTAAAACTAACATAAAACATTATAAAATTTGTACGTGTTTTAGAAAAAAAGCACATTTATAATTCCTGAGTGTGAACTTTGTAGATAATAACTTTGTAACAAAATGTCAAAAATTTGGGCACTCTTGCCTGTATTGCCTGCTAACTTTATTCTTTGTTCCTATCTGAGAAGTATATATCATATGTTTTACCCTTTTACTCAAATTTCATGGTTCTGTGTCTTTTTTTTACCTAGTTACGTATTAGTAAGAAAATTCCTATGGCTGGTTTGTTTGGATCAGTTTTACAGAAAGATACATAAAAATCACAACTCCAAGGAAAATTACATTTTGCAGTGCATATTTTGCAATGTCATTCTTGGTATGATTTGGTTTAGAAATAAACTTGACCCCAAATTTACCTGTGTTGATATTATAGGTTTGAGTTCCAATTTCTTGTGTTCCAAATTGCTTGATTGCTCTTCATTGATATACCTACCTTTGAATCACTAAAGTCAAGTAAATCCCCATAGTACAGAGGTACCATGAATGATGAGGCTTGAAGTTGTCTTAATTTGACAACTGAGTCAGCAAAAGTGATGAGTGCTCACAATGTATCTTCTTAATGGCTTGGACTCATCAGAGAACAAAATAGCCAAGTTTTCTGTCTGGATCTTTTCTCCAACGCTATAGTAGTAACTGTGGTGGCAAAGTATCCCCCTGATTATTTTCTGGTATCTTTTACCAGGTGTTCGAATCTATTAAAATAACTGACTCAGCTCTAACATATCATATGTTATACTTAGTAAGTAGCTGATCTTGGTGTTCATGTGAATTCTGAGCTGAGAATTACTCAATACCACATAAGATAGAGATATCACACATGATTGGTCTGAATATTTACATAAAATTACATGCACACTCAAGTAGGAAGTGTGTCTGCTCCCCAGGGAGGATGAAGCCTTCCATGGGGAATTTTCAAAGTCTGCCATGTCATTTGGAGCAGGGCCCAGGCTCCTCCATGTGTCTAGGCTGATGGATTATCCTTCTATGTGGAATGGGCTCCCAAAGTCCATTCCTATACTAGGGATAAATACTGATCCACTACCAGAGGCCCCAGAGACTGCCCCGTCCTCCCAACTAAGACCACATTCACAGAATCTAGATCAGTCCTTTGCTGGCTTCCCTGCTATCAAGCTGGAGTCCATGAGCTTCCTCTTATTCAGGTCAGCAGTTTCTGTGGGTTTCTCCAGCCTAGTCTTGACCCCTTTGCTCATCACTCCTCCCTATCTACAACTGGATTCCAAGAGTGCTGTTCAGTGTTTAGCTGAGGTTGTCTGCTTCTGCTTCCATCAGCTACTGGATGAATGCTCTAGGATGGCAGATAAGGTAATCATCAATCCCATTATCAGGAAAGGGCATTTAAGGTAGTCTTTCCACTATTGCTTAGATTGTTAGTTGGGGGTCATCTCTGGAAATTTCCCTAGTGCCAGATTTCTTTTTAAACCTATAATGGCTCCCTCTATTATGGTATCTCTTTTCTTGCTCTCCTCTATTCTTTCCCTGACTCAATCTTCCTGCTCCATCATGCCCACCTCTCCCCTTTTCTTCCTCCTAACTGCCTCTCCCTCCCCCCCATGCTCCCAATTTGCTTGGTCCCTTTCCCATTCTCCAGAGGACTACATATGTCTCTCTTATGGTCTTCCTTGTTTCCTAGCCTTTCTGGTGGTATGGATTATAGGCTGATAATCTTTTGCTCTGTGTCTAAAAACCATATATGAGTCAGTACATACAGTGTTTGTCTTTTTGTGACTGGGTTACCTCATTTAAGATGGTTTCTTTCAGTTCCATCCATTTGCCTTCGAATTTCGAGATTCCATTGTTTTATTTTCCGATGAGTAGTACTCCATGTGTAAATGTACCATGTTTTCTTCATCCGTTCTTCAGTTGAGGGGCATTTAGGTTGCTTCCACATTCTTGCAATTACAAATAATGCTGCTATGAACATAGTTGAGCAGATGTCCTTGTTGTATGAATGTGCATCTTTTTGGGTATATGCCTAAGAGTGGAATTACTGGATCTCGAGGCAGACTGGTTCCCATTTTCTTGAGGAACGGCCATACTGATTTCCAAGGTGGCTGTACAAGTTTGCATTCCCGTCAACAGCAGAGGACTGTCCTGCTGTCTCCACATCATCTCCAGCATAAACTGGTTTTGGTAGTTTTTATTTTAACCATTCTGACAGGAATAGGATGGTGTCTCAGAGTTGTTTCAATTTGCATTTCCCTAATGACTAAGGATGTTAAGCACTTTCTTACGTGTTTTTTCAGCAATTTTGGATTCCTCAATTGAGAATTCTCTATTTAGTTCTGTACCCCACTTTTAATTGGATTAGTTGGTGTTTTGGTAACTAGCTTCTTGAGTACTTTATATATTTTGGAAATCAGCCTTCTGTCAGATGAGGGGTTGGTGGATATCTTTTCCCACTCTGTGGGCTGCTGTTTTGTCTTGTTCACTGTGTCCTTGTCTTACAGAAGCTTCTCAGTATCAGGAAATTCCATTTATTAATTGTCGATCTCAGTGTCAGTGCTACTGGTGTTATGTTCAGGAAGCAGTCTCCTACACCAATTCATTCAAGGGTACTTCCCATTTTCTCTTCTAAGAGGTTCAGTGTGCCTGGGTTTATGTTGAGGTCTTTGATCCATTTGGACTTAAGTTTTGTGCATGGCAATAGATATGGATCTATCTGCAGTCTTCTACACGACAGCATCCAGTTATTCCAGAGCACCATTTGTTGAAGATGCTTTCTTTTTTCCATTTTTCAATTTAGCTTCTTTGTCAAAAATCATGTGTCTGGAGGTATGTTGGTTAATATCAGGGTTTTCAATTCGATTCCATTGATCTATTTTTGTGCTAATACCAAGCTGTTTTCAGGACTATAACTCTACAATAGAGCTTGAAGTCAGGACTGATGATGCCTCCTGAAGTTCCTTTATTATACAGAGTTGGTTTGGCTATCCTGTGTCTTTTTTCCCCATATAACATTGAGAATTGTTCTTTCAAGGTCTGTGGAAAATTGTGATGGGATTTTGATGGGGATTGCATTGAATCTGTACATTGCTTTTGGCAAAATTGCCATTATTACTATGTTTATCCTACCTATCCAAGAGCATGGGAGATCTTTCCATTTTCTGGCATCTTCTTTAATTTTTTTCTTTAAAGACTCAAAGTTCTTATTATATAGGTCTTTCACTTGTTTGGTTAGCATTATTCCGAGATATTTTATGTTGTTTGTGGCTATTGTAAAAGGTGATGTTTCTCTGATTTCTTTCTCAACCACTCATCATCTGTATATAGTAGAACTACTGATGGTTTTTTGTTTGTTTGTTTGAGTTAATCTTGTATCCTGCCACTTTGCTGAAGGTGTTTATCAGCTGTAGGAGTTCCCTGGTAGAGTTTTTCAGGTCACTTATGTAAACTATCATATCATCTTATCATCTGCAAATTCTGTTCCTACACATTCTGAATCACTATCTCTTTGTAACCTCTCCTTGTCATCTCTACGTGTACATCTGGAAAAGTGTTGTCAAATTAGTCATCCATTTTAATAAGATAATTTCTTTAAAATAGCATAACTTTTCTGCAAAGAAGATGAAAAGACAATCTTTTAATAAGTAAAGGTATAATTTTTACAGACAGATAAAACTTCCTATAGCTAAGGAGTGTTCTATGCATTCATCTAGGCCTGTAACATGTTCTATTCATGCACGCATGCATGCATGTAATTTTCTATGCAGGCACCCAGGTCTGTAATAGGTTCTATACACACATGCAGACCTGTAATGAGTTCTATGCAGGTATCCAGGCCTATAACATGTACTGTACCTGTGTCTTAAATGGTCTCAGCACAATTTCCATCAAAGTATCCTAGGTCAGACCTCCCCCTGAGCACTGATATCAGCTACTTGCTAATTATATTATGTAACATTTCAGAACTGAAGCACATTGATTAAACACTTTAAATAAAGTCTAAAATGTGGCAATTCACTTCTTGGTTATCCATATATTTAAGAGGTAATTGTAGAAAAGTGGCAATATGGTTTTCCTTTCATGTTGAGTCTCAGCTTCCGTTTCTTCCATCTGTTCCTTGTGCATTTTTCCAGGATCTGTTCCTAGAAACAGTTTTTATTTTAAGTTTTCAAAACTTCCCAAATTCTCATGACTCTTGTCTCACTCACTTTATCTGATGGAGATTTTTAACTTCATCATTCTATTCACCATTTCCACAGGCACCTCAAATCTGACATGAATAAGCTAGAACTTGCCAACTGTTGGTAAGCCAACTGCTACCTTGAAGCTCTTTCCCAATTGATAATCTTACTATCCACCTAGTTAGCAGCTTGGTTGACAGAATTTCTCTGTCCTTACCATGTAGCATCCTTAGTGCATAGGTAGAACACAAGTCCAGGAACCTGGCTTAATTAGGTCATTTATAAACTTGCATTGTCTACAATGAAATACAGGCACTTAATAATGACTAATAGAACACATTCCATCTCTAAAACAGTTAACCCTCTCATGAGGGAGATAGACACATGAATAGGGCACATTATTTGAACATAAATGATTACATGCTGAGCCAACATTACTGTAGATTTGGCACAAATATTGAAACTTATAGGTGGAAAAGAGGTGCAGTAAAAGTGGTCTGGACATCTAGGTAAGGCATCACACTGGTGGTGGCAGGCTTGAGCAAGTATTTATTGATATAAATGACTGATAAACTCCTACTACAAGCCACAGGAGATTGGCATGTTATTACTTAGACTGTGTAAGGGTGTTCAATGTTTATTCTGAAGAAAATGGAAGATAATAGAGGATGTTACATGCTATCACTCAGAGGTGGTTCTTTATTTTATACCAACTGGAATACACTCTGAGCAGAGAGGAAGGCATGGAGAATGTTAAAGTAATACTCAACAAATTGCTGTTAGACAAGTATTTGTTAGTCGTTATCTTGTTCTAAATTATCAGTTGGCTGCATACTAATATTTTGCCATACTGTTTGTCAACAATACTCAATTTGTGCACTCCCCACTTAAGGTGAGAGATCAGTCATTATATTTTTCTATGTGGGATTACATGCTTCTGAAAAGATGGAACTACACTCAGCGATTGTTAGCACCATATTCCAGAGAGAGAGAGAGAGAGAGAGAGAGAGAGAGAGAGAGAGAGAGAGAGAGAGATTTTGTACTTTTAAAACTTTAGAAACATTTGTTTTATATTCTTTCTTCAGAAAAATTATAATCTCTTTGACCTGCAGAATTATTTAGTGAGTTGGGAAGTCTTTGGTTACTGTTATATCACCTTTCAATCACATTAACTATGCCTTTCAGTACCATTGTCTTCCCATAGAGTGTTCATCTTATATATGTCCTCCATTTGAGGTAGCAATGAATTATTAATGGAATTCCTTTCCAAATGAATGTTGCAGATAGTTGGTTAAGCTGTTGGAAATTGTATAATCCATTTTGTTTTAAGAGCCACAGTTACTGACTCTACATTAAACTTTTAGTATAAATCCCTAGCAGTTTAGGGGCACTGAGTAAAAGACATGCGTATAAAATATAGTGTTTCTACGTGAATAGTTTCAGAAGTGGCCAGCCAATTGAATTATAAGTTGAGAGGAAGTGCCATAGCAGGCCTCCTTTCTTCCCGCATCTCCCTCCATGCAGACTCAGGCACTCTCTTCACCTTCCCATGCTACCAGTGACCACCCAGGCACAGCCATGCTTACTATGAGTAATTCAGTAACATGACACACTCAAGTTGTCTGGGTCACACACAGTGTGAGCTCATTATTTGTTACCCACATACATTAAATTTTTAAAGTATTCTTTGGATTTCATCCAAGAATTATCTCATCCAAACATAACACCCAAGCTGCAGCACAAAGGGGCAGGTGGGTAGTTTCTCATTGAAATATGTATCAAAAAGATATCAAATCAAGATGCAGAGGAGGAAAGGACATTAGGGCCACTCAGTGACCATGAGTAGTTTCCCTACATAATGACCTTGATGAGGCTTTGTGTGCTTCTGAAGCCAGTTCACAGAAGGAAGGATTGTCACACAAGGTTTTCGTTCTGAGACTGTTAACAGGAACAGCATTCAGAAAGGAGGAGCATAGGAGCAGAAAGGATGAAGGGAGTCCTGAGAGAGAACCCCTCCAGTTTCCTGTGAGTAGAAAGGAGATGGAAATGTGAAACAGGCTGGCCAGCACTGGACATCTGCATTGCTAGGGACAGGCAGAAGGGGCTCTCCAACCCACTGAAAGCAAAGGTTTCTTCAAAGGCTTATTTCGCTTACTTCACTAAAGAAATTAAACCAAGAGGAGAAGCGTGGCATCTGGGGGCATGCTCCAAGCACAAAGCACATTTCTCTTTCTGCAAAGAACTATGCTTCTCCACGTTTGCAGGCATGAATGTTCAGCTAAATCCATCTAAGACAACGGGAGAAAATAATGCTCATCTATATGAGAATGGCTTTTGAAAGATGATCAAAGCTATTATGGCTGGTATCTTTTCATTCTTTTATGATGCTCATGAATGAACTTACATTTTTATGGCTTTAGGAATATTTATTAACTGCCAGTGACTACTTTAGAACTGGGGATAAACTGACAGATGAGATGGCCCAGTTCTGATATGTTTTATTGTCCAAAATAAATATAAACAAAAACAAAAATTATAGTAAACTGTTTGAGGTATTATGAGAGGGAGACAATATGTTTTTGCAACCATAGTAGAAATCCTGATTCAGTCTAAGGAACAGAGGAAAATCAAAGTTATTGATCTTGTCTCTAAAATACTGAGAATAAATGAGTAAGAGTCACTAAATGAAATCAAATATTTTGTTTTTAAAGTGTTCAAGCAGAACTGCCCCAGAGCCTAAATTAAGGGAAGAAGATAAATAGGAGAGAAATAGAGATGGGGAGAAGGGTGGAGGGGAAAGGGGGCAGACAAGAGTATACATATAGGCACGATCCTGAGAGGGAATTACCATGACTAGAGTGTAACAAGGCAAGAAGTAGTGTAAGATGAGTCTGGACAAAGGGGCAGGAGACTGGTCAGGTCAGAGGGCATATTGTAGGGAAAGTGGTCAAGTAACTTAACACAAACTATATACTCTTAAGAAAAAGAGGGGTTGTTGTGAATCCCCATCCCTAGATATGGTATGAGTAGAAACATGGGCTGTGTTTATTTGGATAGTACTTTCAACAAAAGAGTAGCATGCTGACATTTGCCTTAATGAAAAAAAGCAATTTAATGGAGAACAGTTTAGAGAAAAGCAAGGGTCAACCCAGGGCTTGATAGGGATCTTTTGATTAACTGCAAAGATTCAGCAAAACTAATGATGAGGTAAGAAGATTCTCTCATGAAAAAAAAAAACAGTCAAGACAAATTCTAAATTATGTTCAGTGCCCTGTAGAGGTAGGAACTGTTGGAAGAGAATTCTGACTTGGAGAGGTGAGGTTAAAAGTTGTTCATTTTTTGTCACATTGAGTTTGAAGGTTCTGAGAAAAATTCCAGAAATATGGTGTACAAACATGCTTGTATCACAGACTGGTTATTTAAAAAGAGATTGTAATATAAAGGCAATAATAACATTTTTTAAAACCTTCTTAAACAAGACAACAGTCTCCAGTCATATGATATAGATGTTTTTCTCTCAAAAATTAATATTTAAAAAACAAATCTTCCCCCACAAACTGATGATAATGGGAAGTGAAGTAACTGGGAGGTAATCAGGTCTCCAATGGAATTAGCACCCTTATGGGGGAGACCACAGAAAGCTAGTTAACCCTGCCATCATGTGAAACCCAGTGAATTATACCATTTATGAGCCAGAAAGTAGGTCTACACTATACAGCAAACTGCATTGGTCTAGTTGATGCCAGCCTCCAGAATGCTCAGAAATGTTGAATATAAGCCATCATCTCCATATTATTTTATTAGAACTTGTACTTCCTAGTGGTTTGGTATAAAAAGCAAGGTTATCAGAGGAGGCTAGGAAAGAGCAGCAAAAGGGATGTCCATACCCAAGCTTCTCCACAAGGTGCCAGTAAAATCTGGACTGCAAGTGTACCATGAATTCAGTCACTAATAGGTTATCTGGGTATTTTGTTTACTTGTTTCATGTCTTTATTTTCTTTTGCTCCATAGAATGGTTGACTTTGTCTTTTGCATTGATTTTTCAAGAGCATTACTACTTTATAACCTAATGATAAAATTACAATTAATATGCAACTATACATAACAGCTGGTTGAAAATTGTGAATTTTCAAATGAATCAATTTTAAATTCAATGTAGAAGCAAATGTAATTTTTCTGCTCGTTTTGCTTTTAATCTTATATTTTTACAAACTGTGTCTGTGCCTGCTAAGCTACCTACTCTAAAACAGGTATATTTTCTCCTTTCTACATTTGATGGCAGAATGGTAACTGTTTAGAAGTTTTATCAAATTCTCAGAACTAAATACCTTCTGAAAATTAACAGATCTGGACATGCATGTAGCCTCAGCTCGATCTCTTTTAATAGTGTGAATGTAAGCAATGGAATGCATTCTGTGTATTCGTAGTGGGTCTAGTTTTTATCCTAAGAAAGGTGTTTTCTTTCCACTTGCTACTGCCATTTAGCTTGTCTTAACCCACAAAATTATTCTGTTCCCACTGTTGAATCCTCCAATTCTTGAATTTTGCAGTTTATTGAGTCATTTGACCACAGAGAAAACATTGAAAAAAAAGTGTGATGCTGGTGCATTTGCCAAAACCTTGTATATCTGAGGATATCTGTATAATACAATAAACTCATTGGATCATAACTCTCTCTCTCTGTCAAAACTTTGAAGTTATTTTTTATTACATTATGGGATGTTTATTTTTACAGAGGAGAAATATGACACTTACTAGATCTCACGTCTTTGAAATTTTGTCCTTTCTTCTTCCTGGACGTTGGAAGAATTCCTTAATCTCAAAACTTAACAGTGTACTGGGGTGTTTTGTGCACAATACGATACTGATTTTATTTGAAGCATATTTTTACAATGCCTAGCACTCCCAAGGCAGCTTTGTGTGTGATCTGGGAGAGTTTTTCTTCTCTCACATAGTAGAGCCCTGTTTCTAAACCATTTGTGTTGTTTTTCAGAAAGTCTGTATTGTGTAGCTTACACTTTTAAGTGTCTATAACTTTATCTTTCCTTGGCTTCTTTTTGTGTGTGTGTGTGTGTGTGTGTGTGTGTGTGTGTGTGTGTGTGTGTGTGTGTGTGTGTGACATGATGAGCTTTTATTTTGGTACTCTTTTAAGAGGGTTTTGTTTTGGTTTTCTGAAATAGTATGGATTTTCCAAACACATTTTGTTTTGTCTTTTGTTTGCTTTTCTTTGATCCTTCTACTGAAAACTGGAAGAAGGTGGTTTGGGGAATTCTTGCTTGATATACCTTGCTTTTTCTTTCCTGTGTAGTAAAACTATTTGCTGAGAGTGAAGGGAGGTCAAACTGGAAAGAAGAGACACAGAACTAGTTAAAACTGAGGATCAAAAATTTGTGGTTTTGGCCTCAAGGGACTTAAATTCTGGTTGAGGCAAAAAGGAAGCAGTGAAAGAATTAAACCCAAACAGTCTACACTGGTGTGTGAATGTGAATAAGCAACACAGGCAAATGTATGACTAATATGTTTTTCTTTTGATGTCAATAAGAAATTTGTAAATACACAAGGAAAAGCTTTTTCTTCTTTCATCAAAAGTCTAAGACAATATCAATCATGACCACATCTTCCACTAGCCCATCCATTCTCTAAATAAATTTACTACTAGGACAAGCAATGTCCACTAAAACTTAGTTTCTCTTTAAAACTCTCTCTCTCTCTCTCTCTCTCTCTCTCTCTCTCTCTCTCTCTCTCTCTCTCTCTCTCTCTGTGTGTGTGTGTGTGTGTGTGTGTGTGTGTGTGTGTGTGTACATGCACAGGGATTTGCATGTATCAGTGTTTGCTTGCAGAGGTCAGAGAGGGCATCTGATGTCTCTCACTTCGTTTTCCATCTTATCTCTTTGACTTAAAGTCTCTCAATGAACCTTGAGATTTCTGGTTTTCAGCTTGACCAATTATCAAGACTCAGAAATCCTATCACCAACCCCAGAGTGTATAAGTTATAGGTTCACACAGCCATTCCTGGCTTTTATTATATGAGTGATGTGGATCCAAATTTAGGTCTTCATGCTTGTACAGGAAACGTGCTTACCCACTGAGCCATATTCCTAGCTTTACATACTTAATTTCTTATACATTTTTAAAGAGGATCAGTTGAATTTTATCATTGCGTTCTGAATATTTTTACCATCAAAATTTGAAATTTGGGTAAATTAAAATAAAATGACTTTAAATATACAGTTATAGTTAAGTGATACTGGATATATCGCATAGCTATCATTTTGAGCCTTTTAAAGTATATCTAGGGAATAATTTAAAGACAATTTAACTATATATACATAGATATTAATTTTGATTACATTACTCATATTGGAATAACATTACAAAAATGGGCAGTATTAAGTGTACTCTAGAAATAAAGTATTGTTGCATTCATACAGAATAATGTTAATCTATTGAGGCTTTCTAGTTATATTTAAATATTTCCAGTGAGTACAAAATGAAATTTTATTCAATTCTTTGTCAAATTGTATATTTATCCAAGGTAATATTAAAGAGACTTACTGTGGTCAAGGAATCAAAATGTTTGAGAATAAAGGACGAGGAAAGAGTAAAAAAGTAAAAAGAAAAATGAGATTATTCCAGAGACTAAAACCCAAATTAAACATAGAGCAATGATTGTTTTTTTTTTTTCACAAGTAAATTCCCCAAATAAGTGCCATCTTCTTCAGGGGAAATATTGAAAAATCCTTGCTTCCATGTGGTAATATCCTGTACATATACAGCCTACCCTGGCTACCATACCAAAATATTACAAGTAGGATTTTGGCATACAAGGACAGTTTTGGAGGTTCCAAATCCAAGATGAAAGGCCAGAGCACTTTCTTGGAAGAACTTTCTTCTGTTTGAAGATAGCTGCCTTCTCACTACATCTACACCTGTGAACAAAATGAGGGAAAGTATGTCTTCTCTATTACTGCTTGAAAGGGCCCTGTCCATGTCAGACCATGGCTCCAGCCTTATGATCTCTTTTAACTTCTACTCCATCCTTAGAGCCCTGATTTCCAGCTACAGCCACACTAGAAGTAAACTGCTGCATATGGACTGGTGAGCGGGCACAGGTTCAGTCTCTAACACGATCTTTGAGGAGAAACTAATGATGTCACTTCGTTTCATTTTTAAGAAGGCATTGTTTTGGAGCTATTTACACAGATTATAAATATCCTTGGAAGCCACAAAGAAGAATGCATCTAATCCCATCTGGGTGCTCAAGGGCCTCTTTGCAGCTCACTGTACCTACACAATCTACCATAGTTGAGATGGAGGTAGCAGGGAGAACGGGATGGTAATAACCAGATAGTGCAAAGGGCTCTCATCTGAATGATTGCCAGCACACTGTGACAGAAATGTAGATGAACACACTTTCCATGATGTCAAATTTATTGAATAACCTTATATTCACAAGTTTTAATTTCCAGATGACCTATCTTGGTAGCCTGGTCAAAGTAAAAGCCAGTTTTTATTGCTATCCTCATTCCTTATATGAACTCTTATATCACACACCATAAAGTACATAGTAAATATCACACACACACACACACAGGGTTAGGGGAATTTATAAGAAGGAGATTGCAGCAGAGTTGAAGGTATGGAAATGGTCTGAGTCTATACTAATCAGGTAGTGGACTAGGCCGGTGCTCAAAGGGAGCTGATGCTAAAGCTGGGGTTGACACTGTTGCAGTCGGGTCTCAGATTGAGAAGGCAAAGTTCGTCTATAAGGAGAAGGTTTTAAGGGCCCAGAGCAGGAAGTAGGTAATGAAGAAGGAAGAGCAGGTCAAGTCCAGAGTTAGCTGGGCCAACAAGTGAATGAGCAGACAGGGGAGCAGGCCACAAACCAACAGCTAGGGAGCTCCAGGAACAGTAGTCCCATCCATCTTTCCATTATACAGATAGGTTGATGTGGGGCCTTGCCTGCTCCATGCCAGGTGCCCATTCTTTAAGGAGCCCAGGAGAGGGAGTTTTACCTGTTACTTGATCTGACATGTCCAATAAGCTCTTGTGCCTGGTTTTCCTAGTATGTATTAGTAAATCCTTGGCCCCTATGATCTCAGGACACTCCAATAAACTCATATGTTAGCTCCCTTTTATGTTTAAGAATAAGTCATTTTTAGTTCTGTGTTGGATGGGTGGTTCCTAGCAGATGGTGCAGTTTCTGGCCCCACCTGTTCCCCCCACCCAAGGACCACAGTCACCTTTCCTCAAAATGGAGTCAAAGCTGCTTGTAAAATGAAGTCTCCTATAATAATGTGAAAATGTATAGCCACACCTCCCCCCCAAAAAAATCCTACACTATTTTGACTTAGAATAAGGCCTAGCCTGATCTCAACAATGACCAAAGACCAACTACTCTATAGGCTAAGGTGCTGGTCCACAAAATCTAATGTTCTTTCCCTAAAAGTGTCAGTTACTCTTTTAAGTAATACACAGTAATTTGTTTGAAGAACTCTTGTCTTTGAATAAGCAACTTTCTTACATGCCTTGACAATCTATTTATATAATTTAACAATCAAACATAATATATACAATATATACCCTTCCTGTAAGGGTATTGTAAAGAAACAGTGTTCACATGTAAATGCACTATTCTGCTTCAAACTTAAGAAAATTGCTCCACAATTTCTTAGCTTAATAATTGCAAATAATTATCCGAATACTCTATTTGTCACACAGACCACACTAATTAAATAAAACTCTTATTTTTTAACCTTCTCAGATTATTGAAAGCATTGTTTATCATGTTCGTTTTTGAGGTGAATAAGTGATTTTATGGACTATTTCATATTTTCTTTTGTTGAAAACCAAACATATTTCTAGAATAGACTATTGCAAATGAGTTGTGTTATAAAGCAAGGTACAGAGAACCTTTTCAGTGCCTCTGTAACAGCTCACTACTGAACCATTTGTCTGGGCTATTGAGGTATTAAAATGACATATGGAGTGATATTTATTACACCAGAAAGAAGGACCTGCCCCTTGTTTTTTCCAGAAACTGTTGTTTTGTCTTGGATTTACCTTCCAATGTGGTTTCCACTCTTGCAGCCCAGGCTTCTTAGATATACTGCCCATGATCTCCCTACTTCTTGTGTAATATACATCAAACAATGCAGAAGTCATTAAAGTATATTATTTTTAAAAACAGGTCTGGTACTTTCTTGGCTCTTTGGTAACTGTTATTATTGGAATTTTTACAATTTTTTTGGAATTCAATGGGACCCTACAATTTCCTTGAGTGTAAGATTTCTTCTTTCCTGTGTTTTTATGCCACAAAGCTGAATTTCAAAGAGAAACAGGAGAAACACTCTGCATTCTACAAAGGAATAAAAGGGGCTCAGCAAATTCCTAATCTAATTAATGTCTTTAACAACTTAGATAATAAACTGACTGCAACTGCTCTTGACGCTCAGTGCTGCCTTGTTATGTGGCCTTCCAAGGTGGCTGTAAATCAGAGGAGAAACTCAAAGCTTGCTGCATGTGTTTGTTGCTTGTTCCAAAGTGAATGGCTGATTGCTTTACCAACTGCTCATTTAGACTGGAAATTTTTTTAGACCTGTTTAGCATTTCACATTTTGAAAAGAGGGTCTTCTGAGTGCATATCTCTTCAGGCCAAAAATCTAATAAACTGGTTACTTAGTTTCTTATAAATTATGAGTATTTTTCAAAGAGAATAATGAAAAACTTAAAACATGAAGTATGTGTACTACTATTGTATACTTGACCAGAAATTGTATAGTATTGTTGGGGTGCTCCAATCCTTTTCTTATCAGGACTTTTTTTGTGACATTTTTAGTTCATTTTGTAGTGCTGATGATGGCATTTGTCCAAAGGCCCGGTGGTTGATGTGTGTGTGTGTGTGTGTGTGTGTGTGTGTGTGTGTGTGTGTGTGTGTGTGCGTGTTCAGATGACTATATATATTCAAAGGAAGCAAAATTTTATTTCTTGATTTCAAAAAGAATCTTATACACAACTGAACACATATTGTAATGAAACATTTTGCTAGAGTTTGAGTGAAAAGATAACCATTTGAGCATGTTCCCTAAAGCTATCTGAATATTATGGTGATCCTAGCTGTGATGGTGAGCACTGTCAACTTGACATAACCTAGAGTTTTCAGGGGAGACAGTCTTATTTTGGGGGGTGTCTATATTAGGTTGGTTTGTGAGAGATTATCTTGACTGCTTTGATTGATTTGGAAATACTAGTTCTAACTGTGGTGCCCTTTTGGTTGCAGCCAAGAGAAAAAGACAAGGAAAAGGAACACTTTCTGCTTCTTTATGCTTTATCCTTCACTATAGCTGGTAAGTCCATCTACCCTGTTGCTGCCACTGCTGATACCTCCCTTGATACCAGATTCCTCAGCCTTCTGTATGGACCAAGAACCATAAACTGTCCTTAAAGTCTTCTGCCAAAGCACCCGAGTCTTCCTCTCTGCTGTAAGACAGCACTGTTGGACTTCTTCGGCTGTATCTAGAAGTCAATCTAATAGATCCTCTTTGAAACATCCAACTTAGTGTTCTCAGTTATTTTTATTTGTTTGTTAGTTTGTTTTTATTAACCCACCAAGTTCAATTAGTACCCTTGGGTGTGTGGCCAAGAACTAGAGCTTAGTCTACCTGGGGCCAAATCCTTAAGAAAAGCTAACTCTCCGTCTCCTGGCAGTCTTAAGCTACTGCTTAAGACTCTTCAACCAGGAGATGATTCTTTGTGACATCCAGCCCCCACACTGGGGTTGTATTTGGCTTGAGCTTGCTTGGTTCTTATGCATACTGTTACAACCACTGTGAGCTCATATGTGCTACTGTCTAGTCAGGTCCAAAAACTACTATTTTACTGTCGTCATCCACTGTTCCTGGCTTTTACAGACTTTTCCTCATCTCTTCTGAGATCTCTGAACCTTGGGGGGAAGGATGTGATATGGTTGTCCCACTTAGGCTGTGTTCTGACGCGTCTCTTGTTCTCCAAACCCTGCCCACTACTGTGGGTTTCTATGTTAATTGCCACC
The DNA here is from genome assembly GCF_943737965.1 of Phodopus roborovskii. Taxonomy (NCBI): domain Eukaryota; kingdom Metazoa; phylum Chordata; class Mammalia; order Rodentia; family Cricetidae; genus Phodopus; species Phodopus roborovskii. The sequence continues at coordinate 14,055,120 of NW_026125391.1, forward strand.
CACTGCATAAGAAGCCTGTCTCGTGAGATTTGAGAGATGACCCACTAATTTATGAGTATTATGATCAGTGATTGGGGTCAGTCAGTTTAATATATGCTCATTCTACCAGTTCTGTTACAGTAGCTGAGTGATTTTGTTGTTGTTGTTGTTGTTGTTGCTTCTTTTGCCCATAGTCAAACTCGTTTGCAGAATGCCTATACCATGCCAAACCATGAAACTATGACCTCATCAGTATGTATTATGGAACTCAGATTAAGGAAGATCTTGATCCTTATGTAAGGGAATGAGAACTAAGTACTTTAAAGCATATTCAAAATAATTTTAATTATTGTCACATAATATACAGCATCTAGTAACTTAACTAAAATAAAATAAAAGGATTTTCAATTTCCCCATGAATTAACAATGAGGGGGTTCTAATGAAGTCACAGGAAGGAAAACATTGAATAAAAACTTAAGAAACATCTACTTCATTAATTTCTGATAGATCATTTATAACATCATCCTTGGATGATAGTTTGTATTAACTTAACCACTTGTATATATGAGCAATAATAGACAAAGCAAATAAAGCTAACTTGCCTTTTTAATGATGTCCATGTGCTAACAAGAGCATAGTTTGAGGAAACCTATTTTTAAATATATTTATGAAAACCAACATCAAAGCTCAGCAATCCATTACCTTGTTATCTATCACAAGGAAATAACAAACATTTACAAAAGTTCTTTTCAACTGAAGAAGAAAAGAAAAACAAAAAACAAAACAAACAAAAAAACCAGAGGCCCATGGGTAGGCACAGGGTTGACTGAATGAGAATGCTGACCCAGGCTCTAAAGTAGTGGGTATGGATACCATACAACAGCCTGGAAAAGGCTTCACTTAGAGTTAGGGAATGAAAACTGTGCACCTATAATCATGGATTTGTAAAATATGCAGAAGGAAAACAAGAGCTAATACTGTAATGGTAGCTATGCTTTGGAGTTGTAATTTATGAATATTTTCCTTTTTCTTCTTACCAGTGTTTTGTGATGTGATTACATTATTATTGTTTTTAGAATATTTTACTTTTTTTAATACAAAGCTGGTAATTTTAACCCGTTGTTTGTGACTTATAAGCAAAGCTTGAATAAGCTTCTTAAAACGAATGAGGAAAACATCCTCAGTCTGCATGTGTGCTTTAATACCTAAACTTCTGCCCTGATGTGTAGAGGGAGGGGCAAGCTGGAAGCAGAAAGGTTGATGGGCAGTGAGAACTTTAGCTCCTGCACAGAGCTTCACAAACTTCTTAACCGTGTCTGTCCCCATTTCTGAAACACGGTAAAGACACAGTTCTGGGAGGCTGTGGGTTGAAGCTGTGAAAACTCTCAGTAGAGGTGCAGATTGTTTTTTCAGAGCAGTTAAACAAAACTTCTAAATAAGCATTTGCACTTTGGGTTCAGCCTGAGAAATGTAACTTTTACGATCTAGTGTCTTGATGAGCCTCTTCGTTGCTGATTTGTTGTGATACAATGCTTTTTTTGTTGTTGTTGTTGTTGTTGTTTTGTTTTTTTGTTTTTTGGTTTTTGGTTTTTGTTTTTGTTTTTTTTGTTGTTGTTGTTGTTGTTGTTGCTGTTGTTGTTGTTTTGCTTTGTGTTTTGGTTTTTCGAGACAGAGTTTCTCTGTGGCTTTGGAGCCTGTCCTGGAACTAGCTCTGTAGACCAGCCTGGTCTCGAACTCACAGAGATCTGCCTGCCTCTACCCCCTGTGTGCTGAGATTAAAGGTGTGTGCCACCACCGCCCTGTGCATTACTGTTTTTGTTTTTAAATATAAGGTTAGTGGTGCTGATGCTTTGAGGAGGAACCCTGGTTTGCTCTCTGCATCCCCAGCCGCATCTGTGGTTGGTTTGGAATACAACTTGGAGAATTTAGCCCCTTCATGTGGGAGGGGGCTGTTGATAAAGTATTAAGCTCCACTTTCTTTTGTGAATTAACATTTATGTGGGGGTTTGCACCACACATTCAACTAGGACTTCATAAATAAACAAGCTGATTCATGCTGGAAATGCATCTTCTCTTCATGGCCTTGGCCTCGAGGCACTGGGCAGCTTAGGCTGCATCTTAAGCATATTCTTGCACTTAGCACATGGCAAATCCTCCATAACCTGCAGTGCATTTAAATGAAACAATTTAGTATTATATTATTGAAATATAAAGCTAAGTAAGCTTCATGACAGTAAGTTCAAATTTCCATGCTTTCCTTTATAAATTATACTATAAAATGTGACATGAGATTCTGGAACTGTAGTCAACAATGAGTTTGATTATGAGATACACAGGTCACTCACCATCATTATAAAAACTGTTGAAACACTAAATTATTTTATAAATAGACACAGCAGCAACATTTTTTTCCTCTAGTTTCCACGAATTGGCCATCTAAACCAACTCCATCTGCACTGCTTCTTCTGTCACTCTGTACACTTGGAGTTCTGTGTCACCCAGTAATGCCTAATGAGAGATCCTAAGATTCAGGAGATACCTCAGTGAATTTTAAAATAAGCTAGCACACTAAGAACTTAAAAGCTTTTCTTTAAAAGAATGGCTTGACTAAACACAGAAAGGCCACCTATTTTACACTCATTCTATTTTTATAGCATGTCTAGGAAAGGTAAATTTAGAGAGACAGCAAGGAGACTAATTGCTGCCTGTGGTAAGAGGTGGGACCAGGAATTAACTGTGAACAGCGGAAGTATTAAGGAAGCCGTGGAAACAGGCAACAACAAGATCTCAGTAATGCTCATACATCTTAGCAAACTTTCTAGAAGCTGAGGAATTCCTATACCTAGGTGAACAAGTGTGTGCAAATTCTCGAGAATGGCTTTCATTAAAATTCTGTTTCAGTGATTTTTCTAGTAAAGCTACTGACCTTCAACCTCTATAATCTGACTTTTTTTTTCTATCCACAGATGATGAACAAAACAAATTCTGGACATTTTCTCTGACTTCCAACATTGTGGGAAGAGAATGTGTGCTTTATTCTTCAATGTTAGCTTTCTTTAGCACTCGGGTAATTATAGAGATCTATACATTCTCTGGAAGGAAGTGTAATTTCATGTATTATTTCTGTCTGTCTTTGTGTGGCACTCTAGCCCCAGAACACACCTAGTGTTGCACACATAGAATCTACTCCATAAATATCTCTTCAATAAATAAGCAGAGAACCACATGAATGAGCCAAAATAATACTGCCAATGCATGGAACAATCTTCTAAGAATGTAGGAAGACTTACTAATTCATATCTTGCTACTCATTTAAGAACTTTTTGGTTATGTAAAATTAGTGCACAAGTCAAATTTTTTTAGTCAAACTTTTATCTTTCTACAAAATCTCTCTCTCTCTCTTAATAATTGAGTTGGAACCTCAGGAGACAAGAGATAAAAATTAGGCACACAGTTATACCAACTGGATAAAATACAATGAAATAGTCATCTTGCAATATAGAAAAAAGTTTGGCATATTCTGCTTTATTCATGAAGCTCTGCTGGAAAGACACACTTACAACTCTGCTCTTGGCAGTGGGCCTTGTTCAGGAAGAAAATCAATAAAAGTCAGTTTCAGTTAAGGAATTGATATATCAAGGAAAACAATGTTGGCCTACAAAAGAAATCAATTCTGTATATCCTGAGTTTGACTTATAGTAGTCAATTCTACAAGTGCTAATTTCATGTTCCTTCTCTTCCCCTCACCAGGTGTTCTTGCATAGGTGTTAAATGTGATTAACTGCCATTTTCCCAGCAATTCAGAATCTGCAACGAATCAAAACCTTTTGAATGGTTGTAGAAGCTGGAAACACTGAATTTATTATATAGCACACACTTATTCCAGTTATTTAATTTTCAGATCCATTGTATTATCTATTAGGCAATTGGTTGTTTCATTATATAGTAACTTTAAATCCAATGTTGTGCATGCAGATGTAGCCAGAGAGAAGTACAGGAACACACCACGGTGCACTGAGAGTATTATTTACAAGTGTAGTTGCAAATATCATCAGCATTTCAGTGTTACGGTCAAAATAGTACTTGATGCTTTTGAAGTAAAGTCTTCATTTATTCCAACCCTTTGGAAGGGGACTTTTATGAAAAAAGTTACAGTTGTGGTTTTTATGTGGCTGGAGTGTTACAACTAGTAAAGAATAAAGGCCCCTCTCATTTAAGGCACTTTAGAAATAATACATCATGATGAATGACTACTTCCTATCTCAGGTGCTCAAAAGGACACACCCGTCAGTCAAGTGAGATCTTACCTATTGCAATGCTATTGCATGAAAACTGACATCTGCAGGCTGTTGTTGTTTGCACATTTGTTGCTTAGCTGTTAGCACACTTTCTGGGCAAACTTTGAGAAAACAGCTGGTAACTACTTTCTGCCCCTTTGATCTCTTAAGATATAAAGACCTCCTAAAACTAAGAGTCATCCTCGTGTTTGAGTCGAAGCCTTCCCCAGAGGCAGAATGTGTGTCCTTCTTGTGGCCAGGATCACAGAATACTTCCCATGTGTTTTGCCCCTTAGTCTTATACAAGTATTCACATCCAGTGTTGAGTATCGTTCAGGAAATGATGAGACTGTCCTACTGTATCCAGAACCACATCCCTGGGTTCTTCATCTGTATGAAGTAGGCAACTTCCTTATGGCAAAGAAAGTCCACACATTATAGAAATTCTTCCTTGCTGTCCTAATAAACTGAGATGTACCTAACAAAACATTCTTGGTTTGGAAAGTAACTTTTTTAATGTAACTTGCTTAGGACTCAGGAGAATCATTTGTTAGTGATATTAGTATTGGTGTCCTCAGTACATTGGATACTACAAAAGGATAAAGATAGATTGTATCTGTGTCTTTGCCAAAGGGCACACGTTGCCATGGCACAGTACTTAGTTAGTTTGCTGACATATGAGGAATGAATGGGATCAAGACACATGATGTGTAAAACATATAGAATAAAAAAAACCAATAAGACAGACAACCCAAAAATCATAGAGTCTTTGAAATGTATTTAAGGCTTAAAATTAAGCTATAATTCCAAAAATCTTTATTCATCACACTAAATGTCATATATATATATATATATATATATATTATATGTGCAAATGTGTATATATATATATATATATATATATATATATATGGTACACAATTTAATTTAAAAATAATAAAATTATTTCTTGGTGTATTTAAAAAAGTTCATGAAATACAGCTTGTGTGACTAATTGCCCAGTTGGCATTATTAAGTTACAAACTGTCATTTTGATTACTCCAGATGGATTTAATAGACCTTTTATTTTTAAAATAGTCCCAGCTTGCACTACAATTCTTTAATTTGAGGGTGGGTGTTTGTTTTGTTTTGAGACAAGATCTAACTGTAGTTAGCCTAGATTGGTTTCAAACACCAAAGAGCTCCTGCCTAGGCCTCAAAGGTTCTAGGATCACAACATGAGCCTACTTCCTTTGCTTCGTGTAATAATTTCTAAAATGAGGTCTCCAGTGTAAATAGCTAATTTAACAGATTATAGTTTGATGTGGCACTAAGGAACTTCTCCTTTCAGAGATACCTGGAAATTAAAAATTGGTTTGCCTTTAGTCTTCTTCCTGGAAATGGACTTCATTTTCTGTCTGTCTATCTGTCTGTCTATCCACCCATCCATCCACCCACCCACCCACCCACCCACCCACCCACCCACCCACCCACCCATCTATCTATCTATCTATCTATCTATCTATCTATCTATCTATCTATCTATGGCAGAGACTTTCTATCAGGTCAGGCTGGCCTTGAGCTTGTATATGTATGTATGTTTGAATGTAGATGTGGTTGTATGTGGAGGCAAGGGGCTTATGTTGAAACTCTTCCTTAGTCCAATTTATTTCTGATACAGGGTCTCTCTCTCTGTACTTGAAGCTTGTCAATCCCTATTCTGAAGAAATAGACTTATGTCTATAGGCTTTCCATATTTACTGATTGAAACTAGCCAGTTATATCTGGTTGTGTTTAGAAGAAGCATGCTAAGGCAGCTTCCATGACCAGAGGTTTTTAGCTAAAACAGACTCCTGTGGAATGGCACTTTACTTCTTTTGTGCATGGCTCCCAGATAAATAAGTGGTCAAACTAAGGCAAAATTGAACATTAAATGTAGTATATGTCCTTCCCACAAACCCAGTGCTCTTGACTTCTGCCTTGGTGAGTACATGTCCTCCATCCAAAGACAAGATCTTGGAGAGTTTAATTGGCATCTGGGAAGTTCTAACAGGGTCCCTGGCCCAGAGTAAAGACAGAAGGCATTGTGCCTCATTTTCCCACTGGGTTACAGTTAAGGTAATTGTGGTCCTGGGTTTTGCGTATGTTTGGAATGTAAAACTGTTGCTTTGCCGGTGTGTTGATTTTATGGTTGGTCTCAAGAGTAAGTTGGTTTCAGACACACAGCCAGCTAAGAGGAGCCTTGGCTGACTGCTAGGTAGAGGTATCTGGATAATAGTATCCATCCCACAAGCTGGTTTGAGAAGGAGGGTTATAATTGACTTAAGCCATTCCTTGCTGCCTGTTCTTTTAAACATGTGGCTGGAATATCTCTTTGGTCTGTAAGCTCCTGTCATGCAGCCTAGGCCAACACAAAGAGCACATTGTACTTCAGCAGTCGCCTAGGTTTCACTGCAAGATCAAAAGTGAGAACACTTTCCATTTGAATTGAAAAGGAACAGTAAACATTTTCTCCATATGACCTTTAATATTCCTTTGTGCACTGTGAGGGAGGCAAAAGGTAAACTTTGATTGTCTTTCCTCAAGGCAGTAAAAATGGAATGAATTTTTTTTTCTGAAAATGTCACAGGTTAGTATCAAAGCAACCATCAAACTGTTCCCTTGCATAAGAGGCCATTAGGAATGGAAATTGGGTTTAGGAACATAGTAAACTTGGAGACACTGAATGTTGGTAATGCTTTCAATGGGAACTTACCTTAGATTTATAAAGAATGAGTTTGTGAGTCAACTCACTGGGTGAAGACATTCACAGAGGGGGTTCATGTGACCACAGAGGATGTACTGGGTTTTCTGTGTTTGAGTGCTATTAAGTTCTCTTGAGAGCCACTGTTCTTAACCACCATTATGAACATGCAAAGCTCAGCCATTTAATAATTGAAATCTTTAAGTAGTGAAAGCAACAGAAACTCTTTTTCTGCAAGTATTGGAGAGCCATGAAATTACATTGGAAGTTTTTATCATGTATCTACCAGTTCATGCCCCCTGTGGTCCTTTTGTGTTTATATACTCCAGCAATAGCCCTAGGCACAAAGCAAATACTCTTGCTCTCCTCCCCACTACAATGACCCCTGCTCACAATTCCATACTATCAAGGAAGGAGTGGATACATAGAAGTCATAGGATATGAAACTACATAGTTGTGTGTCCTTCACATGGACTTAGGAATGATTCTATGGGGAATCTACATCTAAAAAAAGAGTCCTGGGAGGTTGGCTGTCCTGGCTGCTGGAGGTGGAATCTAGTGGGAGAGAGTACAGAGAACAATCCCAGGGCCTCTAGGGTATGCGATGAATATCATTGGCCTGGGCAGGAAGGTATGACTAAGCATTACAACCTCTCAGAGGGAATATAAATTGGCCTGGAGTTTGTTTCTGAGAGTGGGAAGTTCAAAAAGAACAGAGTGAATGAGGCACTTTTAAGAGTTGGGAAAGTCTACCACTGATGTTGACCTGAATGGACCTTTGATCTCATTTTGTTCCAAGAGTCTCTTCCACTCTAAATGAGTCCAGAAACAATCTCTGCAAGGTCACTTGGCTGAGAACATTTAGATCAAAATCATACAGAGAACCAAAGAATTGGCAATTCCCATGAGAAGAGAGTAACTGAAAGCAGTTTTGTGTGTGTGTGTGTGTGTGTGTGTGTGTGTGTGTGTGTGTGTGTGTTTTCTGCTGGTAGACAGTGAAACATGTGTGGACAGGTTTACCTAGAACTTTATATTCTTCCCAGAACATACTGTTAATCATTGCAGACCACAAAGAAAATGGAGTATGTCTCTCTTTCAAAGATCTGGTACTCCTGGTGTGGCAGGAGCCAGTGTGATGAAACACTGTTCCATCTGCTTTTTTTCTGTTCCCAGGCATTGTCCTCTGAAAACCCTTCTCAACCGCCTCTAGCTTCTCTTCTCCCACTTAAGGAGGACATCTCTCTCACAGATTCCTGGTTTTGAAAGAAATTCTGGGTTTCCTGATTCCTATAAAGCTGAAAGATGCAGCCACAAAAGAAAAGTTAGAAAACAACTAGATGTTTTACAGCAGGCCATTTAGTGTGCTCATAGACATATCTAAGGCTGAACAGGGATGTGAGATAAGGCTATCAACAAGATAAGTAGGAAGAGAGCTTCTCTCTAAAATAGATTATTCTTAGTGGTGGCACAGGCCGCTATGGCCTAGTAGGTTCTGATACTGCTCAGTTACAGACATTGGGTCTTACTGAGGCTAGAGCAGGAAGATGGGCTTTGAAGACATAGGAAGGATTCAGGAAACTTGTGTCTGATGCCTGACACAAGACCCACACAGAGTGGATAGATGGTCTGTATGTATTCACCAGAACCCTTGGTAGAGCATGGGAGTCATGGTGCCTTAAGCTTTCTGCCGCTGAAACAAAACCCTGAGGAAAAAACATTAGCAGAGGAAATGTTTATTTGTGGTCACAGTTCCAAAGCTATCAGTTCCTGGTTGGCTGATTTCATTGTAGCTCCAGACACATGGGAATCCATGGGAGTGAGGGAGACTGGCACAATAGAGAGGGGATGGTTCTAAATATGGGTCAGAGGAAGTGAACAAAGATTCTCTTTCCCCCAGTGCCCATTCTCCTTTAATTGTTTTTGAGTGAATTTTCTCCTCTCACGTTATTTAGAAGCAAAGAATTTTTTTAAATGGGAGATTTTCTTGTAAGCCTTTACATGTGAGGGTATGAAAAAATAATTGTATGATTATGATCACTATTGTATGATCAAAATTTAAGACTCGTGGCTTAAATATAGTGTGTGTGCACGCATGTACATAGATGCATATCTAAAATAGAGTTCTCTCAATCTAACACAGGTGATTTGTTTTGGATTCAATGCAGAAACACTTTCTCACAATTGAGAGTAAAAATGAATTTAAGTTTTTAAGAGACATAAGAATAACATAGGAACAAAGGTCAGGAACTATGGAACAGAGTTCCATGATTATAATGTCAGATTCGATTTAGAACACAAGATTATGAGATCAATGTCAAGTTAGTTAGCCACACTTGATGTTGCCATTTCATTTTTAAAAATGAGGATAATGCCATCTACCTACAAGGCTGAAGCAATTATTTGATGGCTTTATTGTGAGTTTATTGTCCAGTGATGGAGGGCTCTAGATGTGCCGGTAAACTTGTACTTCCTCTCACAGAGCTATAAAAGGGAGAAGGACTGAGACAGCATTCCTTCCATACTCCATATCTAACACATTCAAAAGCTCTGTGAGGAGGCATGGGGGCTGGACTGTAAAGATCTAGTGTGTGGTCTTCACGGCATCATAAGTGGCCCGTTTTTCCATATCCCTATTGAAATGTCCCTGTTGACTATCGCTTAAATAAAGGGACTTCTTGAGAAAATTAAAATACAACAGAGAAATAGTAAGACAGAATTTCACATCTGTTTTGATAAGTTCTTTTTGGTTTTCATTTCTCAGAGCTGGAACAGTGCACTGGGTATGAGGATGGTTGTTCGTGGAACATGAGGTGAGGAAATGGAAGATGGAGGAGAGTCTTCTGAGGTGATGTGACAGCCAGGGTAAGCACTGTATTAACTGATGATAGGACTGCTCTAACATATGGTTAAGGGTAAGGGTTTTTGTTGTAGATATGAGAGAGAACAGCAAAAGGCATCTGAAAGAATCCTGAGCAGAGAGAGAAAGTGAACCAAGCATGGCCATCATACCAGACTTGGCCATGAAAGGAGAGAGGGGGAAAGCAGAAGGAGCTCCTAAGACAGGGGACATTTAAGGTGTGTGTGTGGGGGGGGGGGTAAAGGCAAGAAGATTCAGAAGACCCAGGATAGACTCTGACAGTGTAACAAGTTATTTGTGATTCTGAGGGAGCCTGGAGGCCAGCATGGGCTTTGGTATGCTGATAGGTACCACAGATAGCCCTTTGTCCCTTCTGCAGTGATAAGGAAAATGACTTCTTTGATAGAGGAGATCTGGCTTCACAAGTTCCTGTGATGCTGGACTTTGTATGATTGCTAGAATGTGGGGAAATTTTGGACATGACATGAATTTCTTGTGAGATTTCTCAAGAATTGGAGGAGGTGGGGGAGTCAAAGTACCACTGGTTTGAAGCTGTGGATATTAAAACTCTTCAGTGGACACACCCTACTGAAGGCGTTCTCAGTCTGGGCTCAAATGACACAACTATGTCTGCTTTATTTTCAGTGAAAATTAATACTACCAATTGAGAATTTATGTATTGAATTATATGAATTTACCAACATATAATTTATTGGTTTGAATTTAGCTAATTCTAACAACCTATGAGAATGGAGATATAGACTGCAGAAGACTTTCAATTAGTGGTGATTTATTTTGTTTCAATTTTTTTAAGTGTAGAAAGATAGCTAGCCCCACGTTTATTCCTTATGATAAGTATTTTTATAAAAATTACTTAAAGGGAAATGGTTCTGGATTCCAAAATTATGGCTTTTTATCTCAGAATTTATCACACTCAGACTTCTAACTAAAATAATATAGCTCAAGGAAATGGATCAATGTACTGGGAAAAAAATAACAGTGGATTCCAAACCAGTAATTCTGAAAATGATTTTATTTGACTATGTTGTTTTAGAAAGCTTTGACTTAAATTGTTTATAGAGTTAACAATTAACTGAAGATGCAGCTCACAACTCCATCTGAAGAACAAGTGATCTTTAATGGCTTTGTTTCACAAGCCATATATTGCCCACTTCAGCCACTGGATTTCCATGATTTTTATGCAGACTCCCTTTCTACCTTCTCAATCACGTTCTCTGGGGCATTTGAATTCAAATATCTTACTTATTCTTAGCTTTATGGTACTTACCATTAGGTAACTCCCTACACACACACCTTTACTAGGGTGTAATGAACACTTAGCAATAAAACTTGACTTTTGACGAACCTTGTGAAATGTTCACCATGACCAAGCCCCATATGGCTGCTACTATTCAAATGGATATAGACAATCCAGGTTCCCCTCTTAAAAAGTCAAGTATATAATATTGCATGTAATAGGGTAGCAATTACCTACTGGGGGATCAGAGTAATAGAGGGATAAGGGTCAAGGTGTTCTGAGTTTGCATTTGTGAAAAGTGAGTACCTTTTGGACCTTGAACAATGGGTTATAAAGTTTAAATTAATTAATGACACAGATGAAAGACTGATATCAGTAACATTAATTATGCTTTTGTTTTGTTCTTTTTACAATTTCTGTTACCCACTTTTAAAGTTAATGAGTCTTGCTTATCATCGTGTGTTCACAATATTTAACAAATTAAGGGGAACTCTGGTAGCCTGAGGATAATCTTGAGGTCACCTAAGTATTTTTATTTTTATGTCTTTATACACAGCATTCTATACATTACCAAAAACTGCTCTTAAAAGAAAAGCAGAAGCTGATTAAATATGTTGACACCAGTGGTGGTAGGTGGGCGGAAGAGATGGCATGGTAATGAAGAGTACGTCCTACTCCTTTGTTTATTTGATGTTTTATGTTCATATTCATATTGATATTGATATATTGATAATATATATATATATATAGTTTTTTTCTTATTTTACAAATTGATCCCAGTTCCTTCTCTCTCCCTCCCATGCCCCTGACCCCCCACACACACACACACATCCACTCCACAGGGAGGGTGATGCTTTCAAGGAGGGATCATCAAAATCTGTCAAGTCATTTGGAGTAGGGACTAAGCCCTCCCTCCTGCCTCTAGGCTAAGGGAGTATCCCTCCATGGGGAATGGGCTCCCAAAGTCCTTTCGTGCACCAGGGATACATCCTGGTTCCACTGGCAGAGGTTCCTTAGACTGCCCAGACCTTCTAACTGAGACCTACGTCCTACTCTACCAAGGTCCCAAGTTCAGTTCCCAACAACCAGGTAAATCACAACCACATATCCTTCCAGCCCAGGAAATCTGATGCCTTCTAATGGCTTCTGAAGACACCACAAAGATATGACATACTCAGATATACACAGGTACACAAATAAAAATGAATCCTTAAAATAAATTAAAACATACATAGTAAGTAAATGGAGATACTGATTCAGTAACTTCTAAATAACAACTATTTAGAATAGTTATTGAGAAAAGGATTTGATGAAATGTATTCATGTTTATTATAACTACTGGCAATTAAAAAACTTCAAAGAATAACAAATTTTAGAAAAATTGGAAGCCTTATATCAAAAAGTCACTCGTAGGTTACAAACATATAAGGTCATTTATGAAAGGATTTGAAACTACTTTCTATTTTACAAACATGCTATTCTTCTGTGTTCTAACTTAATATATCCTTGGATGTAATGCTTTAGAATTTGCAAAATATAGCCCGGCATGGTGGCACACGCCTTTAATCTCAGCACCCGTGAGGCAGAGACAGGGGGAATCTCTGTGAGTTTGAGGCCAGCCTGGTCTACAAGAACTAGTTCCAGTACAGCCTCCAAAACTACAGAGAAACCCTGTCTCAAAAAATCAAAAGAAGAAAAAAGAGAAATGAAAAGACAAGAAAATACTCAGGAAGTTATTGTATCTTTTCTCAGGGTGGAGAAACCAAGTCTTGGGTGGTGTGGAACTTTCACTGAAGTCACAAAACTAGCAAGAGGGGGAGCTGGCCCTGGAGCTCACTCCACTCTCAGCCCAGATCTCTGCCAACCACGTAAACAACCCTTCAATTTGCAGCAGAATCTTTAATGTAGTAATGCAGAAATAAAATATCTAACCCCAAAGCTACTACAATGCTAAAATATTAGACTTGATTTAAATTAACTGTCACGTTCTGTGGTAAAGAAATGAAAATATTATTCAAGCTTATCCTTTGAGACAAATTCAAATAAACTCAGCCAAGTACTTGGGGGAAATTCCACAAAACTATTCCGTGGAAGGTGAATCACATTTAACCAAAACCATCGGTACTGTCCTCCTACTGTTTAAAATGGAAGCCATACCACTGTGGTATATTTTATGTCATTTCTCAGGATACAACTTTTAAAAAAATATTCTAATGTGGAACACTGGTGTGCTAAGAAATTTCTAGATGTATCTCTTTTATGTGATTAAGCAAATGGATAATAAAACAAGTCAGACTAAGTCTCCTTTGGTGTCCTGGTTCACGTATCCTTTATGAATTGACCGGTAAACATGAGAACTGGTCATGAAAATGAAACTATAACCATTCCCTCGTTTAAAGTCTCAGAAACTATATTGTCTTCTGCAAGCAGGAGACACAGCCCTTTGAGAACAGCTGATGAGGGCAGTAAAAGCTATTGCCCAGCTTTTGCTTAACTTCATTGAAGTTTACCCTTTCATCCATTTGATGTATATGGTGGATGCTCTGTGCTATGGAATAGGTTGCTTTAATTTTTGATGATATCATACTTGTGAACAACATGCTCTGGTTACATTTTCCTCCACTGCTTTTTTCCCAATCTCCCTCCCATTCCCCCAACTAGCTCCCTCCTGTGCTCACCCCCCCCCCATCTCATACTAAGGTTAGGATCCCATAGTGATTTATTTTTGTTTATTTTGCTTGAATTCTTTGAGGCTTAGCTATTAGGAATCTTTCTGACTCACTTTTTGCCTCTTTGATATGGTCCATCCTTTTTTGAATGCTCCTGTACTTTTTGCTATTGTACAAATGTTGCTAGCAAAGGAAGTTTAGTAACAAACAAAGGCATTCAGACTTTTTTGGAACACAGCACATATCATGTTTTTGTATTTTATAAATGATAGGTAAGGAAAAAAATGATGCTCTGAGACTACCCAATGAAGTAGTGTCAACAACTATCTTTATTCCTGTGATGCACCAATAAGCTGCCTGTAATCAAAATAAGCTTGCTGTATTGATGAAACAAAATGCTCCTAGTACTGTAGCTAATACAAGACTTGTGGTTCTCTTAAGAATGGACCATGGCATACTCTGAGTTCCATTCTCCTCCTTGACTCAGTGAGATGAATGTGCACCGCTTTCGATATGCAGGAATATGTACTTCAGTGTATAAAGCGAATGAAAAGCTTTCTGCAGCTCACTAACACTTAGTTCCTCTGGAGCAGGGAATGTAAGTTCAAGCCAAATAAAATGCTATTTCCAGAAGTCTGTGCAGTGGACTTCTTGGCGCACTCATACATTTTAGGAGAATTAGAAAAACACAGCCATTCTGCAGAAGGGAGGCTTGAGTCTAATTAGCCTTCTGACTGCACATTCTAAGACAGGTCAGCAAGCTACAACCCATGGGCCAAATGTAGTCAGTTGAACCACAAGGTGTTTGCTATATTTTCAAATGGTCATATTTTGTAGCTGGAAGTTCCCACATAATGTTTGCAGTCTTTTCTCAAACCTTTCTGTATAGTGTTGCTTCTTAAGACTTAGCTGTTCTATTCTAGAAATCGCTCAGCCATGTTCATGCCTGCCATCTTCTCTGGCTGAAATACTTTCCCTTTCCCTGTGCTGTGCCTATTTGCCCTACTTGACCCTTGAGCTCAATAGCCTTTCTTCTTTAGACTGTTCTTGAGTTCACACCTGGATTCAGCTCCCTCTTCTAATCATCTAGACTGCTTACTGATAGTGTTAGAGCTCATCTCACCTCTTTTCTGATTTTGTTATTTCCAGGCAGCTCTGGAAAGAGCCAGCTTGTAGATACCTTCCCAACTCTACATTCAGTGACATCACAAATTAGCTTGAAATTTGCTTCAGTGGGAGTATTTACACCATGTAACTTGACAAACACCGTTAAAACGGAATTGAAAACAGTCACAATTGTTTTTATTTGCTTATTCTTGTTTGTTTTGTTTGGTTCTGCAAAAAGACTCTCAACCACTCCAGCAGCAAGTCTAGATTTTACTACTCTTCTTCTGTGTGCTATAATCTCCTACATAGAAAAATTAGTTCAGGCTGGAGAAATGGCTCAGCTATTAAAGGCTAGGCTCACAACCAAAAATATAAGAAAAATTAGTTCATTTTTTTTTTTTTTTTTTTTTTTTTTTTTTTTTTTTGCTTAGTAAGGAATGTACTATGAAGTTAATGTTATATACATGGAGAAAACTCATTTCTGTAATTATTTCCTTTTATTTCTCTGTGTACAGATATTCTGATGTATATTAACATGTGTACATGTAGAGGTCAGAGGTCAGTGTTGCATGTCTTCATCAGTTGTTTGTCACCTTAATATTTGAGTCAGGGTTTCATGCTGAACCTGAAGGTTAGAGATTGATCTTGATTGATTGCCCAGCAAGCTCCAAGAATCCACCCATCTCTGACACCCCAGAACTGGGATTTCAATCTCACACCATCACACCAACTCATTATTTGGGTGTTTGGGACCCAAACTCCAGTTCTCATGCTTGTACAACAAGCACTTTCCCCACTGAGCTATCCCTCTACCTCCCTTTAATTACTTCTAATTAAAAATGTTAGTGATTTGAGACAATAAGAATTAAAAAAAAAAACCCTGCTGATTACCAGTTTTCAGATCATAAAAAAACTGAAAAATGGCAGTATTAAAATAGCAGGTTGAATAATAAGATATTGGAACTTACTAGCTAAAAGGATTCCTATAAATCCTACATCTCACACTGCTGGGAACAATTGGGACAGATCTTCAAAAGGGTTGATACATGTCTAAAGCACTTTGAGCTCTTCTGAGAGCCAGGGTTGGACCACACTTGGCAACAGGGTGCCCCATTTTCATATGAATGCTTTCTTACAGTGCCCTCTCCTATTTATTCTTATCTTTCACTATTTAATTTGGACAAATAATGTGGGGAAGCAAGTGGCAGAATATATGCAGTAACTTAAAATCTAAGAACTTAGACCCAGCTCCCCCCAACTTAAAAACATTGTTTTAAATCGCAAGTTTAGTAAGGGGTAGAGAGTAAAGACAAGGTGTCCTTATCAAAATTAAGCATGAAGTAATGTTGATGCCTAGTTAACATTCTGCAACATTATATTATGACTTCAAACTGTCGATCCAGATCATTGTGTCAATGGTCTGTAAAATAAGTAAATAAACAACACATTCACAGTCACATCCTTTATCACTCAGGGTGTTAGCTTCCAAGGATAGGCAACAAAGGAAACTGGCATTTTCAAAGCATCAAATGGTTTCTGTAGACAGAGTTTTCTGACCCACCTGATTCTGCAGCCCTTTAGTCCCAAATAAATGCACAGATGCTTATATTATATATAAACTGTTTGGTCAATGACTCGGGCTTCTTATTGGCTAGCTCCCTCTCTCTTAATTATTAACCTATTTCTATTAATCTAAGTATTTCCACATGGTCTTGGCTTACCGGAGAATGTCCAAGCATCCTATATTCCAAGTAGCTAAATGGTGTCAGCCTTGGCTCCTCTCTGTGTCCTCTCCCCAGAAATCTACTAGCCTGGTAGCCCCACCTAGACTTCCTGCCTTGCTACTGGCCAATCAGCATTTTATTAAACCAATATGAGCAATATATAATACAGAAGGACTTCACCCATCAGATTTCCCTAAAATGCTAGTAGATTCCTGTTTGGGAATCTTAGGGTCTCTTAGAACTTTCTGTGACTTCTGATCTACCATGACTGTAAGTCCAACCACCATTCACAAGGTTCACTCTTATTGCTTCCTAGAAATATAAGGAAAGCTTTTATTGCTATAATTTAGTGCATGTACCTTAAATGAGAGAAAGCATGACAATCTATAACTGAAGTTGGAAAGGTCACTGTTTATTGGAGAATCTGGAGGGAAGGTCATTTGTACAATTAGTGAGTTCCAAGAAAGTCTGAAGAGATGAGATCAGAAAGTAAATTGCCTTCATATTGACTTAGTGTCTACATCTATCAACAGAATTTCCCCTTGGTTTCCAGGCACTGAGTGTTTTCACGCCACACACAGTTGTATCGTCTGAGAAAGCATTACTGAATTTGAAGTTCCTAATACATCAAAACAGTACACTTGTGGTGACTAATGGTTTTCAATTTCACCTTGCCCTGGACATAATAACTATAAATATGTGGGGCGTCCTTTTGTTTCCATAACTTACTGAATGTTGCAAAAATCTTCTGCAATGTGATTTATACAGGGTTAGCTGAAATTGCTTTTCACTTCTAAACCATTTTCACAGTTCCAACTTGTGTTATGAAGTGCAATCCCAAAAATCTTAAAGCAGCTCAACAGTCCAGCCTGACTCAAAGCAAAATACAGACGGTCCAAGAGATGCTGTTACCAAAGCAAGAGGATTGTATTTGGCTCCTCTGCATGAATGCCAATCTAGCCACTGTGAAAAGCCTGGGAATTTAACTTCTGTTGTAATTGGATCAGATCTTTCCAGCAGCTCCTTCAAGGGGATATTAGTTTCATATGGAACCTGCAGTTTTTCCAATTTGAGGCTTTGATCATGCAAATAAATTTTGAAACATTGATTCTAATTCTGTCATGCTCGTAGAATTAAGGGACTGGCTTTGTGTTTAACTGTGTGGAAAGCACAAGGGAATGGCAGGTCACTAAATGGTCCACTTTCTGGGAAGGCTCTGTGTTGGTCCAAAGACAGTGGAAAGACAGTCCAACATTAAGATTTCAGGAGATTTCCTTTTGGTACTTAAATTAATAGCTACCCTGAATTCTCATAAAACCTGAAGTAGCTACTGAGCTGTGAAAGATCAGACTGCAGATTGCTTGAGGAAATGTTTTGTAGTGTTAACAGCCTCTTGGGACTATCTGCCTCCTCCTCATTGGCTCTGCGGTTTAAGACTGATGCAGCTAAAGTGTGTGGCATCCTCTTTCAAAATTTATTATATTTGAGGCTGTGTGGCGAATATTAGCATCCTATTTAGGAAAGATTCAAATTAAATGTGACATTTTTCTTTTAAAATACTTTTGGATTGCAAAGATCATATGCTTTCCATGCAGCCCACAGTCACTCTCTGCTATTAACATCCATACGAGTATGACACATTTGTCACACATAATAAGGCAATGTGGAGCATGATTATCCTCTGAAGTTCCTGTGTGAGACTTTAATGAATTAGTCAGAATTTTCTCAGAATTTGTCTACTATGTTTTTTTCTGTTTAAGGTTACCATCCAGGACACGGTGTTCCATTCAGTTTCCCTGTTCCTTGGTTCCTCTTCACTCTGACAGCTTCTCAGGCTATCCTTAATTTTGATTACCTTGACAGTTTTGCATAGCACTAGTAAATTGCTTTATGGAAAACTCCATGCTGTGGGCTCCTCTGACATTCTTATGATAGGCAGGGTTATAAATTTGGAGGAGAATGTCTACAGTGATGTGATGCCCACTAGCCAAGTAGATGATGTGTGCTGAACTTCGTTCTCCATTTTAAAGTGGTTCTTTATCCTTCTGTCCCATGCTGAAATTGGGGGTGAGGAAAAAAATCTCAATGGCCAAAGCCATATGAACACTGGCAGTGTGGGGTTACGTTTCATCTCCTTGAGAAAAGTTATCTGAATTAACAGAATTTTTCTAATTATATAGAATTTTTCGCATGGTAATTTTGCCTATATTTATTCTTCCAATTTTTTAAACATAATTTTGTCACCATATATTCATGAATATGTATCTTCTAATCTGATGTAAATGTCATGTATCTTTTATCTATAACTGTTTCAGAGATAGCCATAAGAAGCCATGTGCTGCTTTCTTAGTCTCTTTAGCAGCCCCTCCCTTCCCCACATGCTTTCCCTTTGATACTATAAGATCATCCAAGCTAATTTTATGTGTTGTGCCATCTAGTTCTAGAATCATCCATAGCTTGAGATTTCTGTATCTAAATGTTCTTCCAAGCTAGAGAACATTAAGTGCTGTAGGTATAATGAGATTTCTACACTCACACTTTAGTCTTCATTGTCCATCTGTATGAACTATAAACAAAGTTTTTCTTTGGCAAACAAACTTTTTAAAGCTTCTCTCTGGTTAAAAGATTAGAGTTTCAAATATAATCCATTTAGTAGATTTAGTTTTGCTATTTTTAACTTAATGGCCATAGTGGTTACTTTTAACTGTCCATTTGACACAACGTAGAATCGTCCAGAAAGAGCTTCTTAATGAGGAATTATTTAGATCATCTTGGCCTGTGCATATGTATATGGATTGGGATGGTGGTGTCTTGATATTAGTTGATGTAGTTGCCATTGTAGGTGGCAACCATTCCAGAACAGTGTGAGAGGAGGAAGCTAGCTCAGAGTATCAAGCAAGCAAGGATGTGTTACTCCTCTTTCCTCCTGACTTTAGATGTGATATTAAGTTCACAATAATGCACTGTACCATGGAACTGTAAATCAAATAAACCCTTTCTTCCCTAAAGTGCTTTTGATGGGGTATCTTACAGAGAAACAGAAATGAAAGTAAGAATGTGGCCTTTAAAATAACAGTAACCCTAACAACCACTGTTCTAAGCTGAAGAACTTTGTGTAGGTATAATATGGGTAACTCAATGAAATATTTATAAAATCATGACACTAAATGTGGAAATAATAAGGTAAAAATCAACCTAAGGAATAATTGGAAATATGTGCCCCAGCACAAAAGCCTAGTTATACCATAATAATGAGTGAGCAGCAACTGACAGGTTAACACTTTAAAACTGTGGAGAGCAGAGTACAGTTCATAGCTCAGTCTCCTGAACTTACTTGTCACCTGACTTAAAATATGAACCTGAAAGTGATAGTATGACTTCTTACCTAAGGATATATTAAGAGACAACTATATCCTAATGAATTCTAACAAAATAGAACTTGATTGTTATGTTCCTTTAAAAATCATGGTAGAAGCTGGAAAGATGGCTCGGCATTTAAGAGCACTTGCTGCTCTTTCAGAAGACACAGTTCTATTCTCCGCACCCATGTGGTGGCTTAAAATGCCCTGTAACTGTAGTTTAGGAGACCCAGCACTCAACTCAGATCTTCATCGGTACCAGGCACACACATACACAGACACACACACACACACACACACACACACACACACACACACACACATACACACATGTAGACACGTAGAGAAATATTCATACACATAAAATAAATAAATAAATCTTTAAGAAATCTTAATAGAGAAAAAATAATGTTCCTTTAAAAATGATAAATTATATTTTGGGTGAGGGTGTGAGGCGGACAATGCCAGAAACAGAGCCTTTTCATTTGTTGCCACCCTCTGGGTTTTCCCAGAACATTAGGGATGAGTCATTAATTTCTAGTAGTCTCGTGGTGAAGGATCATCTCTTGGGAGAAACTTTGCCACGGTTTAATAGAAGTTGATGTACATTAAGGCTAACTTCTTCCTGTTATCCTGGTTATTTTGAAAGCAAACATTGCATTCCTTTTGGTATTCTGTCATTCTAGATTGTTGAGTCATGGCATTCGCATTTCTGTTTTCTCATTAAGGGCAGGGTCAACATGTTTTTAAAGGAAAGGTGTGTTAGGTTTTAGTGCTTCCTCTCCTGTGCTTCTCATTTGCTATTTAAAATAAACTTACTTTGTACTTTGTGTGTGTGGTTTGATTTTACATTCATAATTTCTGAAAGATAATACAAAAGCTTTCACTTAAGGAAAGCTCTTAGTTTTCTGGAAATGCCTTAGGGTGTTCAAAGGAATGAGAAGAGTTGGATGACTAGAGACATGGTCATGGCATGCCATCAAGAATCCACGGAGAGCATCATGCTTCATTTATATGTATTCTGTCCCTCCACCCATTCATTTATCATGCTGAAACAACATAATGGCATTTCTATTAGCACTAATCAAATAGAATTTCATGTAACATAATATTGTGTATGTGTATTGTGTGTGTGTATGTGTGTGTGTATGTATATGTATATATATATATGCTTGTTTTTGAGCAAAGATCCAAATATGAATTATTTCAAAAGGAAGAAAGTATTATATGCCCAGATTAATGACAAATACATGATTAAATGTGATATTCAAGTGCAAAAGTGGTTGTTTTCTTTAGATTGGAGCAATCTACACAAACTTTACATAAAAGCACCCAATGGCATTTAAACTGTTCTTTGAAGGACCATCCACATTTTAAATGATCGAGTCAGAAAATTTGATTTCAAAATGAGTATATATCCTTGTTCATGCATTTGTTCATTCCTTCAGAGTGCCCACTAAACATTTCAGTGCAATGTATCACAAGATCTGAACCACAGGGTGTGGTGATTCAGAAGCATCTAACAGTTCCATTTCTTTAGAAATCACATGCGCATGTCAGGGGAATGAGTGGCTTGAATTGAGAGTTGAGAGTGCAGGTTCAAAAGAACCTGAATGCAGGTTCTAGGAGGAGATAACAGTTCATGAGTGATTTTTGTACAATAAATGATGGCAAGTCCTCTATTGCAAAAACAGATGAAGTGAGTCAGGGTGTCAGAACTTAATTTATGGAAATATTTATAATATGATTTTGGAAAAGCACTAGGGTAGCCATAAAAGAGAAGTGAGAGAATTCCATGGGAGTTTTCTAGGGATCTACTAGCATCACGTTTTATTATTCACTACCATCCAAAGTTTGGAAAGAGAAGTCATGAACTAAAAGTCTCCAGAATTGGAGTGAAGCATCTTCAGTTTGAAATAAAGCAAGAGGATTGTTCTGGGAAAGTCACCAAGGAAGTTACAGAAACTGAAAAATAACTGGTAGAGTTCAAGAAACAAAAGGTTCATGAGACTTTTTTTAGAGTAAGGGGTTGAAGGCTAGATCTATCTGTAGATGAGATAGTATAGGTACTGTAGACAGTGACACTTCATTCTCTGTGTTACCTTGGCAATGTTGTGACCTCCAGATGTTTAATCACACAACAATCAAAATGTTGCTGTAGAGGAATTTTTAGATCTGATTAATTTTTAAATGTATAAACTCTAAACAAAGCAGTTCACACCCATAATGTAGATGGGACTTGTATAATCTCCCAAATCCCATAAGATGCACAACTGAGATCCCCTAAGAATTGTGGGTGCAGGCTATCGGGCTGTTGCCTCTAAACTGTGTTGGCAACATTCTCTCTGAAGATGTTTAGCCTATTGGCCTCTTCTGCAGAGTTTGAACTTGCTAAACCCCACATTGTAAGAATTAGTTCTTTCAAGCCGATCAGTCTCACCATGCCTGTACCTCTTTCTTATCTGTGACTTTATTTGTGTGTATAACACTCTTCATTGTGTGTGTGTGTGTGTGTGTGTGTGTGTGTGTGTGTGTGTGTGTGTGTGTGTATGAGAGAGAGAGAGTGAGAGAGAGACCCTGTTGATACCTTCTCTATTTAGTTTCTTTAATTGAACATTAACATTTTACATTCCTCACTTTTGTACTATGTTTGTTTTTTCTACAGAATAGGAGCATATTTTCTTAATTATTTCTCAACCAAAAGAGATTTTTATGTCATTATTATAAAGATATGTTATACACAAATGTATTAGACATATAAGCATTAATATACAAGTCATAGCATGATGATAGCTTTTAGGTTTTCTTCAATAAAAACCTAGATTCAAACCCTATGACCTACAACAGTGATCTACCTGCAAAACACACTAGTGAAATAGTGGCACAAAGGTTACAGGCATAACCAACTACTTTATTGGGTTTAAATCCACTTCAGAAGAAGTAATCTATACATGACACAGCTAAAGTAGCCAAAAACATGAAACTATATAGGTTATGGGCCTGGGAAAATCCCACTACTACAATTCTGTAAAGTACCTAGCAAGAAAATGACTCAAAGTACAGTTGTACCCACAAATTAGTACCTCATTCAACTTGCATCAGAAAAGCTTAAGCTTTTTCTTGTAGTAGAAGGAAACCAACATAAGGAACAGCTGGACAATGTATAGTGAGAGAGACTCATTTGAAGCACGAGATGCTAAATGCGATGTCCCCATCACTCCCCTCTACTCAAAGCTCAGGGATACAGAAGAGCAGGTAGTATGATTGTAAGAGCCAGGAGTAATGATGACTCCAAGGAAGCAACACATATTAGAAACATGATAGATGTAAACAGTAACTCAAGGAGGCTGTGACAGCATGCATAACCTGCAGATAAAATCCTACCACTGCGAATAGTAAGAGGACAAAAAGCCCCACCCTAACCAAGAAGCCATTTGAAAATTATACCTGCTAGAAAAGGAAAGTAAATTTTCTCCAACGGAGCGTCACTGCATATATCAGTCACACTCCAGGGAAGGCCATATGTTCACATGTACGTGACCAACAGAAAACTAATTCCACGGTTTTCTGTGTGTGCTGCTTTCTTTTTCCTTTGTTTGATTATTAGTTGTTTGTTAGGTTTTTGTTTTTTAGAGAGACAACATGAAGTTGGGTATGTAGGGAGTTGTGAAGGATCTGGGAGGAGTTAAAAGAGGATAATTAATATGATCAAAATATATTGTATGAAAGAAGCCAATAAACTGCACGAAACTTGTGAATGAAATAGCTGGGTTGCATAGTAAATAGCTGTATATGCGAATCAGCTGTCTGTTTGCCTGAACTGACATCACAATTAAGTTGCTGGGTTGGAGGGATAGCTCAGCCATTAAGGGATAGGTTCACAGCAGTTGTCACCAGTACTATCTGGGGTATCCAATTACTCCATACCCTTACTAGTTTTTCTTTGGCTTCTCTTTCACTTTCCCATTGGATGGCCTGTGGAAAAGCATTTGATTTTAAAGATAAGTTGGTTGTTCACTAATTACTGCTAGCAGCATATTTTCCTGTCCTTTTTGATATTTGTGTAACATCTTGCTGAAATATCTACTCGATTATATTTTGAAAAATAATAGTACCATTATTTGGGTAAGAGACATGACAGAGTGGTTAAGAGCATTTAATGCTCTTGCAGAAGATTCAGCTATGGTTCCCAGCAACCCTGTCAGGAAGTTCACAGCTGTCTGTAACTCCAACTCCAGCGTGACCCAACGCCACTGGCTCTCTCAAGTACTTGTACTCATACAGACATATATATGTATGTACGTACGTATGTATGTATGCATATATATGCATATACATAATTAAGAAGAGGAATAAATACTAAATAGCATTATTTTTATTATTATTAATATTACTTAAATGTTATTTTTCATAATTGTAGTAAAATTAGCCACTCCCAATAAGGTATGGTCATAGTTTTTACTTAAAAATTCTTATTATTTGAATTTACTTTTTATTTGTGTTTGAATACAAGTGTATCTCCTTTTAAAACCTTATGTACTCACACTGCCATAACCATAGAATCTGTATTTGGAAATTTAGCCTACTGTACATTTAAAACAGAAAAATTAATACTAAAGATATATAATTTTCTCCTCATTATTATCATTTAAAGATTGCATAGTATATTTATGTGCTATTTACATGGCATTTTTATCATAAGTAATATAGGGATGATTTATACTTACTGGAGGGTGTAAGAGGGCTATATGAAAATACAATTGTACATAGAGTACTTATGCATTTGCAGATTTGGGGTTCCCCCCAGAGTCCTGGAAATCACCCTCCAAAGATACACAGGGACAATGGCAATTATGTGTTACTTTTGACATAAAGCCTGACACTATGACACTCCATTGCTTTTGGGATAAGCAAGAAGGTCATTTCTGTGGGGAGAGGCCATCCACAGTGTACCAACCAGGGCAAACCAGAGCTGTTTCCCATATATGCCTGCTGTCACTTTGAAAAACCTAGATACACTGGTTTGTTTTTTCAGTTTTCAAGCACAGGCACTTGAGAGTGTATAAACCATATTTATATTCTTTTGGAGTGAAATACATGGGGCCTTCTACAATAACTTTTAGAGGCCTAAAACCAAAAATTAAAAATATAGAAATACCAGACAAATCTGAATGTGGGTGTCAGTTAGGAGGTCTGGGCAGTCTATGGGGCCTCTGATAGTGGATCAGTATTTATCCCTAGTATAGGAATGGACTTTGGGAGCCCAATCCACATAGAGGGATAGTCTCTCAGCCTAGACACATGGGGGAGGGCCTAGTTACCAACTAGTTTCTCAGACAAAACTTTTAGATAAACCTCAAATCCATTTCTCTCTTATTTTTATCTCCAGCAAGACATTTTTATATTCTTCTTCTACTGTGGATCTGATTGATCTATGCTCTTAATAATTGCGAATATTTTTAGTAGTAGATATCTTATCTTCACAATGAGATGTTAGCTGTCAGAGACTCCTTCTAAAATATGAGTTGGTTCTTAAAAAATCACATCTTATTGTGGTAGCACAACAGGAGATCTATAGACCATCTATAGCATGCAAGAAAAAGTAAATTTGAAGGAAGTCTTATCAATTGGATTGCATTACTTAAAAGTGTTAACATATCATAGAGCTCAGATATTGGATTATTCCATTATGTCATAATTTTACCACACTGTTGGCAATGCTAAGACTATCTCCTATATGAAATTCCCATTTCACTTTGAAGATTTTTGAAACATTTATAATTAATATGTTCCATCATAGTTCAACACTATATATTCCTGAAGGTGAAAGTTTGAGAATTTTTCATTATTTTGATAAACATGAAGTTCTCTGACCCTGAAATTGCCACACATAGTTTAAGGTAAACAGAATAGGGAGAAATTGTAATGAAAATAAATATTCATTTAAACTTTGAGACACTAAATAAATGTGTCCTGGTTTGTAAAACATCAAACTGCAGCCATCTTTCTCAACTTAACTAAGGAAATATTCAAACTGAATTAAAACAAGAGTATGTTCATTTAGATTGGCAGTTTCCCTCAAAACCAAAGGATTTGGTGAGATCCCTGTACTATAGATAACTGCCTAGTAGACCTTATTTCATTGGAGTTGAGCCTTAACCCTAACCATAACCATAACCTTAAACCTAACCCTACATCCAAAACCTAACGCTTACCCTAACCTTCAGCTTCTAATGATACCTAGACTGGATGCCTCCACATAGCAGCATTTCAAATGACTTTGCTTATATATAAAAAAAATTGGAGCAAAAAGGAAACTATCAAGTTTCATTCTTACATCTCAAAATACTGATATATAGTTAGGAGTGTGTGTGTGTGTGTGTGTGTGTGTGTGTGTGTGTGTGTGTGTGTGTGTGTGTGTGCATGCAGCATGTGTGCATGTGTACCTCCAGGGTGCAGAAGAGTGTGTCAGATCCCTGGGCTAGAGTAACAAGCAGTTGTAAGCTGTCCAACTTGGAAGCTGGAAAACAAATTCAGGTTCTCTGCAAGAACAGCAGGTACCTTTAACCATTAAGCTATATCTCCAGCTTCTAGATTGATTTAAGGCATGTAAAAAAATCTTTGAGAATTCTTTATATTTTCAGAAAGCAAAACAGAAAATGAATTGATAAACATGGGGTAATTTCACACAGGTCATTAGAAATAAATGTGGTATTTGATGCTAGAAATCTGGCTTTGAATTCATCTAGTACACTCAAAAACCATGTGAGTCTGGCAAAGCTACCTAACTATACCTGGTCCATAGTTTCTTTGTTTAAGCAATAAATTCAAGAGAAATCAACTATAACACTTTTGTGAAAACTGCATGAGAAAACATATCACAAGAATGATGAAAATAATATTTTCTTCTTCCATGTAAAATAGTGTCTAAACATAATGAATATACATCATATTGTATACTTAAACTAGCAATATTTATAGTATGAACATTCTGGGACTTTTTTATTTTTAGGTCCTCATACAAATATTTTATCACTGAAATCACTCAATATCTGTTTTTCAAGACTAGTTTAGTAGTAAATGTTTGACAAGAATCAGTAGGCTTATACTTAGCATGCTGATATGCAGTAATTATTTTATAATCCAAATTCCCAAGCTTATTATTCTCAAATTATAAATCATGTTCTACATGCTCCCAGTCACCTGTCCAACTCAAAGTTCAGCTCTGCAATGAAATTATTGGGTTCTTTTTATTTATTATTTATTTTGGTAAGCCACTTAATTTTGTGTATCTTAACTGTTGTTTCTAGAAAGTCATATTAATCACAACTAAAAACATTTACACATCAAGATCCAAATCTTTTCTCTACTATGTTCATATAGCTTCACTAGCTGTAACTTTAGTTATGGACTCATATACCATGCTATTTTGGTGATTCTTATTTCAACAATCAGCAATGAAGTCAGCTGTGTCAATGCAATGTTTACTATCTATCTGTGTTTCTATTCTTTATTGATAAAACAATTTTATCTAAATGTAACATAGTAATGAATATTGAGCATTTTCTAAGTATTCCTCCAAGTCTTCAAAGATTAAGCCATTTGATTTTCATTATAAACCAAAAGGTAGCTACTGTTCTTATCAATTTAGAGACTGGATTTATTTTACCAATTAATTTGTAGATACAACGCTCCTATTAAATCATTTTTACACTAAATATTACTCTCATCAATGTCATTTTTGTTTCGCCTTGTTATTGAAACCCACATACCTTTTATTTCAACTTTGATCACCCCACCCCAATGGACTGTACACACTTTCCCTAACACAGAAAGCATATTTAAGTGATTCAAGTAATTAAAATATTCTGAAGCCCATTCATTGTGCTAGTGCTAGCATATTTAAAACTCTTTTGAATAGGTATTCTTCCTTGGTAGGATTGTAATATATTATGCAATTTCTAAAGAAAATATTTCACGGTGTTTTTTAAAACAAGTCAAGAAAACATAAATTTGTGTCCACATTAAGTAGTTATGCCTTTTGAAAATTTTTATATCAGATGAAGCCTGTTCAATGTCACCAGGTTTCCAAAGAAATAGGGCTGTAACATTCCTTTGGCAAGAACTTGCATTAGGCATAATGGAGTAGATTTATGCCATCAACCCCCACTAGGTATTAATCATTCTTTTGAGGTCATTTTGAGATATCAGAGTAAGTGTATTTGAAATAGAAATGTCAAAACCGCTTCCAAGCCAGGCCCTGTGGTTAGCTTTCAGGGGGTAGAGAAACAAATTCTATAATTTATAAAATCAGGTTCTTGGCAGAACGTGTGGAGAGAGAGAGAGACACAAATGTTGCTATCCGTGAGCACACTAAAAACTGTAATAGAAACCAGGGCACACAGGGCAAGTAAACAGAATTCTATCATCCCAGTCGAAATGAGACAAACTTCACTGTTGAGAGATTTCAACTATCTCAGCAAGATCCTAACAAGGTAGTTCACAAGTGAGTTATCTAACAAGTCGCTTCTGTGAAGCCTTTGATGTCCTTAGAGCCTGGTACACTTTTCCCACTCAAAGCAGCACCCACTTCAAAAGAAATGTGTGTTTTCAAGATTTTTGTTTTTTTTTTTTTTAAGATGGTAATAGGCTATATGCCTGGTAACTTGTCAGTAACTAGTTAAATATCTGTGATGTGGATAATAGTAGAGCTGAGAGACATCTAGTCAAGAGTGTTTCATTGTCGAGTATTCCAAAGTTGGTTGATTTGCATCCCCACTGAAAAACTTGGAGACCCTGCCTTTCCAGAATGTGGAAAGAAGGTAGATAGTTAGGTTGTCTGAAACATCTAAGAATTCCAAGTCCTGGTAATTTACTCCTCAAGTCTTTTATTTGAAGCTTTCTTTTTTTTTATAATTCATATGATATTAATTTATTATTATTTTATATATTGATTCCAGTTCCCTCTCTCCCATCATCCCATGCCCCCATACCTCTGCCTCCCATTCCATTCACCACCCATTCCACAGGGAGAATGAGGCCTTCCAGATGGGATCCTCAAAATCTGTCAAGTCATTTGGAGTAGGGCCTAGGCCCTCCCTCCTGTCTCTAAGTCAAGGAAGTATACCTCCATGGGGAATGTGCTCCCAAAGTCCTTTTGTGCACCAAGGATACATCCTGGTTCCACTGTCAGAGGTCCCATAGACTGCCCAGGCCTTCTAACTGAGACCCACGTTCAGGAGGTCTGAGTCGGTCCAATGCTGGTTTCCCAGCTATCATTCTGGGGTCCATGAGCTCCCCCCTTGTTCAGGTCAACTATCCCTGTGGGTTTCTGCAGCCTGGTCTTGAACCCTTTGCTCATCATTCCTCCCTCTCTGCAACTGGATTCCAGGAGTTTGGCTCAGTGTTTAGCTGTGGGTGTCTACTTCTGTTTCTATTGGCTACTAGATGAGGGCTCTAGTATGGCATATAAGTTAGTTATCAATCTCATTATCAGGGAAGGGCATATAAGGTAGCCTTTCTACTGTTGCTCAGATTGTTAGTTTGGGTCATCCTTCTAGGTTTCTAGACATTTCTCTAATGTCAGTTTCTCCTCAAACCTATAATGGTTCCCTCTATTATGGTATCTCTTTTCTTACTCTCATGTAGTCATCCCCTGACTCAATCACCCTGATCCCTCATGTTCTACTCTCCTCCCCTCTTCTCCCCTTCTCTTTCTCCTAACTCTTTCTTCACTCACTGCACACACACACCAGGTCCCAATATACTCAGGAGATCTTGTCCCTTTCCCCTTCTGTGGACTCTCTTAGGGTCGTCCTTCTATGCTAGCTTTTCAGATGTGAATTTTAGGCTGGTGATCCTTTGCATTATGTCTAAAATCCATATGTGTGAGTACATACCATGTTCCTCTTTTTGTGACTGGGTTACCTCATTCAGGATGGTTTCTTCAAGTTCCATCCATTTGCCTGTGAATTTCAAGATTCCATTGGGTTTTTTCCCACTGAATATATTCTATTATGTAAATGTACCACATCTTTATCCATTCTTCAGTTGTGAACCATCTAGGTTGTTTTGAGGTTCTAGCTATTACAAATAATAGCTTTGTTGTATGGATGTGAATCTTTTGGTTATTCCTAAGACTGGAATTGCTGGGTCCTGTGGTAGACTGATTCCCATTTTCCTGAGGAATCGCCATACTGATCTCCAAAATGGCTGTACAAGTTTGCACTCCCACCAGCAGTAGAGGAGTGTTCCTCTCTCTCCACATCCTCTCCACCATAAGCTCTCATTAGTGTCTCTGATTTTAGCCATTCTGACAGGAGTAAGATGGTATCTCAGAGTTGCCTTGATTTGCATTTCCCTGATGGCTAAGGATATTGAGCATTTTCTTAGGTGTCTTTCATTTGGGTTGCAACAAGTACTATACTGTTCCTCAAAATGTGGAGGTAGG
The DNA here is from genome assembly GCF_943737965.1 of Phodopus roborovskii. Classification (NCBI taxonomy): domain Eukaryota; kingdom Metazoa; phylum Chordata; class Mammalia; order Rodentia; family Cricetidae; genus Phodopus; species Phodopus roborovskii. The sequence goes on from NW_026125391.1 coordinate 14,085,523, forward strand.
ATTTCCCACAGAAAAGTGGCTGCTAGATTAGACTGGTGAGCCCTTAGGTTCAACTGAAAGACCCTACATCACTGATATGTAGAGGTATTAAGCAAAACACATGATATTAACTTTATGTCTTCATATATGCTCACACATCAGTGGGCACTCACACACATATATGGACCTATGCAATTAGCATGTGCATTTGTATATGAACATGCAAGAAAGTTTTAGCAAGGTACTTTAAAAAAATCTCAAATATCCTGAAAATACATAATGAATTCACTAATAGTTTTTTAATCTCACTTCAAAGATACATACTAATTATAAAAATAGCGGTTTTATAAATACCAAAACATAAAAATATAGAGAGTTATAATCATAGAAATATTATGGCCTTTACTTTAAAAACTTATTTTTACTAGACATGCTATTAAATAATAATGATTCATAAATATGTTAATACCACCCACTTAAGATATAACAATTCTTTAATGTTCTGGGTGGTCAGTCATACAAAATGTTAGAAAATCATGTGCTCTCTACTATACAAACTTGTTCCTGGAATAGCCCTGCTTTGCACACTGTAACAACACTAGGGTTCATGAACCTTCTCTGTGTCCCTTCAGGAATGAATCCAGATCAGCACTGCCCCATCTTTCACAGAATAAAAGGTGGAGATATAGTCCATTTTCCTGAGACAAGTTGCCAGAATACTAAGGTTATGTCAATAATAGAGTGAATACAAAAATGAGCCATCCTTCTATAAAATATGAGGGGAAAAGACCCATCTTAGTAGAGAAGTTTGCTTTGAACATTTTATCTGTGTTCCGTAGAAACATGTAATTGCTTCCATCACCACACCTAATCCCACAAGGATTTTAATTGACATGCCTGATAATATTGTTTTAAATGTAGTAGGGTGGCCTCCCACCACTGTTTCTATAGAGCCTTATTGAACTCTTGGGGAATTTTCCTTCCAAAAAAAGCATGGAATTCCTCTCTGAAATATTTATTTCTCCAGAACTCTAAATGGAAGTGTCTGGAATAAAAGGGAGAGAGATCCAGAAAGAAATAATAGAGAGTAGGAGAGATACACAGAGAAGGAAGGAAAGGGAAGTAAAATTCTCAACAAATGATCGTGTTTTTAATTCCAAGTTACATTACTACCATATTACATATATTATAAAAAATATAGTAAGGTAATTTAGGCAGTTTTAAAGTTTTTCACTTCAGCTTCACATGTCATCCTTTTGGTAGCACATCTGCATTTACCCAAACACATGATTGACACATGACATAGAAGATGGGAGAATAAAGAAAAATTACTGCTGTGAATGAACACTGATTCAAAATGTATTCCATAATAGCTCCCCTTCTTTCAAAATTTCCAGTACAAAGGGAATAAACAGAAATCATATTTTCCATTTTGAATTATGGCTGCATCTGAAACCATGCTGCAGCAGCATTCAGGATATCGTTTTGAATCTCCAAGCAGCTTCCTCAGGGATGTCCTTCCAGCTGTCAGTCCCCAAGCAGACTTTCAGAATCCAGATAACATTTGGTCACCAACCCAAGGTTAAACATGTCTGCTGCAGAGGTTGTCAGAGTCTTGGAACACTTAGACAAATTCACAGGGACACCATTAGGGAATGGGGATGCTCACTGCTTTCATGTCTTTAATTTCTTCCAGTACCTCAGCAGATCAAAGTTCTCTTTGCATTCCATTCTTTCCAACATAGCAAATTTACTCAATATATATCAAAATATGAATGCTTGCTATCTGGCTTCACAGAGGAATATAAATATCAAACAGGACTAACATTTGAGTAACTGTTTCATAGGCATGGGCCTTTGTTTCCTTCTTATATATAATTATAAAAAACAGCATGCCCTATCCTAAGATATACTTCAAATTTAGAAATGGACTCTTGGCTTTTCTAGCTGTAGGGTTTGCCTTATGATTCCTCATTTATTAGAGGGGCAAAGGAAATGAACGTTTCTTTTTCTTCTGTACTAGAATGATATATAGCTTTTCTTAAATATCAAACAACTTTTGTCATAATTTTGCACAATTAAAAAGTTGTGTCATAAATGGCAGTCCATATAATGGGAAAAGATTTTCACCAACTCACATCTGACAGAGGACTGATTTCCATAATATATAAAGAACTCAAGAAACTAGATAACAACAAACCAAATAATCCAATTGAAAATGGGATGTAGATCTAAACCGAGAATTTTCAACAGAAGAATCTCAAATGGCAGAAAGACGCTTAAGGCATTTCTCTACAGCCTTAGCCATGAAGGAAATGCAAATCAAAACATCTCTGATATTCCATCTTACACTGATGAAAATGACTAAGATCAAAAACACAATGACAGCTCATGATGGGCAGGATGTGGAGAAAGGGGAACACTTCTCCATTGCTGGTGGGAGTGCAAACTTGTACAGCCACTTTGGAAGTCAGTGTGGAGGTTTTTTAGAAAACTGGGAATAAATCTAACACAAGATCCAGCTATATCACTCCTAGGCATAGACCAAAAGGATGCTCAACCATACTACAAGGACTTGTGAAAACTCTCTGACCTTAAGTCAAAATCGAATGGGCTCAATTCTGTGGGCTTCCACAGTTTCTCCTTTTTTTATATTTTTATAATGCCTGCACTTGTGCCACAGGACAGGTGACTATGTCTGTCTTAGGTTATCCTTTTTTGACCTGTCAGACTTACCCATCATTGGGACATACATTCTGTCATGAGTGTCCTGTCTTAGGTGTACTGGAGGCAAAAAGATCATATCTGTCTTTGACTACCAGCCTCTATTTATAAAGTGTTAGGGGCATTTATAAAGAGTTAGGGGCATTTATAAAGAGTTAGCTTGATGCCAGGCACCTCTGAACCAATTTTCCATCATGAGTTCACAAGTAAGTTGACAATGCCAAGCAATACCCATGCTCCTATGGCTACAATTCTTCCTATTAAAATGAAATGGCCTTTATTAATTGGTCTAAGGTGTCTCCAGCAGTTTTAGCTGTATCAAGATCCAAATCTATCTTTTTAATCATATCTAAAGACTCATTTGCATTATGTCAAAGTTCTCTCAGATTGAACTGACTTTTTTCCATCCATAAACACTTACATAGTACAGCAACAGCTACAAATACTAACAGGTCAACACTGTAATTCTAGATGAATATTAATGATGAATACAATTCATTAGGTTACAATTATCATAATTTTGATTCAATAAAAGAACAATAAAATGTTTTGTGATGGATAAGGTCTGAGTCTTTTTCCTCTCCTAAAGTCCAATCCCACTGCTGTTTCTAACATTCAAAGATAAGTTTGAGTTGCTACAATTCTTGAATACTGAATACAACCTGTAACAAAGTTTTTGACCCATTTCTACCCATCAGTTTATGGGGTCCCTTCAGTAATCCACGTTGGTTTCTCAAACAATCTAGTACCTAATTCTGAATTTCATTGAGATTTACTGAAGAGAGGCTTTAGCTACACATTGCCTCCACACGTATTTGATTGTTCCTTCAAATGGGTCTCTTTCCCACAGAAGAGAAGTCTCTGAGGCACCTGTTTTCCAGGCTTTCTATTTAAAAAGAAGAAATGAGTTTCAGCTGGCAAAAATGAGTTCTGTGTCCCAAGATACAGTATGTATAAACTGTCAAACAGCCAGTCATTAGCCAGATCTGGAATAGTTAAACTCACAAAGGTCTGGGAAGTTGTTGCAGGAGATAATTAAGAAACTCAGAATCACCAACTGTTTTCACAATTTCTGACCCTTCTTAGACTGCAGAATGATGACATCAGAAGATCAGGAACACAGGTTCAGTAAATTCCACTCCAACTTATATGGGGGGGCAGCAGCCATGATGTCATCAGGTCTGGCAGTTCTCTGCTTCACACACCTTACCAGACATTCAGGCAGCTATCGCTGTTTTTCAAGGGTTTCCTATTTTCTTCCTGTGAAAAAACAAAAACATGCCCTCAACTCCATATTTAAACAGAATCTGATCCTTTCCATCATAGACTGGAGGTAAAATTCCCCCTTACTTATTTTATTGAAGTTGCATTTTCAAAGTTCTATAGGCTCACTAATGGGCTCAAGATCCCCAGTGGACAATTGCAAATACAGCCATAGCTATTGACTAACTTCTAATAATCTTCGAAAGTCCTTTAAAGATTGTGAGCTATCTTTCCTTTAAATCTAAAATTATCTAACTCAGGTTGCAAAGCTCCCATTAGCTGACAGACAGCATTTGTATTTTCACAGATGCCTGGCTGGGGATGCATTAGCATTTTCAGACACTTGCCTGGGGAGAGCAAAACAGTGCTGCACTATATCCATGGTTTGGCCATCCTGCGGGGTACTGGGGACCAGAGGCCTCAGTTCATCTTTGCCCTCTGGGCCTGGGTGGGCCACAGGCCACATTGCTGGTCAGCAGTGGTTGTGGCTGATTGCAAAGTCATCAGCAGCACAGGCATGCATGTGGCTGCCATTGCTGCAGCTCCGGACCGAGGCGCCCACAGACTTTCATTACCCCAGTCGCGAAGAAGACAGTCAGGGTGGCAGCTGCACTCTGTTTGCTCCCTTGCTCATTCCCTCACTAGCTTTCTCCTTCCTCACAGCAGTTCTGAGACCATGACACCCACAAGTGGGGCTGACAGGGAGTGTGGGCAGGGCCGAGCTGTGGCTTCCCAGAGTCCCATTGCAGCCAAGAGAGAACAGCTATGATGGCTCCAGCATAGGAGAGGGAGATTTACAAAATCTACAAGCTGTAAAATTTTTCTGTAGTTGTTTTTGCTTTATATAAGCTTTTCTGGCCCTTAAAATATCTCTAAGTAAATGTACAATCAGCTGACTACTATTTTTTCCTAAATCTACAATTATATGCAATTAGTATACATGAGTTTTCTCACCACGTTTCACTGCACTTTTATCCATGCACTTACTTTCCACTTTACAGCTTCAGTGCCCATCGCTTCACCTTCTATGTCCAAGCCCCAACATCCAGGGTGCCATCTGTCATAGCCCCACATGGGGTGTCATTTGTCTTGCTCTAACATTGGGTGGCATCTTTTGAAGCCTCACATTGAGGGGCCATCTGTCTGGACCCAACAGCTAACCTGGATTTGTACCTGAGAAGGGGAGTGGAGACTGAGGAAAGAAACAGAAAAGAAACAAAAGATAGAGTCAGAAGAGCATCCAGAGAATACTGAAGCACCCAAGTTCATTGCTCAAAGGTTTTTTTATACCCCCATCAAAAGAGTAGGAGAGAGCAAAGGACTTCCTTCCCAATGACACAAGGAACAGAGTAGTTACTCCTTCGGTACCTGAAATATCAAGTAACCATACCCTGAGTTAAGTATTCTGGTGTTCAGGCAGGAAATGTAGTAACCACAACTTAGGCCAAACATCCTTTTGCATCCACATCTTAAACCAGACATCTTTGTTGTTTCAACTTAAAAGAGCAAGGGCAGGTGAAAACTCTCTGATCTTAAGTCAGAATGGAATGGAGTCAATTCTGTTAGCTCCCACAGGTGTATAGGGGGAGAGTACTGAAGGGGATGGGCATTTCCAAGTCAGTCAAAAACATGGCACAAGGGAATCTCCCAGGAATCTACAAGGATGACCCCAGCTAAGACTCCTAGCAATAGCATATATGCAGTCTGAACTGGTCATCTCCTGCGACTAGATTGGTACCTAGCCTAATTGTCATTACAGAGGTGTTATCCTGCAACTAATGGAAATAGATGCAGACTCACAGCCAAACATTAGGTGGAGTTCAGGGAATCCTACAGAAGATGGGGAGAAAGGATTAAAGGAGTTATATGGATCAAGGACACCACAACAAAACTCACAGAATCAATTAGCCTGGGCTCATAATGGCACACAAAGGCTGAACCAACAACCAGAGAGCCTGCATGGGACTGACCTAGGCACGCTGCATATTATGTTGCAGTTATGTAATTTGGTCCTCTTGTGGGCTCCTAACAGTAGGGACAGTCTCTGACTCTATTACTGGCTTTTGGGACCCCACTCCTCGTACTGGGTCATCATTTTGTCCAGCCTTAATACATTAGTCTTACTAGAAATTGATATCCATGTTTAGTTGATACTCATGAGACACCTGCTCTTTCCTGAACAGAAACAGAAGGAGAATGTATTGGGGGGGCAGAGGGAAGTTAGGGGAGAGGAATTTGTAGGAGAGGAGGGAGGGAGAACCTGGGACAAGGATGTAAAATAAATAAATTTATATTTTAAAAAAAGCTGTGTCATGTCAAAAATACATATATGTGTGTGTATATGCATATATATGATGCTAGCATTAGATTTTTAAAATCCAGTGCCTGGTTTATAGAGCGCTAAATAAATCATTATGTTAATAATGTAATAATTCATGTTGTGTATTCAATATGAATTATTTTTATTGATAAGTTTTGCATTAATATGTATGTTGTAATTCTGTTAATAGAGGCAAAACCTTAAATAACAGTGTATAAAAATCATCATACATAAACCAAAATATTGTGTAATAATTTTGTTCATAGAAATGATGTATCTTCTACTTTTTATAATTTGTCACCAATGCCTATAAAACAGTATACTATTTTCTTGCAGTGTCCCAAAGACATCATTTGTGCTTTTTCACTGTTCTATATACAATGTTCCATATTCTGTCACATACTAAGTGTAATACCTTGTTTCTGTCCTTCTCATGCCCAGAGCCTGGGTCTCTATGGAAGTAGCATACCATTTATGAAATATGTACAATACAGAACAAAATGTTCAAATACTGTACTGTTACAGCTCCTCAATGGCCATATATTATACAGTCGGATGTACTTTTAAAGCCATTTGTGATAAACTGAGTCACTCTTAAAAGTACTGACAATTTTCTCACAACTAATACTGGCAAGTGTTCTCAAGAGATATAGGATCATTATAATAGATTAAAGGAAGAATATTAAGTTTTGCTTGTATGTATATGGCAGTTACATGGGTGATCTGTGGTTCATGAAATGAAGGCCCTCAAAAGTCATTGTTCCCTTCCAAACTCAGGGCCTGAGGTCCAGAGCAGTCATATTTATAAGTCTTTGTCTAAAGGTTTAAAAACCAGAAGCATCAGTAGCTGATCCTAAAAGCAGATGTGTGTTTCAGCTCAAATACATCAAGGTCACTCTTTCTCCATACTTTAGTGATATTCTCCTGTAACAAGTTTGGTTTTTCCGCCTGCTGCCACCCGGTCTTGTCCTGCCGCTGCGCCAGCCCCAAATAACACACAGAGACTCTGTATTTGATACAATGTTGTTGGCCCTGTTACTTGTTTCTTATCGGCTAGCTCTGCCTTAATTATTAACCCATTTCTGCTGATCTATGTATTTCTCTTACCGGGGAGCCGGCGGCATACTGCTTTCTCCAGACTCTCCATCTTCGCTCCTCCTTACTACTTCCTATTTCCTCCTTGTCTCCTAGTCCCTCCTATCTTCCTTTCCTACTGGCCAACAGTGCTTTATTATTAACCAGTATGATAAACATATATACATAATGGCATCTCCCATCATTCTCCATTTTACAGGGTCAGGTTATAGCCCTCCCACATTGAACAAAATGATATTCACTCATTCTGCCAATTAAGATATTAATTTCTTAAATAACCATAATGAGACACATCGAGAAGCTGTCTGGGTACCCTTTAACCCAAACTCGCTGATTCTTAAAATCCATTGTCACAGTACTCAGGAGTAAGTTCATATTCCTTGCAATTGCCAATTGTACAGAATAAGCAGATTTGGGAAGACTTTTAAACAAGAACACCTGTGAAGGAGGTTTGGGGAGTTATTAGGAAGCTTTTTCTTTATTTTTGGATAGTTACCAATTATCTAATCTCAGTATTAAAAGTAACACTTCAATCATGTTCTTATCCAGGGTTAAATAAATGTGTGTTTTGGAAGTAAAAATCCTTTCCAAGGAATACTCTATTAAATTCTAAATATACCTTTAATTTCATATAAATGACATATTGCAGCAGGAACCAGGAGAGATGAGGAATTTTAAGAAGTAACTCTGAATAAGACAGTATTTCTAATAATGACAGTTTTCCTAATAACTTTCAAACTATAAAGCATATTAAGAGTAAATTTCAGAGAGGTGATTAAGGAATTTGTAGAGAGAAAACACAAAATATGTGAATAATCAAGTTTTGTTTAAGCTATAGTTTGTAGAGACTTTGAAATGTTTCCTGAAATATAAAAAATTTATATTTATACAACAAAGCTAAAACTTGTTTTTGAAACATTAAAATAACAAGTGCATATTCTCTAAAACATAAAAATATTTTTGAACACCATAGATCATAGTCTTTCATTCCTTTATTGAAGCCACACAGAATAAAAGAACTACAATATTGAAGTCAGAATCCAAAGCCTGGCTTTTAGTATCTAGAACCACAGTTGGTATGGGGATTAGCAGAAAAACATTCTCTCTTTTTTTTATTTTCAAAGATTCAAAATTCAAAGATTGGATTATATGGTTTATAACACTCTTTAAGTATTAAAATTCTATGGTCCATGATAAAAAGCCATTTGGATAATATTGACTCTGCTTCAATACACTTAAGAGATGGACATCTCTCCTGCACTTACCTGTAATTGCTGAAGCATGAGCCTAGAATTCATCCTCCTCAAGCTGCAATGAGGTATCCCAATACCTTCACTGGGGTGTTTGGAAAAGCTTCGTAGGAACATGGAATCCAAAGAAAAGACTAGTGAGGCCAAGAATTGAGTTTAATGTTCATACGCCTACTCAGCAGTATCAAAGTCGCATTCTCTTTCCCATTGATAGGGAGTCTGAGTTCTGTGGAGAATTTGAACAAATCACACTACATTTTCTCACACTGAAATATTAAGGAGCTAGTTCTCTTTCTTGTGTCATGGGAAGAAGAGAAGGTAAAGTGGGGTTTACTAGCAGCTAATAACTGTATCTTTCATTTCCTTCCAGAAGAGTGTCAATGAAGCAATTAATTTAGTTTGCTAAAACAGAACATTGAAATGCTATCCATACTCTCAAAGGATATTTAAACATTCAGATCACAATAGAAAGTCACTTACTATACCAAGAACCAGAATTATTTTATATGGATTAAGAAAATAGAATCAAAAGATGTCAACAAAGAGCATAAATATTAGAATTATCTATAAAGAATCTACAAGAACTATCATAAAAAGCCTCAATAAAAGGACTGGGAATTTATCATTAAGAGGTTTTTCACGAAAGCATGAGGACCTGAGTTCAGATCCCCAGAAATCATATGAAAAACCTGGGTGTGGTCGGGAAAGCCTATAATCCATCTGCTGGAAAGGGAGACTTAGGTAGATCTCTGAGCTCCCATGCCGGTCAGTGAGCTCCAAATTCAGTGAAAGATAATGCCTGAAAACATCAGAAGAACACCAGCTATAATGACTCTGACATCTATGTTAACATGCACGTGCACACACACACACACACACACACACACACACACACACACACACCAGTGTATGAACACACTTCACTGAGCAACTAAAACACATTGGAAACAATTGAAATATTAAAAGTTTTCAAACAGGAAATAGATAAAAAAATAAATAAAGGCAATACTAGATGTGAAAAAAATGAAAGGATTAAACTTAAAAGGTCCAATATTGAAGAGATATAGAGAGAATGGACAACTTTGTATTCTTCCTGATTTAAGAGAAATCGAGTTGAGTTTCTCTCCATTTAGTTTGATATTGGCTGCTGGCTTACTGTATATTGCCTTTATCATATTTAGGGATATCTCTGATATCTCCAAGACCTTTATCATAAAGGGTGTTTGTAAGGAATAGGGTTTTTCCTCCCGCCGCTGGTCTGCTCCCGCCGCCACGCCAGCCCCAATTAACACAGAGAGACTCTGTATATGATATAATTCTGTTGGCCCGTTACTAGTTTCTTATCAGCTAGCTCTGTCTTAAGTATTAACCCATTGGTGTTAGATTTTGTCAATGACGTTTTCAGCATCTAATGAGATGATCATGTGGGTTTTCTTTTTTGTTTGCTTATATTGTGGTTTGCATTGATGGATTTTCTTTATAAATATAAATACATATATATGTTTTTAATTTAAAATAGAAATAATCTTGTTTTACATATTAATCCCAGTTCCCCCACCCTCTAGTCCTTCCCTGTTCCCGCCACCAACACCCCTCCAGTCCCCATTGTGCCCCCTAGGGAGGGTGAGAACAATATTGAAGAGATATAAAGAGAGTGGACAGTCTTGCCTTGCTCCTGATTTTAGAGGAATCACATTGAGTTTCTCTCCATTTAGTTTGATGTTGGCTCTTGGTTTGCTGTATATTACTTTTATTATGTTTAGGCATGTTCCTGTTATCCCTGATCTTTCCAATACATTAATCATGAAAGAGTGTTGGATTTTGTCAAAGGCTTTTTCAGCATCTAGTGAAATGATCATGTGATTTTTTTTCTTTTTCAGTTTGTTTATATGGTGGATTACAATGATAGATTTCTATGTTGAACCGTCACTGCATCCCAGGGATGAAGCCAATTTGGTCATGGAAGATGAGTTCTCTGACATGTTCTTGGATTCAATTTGCCAGTATTTTATTGAAAATTTTTGCACCAATGTTCATGAGGGATATTGGTCTGTAGTTCTCTTTCTTAGTTGTGTCTTTGTGTGGTTTGGGTACTAAGGTAATTTTAGACCCTTAAAAAGAGTTTGGCAATGACCCTTCTGCTTCTGTTATGGGAAACACTTTAAGGAGTATTGGTATTAGCTGTTCTTTGAATTTCTGATAAAATTCTGCACTGAAACCATCTGGCTCTGGGCTTTTTTTAGTTGGGAGATATTTGATGGCTGCTTCTATTTCATTAGGAGTTATAGGTCTATTTAAATTGCTTGTCTTTTCTTGATTTAATTTTGGTAAGTGATATCTATCCAGAAAATTGTGCATTTCCATCGAATTTTCGAATTTTGTAGAGTACAGGTTTTCAAAGTATGACCTGAAGAGTGTCTGGATTTCCTCAGTGTCCAATGTTATGTCCCCCTTTTCTGATCTTGTTAATTTGCATGTTCTCTCTCTGCCTCTTGGTTAGTTTGGATAAAGGTTTATCTACCTTGTTGATTTGCTCAAAAACCAACTCTTAACACAGAGTTGATTCTTTGTATTGTTTTCCTAGTTTCTACTTTATTGATTTCAGCCCTCAATTTGATTATTTGTTGGCATCTGCTCCACCGGAGTGAGTTTGCTTCTTTTTGTTCTAGAGATTTCAGTTGTGCTGTTAATTCTCTAGTGTGACTATTCTTCAGTTTCTTCATGTGAGCACTTAGTGCTATGAACTTTCCTTTTAGTGCTGCTTTCAAAGTGTCCCATAAGTTTGGGTATGTTATCATTGAGTTCTAGGAAGTCTTTAATTTCTTTCTGTATTTCTTCCTTGACCCAGGAATGGTGCAATTGCACATTGTTCAATTTCCATGAGTTTGTAGGATTTCTGAAATTTGTGTTGTTGAATTCTAATTTTAGAGCATGGCAATCTGATAAGATACAGGAGATTATTCCAATTTTTTGAACCTATTGAGTATGTGGTTGATTTTGGAGATGGTTCTATGTGGCGCTGAGAAGAAGGTATATTTTTTTTGTGTTTGGATGAAATGTTCTATAAATGTCTGTTAACCCTAATTGGGTCATAACTTCTGTTAGTTCCTTTGTTTCTTTGTTAAGTTTTTGTCTGGTGGACCTGCCTAGTGTTGAGAGTGGGGTGTTGAAATCTTCCATTATAAGTGTGTGAGGTTTTATGTGAGATTTGAGTTTTAGTGATGTTTCTTTTAGGAATGTGGGTGCCTTTGTATTTGGGGCCTAGATATTCAGAATTGAGACTTCATCTTGATGGATTTCTCCTGTGATGAATAAGAAATGCCCTTCTTCATGTCTTTTGATAGATTTTACTTTAAAATCAATTTGATAGATATTAGAATTGCTTCTTGGATCCCTTTGATTGAAAAATCTTTTCCCAACCATTAACTATAAAGTAATATCTGCCTTTAAAGTTGAGGTGTGTTTCTTATATGTGGCAGAAGGATGGATTCTGTCTTCTTTTCCATTCTGCTAGCCCATGTCTTTTTATAGGCAAGTTAAGACCATTAATATTGAAGGATATTAATGGCAATTAATTGTTCATTCTTGTTTGTTTTGGATTTGGTGGTGGTGGTATTATGTGTGGATTTCCTCCAAGTTTTCTTTTGGCTATTGGTAAAGTGGGATTATTTATTGCTTTCCTTGGATTGGAGTTTTCCTTCCAGGACTTTCTATGGGGTTTAATTAATTGCTAAGTATTGTTGAAATCTGTTTTTGTCATGGAATATCTTGGTTTCTCCATCTATAGGGATTGAAAGCTTTCCTGGGTATAGTAGTCCGGGCTGGCATCCATGGTCTCTTAGTGTTAGTAGAATATCTATCTAGCACATTCTTGCCTTCAGAGTTTCCATGGAGAAATCAGGTGTCATTCTGATAGATTTGCATTTATATGTTATTATATGGTGTTTTGATCATTATGTGTTGAGGGCCTTTTTTTTTTTTTTTTTTTTTTTTTTTTTTTTTTTTTGGTCCACTCTGTTTGGTATTTTGTAAGCTCATTGTACTTTTATTGGCATGTCTTCCCCTAGGTTGGGAAAGTTTTCCTCTATGATTTTTTTGAATATATTTTCTGTACCTTTGAGTTGGATTTCTTCACCTTCTTCTATACCTATTATTCTTAGGTTTGACCTTTTCACAATGTCCCATATTTCTTAGGTATTTTATGTCAGGAATTGGTTGGGCTTAAGATTTTCTTTGGTTGATGATTCTATTTCTCCTAGTGTATCTTCAACACCTGAGATTCTCTCTTCCATCTCTTATATTCTTTTGGTTATGCTTGCACCTATAGTTCCTGCTCATTTACCCAGCTTTTCTATTTCCAGCATCCACTCAGTTTGTATCCTTATTGTCTCTATTTCAGTTTTCAGGTCATGGACTAGTTGAATTGTTTCCTTCATCTTTAAGAGGTTTGTTGATTTCTTGCATATTTGTTTTTTCTTTCTTCTATATCTTTAAAGGATGTTTTTCATTTCCTCTTTTAGAGTATTTATCATCTTCATGAAGTTGTTATTAGGGTCATTTTCTTCTGCTTCATCTGTGTTGAGATGTTCAAGTCTTGTTGGTGTGGAGTCCCTAGACTCTGGGGGTGTCATATTGATCTTTCTGTTGTTGACTGTGTTCTTATAATTTCATCTACCCATCCCTTCTTCCAGTGAGTACCAGGGGGATCTCTCCCTCTCCTGGTGAGTACAGGACCAAGGCTCTCTTCAGGTGGGTGCAAGCAGGGCCAAAACTCTGATGGATCTCTTCGTTCAGTGGGTAAAGGTGGGACTAAGACCCTGGAACACTCTGGACAGGCCAGTCTGACTGGATGATCTCCACAGTGCACATGCAGGCCCAAGGCCTCATGAAGGTCCAAGCATGTTCCCAAAAGGCAGGCAGGAAATAAGCCCAAGCTTATCTCCTACTGAGTGTGGAGGCAAACCCAGGATGCTGGAAGACTCTGAGAAGGACAGACTGCAGGGATGGGTCCCTCTGCATGAAGTACCCAATCCTCAGGAGGCTCCAAGCAGGGAACCAGAAGATGTGCTCCCTCCTTGGGCTGAGGTGGGACCAGGACACAGGAGGACTCTGGGCAGGACAGTCCGACCTGCATTGATGGATTTTCATATGTTAATCCATCCCTGCATCCCTGGGATGAAGCCTGCTTGATCATGTCAGATGATTTTTGCAATGTGTTCTTGTATTTGATTTGCCAGTATTTTATTGACTATTTTGGCATCAATGTTCATGAAGGAGATTGGTCTGCAGTTCTCTGTCTTAGTGGTGTTTTTGTATGGCTTGGGTACCAAGGTAATTGTAGCCTCAAATGAAGAGTTTGTCAATTACACTTCTGCTTTTATTGTGTGGAACACTTTGAAGAGTATTGGTATTAGCTGTTCTTTGAATTTCTGATAGAATTCTGCACTGAAACCATCTAGACCTGGGCTTATATTGGTCAGGAGACTTTTGATATATGCTGCTATTTCATTAGAGGTCATAGGTCCATTTAAATCACTTATATGTTCTTGATTTAGTTTTGATAAGTGATATCTATCTAGAAAATTGTTCATTTCCTTTAAATTTTCTAATTTTGTGGAGTACAGGTTTTCAAAGTATGACCTGATTTGCAGATGACATGCTAATTTATATAAGTGACCCCAAAAATTTTACAAGGGAACTTCTGTAGCTGACAAACACCATCAGCAAAGAGGCAGGATACAAGATTCACTCAAAAAAATAAGTAGCACTACTATATATAGAATATGAATTGCTGAGGAAAAAAATCATAGAAATATCACCTTTTATAATAGCCACAAACAACATAAAATAACTTGGGATAACTCAAATCACACCTGTGAAGGACCTGTATGACAAAAACTTTGAGTCCCTAAAGAAAGAAATCAAAGATACCAGAAAATGGAAAGATCTCCCATGTTCTTGGATAGGTAGGATCAATATAGTAAAAATAGCAATCTTATCAAAAGCAATCTACAGATTCAATGCAATCCCCATCAAAAACCTACCACAATTGTTCCCAGAACTTGAAAGAACAATACTCAACTTTTTATGGAAAAAAAAAAAAAAACTCAAGATAGCCAAAACAACCCTGTATAATAATGGAACTTCTGGAGGCATCATTGGCCCTGCCTTCAAGCTCTACTATAGAGCTATAGTAATGTAAACAGCTTGGCATTGGCACAGAAACAGACAGGTAGACAAATGGAATCCAATTGAAAACACTGATATTAATCCACATACCCATGAACACCTGATTTTGACAAAGAAGCTAAACTTATGCAACAGAAAGAAAATATCTGAAAATATCTTCAACAAATGGTGCTGGCTTGTAGAAGATTACAAATAGATCCTTATCTATCTCCATTAAGAAAACTTAAATCCAAATGGATCAAAGACCTCAACATAAATCCAGCCACACTGAACCTCTTAGAAGAGAAAGTGGGAGGTAGCCTTGAATGCATCGGTACAGGAGATCACTTCCTGAACATAATTCCAGTTGCACAGACACTGAGAACTGCAATTAATAAATGGGACCTCCTAAAACTTAGAAGCTTATGTAAGGCAAAGGACATTTTTTGTCAACAAGACAAAAAGCCGCGCAAAGAATGGGAAAAGATCTTCACCAACCCCACATCTGACAGAGGGCTGATTTCCAAAACATACAAAGAATTCAAGAAACTAGTCACCAAATCACCAAATAATCCAATTAAAAAGTTCTCAATAAGGGGAATCCAAAATGGCTGAAAGACACTTAAGAAAGTCCCCAACATCCTTAGCTATCAGGGAAATGAAAATCAAAACAACACTAAGATAGCATATTATTCCTATCAGAATAGCTAAAATGAAAACTACCCATGACAGTTCATGCTGGAGAAAATGTGGAGAAAAGGGAGCCCTCCTCCATTGCTGGTGGGAGTGAAAACTTATGTGTCCACCTGGGAAATTGGTATGGTGGTTCTTCAAGAAAATGTGAATCAGTCTACCTCAAGATACAGCAATTCCACTCTTGGGCATATATCCAAAGGATGAACATTCATACAAGGGCATCTATTCAAACATGTTCATAGCAGTGTTGTTTGTAAAAGCCAGAACCTGGAAGCAATCTATGCCCTTCAATCAAAGAATGGATACAGAAAATGTGTACATATACACATTGGACTATTACCCAGCAGAAAAAAAAAATGAAATCTTGAAATTCTCAGTCAGTGGATGAAACTGGAAGAAATCATCCTGAGTGAGGTAACCCAATCACAGAAAGACAAGCATGGAATGTACTCACTCATATATAGATATTAGACATAGTGTAACCAGCTTACAATCCACACCGCCAGAGAAGCTAGGAAATAAGGAGGACCCTAAGGAGGGCCATTCATGCCCCCCCCAGAGAAGGAAAAAGGGATAAGAGCTCTTGACCATGTTGGAAACATTGGGTGGGGGTAGAAAAAAGAGAAAGGGCAAAGAGGAAGGGGGAGGAGAACATAAGGGATCAGGATGACTGAGTAGGGGGAAAACAGGAGAATAAGAGAAGAGATACCTTAATATAGGGCGCCATTATAGGTTTAAAGAGAAATCTGTCACTAGGGAAATGTCCAGAGATCTACAAGGATGACCCCAACTAAGAATTTAACCAATAATGGAAGGGCTACCATAAATTCCCTTCCCCTATAATGAGATTGATGACTACCTTAAATGCCATTCTAGAGTCTTCATCCAGTAGCTAATGAAAGCAGAAGCAGAATCCTACAGCTAAGCACTGAACCATACTTCTGGAATCCAGTTACAGAAAAGGAGGAGGGAGGAGCAAAGGGGTCAAGACCATGCTGGAGAAACCTACAGAATCAGCTGACCTGACCAAGTGAGAGCACACAGATACCAGTAGTAGAGCTGGGGAACCAGCAGTGAACCAAACCAAGCCCTCTGAATGTGGGTGTTGGGAGGCTTGGGCAGTCTATGGGACCTCTGACAGTGGAACCAATATTTATCCCTAGTGCACAAATGGACTTTGGGAGCCCATTCCCCATGGAGGTATAATCTCTCTGCTGAGATAAAGGGAGGAGGGCCTAGGCCCTCCCCAAAATGATGTGACAGACTTTGATGATTCCCCCCCCCCCCCCCCCGTGGAAGGCTTCACCCTCCCTGGGGAGTGGATGGGGGATGGGATGGGGGAGTCTGTGAGGGCCATGGGAGAATAGAAGGGAGAGGGAATTAGTATTGATATGTAAAATAAGATTGTTTCTAAATTAAATAAATAATTTTAAAAGCTAAACTTAAAAGGTCAAGAAATAGTCTCAACAGTAGAATTAAATGACAAAATAAAATGTAATTTAAATTAATTAATTTAAGTGGCATAGGCAAATTAAACAAACCGAATTCATGGTCTATGTGACAGTAAAAAAAAAAAAAAAAAACCATAGAATCCTTATTTTCAGGAGTAGCAAAGAAAGGAGACATTTAAAAGTACAGAAAGACATACTGAAAACTTTCCAAATAAGGAAGAAATTTAAAGATTAAAAAGCAAAACTAAAAGTAAATGATGTAGCATTATCTTCTTCTCTTGATGTTTCAAGATTTTCCTTGGTAGATAAAACAAAACAAAAACAATAAACCTGACAGCATTAGTCACATACAGGTTGAAGCAGAGAACAAACGAAACTGAAATGACAGACTAAAGCCCAACTCCTTAATAATCACATCGATTGCGAAAAGTCTAAATACAACAAATAACACTTAGAGATTGGTTGTCTGAGATTAGGGCAGCTAACTGTATGGATGAAAGAAACTGTCACTTTAAGTGTATTGACATAGGATGAATATATACCCTGGAAATGTCAAAGAAAAGCATGAAAAGCTGTATTAATGTTTGGTAGACTGCAAAACAGAGAGAATGGCCAGGGACAATGAGGATAATCTGAAAAATCACAAATGTTTCAATGGACAGTGAAGGCATAGAATTACTAAAACCTACATGCCCCAAACACTAAGTATAAAATTATATAACAAAGTTTGGCACACACAAAAAAAGCTCACGGTGCATTAAAAGAAAAAGGAATAAATTGAACTTCAAATTTTAAAGCTTTTTCTACAAAATAACCCTTTCCAAGAATAAAGATGATAAGCTATATACAAGAAAAAAATCTTTGCAAAGCACTTATCTAACAAATAGTGCCTGAATTATACAGTTATAAAATTCAATAGTACACAAATATCCAAACAGAAACAGCCATAGCTATGAGAAGAGAGTTCACTGAGGGAGGAGTAATATGGATGGTTCTTAAATTCAAAAAAGGCATTCAACATTGTTGAGTTTTTTTGAGAGATGATTAAAACAAAAGAAAACAGATTAATCAAAATGGGGAGAATAAGATGAAAAATAATCCCTCATACATTCCTTATGGAATGTAAAATGATTCTCAGGAAAACAGCATATAGCTAATATATAAACAGCTATTAAAATACTGAGTTTTATCTGAGACAAATTAAAACATATGATCAAACAAAATCTGCATATATTTATATGGGTTTTATTCATAGTAGATTAAAGATGGACACTGTTTAGATATTTTTAATAAGTCAGTAGTCTAAAGTGTGGTATATCAATGCTATGAATTACTAGTCAGACAAAAGAGGAACAAATTATTAATAATTGAAGTAATATGAATAATAGTCTAGAAAATCATTCTGTGAGGATTATGTCTTAATTTCTTTTTGTTGTTGTTGTAGTTGTTGTCATAAAAGTCCTTGACAAAACAATGTGATGGATAGAGGTATATTTGAACTCACAGGAAGTACAGTCCAGAGAAGTCAAGCCACCAGTAGCTTACAGCACTTGATGACATCAAATCCCTATTTAAGAAGGGGGGGGGGTGCTAAATGTGTACTCAGCTGCTGCCTGGCTCCCTTCTCCATTTTAATTCTCTAATCTCCTGTCCTGATAATGGCCCTGCCCACATCAATTAACATATTCAAGATAACCCTCACAGGCAAGCCCAGAGATGCATATCCAAGTAAGTCCAGACCCTGTCACATTGACCATCACCACTTAGAGTATCAGGCCATATACTGTATAAATCCATTCATGTACCATTCCCAAAATGAATGGTTAATAGAAGTGGCGACCAGGCTGTTGGGTGACAGTTAAGTAGGAAAATGACTGAATAGCTATGTAAAGACCCTGAAGAGTGCTGTGTGAGGAAGCATGCCCTGACTCAGATTGTCTTGGTTTACTAGATATGCTATTTACTACAATTTTCTGGTTGTTAACATTTGCAGAAACTAGACAATGTGCCTTACTAGTGTGGCTTATAGCCACATGTGTCTCCACACTGTCTCAAAATAAAAGCTTCATTTAAAAAGAGAGGGTTTGAGTTTCAGAAATAATTCAGTGACGGGGTGTGTATCCTTTTCATCCATGAAACATTGGACTTGATTCCCAGTTCCACAAAAACAAAATAATACATTAGAGAAAACAGGAGTTGCAGAACTAAATACTGATGTTAGATTTCCAAAATTGAACTGTATGTGCATGGGAGGGAGAAGCAGATGGAAATGGTGTACATGTGGAGATCAGAAGATCATTTTGCATGCATTCATTTCTCCTCCCACCTGGTTTTGAGATAGGCACTCTCTTGCTTGTTTCTGCCGCTGCACTGTACATTCTGGGCACCTTGTCCCTAGCTTCTGGGAGAATTACCTTCTTTGTCCCTCACCTCTCAGTAGGAATACTGAAATTACAAATTCATGCCACATTACATGGAGTTTTATATGGATCAAACTCAAGTCCTAAGGTTTGCACAACAAGCACCTTTACTCCTGAGCCATCCCCACTGCAGAGTTCTAAAGCATTTAGGTATAAATTAATATCTTCTGAATAAAAATAGATTAAGCTACTGTTATAGACATGCAGGAGAGACATAGATGAGCTATATAATCTAAAAACCAAAATATCTAATAGGATATGTCAACTTCTGGCCTTAAATGTCCATTTTGGGCACTCCATTGACTTTATAGCAGAAATTTGTTGTCTTTGCCAATGGCTATCAATTGAAAGCAGATTCTTTGGTAGGTGTGGGAACCAGTGTTCATAGTCCCCTCTCAGCACTAAGACCCTATCTGGCTTAAACCTGTGTAGCTCTTTTTCATGATGCTTTTGTCTTTGTCCCATTGTGTCTGGAAGACACTGTTTCTTAAGAGTTGTCCAACACCTCTGGCTCTTGCAAACATTCTTCCTTCTGTTCTGCATAGATCCCTGAGCCTTGAGGGAAGAAATTAAAGAAGTCCCATGCACTTGCTTTTTTTACACCATAGAACCAGATAAGAGTGGTGAGTAGTAATCATGTTACGGTCTGAATGCTCTGCTGACTTGAAATTTCCTTCACAAAATACATTCCTTGTTACTTTTAAATTCACTCTTACTCAGATTCTCAGTATATGGACAGAATACAGCTAGGTTCTTTGCCAGAATGTGACCTGAATAACCTCTACCCCATTTCTCAATAGGAAACAGAACATGAACAGGAAGGAAATGCATGAGGCTTTAAAACCCCAAGGCCCAATCCCATTCTTCAGCAAGGTTATATAGAAATAACTTCCTGAAACTGCTTATTGCTGTCATAAGCTAAATTTTTGCCAGAGTTTGAAAACAAGTTCAAAATAAGACTTTACTATTAAAGGCTATGTAGTCACTATTTCCTTACTGTGTATTCAGCCTAAATTCAACTGTACAACCTGACATTAAGAAAATAATGTAACCAAACTTACCACATGTATTTGCCTGTCCATGTCTCTATGTGTTTGAATGCATGGTAGTAATCATTTGATAAAATCAGGCAATAGGTTAAAAGCAACCTTAAAGTAAGTAAGTATCTACCACAAATTTTGGAAGCAACTTGTTAATATAGGTTGATAAGATCTGTTTATGATTTTGAGTACAGCAAAATCAGCAGCAGACAGTGAAGTAACTTCTTCCCCTATAAAAGGTCTGGTAAAATTTGATTAAGACAAAAGAATTCTCATTCTTTTTACATACCATATTTTCTTTGGTGTTTTATAAATATGCAGCAATACCCTTTGTTAGGCAGAGATAATAAGACATATAGAATTCAAAAGAAGAGGAGTAAATAACTCAAATTTAGGCTTACTCTTAATCTAAACTATTCCAAGAAGAAAGACTCTTTGTGTATGTGCATGTGAGTGTGAGTGTGTGTGTGTGTGTGTGTTACCCCAACAATATTGTGTTGGAATCTCTTCAGAATATTCCAGATCCAAATCACAGAACACAACATTATGAGTGTATTTAATTCCACCAAGCTGTACAACTAAGATGGCCATAATAGAAAATGTTCTGTGTATTATTTTTATTTAAAATGTGATTTAAAAAAAAAGAATGATAAGCAAGCTAAATACTTTAAATAAAGAGTACTTAATAGCTGTTAGTGGGATAAAGTGAATTAAATATACAGTCATCTCTTTAATATCACTTGTCACGAACTGCTTTCTTAACCAGCTTGCTGAGTACCCAATCTTCCAAGGGTTTCACATAATCCTGGTAAACCAGCTAGAACACTCTGTGTTTGAACATTTTCCTGATATTGTGAGAATCAAAACATACTTTGACAATTCTAATAAAAGGCTGTATGAAACTTGCTAACTATGTTCACCATTTTTTGCTCTACAGATAATATGTTCTACCCACTCTTATATATGAACTGATCATTGTTGTGTGAGCACTTCAGCTGTACCTCATCATGGGTACTGATGGTCCTCCTTTACGCATCACTCACAAAGCACACTTCTCTAATATCCTCCAGTTTGAAATCTGTAGAATGCATATACCTTAAAGAAGCTTCATAGTCACCGTTCTATTGTTCTATATTGTAAATAACTAAGTCATTATATAATGAGTTACCAAATAATAAACATTTATATATCATGACTACTAATGTGCATTAGTAACATCAGGCAGCTTTCTTATGTTAGTCTCCCTATCTCTCTACTGCCTTTATAACCTCTTAATTTTTATTGCATTTTATTTTCTTGTTTACTTATTTATTTAGTGGTTAGTGAACACATGTCATGTATGGATGTGAAAGAAAGATAAAAATTTCAGATCTGTCCGCCATGTCTGTCCCAAGACAGACCTCACGCTGTCAGGTTTAGCAGCAAGTTCCTTTATCACTGGCCCTTTCCTAACTTCTTTCTTGACTTTTCTGGAAAATATCTCTATGACTTTCTGGCCTCAGGTTTATAACATATAAGGTTCTCTGTCATGACTTCCTCACTTCAAAGACATTTTTGCACATATAAAATAAATATCAGATATCAAGCCATGTGCTGCTTATTCAACTTGAGTTTTAGGAATGTTTACATTATTTACTAGTACAGTTTAGGAAATCATGATTAAAGCCTGAGTTTTAACAAAACTAAGGTTCTATATATGTGTATTTTTCTTTGTCTTTTGGGATTGCCTAAATATGATTTATTGGTGAAAACAACAATTCATAAAATAAAAGCCACCTAGCAGGATCATACATAACTTGTTTGTAAAAAGCTGTGTTCACACATTAGCAAGTCATATCTGCCACCTAAGGATCAAGACATTGTGCTGAGACACTTTTATCATGAATTGCTCTGTTTTTCCCTCTGTTGCTGTTCAGACTCATCTTCACTCATATTTGTGATTAAGCAATCACTCTGTCATATGTAACCTCCCATGTCTGAAACTTGAGACAAAATTTCTTTCAAGAAGAATTACATTTATCACAATTAATGAGTCGTTAAATTTCATTTCTCCTGCCAAGTACACATTACCATTTATTCATTATGATACGCTGAATCCAGAAACTTCAGCGGGTGCCAAAAATATCATTTCTCCTCTCTCCACATTTTTCCTCCAGGGACATAAGCATGTCTGTTTACTCACCTCAGCTCTGACCAATGTGTCTGCTGTGTCCATCCCAGCTACTTGGCTGCAGGGCTTGGGACATTTACATTTATAGAGTCAGATAGGGCTTGGGACATTTGCATTTATAGAGTCAGATATCCAAAGACAATTTGTACTCCACCCAACACTCGTGGACTTGGGTTTTAACATTATTTTTCAAACATATTTCTGCAATGAAAGGTTATTTCACTTAATCTCTATGCCATCTAGCTGGTCCCATTTATTTACACTATGCATTTTCTCAGATACATGGTAGCAACCAACCTAGGAAGAAATGACAGAAGGATCTGGAAGTGCATAGTTACTATGACTGCATTCAGCTTGCCTCCTGGACTGAGCCTTTTCCTAGAGGGTTCTTAGAATTTTGTGTTTGTCTTTGTCTTTGTCAGCAAGAGCTTTTCTCCTTTATGTCAGTGGTGAGGGGCAATAAATATTGCCCAGTTGGCACCATGCATCCTTTATGTAGTGAAGAGAAGAAAGTTCAAAGATTTTGAAGAAAGTGTATAGGAGAAGTTAGAGATCTATTCCACTGAAAATTCTAAAGAGTTCAATTGAAGAACAGTTATGGCTTGGATATAAAATATCTCCCATAGACGCCTGTGTTTAAATACTTAATCCTACCTCATATTGCTATTTGGGGAGGTTATGGAACTTTTAAATGGTAGGACTTCCAGGGGGACATGGACCACTGCAAGAAAGGTTGAGTTTGAGGGTATAGTCCCGCCTTAGTTTGGGCACAACTTCCCTCCATCCTGTATTGGATAAGATACAAGAAGCAATTGCCATACTCTCAGGTTCCCAATGGAAATGTCATGTTCTGCCCTCCCTGCCATGGTGGGCTATATCCCCTGGGATTATGAACCCAAACAATGCTATTGTCTGTCACAGCAAGTGAAAAAGTTAATAGTACCAAAAGATCTTCCCAGGATAGCTCCTATTGCTGAAACAACAGACTATATGGTTCTTAGGCCTTTGGAAATAATTTGCAGAAGGAATATGGAAGAGCTTCCTGTTCTCAATGAAAGAAGCTGCAAACTGTAATAAGCAGAGTTCAGTGGTTCATTCCGCCTGGAGTGAGGAAGAACAGAATTCCAAGAGAAATAGAATCCATGAAGTGAGTCTGGGTTTATGGATTTCAGAGAACACAAAGACTTTCACAGATTGGATTAAACACCATTCCTTTACAACCCAGAAAATAGTCTGGCTGCATTCTGACCATGTGCTGTGAACTTGAATGGGATGAATGTAAAATAATTAGACACTATTACTAGGTGAGAGGAATAAAGAAGAAATTTCAAGACAGCACACGATTTACATTGTGGCATAATTATTGTGCACTGTATTGATGGAAGTTTGGAGTAAGAGTTCAAAGCAAAACAACAGAGCACAAAGGAAAAATATGGGTTGAGAGGAAAGAAGCATGAATGCAACAAGGTGGACATAGGTAAACTGAAAATTTGGCTGTGATTGCCAAAAAACATAAAATAAAATAAAACAAAACAGATATCAGTGAGGTGGCTAGTGGCTAAAGGCATCTGCTGCCGAAACTGATGCCCTAAGTTTAATTCCCTTGAGACCCATATGATACAGGAAGAGACTCAACAGCTACATGTTGTCCCTAACTTCTGTATCTATTCAGTAGTGTGTACACCACCCCCACAAAGTAAGTACACAGGAAAAAAAAACTTAATGAAAAGAGGGACTTTGAAGCAGAACAATTGTGAAGGTACCAGAAGGAAGGAGTCCACCAATCAAAAGCTAAATGTATAAACATTTAATTATTTTTTTTTGAAAGCAGGGTATCTAAAAAGATGGGCCTACACAGCTGATGCAGCTATGGTCCAAAGGAGACAGGCTCCGTCTCAAGTTGATGCCAGAAAAGCAGCAAGGCTGAAGCTCTCTGTGTAGCAGAGCAGGCAGCTCAATAGTCTGGAGTTTTCTTCTCTCTGTAGTTTAGTGGATCCTCTCCCCATACAGTTGTTATATGTAAGAGAGCAGTCTTTTTGAACATTCCAAGTTTCTTTTATCTCAGGCATGTGGCCAGCTGAGTTTCTTGAGGATGTCCTTTGCTGCCTAGAGAGTGTGTTTCAACTAGAGAGAATGGCTCAGTTCAGAAGAAACTGCTATGACAGACCAAATGGCTTTTGCATTATGATAATGCAAGCAGCATGGAGACCAGGGACAGAATATTACACACACCTTGGGTTTAAAACATCTTTCTTGGGTTCACAGGTTTGAACACTTGGTCTGAAGTTGGTGCTCTTTGAGAAAGTTATGAAACTTTCAGGATGTGGAGACCATCTGAAAGAAACAGGTCTCATGGAGTGGAGGTTACAAATTGGTGCTAATCTCTTTTCTTCCACAGAGTTGTAATATGCAGAAGCATTACACATTTGCTTCCATGGAGCCATGCTATAGTGCCTCCCTTGCCACGATGAGATGTAGTCCCTTAAAATGAGTCACAATAAATTTCTTCTCATAAGTTGTTTCTATCAAGTATTTTTCACAGTAATGGGGAGAAAAAACTAATACAGCACTGTCAACTGCTTGGTATTGCCAGAGACATTTAAGCCATTTTTACTTATTTTTAAAAGACAGAATTTTTTTAAAAGCTTTGTATCTAGTTCTCTCTACTTTATTATTTTGTCTGTGAAGATTGTGTTAGAATGTTCAGCTACCAGCCAATACAAGAAGAGGACTAAAACAGTACTATTTTACCACAGTCAGTTGGCTTTTGTTCCCCTTTGTTAATTAAAAAATTATTTCTTGAATTCATCATCCAATAATAAATTTTATCATAACTGAAACTGCTTTCTCCTTCGCTCAGAGAATAATGTGGCTACAAGTGTCCAAAACTACTGTGTAAGTCATTAGAGAAACAGAATAGGGTCAGCTCTACAACATCTGCCTATACAAGGTAAGAGACTGAAAACCAACATGGTAACCCTGAAGGTAACAATTGACTCAAACTCTACCAGGGATGAAGCATACAACATGCATGTACTTCACATTATGATGACATATATAGAGTTTCTTGTGAGGTATTATTAGTGGCTTAATTTTCACTCTTTCCACTCTGAGTCCAAGATTTATACATTAATGTTCTGAATATTTATAACCATAACATTTATGTTTTTAATTATTTTTTTATTTTATTGAATATTGCTTCTTTACATATTATATATTCTGATTACAGTTTCTCCTCCTCCAATTACCTTGAGAATTTCTTCATATCCCCTCCCATCTGAATCCATACACTTTCTGTCTCTCCCTAGAAAACAAGTGGGCATCCAAATAATAACACTATAATAAAACAAAACAAAATCAAATAAACAACATAAAAAGATCCAAATAAAAAACACAAGAAATACACTAGACACAGAGATACACACATACATAAACATAGGTCTCCCATAAAAACAACAAAAAACCCCAGAAGCTATAATATATATATGTGTGTGTGTGTGTGTGTGTGTGTGTGTGTGTGTGTGTGTGTGTTGTGTGTGTGTGTGTGTGTGTGTGTGTGTGTATGCTCAAAGGACCTGTAAGATTAAAAAGACAATGGAAAGGAAGGAATGAAGGAACAAAGGACAGACTCACATAATCTTGTGAGTTCACAGTCATTTGTGTCAGTCCTGCTATATTTAGGCCTTGTTTCCTTGTTTCTTCTGGCTCTTACAAACTTCCTGCCTTCTCTTCCATAGGGTTTTCTGAGCCTGTGGGAATTATTTGATGGAAACATCCCTGTTATGAGTAGTTTTTCCCTGCCAGACTGGGCCCACTGCAACGCCAGCCCAAAAAACACACAGAGACCCTGTATTAGATATAAATGTTGTTGGCTAGTTACTAGTTCCTTATCAGCTAGCTCTGTCTTAATTATTAACCCATTTCTATTAATCTAAGTACTCCCACGTGGTCTTATCTTATCACCCAATAGCCTGGTCGCCACTTCTATTAACCATTCATTTTGGGAATGGTACATGAATGGATTTATACAGTATATGGCCTGATACTCTAAGTGGTGATGGTCAATGTGACAGGGTCTGGACTTACTTGGATATGCATCTCTGGGCTTGCCTGTGAGGGTTATCTTGAATATGTTAATTGATGTGGGCAGGGCCATTATCAGGACAGGAGATTAGAGAATTAAAATGGAGAAGGGAGCCAGGCAGCAGCCGAGTACACATTTGGCACCCCCCCCCCTTCTTGTTTCTTAGGTCTATTTTCTTGGAAAATCTTTTTCCAATCCTTTACCCTGTTTTTTGTCTATCTTTGATGTTGAAGTGTGATTCTTGTATGGAGCACAAGAATGGACCCTCTTTTCCAATACATTCTGTTAATCTGTGTCTTTTATTGGAGAATTGATATTGAGAGATCAATGACAAATGACTACTAATTCTTGTTTTGTTGTTCTTGTTGGTAGTAGTGGTATATATGTGTGAATGGAGTGTGTGTGTTCCATTTCTTTTGGTTTTGCTGTGCTTATATATTTCATTTGTTTTCATGATGGTAGTTAACCTTGGTTTAGCATTTTCCTTCAAGTACCTTCTGTAGGGTGGATTTGTAGATATTGTTTTAATTGGACTTTATCATGGAATGTCTTCTTTTCTCCATCTATGGTGATTAAAAGATTTGCTGGATATAATAGTCTGGGCTAACACCTGTGGTCACTTAGAATCTGCAGGATATCTATCCAGACCCTTCTGGCTTTTAGGGTCTCCTAAAAGAAGTCAGGTGTAAATCTAATATGTGTGCCTTTATATATACTTGGTCTTTTCCCTTGTATCTTTTAATGTTCTTTCTTTGTTCTTTGTGGTTAGAGTTTTGATTATTATATGGAAATGGGACTTCCTTTTCTGATCCAATCTATTTAGTATTATGTGAACTTCTTGTACCTTTATAAGCATCTCCTTCTTTAGATTGGAAAGTTTTTCTTCTATGATTTTATTGAAAATATTTTCTGGATCTTTGAGCTGGAATTATTACTATTATTATTGTTATTATTATTATTATTATTATTATTATTATTATCCCATTATTCATAGGTTTGATCTTCTTATTGTGTCCCCTATTTCCTGAATGTTTCATGCCTGGATATTTTTTTCAGATTTAACATTTTCTTTGACAAATGTATTAATTTCTTTTATTATATATTCAACATCCAAGATTCATTCTTCCATATCGTGTATTCTGCTGGTAATACTTGCCTCTGTGATTCCTGATCAAGTTTTCAATTTTTTCTTTCCAGAACCTACCCACGGTACTGCCACTCTGGTTGAGCACTCGGTCAGAGGGTGGAGCCAACAATCCACCCTACTTCAGAGACTTCTCGGAGCAACTCTGAACAAAGGAGACCTGACTATCCATGCGGGACCACCCGTAATTTCCACCTGCTTGGTCTCTGACCCCATCTCCAGTGCTCTGCTGGAGTCCCCAGCCCCTCCCAGAGATCCGCCTATCTCTGCGGGTCCACTCTGAGTTCCTGCAGGCAAGATCCTTGACCCCCAAATCTGGGCCTCTGCCAAAGAAAGAGTATGTATGGACCCACTGTCAGCCTACTTATCAACCTGGCTAGAGCAGCCCTTGGATTAGCAGTGGGTTTCTGCTGGGGTTGGGAGGTGGGACAAAACAACAAGTAGGGAAAGGGAGGTTATAATGGAGAGATCTGTGGAATCCACAGGAGATGGCAGCAGGGGAGCAGGGAAGGCTGATATAAGTATCTGCTGAAAATTTGGGGATCATACAGGGATATCGGATCTGGAAGAACAAGAGAGAAGGTCTTCAAGAAGTCTATCTAGATTACTGATATGTGTGGCCTGTAGGTTAGCAGGGGATGCCTATTGGCATTCGGAGGCTGAGACACAGCAATGAGTAAGAGGAGGGATGTTAGAATGGGAAGATCTATGAGATACACAAGAGACGAAGAGGGAGGGAAAGCTAGCACCTACCATTTGTGTTCTGATGGAGAGGTGAAGATGAGGCTGGAGATTTAATTTTGAGGGGATGAAGAAGCAGTGAAGGTCTTAAATTGGCTTACCTATTTTCCTGGCCCTGCTCAAATGGTGTGTTCCCAGTCAATGCTTGCAGGTGTTGGAGGCTTGGATACTGGTATCAGTAGGTGAAAGAAGGTTGGGGGCATAGATCTTTGTGATCCATTGGGGATGGAGTCAGAGAGGAAATGGAGACTACATCAGGTTCCCTGCTGCAGAGCTAGGGATGAGTCTGGGAGAATGATTATGGGAGAGTACAAGTATAAATCCACTGTCAGTCTACTTGTTGTCTTGACTGGAACTCTTGAACCATTTTTTGTTCAATAATGAGTTGTTCAGTTTCCATGAGTTTTTAAGCTTTCTGTTTTTGTTCTTGATAATTTGCAGTTTAAATCTGTGGTAATCAGATAGGATGCAGGATATTATTCCAATTTTCTTGTATATTTTGAGATTTGCTTTGTGTCTGAGTATATTGTGGCCAATTTTGGAGCAAGTTCTGTGAAGTGCTGAGAAGATATATTCTTCTGTGCTTGCATAAAGTGCTGTGTATATATCTGTTAATTCCATTTGGTTTATGGCTGTTAGTTCCAGCAATTTTCTGTTTAGATTTTGTCTGAATGATCTGTCCATTTGTTAGAGTGGGGCGTTGAAGTCTCCTCCAATCAGTGGGTGAGGGCTATATGTGATTTAAGCTGTAGTAGTGTTTCTTACAAAGTAGAATGCCTTGTG
Source organism: Phodopus roborovskii (assembly GCF_943737965.1). NCBI lineage: Eukaryota > Metazoa > Chordata > Mammalia > Rodentia > Cricetidae > Phodopus > Phodopus roborovskii. The sequence goes on from NW_026125391.1 coordinate 14,114,851, forward strand.
TTGAGGATATAGATATTGAGAATTGAAATATCATCTTGGTGTATTTTTCCTTTGAAGAGCATGTAACTTTCTTGCCCTACCTCTTCTGATTAGTTTTGGTTTGAAGTCTATTTTGTTAGATATTAAAATGTCCACACTGCCTTGTTTCTCAGACCATTTTATTGAAATATCTTTTTGCATCTTTTTATCATGAGGTGATATGTATACTTGATTTTAAAGGGTGTTTCTTGGATGCAGGAGAAAGATTGATCCTGTTTTTGCATCCATTCTGTTAGTTGTTGTCTTTTAATTAGGGAATTGAACCCATTAATGTTGAATGTTTTCAATGAGCACTTTTTATTAATTTCTGCTATTTGTTGTTATAGTATGGTTTTTTTTTTTTTTTTTGTTTTGGTGGGGGTTTTTCCACATTTGATTTGTTGTTCTGAGGTTGTGTAATTTTTTGGGCTTTTTTTTTTTTTTAATGTGGTTAACATCCTCATATCCTCCGGTTGAAGAATTTCTTCTGGCACCCTCTGTAGAGCTGGATTTGTAAGTAAACTGTTGCTTAAGGTGGGTTTTATTGTGGGATGTCCTTTTTTCTCCATCTACTATGATTGATAGTTTTGCTGGGTAGGTAGTCTTAGATGGTACCTATAGTCTCTGAGAGTTTGTATAAAATCTGTCCAGGACCTTCTGGCTTTTTGAGTCTCCATTGAGAACTTAGATGTAATTCTAATAGTCTGCATTTATATATTGCTTGGTCTTTTACCCTTGAAGCTTTTAATATCCATTCCTTTCTCTATGCATTCAGTATTTTGATTATATGTATCATGGAGAATTTCTTTTCTGGACCAGTCTGTCTGGTATTTTGTATGTGTGTTGTGCCTTGATAACCACCTTTTTATGTTGGGGAAATTTTCTTCAAGATTTGTTGAAAGTATTTTCAGTGACTTCCACCTGGATTTCTTGACTTCCACTATTCCGAGTATACATAAATTTGGTCTTCATTGTGTTGCAGATTTCCTGAATGTTTTATTGCTGGAGGTTTTTTTTTTTTTTTTTTTGATTTAACATTTTCTTTGATCATTTTTTCTATCTTGTTTTCAATGCCTGAGATTCTCTCTTTCATGTTTTATTTCTGTTAGTGAGGCTTGCTTCTGAGGTTCCTGATCAAGTTCCTAAATTTTTCAATTCATTTTCTCTCAGTTTTGGGTTTCTTTATTGATTCTATTTCCACATTCATATCTTAAACAGTGTTCTTCATTCTGTTCCACTGTTTGTTTGATTGTGTCTTTACAGATTTCATTGATTGATTTATAAACATTCTCTACAAGGTCCTTAAGCATGTGGATAGTAGGTTTTTAGTTATATTTCATTTCTCTGGACTTAATGTAGTAAGGTTGATGGGCTGTAGTGAAAACATATTGTCATGTCTGTTATTGATTGTTTTTATGTTTGTGTCTAGGCATCTAGGCTTGGGATGACTGTATTTCTAGACATTGATATTTGATCTTATATTTGTTGGGAAGGTGTTCCAATTCTTGGATGCTGTCCTCCTGGATCTTAAGTTGTGGGTTGCTTGGTAGAATGTGCTTCTGAACTCCAAACAAGTATGAACAGTGTGGGATCACAGGTGTTGTTTCTAGGTATTGGTAGAACTTGTTTCTAGGTATTTGAGGTTGACACACAGAAATAGGAATAGAAGAGAAGAGTGGGTATCTGAAAAGGGCTTTGTGGTAGTTTAAATGTAATTGGCCCCATAATCTCACAGGAGGGATGGCTTTGTTGAATTGGGTATGGCCTTGTTGGAGGAAGTGTGTCACTGTAGGGCCAGGCATTTGGGTTTTCTATGCTTGGAATACCACACAGTAATACAGTCAACTTCCTATAGCCTGTAAGATGTAGCACTCTTAGCTCCACACCATGTCTGCCTGCAAATTGCGATGCTCCCTGTCATGATGATAATGGACTTCATCTCTAAATGTGTGAGCCACCACAATTAAATATTTTCTTTATAAGGGTTACTGTGGTTATGGTGCCTCTTCACAGCAATAAAAACACAAAGACAAGTACATAGGATGGAGTAATGTTGGATTTGCCCTGAAAATTCTGTGGAGTCCACAAGGAGAGGAGAAAGAGAAGAAAAACAATCCCCTGCTGCTGGTCTGCTACAGTGCTTGGGATGACACTGGAGAATTGAAATTGGAGGAGAAACCCAAGTGAAGATCACTTACCTGATTTTGTGGACTGCACAGTCACTGGAGAGACTGTCTTGTGTTTTTAGTGTCTGATAATGAGGGATGGGGTGAGGAAGAAAGGCTGATTCTTTAGCCAGCATAGGTTTCCAGGGAAACTGGTAGTCTCTTCTTAATCACAGATGATTCTTCAGCCCAGCTGACCAAACCACAGATTCTTAATACTGTGATGGAGTCTTTAAGAGACTCTCAAACTTACCTTTAAAATTTCACAAGCCAGTACTCCACCATTTGTGTTGCTTTCAATACTCTTTCAAGTACCCACCAAACAGCCTATTTATCTGAGTACTCAAAGCATTTTTCTAGCCCAAAATTCAAATGCTACCACAACCATTCACAAAACACAAGGTCAGGTCTGTCAAACCTGGTACCACCTGCTGTCTTAGTTGCAGTTTCTATTGTGATAAAATGCATAACCAAAAGAAACTTAAGGAATATTTTTTTCATCATATAGCTTTTAGTACACCATGAAGGGAAGTCAGGACAGGAACTCAAAGCAGAAACCTGGAAACAGGAACTGATGCAGAAGGCATAGAGGAGTGCTGCTTACTGCCTTGCTATTCATGGCTTGTTTAACCTACTTTCTCACACAACTCAGATCTATCCAGTTGGGAGCATTTTCTCAATGGATGTATCTTCTTTCCAAAGGACTCTAGCCTATGTTGAGTTACCAAAGAACTAAGCAGGAGACTACCCCTTGAGTATCTTACAAATTTCAGAAATAGTGATGAAGGACATTAAAGTCCTCAGGGCATGAAGACACCCGCCTAAGTGTTACAGAGCACTCCCATGATCCATAATGCTGTTAGAGAAAACCTCTATTGGAGAGCCACATTCATGCAAGCTGTTAACCAGGTCTCCAGAGCCTACCTGCCAAAATATAGGCTATTGCTATTATTGTTGGTTACACACAAAAACTAGTCAGTGAGTGCTTATTGCTGAATACTCTCCATGCTTTAGCTCCAGGACATAACTGACACACAAAAGCTCCTTTCCTACTATCTGATGTTTGTTGTAGTAGAAAATGTTATGGAGGGAGCTCACAGAGAATTGTCAGTGACAGTCCTGCTACATCACGGGCACTAAATGCTACATTACCTATATATCAGACAACAGGAACCTACTAGTGCAATAATGGTGTAACTATCCCAATTATACTTAGGTTTTACTCAATAGAAGAGAACTGACATCAGGTTCCATGGTCCAAGACAATGATACATTTGAGAGGGAACTATTAATATTTGATAATCAGATAGGGTTTGACTGTCAAATTATCTTCTAAACATTTGTTTTAGTTACTGTGGAGACTCATGAAAGACCAAGGTTTGCCTCAGAGTGGAATTACTACATCTTGAGGTACACTGATCCCATTTTCCAGAGAAACCATCATAACTGATTTCTAAAGGAGCTGTACAAGTTTGCACTACCACCGTCAATGGAGGGGAGTTACACTTTTTCCACATCTTCTCCAGCATAAACTGTCATTGGTGTTTCTGATATTAGCCATTCTGACAAAAGATGATATCTCAGAGTGGTTTTGATTTGTATTTCCCTGATGGCTAAGGATGTTGAGCACTTTTTTATTTATTTATTTATTTAGTTAGTTAGTTAGTTATTTTTATATTACATCCCAGTTCCTTCACCCTCCTTCCCTCCTCCCCTCCCTCTTTCTATCCCCCTCTCCCACCCTCACATGCACCCCGACCACCCTCCCCCCCATTCCTTCCCCACTCCACATGTAGGGTGATGCCCTTAGTAGGGGTCATCTAAATCTGTCAAGTCATTTAGAGTAGAGACTAGGACTTCTCTCCTGTCTCTAGGTTAAGGGAGTATCCCTCCATGGGAGATGTGCCCGCAAAGTCCTTTTGTGCACCAGGAATACATCCTGGTTCCACTGTATGAAGGCCCTTAGATTGCTCAGTCCTTCTAGCTGAGACCCATGTTCAGGGGGTCTGAGTCAGTCCCATGCTGGATTCCAAGCTATCATTCTCAGGGCCCATTAGCTCCTTCTTGTTCAGGTCAGCTGTTTCTATGTGTTTCTGAAGCCTGGTCTTGTCCTCTCTCTCTGTATCTGGATTCCAGTCCGGCCCAAAGCCTTCATCTAGTAACCGATTGAAGCAGAAGCAGACACCCACAGCTAAACACTGAGCCAAACTTCTGGAATCCAGTTGTATACAGGGAGGAGTGATGAGCAAAGGGGTCAAGACCAGGCTGGAGAAACCCACAGAAACTGCTGACCAGAACTAGGGGGAGCTCATGGACTCCAGTCTGATAGCTGTGAAACCATCATAGGACCAACCCAAAATCACTGAATGTGGTGTTATTTGGAAGGACTGGGTAGCCTATGGGGCCTCTGGTAGTGGATCAGTATTTATCCCTAGTATACAAAGGGACTTTGGGAGCCCAAGCAACATAGAGGGACACTCTCTCAGCCTAGACACATGCATGGGGGAGGGCCTACACTGTGCTCCAAATGATATGACAGATTTTGAAGATTCACCATGGAAGGCCTTACCCTCCCCAGGGAGCAGAAAGGGGGTTGGGTGGGGATTGGTGGGGGTGTTGAGAGGGCGAGGGAACTGGGATTGACTTGTAAAACAAGCTTGTTTCAAATTTAAATAAAAAAATTATCAAGAAAAAAAAAGAAAGACCAAGGTTTGGAGGGTAAATGACTCTTTTGTAGCACAGTGGTCCTATTCTTGGAACTAACTAGAAGATTATCAGGCACATTACCCCTCCAAGGCTCAGGGAACATTGCAGAAGAGAGTGCAGAAAATATCTAAGAGCCAGAGGAATGAATACAGCATATGCGGCTTTTTTCCCTGAATTAAAATAGTTTCTGCCAGATGTTTGAGGAAGGCTTATAAAACATATGCATGCATACATACATACACACACACACACACACACACACACACACACACACACACACACACATCCCATAAAGCTTAGGAAAGTCAACAAATACCAACATTTGCAGGCGCCCTCTCCAAGCTAATAAAACCAGCAAAGCATTCCCAGAGAGAGGAGACTCCAGCTATTATGAGTCCAGGCTGTGCAAGAGCTGCAAGAAAGTCATTTTGTACACTGTCACCCATGCTGGGGTAAGCTTCCAGTGATACAGAATCACTGAATCCAATGCTTCTTGTAAGTAACCCCTCATTCGTGCTACTTGTAAGAACCCAAATAAGCTCAGTTGTGTACTGAGCTAGGCTTATGTGGATCATTGGTTTGCTGTCATGAGGACTCTATTTGGGTTGAACACACATTTGCTCATGCAATATTATCTCATACAACGATGAAATATGTTTTAGGAATTTTTTCTAAAACATCTGTGTGGTGATATTTTGTTTTTGCTTTAATAAATAAATTTAACCTGAAGATCAGTGTGCAGAGCTAGCTACTAGTTAGCCATAGAGGCCAAGCAGTAATGGCATACACCTTTAATCCCAGGTGACAGTGCCAGGTGGATCTCTGTGAGTTCAAGGCCACCCTGGGCTACCCAGGATTTATCTAATCTAAAAAGGAAACAGTACCAGCAGGGGGTGGCTCTTTAATCCCAGTACTTGGGAGTCACACACCTTTAATCCCAGCATTAGGGAGGTGGAGAAAGGAAGAGATATGGCTGGGTGGGAGAGAAATATAAGGAAGGAGAAACAATTGAACATTGCATTCAGTATGAAGATCCATGGGACAGATCTTGCCCACTGTGGTCTGAGGATTCAGTAGAGGAAAAAAGGTCTATCTAGTGGCTGACTGCTCTGCGTCTCTCATCTTTCAGCATTCACCCTGATACCTAAATCCAGGTTTTTGTTATTAAAAACAATTAGAGTTTGCACTACCTATCTGGCTGAAGTTTTGAGTCTAAAAGTATCTTTCAGGATCTTGTGACAACCCCCCCCCACTTCAGCTCTCTCTTGAACTAAGAGTATCTTGTCACTACTAACAGGCTTATTGTCCCACTATTATCATGGGAGAACAAATTGAAATGTGAATGTTTGGATTGGGCTACATTGAACTTCATTGAACTTTTAGCTTTACCAGCTCAAAAGTCAAAGACCCTGATCAATAGCAGATTGTTGATTCTTTCGTTATATTGTGGCCCCTCATTTCTATGGACTCCTCTTTGTGACCGCAATGAGTTGTCACTTCCTTGCCAGACAAGGAAAAAAAAAGGTTTTGTCAAAGTATGAACAATCATTTTACTTATAGTAATGTGTGTGTGTTAACTCATCTCTGAATATTTTTAAAGCATTGACTTTACAGCTCCTAAGACTAAAAAGACTGAAATCTGTCTTTAGGAATTGTTCCATCATTAGAAATAACTTAGGCTTATGTCAGCCAAGGAGAAACTAAAGAGCATACTAAGCCTCTTGTCTAGGATGATACCTTTCATATCTTTCAACTTTAGATAGAATATTCTTCCATTAACACCTCATAATTATTTCATATAAAATCTATGCTTGAAGTAACTGATTATTCTAAGAGTTCATGTTTTTATTCACTTAACCTGAACTAGATATCTTGAAAAATCTGGACCATATCCTTGGCACATATAATAGAAGAGAGAAGAATGGGATGATTGTACTGAGTTAGCTGGTATATTGCTTGGTGGTACACATGACAGCAATCAAATGACAGTAACACTGCAGTAGAGGCAAGACAGAAATACAAAGTCATGGCACCTGCTCCATCAAATGAATTAGGGAAAGTTTTCTAGAGTTGGTGGTAATTAAGAGAAATCTGCAGGGAAAGGTCAGCAAAGTGAAGCAGCAAAAGGAGATGAGGAACTTCACAGCTTTTCAGAATAGAGTGATTCAGCTTGTCTGGGAAATTATTACAGGAGGCTTCATTTGTAAAATAATGAAAGAGACTTGTACTATATTTTAAAGGGATCTACAATAATAACAGGGTGAAATGGATTTTTTAAGGAAGTGTGACAATAATAAAAAGCCTAAAAGTACAGTACCAATCCCAGCAGGAAGGAAAATGAAACAGACAAGCTTGAAAATGGTTTGACTTTCAGTTGCTGGGAGACAGACCAAGGTCTCTCTGTGGTCCCATCAGTACAAATCAAGTCAGTCAAAATGCAAGTCACCTGAAGAAACAGTCATAAGTCATTGTGTGCATTTATTTTCCCTACCACAGTGCAGAAGGGAGGACCAAATCAATTCTGAATCCACGAATCTGCCTGTATGAATAATAGCAGGTCATTTCAAGCCCAGCATTGCATTTATGCAGCATTGAAATGTAGTTAGGGGGTGGGGAATTGGTTGACTTGCAGAATTATGAAATCAAACACTTGGTAACAAAATTAATCAAATGAACAAATGTTTTGGAGTCTTTTTGTTAGCTTAGTTTTACATGAGGTCAACATTGGTTATTTTGAGCCTCACCTCATCCTGCCTGCTTGGTCCCCCATCATAAAAATCATTACATTAAGTGCATGTAACTTTTGTATACTGAGATTCATCATTTCATCCCTGAATCCCACTAGAAATTGATACCTGGACCATCAAAAGGGAGATTTTCTTTGAACACTGTTGAGGAAGTCCCTGAGTTTGTTTTTAATCTTCAAATCTTAAATCTTTAGAAACTCCTTGAAATTGCTCTCCACTTAAGTCATCTGCCTTTGACTGCTGAGCTGAAAACAGGCTTCCAAGCTAGACTTTACCAAGTTTTACTCTCTTAGCTCTGGATTTCATTATTCAGTATTGCCTGAGAAAATGGAATGGCCCACCCATTCTGTCACAGTCTCTGAACTGGAGAGGAATACATCAAGTTATTTTCATTTCTTTAGTCATGGAATCCCGTTATAAATTCTAAAGCACAAGTCTAAAATGTGATTTTTAAATAAGCTATAAATTACCATTTTCTAATAGCAAAAGCACCCTTTAGTTTTAGTATAACAGAAAACTTAGATCAGAATCCCCAATTCAGTCCCCATTTGGAAATAAGTCCACACTTTCTATTAAGTAAAGCCTACCTATTCTGCAGGTCTTCCTGCTTGTAGCTTCATAGAGTAACTCTCTTTTGCTTCTTTCCTATGTGTTGGAGAATGTTTAAGCAAGTATAGTGCATTGAAGGATACTATGGAAGGAGTAGTTCAGAGCAACAGAATGTGTCGTACCATGATGTCATGACATCCAAACCTTTGAGTAGGCTCCTTTAGCACCTTCATAATGACAGCACCCCTACTGTGATAATATTTATCCCAGGTCTGTGTATTCTTGTCCTTAGGCTAGACACAAAGATCTATCAAATGAATTAGACAGACATGGTTCTGGCTGAACTCCTAGTAGCACAGCAGATAAAAAGAGAAACTGGTTTCCCACACGGAACTGTTCCCTCAAAGGAAATATTTATGAGCTTTTCCTTCAGCATGATTCATGATGTGCAGCACTCTGTACACTTGTGGGTTAAGAAAGAATAACTAAGATAGAACAGACAAATTAAGTCAGTCGGTGCCACCTGCAGTCAGAACAATGACATAAAGCCTGCCACTTCTTAATGGGAAAATCACATAGAAACTCAAATGAAGGAAGTGAACAAAGACATCAAATACTGGGAACATATTAGAGTTGGGGGGAGGAGAAATGAAAATTCAGTACCTTTATGTTTTTATCCTCTAGATAAATACCATAGTTATTATTACAAATTTTAATTAGTGTATAAATTAGTGTATAAAACAGTTTCATTATTAAAAGTTTCAAAATTATATATAATGTAATTTTCTAATGTTGGTCCTTCTCATTGCTCTCCTTTCTGTCCCTTCTCCTCTTCTCACTAGTCACCTCAGCTTTAATTTACACACAGAGATACATAACAGTGAACTGTTATGAGCACTTTCCTGGCAGCCTGGTCCCACAGCCATGTCAGCCCCAAAAATCACACAGAGACACTGTATTCATTATGAAACTGTTGGCTAGTTACTGGCATTTCTTACTGGCTAGCTCCGTCTTGATTATTAACCTGTAATTACCAATATATGTATTTCTACATGGTCTTATCGTACTGAGAACACAAACTCTTCTGGAGATCACATAGTGCCTTCTTCTTACATTTCCCAGAATCCTCCACCTCTTCTATTCCCATCTATCTTGTGTCCCTATTGGTCAACAGTGCTTTATTCATTAACAAATAAGACAAACATCTCCCATCATCTCCTCTTTTCTGCCTAAATAAAAAGAAGGGTTTTAACTTTAACATAGTAAAATATATAACAAAACAGTTATTTGAAAGAACTATAATTACAATGATTAGTCCAATAACATTTAGCAAGATTTAAAGAAAATATTTTATCTATCTTTGTTAGTCTAAAGTCTTATATGTAACTTATCTTTTTTCATAACTAAGGAAAACTATAACCATGACTCAAAGGATAATAAATAAACTCTAAAATTGACAGAGTAATTTGCTACCTGGAGAGTCACCCAAAGTTCTCCTGTAATATTGGGGCATCCATCCTCAGCCTATAAGCCATAGTGTGACTGGCAGACTTCTCAGCAAAGCAGGAGATTTTAAACCGTCCACTTGTATTGGCAGTTTGTCAGTCTTGGCAGCATTGTCCATCTTGTTTCAGCAGTCACTTTGCTGTGGGTCCTGTATGTCCATTTTATACAGCATAAAGTCAAATAGTCCAGACAAGAGTAGTTTCTTGCCCAAATGACTAGTCTTGCCATGTTGGAAGAAAACTCCATAATGAGTTTCTTCTATGTCTAACATCGTTTCTGATGCAGGTGGTGTTGCCAGGAGTAATTATGTCTCACTGTCAGGAAAAACCCTAAACCGTTTTAAATGCCATATCCTGTAGATCCTTGAAAGTTTGAAGAATGCCGATCAATTTGAAATATAACTCTATATATCTAGAAAACCTAACTAATCTAACTATAAGCTCTGCTATTATAGATAACTATCTATAATCTGTACTAAATTATGCATAACACTTTTAAATGAGCTATACAAACACAATACCTAAACAAGAGGAGAAATATACATATCACAAAATTGACCTTAAATTTGTATCAATAAATGAATATCCATTCCAACACAAAGTATTTATTTCTATACCAAAAATCCCCTTTTACCTTTAAAAACAGATTGGTTGTGATCATTGACCATTTATAACCAACCCCATTTATGTGAAAACAAACATTTATAAACAATATTTGGTAATATGGGTATCATTTTCTCCAAACTGCTTCCTGCTAGTTGGGGACACTGTAATACCACGGGATTCTAAGAAGACACAGATATCCTGGCTGTAGTGGTCTGCAAGGCTGCCTTGTCTCAGCTGTTTTGAATGTTGGATCACCTGGGACACTGCTTCAGGAGGTCTTCATCAAACCGTATTAGTCTGGAAGGAATCCACAGCTTTACATTTTCTGTGGAAACAAAAACAGAAATTCTTTTCCAGAGTAACATATCCTTTTAGTTAAAATTTGAAGTCAATGCATTTTCAAAAATATATGTTTGATTAATTCAGCAGCATTTCTTTTAGGAGTTGTTACTATTTCCTGAGCAGTCAAACAATTTAAAAATAACACAATTGCATACAATATCCAGACTCTCTGTGTACTTTCCATCTTCACATGGTTTATTTATTTATTATTATGACTATTTCTTTTCCTTTTTCTTTTTTCCTTTTATGAGACAGGGTTTCTCTGTGTAACTTTGGCTGCCCTTGAACTCACTCAGTGCACCGAGCTAGCCTTGAAATCACAGAGATCTGCTAGTCTTTGCTTTCCTGGTGCTGGAATTAAAGGCATGTACCATCAAGCAGCATGCTGCCGGCTTGGAGATGTGGTCACTGCCACTGCCAGCTACTCATACACACCCTTCAGTTATTAGTGGGTCCTCTAAAAAGAGTCCTGCAGTTTTTTCTGCTTATGCTGGGTCAGGATGACTTCCTTAAAGGAGTTGCATGAGTCTCTGATTGTCTCTAGTAAAACAGAACCCACCTGAGAAAAATGCAGCTACCAAGAAGCCTTGGAGTGGGGAGGATGGGACGGAGGGGGGGGTCAGGGGCATGAGAGGGAGGGAGAGGGAACTGGGATGGATATGTAAATAAAAAATTATATATATATATAATATATTTGAACACAAAAAAGAAAAATAATAAATATATATCTAAAATAAAAAATAGAAACCTGTCATGAGATGAATACAATTTATAAGAGTAATTCTATAAAACATTGACAACAGAAATCAAAAAACTAAATAAGGGATACATAAAATGTGCTTATAAATTAAAAATCACTATTATCAATAATCAATTCTTCCACATTTGATAAATATTGGTTAATGCAATCAAATCCCACCATGTTGGTTTATGTAAATAAACTCATTTTAAAAGCAGTAGACCTAGAATATCCAATTCCACAATGACACAGAAAAACAAAGGTGGAGAGAACTGAATCTGTCTGAGTCATTAGTGAAGTCTTAGGAAAATATTAGAAAGAACAGAATGATGGACAAATCATAAGACCAGAAATTGACCTACATATATATTACAATGTAAGATATAAGGTTCTTAGAAGGAAAGGTAGGAGAAAATTTTCAGGAAATGACTGATGTTTATTAGATGCAACAAAGGGATGATTAATAAAAAAATAATTGTTAAGGTGGGCTTCCTTAAAATAAAAAGTGCTCCATAAAAGGTAATGTAAAAAAGCAAGAAGACCATTTATGAACTGTTTACAAAGACCATATCTGTGTTAGTCAAACTTTGCATCACTAAAAAAATGCTTTCAAAAAGTTAATGAAAGTAAGCTCATGCGCTCAAAGGTTTCCATCCATCACCACCTAACTGTATTGTTGTAAGCCTATAGTAGGGGTGAACATTATGGCAGGGAGCATGTTGTAGAGAAATGTAGCTTACCACATTGTTTACAGGGAGAAGGGCCAGGAACAAGACATTCTATTTCTCACAATTTTCCCTGCCATTGTATGTTTCTGCCACCAGACAGTCTTCAATGAATGAGTCTATGGGAACATTTAATGTCCAAGTCACAATATCTAACAAATAATGCCTTTCTATCACATACAGAGAATGCTTAAAAATCAACAATAATAAAACAATCATATTTAAAATGTCATAAGCAAGGGATACCCTTTAGTAGATAGAAATTGTAATGTATCCAAATAACAGTATAAAGTTCAACAATAAAAAAATAATAATAATCAAGCCGCAAAGGATACGGAAGAAACACAAATGCATACTATAACATGAAAGAAGACATGGATTAAATTATACATAGTACATAATTCTAAATATGTCTTTAAGGAACATAGAAACATCAAAATAAACCTAATTACCAAGTAGGAAAAGATCGATAGTATAGTGGTTAATCTTGAGTGTCAACTTGACTATGTTGAGAATGCCTATGAGCTCATTATAGCAGATCTCTGGATCTGTCTGAGGGGGCTTGTCCAAAGAGAGATGACTAATGAGAAAAGGCCCACCATGAATGTTCAAAGAACCATCCCATAGGTTCAGAACCAGCAACAATAAAAAGTTAGGAAGGAGAATGCCAGGGACTGCAGGGGCCATTCTCTCCTTCTTACTTCCCCCACCCCCTTTCTGGTTACAATGACTTAGCTGCTCTTCTGGGCCATGCCCTCCTCACTTGGATAGACCAAAACTGTGAAACTATGTTGCTCTTCCATGTGTGTTGTCCTAGCTATAATAAAGCAATTAACACCAATAAGCAGAACATAGAAGGTATTTAGGACAGTGAAAACATTTTAACACCAAAATGATACATTCATGCCATTATCTACCAAAACCAGAAGAATACTTGAAACTAAGATTAAACTCTTCTACAAACTATGGACCTTAGGGGGGAATAATACATGCATGTTAATTCACTAGTTTGAACAGAAGTGCTGCTGTAGTTCATGTTGTTACAGTAGAAATTACGCATAAGTGATGGAACATGCATGAAAAACTACTTTTCAGTAAAACACACATATAGACACATATAAGCACACCTCCACCTCCTTGTTTGCTTTTTATTGCAGTAACAAAACACCACAATGAAGAGCAACTCATGAGAAAAAGAGTTTATTTCATCTTACAATTCTCAAGACACACCCCATCACTAAGGGAAGTCGGAGCATTAATTCATGGCAGGAACCTGGAGAGAGGAAGTAAGAAGAATGCTGCTTACTAGTTTGCTCTAGGTGGCTTGCTCAGATTGCTTTCTTATACATGCCAAGATCACCTGCTGGAGTGTGGGCTGGGTCCTCCCACATCAATCATCAATTAAGAAAATGGCCCAAAGACTTGCCTACAGGCCATCTGATAGACACAATTCCTCAACTAAGCTTGAATTAAGTTACAAAAGAAACTTAAGCAGCACAATATGTGCATATAATATACATAATAGCTATTTTATATATTGTTGAGTTGACCTACACATATAATTAGAGACCATTGGACCAGAATTCAAAGTCCAGAAATAATGCAAAATTCAAACAAAAAGTTGATTTTTTTCCACGGATACTGAAACATGATCAGGTTCAGTGGTTGCCAACTTTCCTAATGTTAAAACCCTTTAATATAGCTCCTCATGTTGTGTTGACCCCAATCACAAAATTATTTCATTACTACTATATACTTGTGATTTTGCTACTGTTAATATCAAATATGCAGGATAATATCTAATATGCAACTCAAAGGGAATGAAATCCACAAGGTGAAAATCACCATTTGTCCAGGGACATTCAAACACACAGGAAGAGAATGCTCTTCCTTGTTTTTGTATAAAAATAATTTGATAGAACAATAGCCTAAATATAAGACTCAAAACTATAAAACTATTAGAAGAAGGCATCATTCCTATGCTAGTTCTCAGTGACCTTATAATTTGTCAGGAAGTTTCTTAGACTTGATATCAATAGTAAAAATGAAAAATGAAGGAAATTGGACTTCATAAAAATTAATTCACTATTTCACTTGGCATAGTGCCACACACCTTAATCTCATCACTCCAGAGTCAAAGGCAGGATCTCTATGATTTCAAGGCCAGCTTGGTCTACATAGGGAGTAGGGAGTTCCGCACAACCAAGTTAGATAGAGAGATGCTGTGTCCAAAAAAAAAAATAAGTTTTTAATTAAACTAGTATTTGTATAAAAAGGTTTATCAAGAAAATCAAAAGACAATCTCAAGAATATATATATATGTATATATATATATATGATAAGACTTTAACATATATATATATGTATATATGACTTTAACATTCAGGTATAAAGAGAATCTATAACAAATATATATAGAAACAATCTATAACAAAACAGCAAATAATGTTGTAAAAAGTGGGAAACAATCTTGAACCCGTGTTTCTCCAGGAAGAGACTCTTGTGACTACTCACATCATTCTCAGTCACTGGGGAATCACAAACCTAAATGACTTCACATACTTGAACTAACAAGTCATGATTCTGCTAATAATGACAAAAGCATTAACAAAGGGGAAGAAAGTTTGTAGTCCTTGTTCATTGATAGGAAGAATTTTTTCCTATCAATGTATATCCACTGAATAAAAGACCAGCGGTATCTCAAAAATCCAAACAGAATTGGCATTTAATTAATTCAACTTTAAATACACAGCAAAAGAAATGAGAATGAGGACTCGCATTCTTTCACACTGTATATATTGCAGGTGTGTCTTAATTAATGTTTCTATTTCTGTGAAGAGACACCATGACCATGACAACTTTTATAAAGGAAAACATTTAACTGGGGCTGGCTTTCAGTTTCAGAGGTTCAGTCCAATTATTATTGTGGTAGGAAGTGTGGTGATGTGCAGGCAGACATGGTGATGTAGAAGGAGCTGAGAGTTCTCCATCTGAATCTGCACAAAGTAGGAAAAGAGAGAGCCACTGGACCTGGCTTGGGCTTCTAAAACCCTAAAGCCCAACCCCCCGTGACACACTTCCTCCAACAAAGCCATACACACTCCAACAAGGCTACACCTCCTAATACTCCTCCTTAAGCAATCAAATATGAGTCTATGTGGAAAGGGGGTGCTGTCCTTATTCAAGGCACCACAGGTAGAAGTAATCAAGGTGCCCCAGCAGATGAATGGATGAGCAACAGAGGTAAATACATAGAGTGGATATCATTCAGCTTTAAGAAAGAATGAAATTCAGGTGCATGCTCTAACATGCAAAGGCCCTGAAAACATACTAAATGAAGAATCCAGATACAAAGGGTCACATATTTCTTAATGTATTGGCAAAGGAAGCATCTGGTGGAGAAAAATCTCTAAGAAGGAAAATGTGTGGTTAAAAGGCAGAGAGGGAGAAAAAAGGGAGAGTTATAATTTGATGACTACCAAATGTTCTTGTAGGGTGATAAAAACTTTAAACTCAGAGAAGTAGTGGTTACACAGCATCGTGACTGTGTTAAAGACTTTAAAATGATTATATTTATGTGAGATCAATTCACCTTAATAAAGTTTAAATTTTCTACTGAACACTTAAATGTCTAGTTTATTATTACTCAGTAACTATAACGGGATGGAGAGACAGCTCCATTGTTAAAAAGCACTTGCAGCTCTTAGAGAGGACTCAGGTTTGGTTTCCAGCACCCAAACTGCATCTCTCTTCAGACTTCCCTAGGCACCAGGCATTGAACATGTGCTTGCCCACATATACAGGCAAAACATAAACAGACATAAAAATAAATAACTTTTTAATTATTTTAACAAGAAAACACCAAGAACTCTTTGATTCTAAAATAATGGCTTTCTGTGCCTTTTTTTTTAATTTGTCATCCACCTTTCCTTGATATTAATCGCCATGCCTAGACAGGATGCTATAAAAAAAAAATTATCATTTTTTTAACATGTTTCCCTCAGTGCTCACAGTTGGAAGGTGTTGGCAGGCTAGATGTATCTAGAAGCATCTGATGTCATTTGGGTCTTATCACATACACATAGCAAATCATGCGCTTCAGAGTTCTGTCCTAGATCGCTGGAGACTATTAAATCTGTGTTCTTTAGTCTCATACATAATTGTGAGTGCTTGAGTTATGTGCATGTTGTTGCCCAATCATAATCTCTGCCACAGTACTTATGAACAACTATGATGGTCAGGCAGAGATCATATGAGTGTGTAGTATTGTGACTATCAACCTAAAAGATGTGCCACAAACCCTGAGTTCTAGGAAGTTAATTTGTACCTTCTCTGAACTATAAGCATAACGGAAGCTACTTTTGGTCTTTAGTGATAGAGCCCATGACTTGATTTTCATCTCAGACAGCTGTTTAACCAGCAAAGACAAACCTCTGGTATGTCTGTAAGGGAGCTCCAAACTAGGATTAGTAGATATGCAAAGAAATACCCTGTATTTGACTGGCATCTAATTATACGATGAGCAGCAATGTTCACCCCTTTCTTTTTGCTTCCTGACTATGGATACAATTCAGTTGAATCATGCTTCTGCCACCACACCTTCCCCCACCATAATGGACCATCAAACTGTGAGCCAAAAATAAACTTTTCCTTCTATTTCCAAAAAATGTTTTTGTCATGTATTTTGCCATGGCAACAAAAATAGCAAATGCTAGAATTTACTTGTCGAGAATGTGTAAGGTGCTAGGTTCAGACCCCAGCATCTCCAAGCAAAGCAAGAGCTTTTTTGCTGGCAGAGTAGCCAAGTTGTAATGCTGTACAGAGGATGCGGTAGGGGGACAGAAAATTTAAGGCCAGTCTAGGAGACATAGCAAACTATCTCAAAAGTATATAAATAAATTAATAAACTTATACGATGAATGATTAAAAGAATATCATCTTTGTCCTTAACTTAGCTTGGAATTATGAAAATATATTAACTACAAATGAGTGGAGAAATTTAATTGTCAACAAGATACTTTTAAGACAACTCAGGGGGCTGGGGAGATGACTCAGCTACTCATCCAGAGGCCCTAGTGTTTTATTCCTACACCCACATGGCAGCTCACAATCATTTTAATCTCCAGTTCCAGGGGATCCAATGCCCTCTTCTGGTCTTCTTGGGTGACAAGCAAACATGTGGTGCACAGACATACATGCAGGCAAACAGCCTTACACAAAATTTAAAACAAATAAATAATAATAACAAATAATAATATTAACAAAAAACAAATCTAAATAATAAAGCAATTCAAGGGTAGAATCATATTCTCAAAATATGGAATTCAGACTTTTTCAACACATTGTACATTATCATAATTAATATATATGTGCATGTACATTGTCATAACTAATATATAAGTGTAAAATATAAGTAATTACAATCATAGGTATATCATGACTTCTGTGTCTGGAGAAAAAAAATACATGGCTACTCAATGCTGTTTCACATGCCTGAGCCATACAATCCCCCTGCAATTGCACTCATCTGTTTTTCTTCTAGTGTAGGCCACTGAATAAAACATGTTTACTATCCTTAATTATACAAAGTAATAGTTCCATTGAGTTCAGTAATGATTAGAATTTCAATAGTTATCCAACCATTCACCAGGACTTTGTCTATTCGCTTGCATTAATAATGCAGGATAGAATAATGTCCATATTTAAAGCAATACTCCACCCTGTGGTGATGAGTAAGAAATGCACAGACATTCTTTTGAATAAATGACTGCAACAAATCCACTGATTCTGAAATAGATTGTTTTTATCACTGGAGAGAATAGCTAGGGAAAAAATGTGTTTTAAATAATGATCACTGAAAAGCAAACAGCAATTCAATTCATACAAGCAAAACTTCAAGAATGAGATGCCAGGTGCAATGACTGACTTTAATACTCATATTTTGATACAAAGTACATTTTAACTTTAATATAGAAGGGCTGGGTTAGTTTTCTCCAAAGTAAGGGCAAGGAAGGCATTTGCTTAAATTTAGAAAAGTCAAAATAATAGGTAAAATACATATAATTGATTTTCTAGGCTATCAAGTGAAACACCCTTGATAACAAAAACATTTTATAGTGAAAAGAACTCCAGTGTTTTACATTTAAAATGTAATTTCAATATTTTTAAATATTAAATGGATATATTGTATTATGAGTTTTCAGGGAGTATTGGTTTAGTTACTTTCCATTTTCCAATGATAAAATGCCCTGACAAAAGCAGCTTAGGAAGATTTATTTTGGCTCTCTGATCCAAGACACAGTTGCCCATAGTGAGGACCCATGACTCACGAGTCTAAAGTGACTGATATTCTTGCAAACATAGTCACAAACAGGAAGACGAATGCTCATGTTCAGATTGCTTTCTAGTCACACTCCGAATGGTGCCACCCACCATAGACAGATCTTTAATCCCTCAAAACATGGCCACAGGCTAACCTAACTTCAATATCCCTTGTAGGTCTCCTGGGAAGCTTGTCTTCTAGGTGATCCTAGATTCTGTTAAGGTGGTGACTGACATTAGCCATCAGGGTTATATTTTTTAATTAAATCTAATTACATCACTTCCTTGTCTTTTCCTCACTCACTCTCAAATTGATGGCCTCTCTTTCTTTATTATTCTTAAATAATTAAATAAATACATGCATAACTATATAAATTCAACCTACTGAGTCTGTTCAGTGTTTGGTATTGCTTGCCTATTAGTGATTTCAGGGCTCCGCAGTTGCTGGCACTCTCTGATATTTCCTCTTCTGCATTAGTGTGTCTATAGGCATTGTCAATGTTCAGGTCTTGTTTAGATATCTATGTTGTAGAACTATTATAGGTATAGTTTCCCTGTCGGGACACACTCTCACAGTAGACTTCTTGGGCCTCTGACTCTTACAATCTTTGTGTCCCTTCTTCCATGATGTTCCCTGAGTCATAGATGCAGGAATTGTTCTGTAGATGTATCTTTGGGCTGGGCTCCCCATAAACAGTTAATCTCTGCATTTTGACCAGTATGGTTTTCTGTAATGATCTACATTTGCTGAAAAGCGCTCATTAATAAGGGGTGAGAACTACAGCCATCTGTGAGTATAAGTATTTAGAATGCAGTTAGGAAATGGGCTAGACTAGTTCAGTGGCAGAAGTATGTTGTCCTCTAAGATCCATGACTTCACTAGCCCCAGTAGTTAGCTAGATTTCTATTACCAGGCCTGATTTCCCTCCATTTGAACAGGTCTTAGATTCAATTAGACACTTGTTGGCTCCTGCCTAGATATAACTGCCACTATAGATATAACTGCCACTATTTCACCTTCAAGGAACATCTTGCCAGACTAGCCTTTATTTTTAACATGCCAATATTTTATTTTTACTCTTTAAAGAAACTCTTTAATGTATTATTCATTTTCCATCACTGTAACAAAAAAAAATAACTCATAAAAAGACAAGATTTATTTTGCTTAGTTTTTGAATATCACAGCCCAGACATGACTAGGAAATATGTTGCTTTTGACCTGGGATGAAGAGTACCCAGCAAAGAAAAACTATTCATCTTATATAAAAGAAGAAGAAAATGAGTGAAGCAAAGGAGTGAGGGAAGCAAAGAAAGAAACAAAAGGAAGGAAATGGACACTATGCTCCAAGCCATGCTCCCAGTGTCTAGAACAACCCACTAACCCCACATGTTAATGGCCCTGCCATGTCCCAAAAAATGATGTGCTAGGGACTGAGACTGCAACACATAAGCTCCTGGAAGATCATTCTGGAACAAAACTATGTAAGTATGTACATACACATTGCACAAAAAAAGGGGGGGGGAGAGGTTCTTAGATGATAACACAAAGAGTGTTAAGAGAAGAGTCCTGCAACTAGTCTTTGGGTTGCAGACATTAGGCAATAACATTAGTTATTGTCTCACTGCTGTAAGCACTGACTGATTCCTTTTCTTACACTTGCTAAATCTTGTTACAAGACAAACCATAATGCCCCTACTTATAAGACTAGGAAGTGTGATAAAAATTAATCTTGCCAAAGACTGGAGCTTAATTCTATTATATTCACACATCTACATTGCTTTGTACAGTTTTTCTGTTTTCATAGTGGGGGCAAATGGCACATAGATGTAGCAAAGCAAACTTTAAAGGATGATGGTTAATATTGCCTGCAGAATCAGGCAATATTACTCCTCCGGGCATGCCTATGAGGTTCTATCCAGCCTGTGAGGTGCTGTCCAGGAGATACTCCTCTGAGTATGCCTGTGAGGTGCCATCCAGATTATCTTAAATGGTGTGGGGAGACCCATCTTGGTTATGTGGGGGATGAGTTTGGGCAGGCCATCATGGATTGCGTCAGATGAAAGAAGCAAGCTGAGCACCTGTATGCATGACTTCACTGCTCTTTTTTTCTCTTGAGTATGCAATGTGACCAGCTGCTCAAGGCCCTGCTGTCCTGGCCTTTTTACCATGATGTAGGACACTCTGAACTGTGAGCTAAAGTAAGCCCTGTCTCTCTAACTTGCTTCTTGTCAGGCATTTTATCAGAACAAACATAAAAGGAATAAAGGCAGCTTTACCTTTGTATAAACAGCATTAAATTTGTGTAAAGTAAGCAGTTAGTCATATTTTGGTGTGGTGATATATTATTTATGATTTATTAAAGCTTCCCTGATGATTCAGAAAGCAAAATTAGCCTCAAGATATAGAAGCCAGGAAATGGTGATACACACCCTTAATCCTTAGCAGCCAGAAGCTAGGAGATGATGATGTACACCTTTAATCCTAGCACTCAGGATTAAAAAGTAGACTACTAATCTCTGTGAGTCTAAGGCCACCCAGATCTACACAAGATTGATCCAGTCCTAAAGAGAAACAGCTCACACAAAGATGATCTCAGCACCTGGGATCACATGCCTTTAATCCCAGCATTAGAGAGATATATCAGACAGGAGCAAAGTCTCAGTATCAGGCATTCGTTTTCCAGCCACATTGAGGATAGGAAGACTTTGAAGTCTCAGGATTCTCCAGCCATGCTGAGAAGACATTACAGTCTGAGGTTTGATGGAGCCAGGATTGCCTTTCAGTTTGGGGTAGATCTAGTGATCAGCTGCTTTGTTTTTCTGATCTTCAGCTTGAAGTTTGAACCCCCTACATCTGTCTCTGGGTCATTTATTTTTTGTGTTACATTTTTTAATTTTAAAGAAAGTTTATGAAACTCAGGGTGTGTACATATATGTACAAATGTATGACCAGGGGGATGAGGTGATGGCTTAGCCATCTTCTGGGGGAACCAAGTTTGGTTCTGAGCACCCTACATTGCTTGGCTCACAGCCACCTATAACTCTGTCTCCAGGGTCTCAGATACCTTCACCAGGCCTCAAGTCCACATAGCCACACATAGGTACAAACATAAACAAAGCTTAAAATAATAGGTCATAAAAATATGAGTTGGACATTATGAGCCTAATGATTCAGGAGAGGGAAGTTTGATCTTAACTGTGAATAAATTGATTTTTTAAAAAACATTAGACCTAGGCCTATGTGATAACATAGTGGGTGAAGTTGCCTGCCTGATGACTTGAGTTTGATATTTTATAAACACTTTAACCTGTAATCCCATAGCTCTGTGCTTACATATACTCATATGTACTTATATATACTGACTACTCATATGTATCATTATACATTAAGAATCTACCTTGTTCAAAGCTTATTTAAGGAATTTCACTGACTTTTATCCTTAAATATAAAACATAAATTTGGGTAGGATATGTAAGAATTGAGTGATCTGTGTGTATATTTACTCATCATTCATGCATTGAAAGTTAACATATCCCCTAAAAATACTTGTTTTATTATTTTTGTTGTTGTTTACAGTGAAGTAATAACTTTCAGCATCAACAGAAAGTTAAAAAAAAAATAAGTTTGCACTTAAGACAGCCAAGCCCATTATAGGGATGATACAAATTTTTAAAAAGAAAATATACGGATTAATTTAGTAAAAACTCATATTACAAACTGAAGAGAACCCCAGGAGGCCAAACTGTTCAGTCTTCCACCTACACCCACCAAGAGAGGTGAGTATGGGCCCTTCCTCCAGTCCACCTTTCCTTCGCCTTCCTTGAAGCTTTCTGCCCCTGAGCCTGCATATGTAGTAGACCTACCCCAGCAGGCCAAACCATCCAGAATCCACAGCCATTGCAATCTTAGTCCCACCTACACCCACACACCTATGGACACCTGATTTTTTGACAAAGAAGCTAAAATTATCAGAAGGCATCTCCAACAAATAGTGGTGGCATAACTGAATGCTGACATGTAGAAGATTGCAGATAGATCCATATCTATTGCCATGCATAAAACTTAAGTCCAAATGGATCAAAGACCTCAACATAAATTCAGCCACACTGAACCTCTTAGAACAGAAAGTGGGAGGCACCCTTGAATGAACTGGTACAGGAGACCACTTCCTGAACATAACTCCAGTAGCACAGACACTCAGGTAGACAATTAATAAATGGACCTCCTGAAACTAAGAAACTTCTGTAAGGCAAAGCAACAAGTAAAGCACAGTCAATAAAGACAAACGGCAGCCCATGGAATAGGAAAAGATCTTCACCAACCCCACATCTGACAGAGGGCTGATTTCCAAAATATACAAAGAAGTCAAGAAGCTAGTCACCAAAACACCAAATAAGCCAATTAGAAAGTGGGGTACAGAACTAAATAGATAATTCTTAATAGAGGAATCTAAAATGGCTAAAAGACACTTAAGAAAGAGCTTAACATCCTTGGCCATCAGGGAAATACAAATCAAAACAACGCTGAGAGACCATCATACTCCTCTCAGAATGGCTAAAATTAAAACCACCAATGACAGTTTATGCTGGAGAGGATGTGGAGAAAGGGGAAAACTCTTCTACTGCTGGTGGAAATGCAAACTTGTACAGCCACTTTGGAAATCAGTATGGTGGTTCCTCAGGAAAACGAGAATCAGTCTACCTCAAGATCCAGTAATTCCACTCTTAGGCATATACGCACAAGATGCACATTCATACAATAAGGACATCTGTTCAACTATGTTCTCAGCAGCATTATTTGTAATAACCAGAATGTGGAAGCAACCTAGATGCCTCTCGATGAAAGAATGGATAAATGGATGAAGAAAATGTGGTATCACAGTGCAGTACTACTCAGTGAGGGAAAAAAAAAATGAAATCTTGAAATTCTCAGGCAAATGGATGAAACTGGAAGAAATCATCCCGAGTGAGGTAACCCAGACACAGAAAGACAAATGTGGTATGTACTCATTCATATATGGATATTAAACATAGAGCAAAGGAATACCAGCCTACAATCCACACTGCCATAGAAACAAGAAGGACCCTAAAAGAGACACACATGTTCCTCCTGGAAAAGGGAAAAGGGACAAGAGCTCCTGAACAAATTGGGAGCATGGGGAGAGGAGAGAGAGTTTTCAGAAAGAGAAGGGGAGAAGAGGAGAGGGAAGGAGAACATGAGGGATCAGGAAGATTGAGTCTAGATAAGAATGGAGCAGAGCAAGAAAAGAGATACCTTAATAGAGGGAGCCATTATAGGTTCAAAGAGAAATCTGATACTCTGGAAATGTCCAGAGATCTACAAGGATGACCCCAACTAAGAATCTAAGCAATAGTGGAGAGGCTACCTTAAATACCCTTCCCCTATAATGAGATTGATGACTACCTTAAATGCCATCCTAGAGCCTTCATTCAGTAGCGGATGGAAGCAGAAGCAGAGATCCACAGCCAAGCCCTGAGTTGAACTCCTGGAATCCAGTTGTAGAGAGGTGGGAGGAATGAGCAAAGGGTTCAAAACCATGCTAGAGAAACCCACAGAAATAGCTAATCTGAGCAAGCTGGAGCTCATGTATTCCAGTTAGACAGCTGGGAAACCATAGGATCGAACCAAGCCTTCTGAAGGTGAGTAGCAGTTAGGAGGCCTGGGCCATCTATGGGACCACTGGCAGTGGAACTAGTATTTATTCCTAGGGCACAAATGAACTTCAGGAGTCCATTCCCCATGGAGGGGCCTCTCTCAGCCTAGATACACGGGGGGGGGGGGCCTAAGTCCTGCCCCAAATGTTATGCCCACTTCTTTTTTTCATGTTAGGGTTTTGTCTGCCTATAACTTGTGCAGGTTTCATGTGTGTTGTTCGAATGTGCATGTACCCTGTTCTTTCTGGGAAATGCTGTTTTCTTGGAGTCATCTACCACCTCTGCCCTTAGCACTTTTCACCTCCTCTTCTGCATAGATCCCTGACCCTTAAGAGAGCTTTAAGGAAGACATCCCATTTAGGACTGAGTGCTCCAAGGTCTCTCTTTGCACATTGTCCAGTTAGGGGTTTCTATGTGAAAGCAGTATTTTGAAAGTATAATTACACAAAAATGAAAGATAAAGTGTATTTATCTAAAGTGTAAAATTGAGACCAGAGAAGGGGGGGGGATAGAAAATGCAATGAGTGATAGGCCAAATGAAATACCCCACGTATGAGACAGCTATTGTTAGTGTAAGTAACTAAGACACAACTTATACTGTCCATCAGAAATACAAAAATGGAGTTATTAGGAAGGAAATAAGGCATATCATGTTATCACTTATGCAAAGAAAACTTAAGTAGCTATGTTCATTTAATACAATAAGGATCCAAAATAGAAAGCCTTACAGGCAAAAGAAGGCAGGTGGATCATATATTAATAAAGGAATTAATTTCCTGAGAAGATACAGTAATCTTAAGCATGTACTCCAAACAGAAGGCCCTTCAAGTCAACTAGGACCTGTTATGAAGGCCCATCCAATGAGAAAATATAAAATAATTAATTTGCATTAATTGAACTAAAAAATATAACCTTCAAATTGTGTAGGTTGCAGACCATGTAGTTTTTAGAGGAAATTTATAGCATATTTTACTACATTCAAAAGAAATATCAAAAATCAGTAGCATACCTCTCCACTTCAGAAAATTAAATAAAAACATGAGCCTAACATAAAAGTAATAATTAGAGCTAAACCAGTGTTATTTATAAATAAAATAAAACAAACTGAACTTTTTATTTTGAAATTTGTAATAAAATCCACAGATCACTAACTTAAAAAAGAATAAAAATTACAGATAACCAACATCAGAAATAAAGATGCCCTATCACCAGAGATCACACAGTGTCACAAGAATAAATTCATCCTGGGAAGAATCATGTATCCACAGCTTAGACAAATGGAATAAACTCCTTGAAAAGCACTGAGAAAACTCACTCAAGAGCTACAGATAACTGAAAAATCTTGATATAGCTAAGTATATAACTAAAAATTAATAACTGTGTAAAAGATAACACCAGGTGTGGGTGTTTTCCGGGTGGGATTTAACAAATACTGAAGTAAAGGATAATAATAGTATTCAAAAGCAGCCAGAATCAACTCTTCATATTTTATTCTAGGGAGTCAGCATTACTTTAATTTTAAAATCAGGTAAAATACACTTCATTAAAATAAAAAAATAGAAAAACTCTCCAAAAAAACATACCCATAGAACCCTACAGTTAAATATTTGTTTCTTTTGTATTTTTGTCTGCACAGAGTACACATTCCTAAGATCTCAGTCTGATTTTAAGTCTTAATCAGAAATGGGAAACTAGCAATTCCTAGCATATTCATTTCTAGTTTCCTTTCCCAATGCATTTGCCAACAAAAATAAGAATAACTACTATATCTAAAATTTTAAAATACATTTTATACATTAAAAAGTCTTTACTTTTAAGTGATTATCTGTATACTAATCGTGCCATGGTAACAAGCTCTTTAATTCTATTATCTAGCAATTTTGGTTATGTTAAAAATAGCAACAGCCTGAACAAATATACTGACTGACATTCATTCTTCTCGCCTTAGCCAGAATGAACCTCTTTAAGGCTCTTGCTTCATGAAAGTTAAAAGTATTCACTACCATCTTCACAGGTGAGCCCCTCCCCTGCCTTTGAGAAATTAGTTAACACTTCTTCATAAGATTATTAATTTTCTAAACTGACCTAGGAAAATGTAAGTCAATGTTGATACATATTGTTTGAGCTAAAGGCACAAGAAAACAATGTGTACTCACTAAATTTCTACGAAATATAAAAGGATGAAGACTTTACATCAGTACTAGGTTATGCCAAGATAGATCTGTTACTTAGCAAAGAGATCTACTATAACATACAGAAATAACCCAAGCCTCCAATAAAACAAGCAGTAAAGCTTTCAGATACCATGTCCACAGCTAAAGTATCCATCAGTCCCTGGTAACAGGCATTTTCTGTCCTCCTCTCCTTTCATGCAGGAGTTTTCTTGGAGTTTTTGTTGGATGTTGTACACAAAGGTCAAATGATTATCTGATCATTTTTCTGCCCAGAAGTCTAGAAAATGTGTACTTTCTCCTCTGCCTCAGCATTGACCTGTCATGGCTCCCAATGCTCTGATTGGCCATGAACTCTTAGTCCCTCAGTGCTCTATATTTCACCCTGAGCAGCTATGACTACCTTCAACCTCTAGTTCTTATAACTGAGGAGCTCTGACACCTGAGCAGGCAGCTTGTTGATCATCACCTGGGGCCTTTGCAACTGAAAAATGTGACTCCATGGGAAAGCTGATATGTTTATTTTAATGTGATATCATTGCTGAAGAAGTTGGGTGTACTTTGAGCTCTTTTTTTTTTTTTTAAAGTCTCATAACTCTAAAGAAAAAAAAAGACAGAGACAGACATAGTTAAAAATGAGATGAACTCAGCAAATCTGTATTGTATTGCATTTCCAAGCTTGTTAATAATTCAGAAAACAATGGCTTATGAGCTGAAAAGTAATCCAAATAAAAATAACATGAAAGAAGCACAAAGATGATTTGTCTATTAATTTCCAAATAAAACACAGGGTAGGGAATCACATCAAATATGTTAATACTAGTGATGATGGGTTTTTAATTATTTATATTATTTCTACTTTTCATATTTTAAGTAGTTTTATGAGAAAAGTTAAATTAATGGACAGGATATTAGAAAAGAAGGAAACTAGGAAATGTAAAGATATTATCTGATATAGGTGCTATAATTGGGGTCTTAAATGTCCCCTAGGGACATTTAAGTAGAAGTTTTAGAAGTTAGGGCAATGGGTCTAGAAGAAATGATTGGGCCTCTAGCCATCCCCTGTCAGATGCAGTAATGATATCTTCTCTAGAAAGTTTTCCCTCCACAGACACAACCCCCAAACAATGGAGTCCTCTTACCAGGGATGGAAACCCAGGAACCTATGAACCAAAAGGGATATCTCTTTGGTATTTTGTCACAGTAACTGAAAGCTGACAGATAATTGATAGTGACAAATGCATTTATTTATGTGATTGTATCTGATAATATGATTCATAAGCCTTTGGAATTGGCTGGGAAATTTTGAACATTTGGAGAAGTAGGCAGAATGCCTAACAGGCAACTCTAGTTAAGGCTCCAATCAGAATGTTGGCAGGAATGTGGACAGGAAAGATAATGCTGATAGGAATGGAAAAGGAATTGAAAACTCTACTGGGAATTGGACTGGAGAGCTTTAGTGTTACACTGTAGCATTATCTTTTGTCAATGCTCTAAGACTTTACATGTCTTATGAGATGAGACAAATAATATGCTAAGGTGGTTAAGAGCAAGTTTATAAGTTCTCAACCCTGTAGCATGAATAATAAAAACCCAGAGACAGATATTGGAGTTCAAGCTGAAGATTAGA
This sequence comes from Phodopus roborovskii, assembly GCF_943737965.1. Lineage (NCBI taxonomy): Eukaryota > Metazoa > Chordata > Mammalia > Rodentia > Cricetidae > Phodopus > Phodopus roborovskii. The sequence continues at coordinate 14,142,751 of NW_026125391.1, forward strand.
GAGGCAAAGCAGCTGGTCCCAGCTCTTACATCTACCTCAGGCTGAAAGGTCTGTCTTGTCCTCAGCATGGCTGGAGAATAAATCTCTAAGATTAAATCCTAAATGTCCCACTCCTATCTTATATACCTCTCTAGATTTGGGATTGAAAGCATATTATTCCAAGTGCTGAGATCTTCTTTGTGTGAGCTGTTTCTCTTTTATACCGATTCACTCTCATATAACGCTGGGCTGCCTTGAACTTTCAGACATCCATCTGCCTTTTTTCTTCCTGAGTCCTAGGATTAAAGCTATGGGCCACAACTGCCCATCTTCTATAGCTAACTGCCGGGGCTCGTGGAATTAAAGGTTTGTATCACCATCTTCTGGCTCTGTGGCTGTGGCTAGCTTTGCATTTTGATCCCCAGCCACTTTATTAAATCATAAATAATATATCACCACACAACCCCAGACAAAGAACTGTAGGCAACTAAGATATGCTAAGAATAGGAGAAATAATCTTTCCCAGGGAAGAGCACACCAACCTGTCTATCCAGTACCAATAGTCAACTCTGGAAGTATATACTGACAAGCAATAACATACAAACTGGTCAAACCATATTTGGAAATTAAACAATTAAAGTAAAAGAGGCCATGAATTTGGAAATGAGCTAGGATGGGGCATGGAGGTGGTATATGAGAGGGTGCTGAGTTGGAGGGTGGGGAGTGGTGCATGAGAAGGCTGGGGTGGGAAAAGGGGGCTTGGAGGGAGGGAAAAGATGATGGAATTATATTATAGGATTAAAATAAGTATGGGAAGGTGGTTGAATAGTTAACCTGATGGGGAGAATTTCAGACAGCACATCAGATAATGGCATGGACAGTGCTGAATTCGCTAGGCAAGATTAACAGTGAGAATCAGGAACAAAGAGCAGAGATTTGGACAGTTTCCTCCTTTTAATGATGTTTGTATACTTTTTGTTTTATGTACAAATTGCTCTGTCTGCATGCCAGAAGAGGGTATCAGATCCCATTATAGATGATTGTGAGCCATCATGTGGATGCTGGGAGTTGAACTCAGGACCTCTGGAAGAGCTGCCAATGCTCTTAACTGCTTAGCCATCTCTCCAGCTGCTAACAATTTCCATTTTTAAATAAAAGGAGACAAGGTTTAAAGTTACATTTAAGGAGTTGCAATTTTTAAAGTCATTATTTGAGGCACTAAAAAATACAATGAGGAAGATAAGAAAGAGTTGAGGGATTACCAGGAATCATCAGATCCTATCACTCCTAGAGACAAAGTAAGGAAGCTCTTGCTGGTGCCACAGTCACAAAGGAAATGCCTTGTTTGTAATCTATTCCCCTATGTTCAGGAGCCCAGATACTAAGAGGATATACAACCATGGCTCAAGACAGCCCAGGTATAGCCTAGGTTGACAATAAACCATGACATTATCCAAGTGATGCTGGTTTTATAAGTACTGAAATGGTTTGGATCTTAAATATTATCCAGAGTCCAATGTTGCATGTTTGGTCCCCTGCTGATGGCATTGTTGGGAAGTGATGGAAATGACTGCAAAAGGCTTATTTGCAAGAACTATACTTTTGTGGTGGGGGGGGAGGGGATTATGGGGAGGGGCCATGTTCTCTTTTATTATTCTTTGTCATTGTGTTTTGCCCTGCCACAGTTTTAAATTCTTAAAGCCAGGCAACTATGGACTGAGCCCCTAAAACTATGAGTTAAAATTGATTGTCTTTAAAACAGAAGCCTATACAATGGGAAAAGATCCCCACATTAGACAGAGGACTGATCTCAAATATATATATATAAAGAACTTAAGAAAATAGACATCAAAATACCAAATAATTCAGTTTAAACAGAATTCTCAACAGAAGAATCTCAAATGGCAGAAAGACACTTAAAGAATTGTTCAACATCCTTAGTCATCAGGGAAATGCAAATCAAAATGACTCTGAGATACCATCTTATACCTGTCAGAATGGCTAAGATAAAAAACACTGATGACAGCTTATGTTGGAAAGTATGAAGTAAGGGGAACACTCCTCTACAGCTATTGAGAGTGTAAACTTGTAACAGACACTTTGGAAATCAATATGGCAGTTTCTCAGAAAACAGGAAATCAATTTACCTCAAGACCCAGTAATACTATTCTTGGTCATATACCCAAAGGATGATCTACCATACCACAAGGACATTTGCTCAATTATGTTCATATCTGCATTATTGTAACAGCCAGAACCTGGAAACAGCCTAGATACCCCTCAACTAAAGAATGGATAAAACTATACATTTACACATGGAGTATTACTCACTGATAAAAATATACAATGGCATCATGAAATTTGGAGACAAATGGATGGAACTATAAAAAACCATGCTGAGTGAGGAAACTCAGACCTAGAAAGACAAACACAGTATGAACTCACACACAAGTGGATATTAGATGTACAGCAAATAATAACCAGGCTATAATCCACAGCTCCAGAGAAGCTAGGTAACACAGAGAACCCTAAGAGGGATGCATGGTTCACCCTAGGAAGAGGAAGGAGATAAGATCTCCTTTGTAAACTGGGGCAATAGATGGGAGGGAATAGGGATGGGAACATTAGTTATCAGAATGATCCAACTGGGGGATGGCCAGAGAGGGAGAACAATGAAATAGATATCTTGATAGAGGAAGTCATTATGGGATTAGGGAGAAACCTGGTGCTAGGGAAACTCCCAGGAATCCACAAGGATGACCCTAGCTCAGACTCCTAAAAATAGTGGAGAGGGTGCCTGAACTAGCTTTCTCTGTAATCAAATTGTTGACTACCCTAATTGTCATCTGTAGAATGAGTTCTGAGTTCTAATAGGACTTAATAATTAAAGCACACCTAAACGAGAAATCTGGCACTAGGGAAATCTCCAGGGATCCACAAGGATGACCCCAATTAAGAATCTAAGCAATAGTGGAGAGGCTACCTTAAATACCCTTCCCCTATAATAAGATTTACTACCTTAAATGCTGTCATAGAGGCTTCATCCGATAGCTCTTGGTAGCAGAAGCAGAGACTCATAGCTAAGCACTGAGCCAAATTCCTGGAATCCAGTTGTTGAGAGGAAGGAGTGATGAGCAAAGATATCAAGACCATGCTGGGAAACCCACAGAAACAGCTGTCCTGAGTAAGTGGGAGCTCATGGATTCCAGTCTGATAGCTGGAGAACCAGCTTAAGACCAAACCAGGTGCCCTGAATCTGGGTGTCAGTTGTGGGGCTTGGGCAGCCCATAGGGACTCTGGCAGTGGAAGCAGTACTTATCCCTAGTACACGAACGATCTTTGGGAGCCCCATTCCCTATGGAGGGATACTCTCTTATCCTAGATACATGGGGGCGGGCCTAGGCCCTGCCCCAAATGATGTGTCAGACTTTGATGATTCCCCATGGAAGGCCTCACTATCCCTGAGGAGTAGATGGGGGATGGGATGGGGGTTGGGATGGGGGTTGGTTGAGGAAATGGGAGGATGAGAAGGAGAGGTAACTGGGATTAGTATGTAAAATAGAATTGTTTTTAATTTAAATAAAAATTAATTTTAAAAAATAATAATTAAGCCCAGAGTCAGATATAGGGTTAAATGCTGAAAGATCAGTGAGATATAGGAGCAAGCCATAACTGCATGTTACCTCCTCAACTTCCCAGCTAAAGAGAGACTGAGCTCCTCTATTCTCCTGCCTTATCACTTCCTCTCTCTGCCCAGCCATGTCACTTCCTGTCTGGCTGTACAGACCTCCACACCTCTATGGTTAACTAGTAGCTAGCTCTGCCCTCTGATCTTCAGGTAAGCTTTATTTGTTAGAGTAAAAACAATATAGTACTACAGTCATCATAGAACCTTCATCTAGTAACTGATAGAAGCAGATGCAGAGATCCACAGCTAAGCACTGGATGGAGCTCCTAGAGTCCACTCAAAGAGAGGGAGGAAGAATTATATGAGCAAGAGGTCAAGATAATGATGGGGAAACACACAGAGACAGCTGACTGGAGCTAGTGGGAGATCATGGACTCTGGTCTAACAGCTGAGGAGGATGCATGCCACCGAACTAGGCCTTCTGATTGTGGGTGACGGTTGTGTGTCTTCTTATGTTTGTGGGGCCCCTGACAGTAGGACCAAGATCTACCCCTGGTGCATGAGCTGGCTTTTCAAGCTCATCCCCATGGTGGGATGCCTTGTTCTGCCTTGATGCAGCGAGGAGGAACTTGATCCTGCCTCAATTTGGTATGTCAGGTTTTGTTGACTCCCCATGAGAGACCTTACCATTTCTGAGGAATGGATAGAGGGTAGATGGGGGCAGGTGGGGAGGGAGTGAGTGGAGTGGTGGTAGGGGAAATGTGGTTGATACGTAAAATGAATAAAAATTTTAAAAGAAAAATAAAAAATATTGTCCTTAATTTTTTATCACAGCAAAAGAAAGCTGAGTAGCACAGGCATGTAGAATGCAAGAGTTATGGAGTTATAGAAGCATCCACTAAAATTTCAAAGAAAGTCTTAGGAGGATATAAGAGGTGAGTGGTGCCATCAGAGCCCTTGAAATCAGGCAAGAAATAGAGGTAAAGGAATCTGTACAAATGAACATAAGCAGGTTACTGCGATATCGGGAATGAAGAATAGTTACTGTAGGCACCACAGGCATTGAGCATTGTTAGCTCAAGACTGAGGCTGTGTGGAGTGCATCCAATAAGTGAGAGAATTATCTACATCCCACTACTATTTGACCCAGATGCCAATGATAGAACTGCAGGATTTAATGCTTATTGCAGTGTCTCCTTTTTCCTTATTCTTTCTGATTCCCAATGGGAAAATTTACCCTCTGCAATTGTATTTTGGAAGCATAAAATTTGTGTTTCTTTACTTTAAAAAAAAATGGGTACATAGCAAACAACTGATTTTGGGCTTGGCCTCTTAAAACATGCTGCCATTGTTAAGTCTAAGGGAAGTGTGTTACTGGGGATGGGCTTTGAGGTTTCAAAACATCACAACAGCCCCAGGTGCTTGCTTGGGTACCACCCCACATCAGCCTTAGGATCAGGATATAAAGCTTCCTGCTACCATTCTAGCACCATATGTGCTACCATGCTCCCTGTCAAGATGACAATGAACTAAGCCTCTGAAGCTGTAAGCCAGCCCCAATTAAATGCTTTCTTTTTATAAGAGGTCCCAAAGTTGTAGTGTCTCTTCATAATGACTGAACAATGATCAAGACACACAGACAGGATCCTTTGAGGACCAAGAATGGAATATTAGAGGTTGGATCTTAGCTGTCTCCGAAGTTCTTATGCTAAAGACTTGACTGCCAAAAATGCAGTGCTGTTGTGAGGTGACACCAGCCTATGCTTATTTAGAAGTTAGGTCATTTGGTAGGGGTACCCTAGAAAGTGATGCTATGACTGTAGCCCCACTCTGTCCCTCCTTGAATTCTGACTACTACCCAACAGACTTCCTCTAGTGGGCATGCATAACTTACCACAAGCTCAAAAGCAACAACCCCTGGTAAGCTAAAGTGAATCTCACCGTCTTTAATTTTTTAGTCATTTTGTCACAGAAACTGTGTTACTGTAACAGGAATCATTCTTTCTAGTACTAAAAATATACACACATAAAGATGTAATAATGGGAAATTAAGGGAAAGGAGGGTGTGCAGAATTTCATATATTATTTCAAATGTGCACTTGGAAGGATATGAGAAATTAAGAAGCATTAAGAGATAAGAATGCCCATTTCTATTAATCTATGTATCTCTATGTGGTCTTGGTTTACTGGAGAATGCCCAGGCATTCTAACTACACAATAACTACATGGCATCTCCCTGACTCTGCTTTCTACCTTTCTCTATCCCTGTTTTGATTTGGGGGGGCTGGATAAATCCTGTCCACCTATTGGCTAGAACAGCTTTATTCATCAACCAATAAGAGAAACATATTTACAGCATACAGAAGGACATTCCCCCCATATACATAGTAAGCATTCTGCTCATTGGCATCCGTCTCCCTAGCCCTAGATCTTCTTCTTTTCAGGTTTTGGAGTTGGTCAAGATTTACATTATTAAAAAAAATACATAAAGCAAAACAACTGACAAAGTGTTCACTAATGCTCATATCGTAAATTCAGATACTTGATGCTAGTGCTGGTTTCTATTGCTGTGAAGAAACACTGTGACCACAGCAACTCTTGTAAAGGAAAACATTTCATTGGGACTGGCTCATAATTAAGAGGTTTAGTCCATTATGATCATAGTGGGAAGCATAGTGGCATGCAGTCAAGTATGGTGCTGGAGAGGTAGCTGAGAATTCTATATTACATCTAGATTAGCAGGCAGCAGGAAGAGGAGACATGCTTGGCATGGCTTGAGTATCTGAAACTTCCAAGCCCACCACCAGTGACACTTCCTCCAACAATACCATACCGACTTGAATGACAAAGTACATGCAAAACCCTTCAATTCTATTGGCATTAAAAAGATGTCCCAGAGAAAAACTGACAGAAGCTCTTTGGCAATGGTTTATAGAGCCAGGAAATTTTGCCTTTGGAGTTTGAACAGTTGTGTTTATGATTTTATTTGTTTTAATCTCCAAACTCTACTTGGAAAACATTAAAAATTTCTGTTAATATATGTAGATTTGTTTTATTATTTCTGTCTGCATTGCATAATGCTAGCTAATGCAAATATTGCATTTCCTAATTCCTTTCAAGACAATGATGTGTCAAGAATAAATCTGGTAACAGTTCTTCCTCTCCATACCCTGACATCTCTAGCCCACTGGTTCACTGGAAGTATTCATTTTAAGGAACTAGGAATACTTCCACCATTTGTTACTAACGTGTCCTGGCTGTATAGGTTTCTTCACATTTTGAAGTAGGGTAAACTCAGATGAAGGTCCACTTAATGAAGGAAGCCACATTTGGCTGTGAGCATAAAGACTTTCTCAGTGTGCCCCATGGGTTAATAAAATGCACAGTAGTGGAATCTTTAGCCTTGGGATGGATGAGCACAATGTCTCACTCATTTAACATGCTAACTACACCCACAGCCCAGGCACTTTGGAAGTCTTCTGTTCATCTCAGAAGAAGCAATAGTGTTTCAGAAGGACAAGCTCTAGTCTCTGGGGAAATTCCAACAACTGGATGGGAAGACTAGAACAAATCCTGCTGCCTCAGTTCTCATGAGTAATTTAAGAAATAAGTAACTTCCTTCCTTGTCTTTTAATTTATTGTTTCTGAAAGGAAGAAACGGATGAGCTATGTTTGTCAAACTACAAAAATAAAATTTTCTAGAACTAAACACTCTACACACATACACACACCCGACAAATTCCCTTTGAGCTACTAAAATTAGAATGTATGCCTTTTTGAAGTTGATATTCCCAAACTTATGAATAAATTTAGCTACCACTACAGCTTGAGACTTACTGATAAGCCCAGGTACTAAGGTATGTCTCAGGGCCATTCTCCACTCACATGTCTCACATGTAAAGTGAGGTTGTTACTTCTAATTCATTAACAGAAGATGTAGCTCTTTGGTGAAAGAAAAAAATACAAAAAGAAAATGTTAATTAGCATGAATTGCAATGGTTTTGGGGTACCTGACTGTTTGTAGCATGATAAATAAAAGACCCAACAACTGATATTGGGATTCAAGCTTCAAGCCAAAGACCAGAAAAGATAGCAGTCAGTTCTTACCTCTACTTATTCTCAGACTAAAGGGGCAATCTTCATACTGCTCCTGACTCACTGCTCTTCAGACTGCTATGTTCTCCTCAATGTGGCTACAGACTAATTCTCAGACTGCATGCCTCTACCTTTTATACTTCTCAAATCCTGGTATTAAAGGTATGAGCTCTAACTCACTCTCTGGTAAACCAGGATGGTCTTGGACTCAGAGATCCATCTACCTCTTAATCCTGAGTCCTGGGATTAAAGGTGTTATCACCACTGCATGATCTCTATAGCTTGAGGCTGGATTTGCTTTCTGAATCCTTGGACAGCTTTAATAAATCATAAGTAATACCTGGTCTTAAAGTCACCTTTTGTAGTATGTGTTAGTTAATAATTATTAACAATAATAATGAATAAAGTCAGTTAATAATGCTGCTAGACAGTCTTTATTGTTTATAATTATTCTTGCTTTTAGCCCTTTTCATGAGCCTACTATTGGCAGTAATTCAGTAATGCCAGGAATGTACAGACACCATTCTCACACTGACCCAGACCTTGTGTTGGGACTAAACATTAGTGTCCCTACATTTGGGCCTTATAATGACTTTGAAGCATGCCCAGGATGGCTTGACACTTTGCATCAATGTGTACTTTCCAAGAGCAGCTGCTTTCTTGTTCCAAGTTCCTAGAGTGGCCTGAAGTTCCATAGAAAATTTTGTGTTTATTTGCTCACTTTTATTGTTGTTGATGTTTTGTTGTTTGTTTCTTACCATTGTTAATTAAGTTCCTGTGGGTTTTGTTTGGCAGCAAAGCATTCTAAATTTAAAATTTAGGATTGCATGGAGGTAGGTACTCCATTGTTTTGCCTGTGCTTGTAAAATCACTATCTGTTGAAGAGGAGGAGGAGAAAGAAGAGGAGGAGGAGGAGAAAGGGGAAAGAGAAGGAGGATAAAGAGGAGGAGGAGGGGGAGGAGAAGAGGAAGAGGAAGAAGAAGAGTCAAGTCATTCATCCTGGGTGGAAATGTTCATTTGATGAAATAAAAGAACCTGGTTCTGAAACAGAGAGTGAGACAGCTTGGTATTTGGACACCCCCTCTTTGGTGTCGGGGCAGCCCATGTTGGTGTTGTTAATAGTGGCACCTCAGGTCAGAAAGAGTGACTTTTCCTCATTTTAAATAGGCTTAAGAGGGTTTCTTCTTTGAGGATGGATTACTTAGACTCCTTTGCTCCATTCCAAAAGAGACAGAATGAAGAGCTGCTGAGGGAGCTAATGGGTAAATGCATTCCTTTAGTACCCTGGACAGACTTTGCACATTACTATGACCTAGTAGTAAAGCAGTTAGCGGGTACAGGAGTGTGTGAAGTTAGCAGTTTATGTAAGAAATAGGAATCACCTATACAGTATGTGCTTGGCGGGTGAGGGCAGGGAATATTGTGTGCTTTCTATATGGCCAGAAAAGTATTCATGCTAGGGATTCAGAAGTACTTAGATACTATATGTTCCTGCTTTCATGTAGGGGGAGATTTTCATTTATGACCTGTAAAACACAACTAGAAACTGACTTTAAGGAATTCACACACTGTCAACTTCATTACTTCTCTGACTTCTGTGACCTATTTTCTTGATTTTCAACTCATTCCATATGACAGCCAAAACAGTTACAGTCACCTTTGGATCTTATATCACTTAGTGATCCATGTCAGTCAAGTCCTCTGAAAAGCAAACACCTCAACATGCAAAAATTACATTAGGCAAAATGTGCATTGGAAAGCACAAGGAGATATGAGTGCACAGTGCAAGTTTGAAGGAAATTGAGAGGGACTAACATTCTGTGTTGCTATGTACCCTATAGGAACATTTGGAGTTAGTCTTCAAGTTAGTCTGGTCATTAAAGGAGTCTTGCTTTCATATCTGTGTTATGTGCTGAACAATAGCTAGGAAGCTGCCTTGATGGAAATGTGAAGACTGCTGCTAATTACGCTGCTTGCTTCAAGTGTCTGTGATGTAGATTCTCGCTGCATTTGAATAAATTGAGAGGGGAGAACAAGAACAAAGTTAACACTTTTCTTGCTGCTGTTTGTTCTTTATTCATAAATCACATGGCCATTTCAAAACTGTGATTCTTGGGATAAGGGCACAGGGAGACCCAAGACTCCATGGTGAATTTGTGCAGTAGAGGAAAGACGGTTTATACAACTATGTTAGAATACCTACAGATGTTTGTGGTGCAGTGAGATGGTATTTATTTAATGGTACATAATTCTTTTCTATTTTTTTATTTTTGGTACTATAGATTGAACTTGGAGCCTTGAACATAGCAGGCAAGCATCCTACCTCCCACTGAGCTCTATCTTCCCAACACTTGGAATTTTTTTCTTAATTTTGAAACAGGATTTTGCTAAGTTTCCCAGGTTTGTCTTCAGCTCCCTCTCTATTTCACCCAATTACTGAGCTTACAATCCTCCTGCCTCAGCATCCTAAGTAAATGTAGAAACAGGCCTGGATCACCGGGCCTATCTAGTGCTCCATTTTTAAAACAAGCAGCTGATTTGATGGCAGCTTTTCCAACAATAAGCACATAACAAGTTACACTTTCCAATAAGCCCTTAAAAAGTCATTGGGAAGTTATTTCATGGTAAATACAAAATAAAAGGTTCTGTACTTATATAACACCTTGTATTTAAATAAACTGTAATAATCTATGGGAAGTATACTGTCTGTCTTCGGAGAAAATGAGGTGATACTTGGAGAAAATATGTTACACAATTATTTCACATCTTGTGAGCAGACAGACTCGTAGCTTTTGTTCCAGACTAATTGTGCAATGACATTAATATACTTAAAACTTTGGAAAGCAAAAATACTACCACTTTCCACAGCAGAAGCTAATAATTGTCTGGGGGCAGTGTTTGGAAAAGTATGTATAATTTCTGTCACCATGACAAAATACCTGGCTAAAGCAATCTAAAAGGGTTAAAGGTTTATTCTGGCTTACTTTCAGTTCATGGTCAGCGGCCTCACTGTTTCTAGGCTATGGTGAAGGAGAATATGGCCTTAGATGGCTAAAAAGCAGAGAAAGTGTAGAGTTAAAAAAAAAGTATCATTCCAGGCATCTTCCACAACACAGACTCCATTCTCTAATATTACACTGTGATACTGTTAACAAATGAGCCCATTGGTTAGCGTAGTGATATATTATTTTTGAGTTATTAAAGCTTGACTGAGGATTCAGAAAAGCTATAGAGATCAGGCAGTGGTGATACACACCTTTAATCCCAACAGCCAGTGTTAGTATTCAGGCATCTGCACTGGTCTATCCTTGGGGTTCTGACAGGGTACACCTCTCTCTCCCCATCTTTCCTCTCTCATCTTCCTGCTGCTCCTGTCTCCAGAGGCCAGCTCCCCCTCTTCCCTTTCCCCATTTTATGATCTCTTTCGCTAATGAAAAACTCCTCTGCTGAACCCTGTCACATGCTGTCTTTCTCTCACACGACACTTTTCTTAAATTACAATAACCAGAAGCTAGGAGGTGGTGGTACATCTTTAATCCTAGGACTCTGGATTAAGAGATAGAGGTATCTCATTGAGTTCTAGACCACCCAGGGATACATGAGATTGAATCAGTCTAAAAGAGTAACAAATCACATACCTTTAATCCCAACACTAGAGGGATATATAAGACAGGAGCAAGAGTCAATATGAGGCATTCATTCTCCAGCCACAGTGAGGAAAATTTACAGTGTGAGGCTTGGTGAGAGTTCATGGAGACAGGATCAGCCCATTCATCCTGAGGTAGAGTTAAGAAGCTAGTGGCTCGCTGTTTTGCTTTTATGATATTCAGCTTGAAGTCTGAAACCCAATATCAGTCTCTGGGTCTTTTATTTATTCGTGTTACAGGTTAGGTCATAAGTCTCAAAATTCAGTCACCTTTCAATGATTCAGTCCACCACCAGGTGGCGACCAAGACTTCAACACAAGAGCTTTAGAAGTAAAATTCAGCATTTACAAAGTACAACATTCAGGATGTTTGCAGCCCAGTATAAATAGTGTTTACTATGGTTAAGGACCACTAAGGCCTGGCCACCATTCCGAGGTAATACTGGATAAAGCCTGTAAGCAATGATATCTAATGAGAGAAAGTTAAGTCACTGGAGTTGTACCCTTCAGAGGATGCTGGGAGTCCAGCCCCTCCCTCTCACTTCCCAGTCAGCATGGGCTTCCTCCTTTAAGTGATGAGCCCCAAACCTTAGGTAGAAATTCCAAAAGTGGGTCAAAATCAACTTTTCCTCTTTCTAAGTTGAGTTTGCTCGTGTATTTCTTACATGGAACAGAATGTTGACTGACACAAAGTTCCTGAATAATAGATTTCTCAACTGTGGCAAAAACATACTTCATACACAGAACATATCCCTCTACATTGTTCCTGTAGGACTCAAAGGCAAGAATAAACCTGGATAAAAGTGAAGATCATATTGTGTGATGACCAGTAAGTGATAAAAGCTCTTTGTCTTTGACCTGAAAGTTTGATCTCTCATTTAGCTCATGGCACAGTTCTTAGTGGAGACAAAATTAAGTGAAATAAGATTCCAAGAGCATAATATGCTTTACATCACAGTCAACAGCAACTTACAGAATTTTGTGACTGAAAGTAACATTTACATTACCTGGTTCCCAAAGAAATTTTCTCACTGTCCACACAAAGAAACATATGCTAGACCGGCAAAGAAAAGAAGCTCTACCTGTGGGGCTGAACCAGTGTTATGCAAATGTTAAAAGCAGTAAGGTAGGTATGAATATCTTAAAACCTTGGGAACCTAAAAATATCTTAAAATTTTTGGGAACCTATTCCTCATTCTGGGTTGCATTGCCCAGTCTTAATACAAGAGGAGGTACTTAGTCTTACTGCAACTTGATATGCCAACTTTTGTAGATACTCATGGGAGGCCTGCCCTTTTCTGAATAGTGGAGTGAGGTGGAGAGGAGAGGGGGAATGGGAGGGAAGGGAAACTGCAGTCAGGACTTAAAAAATAAATAAATAAAACCAAGCATTGAAACCCTTTACACTTTCACATCTAGATTTTTATGGTGTTCTTATACAAGAATGTATGGTGTTCTTACAAGAACATGGTGGGTTTTTCATTATTACTTTAAGATCCTCTTCAACTAATGATCTTGCCTACAGACAAGGATATTGGCTGTAACAGTACTCAGTAATATGCAGAATTTAAAGAACTTCTTTTCTGTATTAGACCCATCTATTTATCTTCACTGTTTCATTCCCATCATGGACTTTTGTCATTCATTAATACATTCCAACTTTATTTTCAAGACTATGATCTTCTTTGATAGATCACTTGCTTTCTATTTCATCCACAAAGACAAAACCTGGCAAGGGATTTAATTTGTGCTAGTTATTTTGCAAGTCAGTGAGGACTAGGCATTTTCTAATTATATCCAAATCAACCAGGAACTAGTTACAACTATACAGGCTACACATATTTGCTATTAAAATCCTTGTGGCAATTTTGTCATTGTGATTCTGTTTCCTTTCTTACTCTAATGCTTTTTATTCTAACTTTTCTCACAAATATATTCAAAGATAATTATTCAATGAGTGTATAAGAGGGTTGGCATTCTAATGTCATAAAATGATATACTGTGCCAAATATTAATTTGTAAGTACAAAACAACAGTTTAATGAAATATATTATTGATGCAGAGGCAAATGTTTAAGGAAGAGTGTAGATCAAAACCTCACCACCTTTGCTTTTAATAAAGACATACTAAATGATATACTAAAGTAAGGGGTAGTAGAACTATGATTGAGATTCCCAGAGAAATGCAAAGAAAACAGGGTCAAATTCAGAATTCCTTATATTTTCAATTTTGTTCTTACTTTATGGATTATAAAATATTTTAAGATTAATTTTTCTTCTTAAGGTTTACCTCAGTTTATTATCTGCAACATAGAAATATTATAAGCAGCCATTTGGGATAAATGCAAAGGCAATTCAAATAAGAGACATACTTAAGGCCACAGCATCTCTGGGCTATGGCCTTTGTAAATCTTTCTTCTTACTTAAAAATATATATATTAGCTATTTGAGAATTTTTGCACACTATGTTTTGTTCAAGTTTACTACCCTACAATCCATCCTCCTTCTCTACCTAATGGTTAAGGAATGAACAAAAACAACAAAATCCAAGTTCAATTTGTACTGACCACAGAAATTAGACTGTGATAGAACCTCAAGAGGCTGCACCCTTAAAGAAAACTGAGTCTTTCCTGGAAGCCACCAATTCCTATTATGTCATCAGCTATGTGTGGCATTTTGAGCACATTTTCCCTTTACATGCTGTGAATTTGTCTGCCTTGTATTTACACAGGTCTGTGAATACTGTCAAAACTATGCAACTTCCATGTTGTGTTCAGAAAACATTGTTTCATTGTAATTGTCCACTCCTCCAGCTCTTACAATCTTTGTGCCTGCTCTTTCTCAATGATCTGTGAAACCTGAGGGAAGGAATTCAATACAGAAGTCCCTTTAGAACTGTCATGGCTTCTTGTCATCTGCATCTTGACCATTTGTGAGTGAATCTCTCTGTTAGTCAACATCTGATTTTACTGAAGATATTCCCTATGTATTTGCTATGAATTTAGTATCCTCCTCTTTGTCATCTTTGACCCATCATGTTTTGTTTTGTTTGTTTGTTTGTTTGTTTGCTTCCCTAGCTTATGGTTTACAAATTTATAAGAAGTTAGACCAGATATCTCTAAAGGTTATCAGAATGACTATTTTACAAATCCTTTTCCTGGAATTACATAGAAAGTGAATGCAGAAGGTCTTAACAATAGCGGTGGATTCTCAGGAGATAAGACTTCTACCCTAGGATACCTTGCTGCCATGTTTCCTTTCAGGATGAGGCTTTGTTATACCACTTCCAGCCAATCTAAGATATTCCTGTAATCCACAAAACTGAATGATCATGAAATGTCCTGACCCCTTTTTTCCTACTGCTATCTATATTTCCTAAATCCTGCAACTTCGCGTCACAACTCTAAAACTGAACTCAACATAACAGTGTACCACTGTGAAAGGCAGGACTTTGAAATGAATGGTTCCTTTAAGATGTCCTAGCAGAATCCCCTAGCTTTGTGATTATAGTGATATTTTGTGCCATGCCCTACAGCAAAAAAATTAAACACCATTTCCCAGAGACAGGAGTCATTCACAGGGAAAGGGCAAAGGGTAGATGGAGATAGACAGGTACCGAGATTAAGAAGCAGGCTTACTTGATTACAGAGACTGGAAAGTCTAAGTCTTAGAATCTCTGCAAGACCCAGGACACTGGGTATTAGTTTAAGAATGAGGGCCAATGGCGTGATTTCTGGTAGAGGATAGTAAAAGGGTGATAGAAAATTCTATTTTCATGTCTTAGGTTGACTTCTCTATTCCAGTCTTCTTTCTTGTTTGAATATAGTTATAACCATTATTTGAATTGTTCATAAGGAATTTCTTCCATGCCATTCTCATTAAGAGTTATTACTGTAGCATGCATATATATATATATATATATATATATATATATATATATATATGAGATGTTTACTTTGGATTTCCATACTTTTATTTGTTATAATCTTTATCTGGAATTTGGTAGTTATTTTGTTCAAGAAACCTTTCTTTTGGCTAAGGTATTTACAACATTCAGAAGGAAACTAGCTTATAGCAGGGTTGGGATGTTGATTTTGTCTCCATTTAGGGAAACATTCTTGGTTCCAGGTCTTTTGTCAGCAATAGTACGGTGATTTCAGTGGCTTGGCCGAGCTTGAAGTTTTCCTTGGCAGTGTGGCTTGGTCTTAGATCTCTAGCCAGATGGGGCAAAATGGAGGGTCCCAGTCAGGCAGCTAGCAGGGAACCTTGGACGAAGACAGAGGTGCCAGGAAGAGGCTGTGGTCTCTGGAAATTGATGTGTGGGTTGGAACAACCAGAATGGAAGACTGGAGAGGTAGGTTCAGGTAACCCACCTCGGTCTCCAGGCTATGTGTGATGGCTGGAGTCACTGGTGGGTAGTAAGCTGGGAACTGGGAATCTCAAAGGAAAGAAGTGGGGCTAGGAAGGAGGTGGCAGTTCCTGGCAAGTGGCCACAGGGTTCTGGGTTGATGTGGAGGGGTATCAGGAATACAGAGATAGCTGTAAAAAGGTAGCTTTATTTTGTTTAATTGGGTTCATTAATTGTTTGGGTATGTGCATGTGTGTGCAGTCCCCAAGCATATCAGGAGGCCATGCTAGATACTCTGGAGGTGGAGTTACAGGCACTTGTAAACCCCTGACATGGATGCTGGGGGCTGAACTCAGGTCCTCCAGAAGGGTGGCTGTTAAGTCCTCTTGACCGCAGAATCACCTCTTCTGCCCTAAAGTCTGCTTTTTTTATGCCAGAACTTCGTGTAGTTTTAAAAAGGTAGTCTTTACTGTGTACTAGTAGCAACAATTATCTCAATTTCTAAAAGTAGAAATCAGACCTTACATTGTAGAATACAGTGCATGCTATAAAAGAAACTGAGCAATTAAAAGTTAGCAGTCATGTAGGAGGTCTTGAATTAAAGACAAATCTGGGCTCATCTGATTTCCAGATTAGTGTGAGATACATAAACAGGTTAACAGAATATCAGGGGGTTAATTATACTTCTAAAATGAGCCTTGGGTAAAAAAAAAAAAGTTCAAAGGTAGAATTCCAGTAATACAATGAATACTGTTTTGTGGAAACTTAGAGGACATACACAATAAAAACTGGAACATTTTAGGGTCAAATATTTCTATTACTAATGCTAGAAATTAAATAAAAAGCATTTAACTTATGAAGCCCAGGAAAGGTGAAGGGAGAAGTGTATTATAGGAGTTAGTAAAGAAGAAGAAACAATAGAACAGTCCCTGCTGCTAGATCCTTGACCCCCATGGCCTGGCCTCCACTTAAGAGGCCTCAGCTGGAGAGTGCCAGGCCCCAGCTAGATCCGCCTATCATCATGGAAACATCCTAAATCTCAGCCTAATCTTTGACCCTCACCACTAGGCCTCTGCTAGAGGTGTGTCTGGGACCAATTCGGGTGGAATCCCCCCCCCACACACCCTTCCCTGGGAACTCCTTGGATAGGCCCCAGATCTTGCTCCCCCTGTGTCCTGTCCCCATCAAGAGTGTTCCTGGTGCTCTGATACACACCCACCCACCCACACCAAGAGCCTGCCCTCCCCTACCCTGCCCACTGTCCCACCCCTCTGGTTGAGCACTGGGACAAAGGGTGAAGCCAACAATCTTGACAACTTCGTAGAACTTCCTGGAGCTGTTCTGAGCACACTTATCCTGCTTATCCTGACCTGCTTATCCACACATGACCACCCATAATCCCCACCTGCCTGGTCTCTGACCCCCACCTTCTGTCGTCTACTATAGTTCTGGGCCCCTCCCAGAGATCTGCTTATCCCCTTTAGGCCATCCTGAGCCCCTGCGAACTGGATCCTTGACCCCCATCACTGAGCTTCTGCTGAAGAAGCCTCAGCTGGAGAGTGCCAGGCTCAAGCTAGATCCATCTATTTGCACACTTAATATCCTGAGTCCCAGCCTTCCAGATTTTTGACCCCCATTGCCAGGCCCCTGCCTGTGGAGAGACCTCCTAGAGAGCTTGGACCACCCAGAGCTACAGACATCAAACCTCTGACCCACCTAAGCCCACGTGGGGAGTACCATCGAGAGAGAGAGACTAGCCATTTGAGCAAGATACTGCTCTTGTCTGGACTGTTTGACTTTATGCTGTATAAACTGGACATGCAGGGCCCACAGGAAAGTGACTGCTGATACAAGATGGACATTGCTACAGGGATCCTGCTTCATAGAAGAGTCTGCCAGACAGTCTGCGGGACACAGAGAAAAGTGACTGACAAACTGCCAAAACAGGTGGAAAGCTTAAAGTTTCCTGCTTTGCTGAGGAATCTGCCAGACACACTATGGTCTATGCACTGAAGATGGAACATTACTGAAGAACTTCAGGTGACTGACCAGGCAGCGAGCTGTCTCTCTCATTTCTAGAGTTTATATATTATCCTTCTGTGGTCTTTGAAGGAGTTGAAGACAGATAGTTATGGTTATAGTTTTCCTTAGTTAGGATTAAAGAAACTAGTCAACAAAACACCAAATAACCCTATTAAAAAATGGGGTACAGAACGACTAACTTATCCACCATCATGGAGCCCTCATCTAGTACCTGTTGGAAACAGAAGCAAACACCCACAACTAAACACTGAGTCAAACTAGAATCCAGATGCAGAGAGGGAGAACAAGACCATGCTGCGAAAACACATAGACAGCAGACCTGAACAAGGAGGAGCTAATGCCCCCCCCCCCCCAGACTGATTGCTGGGAATCCAGCATGGGACTGACTGAGACCCCCTGCATATGGGTCTCAGCCAGAAGGCCTGAGCAGCCTAAGGGACCTCAGACAGTGGAACCAGGATGTATTCCTGGTGCACAAAAGGACCTTCCGGGCACATCTCCCATGGAAGGATACTCCCTTAACATAGAGACAGGAGAGAAGTCCTAGTCCCTACTTCAAATGACTTGACAGATTTAGATGAGCCCTCCTGGATGGGCATCACCCTACATGTGGAGTGGGGGGGGGGAGGGTGGTCGGGGTGCATATGAGGGGGGGAAGAAAGAGACAGAGGGAGGGAGGGAAGGAGGGAGAGGGAACTGGGATCGATATGCAAAAAAGGAAATAGGGTAGACATTATGTGGCAGATGCTCCAGCATATAGAGTTGATATCAGTGCATGCCTCTAGCTCACTGTATGACTTTGGGTAATTCCCATATTATCTTTAGATGACTTAAATTGGTGGCTTCTCTTCCCTAGTTGGCTGACAAAGGTCCTGTGAGATAATGCAGTCCTCTTGCCAGAGTTTCTAATGTATTGGAATTTCCATGCCCTTGATATTCTGAAGGAATAAAGAACACCACTGTAGAACAAGTAAAAAAAAAAAAAAATCAAAGCACATGAAATTAACAATTAAAATTAACAGCAATTTGAGGCTAACTGGTTTAATGTGTTAATGTACAAAATCAGAAACTTTGTAATATATAAGGACCAATTAGGACATTTCCAAAAATATTTAATGGGTCAAAACATGAAACAAACTCCCTAAAACAAGACTTAATGGTTAGAATGGTTATAATAGATAAAAAATTTAGTGTTACTACACAAAGCAAGCTAAAATGATTAGGAGAACTAATCATTTTATAGATTTTTTTTTTTTTTTTTTGAGACAGGTAGGGCTAGAGAGATGATGATTCATCCCTTAAGTAACTGCTATTCAACATAAGGACTTCAGCTTGACCCCCAGCAGTCCAAGAAAGAAAGCTAGGAGCTGCAAATACCCAGAATCCCAGCAACTGGAATATGGGGACAGGAAGGTCCCTGGAGCTCACTGGACAGCCTGCCTAGATGAATATCTGATCTCAAGATTCAGGGAGATCATCTCAAACAATAAGCAAGAGACTGAGGAAGATACCCAGTTAACCCCTGGCTTCTGCATGTACACATGCAGGAACACACAAAGCACACATAAGAAGTCTACAAGGTACAGGCTGGTTCTTGACCCACATACATCAAGGTCTAGTGAGTGTTTAACTCAAGAACCTAGGACAAGATGTTCTACTTTGTGATTCATTCTTGCCCCTGCCAAAATTTAGTTGTTTGTGGATGTAGGACCAATTCCCCCACTGACTGCTGACCAGGGGCATGTATTAGTTCCTTACTCTTGGGTCATCTACAGTCAGAGAGATCTCTCAAGTTTTTGTCATGACTGTATTTCTCTCAATTCCTCTTTAGCCATCAGGTGCAGCAAACTTTTGTTTCAAGGGGCTATTGTGATTAGGCTACATCCACTTAGATCCTTGGTGTAACATAACAATCATTCAGAGAAAATTCTTCATGATGGTGAGGAAGATGTTTCAGGGGCCACCTCTTCTTCAAGAAAATGTTTTTAAAACTCAAGAGTATCATTTGAGACAAAATAAAAATAATGTGGGACTTTAGTTATTTTACTAATCTGTAATGCACTTTTTTTTCATCAAGAGCATAAACTTGACACATTTTCTTGGAAATATATGGAAAGCTTGAATTACCTGACAAAATTAATTATCTGAATCAAACAAAATTACAACTATATATTCAACCCCTAAAATATGACACAAACATTTTCCAGATTTGTTACATCAAATCCTAACAATAAAACTTATTTCAAACCCTTTTCAACTCACATATCCATTTAAATAGTACTGTCCAAAGAAAGGTAATATAAAACTTTTACAATTCTTTTAGGAAAAAATAAACTGGAAACTGGAAACAGCCAAAGTTGGTATTTTACTTAAATCATCATAGCAAAAATGTTAAGCATAAAAGTAGCAAAAATATTAAAATTCCACCAATATAAATACTGAGACACTTTATAATCTTTGGGGTTTTTGTTTTGTTTTGTTGGGTTTTTTGTTTTTGTTTGTTGTTTTTTTTTTTCTGGTACATCTTTAAAATCTACTGTTTTATACTGACAACACATGCCAATTTGGAATAGTCATGGTTCAGAGAACCACCTGAAAGCTACCTGCAAGATGATAGCTTGTACCTTTCCCTTGTCAGTTATATCTATCTGCACACACTAAGTTGCTTTCATTCCTTAGACTCTATGTACCATGGATTAATGCCAACATAGAGACTTTATCCAATAACTGATGGAAGCAGAAGCAGAGATTTACAGCTAAAAACTGAGCTGAACTCCTGAAATCCAGTTATAGAGGAAAGAGTGATGAACAAAGGGTCAAGACTATGCTAAGGAAACCCATAGAAACAGCCAACCTGAGCAAGCAGAAGTTCACGGACCCCAGTCCAACAAATGGAGAACCAGCACAGGACCAAACCAGGCTCCTGAACATGGCTGTCAGTTGGGAGGCCTGGGCAGTCTATGTGGCCCCTGGCAATGGAACCAATATTTATCCTTAGTGCACAAATGGGCTTTGGGAGCCCATTCCCTATGAAGGGATACTCTCCCAGCCTAGATACATGGGGAAGGACCTAGGTCCTGCCCCAAATGATGTGACAGACATTGATGATCCCTCATGGGAGGCCTTAACCTTCCTGGGGAGTGGATGGCACAGTGGGAGGCATGGGAGGTTGGGACAGAGAAGGAACTGGGATTGGTGTACAAAATAAGATTGTTATATATATATATATATATATATATATATATATATATATATATCACTCTCTCTCTCACACACACACACACAAATTGGCAAAATTTACTCTTTATTAAACATCAATGCTCATACTATGTCTGCCACCCAGTTAGGTACAGCAAGGAGATCAGCCCCATCCTGTATATGTACAGATACTAACTGAAGAGTTGTCAGTGGTTTCTTCATGGTATTTACTACAATTACTAACCTCTTCTAGTTCCTTACTTAGGCTATGCACACACAAGTGTTTCTCCCATGTTGTTTAATGGAAGAAGAACTACATTACAATTGACTTCATATCCTTGTCTCTAAATAAAATACATTACAGAATTAAATGTCTATAAATGCATGGCTATAGATTGATTGTGAGCCTTAATCAGCTTACCCTCTTGTAACCACCTTCTGGTTATTCACAATGAGTTCCACATTTCTATCAATAAAAGTAATAATGGTTGTCTCCTCTTCAAAGTAATGTTAGTAGCCCAACCCTAATAATTAAAATCATTTTCAACTAGTAAGAACCACATTTATTCATCTTCATCTTGCTCATGATCCATACATAACAAAAGGAATAGGTAGAGACATGAGTTCGAAGTTAACAGCCTTTCCCATTAGTCTCAGGGCTAGAGCACGCCGCGCGCGTGCGCGCACACCCACACACGCCACGCCCCCACATACAAACAAATTCTGGGAGAGGATGAGTTTCAGTTTCCCACCCACCACACATTCAACACTGAAAGCCACAGGGAACAGAAGTGTTCTAGATATTCTTTACCTGTACATGTTCAATAAAATAGAAATACTATTTATGGAGAATTTAAAAGTAGTAAAAATAACATGTTCTAAATAAGGGCAAAATTTATTATCGGAAAAAAATTCAAAGTATTACAAAGTTCTTTGGCAAATACTGAGAATGTAGAATTTCATGGAGAGACAAGAATGAAAGCAGTTGTTAACATTTTATACTGTGTAATAAAATGATGCTTTAATACTACCAGTATTATCTAAAATTTACATAGTCACATGTATGATTTTAGTATAAAACTCTCCAATTACTAACAAGTGTTTGTGACTTTTCCATATATCTAAGCATTTCCTACCTTACACAACATCCTTTCATCTATACTGTATGTAAGTTTGTCAACAATGGAAAAGACAGTCACTGTCTCTTCTTCGGTGACACAGAGTCAATCTCTTCTTTGTGTTTCCTTTTCTTTTTTTTCTTCTTATGATCACTTTGGTAGCCACTGGAGTCACTGGCTTGGAAAACAGGGTCCTGATCTTCCTGGTGCCTTTTCTTCTTCTTCTTTCTCTTCTTCGGCTCTTCTTCACAGAGGTCACTCACAGAACCACCACATAGTGGGTCTGTTTCTTCCTTTGGAGTGACATCTGCACCATTTGCTAGCTCTGTGACACCATCGACTGCTGTGTGTGTTCCTGGGTCCTTCTTCTTCTTCTTTTTCTTCTTTGAAATTTTTTCAGCAGCCTCTTCAATGCCAATTTCTGCTACATCTTCAGAAACTACAGAGCTCTTAAATGGCAAACTGTAAATGAGCAGATTTTAAAAATATTAACAGCAATGAGCAAGAAGACTGGAAAAATAGGGCCAATATAATTCCGATAGACTATGGTTTTTGCACAACAAAAGTATATAAGGTAGTGTGGCTCTGACTGCAAATGTTCTATCTTATTATTACTCAGGCCACTGAATTCTACAAGTTGTCAATGGTAAAATTACCCAGCTACTTTTTGATCTTTGTTATTTCTCCCTGTGACAGGCTGGTCTCCAACTCAGGACATTCCTGTCCAAGCCTTCAGAATGCTGGGATTACTGGCACTATACCTGACCCAAATTTACAATAACATTTTTTGTTCTTGTTTTTTCTTCTTAAACTGTCCTTCTACAGAAGCTCAAACAGCTTCAGACTTTGGGGGTTGGTTAAGAAATTCCTAGCCATTAAACATTAAATCTAGTCTACTTACCTAAACCAGGGGCATTTGATTAAAAAAAAAAAAAAAAGTATTTACTTCCAGTATATACCAAAGCAATAGAGTCTCCTGTTTAGTCTCCTATTTAGTATTTCAACCATTATACACTAACCTTGTGGTATTTAGTTTTCCTCGAATGCAGAATACTCCAGCAGAATCTGAATCTAAGCGAAATACATCAAATTCTAGTTCATCACCTACATTTATCTCCAAGCTCTGCCACTCCTCATATGACATCTGCTCAGGTTTAGGGATAGAGGCATTAAAACACCCATGCACTAAACAGCCAATATGACTAGAAGATACTTTATTAACAATACCCTGTAAAAGAGAGAAAAGAAACAATATCAAGAAGAGACCTGAGAGAGTCAACTTTATAAATTCATCTCCAAAAAGAGAAAGTATCAGATTAGTGATGTTCTCATAACGAAAAAGTTTACCAAAACAACAACAACAACAACAAAAAAAAAAAAAAAACTAACAACTTACTATGTCATAGCAACGCATAATTTTAGAAAACTTAGAGACTTTAAACTTCATTAAATAATTACATTGTCCATTATAACTGGATAAGCATCAACTAAGCCAGTTCCACCTAAAGGTGTGTGTGTTTAGAGGTGGAGACAGGATAAAGACTGAGTTCCCATTGCAGGTAGTAGAAAACTCTATGACCACACTGAAATCAAGAAAGAATACATTGTGATACGCATGTATAATCTGTGAAAAGCACAAGGCAAGAAGCATGTGCAACTGGGAACAGATTAATCTTCCTATAAAAGACTGAATTTCAAAGCTCATAATTATATGTTTTACCAATTCAAATTAACATGATATAAACAATTCTATTAGGACATAGTTTATTCTTTATCAACCTGGAACACAGATTCTTGACTAAGTCAGAATAACTTACAAGTATTATGTGATTTTAAAACTTTGCTTTCCATGAAATTTAGTTTTAATTTTCCTTCAGGAGTCAATGCGCATAACATGTATTAGTTTAAAAGATGCATTTTCTGAAGCACAGAACATAATGTGTATATGCGTATAATACAAACTGTTAGGGAATGTGACAGAATAGGAAGCTTCCTTATCTGTCATGACCAGGTGTCCGATGGCCCCAACCTTAACTTCTGATGGTCTCTAAACACAACAAACTATGGTATATCCACAGAATGAGGCATTTCAGCATTGGGGGAGGGGGGGAGGAAAAGAAAGGGAGGGGGAAGAAAGGAAAACAAGGTATCAAGCTTCAAACATGAAGAAATGAATCTTGAATGCACACTGCTAAATGAGTAAGCTAATCTGAAAAGAATACTTGCTTCATGGGGCAAATCTCTCATATAGCTTAGTCAGTACAGGCACTTGCTCCCTAGCCTAATGACCTGAATTTGATCCCTAGAACCCTTGTGGTGAAAGGAGATAACTGACTCTCTGCAAGTTGTACTCTGACTTGCATGCACTGTGACATGTGCAAGCACACATAACAAATAAGTGTAATTAAAAACAAGTAGCTAGTAGCATCTTAGACAAGGCAACACTATAGGATGGGGAAACGAGCAATGATAGTCAGGAACTGATGTAAACAGTGGATATTAGGAGGTAGTGCACAGGGAAATTCCAGGGCAGTCCAAGTATTTTATATGATGCTAAACAGCACAATATATTTGTGAAAACCTAAGGAATGCACAGCTTGAAGACTGAACTCTAATATAAGCTTTGAACTTTATGGAAAGCGGATCAGGATAGCAACTGATTAACATTCTCTGGCAATCTCTCCCTATAGATGGCTATTCATAAACCAGAATACCAGAATGAGAAACCTTGAGCTAGGTCTGCCACAGTGAAGTCTCACAATCCTACTGAAATCCAGGCTAGTACCCTTAGAAGTGAATTGCTGAACCTGTGCCAGACAGGCAGAAAAGAGAAAGCTTTACTGACTACTCTTCCAACTATAGCCAACAAAATAGAAGCAAGACATGAAAGAGAGCACAGAACTATCTTGGAACCCAGTGATAGGCCTGCTGCAGTAAGAACAAATACCCAGTAGAAAATATGCTTTCAGTACACAGTCTAGAGTAAGCCTACAGATACCAGTCTGCAACAGGAGACCAGCATACCTGGTACACAGACCAATATACCTGGTACACAGACCTGAGTCTTAGCTACTTCAGTTGGTGTTGGTCTGCGGAACTCCCATTCTCTTCCTTTAACTGTGCAGGTGCCTGTAGCTGTCAGTTATGAACAAGGTCCAGTTTAGCACAGCTCTGATGTCCAATGGACTGCATTGTCCTACCACCTGAATCCTAATGTAGGGTGGTAGAACTACTGCTAGGACAGTGCTTACAAATGACGGCTTAGAACATACCTTGACAGCAGGAGGAAAACGGTGTCCCTTTGTGAGACTTGTGGTTTGGTAATCTAATTAACTCTAAAATGTGCACTTCAGTGCACCACTGAAATTGTGTAGGTCCTTGTAGTTCTGTGGTTCAGGTATGACTTACCTCAGTACCAGTACAGCTGGCCAAGGACCTGCCTACACTAACACTCCCCTAACCTTGAGCAGCAAAGAATGATACAAAACCATATTTGCTGGGGAAAGCCTGTGCAGAGATTACAGATAAGCTCTAGTGACAGGAACATACACAAGGCCAGTCTTCTCGGACTGTACTAAAGATAGCATCACCTGTGACTGGCTGTGGCAATGCTGGTCATAAATCTACCATAGCAACAGGCCACCCACAAAAATGTTGATCCTGCGTCCATGGTATGATTGATCGATATATTGTTGGCTTTGATGCCACAAATGACTTAAGAGCCTAGGACTGATCCATCCACAGTGACTCTTGTCTAAAGCAGGCAAAAGCCTAGTGTTTGATCACAGGCCAGTTATTGTAATGGAGACACTGAATCTCATTCTAGTCCCAGCACACACTTCTAGAAACAGACTACACTTTAAATATCCTTCTATTTCTTTCTAAATAATACGCTGATAGACTATCTGGAATAAAACCTGGTTTGAATGACCCTCAAATACTGAAGTAGTGACAACATACTAACACCAGACTTTGGGCTAATCAGGACCTGGGTGCTATCTAGTTCTGAAATAGTGGAAATGATCACAGGTTTGGATGAAACACACTGCTTAGGAAGCTGGACTAAATGCACTACATGCCAACACACACCACTAGCTTTACTGAGTTTACTCAGTTTAGGCACTGACTTTACTGAGTGCTCAAACTACAGTGTCAAGAATCTGACCAGGTACTCGTCACCATTTGGAAAAGGAACTTAAACATTAAAGTAAACTTTGGGGAAACTTAAGAGACGAAAGCAATTTTGAGTTGTAAAACTGCACACAGTAAAACTTACAACATGTCAGAGGCACCAGTAGGACAGATTAACAGGAGAAAAAAATAAGTGAGCTCAAAGGACCACTAGGGCAAAGTAAGCTTATTTAAAGTGCACAAAGAAATGAGGAAGAATACAGAAAGCTTAAAGGAACCCCAAGAAAGTATATAAAGAGCAAATATTCAGACTACTGGTGTCAAAGGACTTGAGAAGAACATATAAAGAAATATTAACAACAAGACATGTATCATTCAGACCCACTCTCCAAGCAGCCTGCTTATCAGTCACTCCGATCCCCACCCATGTACTACCCAGCCTAAACCAAAACAATGTAGTGTCTGTCCCAGAACTTCACGCAGGTCATCATTCCTTTGCCCATCAGTCATCCAGCCATCCACCTCTCCCCAGAAATCCAAGTAGATTTCTGAACCCATCCTCCTACCCACTTGCCTCTCAATCACCCCATTCCATCACCCCCACCTGGTCCTGGATCTGGCACCTCATGGAGTCTTCCCCAGAACTCCAGGTAGGTCACCTGAATCCATACCCACACCCACCAACAAATCAGACCCCAATATGCACTAGCAGCACTTGGCCCATTTTCCAAGTACTACTAACAGAGCATGGAGAGCCCTCTACTAAGATCTGATAGTCAGCAGACAAAATCTTCTAAACTTACACAAGTTATCTCCTAGGCTCAGAAGCTGCACCTGTCTCTTGCTGAACCAGGAACACTTCATTTATTTATTTGTTTGTTTGTTTATCTATTTATTTTGGTTTTTCAAGACAGGGTTTCTCTGTATTGCTTTGGAGCCTGTCCTGAACCAGCACCACTTTAGACATTTCATCCATGTACCAACACAGAATGGTCAAACACCATTCATCAAGCATAAGCTGACAAGCTGGGGTGAAAGCAAACCAGGAGCCAAACAACCATTCAAGAAACATGAGGCCAGAGAGTCACAACAAGAAACACTAACTCCATAGGACCCTAGGTCACTGGGTCACATGAATAACGAGTGTCCCCATTGTAATGTTCCCTGAGAAAAGAATCTCTGCTAATGCGCAGGACAATGTTTTCAAAACAGCAATTATAAATATGTTCAAGGAATTGAAAGACGGTATGAACAAATTTCTAAACAAAGACTATGAGTAAAACCAGTTGAATGAAATAAAGCAATTCAAGATATGAGAATATGATTTAATAAAAAGAAACTCTAAAGAAAAACCAAAAATGAAATAAAACTTGAACTCAAGAAGTCAGCAAAGAGCTCAGAGGAACTATTTTAAACAGAAGAGACTTCTAAGTGCCACAGACTAGGTACAAGAACACATCAGTCAAAGAAAACCTAACAAAACCCAGAAATGGGACATGTAGAAAATCTAGGTTACTGTAAAGAACAAATTTATGAATACTAAGAACACAAGAAGAAGAAAATATTCTCAACAAAATCACAGAAGAAAAGTTTCTTATCTAAGCAAAGGGATGCCTGGTAAGACCCATAAGGTTAACAAAATACCTCTAGAAAAGACTAGAAAAGTTCCCAAGACAGTCAACTCACAAAACAGAAAGAACATTGAAAGCACCAAGAGAGAAAGACCAATTCAACAATAAAGGCAGGCTCATCAGAATACCTGACTTCTCAATGGAAACCTTGAAAGCCAGGAGGACTACAAGTTCTAAGAGACCAACAAACACCATACCCAGCAAAACTATCGGTTGTAATCAATGGAGAAAAAAAAAAAAAAACTTTACACAACAAAAATAGACAAGAAATTTATGTCCACAAACCCACTCTACAGAGAATATTAGAAGATACACTTCAGTCTGAAGAGATTTAACATACCAAAGAGGGCATAAGGAATATATAATCTCAGAACTTTTCATCAAAAGATATAAAACAAACAAAAACAAAAAACAAACAAACCAAAAAAAAAAAAAAAAAAAAAAAACACCAGGGCTTGACTATGTAGATATTTGTGTTGCATTTAGAATACCCATAGATGTCAGGAAATTAGTTAAGGAGCCAAGGAAGGGGGTGGGGGGCAAACTTTCAAAAGAGGGAGGACAGATTACAGTGGTGCACAGGCTAAAAGGGAATAAAGCAATAGGAAAGTTTAAATTGAGGAGGAAATGGATGGGTCTGCTAGAGTAAATATGATTATGGGGAGAGTTAATATTAAAGACTCTTTGTAAAAGGCATATGGAAACCTGCTACTGTAGAAAATATAGATATATGCATATGTATACATATTTAAAAGAAAAGAACGAACACTATTAGCAGCCTAATTTCAGGCCAGTATATGAGTGCTTATACAATGGGTCTCCAGATGAGGCAAAAGCCCATGGGGAAAGTCTCACTCGGCAAGGACCTGTGAACTATGGGAAGCACAAAATATTACTGGGACCATGTGGCAAGCATGCCCTCTTCTCTCTCTTAATATTGATCATTCCCTTGGTGGTTTCAGTGTCATTTTGTCAATAGTGTATGAGACAGATGTGATCATTCCTGGAAACCCCATTTCTCTCCAATAATGTCCCCCTAACATTCTTTGGAAGCTGATGCTTCTCTTCTTGTCTGAAGATACCAGCTGTCACTTCAAACCCCAGGAGCTGTTCTGATTCAGTGCTGACAGGATAAGGGGCAGATCACCCCTATTTCTGTAAATATGTTTTGAATGGAATTTTTATTCTTGAAAATATGTGCCCTATGCCAATCACTTTTTAATTTTGTAAAGACTGGATGGATATACCTGCCTCAATATCTGGCCAAGCAGGCAAAACGGTAAGTGTTTTGGTTTAAAAATAATCTGATGTAAAAGTTGGAAAATTTTGACATGATTGATTTTGCTGGAGGGTAACATTGGTGGTTGAGAAAAACTTGTTAGTATGGAAAAACATGTTTTTGATGTATAAAGACAGATGGAGCTATTCAGGGAAAAGTACCAAGAGTGGATTACTTCTTTCTGAATTGTTGGCCAGCAGAGTCCAATGGGTACACAAACATATCGTCAATGCTCACAGTTTCCCTCCAGAACTTGATGGTAGGCCCTATCGGTGAAGATACACATACTTGAGTCACAAAACATGGAGAAATCAAGTGAATACTGACCTGGAAAATTCTTCACAGTGCTGTGCATACTACCAGAAAAGAAAAGTAACCATTCATTTTATCTAGCTGCAAACTCCTATGAGCTATAACAACTACTGCCTCAGCCAAATATGGCCACTGGTGTCACAGTGTAAATGAATGTTATGGGAGTAGCCACTTAGTTTCCGATTCAATTCCAAAAGATGAAACCCATGCTAACTGAACATAGTATAATATAGATCCCAGTGGCTTATTGCTATACCAATAGATCAGTTCATCTCTCAACCATTGTCAAAGAAATGTCTTCTTGAAGCAAGATAGATGGCAATTTCAGAAATGCACAACTTGTCAACATACAGAAGTGCTAGGCCCTAAATAATATATACATATCACATCTCTTCCTGCAAGACTAACTCATCTTCCCAGAAGAGGTGAAGAGATTGTTAAGAACCACAGTTGGTGGATGATACAATGAAAGAAGCAGCACATATGAACTCGTGTGATTATTGACATTATGAGTAAGACTAGGCCAAGCTAAAGCCAGATAAAAGTAAACATGGAGGAGGATGAAGTGGGAAGGAAGTTCCACCACTACCTGAGGAGCTTTTGGTATTAGATAGCTGATGGAAAGGGAGATTCAGTTTTCTTCACAGGTGAGATAACTGATAGATTTACCATACTCCAGGGAAGGCCTCTCACCCAAAACTATTTGGGCAACACAAATTAGACTTCAGGGGCTAAGAAATAAAATAAAAAAGGAAATATGAAACCGGGTGGGTAGGGAAGTGGGAATAGATCTGGTAAGAGCTGAAAGAGTGGGGCGTCGAGACGGTTATAATCAAAACACATTGTATGAAATTCTCAAGGAATTAACAGAAATTTTTTTGAAAATGAAATCATGTTTTCTGCCTACAACTAAATGAAGTCAGAAATGAAAAACTGTAAGAAGCTTTGAATACAAAAGACACAGAGAAACTCTGTTTGGAAAAAGCAAAGGCGGGGAGGGGAAAACTATACAAAAAAGGAGATTAGACAACTTAGTTTATGTGTGAATATTTTTGTGTTCAGGTGATGTACATGTGTGTTTAGAGGCAAGAGTTACACATTGAGTGTCTTCCTCAATTGTTCTCCACCTTAACTTTTCTGAGACAATGTCTCACCAGGTCTAGAGCTCACTGATTGGGCTACACTAGCTAGTTAATGAATATAAGGCACTTACCTGCCTGTCTCCATTACCCGGAGTGCTTGAGTCACAGGTGTTTGTCACCACATAGTTTTCATGTGAGAATTTGGGATCAAACCTCAGGTTTTCATGTTTGTGCAGCAGGCACTTCACTAAGCCATTCACCAGCTTCTAGAAAACTTACTTTGAACAACCAATGAGTCAAGGAAGGTATGGTGAAGAGTATTTTAAATTTGAAAGGTATTATAAACTTCACCAAACAAGTGGAAATAGAAACACAAGATATCTAAATCTATTGGATAAACAGAAACAGTAAATTTTTGTCAGTTGCAAGCCAGACTGTCCAAGACCTTCTCACTAGGCCCTTGATGAAAAGAGAAAGCTAATTATATGTGACCTTGCTGAGGGGCAGACTTGGCAAGATCTGGTATGGGGCTGGAACCTGGCCACTCGCCCTACATCCCCAGCAGAGATGGGAGCTATTAGTCCCAAGTGTGTTCAGTTTGTGACATACTTGATATATCCTATGTTCTGATGGGAGATGTCATTCTGTAAATATGTTTCTCTTGTTGGTTAATGAATAAAGCATTGTTGGCCAATAGGAAAGGAAGATAGGCGGAACTAGAAGACAAGGAGGATTCCTGAAGTGGTAGGGAAGAGTTCCAAGATGGAGGACAGAGGGACGAGTTCCAAGATGGAGGATGGAGAGAGAAGATCTTCTTCTCTCCAGTAAGAGGAGACCATGTGGAAATACTTAGATTAATAAAAATGGGTTAATACTTAAGACAGAGCTAGCTGACAAGAAACTAGTAACTGGCCAAAAGAATTATATCTAAACATCTCTGTGTGTATTATTTGGGGCAGGCGCGGTAGTGGGACCTGAACGGCAGGGTAAACTACTTCTAACAATGTTCTCTCTCTGCAACACTGCTTGATTAGCTTCCTCCTGACTCTGTCCCATTTTTTTCCTTGAAAACTACACTTAATAAATTTGCATGGCCTAAGATACAGCTTGTGCAAGACTTTACCATAGCTTTCCTGTCTTCTTTCTTTTCTCATCCCCTTGTCCAGGTTATACCTCCCTACATGCTGGTCCCAGAGGCTGCTGAGATAGCTCCCCTCCCCTTAAATAACATGTACAATTACCCCTGCTGTTGGGTCTTCTACCACAATAAGACTTTAGACAACCCCCCCAAGTTGCTGGGGATCCACATGCTCTGGTAGCAGGGAACAGAGTCATCAAACTGTTACTGAACTGAAGGCTACCCCCCCCCCCGCCCCCGGGCAAACCCTAGAGCTTGGAAGTGCTAGGCAGGCTTCTTGGGGGAAGTGTCCCAAGTGTCCATTAATATTGGCACTGGAAAATTATGACTGAATTTAAGGCTTGTCCAACATGTGAGGATTCACACCTGATATGTAATCCTGCTCAAAAGCCCATGGCTGGGGAGGTCACAGGCCCTAATGGTGAAAACACTGCTCTTGTTTTTGCTAAATAGACATGATACAACCATCAAAATGACTTCTAAGTAGTTGTAATTTTTCTCATGGCTAGTGCTGCTATTGGCTTTGTCAGAGAAGATACTTTTTGTAGTGAGACAGCAGCGATTGTTAACTTGTCAAAGTGATGAGAATGGTCTCAGTCATAAATGGGACATCTATATTACCCTCTTCCAAGACTCAGGAAAACACTGAGAAAGAGGGAGTGGAAAGAATGTAAAAGCCAAAGGAAGGGTAGAATATTGTAGGTCTGGGCTCCTATTTGGGGTTATATTGGTGTCTGTGGGCCACCCTGCATTTGGAATAATAATCTGAGTAGCCTGCCACCAGGGGCCATGATGGCATCAGAACCCAGGCTGCAGCTGATGTCTATAAAGCCTACCGCATCCGGGGTCTGTGTTGATGTTCATAGCCTGTGTCACCACCAAAGACCACAAGGATGTCCAGGCTCTAGGTCACCACCTGTGACCATGTCGGGGACTGAAGGATGTGCAGCTTCTGGGGCCATGCCAACCTGAGTGCCCAGTGCTACCACCATGACCATGGAGTAGGTCAGGTTGCTGCAGGGGGCCATGTCTAGGTCCTTGGCCCCACCACTGCCAGGAATAGCATTGATGTTCATGGCTCAAGTTACCACTGAAGACAGTACAGATGACCAGGGTCTGAGCCAATACCTAAGACCACATAGGTGCCCGAGGATCATGCTGTCATCAGGGCCATGAAGACTGGGGTGGCCTATGCTGCCACCCAGGGTCAGGTTTGGGTCTGTGTTGAGGTATGTGGTGCCTGTTGTCATCAGAGGCAATGCAACTGCTTGGGATCTCTATCGCCACCTGGGACATGTTAGAGTCCAACAACCATACTGCTGCTGGATCCAAGCAGATGTGAGAGGCATACACTGCCACCAGGGTCCACGGTGACATCTACGTCCAAGCTGCTGCTGATGGCCATGTCTGGGTTCATGGTCCTGACATAGCTATGGTCTGTGCTGATTTCCACTTCTGTGGCAATATCAACTGTCCATGTCACCATATGAACCATGTGTTGAACCAGGAGCTGAAGTACAAGGGACTGCTAAGCCGGCCCCACTACTCACTGGCCATGGAGAGCTGACCCATCCCTTGCCAGCCCTGCAGTAACAGATCCTGATCACCCTGGCAAGGGAAAGCTGGGCCCCACCCCTAATAAGAGAGTTGGCCAATCATATTTGGGAAAGATGGCCCCACTCCTCCCTGAGGGGAGTGGTCGGAGGTTGCCCATACTGATCAACTCAGCAGCAACCTGGTACACATCCAGGGCTTTGAGCTGGCACACCCCTACTCCACCTACGACCTGCTACAGTATGTGAAAGGACTGGTCCTGCAGAGCCATGACCAAATTGTCTACATTTCTCGGAACAACAACAGGATGTCTGGGGAGTTTCTGTGGAGGTGATGGTGTGACGGAGGCTAGAGGCCTTGAACCTGACCAATGACACATTACATAATGAACATCTGAAAGGAACACTGTTTGAACAAAAGGGTATATATACTGCATGATACACAGCAGCTCCCAATGCCACTAAGACAAATGAAGAGACAATGGAGAGCAAAGACGGGAGAGTAGAACTAGTTCTCAGGAAAAGTAAGCAAGATTGGTAAAGCTGTACAGGAAATGGGGGTAGCAGCAAATAAAGTGAAAAACAAAGTTATATTCCAACTGGTTGTACAGAAATTAGAAGACTGTTAGAGATAATTTCTAAATAAATAGTGTGTGTGAACATATTGGAAAATCTAAAAGAAAGGAACATATTTCTGTACACATATGACATAGCTTAGCTGAACCAAGTCCACTGGAATAGACCTATAACAATGACACTGAACTGGTAATTAAAAAAAAAAAAAAAAAAAAAAAAAAAAGCCCCATATGAAGAAAAGACTATGATCATATGGCTCCATCACTTAATTTTTCCAAAAAGTTCTTACTTTTGAGTGAGAACGACCACAGTGCTTCTCTAGCTTTGCTGTATTACTAAAAATGAGGATATTCATTCTGTGCATATAACCTTATTACAAAACCTGAAAATGATATAAAATGAAATCTAGTAATTCCATATTCCTGGTGAACAGACTAAAAAAAAAAAAAAAAAAAAAAAAAAAAACTTAAAATAATGGTAACTGAAGATAACAGTGTTATCAAAAACTCATGTAATATTGTCAAGTTAACCAGTTTCTTTATGGGAACTTAAGAATTGCATGACATTCATACACAACATACACAAATCAGTTAAATATAACAATTGCTCAAATAGAATGAAGGATTAAAATCAGACAATCATTTTAATAGATGAAAACACAGCATTTGATAATTTTCAACATTCCTTCTTGATAAAAGCCCTTAAGAAGAAAGAACGTAACACAATAAAGACTTATGAAGACTTATGAATGTCAACTAAGAGCCAACAACATATTGGAAGGGGAAACAGCACTTCCTATTAAACCTCAACTAATACAAATTATCTATTCTCACTGCCCTCCTTAAATTCAGTACTGGAAACTAGACAGAGCAAGTAGGTATTACAATGAAACGGAAGGCAGACTGACAGGAAAGTCTTAATTATCCCCATGCATAGGCAGGATGATTCAATACACACACACACACACACACAAAGAACAAGTATTCCACCAAAATATCTTAGAACTGACAAGTGTATTCAGCTAAGTAGCACATATAAAATTAAAAACACAAATTCAGTAGCTTTTCTAAATAGTATAATAAATTTATTAGAAAATGGTCAAATTAACCCTATTCACACTAGCCCGACACCAAAAATACTCAGTGATAAACTTCATTAAGAAAATGAAAGACTTCTACAATGTAAAATAAAACTCACTGAAAGAAAGCAAAGACCAAAAAAAAAAAAAAGGTATCCCAAGTTCACATTTAGAAGACCCAATACCATTAATGTCCATACGCCTAAAAGCAATCTAAATAGAGTGATATCCAAAAGACAAATAATATTCTTCATAGAATTAGAAAACGAAATCCTTCATACATATTGAAGCACAAAAGACAAAGAACAGCGAAAGCAATCCTTTAAAGGAGGAACAAAGCTCGCTAAGACACAATATTCTATTTCAAGTCACACTGCAGAATACAAGAAACCCCAATAGTATGATACTGTCATGAAAACAGATACACAGTTTAATGGGAAACAGAGAACCAGAAAATAAACTCAGGCATTGCAGCTGGCATATTTTAACAGGTTCCAAAACAGCCTCTCCTGACAAAACTGGATTTTAGATCTTAGTTAGAAGACTGAACCTTGACAACTGCATGAAAATCAACTCTAAGTGGATGAAAGATCTTAGTGCCATACACAAAAGTCTGACTCTACCAGCAAACAGAAGAAATATGTCAAGACAGAAATAAAGGATTTTTCTATACAGGACAACCAAAACAAAAGAAACAAAAGCAAACAAAACACTTAGAACACTGTAATTGAAGTGAGATTATATAAACTAAAATGCTTCTGCCCAACAAAGGAAACAGCCAAGAGTTAAAGAAACAACATGGAAGATAGGGGAAATGTTTGCTAGTTGTTCATGTGACAGAATATAAAGAATATCCAGAATATAAAGAAAAAGAACTGAAAAGTAAGTCGATTAAAAATGGGCAAATGATCTGATTTGACACACCCCAAAAGAAGCAGCAGAAAGGGCCAATAAACATGAGGTAAATGCTCACAAGGGAAATATAAGTCACAATTTCAATGAGATACCTGTAGACTGTGGGACCCTACTGGGTGTGTCTATGAGACATTTCCAAAGAAGATTAACAAACAGCCCTGAAGAGGAGCTGAACAGGGGCAGGGCTCAGAGAGCGTAAGAGGAGAAAAGTAGGAATTTTGTTAGGTACCAGCATTTCTCCCTGCTTCTTGGCCCAGCAGAATGCAAACTCTGTACTCTGCGCCCCTTGCCAAATAAAGCACAAACCAAACAAAATCTTTCCTCCCTCAAGCTGTTTCTGCCAGGTATTTTGTCATAGCACAAGAAGATTACTCAATACTGAACATCCAACAGTGAATAACAACAAAAATTACATGCTAGAAAGATATGAGAGCAAAGAACTCATCCAAGCTCCTGTTGTCAATGTAAATTAACAGACATTATGGGAAGGAGGATAGAAACAAAGGGAGTGTTACCATATGATGATAACAAGCAATAGATATAAAATCAGCACAGAAAAGAAATGCCTGTTCACCCACGTTTACACAGCACTGTTCACAATAGCTAAGACACAGAATCAAGGATCTCTGTCAAGGATGAATAATTATGGTTTGTATACACAGCACAATACTATGAAATAAACATATCCACAAAGAAGAATGAATTCCTGCAATTTGCAGCATGAAGAGAACTGGAGTGCATCATGTTAAAAGAAATCAGGCACTGAAAGAAAGGCAAGTTCAGGTTTTCTTCCATGTGGAAACTAAAATTCATTTTTAAAAGTAATGAAGTAAAATAATGATTACTAGGGCGTGGAAAGAGTGCTAGGTCAGGATAGGGACACATAGAGAGAAATCTATATAACAAAAGTGAGGAAAAAAATGATGTACATACCATTAACTTCTGTCCTGGTTCAGGGCAGAAAATAACAAAATCTGCTTCAATGTTAAGATGAATATGTCCTTGATCATCATAAATATCTCCCAATTCACCCACAACTCTGATGTTATCATATGCAATAGGGACACCCAAAAGGCTGTTAAAGAAAAAAAAGAAAGTTAATCCTTTCTAAAAATAGTCATGCTGGAGCCAGGCAATGGTGGCAGGAGGCAGAGGCAGGTGGATCTCTGAGTTCGAGGCCAGCCTGATCTACATATGAAGTCCAGCCAGAGTTGCACAGAGAAACCTTGTCACAAGAAAAAACAAAACAAAACAAAGATATCCACATTGATCTGCTATATCTCCCAGTAATTCCCAAAAAGTAATGGTATCATGGCATCACTTGGTCTTATAAGCTAACAGTATCAGATCATAGCAATTACTTACACTTGACCCAAAAATCCCAATGTCTTGGTTAGCAACGTCTTGCTAAAATATCTATCAATATGGGTCTTCAGAACTCTGCACTGGCAATAAAATGACACTTCCTTATATGCTATCTATGTGTCTCAGTCATACTAGGAGAATTAATGGGACTAAGCGAGGAAAAACATCTAGGTATCCATATGAGTGAAATGGGAAATTTTGACACTATCATTACCGAGGTTCTATGCCTGACGATACATAACAAAGGAAGCATTACTGTTTAAGCTACAGCCTCTAATCTCTGGATCCAATGGCTTAATAAAGAAAAATACTAAACCAAAACTTTGTCTAGTGAAATGTCATGTATATAAAACTATATCATTTAGGAACTGACCAACACTTTACTACTTTTTTATCTCCCACATCAAATACTTCCTGAAGAAATTTCCCTGACTCCCAAAGAAATCACTCCTCTACCACATGTAATAATTTAGTACTACTCGTAACCAAGCTTCATTGAAAGGAAGATTTGAGCATTTAAGACTTCTTTGGAACTACTAGGAGAGAATACATTTGATATCTTTAAATAATCCAAGGATGCAAAATGGAAAAGAATGGGCTTTGTTTTATTTCATTTCCCCCACAACTGGCCTCTTACAGGTTCATCTTAAAAGTTATAATGTGATTTTTAGAACACTACTTACTTTCCCTAAGAAAACAGTGCACAGTTGAAATGGGATAACTTTTTTAAAAATCCTGCCACTGAAAAAAGGGTTAAGTCTGTCAAGTAGGAAATGATGGTGAGATGACTTAAGCAAACAGGGGAGTCTGGGAGGAATCACAATTCTCTCTCTCTCACTCTCAATTTAAAGAAAAGCATACAGACCTACTCATGTTAGAGGATTGTCCACAAGTCTGAAAACATAAACTAAACAGGACAAATGGTTAATTAATATTATAATACAATTACCAACATTTTCAATATTTTGTCCCTTCCTTGCTTTATTAATGCTTAATACTCAAATAATACTGAAACCTAATCTGCACTGAAAAAAAAAAAAAAAAGGTTTCATTAAGCGGAATCCAGATAAATTTAAGAGTATATTCTATTCTACACAGGTGCATTAAACAATTCTGTTACAGAAATTATCAGGTTATAAGAATCACTTCTATTATATATCTCTAAATATTTTCCCCTAGTGGAAATACTACATAACTGCCTGAATTTCCATATTTAATGATCACCTTATATATTATTAAATCCTCGAACTTCTAATCATTTTCCTAAAATAATTACAAAATTTGCTAATTAATCTCCATCTACTGCCTCACTCTATTTAAAATATCATCTAATTCGAATTTGTTTCTTAAACTGCAGATATGACCATGTCCCGGGGACTGTAGACATGCACTATTCCTCTCAAGGGAGTGCCACGTCTCAGTTGGAGTCTAATAAGTGGATAAAACAACTGTACTGTAAGAATCAAAAGCATGGGACTGGAAAGATGCTTCAGTGGTTAAGAGGACTTGCTGTTCTTGCAAAGTACCCACGTTCTGTTCCCAGCACCCACTTGGTGGTTCACAACCATCCATAATTCTAATTTCTGAGGGCTCCAGGCATGCACATGGTGCACACACAAACAAGTAGGCAAAACACTCTTGCACATAAATACATCTTGTGAATGCTTGTGTCTAGAGAACTGTTCCTACAAACAAAACTAGGCAAAAGTTGATATTTATCATGCGCCTCCAATTGGGCCCTACAAAAGGAAACCTCGGGAAATAGCCTAAGCAAACAACAAACCCGCCTATGTTTTACAATGAAACGACTTGTTTATATGCTGTCTTCCAAGAACGAAAGAAATTAGTACTAACATCAAACTTTCACTACTAATGAGAACACACCCGGAAGTGGCTAAATGAAACTTTTACAAGGCTCAGCCTACTGGGTCTCTAGACACTGTGCACGACTAGTCTCCACGTTGGTAATGCTCTTTGCGCTGCCACCGCGGCCGCTCACATTGCTGTCAGCTTGGTTCCCAGGAGCTGGGCCACCACTTTGTGGATGGCGACTGTGGACCCCTGAGACCTCAGTCTCAGAAGCTCGTGCGACTGTACTTCCGCAGCGCAGGGGGATCACGAAGCCACGGCCCATTCCCCAGCTGAGAAGGGGCGGCAGGCAACGTCGGAGCTGCCGGACGACAAGAGCCGGAGAGACCATACCTCTCGGAGTAGCGCAGGAGCTCGGCGTCCAGCTGCTCGCGGATGCCCGTGCGCTTCCTGCTCAGGTAGCGGGGCGACAGGGCGATGTGCCTGCGGTGCGGGGCGGCCACCAGGCAGGAGTAGCGGCTGCTCACCAGCGCACACGCCGCGGCGTAGCTCGGCAGCTCCAGGCAGGGCAGAACCCCGGTCTGACCCGCCACGGGCCTCTCCGAGGCCGCCCTGGGCCTCTGAGACGCCACACAGCCCGCAGCCATGCGGCCAGCTGGGTACTTCAGGGGCGCGCACGACTGACGTCAGCACCTGCGCCCCGCCTCCGACGCCCAGATGACATCATCAATCAGCGACCCGCCCTGGCCGGAGGATTTTTTTTTCTTCTTCTTCTTCTTTCCTAAGGCTGCATTGTACAGGTGTGAGCAGCAGAGGGCAGCTGCTCGTTCCCAAATATAGATAAAACACGGAGGCCTTAGTAACCCACTGAGCATGCAAACCCAGAGGCCTGTGTAGAACATTCCTCACTGCCAAGTGTGCTGTTATGGGGAGAAGTTTGATTGTATTGATCTGTGCACTCGGACCTAAAAAAGGCAGAGGCTCAATATAACCTGATTTTTTTTTTTAAATCTCTTCAGTTGCTTTTAACGCTGGGCCAAGGTCTAGTAAAGTAATATTTTCTCTTTGCGTGTTTTCGCTTTTTTGCTTTTAGACAGTGTCTCTCCGTGTATCTCTGACTGGCCTGAAAGTCACTGTGTTGAAGCCCACTTGAAAATCACAGGCTGATTTAGATCTCTTAGACATCTGGCAGCCTCTGCCTCAGGAGAGCTGGGATGAAAGGCACGTGCCACTTCTCCTGGTTAAGTATTTTCTTTACTGGATTTAGTAAGAGCTTTAACAGGAGTGTCCCTTATCAGTCGCATTGTTGCCTGACAATTGTTTATGATCTGAAGCTGTTCGATAAGGAATAGGAAACAGTAGTGGAGTATATTTCCTATGGTGAACCCAGACCTACACAGAAACCACGAATCTCA
The DNA here is from genome assembly GCF_943737965.1 of Phodopus roborovskii. Classification (NCBI taxonomy): domain Eukaryota; kingdom Metazoa; phylum Chordata; class Mammalia; order Rodentia; family Cricetidae; genus Phodopus; species Phodopus roborovskii. Next base: position 14,183,089 of record NW_026125391.1, read on the forward strand.
AAACCACTATATCTTGCTTCCCTCTTCTTTCTGCTAAATCACAGTGAGGGTGTCATGCCATGCTTTTCACGTGGCTAAGCCCAGCTACCGACCTTGGGTCTTTGTTGTACACCCAGACATCAGTCAAATCAGCAGGAGGACTCAAAGAGGAAGCAATGCTCCATTTGGTCAGCACTGTCCAACAGCCCAACTCAACAGTTCTTTGGTTCCTACAACCCCCCACTTTTTTCAACAATGACCCCTATTGTTCATCTGGCTCTTACAATCCCTCACCTTCTTCAGCAATGACCCCTAAGCCTTGGGTGTGGAATTGTACTATAAATGTACCAATTTAAACTAGGATCCACAACCCTACCTTGTGATGGATAGTTTTCTTAAGGAGCCCAGAACTACCAGCCCAGAGATGGCACCACCCACAATGGGGTGAGTCATCCCCCATGAATCATTAATTGAGAAAATGGCTTACAAATGTCATAGATGCATTTCCTCAACTGGGACTCCTTCCTTTTTGATGACACACAACACCAACCAATGCAATATCCTTTATGATTTTTTTATTTCAAATAAAATGGGGTCAAATTGCTCTTAAAGTACAATGATAGACATTTCAAGTCCACTAACAAGACATTCAGTGGCCTTTAGCTTCTACTACAAAGATCCTGATTTTAGCCAAAACATGAGTATTAGTGGTCTTGCCAATGTGAATTATAGAAGCCAAGATTTAGCATCAGGTGGCATGAGTATAGACCATAGCTCTGGCACATTGGACAACTTGTGTGTGATTTGGGGTTCTAGCTTCTTAATCTTCAATTCAGAGGTCCAGGATATCTTGTACCCTCATGATAATCGCTGCAGGATCTGCTGGAACCACATTGGAAGCAGTCCTGCATATTGTATAAAAGCAGTCCTGAGTATCGAGGCAAGGATATCATGCACAGGCCTATGTCTGTGACGTCATTCACCAGCATGGGAAACAGTCCTGAATACCATGCCCCCATGGGAATGAGACCTAAATAAGTTATACACACATCCTAGATATGATGTATCCACCTAGGAAAAAAGGTATAGAAATCTTGTACCATAGATACCTTATACCTGGGGAATTGGTTCTGAGTATCGTGTACTTACACAGGAAGGGGTTCTAAATATGTAGTACATACAGTGGAAGCAGTCCCACACATATTTTACATACATGGCAGTCAGGCAGGCATGGATTTGTTGTTCACCCATGGTAAGCAATCCTCAGCATGTTGTACCCATATAAGAAGCAGCCATGCACAGCAAGTCCCATGTAAGTATATGGACATTATGTACCCACATAGGAACAATTTCTGGATACCATGTACCTGGATGTTAAGCATCCAGAATTTGTTGGAACCACACTGGGAGCCCTCCTGTATATTATATAAAAGCATGGGCCCCAGTTCTGGATATCCCATAACCACTTTGATGGAGTCTGGATATCCTGTACCTGCCTGAAAAGCAGTCCTTGATGTCATGTTCCCACATTGAAAACAGTCCTGGATATCGTGTACCTTCATGGGAAATTGCCAAGAACTGTGGGGTTGGCCTGGCCTCGCTGCCTTGAGAGATATGCATCATAGGTTTTTTGGGTTAGAGTCCATGGCTCTTGAGGCACTGAGTGCCTTTCGGTTCCTCAGAAACGGAGACACTCCCTCAGGCAGTGAAGCATTCAGGTGGCCTGTTTCTCTGCATTCCCTAGAAGTCAACAAAGCATATTGAAGTTTGACAATTAGTCTTAGACATTAATGTAATATATATATATATATATATATATATATATATTATTGCTCTTGGCAACCACCATTGTATTCTGTTTCTGATAAAAGGATGAAAAGTCTGATTGCATGAAATATATTTGTCACAGCTCAGTCCTGCTGTGGTCCCTCCATTCCAGCCTGGTTTTCATTTCTCATCAGCCATATCATGTAATATTTGTCTGGCTAGTAAACACTGGCACTTACAGGAAACAGTCTGGGTAACATATAAAATCATGGGAAACGGTGTTGGATATCATTTACCCACATGGGAAGCCATCCAGGATATTATGTATCTGCTTGGCAATCAATTCTGGATATCATGAACCCACGTGGCAAGCAGCCCTTGGTTTCATATTGCCACATGAGAAGCAATACTGGTTATCATGTATCCACATGGGAAGCAGTTCTACCCATTTAAGAATCAGGTCAAGATTTCTGTAACCACCCCCCCAACAAGCAGTTCTGGATATCATATGCCCAGAGATAAGCAGTCATGGATTTATTGGAACTGCATTGGAATCAGTCCTCTATATCATGTAAGACCTTTGGGTGCTGTCCTAGATACTATTACCATGTTTGGGGAAAAGGCATGGAAATCATGTATAGCCCTGACAATCAGTTAGTAATGTAATGGATGGAAGGCAGACCTGGATTTCATGTGTCCATATGGGAAGCAGGCATGGATATATTATCGCCAGATAGAAATCAGTCCTGGATATGATGTTCCTGCACTCCAAGAAGGCAGGATATCATATAGCAGCTTGGGTAGTTGTCCTGGATATCACGGAATTGGCAAACTAAGACTTTTGTATCTGAGGAAGTCAGGAGAAAGACACACACACTCCTGATGACTTCTTTTTTATTCTGTCTCCTTATTTTTCTTCTATATCTCTCCTGGTGTTTTCCTTCTCATCTTGATGTTTTCCTTCTAACTTTATTTTTTCCCTTACAGCTTATGTACCCCAGGAAAATCTTCAAGGATTATAAAATTACAATGTTGTTACATTCTATTTTTCAGTTGAATGACTATAAGAAATACCAGTAAAAAAAAAATAACATGTTTTCCATATTCCTTAGATGATTAAACATTTTACATATTACAGGTGAAAAGCAAGTTGTCCAGAGAATCCATATACATTCATGACCGAGAAACTTGTTATAGATTAACAGAGAGTGAGCAAGTAAGGGTATTTTTCCCAGCCAGTTCTTTTGCTAGCAGACTGCATTTTGTGTTCAAAGAAAGGACCAATCATTTTATTACTTATCTTAAAAGGTAATCTTAAAAAGACTCTTAAAGGCATCACAGATCTAAATTTTTGTATATGAAAAACAATCAGTACTCTCTAATCTTTGGGGTGTATGCCCATTTCTCAATACTTTACTCTATTAGTAAGCTAAGGACAGGAATGGGTACAAGGAATTAGTCATCACCTTTGGTCAGCAACTCATCCTAGCAAGTAAGGCATGCCAGCTACTAATACTTGGGCTACATTGTTCTTGTTCCCTAACCTTAATGAACTCCTCACTCGACTATGTACTTTTCTAAAACTTTAGATTATCTTCTTGGGTTCCTCACCTCAAAACTATTTAACAAAATCATCTCAATATAAACTTAAGATATTTTCAACACTTTGTTTCAGCTATGATGTACTCCTAGACCTGTGACCTGTGAACACATCTCCCAACATTAAGGTTAAAGAAATTTAAGCTAGCTGGGCTACTGGGACTCAGTTGTTTTTCTTTATTATTATTATTATTATTATTATTATTATTATTATTATTAATTTTATTTAAATTAGAAACAATCTTATTTTACATATCAATCCCAGTTCCCTCTTTCTCCCATCCTCCCATGCTCCCAATGACTCCCCCATCCCATCCCCCATCCACTCCCCAGGGAGGGAGAGGCCTTCCATGAGGGATCATCAAAATCTGTCAAGTCATTTGAGGTAGGGCCTAGGCCCTTCCCCATGTGTCTAGGGTATCCCTCCATGGAAAATGAGCTCCCAAAGTCCATTCATGCACTAGGGATACATCTTGGTTCCACTGTCAGAGGCCCCATAGACTACCCAATCCTCCTAGCTAACATTCACATTCAGCAGACCTGGTTTGGTCCTATGTAGGTTCCCCAGCTGTCAGACTGGGGTCCATGAGTTCCCACTTGCTCAGGTCAACTGTTTCTGTGGGTTTTCCCAGTGTAGTCTTGACCTCTTTGTTTATCACTCCTCCCTCTCTACAACTGGATTCCAGGAGTTTGGCTCAGTGCTTAGTTGTGGATCTCTGCTTTTGCTTCCATCAGCTACTGGATGAAGGCTCTAGGATGGCATTTAAGGTAGCCATTATTCTCATTATCAGGGAAGGGCATTTAAGGTAGCCTCTCCACTATTGCTTAGTTTCCTAGTTGGGGTCATCCTTGTGGATCTCTGTATATTTCCCTAGTGCCAGATTTCTCTTTAAACCTATAATGGCTCCCTCTATTGATGTGTCTCTTTTCTTGCTCTCCTGTATTCATCTCCCTATTCAGTCTTCCTGATCCCTCATATTCTCTTACCCCTCCTCCACTCCCCTCCTCTTTTTTTCCCTTTCTCTCTCCTCTTCCCTCCTACCCCATGCCTTCAGTTTGTTTAGGAGATCTTGTCCCTTTCTCTCTCAGTTGTTTTTCTTAATCATTAACTTAAGCCACAGTCTATGTGACTCCTCAATAGAAATTGGTGTGTTTAACTTTGTGACACATCCTTGTTCTACTTTTTTTTTTCATTTTTTATTTTAAAACAATCTTTTCTCATTTTACATACCAATCCCAGCTCTCACTCACTCCCCTCCTCTTATTTTCCCCACCCTTCCCTGACCCCAACCCTATCCACTCCTTAGAGAGGGTAAGGCATCTCATTAAGAATCAATAAAGTCTGGCACATCTCTTTTGAGGCATGACAAAGGCCTCCCCACTATATTTAGGTTGATCAAGGAATCCCTCCAAAGAGAATGGTCTCCAAAAGACCAATTCAAACACTAGGGATAAATCCCCATCACACTGCCAGTGACCCCACAAACTGCCAAAGCCAATCAAGTGTCACCCACATTCCAAGGGCCTATGCAGGTTTCCCAACTGTCAGTTCAGAGTCAGTGAGCTCCCACTAGCTCAGGTCATAGACAACCCCCCCCCAAATGATCTTGACTGAGTTGGTCATATTATTGCTCCTTCCTCTCTTCAACTGGACTCTGGGAGCTGGTCCCAGTGCTTAGCTATGAATCTCTGCATCTGCTTCCATCAGTTACTGGATGAAGGTTCTATGATAATATTTCAGGTAGCCATCAATCTCATTACAGGGGAAGGCCAGCATCTTCAACAAATGGTGCTGGCATAAATGGTTGTTGAAATGTAGAAGAAAGCAAACAGATCTATATCTATCCCCATGCATAAAACTCGAGTCCAAATTGTTCAAAGACCTCAACATAAATCCAGCCACACTGAACCTCACAGAAGAGAAAGTGGGAAATAGCCTTGAACTCATGGGCACAGGAGACCACTTCCTAACTATAACACCAGCAGCATAGACATTGAGAGCAATAATTAATGAATGGGGCCACCTGAAACTTAAAGCTTCTGTAAGGCAAACGACATAGTCAATAAGAAAAATAGCAGCCTGCAGAATGGGAAAAGATCTTAGCCAACTCCACATCTGATGGGGGCTGATCACTAAAATATGCAAAGAACTCAAGACACTAGACATCAAAATGTCAAATAATCCAGTTTTTTTTTTTAAATTGGATACGGATCTAAACAGAATTATCAACAGAAGAATCTCAAATGGCTGAAAGACACTTAAGGAATTGCTCAACATCCTTAACCACCAGGGAAATGCAAATCAAAATAACTCTGAGATACCATCTTATATCTGTCAGAATACTGTCAACAATACTAATGACAGCTTGTGGAGAAGATGCAGAGTAAGGGGAACACTCATTCATTGATGGTGGAAGTGCAAACTTGTAAAGTCACTTTGGAAATCAGGAGGGCGGTTTCTCAGAAAAATGGGAATCAATCTATCTCAAGAACCAGAAATACCACTCTTGGGAGTATGGCCCAAGGATGCACTCTCATACCACAAGGAAATTAGCTCAACTGTATTCATAGCAGCATTACTGGTAACAGCCTGGAAACAACCTAGATGTCCCTCAACTGAAGAATGGATAAAGAAAATGTGGTAATGTACACAATGGAGTACTACTCAGCAGTAAATTAAAAAAACCTGAAATATGCAAGCAAATGAATGGAATTAGGGGAAAACGTCCTAAGTGAGGTAACCCAGAAATTGAAAGAAAAACATGTCTTAATTCATAAGTGGATATTAGACATAGAGCAAAGAATAACCTGCCTACAATCCTCAACCCCAAGAAGCAAGGAAAACCCTAAGAGAGACATACATGGACCCTGACTCCCAAGAAAGAGAAATAGACAAGAGCTCCTGAGTAAATTTGGAGTGTGTGGGGGGGGGCAGGGGGAAGTAGAAGGGTAAGTAGGGGAGAAAGGGAGAAGGGAGGAGAACATGGGGGATTAGAAAGATTTAGTTGGAGGAAGGACAGAGAGGGAGAGCAATGAAAGTGATTCCTTGATAGAGGGTGTCATTATGGGGTTAATGAGAAACCTGGCACTAGGGCCATTCTTAGGAATCCATAAGGATGACCCCAGGTAAGAATCTAAGCAATAGTGGCAAGAGTACTTTACCTTTGCCTGATAATGAGATTGATGACTACCTTAATTGCCATCATAGAACCTTCATCCAGCAACTGATAGAAGCAGATTCAGAGACCCACAGCTAAGCACTGGGCCAAACTCCTGGAGTCCAGTTGTAGAGAGGAAGGAGTGATGAGCAAAGGGGATAGGACTATGTTGGGGAAACCCATAGAAACAGCTGACCTGGCAAGTGGGAGCTCACTGACTCCAGATTGACAGCTTGGGAACCTGCATAAGATCTAACTAGGTACCCTGGATGTGAGTGACAATTGGGGGGCTTAGGCAGTTTGTGGGGCCACTGGCAGTGGAAGCAATAATTATCCCTAGTGCATGACCTAGGAGCCCATTCCCTATGGAAGCATACCTTGTTCAGCCTAGATATGGTGGAGGGCCTTAGTCCTGCCCCAAATGATGCAACAGACTTTGATGACTCCCCATTGGAGGCCTCACCCTTTCTGGGGAGTGGATGGGGGGGGTAGTTTGGTAGGGAGATGGTGGGAGGAATGAAAGGGTGGGAGGGAGAGGGAACTGAAATAAGATTGCTTTAAAAGTGAAAAAAAAATACAGTACTTCTTACCCTGCTTGTACATGATATTTAATATTGCCACTTGTGCAGGCACATGATAATAAGAATGAAGTTGATGAAGATCTTTTCCCATTCTGGGGGCTGCTGTTTTTGTCTTGTTGACTGTGTCCACCTTACAGGAGCTTCTCTGTTTCAGGAGGTCCCATTTATTAATTGATGATTTCAGTGTCTGTGCTACTGGTGTTATGTTCAGGAAGTAGTCTCCTGTACCAATTTGTTCAACAGTACCTCCCACTTTCTCTCTAAGAGGGTCAAGGTGGCTGGATTTATGTTGTGGCATTTGATCCACTTGAATTTAAGTTTTGGGCATAACAATATATATGGATCTATCTGCAGTCTTCTACAGGCCAGCATCCAGCTACACCAGTACCATTGTTTGAAGATACTTTCTTTTTTCCATTTTATAATTTTAGCTGCTTAGTCAAAAATCACGTGTTCATATGTGTGGGTTAATAACAGGGTTTTCAATTTGATTCCATTGGTCTATCTGTCTATTTTTGTGCCAACACCAAGATGTTTTCAGGACTATAGCTCTATAGTAGAGCTTGAAGTCGGGGATGGTGATGCCTCTGGAAGTTTGTTTATTGTTTTGGCTATCCTGGATCTGTTATTTTTCTATATAAAGTTGAGTATTGTCCTTTCAAGGTCTGTGAAGAATTGTTCTGGGATTTTGAAGGGTATTGCATTGAATCTGCAGATTGCTTTTGGCAAGACTACCATTTTTACTATGTTGATCCTACCTTTTCAAGAGCATGGAAGATATTTCCATTTTCTGGTATCTTCTTTAATTTCTTTCTTAAAGACTAAAATTCTTGCTATACATGTATTTCATTTGTTTGGTTAGCATTATTTTCTGTTGTTTGTGGCTATTGTAAAGGGAGATGTTTCTCTGATTTCTTTTTCAGCCCATTTATCACCTATATATCGTAGGGCTACTGATTTCTTTGAGTTAATCTTGTATCCTGCCACTTTGCTGAAGGTGTTTCTCAGCTGTAGGATTTCCCTGGTAGAGTTTTTTGGGTCACTTATTTAAACTATCATATCATCTGCAAATAGTATGACTTCTTGCTTTCCAATTTGTGTCCCCTTGATCTGTTTTTGTTTTCTTATTGCTCTAGCTAGAACTTCAAGTAAATATTGAAGAGATATGCAGAGTGGACATCCTTGCCTTGTTCTTGATTTTAGAGGATTGCCTTGTGTTTCTTTCCATCTAGTTTGATGTTGTCTGTTGATTTGCTGTATATTGCTTTTATTATGTGTAGGTATGTTCCTGTTATCCCTGATCTCCAACACCTTTATCATAAAAGGATGATGGATTTTTTTGATCATATGATTTTTCTTTTTCAGTTTGTTTATATGGTGGATTACATTGATAGATTTTTGTGTGTTGAATCATCCCTGCATCCCTGGGATGAAACCTACTTAATCATGGTGGATGATTCCTCTGATGTGTTCTTGGATTAGATTTGCCAGTATTTTATTGAGTATTTTTGCATCAATGTTCATGAGGAATATTGGTTTGTAGTTATCTTTTAGTTGTGTCTTTGTGTAGCTTGAGTACCAAGGTAATTGTAGCCTTGTAAAAAGTTTGGCAATAAACCTTCTGCTTCTATTGTGTGGAAAATTTTGAGGACTATTGGTTTTAGCTCTTCTTTGAATTTCTGGTAGAATTCAGCACTGAAGCCATCTTGCCCTGAGCTTTTTTGGGGGACTGGGGCGGGGGGACTTTTGATGTCTGCTTCTATTTCATTAGAGGTTATAGGTCTATTTAAATTGTTTATCTATTCTTGATTTAGTTTTGGTGATAGCTATCAAGAAATTTGTTCATTTCCTTTAAATTTCAAATTTTGTGTAGTAGAGGTTTTCAAAGTATGACCTGAAGATTCTCTGAATTTCCTCAGTGTCCGTTGTTATTTCCCTTTTCATTTCTAGTTTTGCTAATTTGCATGTTCTCTCTCTGCTTTTTGGTTAGTTTGCATAAAGGTTTGTCTATCTTGTCGATTTTCTGGAAGAATCAACTCTTTGTTACATTGATTCTTTGTGTTATTTTCTTTCTTTCTACTTTATTGATTTCAGCCCTCAATTTGATCATTTCCTAAGTTTACTACTCTGGGGTGAGTTTGCTTCTTTTTGTTCTAGAGCTTTCAGTTGTGGTGTTAATTACTAATGTGACTATCATCCAGTTTCTTCATGTGGGGCCCTTAGTGCTATGAACTTTGCTCTATGTAGTGCTTTCGTAGTGTCCCTTAAGTTTGGGTATGTTATGTCTTCATTCTCATTGAATTCTAGGAAGTCTTTAATTCTTTCTTTATTTCTTCCTTGACCCATGAATGGTGCAATTTTGCATTGTTCAGTTTCCATGTAGGGTTTCTGCAATCTGTGTTGTTATTGAATACTAACTTTAAAGCATGGTGGTCTGATAAGATACAGGGGGTTATTCTAGTATTTTTTTCTTTTTTTTTTTTAATCTGTTGAGGTTAGCTATGTTGCCGAGAATGTGGTCAATTTTAGAGAATGTTCCATGTGGAGTTGAGAAGAGGTATATTCTTTTGTGTTTAAATGTGTATTAAACTCAGTTGAGTTATAACTTCTGTTAGTTCTTTTGTTTCTTTGTTAAGTTTCTGTTTGGTAGTCCTGTTTAATGGTGAGAGTGGGGTGTAGAAGTCTCCCACTGTAAATGTGTAAGAGATTTTATGTGACATTTGAGTTTTAATAATGTTTCTTTTACAAATGTGGGTGCCTTTATATTTGGGGTATAGATATCAAAATTGAGACTTCATCCTGATAGATTTTTTTTCCTGTGAGGAATATGAAATAACCTTTTTTAATGTCTTTTTATTGATTTTAGCATGAAATCTAACTTGTTAGATATCAGATAGATACACCATCTTGTTTCTTGGGTTCATTTGATCTTTTCCCAACCCTTTATTCTGAGATAGATTCTGCCTTTGAAGATGAGATGTGTTTCTTGTATACAGCAGAAGGATGGCTTCTTTCATCCTATGCATTCAGCTAACCTTTTTTTTTTATAAGCAAGTGTCTTTTTATAAGCAAGGTAAGACCATTAATACTGAAGGAAATAAAGGACCATTTATTGTTAATTCTTGTTTGTTTTGGATTTATTGATGGTGGAGCTCCAGGTGCCCATTTGAAGGGAGGGTAGAGGAATTATATGAATGAAGGAAGGTCAAGATCATGACAAAGACACCCATAGAGACAGCTGCGCTAAGCTAGTGGTATTATGAGTAGATTTAAACTGCTTTTTCTTTTGGGTGTTGGTAAAGTGGGATTATCTATTGCCTATGTTTTGTGAGTGTAGTTAGCTTCAATTGGGTTGGAATTTTCCTTCCAGAACTTTCTGTAGGACTGAATTTGTGAATATGTATTGTGTAAATCTGGTTTTCTCATGGAATATTTTGTTTTCTCCATCTATAGTGATTGAGAGTTTGGCTGGGTAAAGAAGTCTGGGATGGCATCCATGACCTCTTAGTGTTTGTAGAACATCTATCCTGGACCTTCCGGCTTTCGGAGTTTCCATGGAGAAGTCAGGTGTAATTCTGTTAGGTCTTACTTGCCTTTACATGTTACTTGGTCTTTTCCTTTGGTGCCCTTAATATTCTTTTTTTATTCTGTATGTTTGGTGTTTTGATTATTATATGGCAAAGGGACATTTTTATTTATTATTATTATTATTATTATTATTATTATTATTATTATCATTATTATTATTATTTTGGTCCAGTTTGGTGTTTGGTAAGCTTCTTGTACTTTCAAAAGCATGTCCTTGTTCAGGTTGGGAAAGTTTTCTTCTATAATTTTGTTGAATATGTTTTCTGCACCTTTGAGTTTGGCTTCTTTGCATTCTTTTAAAGTTATTATTCTTATTATTGGTCTTTTAATGTTGTTCCACATTTTCTGGATATTTTATGTTAAGGATTTGTTAGATTTAAGATTTTCTTTGGTTATTGAATATATTTCCTCTAGTTTATCTTCAGTGCTTGAGATTTTCTTTTCCATCTCTTGTATTCTGTTGGTTTTTACATCTACAGTTCCTAATCATCTACCCAGCTTTTCTATTTCCAGTATTCCTTCTGTTTGTGTTTTCTTTATTGTATCTATTTATTTCAGTTTTCAGGTCTTGAACTGATTGAATTGTTTCCTTTATATGTTTGGTTTTTTGTTTGTTTGTTTGGTTGGTTGGTTGGTTGGGGTTTTTTTGTTTGTTTGTTTTTTTGTTTGGGTTTTTTTTTTTTTTTTTTTTTTTTTTTTTTTTTTTGGCTCTCCTTGCTTTGTTTAAGAAATTTGTTGATTTCTTGCAGTTTTTTTTTTTTTTAACGTTTGTCTTTTCCTCTATTTCTTCCAAATTTTGTATGTTTTTTTCTTTCATTTCTTTAAGGGGTTGTCTCATATCCTCCTTGGGGGCCTCTATCATTTTCATTAAATTGTTTTTAAGGTCATTCTCTTCTGCTTCATCTGTGTTGGTATGTTCAGGTCTTGTTAGTGTAGAGTTCCTAGATTCTGGTGGTGTCATATTGGTATTTCTATGGTTGAATGTGTTCTTGTGCTGTAGTCTTCCCATCCCTTCTTCCAGTGGGTGCAGGTGTGGTCTCTGTCTCTACTCTCCTTTCCAGGTGTGTGTAGGTGGGTCAGGAAGTACTTCAATATCAGTAACTTTGGATGGTCTGAGCTCTCTCTCAGGTGGAGGGTTAAGGGGGCCAAGACTCAAGCAGATGACCTAGGTGGGCCAAAACTGAGAGGAGTGCAGGCTCCAGACGGTCCTACAGAGGGTCCACTCAAGCAGAGGGTGTAGAGGGAAACAAGATGCAGAGCCAACCAAGGAAGTTCCAAGGAAATGATGGTGGTGTTGGACCTGAGCTGGCCCCAGACTCGCCTCAAGCAGAGGGCATGGGGGGGGGAGATTGGGATGTGTTTAATTTTTTTTAAGGAACTGTGCCCTGCAGAATTTTTGGTAAAAGCCACTAGACAAATCTGAAAGCTTGTAAGTCATGTATGATGATGTTCATGACTGATTCTGTAACTGACTTTAGACATTTTAAACTCTAGAATAATTAAATTTAATCTTTCACTAATGGAATAATTCAATTTCAACTGATCCTTTTCCTGCATGTTGGTAAGTTTTAACTGTCAAAATCATTGTCCTAAACTATTTAGTAGAAATGTACTTTAAGTATGCCCACTCATTTTTCTGTGCTATAGGTGTATTTTCATAGCTACTTTGTGTATACTTATGTCAAATAACTAGAGAAATGTGCACATATCTCCTTCATATGCACACATGACTATTTCAATCACCCCTTGTAAGTAAAGTCAGGAGCCAAAATAAAAGCAAATAGTTTTAGATTCATTGACTGTGTTCTGATTTTTGGTTTTTGAGACATGTTTCTCTGTGTAACAGCTTTATCTGTCCTGGAAGTTGCTCTGTAAACCAGGCTGTCCTCAAACTCACAGAGATCCACCTGCCTCTGCCTCCGGAGTGCTGGAATAAAAGGTTTGTACCTCCTCTGCCCAGCTAGTTTCAGCTTTAAAAAATATTTTATTGCTTTTTCAAAACATTTATGTATTTTGGTCATATTCATCATCTCTTCTACAACTCCTCTCAGATCCACCCCACCTTCCTACCCACCTAATCTCCTGTTCTCCATAATTTTTATTTTTAAACCCATTGAGTCCAATCTGTGTTGTTTAAATACTCTTGGCTGTGGTTGACCTTCTAGGGGTCACACCATTAAAGAAAACCAACTCTCCCTATCCTAGCAGCCATCAAATGCTAATAGCTTCTCAGTTAGAGGTGGAAATTCATTTCCAACTCCCCTCTACATGCTGGGATTTTGTCTAGCTTGTGATTACACAGGTCTTATGCATGCTTTCAGGACAACTGGGAGTTCATATGTGACACTGTCCCACTGTGTCTAGAAATCACTGTTTCCTTGTAGTTATCAACAGCCTGCAGTTCTAAAAAACCTTTCTAGCCCCTCTTCCTTGAAGTTCACTGAACTTTGATGAGACAGAGGTATATTCAGTTTTTTAATTTGCACATACAATACATTTAATTTTTAAGACAACTTCACTTTGAATATGTCACTGTTCCTAGTGATGTTTTGTAAAGCAAGACTTCTTCTCATGAAAAAAGTCTCTTATTCTAAGAAAGCATAAGGTCTAAACTAAGGGCCAAATTCTTGGTGCCTCTGCTGTATTTAATAAGCTGAGAATAATAATAGAAAAGACGTTCCCAACAATTATTCCCTTTGATCCTGACTTCTGCAGAACACTGCCTTTGGATACTGTCATAACTGAATTACTTCAAGCCTTCCCTGAAAATCTCCATGCTGAATTTCTTCAGAGCAGTGAACTTTGAGAATTCTGCCACTTAATTTCAACATTTCAAAACCCTGAGGTAATTTTCTCATTGCATATGTGGTAATGGAGAACAGAAGGACAGCTCCAGATGCTGAGGATTCATTTCTTTTCTGCTGGAAATTGCCTTGGAAAGTGAGCTACAGGCTGGGTGGAAGAGAGACACAAGCCATCTGGGGCCCTTAATTCAGTCTACATTCCAGGATGTGGAGGCTTCGATTTAGTATCAGATAATTTTTTTAAATGAAGGAGGGGTAAAAAGAAAGAAAAGAGAGAGATGAAAGGAGAGAGAGACAGAGAACTCTTTTATAGCTGCCTTGGATGTCCTCATCTAGAACTAAACCACGACTAAAATGAGAAGAAACCACTAAGGATGATGCCACCCTCCCGCAGCCTCTGACCCTTACACAAGACAAGGTTCAGGCCAATCTATGGTTACTGTAAGATCCTTTGTGGATCAGGGACTACCTCACACCAGGAGGAAAACATAAATTACACCAAAACTAAAACTAAGTTACACCAGTCAGAAAAAGCCTCACTATAGGTCTTAAGTTCTTAACTGTTAGTATTCAGGCATCTGTACTGGCCTGCCCTTGGGGTCCTGACACGTTATATCCTCAGCTGCAGCCACTAAGAGCACCACCTGTGATTTTTAAAAGGTGGACCTTACTTCTCTCTCTCTCTCTCTCTCTCTCTCTCTCTCTCTCTCTCTCTCTCTCTCTCTCTCTCTCTCTCTCTCTCTCCCTCTCTCTCTCTCTGTCTCTCTCTCTCTCTCCTCTTTTCTCCTTCTCTTTCTTTTCTGCCACTTTCCCCCCAGGGACTGCTCTCTGCCCTCCTTTCTGCCCCTTTCTCTTTCCTCTTCAAATTAACCTCCTATGTGAGCCTTGCTGCATGGCGTGACTTTTCTTCACAGCATTTTTAGATAAATTACAGAGTTAATGCTATCCTCGATCAAAACCTAATCTCCTACTTTGCCTAGGGTTAAACTCCTGATGAAGATTACCAACCCATCTTCAGTGTGGGCATTCTGGTTGGTAGTTTGATTATGGAAATTTATATTAACATGAAGCCTATCCAAACACTGTCAAGATTCTGACTGAAGAAGAAAAAGGGAAGAAATCATTACATTTCCCATGTTTGGGAAATTATATGCAAAGTGAGAACATTGCTTTCTTTTGTCACCCATGATAGCTAAATGTGGACACTCATTGTGCATTGTCACCCTCTCAAACTCTGAAAGGAATTCTAGAGTATATGACAGCTTCTCACATGCTGGTCCTGAGGTCATAAGAGTGGGAAAGCTAGCCTTGCCCCTCATCAGCTGCAGCACTCAGAAGAATGGTCCCTACGCCATGACTGGGCAACACAGTAGACTTGACCCTGGAGGTGTAGGTGTGACAGGTTCTATCCTGAGGACATGAAAGCAGGAGAACTGGTTCAGCCCCTTGCTCACTGCTGCAATGGGTGAACTCACCAGGGCAATACAGAAAAGTTCATTCCCATAGTGATGACAGAGGTGAAGATGGAGGTTTCTGGGCCACCAGGCCCCATAGCTGATTAGCCCCAAATAAGCACACGGAGGCATATTAATTATTAAACTGGTAGCTGGTGGCTTAGGCTTCTTATTGGCTAGCTCTGCCTTAATTATTAACCCATTTCTATAAATCTATGTATTGCCACGAGTCTGTGGGTTACCCATCATCCTGCATGTTACTCCTTGGGCAGCATGGCATCTCTTCAAGGCCTTTCTCTGCCTTCCTCTTCTCCTGGTCTAGTAGTCCTGCCTATCCTTCCTGTCTGGCTACTGGCCCAAATAGTGTTTTATTTATCAACTAATAAGAGAAACATATTTACAGAAGGACATCTCCTCTTTTCTGTCTAAATAAAAATAAAGGTTTTTAGTTTAACATAGTAAAATTATATGTAACAAAAGTTGTCAAGTAAAAACTATAGTTAATATTTAATCCATTAACATTTGGCAAAATATTAAGAAAATGTTCTATCATCTATCCTATCTTTGTGAGTCTAAACTTTTATATGTAACTTATCTTTATCATAACTAATGAAACCATAACTATCTGTCTTCAACTTCATCAAAGACCACAGAAGGGTAATATATAAACTCTAGAATTGACAGAGACATCTCACTGCTTGGACAGTCACCCAAAAGTCTTCTGTAGATAGCTATTGGTTCTAGGTACCAAGTTCAGGAAACAAAAGGACATAAGACTTGAGCTTTTAAATGAATAAAAAGGAAAACTCACAGCCCATCTATAGTACCACAAAAGTCTTTTATAGAATTAAATTTCTTCACACAGCATCTCAAAGAAAGAAATTAGTAGTTTTCTTTTATAATCATCTGTGAATGAGGTTGAGAAAAGACAATTCCTTATTCAAGCTGACATTCAGAAACTTTGTAGACATTATATCATATTATAAGCTGAAGAATCCATGATTTATTCACATATGTTCTGTGCTGCAAAATTACTAGATCCATAGAACAGCTCATGTGGAGAGTTAAGTGCTTTAGAGAAAGCAAAGATTTATTACTCTGTGATTTGAGAGGTCAGGATAAGAGAAAGAAATCCATTCAGTGTGAAATGAGCCCGTGGGCATTCTCTTTTAATTTTGTAACTGAAAAATCTGAATAGAGATGTTTTTAAGCATGGTAATTATTTTTCATATTAAGCCCATTCCTCTTTGCGCTTGTCTTCTGAAATAAAATTCAACATAAATTTTCATGCCTCAAGGAGAAAGCATCTGAGAGTAGATAGATGAGTGTGTTATCTTGGAGTATCAGAATTACTTGCCTTCTCATTCAGAGGATAATTAAGTGATTTTTTTTTCATTTTATATTTTCAGCTTCTTTGTCAAAAATTAAGTGTTCATAGGTGTGTTTGTTGATATCAGGGTCTTCAATTCGATTCCATTGGTTTACCTGTCTTTTTTTTTTTTTTTTTTTTTTTTTTTTTTTTTTTTGCTAATACCAAGCTATTTTCATTGCTATAGCTCTATAGTAGAGTATGAAGTATGAAGTCAGCGATGGTGATGCCCCCAGTGTTTTGGCTATGCTGGGGTTTTGTTGTTGTTGTTGTTTCCCATATGAAGTTCTTTCAAGGTCTATGAAGAATTGTGCTGGGATTTTGATGGGGATTGCAATGAATCTGTAGATTACTTTTAGTAAGATTTCTATTTTTACTATGTTGATCTTACCTATCCAAGAACATGGGAGATCTTTCCATTTTCTGATTATCTTCTTAAGTTTCTTTCTTTAAACATGTGAAGTTCTTGTCATACAGGTCTTTAACTTGTTTGGTTACAGCTACACCCAAGATATTTTATTCTGTTTGTGGCTATTGTAAAGAGTGATGTCTCTCTGATTTCCTTCTCAGTCCATTTGTCATCTGTATATAGAATGGCTACTGTTTTTTGTTGTTGTTGTTGTTGTTGTTTTGTTTTAATTAATCTTATATCCTGCTATGTTACTGAAGGTGTTTATAAGTTTTGGAGTGCTCTGGTAGAATTTTTGGGGTCACTTATGTAAACTATCATATCATCAGTAAATAGCAAGAGTTTGACTTCTTCTTTTAAAAATTTGTAGCCCTTTGATCTCCTTTCGTTGTCCTATTGCTCTAGCTAGAACTTCGAGTACTGTGTTGAATAAATATGGTGAGAGTGGACAGCCTTGTCTTGTTCCTGATTTCAGTGGGATTGCTTTGAGTTTCTCTCCATTTAGTTTGATGTTGGCTATTGGGTTACTGTATATTGCCTTTATTATGTTTAGGTGTGTTCCTTGTGTCCCTGATCTCTCCAAGACCTTTATCATGAAGGGTTATTAAATTTTGTCAAAGGCTTTTTCAGCATCTAATGAGATGATCATATGGTTTTTCTTTTTCTGTTTATTTACATGGTGGATTACATTGATGGATTTTCGTATGTTGAACCATCCCTGCATCTCTGGGATGAATCCTGCTTAGTCATGGTGGATGATTTTTCTGATTTGTTCTTGAATTGGTTTGCCAGTATTTTATTGAGCATTTTTGCGTCTATGTTCAAAAGGAAAATTGGTCTGTAATTCACTTTTTCAGTTGTGTCTTTGTGTGGTTTGAGTGTCAAGGTAACTATAGCCTCATGACCAGTGTTTGGCAATGTTCCTTCTGTTTCTATTGTGTGGAGCACTCTAGTGAGTATTGGTATTAGATCTTTGAACATCTGGTAGAATTCTGCACTGAATCCATCTGGGCTTGGGCTTTTGTTGGTTGGGAGACTATTGATAACTGTTTTTATTTCCTTATGGGTTACAGGTATATTTAAGTTGTTTACCTATTCTTGATTTAATTTTGGTATGTGTTACTTATCTAGAAACATTGTCCATCTCCTTAAAGTTTTCCAATTTTGTGGAGTACAGGTTTTTGTTATGAGCTGATGAGTCTTTAAATTTCCTCAGTGTCTATTGTTGCATGCCCCCTTTCATTTCTGATTTTGTTAATTTGAAGGTTTTTTTTTTCTCTGTCTTTGGTTAGTTTGGATAAAGGTTTGTCTATTTTATTGAATTACAATTCTCATAATTTCAATTAACCTCTCACTTGGACTCACTTGGGCAGGCTCTGGTAGTCACAGGTCTGTCATTCCTCTGCTCCACATACCTCACAGTCATTCTGGCAGCCACCAAGCCTCATTTTCTTCCTTGAGAAGACACAAAGATGCCCTCCACCCCATATTAACACAGGGTCTGGTCCTTTCCATAATCCAGTGCAAGGATCCCTCCATCTGGCTCGAGTTCATCATGCCAGCAGGTTGGTCACATGCATCCATATTCAAAAAATTTTAAATGAAGAGTGCATGATTTAGTGCATTATGTGGAGACTGGGGCACAACTCCCCTTTCCTTATATTTTAAATTTGTGTTTTCAAGGAGCTATGGGCACGCTCCACAATTCCTTGTCCTTGAGGATTATAAGGAATGCCTGCTTTGAGATCAATTTTCCATTGGGAGAAAAATTGCTGAAATGCTTTACAAGTATAACCAGATCCATTGCCTATTTTTATAATTTTTGGAACTTCCACTTAAGCAAAACATTTTAAATAGTGACTTATAACATGCTTAGTGGCTTCTCCAGTTTGTGCAGTGGCCATTAAGCAGCCTGAATAGGTGCTGCCACGTGTATATATTTTAATTTACCAAATTCTGCAATGAGTAATATCCACTTGCCATAAATGATTAGGAAGCAGGCCTCATGGATTTACTCCAAAATAGTAATAGGTAAATATTGTGGGCACACATCACATTGTTTGACAATTTGATGAGCTCTCTCTCTAGTTAAATTGAATCGCTTTCTTAGACTTTTGTTGATGAAAATTATCTGACTGCTGAGCTAGTTCTACCTGCGATAGAGCGACCATTTTTGTTAATCTATCAGCAGACTCATTATCTTCAGTCAGTGGGCCAGTAAGCAGGTGATTTTCTTTGATGAATGGCATTTTGAATTTGCTCAAACAGTATTCTAACCTGATCATTACTAGTTCCAATGTATGGAACTGTCTGTATTGCTTGAAGAGCTCTAAAAACATAATGACTACCATATATGTTAAATGAATCATTCACTAGAAGCTGAAAAAAATATCATAACTCGACTATTTGAGCTGAAGCTGGAGCTGTCTGTACTACATAATCTCTACCATCAATAACATAAGCCACTTTCCCATTAGAAGAACTATCACTAAAAACTAACATAGCATTTTTACAGGATTACTCCTTACAGTTTTAGGGACTATAAAAGCATGCATTAGTGCAAATTGTAACAGTCTATCAGTTTTCTCCCGAAATTGAGCAAAAGCAATTGCCTATGAACCACTGTTTTGAAATCAGCTTGTTGTTTGGTATAGGGAACATGTATTATTCTTGGTTCTCTGTCAAAATATCTCCTAGATTCCACACAGCACTTCTGTAGCATACAAGCTACTGCTTCATAATAAGGATGTTTACCCACTTTGGCTGGGGAAACAGGTAGGTGCAACCATAATAATGGTCCCCTTGCCATAAGTCAGAAGTCAGGCTGTGCTACATGGGAAGTATATAAGCCTCCTATGGTTTTGCATAGTCAATATAGCATATTTTCTGATGCTGGATTGCATTCTCCAACTGTAGGAGATCTTGTCTACCCGCATTAGTTAATTGTCTAGGTGAATTGGGATCACTGTCTCCTTTTGCATAAAGGTTTCAAATCTTCAGTAAATGCTTTTAAAAAAAGTATATAAACACTGAAAATCTTCCAATAACTTCTGAAAATCATTCAAAGATTGAAGCTATCTTTCCTAATTTCTAATATTTGAGGCTTAATTTCTTTAGAATATAACATATGTCCCAAATAACTTTTGAAAATCACTTAAAGTTTGTGAATAGTCTTTTCTAATCCTACCTGTAAAGCTTTCATTAACTGGCATGGTCTTACTTGCATTTACACAGACACCTTTCTAGGTGGGGCCTAATAGGGATGCAGTTCCCTGAGGCTTCTTCTCAATAACTTTTCTCAAATCATTGTATTAATTTTCATTTCCCTGATTTCTTTTTAATCACAAAAGTAAGAGAATCTCTGTATGGTCTCCTCTGCTAAACTCTGTTGAACCATCCATACAGACTCCTTTGGCTCTAGGCCATGCTGACTTACACCATTTCCCGCCAACCCGCTCTGGGAGCCAGCTGTGCACCAACCTTTCCTGTTAAGGTACTGTCTGACCATGTGCCCTTTTTGACTATATCCAAAGCAATTCAAGTAGTTCCTTTTGTTAGGATTCATGCATTCACTATCACACTTCATACACACATGTGGCCATGCCATACATATAAAGCATACATACATCTTTCAGCTCTCCTTTTCCCTGGGCCATGATTAGTTTGTTGAAATGAAATGTCCTAAACTAAAATCTCTTGTAATACAGCAGCTATAGCTCACCTATGAGTATATGAGCATCCAAAATCTGAACTCCAATTTTATCTATGTCACCTTTTTTTTTCCATAAGGTCTTAAAACAGTTTCTGACTGGCTACATTAATCTGCATTTTCCATACACCTGGCTGGCATCAGCCACAGTAGCAGCTCCTAAGACTGAGGGTGTCTAGGCTTGGCCCTTCCCTCCAGGGACTGGGCCCTCTAGAGGCCTTGACTCACCTTTGCCCCCTGGGCCAGGGCTGGCCCACCCCAGATCACTTGTGGCTGCAGCTGCTTGAAAAGCCAACAACCACCATTGCAGCAACTCTGAGTTCTTGGCACCCACAGGTCCTGCTGACCTATCACATATTCAGAGCTGCACCTTAGCTTTCGCAAGCCCCAGGGCAGCTCTGAGACAGCTGAGGCGGTGACTTCTGCAAGGGGGAAGAATCCTTGTAAAACTTAAAATTCTAAAAATTTCTGTATTTGCTTCTGCTTTACTCCAGCTCTCCTGGCTATTAATACACCGAAGTAAATATACAACCATCTGACTAATAATTTTCTGTCTCATATCTACACACACACACACACACACACACACACACATATATATACATACATTTTTACTCTCAAGGTTAACTCACTCACTTCTTTATCATCTGGCTAATAATTCTCTGTTTCACATCTACAATTCTATGCATTTTTATTACAGAGGCTAACTCACCACATTTCACTTCTTTATCATCTGACTAATATTTTCCTGCTTCATACAATTATCTGTGTCCTATTTCTACAATTATATACAATTTTACTCCTGACTTACAACGTTCACTTACCACACTTCACTTCTTTTCTCTAAGCACTCTCTTCACACTTGTACACCTGACGTGTCTATTCCTCTGAAGTGTCCATCACTTCTGCCCCCAGTACTCAATCCCACATTCAGGCGCCATATGTCAGAAGCGGGACTGTAATCAGAGCCAGCCGAGCTGCCCCAGGTTCATACCTGAGTGGGGATGTGTGGATGAGAGAATGGCTAGCTAAAAAGGGTTAAGAACAGACACAAGGTAGCTGTCAGGAGGGCAGATTCAATCCATACTGAATGTGCCCCAAGTTTATTCATACCCTATTTTATGTATTCAACCAACAGTGAGGACAAACGGCAGAAGACTTCTATCATCATGTATAAGGGGCAAAGAGACTTACTTCCCTTAATCTTCCAGGTATTGTGTAGCCACACCTGTCATCCAGCCTTCAGGGTCAAGAGTAACCACACAAAGGCCCAAACCTATTGTTATTTAGATAAGAGACATTCCCTACCAAGGCCAGAACATCTTGTAGCTGCCAAGCTGATGTCTTATGGACAATAAGACAGATTTGAGCTCTAAGAGCCCTCAGCAAGATGGTATGGACTTCTTTTCATGAGTCCTGACAGATAATGCAAACCATTTACCCACTAAAGAACATTATTTCCAGCTTTTTGACTATCACAAATACAGATGTCATGGGTGTTTACATAAAGGTTTTTGTGTGAGCATAAATTACAGTTTCTCCAGGGTAGATACACAAAAATGTAACCACAGTTTTGTAAGAAACCTTTCACCAGAGCACCTGTAAACACTTCATATTCCCACCAGCAATGTGCAAGGGACCCAGTTTTTTCCCATTTCCTCATTGAACATCTAGGCCATCACTGTATTTATTCTATCTGTTTTGACAGATGTATAATACTTTATTGTTATTTTTGCTTTCACTTCTTTAACAGCTGAAATGTGCTTATTTACCATCCGCACATCTTCCTCAGGGAAATATCTGTCACATCAATTGTTTTCTTAATTGGTTCTATTGTTTTGTTGGATTTCCTTCCTTTTTGCTTTCTTTCGCTACTATTACAGTACTAAGGGTCAAAGCCACTCAATAGGTAAATGCTCTGTCACTGAGTTATGCCCCCAGCTCTAGTGTGTGTGTGTGTGTGTGTGTGTGTGTGTGTGTGTGTGTGGCATATGTGTGTTGGGGGGTGTATATGTGTGTGTGCAGGTGCATGTATCTGTTCATGAACTGAGGCAGGAGGAGGCTGTTAGAGCCCTTCTCTATCTCTGTCTCCCTTATACCTTTGAGCCAGGGTCTCTCACTGAAACTGGGGCAAGGTTGTAGCCAGAAAATCCCAGCAATCTTCCTTTCTACACAAAGATGTGGGGGAGGAGGGTGGGAGAGAGAGAGAGGTGGTGAGGTGAGACAGGAGGAAGTTGGAACACACCAGGGTTACAGTGGCACACACAGGCACTCCCACCTTTTCATATGGATGCTAAGATCTCAACTCATGTTGTAGTGACTGTTACCAGGCATACTTACCCACTGAGCATCTCTCCAGTCTCTCACGTTTATTTTTTAATGTTGAGCAATATGAGCTCTTCAAACATCCTAGGCAGAGGAGCTGTATATTCCATGTGGTTTGGAGTCCTGTTCACCCTGTCTTTGGCTACCTTTTCACCTCTTCAGGGATTCTCAAAGCAAGTTATTAGTTTTTATCAGTCTCATTTCCTAGGTTTTGTGTTTGTGGATTATCCTTCCACTGTCAGTTCCTAAGACTCAAGGTTTTCTCCTGTGTTCTTACTGTAATTTCACAGCTTCAATTTAAGTCCCTGACCCAATGTATTTGTAAAGTGTGGCATTGTAGTTGCTGCTCATGTTTTTGCCTAGGGATGTCTCACTATTCTGGCAGCATGTACAGAAAAGGCCATCCTTCTTCAATGAATTTACCTTTGCCCCTAAGAGTTAGTGGGCCATATTAATCTATTCCTGGTTCTACATTCTGTTGCATTGACTTAAGAATACCATTCCCATGTCTACTACAGCCATAAGGCAAGACTTATGGGCAGAAAACAAATGAGTCCTTTCCCTTTTTATTTTAAATCTTTGAGCCATTCAAAGTCCTTCCATCCAGAGATCATTTTGCTTTTTTTTGAAAAATTACCACATCTACATTTTTAATTGTATTCAATAGAACACTGAACAGCCTAAAATGGTTCTCTAGACCATAGTTTTTGAACTGAAGTAGAAATATTACTATATTATCCTATAAGTATATATTTTTAAAGGAAGAATTATTTCTGTAAATAGCTATACACAAAGATAGTACAGTGGACTCTTGTCTACCCATTCAACTTTACATGCTAACCTTAGAACTTTACTCCAATAAAATTCTATACCCAAGTCCAGCTTGAGTTATTGATCTTATTTTATGAGAGTATGGGTGAGGGTTTATTTACAGGAGTATGGGTGACTCCAGAAGAATCAAAACACATAAGAGATATTTTGTCTTCAGTGCCATTTTTCATCTTAGGGGAGGACAGGGGGGGAAAGGGATTCAAGGGAGGAAGAAGAAGCAAAGTTGGGGACTTTTGTTGGTCCTCCTTGCCTACTAATAGAATAAGAACATCTGAAGTGTTAGCCCAGCATTATCAATGTTATTTCTTTGTTGAAAATTCTGATGGCCTGGAGTTCAACTTGAATTTTAGAAGCAGTTGCCTTTAATTCAAATCTATAATTTGGTTAAATCTATAATTTTAAGTTATTATGCCTAATTCCACCCAGCAGACAAAATTGAAAACAGCTTGCATGTATTAATAAATAAATATAATGGTCTAATATGCACTTGTCTGATGGTGAATAAACATTTAACTATCTGAATCCATCAGTCATTGGCTATAGGCTGTCCAGCTCAGGAAAAAGAATGCAGATGGTATGATCTCCAAGATGGGGAATTCCCATCAGCCTGAGGATGTCAACAGCGCTATTCACCTGGGGCTTAAAGAGCCACATAGCTGCATTAAAAGTAGAGCAACCTAGTACTGGAGAGATGGGCCAGCAGAGGACTGGAATTTCATTCCTAGCATTCACACATCATGTAACTCCTCAAAATCATCCAGGGCTCCAGCTTCAGAGGAATGCAGTGTGTCTGGTCTCCGCAGCCACCTGGATTCATATGCACAGCCCTGCATACATAAAAATTTTTAAAATAGTTGTTGATCTCATTATCAGGGAAGGGCATTTATGGTAGCCTTTCCACTATTGCTCAAATTGTTAGTTGAAGTCAGTCTTGTAGGTCTCTAGACATTTCTTTAGGTTCAGTTTTCTCTTCAAACCAATAATGGCTTCCTCTTTTATGCTCTCTCTCTTCTCTCTCTCTCTCTCTCTCTCTCTCTCTCTCTCTCTCTGTCTCTCTCTCTCTCTCTTTTCTGTCTTCTATTCCTACGGGAGCTGGGATCAACATGTAAAATAAAATAAAATAAATAAGTAAATAAAAAGAAACAAAAAAGTTTTTAATTAAATAAAAATATTTTAAATTAAAAAATTGTTAACATTCAACATAATGGGTTGATTTTTGAAGCTGTGGACTACCCTAGAGCTACCTACCTTCTACATAGTGATGTCTGATGTGTTCAAGACTAGCCTAGTTACTTGAGGGGCCAAGATGAATGCACCAGGGGTGTCTGTCATCCTCTTCCTGGAAATGTCCTTGTGAGACATAGTACACAACTGAAAGCATCTTCTACTTGTTGATTATTTGTGGAGCTCAGAAATTCTGCATCCTGAACCACCTGGAATGAGTGGGTTGGTTTCTGGTTTACTTGTTATGGTGTTACTGAATCAATCATATAAAATGTTTTTCTATGTATCTGGGACTACTCAGCCAAAAGTAAAAAAAAAAACTACTACTCCTTTAACTAAGAAAAGGCAATAGGACTCAAAGACTCAGAAACCCTGACTACTTAGAAAATGTGAACATCTGCCCAATTTCTATTTCCTGCTACCTTTAGAATTAGACAGGAAAGTCATTCGGGTTCA
Organism: Phodopus roborovskii; assembly: GCF_943737965.1. Taxonomy (NCBI): domain Eukaryota; kingdom Metazoa; phylum Chordata; class Mammalia; order Rodentia; family Cricetidae; genus Phodopus; species Phodopus roborovskii. Next base: position 14,208,342 of record NW_026125391.1, read on the forward strand.
GTCTTTGAAGGGAATTACTATAAAACCTACTGGTCTACTTAACTACCCTAGTCACTACCAGAGAATGAACATAATTGATTCCTTTGGTGAAGATAAAAGCCCCCTTAAGGTCTCAACATGATACTTCAAGGCCCAGACACTCTGTCTCAGCACACAGGAAGGGGAACAGAACTTTGAATAGATAGTACCTCAACCTCATAGCATTTAAAACCTACATTATCGAAAAACCACAGATTCTCTTGTGAAATTATTGTTGTGCTTTTCCCCCCACAAAGACCCATTTCTTATAAGCTTTTCAGTGGGCTTCCTCCCCATAAACCAGCTGCAGAACAAGCTCAAAGGTTATCTGAGTGTCATACCTGCTGAATACCTCAAGACCATCACGTCCAACCTTTAAAGGAGAGGATGTGCAGGAAGGAAGTTGGATGCAAGCCTGATGTTAGCACCAGAGTTTTTCCATGTACTGTTTATTTAAAGCACTTTGTTTGGGTTTCTGGGAAATGCATTGTTTTCTAAATGAGCTCTTTCTAGTGTAAGATAATACTTAGTTGCTTAGCACTATTCTAAGTTTGGGAAGCACTTTTGTAAGAAAATGAATTCTCAACAGGCCCAAGGAAATTACATGGAGGAAATTTTTGCTCAGCTCTAGGCCATGTGAGATGGGCGACCTTTCGACAGACTTTGCTAAGTCCAGGGCCTCTAGACACAGAAATAGTTCTCCCTAACACCAGCATTGCTACCTCTTCAGCCCAGGCCATGAGTACTGTTCTCATGCTCTGGCAATAACAAAATGTTCAAGGTTGTATCACCAAAGTGGGCGTGAGCAAGAAAAAATAAAAGAGCTCAGAAATCTTAGGGTGTTTAAGCTGAGAACAAGGAAAACCTCAACATAATTCAGACTGACAAGTATGACAAATTGAACTGCAGTTTAAGTAACTACTTGTATGACTTATGCAGTTGTCCAGAAAAGAGACACTGAGTTAGGCATGTTGTCCATTAAGGCAGACCTGTGCATCACCCACTCTGAGACTCCGTCCTGGAATTCATTGGCTACGACAACTAGCTATGCCTCTTTGTAGACGTGATGTCCTTCGTTGGGAATCACAAGACTCCTGCTACTCTTCTTGGGCAGATCTAGGACAAGCTAATTTATATTCAGAATTGATTTAATGTTCACTAAGCTGTAGCATTAGAAAAGACATTTTTTTTTAATTTCTTCTAAGACACTGAAGCAAGACACTGAAGCAAGCTACTCAAAACTAAGCTGATTATACAGACCTCTTATAGGGTTGGTTTACTTTAAAGGCTCTATCTGAAATATTCATTAAAATCATCACTAATTTCACTCAGCAGATTTTATGTATCAGCTACAATAGTAAAGACACTATTTGGAGTGATACAGAATAGAGATATAGCAGTAAATAAAGTCCTTGTTAAGCTTAAATTCTAACGTTGGAGATGATAGTTGAACATGATCTCAGGTACTGATAAAAGTTTAGGAAACAGGGCTGAGGATGAAGTTACATGGTAGGGTGCTTCCCCAGCACAGACGAAACCCTGGGTTTAAGTCTCAGTGCAACCCCCCATACACGTACAAAAGATTTAGAAAATGTATATAATAAGGTAAAGTATGGAGTGTGGCAAAGGACATGGGTTTGGGGAAGTGTCATCATTTTAGACAGACTCTTTAAGTCTGTGAATATTTAAATGGGGATATGAAAGAAAGATAAGCAAGAGAACAGAGAGAAATTAAGATGGAGATCAGCTTGTGCTAAGACTCCATGGCAGAAAAAAAAATCTGTACTTAAAGACGAACTAGAATCCAGTGTGGCTAGAGCCCAGCGAACAAAACAATGGTAGGTGAGAATAAAGGCAAAGTGGCCCCGTGTGGGAAACAGAAGATCCTAAGGGCCAGTTTACATTTAAACACTGTGCTTATATGAATATCTGGTGTGAGTCAGCAAAAATATGGCTGACAGCAGATATGAGCAGGGTGTGGTCAGACGGGGAAATCTATGAGGCAGCACAAAATGACTGATGCCTGATATCTGCAGGATTCCAAAATAAACAGTTACATAATCTGTTACAGAACTACTTTTAGTAGAGTGCCCCTTTTGTGTGACTCTACATGAATATGGTATTACTATTGGAGGCCAGAGCCTTTGTCTTTGCCAGCCTGCCTATATGTGTTTGTCTGTAGGCCTATAGGCCTGCCACTGTGTAGCCTGAGGGTCACCTGGCCCTGTGCAACCCATATGAACTGACGTGTATCTGGATGCTTGCCAGTGGCTGCCTATTTAGTGGCCTTAATCTGGAATGGATAAAGTCTCTCTGAATTCTCTTCAACCTTCTAGTTTCCCATGACTCTCTTCCTTTCCTAGCATGGACCCTGGCCAGACCATGCCTGGGCCTGGAAACCACAGTTAGAACATATAATCAATGTTCACTCAATACTCATCCAAGAGCAGTGTTATTGTACATTCACTGAGTACTCATTCAGAAGCAGGCCTATTGTACATGTTTTCTGGCACAGAGGATTTCAGTGAACAGTCATTCTTTGAGGCTTTATGGAAAGCTGTATCTTCCCCATGCTAGTCAGTCCATCAGTGTGTGCTTGGAAAATCTTGTAAAGCAATTGGGGAATTTAAGAAAAGCCACAACTGGACACATTCATTAAGCAAGCCTAAACGGTAGGATTAGCTCTTAGCACCTTTAAAGACTTGGCCTAAGCAATGTTCTTTCCAGTTGACTAATGAGACCTTCTTAGACCGCAGGCCAGAAGACTGAGCCTCACTGTTGTGAGATGCTTTTCCAAAGTTTACAAGAGTGGCATAAGGATGTTTGTCAGGGAAGCTTCCCTACCAAATAAAACTATAAAATCTCAAAGGAAAAGGACAATAGCAGCAGATAAGCCAGGACCCAAGTAGTTCATTGATTTCTTGCCAGATATCCCTTTCATTGTCTAAGGGAAATGATTCCAACCCAAAAAGAATGCTCCATAGTGTCTGCTTCTTAGATATGAGAAAATCAGTTCAATGTGAATTCGAGGTTTCTTTCAAATTCATGAAATTTCCAGTTCATCTTTTACTTTGCTGTTGTGTTTAAGAACCTATTGATGGAAAAGGTGATGTCCTGTTATTTCCTTTGCTTTTTTATTTTTAGCCAGATGGAAAGAGTAAATATAGTGGGGATAGCTTGTTTTTCAATTCCAATGAGCTCTGATTCTCTATTTTTAATTTTAATGATGTTTTCCAGTAGAAACAGAACTGTTCTTGTGGGTCCTAAGCCCTTGCCTGGCAGCCACACCACTCAGAAGGGAATTACAAGTTTCAAACCAGAAAGGGAAAAGAAGTAGTGGCGATCTGAATACAGCATTCCTTTCTGGTTTTTCACTTCTTCATATTTTACTGAGACTCCTTTCTCCTCCTGAGGCTTCAGTGACGTCACAGCAGGAGGTTAATCCACCCAAACTGGGAAGCTACATCTAGGAACAAATTGTGTTTTCACATTAAAAAAAAAAAAAAAATTTCCCTTCAAAGAAATCAGAGTATATTTCAAGCATATTACTCAGAATGCTCCACTCTTTCCATGCAGAAGAAGAAAATAGTTCTGTATCCTTGGCTCTTTGTTTAAAAATGAAAGAACATCTATAAAGTACTGGTGATTTGAGCCTGATATTAAAGGCCAGGAGGGGGCTGAGAATGAGCATGGGGCTTCTTGCTGGTCAGCACAGGACACAGACAGATGGAACAGTGTACTTCTATCTGCAAGCTAAAGATTACAACCAATTTTGATTTGGAAAGAAAGTTGACCGCAGCCTGAAGCACTTTCCTTCCTGGATCCATTCCCTTCTCTGTCTATGAATAGCAGTGATGCTGAGCCCAGGCTGATCCTGGCCTTTTGTTCTTATTAGCCTGACCTTAAGTGTCAACCTGATAAGGCAGCCTTCTCATCCCACCGCAGCTGACAGCCTCATGGTCCTGACATGCCTCCTTCCACGGGGAACTTTTCTGTTGAGGCTTTCTTTCTCCTATTAGTCTCTGCTCAGCATGGATCCATTTTCCTTGACCACCATTTACCACATCTACATGACACTCTGTTCCCTCCAGGCCTGTAAATATGCTTCCCTTAGAACACCCTAATTAGAGCATTTTGGGCGGTAACCATACCCCATGAGACGGTTTAGGGCTTGCATATCACAAAGTTTCTTTCTACAGCATCCACTTTACAAATGTGTCAATGGTATCTGTTGGCATCTTATTTAGCAGGTCCTCCTGAATCCCAGTTCTTACCTCCAGTGACAAATAGTGACATTTATTTATTTATTTATTTATTTATTTATTTATTTATTTATTGCCTAATAATGATTCTGTCCCAGTGATCAGCTTTTGTCCCACCTCTCCCAACAGGAATGCCTCTGTGGTAGGGCTGACTGTGCAGAAGGCACATTCTCCACCACACACTTTAGAGAAGGGAAACAGACCTCCTAATGTGGGGGTCAAAAGTCCCACCTGAAGTGTGGTTGTGAAGTGAAACACTCCCAAGCCACCCACTCGGAGCCCTAACCACCCTCCATTCACAATGACTATTCACTGTTTTCCAGAGCTATGCAGTTCAGTGTAGCTGTGACCCCAAATTAGAGGAGCCACTGAGCATTTATGATATAGCCACTCCATACAGATATGCAGTCAGTGTGGAAATATCCTAGTGCCTAAGATAGAATTGGGGAAGGAGATACTAGTAATTTTTTAATTAAAATAACATTTTATGTGGTTTGACGTATTATTAAAAAACAATCTATCTCTTTTCCTTTATTAAATGTAACTGATAGACATTCTTAAATTATATACCTGACTCATAGTTTTTTGTTTGTTTGTTTGTTTGTTTTTCACTTTGGAACAGTGATGTTCTAGAGAGCTCTGGGCCTCCAAGGGGTTGGAACAGGGCAGAGGCTTCAGGTCTGTGCTAGAGCTGACTACCAAGTCCTCGAAGGATTTTATCACCTCCACAGTCACAGAGAGGGCCACAGGTTACTAATCCACAGAGCATCGATCCAATTCATATTTTATGTCAAGTGACAAAAATGCAGCTTCAATGACTGCTAGCAGTTGTTAAGAAAAGGGTGTGTTGTTTTCAATGTATTATGGCTCGCTGCTCCAAGTCGTTTGCACTCTAGGTATTTGTGTAAGAAAATGAGCCCCCATTGCACCTCCTGGAAGTGGCCAAGAGCTCCTTAAGGAGTGTGTGACATTTCCTCACAGTGGTCATGCAAGTTGCCAATGAACCATGCATGCGAAGTGCTGGTAACCATGTTACAAGAACAGAGATGAAAATAAAAATTCAAAGTGAGGAAATTCTCTGATTGGGTGAATTTCATTTTACGCTTTACCTACAAAACGACAGACCATGGCATGTCTTTTGCTTCCCCTGTCTCTTTTACATATTTGCTACTTCAATCTTCTCTGATATCTGGCATAGTGTGAGTGGAGATAAACCTCCACTGCCTGTAATTTAGTGTGTTTATCTAATGAATACATTCTGATCTACTGGGCTTTTTTTAATCTGTGAATTGTCCAGAAAGTGATTCCTCTTGAAGCTGTATTGTCTAATAGATATTAATTATGTTAACTTATCCGGAGTTTTAATGAGTAAAAATTAATGCAAGAAAATTCTACACAGTCAGAAAATTCTATGTAGTCCGTTCCCCCTAGGAGCTGCTTTAGATCGCAGCTCAGGTGGATGATTAAGAAAACTGTTGGATTTCCCCAGCTGCCAGCTTGGCCATGTACTATTAGCTGATTCTGAGCTTTAAAATAGCTTTAGATTAGATCATATGCCTTGCTAATGATTCTTAAGATGAATAACCCCAGAAGAATGATCTAATGTTTACAAGCACATATAGCTGAGCTGTCTGATTTGTTGGACTAAGGTTGAAAGTGCAAAACAAACTAATTACTATGCACACTTTCTTTGCTAGGTCTGGTTGATAACCTCAGACTTTATAGCCCAAAGGAAAAATAACAGTTTTCTTTTTTATGGTCAAGAGTTACACATAGGACAGAAAGTGCATTTTGAGGTTTAAAGCTCTATAGTGTCACCGTTTCTTGGGAGTGCCAACTTGAACTGATGTTAAAGATTTTGGAATGTATAATTCCTGATTGCAGAATGTTGTTTCAAAATGCTTACTTAGTCATGAGTCAATTTAAATCACCTTTTCCATGCCTGGGAGAATGCCGGGGAAAAGGTCAAGTGGCTATTACACTCCGAAGTATTTGTTATAAATACACATTTTTTTTTCCATTTTCTTGGGCTCCCCAGCTGTTTAGGTTCGTGATCTCTTTAAAATTACTTATGTGATTACTTCTCAAGATAGATAATGAGGTAATTGTTTCTTTCTTTATAACCACAATTTGCAGTCTATAAACAAAAGGGTTGGTTAAGATAACGTACTCTCTGCTTAATCGTGACAAGCTACTTAAATATATTGCATGTGAGTTATTTTTAATCATGCCTTTACCTATAAATTGTTCACTTAATAAATGGAATGCAACTTCTTTGTGACTCTTGTATTGCCTGAAAGATTTAGTTGGGCTCTTTGGGTGGGGGGAGAGAAAATGAGAGGGGGGGGAATCATCAAGAGAATGTGAGAATGTCTTTTTTTCCCCTAACTCCCTAAGATTAAAAAAAAAAAGTCTCAGTTCATGCCAATGCTGTGCATTTCCCCTTTGAGCCCCATGCAGCCTGGAAGCTGGTCTCTGAGGCTGTGGTAGAGGACAGACAGGGTGGAACCTATCCTGCCCTCACCTGGATTTCCTGGGATACCAGGAAAAGCATGCAGGCCATCAGTCCTGTGAATGCACAGGGCTTTAATTGCACAGGTCCCCATCAGGGTTGAACACAATAAGCAGCACACTCACAATCACTTATATTCTTCCTCCTGGGTTTTTCTTTAAGCAATAATCACATCAGCATCAAACTGGACCTGCCGGCCCTGTTCCACTTCAGTCTCCTCATTAAGGTACAGAGGACAGGCCTACCACCACCACCACCCCTGCTCCCTCCCCCCAACCCCCTCCCTCATGGCCAAAAATTTGGCTTCTGGCTTCCTAATGGAAAACAAAAACCCAAATAAGCCTTCGCTCATTTTTCATCACCTGGGCTTTGTTCTTGAATCAGTTGAAATAGAAAACATTGTTATTCAGTGACTATGTGGTTAATAAATAAATAAATAAACAAACAAACAAACTTATGGAGGACAAATACAAGAAATGTCAAGTACACTTGGATGACAGCAACCATGAGAATCAGATGAGGACAGGCTCTAGAGAAAAAGGTGGGAGTTGGAACATTTAGAAAGAAGCCGGAGGAGGAGTATTTAGTGTCTCCTAAGGGCCGTGGAGAGCAGTCACTGCAGTAGAGCCTGTGTGTCTTGTGTGTGTGAGCCACTGTGTATGTGTGTGCTGTTGCATGGACACACTGTGCATATGCATGTAGAAACCAGAGATCCCTCTGACATCACTCACCCTCTTTTTGGAGATACTGTCTCTAACTGGCCTGAGACTCACCAAGTAGGCACTAGTAGGCACAAGCACCGCAAACATGGCTCTGACAGGCCCTGCCCTTCCCCATTCCCTGGGCCTGGACAAACTGTTGATATCATTGCTAAAGCTAGCCACCAAGGGCTATTCCTTTATTTGACAGCTTTCTCCCCCTGAGGCTGACCACTAAAGTCCAGCTATAAAAATATTGAAGCTCAGCAATTAAAAAACCCCTTTTGGTTCACCTAATTAGCATGCCCAATTAAAATTAAATATCCCATCCTAACTAGGGGTTTCCCTTTTTCCCTTTATAATTTACTATTTGCCTTTGGGCCATGCTTGTCTCCTCTCTATTTCGAGGCAGTCTTTTGTCCCTCTCCCTGGTTCCTGCCTCCTTCTCCCTTTTCCTCTATCTTGTGTCTTTGACTCTTGCTCCCTGCCCTTATTCCCTGTGGGGCAAATTAACCTCCTCTGTGATGAGAACTCCATCTTGGGTGTCTTGTACTGACACCTGTCCTTTCACTAGACTGATGAGCCTGTGAGCCCCAAGGATCCACATATGTCTACTTCCCCAGTGCTCACACACACACACACACACACACACACACACACATACAGTTACTTTAAATCACTCACTAAAAATCTAATTTTAGGTCAGACTGGGATCAGTTTATAGCCATAAAAGAAAAAGAATAAGCAATAAAAATGAGCAGATATGGGGGAAAAGGTCACGAATCTTTACCCTGGTGAGCATAACTGCCTCATCATAGATACAACAGATAAATAGAAAATTATAACACAAAGTGCAGAGATGGAGGTGTAATTGGAATGGCAAAGAACTTAATTAAGAGGATCAATCTTCTTTGAGCAATCACACCAACTTCATGGATGGGTTTTTAAGAATGTGTAAGAGTTTGCCTGAGGGAAATTATTTAAGGGAAGGAAATCCATAGCAAAGTGCTCTGGAATGGTGACATTAAGTTTTCAACTTTTGTGCTGTTTTCCTTCATTAATTATTTACACAGTATCTATATTTGCAAGATGTAATTAGATTCTGAGGAAACGTGCATTGATAAAGGCATAGACACTTCTTGGAATACAATTATAATTGTATAGACTTTAAAAGATAAACATAATATAAACTTGATAATGTTCAAGGTAGATAATCTGATCGGCTTTTGTGAACTATTACAAGGTATACAACTTTTCTATAACTTTTCCACCTGCTGCAACGTTAGCAGAATGTTCCACAGACATTGGATGCACCTAGTAAGTGCTCAAGCGTTTCTCGGAAGAGTATGCAGCTTCCTTCCCTGGCACCCGGCATGGGCTACGCCCCAGAAGTGGGAGCGCTGGTTTGAGAATCCACATACTTAGATATTGATACTGGTGTCAGGGTACCACTTCTTTCCCCGGATTTAGTTCATTATAAATTAAACATTTTAATGTGCTCAAATTAAAATTGTATTGGCTGAAATGTGATCTGAACCATTGACCTAAGTTGAAAAGAACTGAATAGTAAATAATAAAATTATTATCAGAAATAGTCCTGCACAAGTGTGCTCAGCTGACCCTAAAATCTAACTGTGCACCATGGCCTGGGGTACCGAGAGAAAGCGACACCTATTTCCAGGCTTTGCAAAGCAGTCACTCAGCCAGTAGCCTGGGCTGGATGTTCACACTGCTCCCTCTGCAAACCACCCAGGTGGAACCTCAGGAATGTCCCTCTGTCCATAACTGGTGTCTGGCAGAGAGGCAGTGTGGGGGAAGAGCTGGAGGATGCTGTTTAATCATGCAGAGCAGGCCTGGTGGCAGGGTACAGCCTCCACGATGCCTTCTGGGTCTAGGTTAGTGATAACTCTCTGAGTTGGCCCCCGCTCTGCTCCAGTCCCTCTGGGAAGCTCCTCGACAATCCTATGTCCTCTGTCCACTCCAACATCTCTGATGATGTGGCCATTCATACAGATCCCAATGATAACCTAAGACCAACACCAGCTAAGAGGCAAGGGCCTTGTGACAGAGACAAGATCTCTCCTCTAAGAGAAAATGAGATCGTTATGTTTAGGGGTACTGTATTATAAATTCACCTGTTTATCTTGCAGGCTGTTTTTAGAAGGTTTGGGTCTCAGTTTGGAAATGGAAAACCCTTGCAACCCCCATGTCCAAAGTGTGGGCTGTGCTGAATGTTCACTTCTTTAAATTTCTCATCCGGAGTGTTCTCTGTCATCGTATTTCTATGATGGGCTGGGGAAACACCAGTCAGAGAAAGCACCTTGAACCCGAACAACTCAACTTGATTTGTTACATTTTCCTTTCTCGAGACCTGTGACATTAACAAACCTTGAGAAAAAAACTTTGCGAAGCCCCAAACTCTTGGGGATACATCACTTGGGAGGAAGCAAAATGGTTCCCTTGATAAGTGCTGCTCTGCTCCTTATAAGATGGTTGTTCTGGAAGGCTGCTTTTGCAGATGCCATGCCAGTGAATGGGGATGTTTTTTAGCCCTCCAGGAATGGTAAGTTGTTACCCCAAAAGAGCAGCTGGATTTCCCACCCCCACACTCCCTCCCACCCACCCCCACCCCCCCCACACCCACCCCGGGCTTCCACTCCTCTGATACCAAATGCAGACCAGACAACTCTGTGATATTAGGGTTAGGTAATCCTAATATCAGATTTGTATGAAAGCAAGTATCACTGAACGAGGGCACCTGGAGCCTTTCAGTTCCTCTAGACTGGCAGTTCTCAACCTGTGGCTCATGACTCCCCTCACAGGGGTCACCTAAGGCCATCCTGCCATCAGATATCTACACTATGATTCATAACAGTATCAAAATTAAAGTTATGAAGTAGCAACAAAAATAACCATATGGGGGTCACCACAACATGAGGAACTATTGCAGCATTAGGAAGGCTGAGAAGCACTGCTCTAGACAGAGGTGCCTGCATTGTGCCACCTCTGGGCATCTTCAAGTTTATGTACAGAAGTTAGACTTTATGATTTCAAGTTAGTGCCATTATGTCTTGGTCTTTCTCCAATTTTATTTTTTATTATTCTTTTAGGATAAAAAGAATTTCTAGGATTGAACCATAGTTCTACATTCGTGCTCTCACAAAAATAGATTAAAGACATGTTGAGTGAGAGACCTGTGTTGAAAGCTAAAGTCGGTTTAATGATTATCCAGTGTTGAACCCATGTGATATCCTTGAGGTTTGAATAACTCAACACTGTGGGTTGCTCAGTCTTAAGACTAGTCTTCAAAAGATGCAGTGGAATAATTACTTTTGCTTGTTTTTGTGGTGCTGGAGATGAAATTCAAGGCCTAGATTATTACAAGTAAGAGTCTTACCTCTGAACCATATACTTCAAACCAAGAATTGTATTTTTGTGCAGTGGTGTGTCTGTTAAGCAATTTGAATTCTGTGTGTGTGTGTGTGTGTCTGTGTGTGTGTGTTGTGCACATTTGTGTGTATGTGTGTGATGTGCATGTTTGTATATGTGTCCATATTTATATGTATGCGTGTGTGCATTCGTGTGTGTATATATGTTTGTGTTTGTATATGTATTTGTGTGACTGTGTATGCATTTGTGTATATATATGTGCTTGCATATGTTTCTGTGTGTATATGTATGTTTGTTTCTGTGTGTATATATGTATATTTTTGTGTGTGGATGTGATAGTGTGCGTGTATTTGTGTGTCTATGTGTGTTTTTGTCTATGTGTTTATGTCTATGTATGTTTGCATGTATGTATATGTATTGTGTTTGTGTGTATATCTGTGTTTTATATATATATATGTTTTTGTGTACAGGTGTGTTGTGTATGTGTGTATATGTGTGATTACATATATGTGTGTGCTTTGTGGGTATGTGTATGTATGTATATGTGTATGTGTGAATGTGTATGTTTGTGTTTGTGTATGTGTGTGACTATGTGGGTGTTTGTGTGTGTGGGTGTGTGTTTACAGGTGACAGGGTCTCCTATATCTGACCTCAAGCTCCATATAGAGCAGACATTGGCCTTGAACTCCTATTCCTCTTCCCTGCAACCACCCTAGCTCTGGGATTCTGGCCATGTACAACCACACTTGGCTTTGAACTGTTTATCAGTCACCATCTTCTCAGCCATGGCTGTCCTGGAACTCGCTTTGTAGACCAGGCTGGCCTCACAGAGACTCACCTGTCTCTGTTTCCTGTGTTAAAGGTATATACAACCACCACCAGACTTGTTTTCTTTTCTTTCATTTTCTGATTTTTGTTTTTACATTTTTGACATAGATCTACTACCTTAGCTTTCCAAGTTGGTCTTGAAATCATTCTGCAGACCAGGAAGGCCTTGAAGTTGTGATCCTCCTGCCTCAGTCTCTCAAGCAGCTGAAATCACAGGCCTCTACCACCATTTCCAAGTAAATTTTGTCTATTTTTAAGCACAGCCTTTAAAAATGTACTTGTTCTAGTATATACAAAATGATAGCACAATGAACATCCATTTCCATGTCCCACTTTATAAAAATCGAGTAACTTACCTTGATACCCTTGAGAATTCTTTATAGACCATAGTGGGTTCTGTTCAAGACACCTGTCTGCCCCATTTGAACTTTTTAGAAGTCGCTGTTCTTGGATAATTGCTATTTTCCCTTGCCAACAAGTTCATCTATTATTGTTTCATGGATGTTGGTAAGACATGAAACCCATGGGCCAAAGATAAAGGATGTTCTTACAGCCTAGCAAATACCAGTGTTACATTAGCCCAGGTTTCCATTTGCTTTTAAGTTCCAAAACCCCATTAGATTTCAGGTAGTGAGTTTGCACAGCTAGTAAGTTTATCACAGCTTGAGGAACCCATTGCTTTTCTAGCAAGGAGAAGTTAGCACAATCTTAGTTGGAAAGAAGATGTTATCTGCTCTGTCCAATGCTCGCTGCAAACCCAACCCTAAGAAATGCCTGGGTACAGAGCAAACAACTCTGTGGCTGCATCCTGTAATGCCAAAGCAAGGGAGAGACCTGCTGTGAAGCCATAAATGCATGCTCTACTTAATCACAATAGAGCAATTTCTGTACAAAAGTAGTTCAGTAGCTGACAGAATGCATCCTGTGTCTTAGAATTCAGACTTAAATGATAATGCAGGAACCATTCTCTATTTCTGCCTGTCCTAGTCCCTTGAGACAAGATCTCTCACTGAAGTAGGCTCTCTCACAGAAGTAGTGTGGGAGCCAGCAAGCTGTAGCAATCCCCATCAACGCAGACACACATACAACACATACACATCACAAACACACCACACACACATTACACACACACATACACACATTACACACACAACACACATGAACACCACACACACATCACATATGCACACATACCACACCATACAGAATCATCATATACATACCACACACCACACATACACAATGCACACACATACCACACACAACACACATATCATATACACCATGCACACACAATGCACGAATACAGAGCACACACACAACACACACCCTCCACATACACACCACAAATACAGCACACATACAACACAAACACACATGCTACACACATTCATAACCTCTCAAACACACAACCCCAGTCATTACTCTTAGTAATGATTTTAAAAGCTATTTGCCTATAAAAGGAGACAAATACTGCAGTCGAGTAGAATCTGGGAAACACAAATATTTTGAAACAGATAATTAGTAACCTAAAGATTTAGAAATAGTAAACTAAACATTTAAAATAGTTGAACTAAGTTTATCCCTTAATGACTAGATGATATTATCTTGATGATGCGTTGAGGAGGACAAAGAAAGAAATTTAATGCCCCAAAATGAAATGGAGAAATCATTCTTTGCTAATTTCCCCATGAGAAGCAGACAAGGACACTGTAACTGGCCTCCATCATGAGACTCCCCAGTTTGTCCATTTACCTCAACATGTTTGTGGAGTGTACACAGATAATGTGTATTCATAGGATAGATTACCATTCTTGTGTAATTTGTTTTTCAGATGTCCACGTTTGAGCCTAAATATTTATAGGAAACCAATTCCAGCCATAAGCATTGGCTGTTTTTAAGTCTCCTGAATGAAGGCATAGTTAAAACTAGAATTAAATTGTGTAATGTCTTCCAAAGGCTGAGACATTATTTCAAAATAAAGTCACCATCCATTCACTCCATCCAAAAGGCTCCTTTGCCATAACTAAGTCATGCCCTGAAACTCTGTGCTGGCCCTCAACATAGGTCTCAAATAAAGACCAGCTTCCCCTTCTGGCTACTTGTTAGATGGATACAGCTTTATTCTTTTCTTTCTGAAAGCAACCAATTTAAAAAAAAAAAACTGTTGGTCTACTTTTTTAATTCCTTCCAAACTAAACAGAACCCAATGTTTTTCCATAAGGTTTTTTATCACCAGTCACAATCCAATAATAAGCAATAGAAGTGCCACTCAGCCCAGGCAGGTGGAAGGCACCTGCAGGCCTGTCTGGATTCTCAGGATATACACAGGTCCATCCATGGCTCCTGTTACCACCAAAGACAGTTTCAATGAGGATCCAGTGGTAGTGGTGTGCCATGGGATAAAGGCTTGAACCAGAGCAATGATTCCTTACAATGAACATTTGTAGGTGTAGGTGGGGCTGATTGGACAAAAGGGTACACTGTGTGACACACCACAGCTCCCAATGGCACTAGGACAAATGCAGAGGTGTTGGAGAGGTGGCAAAGACTGAGGATTTGTTTGTTTTGTTTTTAATTAATTTTGGGGAAATTCTCTTGGGTGGATGCAGATATGGAGGGACTGGGAGGTGAGGGGGACTGGGGTACTTGATGTGAAATTCCCAAAGAATCAATAAAAAAATATGATACAAAAATAAATAAGAAAATAAATAAACAACAGAAACTTGAAAGATTCTGTCAGAAACCAAGGACCAAATGACTGGCCTGACTACACCCCCCCCAACTCCCTAAATTACTTGGCATTATATAGACAGCTTTAGACCAGAGGGCTTTAATTCTGACTGATCCATCTGATTGGTTCATCATTTGCTTCTCATGGGAAAACTTGTTTGCAAAGAATGGTTTCTTAATTTCATTTTGGGGCACTGTTAAATCCAAAATTTGCAAAGAGAAAGACCAAAGTGTACATGAAGAGATTCTGGAAAATAGCATAAATACTCACCTGCAGCAGGGGGATCATCAAAAGTATCAACTTTAAAAATATCAGTAAGTCAACAGGCAGTGGTGGCACACGTCTTTATTCCTAGCACTCGGGAGTCAGAGACAGGCAGATATCTGTGAAGCCAGCCTGCTTTACAGAGGGAGTTCTAGTCTGAGATTATTGGTCATGCAGGCAGTGTTGGGTATGGGTTCAATCTCATGGAGTGGACCTTAGATCAAATCAGATATTGGTTGGTTACTCCCACAAACGTTGTACCACCATTGCACTAGCATGCCTTCCAGGCAGGACACCATTGCAGAATGAAGAGTTTGTAATTGGGTTGCTGTTTACGTGCCTTCTTTGGTAGCATGCAGAGTACCTTCTGGTATCATGAACACTAACTAGCTCATGGGAGTGAAAACTCTAGGCAAGAGCCAGCTCCCCTCTTCCATGTTCAGAGCTGTGTAGATGTTATCTTCTGCAATGGGGACCTGCCATCCATTCATGGAAATCAACCTACAGCCTCGGCAACAGCCTGGGTTACTTGGGGGTTCCCAGGGAACCCTTTGACCAAGAACTATTAAATATAACTATTCCAGTACTGGAAGCTTCAATTTGGAGACCAGAAATGTCCAGCCGGGGCTCTGTTTCCCTCATTATTTGTCAGTTTCATTAGGTTGGCATTCATATGTGTCGTTTCCTATCCCAATATGTTCAAAGCCATTCCCTACTTTCTCTTCTATCAAGTTCAGTGTATCTGGTTTTATGTTGAGATCTTTGATCCACTTGGACTTGTGCTTTATACAGAGGTGGGGAGATAAATACGGATCTATTTGCATTCTTTACATGCAGTCATCCAGTTTGACTAGCACCTTTTGTTGAAGATGCTGTCTTTTTTTTTTTTTTTTTTTTTTTTTTTAATGTGTATTTCTGGCTTTTTTTTTTTTTTTTTTTTTTTTTTTTTTTTGAGATAATGAATATTTTACTAAGACAGACCAAGGATATCTAAAATTCTCATTCATGAATGCAATTCTTGATTTACAGAGCAGGCTTAATATACTACCACCTTTAGAGCAACCATCATTATGTCCAATCACATAAAATAATATCAAAAAAAAAAAATCAGGTATCCATAGTGTGTAGATTTATGTCTGGGTCTTCAATTCCATTCCATTAATCACTGCATCTTTTGTGCCAACATCATGCTGTTCTTGTTATTATAGCTATGAGTACAGTTTGACATCAGAGATGATGATACTTATGACAGTTCCTTTATTATGCATGTTTGTTTTAGCTATCCTGAGTTTTTTGTATTTTCATACAAAGCTGAAAATTATCCTTTCAAGATCTGTGAAGAATTGTTTTGGAAATTTGATGGGGATTGCATTGAATCTGCAGATTGCTTTTAGTATAGTAATCCTACCTACCCATGAGCATGGGCTATCTTTCCATCTTCTAATAACTTCTTAATTTCTTTCTTTGGTGTCTTAAAATTTTTATCATACAAGCTTTTCATTTGTTTGGTTAGAATTGCCCCAAGATATTTTATAATTTTTTGAAGCTGTTGTGAAAAGTATTGTCTCCTAGATTTCTTTCTCAGTCTGTTATTTTTATATAGTAGGGCTACTGATTTTTCTTAGTTAATCTTGTATCCATTTACTTTGCTGAAAGGGTTTATGAGCTGTAAGAGTTATTGATAGACTTTTTAGATACTCCTACATATACTATCATTATCATCTGCAAATAAAGATATTTTTACATCTTCCCTTCCAATGTTTATCCCTTTGATCTCCTTCAGTTCTTTTATTGTTCTAAAACTTCAAGTACTATATTGAATAGGTATGGAGAGAGTAGACAATCTTACCTCATTCCTGATTTCAGTAGAATTGCTTTGAGTTTCTCTCCATTTAAGTTGATGTTGGCTATGGACTTGTTAAAAAAAATAAAACAAACAAACAAACAAAAAAAAAAAACCTGCCTGCATTATGTTGAGGTATGTATGTTCCTGTATCCCTACAGTGGTCTTCATTTAATGAGATGATTGTGTGTGTTTTTGTTTTGGGTTTTTGTTTGTTTGTTTGTTTGTTTTTTGTCTTTCACTTTGTTTATATGGAGGATAACATTTATTGATTTATGTTTCCACTTTGTGAAATTATTTGAGGAGTATTTTCATTAACTCTTCTTAGGAAGCTTAGTAGAAGTCTGTACTAAAACCATCTGGCCCTGGATGTTTTTGGTTTGGAGACTTTTAATGACTATTTCTATGTCTCTGTTTAAGTTACTTATCTGATCTTAATTTAACTTGGTTTTTAGAATGTATTAAAAAAAACTTGTCCATTTCTTTCATATTTTCCAATTTGGTTGAGTACAGCTTTGTAAAATGTGTTAAATTTCTCCTGATTTCCTTGATACCTGTAGTTGTGTCACCCTTTTAGGTCTAATTTTGTTAATTTGCATCTTCTCTTTTTGCCTTTTAGTTAATTTGGCTAAGGGTTTGTCAATCTTATTGATTTTTTTCAAAGAGCTAAGTTTTATTTCAATGATTCTTTGTGTTGTTTTTTTAGTTTCTATGTTATTGATTTCAGTCCTGAGTTTGATTGTTTCCTGCCATCTAATTCCTTTTGGGTATGGTGTCTGGTGTCTTCTTTTGTTCTGGAGATTTCAGGTATGCTATTAAATTACTGGGATGATCTCCTATTTTTTTTTTAATGTAGGCATTTTGTGTTATGAACTTGCCTCTTAGAACTGTCCTCAGTGCGTCCATAAGTTTGGGTGTTTTCACTTTCACCGACTCCTAGGAAACTTTTCATTTCTTTTTCCATTTCTGTCAGTAAATTCTGTCAGAAATTTCTCAATTTATTATTATTATTCACTTATCATGAACTTGTAAACTTTCTGCTGTTTCTATTGTTGTTGATATCCAGCTTTAATCCATGGTGGTCAGATAGGATGCAGGATATTATTTCAATGTTATTTGTACCTATTGAGCCTTGCTTTGTGTCTTAGTATGGGTCAATTTTAGAAAACGTTCTATGAGCTGCTGAGAAGAAATTTATTCTTTTGTGTTTGGATAAAATGTCTTGTAAATATTTGTTAGATCCATTTGGTTTACGATATCAGTTAGTACCAGCATTTTTCTGTTTAGGTTTTGTCTGGGTGACCTGTCTATTTTCCAAGAGTTGGGTATTGGAGTCACCTACTCTCAGTGCATGACAGTCAATATGTGACTTAAGATGTAGTCATGTTACTTTATGAATTTTGGGGCCCATGTGCCTAGTGCATAGATGTTAAGAATTGTAATGCCCTCTGAGAAAATTTTTCCTTTGATGAGTATGTAATGTCTTTGCCTATCTCTTCTGACCAGTTTTGGTTTGAAGTCTATTTTGTTGGATATTAGAATGGCTATACTAGCTTGATGCTTAGGTCTTTTCCTAATCCTTTACCCCTGAGGTAATGCCTATCCTTAATGTTGAAGTGTGTTTTTTGAATGCAGCAAAGGGAGGGATCCTGTTTTCACATTCATTCTGTTAGTCTATGTCTTTTTATTGGAGAACTGAGATCATTGATATTAAGAAATATCAATTTTCAGTGATTGATTACTGTTACTTTGTTATTATGATATAACCCCCTTTGGTTGTGGTGGTCTGAGAATATTTATTCCTTATATTTTCTTGAGTGTGGTTAACCTCTTTGGGTTGGAGTTGTCCTTCTAGCACCTCTGAACAGCTGGATTTGTAGAAAGATAATGTTTAAAATTGGCTTTATCTTATTTCCTCCATCTGTGGTGTCTGAGAGTTTTGCTGGGTATAGTATTCTGGCCTGGTATTTATGATCTCTTATAATCTGCAGCACATCTGTCTAGGCCCTTCTGGCTTTTAGCCTTCATTGAGATATCAAGTGTTATTCTAAGTGGTCTGCTTCTATATATTACTTAATCTTTTTTCCCTTGAAGCTTTCAATATTCTTTCTTTGTTCTGTGCATTTAGTGTTTTGATTATTATGTGCTGAGGGAACTTTCTTTTCTGAACCAGTCTATAAGCTTCTTGTACCTTCTTTAGGTTAGGCTTTTTTTTTTTTTTTTTTTTTTCCTATGATTTTGTTTTTGGCCCTTTGACCTGGGTTTCTTCTCCTTCTTCTATTCCTATTATTCTTAAGTTTGGTCTTTTCATAGTGTCCCAGATTTCCATGTTTTATGTCAAGATTTCCTTAGATTTAATATTTCCTTTAGTCGATATATCCATTTCCTCTATCATTTCTTCAATGCCTAGGATTCTCTCTTCCATCTCATATATTCTGTAGGTGGGGCTTCCTCTGAGGTTCCTGTTAGAGTTCCTAAATTTTTCATTTCCAGATTTCTTTCCATTTGAGTTTTCTTTAATGGTTTATTTCTACTTTTAGGCCATGAACTGTTTTATTCATTTCCTCCCACTGTTTGTGGTTTCATAAATTTCTTTAATGGATTTACTCATTTCCTCTTTAAGGGCTTCTAACATATTCACAGAGGCTATTTTACAGTCCTTATCTTGTTCTTCAACTATCCTAGCTGTTATTGGTTGTGTTTTTATTCTGGTATCTAGGCATCTGGGTTTGGGATGATTGTAATTCCAGGTGCTGATACCTGGTCTTGTCTTTGTTGGTTTTTTGTTCATTGGTTTCTGCTGCCCTCTTGGTTCTTAGAAGAGTTTCCTGGTATAGAATGCATTGGAACCAGTATTTATCCCTAGTGCAGGGAACAGACTTCAGGAATACATTCCCCATGGAGGGATGCTCTCTTACCCTAGATACATGTGTGAGGTCTTAAGCTCTACTCCAAATGACTTGACAGACCCTGATGATCCCGCATGGAAGGCCTTACCCTCCTTAGACAGTGGATGGGGGATGGGATGAGGGGGTTGGTGGAGGGCATGGCATGGGGGGATGGGAGGGAGAGGGAACTGGGATTGATATATAAAATAAGATTGTTTCTAATTTATATAAAATTTATAAAAATAAATAAAAATAAAAAAGTAAAAAAAAAAAAACCCAGAATGCTTATGGAACCCTGCCAGATGTGGCTAATAGGGGATCAGGATAGAATGTGTTTCTAGGTATCGGAAATGAACATTTAGGAATACAGATGGGCTGGGGGGGGGGGGCTGGCATCCACAGGTAGGAGGAAAGCATGGTGTTCCACCAGAATCAGAATTTTCTTAGTCCCCTCGGAATAGGGGCAGCAAGTGAAGTAAGACCACAGCAGCTAGTCTGCTACAGAACTGGAGATGAGACTTGGGGATTGGATTTGGAGGAGAGGAGGGAGAGTGAAGGTCTGAGGCTCACCTAGCTACTTTGGTGTCCTACTTGTTTTTCTGGCAGCCTTGGCTGGCAGGTTCCCAGGGAATGCCTGCTGGAGTTGAGGGCTGGAACAAAAGAATGAGAAAGGAGGCAGGCTAGAGGAGATCTGCTGGAGGTGGGAGCAGCAAGGAAGGGGAGGAGGCCAAAGCAGGCAGTCTCCCACAGCACTGGCCTGAAACTGGGGAGCTGGATTTGGAAGAGAGGAGGGAGAGGTAAAAATCTACAGGTAGCCTACAGGTTTCCCTGACCTGAGTGACCCGAGGGTTCCAAGGGAATACCTGCTAGCTGGAGTCTTCTTTTTTAAATCTATTTTACATCTGAATTAAAATCCACAGAACATATAATTATCATTTAAGAATGAGCAGCCATTCACTGGTGAAGGTTTTGCAAGCACCAGCTCTACCAAGTTTGAAGACATTTTCATTACTCCAAAAATAATTGATCTCCTTTTAGCATCCATCTCACAAAATGACAATCTTCTGGGTGGGGAATGTAGCTCAGTTGGTAGAATAATGCCTAGGCAACTCTAGTGCCCATCCTCAATGCCAGCACTTGCATAAACAGGACATGGTGACATGCATGGCTAATTCCCGCCCTTGGAAACTAGAGGCAGGACGATTATGTGCAAAGGCATCCTCAGCTATATAAAAGGGGAGGCCATCTGAGCGACATGAAACCATGTCCCCAAAAACTAGCAACCCTCCTCTGTTCCTCCTATTCTTCTAAAAGTATATGTATGGAATTAACCAACATTTCCCAAGACCAGAAATTTGGTAGACATTTCTGGGTATCTGTAGGCCATTAGTCTAATTATTTAAATATACTTAATTATCTAAACAAAGTTTATCTAAACAAAGTGTATCTGGTGTGGGTAAAAGGTTAGATTACATTCTAGATTTTTCAGTTGCTACTAACAAAAACAATGTAATTTTGTGTCCCTAGCTTTCCAATGTGACCCTGATATGAACTTGTCTGGTGGCCTTTGTGTGAGCTGCTCTGATTCTGCCTCAAAGTCTGTGACTGGCCAGTGCCTGCACAAGAAGAACGTGCAAGGAGCCAGCTGTGACCAGTGCAAGCACAACCACTTTGAACTGAGTAGCGCTGACCCCTGAGGTTGCCAGGGTAAGTCCTGGGAGGTCAATCTGGAAGCAAGTTAAAGTGAGCCTTACTGTCTCAGCCCTAAGATTCCCTGGCTATTAATTCAAAAGAGTCCTATCAACTCTTTGTCCTGAAAAACAATTCAGTATGTCCCACAAACTTTAACAAGTTAGTGGACAGCTTTTCTGAGACCTCCTGAAGTTATCATAAATGGCCAGCAGATGGCGCTCATATTTCCCACACCTGAGCAAACCAGAGGTAAATAACAAAAATTTGATTACAAATTGTGAAACCCATGGAAACAGGACTTCTGTTAATGTAACAGACTACACTGGAGCCTCCTCTTACTTCTTACAGGGAAAGTAAGCATAACCACTTAGGGAAGCCCTCTTTTTGTCTTTTACTTACTTTACCCTTTTCTTAAATCCCTCCTAATACTGATTCAGAAATCTTCTATCAAGAAAGAAGAGGAACCAAGAGACAATAAAGGAAATAGAGCTTCGGTATCCAAATGTGCAGATCACTGGCTTTGGGACAGTGAACCTTGGTGTTCCTCGAGGCCTCTCAGAGCTTTAGAAAACTTGGGAATTGGGTGAGTGACTGCTACTGGGCCACAGCATCATGCTCCATCTTTTTGTCCAGTCAGTAAGCCTGAGAATCAGCATTAGCATGTAACAGGTTAAGTCCTTATGTCATAGATGCCTTTTGCAGGTTTAAAGAGAAAGTAAAAATCATGAAAATTAGGTAGGACGACACAGTCAAGCCAGTTTCCACACACCCTTCAACACACAAGGCTTCTCCCTGGTCGTTGACTGAGATGATACTTTTACTCAACAGGTTGAACATTGGTATTGCTTTTGGGGGTGTAGTGGTTTTTAAATGTGTGTGTGCCCATGTGTGCCTATAAGTGTGTGTGTGTGTGTGTGTGTGTGTGTGTGTGTGTGTGTGCATGGATGGGTGTACATGCATGTGTGTGTAATATGTAATGGTTTCATTGATATAATCGCATACCTACAAATAGTACAGGTTGATGGTTTGGGTTCTATGAAGAGCAGAGTTTTGGAAGCTTGTTTGTACCCCCTACTTATAGCAGCACTCATCTATAGCCAGGTGATGAAAGTAACTCAAGTGTCTACCATAAGTAAAATATTAGATGGCACAACATAGATAAGCCTTAATGATATTTTGCTAGGTGAAATAAGCCAGACAAAAGAAAAAAGACTAAAAATAAGCAACTGCACTTACATGATGCAGTTAGAGACATCATAGTCGCAGAGACAGAAAGGAGAATGAGAGTTACCAGGGGCACAGGGAAAATGAAAGGAGAGTTACTATTTACCAGATGCAGCTTTCGTTTTTGCAAGAAAGAAAGAAGGTTCAATTTGTTGTGCAATCCAGTGAATTACTTGATACACTGAACTATGGTTAGGATGGTAAGTTTTATTATATGTTTATTACCAAAGAGAATAGAACAAAAGGTAAAAAGCCTTTTCATCACCACCTCCCATCCTCACACACTCCCAACCCTAGGAAATCACTGATTTCCTTTCTGTCACTATGGATTCACTTATCAGAGAAACTTCAGATAAAAGGAATAACATGTTCGACCTTGTCCCTGACTTTTTCTTTTCGTCACTATGGATTCATTTGATGGAGATACTTCAGATAAAAGGGATCAGGTGTTCAGTGCTGTCCCTGACTTTTTTTTTTTTTTTTTTTTTTTTTTTGCTATCATTTTCAAGGTTGACTCCACTGTGTCATCAGTATATTTTTACCACTCCAGAATATTGCATTGTGTGACTATGCCACATTTAACTTGCTCCTTTATTACATATTGGACATTTCAGTTGTTTCCTTGAACGTGAGATTTTCCTGCAGTAAGAAGGTATACCTTGCTTTGTTGTGGAAGCTTCTTAGCCTTCCCAACCTAATGTCTGTGTGTAGAGGAGAATGAGAAATGGGGAAATAACAAAGAAACAAGGGGAGTGACAGATGCATCTGCCAGACAGGTGATGTGCACGCACCAGCGATGGCCTGCCTGAGTGTGACCCAGGCACAGGAGCGCCAAGCCAGCACTTGAGCTTACAAACAAACTCTCCTACGCTGACTTAACTCTGCCTAACTGCCATTGAGTAGAACCACATGGGAATTCCGAAACATCTTGGCATGAGATTTTTCTCCGTGAAGCTAAATGTGGTCATCCTGAATCCAGACAAACAGTGGGCTATGCAAGGGCAAGCAGCCCCATTCTTGAGCTGTGCATTTAACAGAGTAGGGAATTAAAAGCGACCAAAATGCTACATTTTCAGCTCACAACCCTCATACCCTCGGGAGTCTGACACTACTACCCACCTGTGACATGGAATCAGGCCAATGCTATTGCCACACCCGTGCCACCAGACCATGCTTCAAAGAGTGTGTTGTGCATATTCTCCAGTAACCCCATTTTCATGGTGATATATGGCTCTCTAAGGCCATTGCCTAAAAGGGACTTGGAATTGTGCTTTTGATCTATTGTTCAGTGCCCCTGTAGAATGAGTCCTCACACCACAGAAACTAGCAGACTCCAGCCTGACAGATGATCCAGGCTAAGGGTACCTGCTCCCAAGTGTGACTATCTGAGGTCAACCCCCAGAATCAACATGGTGAAAAAGAACCAACTCTGGAAAGATATCGTCGAACCTAGAAATCAGCAGATACAGAACACCATTCTCCACGCTGCGGCTCCCGTCTCCTCACCCCCCAAGAACTGGCAGTCTAACTCACCAGCACACCACTAGATTGGGTTGAACACACCCAGCTGAAGTGTCAGTGCGATTACATATTGTTGCCTTGAGAGTAGCACTTTTTTGGTTCACAGACAATGAAGCCTTTCTTTTATCTCATGCATATAATTCACACTAGCTCCCTTACCTCTCTCTGACTAGATGATTTCTCAGTTGAAACAGTAGTGACTTGGACTTAATGTGTTTTAGATTCCTGTAAGAGATGAACTCTTGAATTTTCACAAACACCACTAAACATACGAGTACATATATCTTAAAATTAGTAAAATTAAGCATTCTCGCTCTATAAGAAATGTACCGTGCTTCACATTCTGGAGCCCATGTTGCCACCAAAGGCTGCACGGATACCCAGGGTCTCAGCTGCCACCTGTCGCCATGTTGGTGTCCGAGGCCTGTGCTGCCCCAGAGGCTATCCCAATCTGAGTGGTCTGTGCTGTCACACAGTGTCATGGTGACATTCAGGCCCAAGTTACATCCGAGGGCCACATCTGAGTCCATAGACCTGTAACAGCCAGGGTCTGTGTTCATATCTATTGCTTCTGCTACCACCAAAGGGGGTCTGGAGTACAATCTGAGGCCATGTTGGCATCCAAGGGTCATGCTGCATCTGTACCATACTGATATGAATAGCCTATGCTGCCACTTGGAGCCATGGTAACTTCTGGGGCCAGCTGATGCCAAAGACCATGTCTGGGTCCATGGCCCTACCACAGCCAGAGTCTGTGTTGATGTCTGTGGCTCATGTTATCACCAAAGGCCACACAGATAGATGCCGAGGGTCTGAGCCCACACTTGTGGCCATGTTGGTGTCCAAGGGCCACCTGCTGCTGGAGCCATGCTGATCTGGGTGGTTTGCTTTGCCACCCAGGGCCATGGTAATATCTTGGCCCAAGCTGCAGCTAGAGGTTGTATCTGGGTCTGTGTTGATGTTCATGGCTCTGTTACCATCAAAGGCCCTGTGGATAACTGACAGTCATGATCAAGAAGGTGGATATATGTAGTTAGCATAACAAAAGTTATATTTTATTATACTAAGGGTCATCACACTAGGTTCACACGCTAAATTCTTATCTTCGCTCAAGGTCAGGTCCAATCTCTAACAGAAGTCTCTAATGGGAGGGTCATGATCCTGAGGGAGACTCTCCAGCCTCAGAACAAATCAAGGTACCTCGCCAGATGTGCAGAACAGGGCATTGCTCTTGGTCTCTGCTTGTATACTGCCCAGTGGGTGTCATGGAGTTCTAGGACTAATCTGGCTATTGAGTCAGTGATGTCACTGAGTTCTGGTTATCAGGTGCATCCTGTGTATAGTGGGGATTCTGACTAAGTTATTTTCACATGCCTAGAAGGCATTTTTTTTTTGTACTATGCTCATTACATTCTGTGCCCTGGTCCTTTAAGCATGCACAATGCCTATGAGGAACATATACATGAATTATTAACAACTTCATAGCAACTTGAAAATTCAAGCAGAAAACATACAATAAATATCCCAATCATTAGTAAAAAATAAATTCAGAAAAATAAATCTCAGGCATTCAAACATATAATTATTCAGAAAAAATATTTAAAACAATATAAATCACAGAATATTACCATGATCCCTATGACATATACATATTTTCAAAAATTTATATTTTCTCTGGGTTTGGTATGAACATTCAAAAATAAAAGGAAATGCAAGCACTTTCAAACAACAATGTTGTAAGTAAAGAGATGCATAGCAGGGTTGGAGCTGCAGGACTCAGAGCATCATAATAAAGCATCATCCTAACTTGATCAGTGTCAAGTAGGAGCATGTGGGTCATGGCTGTGTGTTACAAGCAGTTTCCCACCATACTGACTCCACAGCCACATTAGCCCCAAATAACAGAGACACTGTATTAGATATAAAGCTGTTGACTTGTTATTAGTGTTTCTAATTGGCTAGCTCTGTCTTAAATATTAACTCATTCCTATCAATCTAAGTGTTTCCACATGGTCTTGTCTTACCGGAGAGAGGGTCCAGGCCTCTTCTCTCATGCCCTACATCTTGACTCCTCTCTACTACCACTCCTAGAATCCTCCTTGTCTCCTAGTCCCACCTACCTTGCCTTCCTATTTGCCAACAGTGCTTTATTCATTAACCAATAAGAGAAACATATTTACAGAAATATCATCTATGGGTCAGATATTTCTTCTTTATTAATGAAAAGAGCAACTAAGAATCCAGTAAGCTTTATTTAACTCCTAATGTTGTGTCTCAATCTTGTGGTTGCTAATATTAAAAAGCAAAGGATGAATATAACACATCAGGAAGTCTGGTGAATCTCCAGAGGCATTCATCTGTGGTCTAATACAAATGTATACAGATTATCTCTTTTGGCAAAAATTGCAATTACTTGATGGAGTAGAACCAAGAAATCAGAATACAATATTCTTGCCCTGAGGTGTCGCCATAGAGACAAAACATCTCTTGAAGTTTTTCCAATCATGGTTTGCACAGATGTGTCTGTTGGAATCATACATAGCTGGTTTGTTCTTTCTGGTGTGATTATAGTAGTCTCTAGAGCTTGTCATAGTTCCTCCTAAAGTGAAGCTTATTAAACAAGCCCAAAATAATCATAAGGAATTCATGTACTAACGGGTCAATATGATGTATACAAAAAGCCAAAAGCTCTCTGTTATCCAGTAGAATAAGTTCCATGTGGGGTAGCAAGTATTTGTCAAATCTAAATATCCTACCACATCACATCAAATTAAAATCATTCCTTAAAGTCGCCAACTTTATAGGTTTAGACAATAATATCAGCTGTAAGTACAGCTGATAAATGTTGGACTCATCTATATGTCCTTCCAGAATCTTAGTATCCCTAGTAATCTCACAATCCATTGACTGCAATTGTAGCATGTTAAAAGAAAAAAAAGTAAAAATGTTGTTAATGGATTCCTAGTCTTTCCTAGAGGGTCATCTTCAGGTTCATTAATATATAGAGTACTTGAATGAAAAACATGTCTCTGTTCAAAGGTTAGGGTAGAAATAGATCTTGGACATGTATAGTTGTCCTGAGAAGTGAGCTGAAAATAGAAGCATTGTATATAGCCACACAACCAGGTTTTTGCAAAATAAAAAGTGGAGTGAATGGTGCCCATGGTGATGTTATGGATGTCAACTGTGAGACTGAGACCTTCATGAAGCATTCAGTAAAGACTCCATTGCCATGGTCTTCTGCGTTGGCTTGCAAAAACTGAAGGTGTCAGTTCTGATATTTGGCCCTGATTGGACAGAAGGGGGGCCACAAAAGTGTTGGCCCCAAGTGAGATGGTATATTTCTCTGGGTAGTAGATACTCTCTGTATTAGCCCAACTAGTCCATAGGAAAGCATCAGTGGGTATAACAAATCCATCCCCGTGTGTGTGTGTGTGTGTGTGTGTGTGTGTGTGTGTGTGTGTGTGTGTATGTGATAAGCTGGTGCAGCACTATCAGTATAAACTTAATGTATTTTGCAGAATCCTTGCTCTCACAAAGAAGTTTGCCTTGTTTTTGTCTAATAAAGTCTTAAAGACTACTATTTCTGTTCCAAATCCTGTACAAAAAGATCTAAGTGTCCTGGATGTGTATGTTTCCAGGATTCCAGTGTGGAAAGACCCATACCTGCAGTTTTTCACCAACATAAGTTTCTGTGGTTTGCATTTTTTATTGTGATACCTAGACACAAAGGAAACATAGGATCTACGGCATCCTCTGGTTGCAAATTATATCGTATCCACTCTTGTGTGTTGATATAATCAATTTGGTAGCCAGATTAAGTCCAGGCTGGAATTTCAACAGACTTGAGAATAGACTTTCCATTTTCTTGGAGAAAACAAGTGCATGATGTTCCTGGCATGTAAACCCAGAGGAATTGGGAAGTCTATCATTTCATTTTCATGGAGTGTATGCATAGTTTCACAGCTCCAAAACTTCATCCTCATTTGGCAAGTAGACTTTTTGGTTTAAAGATGGGTTTCAGTGTATCATTGATGATTAGTGGAGTTCATTGTTCCTTTGGTTTTATAATTCTCCTTAAAATGTGTCAGTAATTGTAATTGCCAAGGACAGTTAGGTTACTCCATTGCCTCTTCCACCATTTAGACTTGTTCTGTTGGTGGTGTATTAAATCTTGTACAGTGGTGGTCCAGTTGAAGTTGGAACCATTGATGGGTTACAAAGCAATTTGAGTAGACTTTCCCTCCCAAGTCCAATATGAACTGGATGATTGCACTGAGAGGTCATCTCATTTGCAAGAGGTGCCACTAGTCAGTACATTAGTCCAGTTTGCATCAGTTGATACCCATCCTAGAGATTCTAATATAGGGGTTGAAGCCTTTTTGTATCAAAATTTGTGGTGGTATATAGGTCGTGTCTGTATAAAGTATGGTTAGCTTGCTACAGCATAACCTGAGTTCTGTAGAATAACATGCATGAACAATGTGTCCAGGTATTTGTATAGGTTCCCCTTAGATGGTGGAGCTTCAATCAATATCTTAAGATGTAAAGGATTGTGAAAGTGGGTCAATTGAGATCAATGGAAATCTGTAATATTGTGTTCCCAATGCTGCAAATTTCCAGCCAGTCATTAATAGATGGAAATGAATGATCTTCTGTCTTCCATATGAGGTGGTCATTCTATGTGTCCATCTTACCATATGTCAGGAAATTTAGTCACACATAGTATAGTCACATTTGGATTATTCAGTTGTGGATATAGTTCAAAAAGTAAAATTGAATATTTGAATCTACATGGTGGTGGTATTGTTAAGAGAGAAAATGGTTACATGCTGTTCTCCTGTTGGTGTCTGGGTCAAAGGTACAGTTCTACCAAATCATGGGTTTACATGAGTTTGTTGTGGCTGATGTTGATGTCTCCTCATCAAGTTACCTGGCTCCTGGTCCCAGTCTGGATAATCACCTACATTTTCATTTTCATTTGCAGTCCTGGTAGTTTTGTTGTACTGGTAACAAAACAAAGGGTTGATGTGCCGTATGTATGGAGTGAAGAATGCTGAGAGTAATTTTGTGTTTGTTGCTATTTAACAACAAACAAACAAACAAACAAACAAAAAAAAACCCAAAAAAACCAAATGGACTCTTGCATTTCTGGGATCTCAAATCTTATTCTTCCCTTTCATTGTAAGGTGGAAGGAAGATTTAAGAGCTATTTATCTCCAGTGGAAGTTGTAGATGGATGATGATGCCGTGACATTTCTCCAAATCTGTGTTAAATGGCATTTCAATGGTTTCTTTCCTTAAAATTGGTGGTTTCAGTTTCTTCTTGGTCATAAGTGACTACAACTCTCAATTGGTACCAAGTGGGTGTTAGCCTTTCTCCACTCATCACAATAATTATACCAAACTGTATTCACAATAGCCTCACAATGAGCATTTTGAGTACAGAATGTATGTGGCATATGCGAAGTTTAGGATGAATTGTTCATGGTCCTAGTATTCTGGTGGGAATCTATCCAAGATACAGTAGGGTAAGTTACCAATATCATACTTTACTCTTGGTTTGCTATTGTAGCTGTTGGTATGGTGGTTGTTTTAGACATTGTTCCTGTTGCTGTAAATATGGTTGTTGATAAAAGTGATGATGTCTCTGATTCTGATGAGCTCAAGGGTGGTTGTGATGGTGAGGCAAGTAATGGTGTTGTCAAAGGGCCTGAGCTTAACTCTTTGAGTAATGTTAAACTTACACAATTCAATGGGAGGCATCCCAGAAACTATACCTTGGATGCTTTGGCTCAACAGATTAAGACCATAGTGCTGTTTCATCTTGTATTCTCTTCTATTTTCTAATTAAAGTTTCTATGAGGCATGGTGTATAATTTGTTATGGCCCTGTACTGTTTCCTTCCTTTCTTAGTAGAAGGCATAATGTTAGCAAAAGTGCTTTGTAAAGTAAAGTAATACTAACACTATTACTATCATTATAAAAGTGAAAATACAATGTATTAGATTAGGTCATAGACATATTATGTTTGTAGATTATCTAATTTTCTAAGGTTCAAAGGTCTCTTCTTGTCTGTGGTCCATATTGTATTGCCTGTTCCAAGTGCCAGGACTTCTGTCTTCTTTAAGGCGCAAGTTTTTCTGTACATGTAAACACATTCAAGTGGAATTATTCTGTGTGGTTCAGAAACATCTGGTGGTTGTTCTAGCTCTAAGTCTGATTTAATAGAACTTCTCCTAAGGGAGAAGCTCTATTCAATCCCAGTCTAGTATTTAACCCATAGCATGTGATTTCAATAGTCTTATTCAAGGGTAGAGGTATCTTTGAGTTGTTATAAGTTGGTTTTAAGCAGCCAGTCTTTCTATATTGCTGCATTTGGGTTATATACTAGATGGAAGTTACATTGTATGTCCATAATCTGGGGCTGCTTCTGGACTTTAGATCCTTGGAAGTGTGTTCCTTAATATGATTCAATAATTATTGGGCAACTGTATCCTGACTATCTAACACCAGAGTGTACATATTGTTGCAAACCAGTCTGGTCTATGACTTTCTTTAGCTAATCCAAGCCCTGTCCTTTTGTTTGTTTGGTTTGGGGCTTTTTGTTTTTTGTTTGTTTGTTTTTGGTTTTGTTTTTCATATAAATTTTTTCTTTAAATTAGAAACAAGCTTGTTTTACACATCAATCCCAGTTCCCTCTCCCTCCCCTTCTCTCCTGCCCTACCCCACTGGATCCCTATTCATCCCCTTTCTGCTCCCCAGGGAGGGTGAGGCCTTCCATGGGGGATCTTCAAAGTCTGTCATGTCATTTGGAGCAGGGCCTAGGCCCTCCCCCATATGTCTAGGCTGAGAGAATATCCCTCTATGTGGAATGAGTTCCCAAAGTCCATTCATATACTAGGGATAAATACTGATCCACTACCAAAGGCCCCATAGATTGCCCAGGCCTCCTAACTGACACCCACATTCTGGGGGTCTGGGTCGGTCCTATGTTGGTTTCCCTGCTAATCAGTCTGGGTTTCATGAGCTCACCCTTGTTTAGGTCAGCAGTTTCTGTGAGTTTCTCCAGCCTGGTCTTGACCCCTTTGCTCATCACTCCTCCCTCTCTGCAACTGGCTTCGAGGAGTTTGGCTCAGTGTTTAGCTGTTGGTGTCTGCCAAGCCCTGTTCTACATCCATAAGGGTGCAAGCATATAGGCTGCTGTAAATATTCAAGGGTCTATTGAAATACATTTGTAGTTTATAATTAAATTGTTTAGGAGACCATGTTACAGCTGGTACTTGATGTCTGATCTAGTTTTAAGTGATGGACAAAGATGGTAGTCTCTAATGGCCTGCTTATAGGCCTGCCAGGACACTTTGAAGTCCCTTTTATCAAACTCTTATAACAAATCATGTGTGCCTATATGTCCCAATGTTTTATTTAATCCTATGATTTCTTCCTTACACATTATGCTAATGTTCTCAGGTTTCTTCATTTTCCATTCTGGGTTCCTTTTAATAGTTATTCTCACAGGGTTGTCCTGATTTAACTTAGTTCTCTATTTCTCATTTTTTCATACTATAGCTAAATCTTCAAGTTTATCAATTGTGTAATCTATCACTCTTGAATATTTATTCTGAATTTATTCCCTAGCAAGTATTAATATTATATTCTTAATTGAACATGATGCCAGTTTATCCACTATTCCACTATTTTTAGATGTCTTATCTGTCTTGACTGTGTGGGCATCTATATGAGCTACATAAATTTTGCTATCTTTGCTAAGTTTTGCAATTCCCCATCAATGCCACCCTTGACCAAATATCTTTGCCACTTATCTACCAGCTATTGGTCTTCCATTTTGATGACCATAAAGCTATACCATTCCACATGCACCATGAATGGGAAAAGACACAGACTTTCCCTTTGCCCTCCTTATGTTTGCCTTATAGCCAATAGTGCTGCTATTACTTCCCCATGCTGTCCTGATTTGTTGATCTCTTCCTCAGTGATAGCCATCCTATCCACTGGTCTATAGACTGCCACTTTACATTCAGTTTTTGTTCTATCAGTGGTTGGTGAGCTATCAGTAAACCATGCATTAGCCAAATGTTGTCACATTCCATCCAAAGGCACAATCCAATGGGTGCCTTTTGGGGGGAGTGGTTTAGGGATGGAGATTATAAACAACTGAGGTACTCAGTGAAGAAAAGCATAGACTCCTTTGCTACCACATCCTTGTCACAAAGGAATTCATATAAAGGCACTATTTCACTGTCATATCTTTCATTTTGCAAAGACTTTGCCTTTGAACAGATCCAATCCATTATTGAAATGTGTGCTCTTATGACCATAGGGTAGTTGGCAATGATTGAGTATAGGATCTGAATGCCACATAAAATTTCCACATTTGTTTTTTAAAGACAGGCTATTTATTCTCTGTATATGGGAAGCATTTTAGAAGTCAAAAGGCAAATATTGGTGGACTCCCTTTTGCATTATGAAGAGTCCTCAATTGCCATATCCACCAATAAATATGATATACATAATCAGGATATCATTTTGTTCAGTATTGGTCAGGATTGCATGCTCTGAGATGAGCTTACAGGCTGCCTCAAAGGCTTCTCTTTGTTCCTGTTCCTGTCTCTACTGGAAATTAGCCTCCTTTCTAGTAACTCTACAGAGGGATTTAATAATAATCTGTAAATATGGTATGTGGCTTCTCCAATATGCAAACACACCACTTAGGTGTTATATCTGTGTTTTGTCCCTGGGTGTGAGACTATTTAAAATCCTGTGTAATACACCATCTAGAACTGTTTTGTCTTCTGATGGCATAACACACCTAAAAATTTTGTTGAGGTATTTCTTTTGAATATGTATTATTTATTATTCCAGGTAAAAGTAGTAATGTCTCTAGAGTCCACATGCAGTGGTTTACTAAAGAACATGTCTGGAAAATCTATGGTTCCAAAGAATGTGGGGGTGCAATTCCTAATCCTTAAGAATATATCTTTTACATCAGGGAAATGCCCTGGCATTTTTGAAGAAAGCTGATTAATATTCCTATTAATGGGACTCTCCTTTCACCATTTGGCTTCTTTACTCACTAAGCAGGACTATTGAAGTTGAACGATTGTGTAAGTTCAATATCTTCCTTAAACAATTTATTTACAGTGTCAGTTATGGTTTCATCACCTCCCTTGATTGGGTATTGCTTGGTAAATGACCCCTTAATTTAAGAAATTCTATAGGAGGAATTTTTACTTGGATGATATTACAGCCAAGGATTTAAGTTTTTTCATGTAGTGCCATTGGAAAAATAATTGGGGTATGACATTAATCCTCAGTACACAATTAGGTTCTGGTGGATATGTTAGGGATATTTAGAGATAGACTAATTTTCTATTACTGCTTTAAATGGTTCTCCTGCTTCTCCTTCCATAATTACTTTTTTGGTTGTTTGGTAAGGGTGAGCCACCCCTACCAAATTTGGTAGGTCAGTTTGATAGGTGCAAATTGTCACCTCAACACCTAAATTTATCAGCCAATTGATCTGTTGATATTTGCTGGGATCTGTAGGAAGGGTCTGGGGTCCTTCCTTGACTCCTGGGTTGTTGATTCCATACATTCTTTGGTCTGCTTAAGAATCTGTTTCTGAATCCTCCTCCTTGGAGCTGTCTTATTGGTGTATGTATCTAATCTTGTCTTCCAAATGGTCTTACATCCCTGATTTTCTGAAAGAATGTAGGGCTAGGTCTAGGTGGTGATCTTTCCCAGCCTCTGCCTTTAAAAAGGCCACCTGTAGGCGAGATTTCCCGTGATGCTGGTTTGGTGGGATTCTGTATATTGGAATGGAGTGAAAAATATCTTATCTGCCTCTAGTTCTCTAGTCTGTTTCAAAAAGTTAATAGCTTCTTCAAAAGTTTGACAACTTCCCAGAGTTGTGTCAATGTCATACTCAAATGTAGAAGGGCACCCTTAATTAGAATTTTCCTGATGTCAGAGAGCAGAGGCAGTAAATTAACTAAAGTTTACCCAACTTTCTAACCAGTTAAATTACTTCTTTCATATTTTTCCATTCTCCTTCTGCCTTGACTTAAGTTAGATAAGTATGGGGAAATCCTGCCTCCATGCAGCTGTTACCAATCCAATAAATGGTGGGTTTCCCTTCTGGATATATCTAACATTGATTCCAGACCTTCAAATATGTGGTCATGTTGGTGTCCAAGGGCCATGCTGCTACCAGAACCATGCCAATCTGAGTAGCCTACACTGCCACTCAGGGCCATATTGGCATCAGGGTCTAAGCATCTTGGTCTATGGCCCTACAGCCAGGGTCTGATTGGATAACCATGGCTCCTATTACACTAAAGGCCATATAGATACTTATAGTCTCATCAGCCACCAGAGACCATGTTGGTGTTCAAGGGCCATGCTGCTTCTGGGGACATACTGATCTGGGTGGTTGGCACTATCATTGGAGTCATGGTGATGTCTGAACCAGAGCTGCTGCCAAGGGCCATGTCTGGCTCTGTGATCCTGTTGCAGCTGGGGTCTGTGTTGATCTCTATGGTCCATGTTACCACAGAGGGCCATAGGAACCAGGTGAGTTGAAATCTAAGGACAATGCTCAACCAGCACCACCCTTCTCTGGCCTTGGGAGAGATGACCCTGCTCTTCACTGGCCACTGAAGCAGAAGAGCTGATCCAAACTTGGGAAAGATGCCCCCACCCCTCACCATGAGCATGGAAGAGCTGGCTCTGAAGGCCTGGACATAGAAGAGCTGGCTCTGCCCCCCACCTGAAGGAGGTGGTTCCAGTGGCCTGAACTGACCAAATAAGCTACCCTTCCAAGCCCATATCCAAGGATTTTATTTGGTATACCCCAACATCTACCCCATCTATGACCTGTAGGAACATGTAAAGAGACTGACCCTTGAAACCATAACCACAGGATCTCCATGACTCAGATAATAGCAGGATATCTGTGAGGGCCCAGCACTGATGGTGTGTAAAAAACCAAAGGTCTTGAACCTGACCAATAATATATTACATAATGAACATTTTCAAGTAAAGTTGAGTGGATAAAAGTGTATACTGTGAGGCACATTGCAGCTCCCAACAGCACCAAGACAAATAAAGAGGTGTTGGAGAGGTAGAAAAGAGGGAGAAGTAAAAAGTTTTTTTGTTTGATTGCTTTGTTTTGTCTTTAATTAATTTTTTTAAAAAATTCCTTTTAGTGGGTGATGCTACAGGGGTGAGGAGTGGATTTGGAGGGACTGGGAAATGAATGGGATTGGGGTGCATGATGTGAAATACCCAACAAATCCATTAAAAATTATGTTTAAAAAATAAATGTATCATACAATTGGAAAGTTTAAACTCAACTCTTTTCTTTGTTCTCAACTCTTGGCAGTCCACCATAATATTTTAGACAAAGAAAAACAAAAAGTTAACCTGGTAAAAGAACAGTGACCTTGATGTGTCTAGAGAAATGTAGCTGGTAAATAAGAAACATACGCCTCTGAGGAAATAGTTGGAGTCTAAAATTAAATCACTTTGCTGGAAACGTTGGTGGAGGAGATTAGAGAATAAATGTGAAAGACAAACTCAGTCAGGCATGTCAGGCATTCTACAAGTTTTACACCGAAGGGGATGTATGTGAATGTATGTGTCACCATGTGACAGCATCAGTGAAGACACCAAAATCAGATTACTGTTGGAAAGCCTCAACCTCAAGATGATGCATTGCTGTGCTGGTAGACCAGTTGGCTTATGTAGGACACAGATTCAGTGATGTCAAAAGGGGAAACTGTCCATCACAGATGACCCTAAGTTCCATGAGATGACCCTCATCCACATGTACGTGACAATATCCTGGTACACACTGGATGAGAAACATGAAAATGAACCGTGGCCCACAGGGACCATCCTTAGCCACATCCAGAATGAAGCAATTCATTTTACTTTTTTTTTAAAGCTGACATTTGATTTGAGGGAAAATATAAAAAAGTTTTAGTCATGTTTTCTGAACATTATGTCAATGTTTAATATTTAAATTATTTTTGAGTAAAATTAGGCATAAAATTCACTGAAGTAACAAAAATACAGACTATTGAGAGTATTTCAAACAAGAGTCTCAGGTCATAAATCTACATTTTATCTAAGCATGTTATGTCTAGATTTGAGAAGTATTTTTCTGAGCATTTTATATTATTCAAGTTTTTCTTTTCTAACCTCACCAGCTGTTTATGTTGTTTAAAGGTCAAGATGTTGCAATGACAAAGTCTTGGAACACAGAGGTGACTCTCACACAGTTCATATTGTACCAGAACTGCTGGCTGATATACAATTATTCCTGTTGAAGTGGGGCATCTATAGAACACCACAAGTCATCCACAGAATACCTTAAAATCAGCTCAACTGAGCTGCTACCCACACCCCATTAAGTGTGATATAAACCCTTAGAGATCATTGTGCTGAGAAATAGGTTGTATTTTAAAAGTTGCAATTAAACTGGTAGAATAACTTCTCATGAATATCCTAAAGGACCTAGCTTGAGCCAAGTCTGGTGTTATGAGAAAAAAAATTGAGTTTTATTTCATTCCCTCCATCCTCATTACTCAAATGCTGGAATGGGAAAGATGTGTCCTTGGAGACAGAGATCTTTCCCAAGTATGAGGGCAAGGAAGGCTACTGTGAGGCCTGCCAAGGTGGTGGACTATTTGATATGTGGTAATGGCATTGTTGTGATTTCAATACTGTACCTTGGAGCAGTGCGGATCTTCACAACCTGTTTCAGCTGAGCCTCTCTATCTAGGTTGGATACTGGGGCCTGGGGCAGCATCTCCATGGATGTTTTCTGCCTGTGACTGATGCTGAAAGTGCCCTTTTTAAAACATGTTATTAGTACACTCTGCTCTACTCTGGTCATTGTCAGATTTTATTCCATGGCAGGAAAGGATGTTGAAAAGCAAGGACCCTGAGAAAGTTACAACAGCCTAATTGATATCTTTTGCTCAAATGTTTCCAAGAATGAGACAACAGTCCAGCCTTCATGACCCCACCACCACCACCACCACCACTGCGGGATGTTCAGATAGATGTCTGAAAATCTGTGCATTGTAGTTGAGAAATATCCTAGTACCTCATTTCCCTGTTTTTTAGAGTAAAACCAGAGAGTATTGGTGGGGGAAGAAGAGGCTGGGTTCCCTGGATACAAATTCACTTTTCAGGACAAGTTGTATTAGGCCTGTAGCCTACCAGTGTCCTCACAGGACTACTGGTGAATCAGTACAAACTCTAGAGAAGCCAGTCCAGCACTCCTGATGCCTCCCCTTCACTCTCAGTCCCTCCACATGCCCTCACATTATGTTCTCTCCTTTAGGTGCTTGCTTAAAGATGAGCAGTGTGAATGACATACATATATCACTGGTCAGACCTGCATAGAACCTGCCCAGATACTTCTTTCTCCCTTTGAATTTCTATTTTTATGAAGCAGAGGAAGCTATGCCCCTTGTTTTCTAACTTCTTCCCACAGACTTAATTTGATGGCATGTCCGTAAACACATAGAGCCTGTGGGTGAGGCACCTAGGACAAGGTCCCTATGTCTGGATTCAGGTTAGAGTCATGCTTGTATTATTATGCAGCAACAGGCTATATGCTTTTTGAAATTTGCACCTGTATTTTCTCTTTGGTAGCACAGAACCTGGCAAATAAGAACAAATTGAGGCAAGATTTGCTGTTTCAATCACATACAAGTTCCTAGGATATCTGAATCTCTGTCTCTACCATGATGGTACAAAGTACAAGGCAGTGTCTATTGCATTTACCAAGCTTGCATTGGTTCCTAGTATGGGGCCAGACACATAGTAGAGAGCTTATGGATTTCTGATAATAGGTGAATAAAATATATAAGATTCTCAAGAGTATGACTCCCAACCAGGGAAAGAAAACGGTGACTTTGGATGAAAGTCTTCAGGGAGAGCAAACTTTTGAAAGCCAGTTCTGAAGGTGGTATTTAGATAAAGAAAGCATGTCCCATTGTTCCATGATCTCTTGGAATATGTCATTTATCTAGTCAATCAATGGAGGGAAATGACAGGGTTCCTCAGGAGGCTTCAGATTTGCTCTTTTGATGACTAGAATTAAGGCATGAGTAGAAGACTTGCACTGTCTCTGGCATAAAACTAGGTGTGTGGGATCCACATACAACAACTACAAACAACTATGTTTGCATTCCTCAGAGTCTTTAATATTGCCTATTTATGATGAAGACTTATAGTTTTTTAGAAGGGGATGTTGGTACAATAAAGGAAATAGTTCTACCTTTTGGATAAGGTAAAACAGACATCACCTAAAATTCATTCACAGGTTGTCTACTCAATAATACTTTAGTATTTGCCATGTGATAAGCTCTAAAAATGATAAAATGAGTTAATATCATGACTATTATGGATCTCAAGCAGGGGTTTTGAGTAGAAGTTCAAAAGAATGCTAGTTATGATAGCTAGGGAATGCTATCACTCACAGAAAACTCAGGGTGAGATTAACATCAAGGATGTAAACCACAACAGTGTGATCATTTTCTTTCTATACCGAGGGCAAGATCTTTAATTGTAATAAAAAGTAAATAAATTGAATATAACTCAATTATTCTTCCATTCTTTATGATGTGATACTAATAAAATTTCCATTTATTCAAAGCTCTATGATTCCTATATATTGTCACATTTAATAGACACCCTAAGTGTTATCATATAGAAGAAAACACTCAAGAGGCTAACAACCATGGCCAAAGTATCAGATGGTGTTAGACAACAAGGCCTGTACTGACATCCAGGTGCATCTGGCACCAGTGCTCTGGCTCTTAAACCATAAAGATGCTTCCCAACATTGTGCATAATGGGGAGCTCCAGGACAATATAGGAAGGGGTTAGTTAGGGTCCTGGCCCCAAGCGTTCCTTTCTAGCTAGTACCTTTGCATCACTAGTTCAAGATGGGCAGGACCACAAAACAAGGCAGATAATATATGTATTATGACTTCTGAGACATACAAATCTGTTGTTAAAAATTGACTGCAAACCTAAGTAGTATGATTGGGCCAGAGACTTGAAAACCAAGAAATAAAAGAGAAGACAGATGTCCTAGTTCCCTTCTATTGCTGTGATGAAACATTCTGACCAAAGGCAACTTGGGGGAGGGAAGGAATTATCTGACTTGTGCTACCAGGTCACAGTCTATCAGGGCCAGAACTCACTTAGGAGCTCAAAACAAGCCATACATGAATGCTGCTTGCTGACTCATGCTTAGTTCGTTTCCTTCCTGCATAAGGATAGCACCACCTATTGTGGGATGGGCCCTTTTTCCCTCAAGCAATTCCTAGGTCAAGGTATTCCTTTCAGATGATTCTACTTATGTCAAATTGACCACCATTTCCAGTTGAGGCAATGGATTAACCAGAGAAAGTTACAAATGTTACAAGGTAACATTTAAGAGGAGAAATAGTGCTAGTAGATTCACAAGTAGAACATGGAGTCAAGAAGGAAAGAAATACTGAAAATTAAAATCAGGCCAGGCAGTGGTTGCAAACATCTTTAATCCCAGCACTCAGGAGGAAAAGACAGGTGGATCTCTGTGAGTTCAAGGCCAGCCTGGTCTACAGTTATTTCCAGGACAACCAGGGCTATGCTACACAAAGAAACCCTGTCTCAAAAAAGAAGATAGGAAGAAAGGCAGGGAGGGAGGGAGGGAGGGAGGGAGGGAGGGAGGGAGGGAGGGAGGGAGGGAGGGAGGGAGGGAGGGAGGATGGATGGATGGATACCACAGTTTCCTGCCATGCCTCAAGGCTAGGGTTTAGTCTTTGGTCAGTGAATCCATTGAAATTTTCTAGGCAAGAAAATGGTCTTCTGAAGATTGTCTTCAGTGTTCCTTCAAACACTCTATAGCAAAAGAGAGAAGAGGATTCTTCAGTCATACAATTGGGAGTTAGTCTTTTTTTTTTTTTTTTTTCTTTTTGAGCTTGAATGAGGAGTTTATTTGGAAAAGGGAGTGCGGGAGAAGGGAAGAGACATAGAGGTACCAGGAACAGAAGAGGAGAGAGGAGAAGAAAGAGAGGGGAAGAGGAAAAGGGGGTACCTGGTGACCAATCAAAAGCAGGAGAGAGCAAAAGAGCAGGAGCTAGACTTAAATTCAGAGGTAGCAGAGACCAACCAGAGATAGAAATAAAATGGACATAAACGAAAGACAACAGCTTGGGAGTCCTCTCAATATTCTAACCCAAGAATTACAAGTAGCTTTCTTGGTAGCTCTTTAAAAGACTATATGTATACATATGTGCATATATATATATATATATATATATATATATATATATATATATATATATATATGCCCTTGTGGCTTAGAATGCAGACTCATATTACAGGTATCAGAGAGCTAATTAGAAGCTTAGCCTTTTCTGAGATACTGTTTCAGGTCTGCATCTTAACAATGTCTGCAGGAGATGTCTGTGTCTTATAAGGAGGTTCCATTTTATTTTCTTCTGGAAATGACTTGAAAAAAAAAGAATGGGGGACGAGCTACCAACCTCCATGTGGAGGAGACACAGTCTAAAGTCACAGAAAAACTAATTATTGTTTACTTTTGATAAAATATAAAATCTGTGTAATACTAGCAAAATGCTTAATTTTATGTTACAAAATGAATAAAATTGATGGAAAAAAAAGATAAATAGACAACTCCTGTGAGTCTTCTCCTAAGGGCCCTTAGTCACATAGGTCAGGAACTGGTTGGAGAACATGGTTGAGGTCACAACAGTGATACTCTAGAATAAGCAGGGTCCAAGAAGCAGATCACAGCTGATTTCAGGGCCACAAGCTCCTGATGAATAACCAAGACACCGAAACAAAATTCTTTTAAAATCAATGATGAGACATCAATCAATTAAACACTGAGTCCAGGATATAACAATATTTTGGAAACATATGGCAATTAGAAATTTTAGCTAGGTTGGCAGATGGATGACCAAGAAAATAGTATAAAAATAACCATGGTATCTGGAGTTTAAAGGAAATTGAAGTATTGGAGTTACATAGACATCATTCCCCTGGAGTAGTTTGACTGGCTAAAAAAAAAAAAAAAAAAGACTTCCTGCTATAGTCCTGCTGCAGCCTGGGTTCAGGTCCTGAGACAGGGAAGAGGCATCTATCACATGAATAATAAAAACAACCCAGAGACAGATTTTTGGGATTCAAGCTTTAAGATGAGGATCAGAGAAGCAAAGCAATCAAGCCAGTAGCTCTTACCTCTATCAACCTGAAAAGTCTATCCTGTCTCCACAAATCCTCAGAGAAAATGCTATCTCCACAAATCCTCAGAGGCAAAAGCTCTCAGTTCCTGTCTCCTCCTGCTTTATATTTCTTTCTCCACCCAGCCATATCTTCCTGTCTCTACCTCCCTAATGTTAGGATTAAAGGTGTATGGTCCCAAGTGCTGGGATCAAAGACAAGAGCTCTATTACTCTTTACTCTTATGTTGGCCAGGATGGTCTTGAACTAACAGAGATCCTTCTGCCTGTCTCTTGAGTTTTGGGATTAAAGGTGTATGCCACCATTGCCTGGCTCTATGAATTGCTAATATGGCTGCTGGGATTAAATGTGTGTATCACCATGGCCTGACCTGTATGACTTGTGACTGCTTTGCATTCTGAATCCTGACATAAGCTTTAATAAATCATAAATAATATATTACCACAGGTGTCAGTGTGAAGAAATGAATTGTCCAAACATGAGATGAGTTTCACACAAGTGTTGAGCCCCAAATAGTTCCAGCCATCTTTATTTATACATCAAAAACAAGCATGTTTTTCCATACTAACAAACCAGTTTTTCCCATGCTCCAACATTAACCTCCAGTGAAAACAAATATGCCAAAAATGTTTTTGTAAACCAACTTTTACATAAAAACATCTTTAAACCAAAAACAACACTTATCATTTTCCTGTCTTGGCCAGATATCAAGCCAGATACATCCTGTCTTTACAAAACTAAAAGGTAATCGACATACCCACACATTTTCAAGAACACTAATTTCATTCAAAACATTTATAGAATATTTTTATATTTACTGAATATGGCTCCAATCCTGTCATCACTGAATTGGAAGAGTTCCTGGGGTCTGAAGTGACAGCTGGCATCACCAGATAAGAAATCTGAGAAGCATCAGCTCCAAAGAATTTTAGGGAAAAATATTCAAGAAAAAATGGAGTTTCCAGGAATGAGCACATCTGTCCCATGCATGATTGACAAAATTATGCTAAAGTATTATGAGATGAAAGGGAATACTGGCCCCAGCAGTATTCTGCACTGTCCCAAAGTCCACTGTTCCTTGCAGAGTGAGAATGTCACCATGGGTTTTTGCCTCATCTGGAGATCCATTGTACAAGCACTCATATATTGATCCAAAATTAGGCTACACAGCTC
Source organism: Phodopus roborovskii (assembly GCF_943737965.1). Lineage (NCBI taxonomy): Eukaryota > Metazoa > Chordata > Mammalia > Rodentia > Cricetidae > Phodopus > Phodopus roborovskii. The sequence continues at coordinate 14,250,687 of NW_026125391.1, forward strand.
CCAACAACTACCCTGGTGTAGCCTCTTGTGAGAACTTTGTAAAGGCAAATTTTACAAGCTTCAGTTACAAGTAGATACTGATCTGAGGACCATTGAAAGTTATAATATATAAGAATTCATTGAATTTGTGTACCCCAAATATTCTATGTTTTCTCTGCCTTTGTCCTTGAAACTTCATACAAAAGCACATCCATTTTAAGCACCACAAAATCAGGGACAAAGACAGCAAGCTTAACTAACCTGCTGACTTGAGTTTAGTTCCTGGGACCAACATAGTGGAAGGAAAGGATCTCCCTCAAGCTTTCCTCTGAAGTATAAATCTAATTCAACTTACCAATAAAAGCCAGGAGTAAAACCTGAAAGATTAGAAGCAGAGGAACAGGCAACAGTGACTTCCTACCTCTTCCATTCCTCCGTCCAAAAGAACCTAGATCCTTTCTCCTTATTACTTCCTGTATCCTCTCTGTACAGACCTCCAGACCTATATGGTTAAATAGTAGCTAGCTCTGCCCTCGGACAGAGCAAATAACTATCAAGCTTTGTTTCTCAGAACACACACACAAAAAAATTCACACATTTCTCCCTTTTTGTCTAAATAAGAAGTGAAGGTTTTAGCTACATAGTAAAACTATCTACAATAGCTACATACAGATATATGTAGGCAATAATTATATTAACAATGTCTAATCTATTTGCGTTTGACAAAGCCAGAGAAAATATTCCATTGTCTAGCCTCTCTTGGTGAGTCCAAAGTGTTGTACCTAATTCACCTTTTATCCTAACTTGTGTTACCAACCCAAAACTCTTTTTAATGTCTCTCAACCTTATACACTTTTCTTTTATGAATTTGTTAAAAAGGAAAACTATAACTATTTAGTCTTCAATTCCATCAGACACCTGAGGAGGAAATATTACCTGAATAAATAGGAAGTGTAGAGCAAACAACTTCCAAAGTGAAGAAATGACAGAAAAAGCTGGCTGCCTTGACAGTCACCCAAGAATCCTCTGTAGCATCGGAACATCCATCTTCTGCCTACAGGCCTAGCATATCTGACAGACTTTTCTGTGAGCAGGGTATTCTGAAGGGCTGTCCTGTCTTGCCTTGGCAAAGTTCAGCAGTCACTTTCTATTATATCCTGCTTGTCCTGCTGCATACTGTCAGAAATCAAGTCAATGGCAGTTTCTTGCCCAGTGGCTAAATTTTGCCACAAAGAAAGTAAACTCCATGTGGAGTTTCTTTGATGTCCATTGTCTTCTGTGAATTAAACTGGTGCTGCCAGGAGCAGACCTGTCTCATATTATTTCAAAACAAAACTGATGTTTCTTAAATGCCATGTTGTGTAGATTATCTGAAGTGTTTGAAGACTACCTACATACCTAAAGTATATCTCTGTTTGACCTTGAAAACATACCTAATATGACCACAAGTTTGATTGTAACAGGTAACTAACTACTAACCTACATGTCTTTATTATCCTAAATAGTTTGTAATAATAACTTTCAAGGACTAGAAACTTGAATGACATTGCTAAATGAACCTTATACAAAAAATATCTTTAACAATAGTAGAAATATATGTACAGTATGTTATAACAAGAATAACCTTAAATTTGTATCAATATACAAAAACATCCTAAACAAGAGTAAAAACATATATATGTATATACATATATACATATATATTCATATATATATTTAAAAAAAGTACCTCAAATTTGTATCAACATAATCCATACCAATATAAAATATTTAAGACTAGTAGCTGCTTTTTTTTTTGGTTTAAAATTAGATTCAATAATCTACCATTTTATCCTTTCATAGCTAAACCCCCATTTTTTTCAGAACAAGATCCCTGAATCTAATCTCCTTTGTTCAACTTTCTTCATGACCATTACCAATAACAACTTATAACCAACCCCCTTAAATATCCATAACCCACTGAACCAACAAAAACTGCCCATCCCACCTCTTAGAAATGTGGATGTTTGTTCTTAAAATTACTTCCTGTTGTCTGGGAGTGATGGCATCCTTAGGGAACCCTGAAAAATTAGGATAATTATCAAGTCCTGGGAGAGGTAGTTGTATCATCTGTTGTAGTCTCAGTGTAATAGGAAAATGCAGAGCTTATGTCAAGTCCTGGCTAGTGTAGTCTGTGAGGCTTGACTGTCTCAGCTAGCCATCTTGAAATTGACCTGTGTAGTTTGTAGTCCAAAGCCAATCTTTGGATAGTGTTTGTCAGCTTAGTGGCATTACTCTTGCTGGAATCATCATTGTGGGCGCTACCCTCTTTTTGGAGACCCCAAAGGTCACCGTAAGACATGGCTATGGGTCACTGCAGAAAACTTAAACATTTTAAATGTCATATGGAGCAGATCCTGAAGAGAGTAAAGAACCATAATTTATACTGTATATCCAGAGTACAAAAACTTAACTCCTAGTTAGCTGATAGAAACTCAAACCTGAAATCAGGTACAGTAAGCTAAAAATGAAGCCTTTTTTTTCTAGAATTACTTAGTACTCTATATGACCATTGTCATGACAAACAGTTTAAAATACATATCTAAATTTTATGTTTTGAGATGATATTTATACCTTAAGAAAAGTTTTAAAGCATCAAAGCAAAAGAATTATGAAATTAGTGGCACTAGAACAGTCCCTTAATTTTGGTTTATCTTCTGTCCCATATCATGTGGTTCTTCTGACATGAGACAGAGATTTTTAACTTTCCTTTTAACAAGCATGCTTGGGTTTAGAAAAGGAGAGAGCCATGCTCCAACTCCAAAGCCAGTTTTAATTTTTAATTGATTGGGGACTATAAAAAGACCATTTATATTATATGTCTGTAGAGAACAGCAGAAATAAACATTTGGGAAGATTTATAAAATTTTATTCTGTTGGAAATGTGTTATATCAATAGTACAATTCACTTTTTCTTTTGGGATATTTTTTTCTGGATGATTTGTCCTTTTTCTTCAGATGGTTTATTTGTCCAGTGGTCTTCAGTGTCCTTACTTGGATTCCTTCATTCTCCAAGAAAGGCAAAAACAAAACCCTGCCCCAACACTAACTTTCTGGGGGTTCCCTTTTGACAAGTTATATCTGATCAAATGAAGAACATTTGTTAGTTTTATAAGTTAGTTTAGATTGAATAGTCACACCTCTCCTAATCAAGAGGTCTCACTTGTTTGAATCTAATCTTTATAATATTTGCTTTTGGTTTCTCCTGAAAATTTTGTTTTACCTTCAAAAACTGTTACAGCATCCAGAGCAGTATGTTTTACAATAGGCATTAGGTCCCTTAATTGCTCTGGGGAGAAGTTTCCCCTATGGTTTCAAGGAATAACTGAACCAAATTTGACATGGGGGCCTGCAAGAGACCCTCTAAGCCATTACCCAATGGCAAAGGGTTACCTTGTCTGTCCCTTGTTAATCTTCATTCATTAGTCCAATGTTGACCTTTGTCATACTTTCTGCATACTCCAAAAGGGAGGGGCATTCTGTTTGGATTACCCCTAGAAGAAATATTGGTTCTAGGAATTCCCCGTCTACAATCTCCTGTTAGGTGACCTTGTTTGCTACAATTAAAACACTTGACATTTTATTTTTCTTCAAGACTCTGGAAACCACCTCTCCTATCCAAGCATCATCATGGTTATGAGATGACATTGACTGTATCTTGGATCCAGTCCTCCATCATGGGTACTGATCATGCCTTGAAAGGCCAGATTACCCTTTTGCATTATGAATTAGCATTTTCAAAAGCCAAAGATTCAATTGTTACTTGTTCAGCTTCTGAATTTGATATAATTTTATTTACAGCTTAAGTCAAACTTTAAAAAAAAAATCAATGAAGGTTTCTTTGAGCCCTGTATAACTTTAGTAAATGACTCAGTTCTCTTTCTGACTTCTTCAGTTCTGTTCCAAGCATTCAAAGCTGTTGCATGGCATAGAGCCAAGGTGTGGTCATCATATATAGACTGTCTTCGTATATCAACATAATTGCCCTCTCCAAGAAATTGGTCTTGGAAAATTCAATACCTTTAGCCCTACTTTGTTGTTTAATGGTCTTAGCTTCATCTTTCCACCAGGTCCTCTACTGCAATTGAGGACCATGTTCCAATACTGCTGTAACCAAGTCTTTTCAGTCTTGTGGGATAATTCTGTTACTAACTGACCAAGAACTTAACATCTACTTCACAAAAGGTGAATGCATCCCATATGAGACTATCACTTCCTTAAATCTCCTCAAATCTAAAATTTCCATAAGAATCCTGTCAGCTCCTACATAGCCTTGGGGATATCTGTCCTGTAAGGAGATTGGATAACTAAGGTTGTTTGTTTGATAACCCTGAATTGTTCCTCTCCAATTTTATAAGGTAATGCTGAGGTTGGTTCTCCTTTAAATTCCTCTGTCTTTGTCTGAATATCTCTTAAGACTTATAACTTAATCAGTCAAAATGGCATTATTTTCTCTAGTAACTTTTTCTAAGGCATTTCATATCAACCAACTTTTTAGGGATACTGATAATACTTATAACTGACATTGTACAGATCCAGCTAAGCTAATTATCCCCTCATTTAGTTAATTGTACCACTTTAGAATCATCTATTGTGGAATCATACAGAGATATAAGTCCCTCTATCATAATAGTGTTTCCCATTTTTTTAAATTTTTTTTAAACTAACTCCCCCCTTTAAGAATTCCCAATTGTCCACTACATATGCAGGTGATGATGGTGAATTGTGAGGCTGCTTGCTGCTGTATAGCACATCTGACCAGAGAACACAGACAGTGCACATCCTGGCTTAGGACAGCTGCAGGAGCTATCGTGTAGCTGTAAGCTGAAAGTGTGTGGCAGTTGCAACTATAATAGAAGCCTCAGCAGGTGTCAAGGCAGCTACCTAGGATGGCAGAAGCATGAAGAGAGGTCTAGAGGAAGTTCCCAACCCACAGGGAGAGGGAGCCAACTGAAACACACACACGGGATCATGCAAAAGAAGCACCTGTTTTGGTGCTGCCTGAAGATAGAGCTATCTGGTGGTGAGAGGCTGACTCTGGCAGCATTTGAAGCCCAGGTACTTGTGGAGATTTCTGCAGAGAGGGTGCAACAGAAAAATCCCAGACTCACTCATCGAGCATGGGGAAGAAAAAGAAAACCTAGACCCTTGAAGTAAGGTGTGACTAGTGCAGATGGTTAGCTAAATTATCATCTGTATTCTTTTTAAGACTTTAGCAACAGCTTTGCCAACATGTGATGTCTATTTCCACCAACAAGGAAATGATTTCAGAATTGACAGAGGACTATAATAATGAATGGAAATCATAAACAAAGTCTGCATGCTTATGAGAATGAGGTAGACCATATTTTCGGTGGCTATGATTGCCTATCATCCTGTACCACAAATGAAAGCAACCTCATGCTTTGAGAACTCTGAAAGTGGTGACCATGTAATCTCGGATTGACCTTCTAAACAGAGTCAGAGGGAAGAAAGAGCTGAGCAGAGAGTAAACAGAATCCTGGAGAAACAGTAGCATCAACTCCCTTCAAAGCTGAAGTTCTAAAGCAAAGGTTCTGGAGTAGTGAGGTATCCAGCCTGTGAACCCACAGTTCCTTGTCAGGTTTGCAAGGGGAAGTGGGTTGTAAAGATAGACTTTCTTCCAAATTGAGAAAAAAGAGTACTATGTGCCCTGGATTGGGCATGGGGTGGGGTGGTGCTGTAGACACCAAGATGACTGTTGGTCAGTAGTGGTGTGATAGCCAGAACAATACTACTTCCTTAGGCCCTGCATCCATGGACTTAAAAAGGTCCAAATTACACTTGACCATCCAAATACAATAAAATCAAAGTGAGGGCCTCTGTTGGCCTGCTTGTTCATTTATTTCTTCATTACACCAATATATTTGAGCATTGCTGTATACATATGCATAAGTGGGTGCATTGCAGAAGCAAATGATAGCAGATAGGACTACCCTGTTAATAATCTCAGCATCTGAAACAGTTTCACATTCATCAAAAATTGTTGTTGTTACATAGTCTCGCTGTGTAGCCCGGAATGGCCTGGAACTTGCCATCCTCCTGCCTCGGTACTATGCCACTACATACATACATTTATGAGTAAATGAAATGGTTGAATGGGTAAAACAGAAGTACTTAGGCATCCTGTGGAGGATGTGGTCATGTTGGCACCCAAGGGCCATGCCACCTCAGGAGTCATCCCAATCTGAGTGCCTTGCACTGCCACCTGAGGCCATGGTGTCATCCAGCCCAATCTACAACCTTGGGTCGTGTCTGGGTCCCTGGCCCTGCAGCATCCAGGGGTCTGTGGAGATGTCCAAAAGCCACAAAGATGCCCATGTTTTGGGCTACCACCTGTGGCCACATTGGGGTCCAAAGGATATGCCACTGCCAGGGTCATGCCAATATGAGTGGCCTGAGCTACCACTTCAGGCCAGGATGTCATCAGCCTGAGCTGCTGCCTAGAGTGGTGTCTGGGTCCTTGGCCCTAACACAGCCAGGGTCTGCCTCAATGCTTGTGGATCCTATTACCACCAAAGACTGTGCATATTCCCAGGGTCTAGGCTGACACCTGAAGCCATGTTGGTGCCCAAAGGTCAGGCTGCTACCAGGGCCATACAGATAAGGGTAGCCTATACTGTCACCTGGAGCCAAGCCCGAGTTGTGGCTAGGGTCTTTATCTGGGTCCATAGCACTACCACAGCCAGGGTCTGTGTTGATGTTCATGGCTACTGTTATCATTGAAGGCCATGTGGCTGCACATGGTCTGGGCCCACTATCTGGAGCTATATGGGAGTCCAGAGACCTCAATACTCCTATCTGAGAAGTCTGTGCTACCACCTGGGGCTGTGGTAACATTTGGGCCCAAGCTGCTGCTGCTGGCCATGTCTGTGCTAATGTCCACTGTCTGTGTTATCACAGGTGCCCATGGGTTGAACTTTTGGAGTACAAGGGCCAGTGCTGAGATGCCCCACCCCTTACTGGCCCCAGAAGAGCCACCCCCCTCATCAGAGAGTTGACCCTGTCCCCCATTAGCTCCACCCCTCATAGAAGAACTGATCCTACCCCTCACCATGAGCATGGGAGAGCTGGCTCCACTCTTCTCCTGCCGGTGGGGGGGGGCATTCTAGCACTCCAGACTGCCCAACTCAGCTACTACCCAGACACACGTTGAGGATTTTGAGCTGGCACTCCCCAACATCTAGCCCATCTTTCACCTACAGGAGCTCATGAAGGGAGTGGCCCTGTGGAACCGTAGCTACAGGATCTTCATGACTGGGAATAACAACAGGATATCGGAGAGGAGATTCAGTGAGGGTCCAACACTGATAGTGTACCAGAAGGCCTTGAACATAACACATTACACAATGAACATTCACAAGTAAAGCTGTTTGGACAGAAGAGCATGCATAATACGTCGCAGGTCCCAGTGCCACTAAGATGAATGAAGAGGCAGTGGAGAAGCAGGAAAGACAGATGAGCAAAGTGGTTTGCTTGTTTGCTTTGTTCGCTTTTGTTTATGTTTTATTTGTTTTAATACTCTCATTTGTATTTTTGTTATTTCTTTTTAGGCTTTCCTTTGGGTCAATGCTACAAGGGTAAAGGGTGGAATGTGAGTGGGATTGGGATGAATTAGGCGAAATTCCCAAAGAATCATTAAAAATTTATATTAAAAAGATTTCTGTGGAGGAATAAACCAGATGCATAAACAAATGGCCTGTGGCAGAGTGGGTGACGCATGATAAGGGAGCTTCAGACAGTATAGGGGTTTCAGATGAAAGCAGAAGGCCCTGCCTAAGAGTGTCAGAGAGGCTTCAGGGCTCCTGTTTCTTCCCCCAATTTTGTGACTTCACTTTCTACTGCTTTCTTCTGTGCTCATACTACATCCCATGGACCTTTTGGATCCTGGGCTAGAAGTCTTTCTCTTCGCTCTCAGGTTACCTAGAAGAGAAGAGTAAGAAACAGATTGTTCTCCTCCTTTTCTCTCTGGGGTACAGATCTGTGCTTAAGTGTTTCCAGTGGAGGGAATTTGTTTAAAGTACTCAAGAGATGCTGCATCAGGAAATCAGGGGCCAGCCAAGAAGTCTGCATGTTGGCCAGGCACCCCAAAATGACCCAAATGATACATGGCATCACTTTGAGAGACCCACTCTGAGCATCCTGGCACTCTCTTCTGTTTCTTGCTAGGAATGGCCATCTCTGTGTAGGTGACATGGTTAATCCTTTTTTTTTTTTTTTTTTTTTTTTTTTTTTGTCCCTTTATACTCAATTCAGACATGTCTTGCTCTGGTATTTGCACTCTGACATGTAAACATAATTAATTGCTTCCATGCTCAGTGCCTAGTACAAAACAGAAATGCTTAAGCCCTTGTACTCAATTTAGAGATGGAGTTAAATATACTATCACTAAGATAGAAAACTTTTACTTCTCTCTTCTCTCATGTTTTTTTTTTTCAACTTCCATGGTGTTGTTTTATTGGCTTCCATGTAATTCTTGCTAAAGATATATGAAATTTTAAGTTACTAACATTCATCATTGTATTATGTGGTTGCTAATCCTAACAAGAAACATAAGAGCATTTTACTTATATGAGGAATCATCAGAATTACAAAATTTGTGTTTATGTCTACATTGTCAGTTTGTGGTCATAGATACATGTATGTTTCACACAGATTCATGTTTGACAAATAGACTCACGTCAGTATCCCTCAGTTTAAGAGATCAGTGTGATAGTTTGTACAGTGTCACAATTGTCCAGACGCTTTAGAGTTAGCATGGCAGAAAGCAGAACAATTAACAAGGTCTGCTAGCAGACTGTAAGTGTACACTATCACCCATCTTACATGAACATTAAGTGATAATTTTAACAGTTGTACCATTATTTCTTGTCATGGACCATTAGAATGCGTATATACATGGGTCCTCATTGCAAATGAGACAGAAAATCTTAGGGTCTACTTAAACCAGTAAACTGTTTGATCCCAACTGTCCCAGGCCAGGTGCTGTAGACACAGAACCTGAGCCAGGACACTGCTGGGTAGGGTTTATTAAATTAGCACTCTTCAGGAAAACTCTTTCAAAGAATAGAGGAATACAAGAACAAAATGCAGTTTACGATGAAGTCACAGACAAACAAGCATAGTTCAGTCCTTGGAGGAGCTCAGAAACGTAATCTTCAGACAGAGTTGTTCTGCTCCCAGAGACATCAGCCCAGCCCTTTCTGACAGTCCTCCACATCGGTCAGTCATTGGCTATGGGCCTCTCCAGGGGTTGATGTGGGATTAGAGAGAGCTGTAGTTTTCTAGGTGGGGGAATCACTAAGAGTTGTTAGCTGCAATTAGGACATGGGTGCACTAACAGGCAAAGAGGATTGGGGGGAGGTAGTTTTCTTCTTATACTGAGAACTACTAAATATCCTTCAAACATTTAAAAATCACTGCAAAGGACTGACTTTAAATATACTTCTGACCACTCAAAGCCCGATCTGTTACAACAGTTTCTTATTTATGTTTCTGTCTCTAGCGCAGGGCTCTGCTCCTCTATGTGGCAGAGGCCCTGGCCTGTTCTTTGTATGCCCCATTCAGAGCCTAATGTTTAATTGTCACCAACCAAACAAGCAGTCACCAGCCAGAGAGCAGTTCAGAGTAGATCATACAGCAACTTGAACTCCGGTCTAAATACTTTGAGTGTTATTTTGTTGGCAGTGAGGACCAGTTTGAAAGGCTTTGTTGGCAGCAGTGTGGAATACAGACTGGGCCAAGGACAGAAAAGATAGAACAGCCAAGAGTTATTGTAGAAACACAGGCGGAGTAATGAGAGCCAGATTTGAGTAGAGGCTCTGAGTGTGACGAGGGAGATACAAGGATAATTATTAATGAGTATTATCTCCAGGGTCCGGAGGGCCCCAGCCTCACAGCTCATGTAGAGACTGAGAGGAACTGGAGTCTTAGCAAGTGTGTTAGGAGTTCTGTGCTCATATGCACAGAGTGTTCTCATGCTTGGACAGAGTAGAAACGGGAAACAAGTGCATTTCTGTTCTTTCATTGTAACGCACAGTCAGACAGAATCCCTAATACAAGAGTATTATTTTCCCTTCATATGTTGACCAGAATTCCACAATTGTGAAAAAGTAATATTGTCTATATGCAATATGCTCAGTTCATGAGCACATGGGTCTCTTAAATTGAACAGTGCCTCTGCTTTCAAGTTTATCCTTGAATGTAACACAGGTTCCAAGGCTGAGGCTTCAGTACATTATTCTCAGCTGGCCTCTGGACTCTATCCAGGCTGGAATATTTATCTGTGACACAGATAGATCATATACCCACCAGGAAGTCCTTTTGTTTTTCTGAACTTTTCCAGGCCTTGGCTGTAACAAAGCAATTCGCATTCTTCCCTGTGATTTTCAGCCAGGTGTCTGCTCTTGTCACTGTTTTGTGAAACCCAGTTCCTGGGAGCCTGGTTACATGGACTGGACTGGTATTTGCTGTTGTCTTCCCTGGGGCTGACCTGAGATTCGTTGTCAATAATTTCCTTTTCCCATGAACTTCACCGTAGCTGTTCGTTATGAAACACAGGTACCCACTAACCCCTACCTCTCAGGGAAGAAAGCAGAGAGAAACATATTTCTGAACTGTTTCCATATCTGTTATTTCTGAACTGTTTCCATATCTGTTTTTCTAGAAGAGGGTAATCATAAAATGATTTACAAAAAGTAGCACATCTGGGAAGCATTATAAACCAAAGGGTTTCCTAAAGACACCGGAGCTGCACCAAGAGTGTGTGCACAAGCACTTTGTTCAGGGAGAGATGCTAGAAGCTGGAGTGATAGATTTGAGGGGCTAGGCTTAAGGAAGTAGCAGCTGAATGTTTGTGTAAGAATAATAAACAGCAAAAATAACATAAATTCTTCTCTCATGGGGCTTTTTCTCCAAAAGCAAGTAATAACCAACATGTGTATAGAGATTTTTCAACCAGAGGCGTGTCAATAGAGGCTTTTGTTTGCATTCAGATATTTCCCTGCAGCCAAAGACTCTAAGCAGATGGTCCCTTTCACCCACTCCTACCAAACTACCCACCCCTCACATCCTGAAGGATAGCTGAGAAAGATTATGTGCCAATTAGAAAAAGAAGCTTCCAAAGATTTTCTGGGGGAGCTGACATCCAACCCTCTCCCTTCAACTATGTTTCCTGTGGGAGTGGCCTTAGAGGCCTCAAGACGCCTCAGGGGTCCATATTCTGGATGTAGTCATTACATCACGTGACCAGAGCTGGTGACCCAATTTGAGATTCTTGATAGGATGTACTTCTCTCTCACTGATAACTCAAATCCAAGGACTTTAAATGAACTTTGGCCTGGTGAGCATAAAATTCATTTGAAAAATGAATACATTTGCTCATAGGATATCTCCCTCAAAACAAAACACAAAACTAATAGAAACAGCAAAAAAAAAAAAAATCGCAAATTGTAAGGTTTACAAATGTGGCTAATTTTTCATTACGTCATTCTCCTCCCCCTCCTGCTGTATGTGCAACATCTTCTGAAGGGTTCAAATTTGTTATCCTTTGCTCTGTGGTTCAGAGCCATGACTAACCAATCAAATCTTGTAGAGATGGTTTGATGATTAGACTTGTCAGGAAGGTTAAGGGTTTTCCCAGTCCCATGAACTATAGTTATAGACAAGGAAAAAATGTTCTTCCTGCCTAGATCACAATCTACACATATGGGAGAAAGCCACACTGACATTTTTCAATTCCAAGTGAACTAAAACCTGCGAATTCAACTATGTGCACTATTCATTATAAGTGAGGTATATGAGGATATATAATATATGAGGTCAGGAAACATTGTTTCCTGTATCCTTGACCTAACATTCTTTGACTCCATCCTGTCTAGTCTGTATCTGACTGGGCTATTTGGGTCATAGTCAACACCTTTGGGGGAAACAAGCACTGTACACATAAAAGCCACAAGGAACATCTTTGGCTTTTGCTTTATCAGCTACTGCCATATATAGTATGTCTGTGAAAATCTGGACTGCAGATCAACTTGGAACTAAGGATAAGTAAATGGGGAAATAGAAATATCAATGGAGATGCCCCACTTATTGTGGACTTACTTTGTGCTACACTACAAATGTAAGGAGACACTGTTAGTAAAAGCATGATAGCTAGGATAGAAGGTATCAGTCCTATACTGTCTCCCAGGAAGTTATGTGAATCATGACTAATAGTTCCTAAGACTGCAATCCAGCACAGTCACGACAGAGCCCCAGAGGATCCGTAAATGTACTGTCAAAATGCTCCCCAATACCCCAGTGCTGGTGTAGACCTTGTAGACCTCAGCCTTGATTAAGCTCCACAGTGAAGCACTTCACAGCATAAGTGGGATGCTGCCAGGTACTGTGGCCACGTAGATAAAACCATTGTACGTTTGTCACTGAATCTTTGCACTATTTGTTTAACCACAGAATTACGCTGTCTCCCATACCAGTCAATTTAGACCCAGATGTGCCATATTCCACAGAACTCTATTCTTCTCAGCCTTTGGAAGAAGAGTCCCATGCTCACTCTCAAATCTTAATTGTTCTCAACAGAATGCTATTACAATACTACTTCCAGAGTCTAGTGGGTTAATTATTGAATAGTAGAAATATATCTGTTTAATTATTACAACCAACAAATAGATAACATAAATTGCATATTACAGCATGTCCTAGTAATGGCCTAGAGTGTTTTATTTGTGGATAAAATTTAATTTGCTTATATTTGTGGGAATATTCTAATTTCATGATTTAATTATCATGCTAACCCTAGAGAGTTTTGACAAAGCATACTTGAGCCCAGTTGTTTATGTATTACCTATATTTGCTTCTTGACTGAAAGGCAGAGTTGAAGGTTTTCACAGAGAACTTACAACCTTAAAGCCAAAAAGAATCAGGCTGTTAACTCTGAGTTAATGAGTTATGTACTTAGGTTTACAAATTATGCCCTAAAAGTTCAAACATCAAACACTTAAAATTTACAGTACTTGAGCTTAGTTGTTACACAGAACTCAGTTACACAGAACTCAGGCATACATATCATTAATGTCATTTCAAGGAGTTCCAGCCATCATTACCACAAGGCATTGTTTGGGAACCATTTAACTACAGTAGAGCAACAAAATCTTTTAAGAAGAAGGAAGGAAGGAGAGAGGCCAGTTAAACTTTAGTGTCAAGAGCAACAAATAAAATTTAGTATATGTCTCAAATGTCACAATAGATGTAATTATATGAAAATTTTCAGTTTTTCTGACATTTCATTTTACTTGATTGATCTGTATTTTACGTGACCACCTTGAACAAGTTGGCTCAGGATTTCAGGCAGAAGGTTGTTTCATAGTTGATGTGGGGCTCTGCTGTATTGTGGTAGAAACTAAGTCTCAAATGAAAAATTCAAACAGTAATGGTTTTCCTGCCCATAAAAATCTATCTTTTCATCTGAGGAATGTCACATAGGTTGTGCCTATAAAGCATCCCATGAGTTACAAAAAGAAAGAGAATTCAATCTAAAAGATTGAATCAGGTTGGCGAAATGTCTCAGTGAGTAAGAATGCTCACTGCCCTACCACAGGACCAGAGTTTGGATCCCAACATCTATATCCAGCTGTTCACAACCACCTTAACTCCAACTCCAAAGGATCTGATTTGCCCTTTGAACTTCCATGAACAAACAAGTACACATACACAAACACATGTGGGACATAAAAAAATATTAAAAAATTAGAAATAATTTTAATTCCAAGGTAAATTTAAAAAGCAAATGGGTAAAAACTAACAAAGTTGCAGAATCTCAAAGGAATATTATTAATGACAATCATGATACTCACATTTATTCAAATCCACATCTTAAATATTTCTAATTATGTACTTCTAAGGATTATAACATATATTATAATGAGTTATTTATCCTCTGAATGTGTATGCTCCTGGCACTATGTTGTTCCTTGATGTAAAATATAGTTCTTACTCAAAGATTTCTCAGTTCAAGACCAAAAATAGATAGATAGATAGATAGATAGATAGATAGATAGACAGATAATATAAATACAATATATTAATAATGAGACATATATCACATTATTAAAAAGATATTGGATAAATGTAGTAAGTAGATAATTTCAAACTAATTTTACAATATATTAATTCAATCAGTTTTAAAGTAATCATTTCTTTACATCTCGCTATGGAAAACCCTGGGCCATGAATCAAAATGAAGAGAGCAGCTTGTCTTGGCTAGCTCTCAAACACATTAGAAGCTCTCAATCTGTTTTAGTCTGGAACATAGAGTCAAGTGAATGCGATTTATTGAGACTACAAATCTGAAAAGCTGAGGAGTGAAGCAGATGAAAGGACTGAGCAAGGAGGCAAGTCACAGTCTCCACTGTAGTGTGACTTCCGTCTCATCCCACTGGGTCCTCTGGAGCACGCTTTGCTCCAGAGCTAAATCTACCTAGAAGCAAGGGAGTAGTTTCAAACTGGCCATGTCATTGTCACCGATACCACTTCCTCTCTACCTGACACTGAGTGAGTAAATCCCTCATCCATGTGGCTGAATGCTATTTTGTAAAGATAGCTATGAGCCTTTAGGAGTCAATACCACAGCAACTGCAGGACAGGAACAACTGCCTACAAAAACGAGGATCCAGTCTGGGCACCACATGTCCACTACAGTCCCTGACCCATGATGTCTCGAGGAGGGAGGTCCTTGAACATTTCGCTATTACACACTAATGAGCATAATAGGAACTTCACTGCTCTGGGAAGAGAGAATTGATCATATAAAACTTGGGTATCCCTAAGTCTGTGTGTGCCTCTCCTCATCCAATTACCACTTGCATCTGTCTCAGTTTGCTGTGATAAAACACTATGATAAACACACTGCTTGGAAAGAAGATGGTTTTCTTAGCATTTATGTCCTGATCACAGTCTATCATTGAGTGAATGAAGTCAGGGCAGAAACTCAAGGCAGGAACCTGTAAGCAGGAACTGAAGCAGAGGCCATGGAGGATGCCACGTACTGGCTTATTCCTCGTGGCTTATTCCACTTACTTTTTTATACAGCCCAGGACCACCTGGCCAGGGTGGCACCACTCACAGACACCTGGGCCTTTTCACATCAATCATTGAAAATGCCCACAGACATGTCTGTCCACAGGCCAATGTGGTGACATTTTCTTAGCTGCAGTTTCCTCTTCCCAAATGTCCCTAAGTTATTTTAGGATTAATACACACACACACACACACACACACACACACACACACACACTCACACATATATCCAGTAACACATCTAAGAGAGAGACACATGAAAAGAAGATCAAATTATCTTTCTTCAGTGTTTGATGCTGATTTGCATAAATGCCTTTCATTGGTCAGGCATAGTGAAGCAGTTAAGATTTATTTCATTACCCGGATTATATGACACATGTTTTCATAAAACTGTGTTAGAATAAAAATTTGTTAGGCATTCTACAACATCTTTTTTTTTAAACCCTAGAACAGATTATACTTGGTAGATGTAAACTTTTAGATGTTTCTTCAAGAAGTAAGTCATGCACCGCAGAATCATAAACTGGCAGGGACTATTATCGTTTGGTCTACATGCTCATTTCCAGCAGTTGCCAACTAGGAACTGGCTCACACTGAAAACTGTCAACATATCAGCGGTGGTCTAGCCTTCTCCTAGTCCCAGCACCATCTATCTTCTGTGTCTCTTCCCACCTGGTTTGTGTTTGAAGAATCCAGCCTTTTTATTTAAAGATGCAATGGTAGAAATAGAAATATGCTTGATGAAATGTTTTTATGGACCACTTACTATATGTTGGTAGTAGACACAGCTCTGGGGTTTACTCTGTGAAGGGAAGATGCAGACAAACAGCAACAGCGTGCAGTATGCCTTAGACACTCTTCCTGTTGCTGTGATAAAACACCTTGACCAAAGCCACTTAATGAAGGAGGGGTTTATTGTGGCTCACAGTTAAGGACACAGTCTTCCATGGTGGAGAAGGCCTGGTGATAAGAACTTGTGTCACATTGTATGTGCAGTCAGGAAGCAGAGAGCAGTGGATACATGTACTTAACTCCTTCTCTCCAGACTACAATCCAGGATCCCAGTGGGTGGATCTTCCCACCTCAGTTAACCAAATCAAGACAAAACCCCACAAGTATGCCCAGGGACCTGTCTCCCAGGTGGTTCTAGATGTCACCAAATTAACAAATGAGATTCACCACCACAGGATGTGAGATACTGGGAGTTAAAGCAGTGTGCTAATATAAAACCTCAATGTAAATTTCATAGTGGCTCTTGACTCTATCTGATCTCATATCCCAATGTTAGACACCTTTCTGATACTGTAAGAAAATCATGAAAAAGCGGACTGTTTATTTGGTCACAGAATTTGAAAGGGTTAAGTCTGTGATTAGTTAGATCTAATGTCTGGGGTCTGTAATGAAGCAGCCCCCCAGGACAAGGAGTTGTTATGAAACAATGCTACTCACCTCATGGCAGGGATGGGAAAGAGAAGAAGAAATTATTAGGGTCCCAATTATCCTCTTTGAGGGCACACTCCCAATTACCAAAAGATACTCCATACCTCTTGAAGTTTCCACCACTCTCAATAGAACAACTAGAGAAAACAAAACTTCAATATATAGAACTTTACGGAACACTTAAGACCCATATCAGGGCACTTCTATTTTTACTACACATATTCTAGCATTATTTGAAATGAAATGGCTAGTCACTATAGTTCATCTGCACTCATAACTTCCAAGTATAGAAAAGTAGCAAAAGGATAAAGAGTTAGCTATACTCTAGACACATTTAAGATGAGGAGCATCACTAACTAATAAGATAAACGGATGTTTTCTTCATTCAAAGCTTGGTATATGACAACATTATTTAGTAAACCAATAGGCTGGAGATGCTAGTGATCTGATACAGTCACCCAGGATGAAATTCTCTACATGATACGCACAGAAAGAAAAGCAGGTTTGGATGTGCCTAGGTTCTGGTGCTTGTGGGACAACCAATAAGCCACTGGGTCAACATAGGTCTGCAGGTACACACAGACACATGTGTAAGAGACACATGTGTAATAGATTAAAATGTCAGCTACCTATACACTGTAACCAAGTGTTGTCAAGGGCACCAAGGAAGTGACTGCAAATTAAAGGGGGCAGGTATGAGAACCCTAAGTAACTAATACACGTAGGGATGGAAGAGAGCTACTTCGTTGGTGTAAAGTAAATCATGGTATCAAGAACGCAAGATTTCCAAGAAATATTGCTGTCCAGATGTCAAGGGTGAGAGATGGGCAGTGAAATCAGAAGGTACCTGGGCAGATGAGAGAGTTGTAAGCACATTTAGAAGTCAGCTGAGAGGAAGAGGTGAAGCAGGTGGTGGTGAGATGGCATCTGGACCACCTTCCACTGCAGACTTCCCTTTGTAAGCTTGAGAGTCAAAAAGTAGAGACACCTTTGAGCTGGAGGTTTGAAGGTGGGAAGTAAGAGGTCCTCACTCTTGCTGCTAAGAGGCCACATTCTATAGGGAGTGCAGAGGTTATGATAACATAACAGGTAGGAGATACTGGTGATCTGATGCAATCATTCAGGAGGAAGATTCTGTGCTTGTTTGTATCAAAGGCCCATGAGGGGAAGACTGGAAAAGGATGATGTGCAGGCCATGAAGTGTGGCTTCAGAATACACAAAGCAGAGAAGGATGGAGATATATCTGTGATTTACTTTTTTAATTCTTTGACAATTATGTACATGTATATACTGAATTTTTGTTGAGTTTTACCCCTCTCTCTCCTGTTGAAATACATCTTCTCAACAGCCCTTCTACTTTGATCTTTAACTTTGTTTTGTTTTACTCACTGACAAACATTGTCCAGGCCATGATTTCTTCATTTACAAGCAGTCCAAGCCAGGCATAATGACACATCCGTAAGCCCAGCACTTGGTAGCAAGATCATAAAGTCAAAGCAAGCCTACTGCACCCAGCAAGGCCCAATCTCAAAGAACCAAAAGTAAACAAAACAAAGAAAATGGCAAACGTATTAGTAAGTAAAAGTACAATAAAAACAAATCAATAAGAATTTTTATTACTTTGCGATAATAGATCAGTAACTATAAACCCTTAAAGATTAAGTAACTGAAGATCATAAAATTATAAAAAAAAAGTCCCAGACTATTTGAAAGATTGGTCTTAGCATCTGTTTGAGACACCATTCTGAGATATGCTTATGCAGTGAGATTTAGACAGCAGAGTTTGAACACACATCTTCTCTTCTCGCTATCTCAAAAATTTGGCCTCTCATTCCCCACACCAATTCACAGAGGATTTCCGCAAGTGAGCAGAATGTAGGTGAGTATGAGCTGTACAACTGTGTTGAGATGGCCTCAGGGTAGAGCCTCAAGTGCTCCCAGTGGTGTGTGAAAAGTTCCTCAGTCAACATGTCCACACATCTGCACAGTGGGGCTATGGGTGAGTATACTTCTATATGGTTCTGCTGAGGCACTGTGAGCCCACAGATGCTTTTTGGAATTTAGAATAACAGATCAATTTTTGGCATCTACTGTAAACAACAACACGCCCATCAGCCAGTGATTAGATGATGCCCATGGTGGTCTTCTGGCATGGTAGAATCAGACCCTTCAGTACGATAAATACACAATGAGGAACTTCACTGAAGGAACTAGAGTGAGCCTGCTGGCGCAATGGTCCAAAACAAGCACTTGGCACCCTAGAATTTTAGAGCTAGAATGACCTCTAGCCAAGGTATGTCTTTCATAATACATAATGGTGTAAAGGCCAAAAAATTACGTGGTCTACCATTTGCTTAGCTCTGGCTCTGCTGAGATTTGGAACTAGATAACTAATTCTTTGTGTGGAGGTAGGAGAGTTTGCCTACCTATGCTCCCCTCCCAGGTGTCAGCATCACTTTCCTCAAATTGTGACATCAAAACACTGTCTCCTAGCTTTGTCAAATGTCTCCTAAAAAGTGAAGTTGGCCTGAAATTGAGAACATATGCTATCCATTGACAACTCTTTTGAGGGCCAACTCACAGTCTTTTAAATGCATGGGATAGAGGCAATAAAAAGCTTTCTTGCTGTATGTGTTAGTTCTTATCACTGTAGTGAATTCCTGAAAGAAGGGACGTGAAAAGCAGGAAGTTATTTGGTTTATAATTTCAACTCATAGTTAGCTGGCTCCATTTTTTTTCTGGGCCTGGGATGAAATAGACCAAAATTTACAAGGGCAACCTGGAGCAGAGCTACTTGTTTTGTGGTGGCCAGAAATTATACAGAGATGAGGAAGAAGCCAGGGAAGTTATACCCTTCCAAGACAGACACACACCTAGGATTCATTTCCTCCAGCCAAACCCTGCCTCCTAATTTCTAACACCTCCCAAAGCTGTCACCAATTATACATCGACCAATGGATTAATCCATTGATGAAGGCTGAGCCTCATGATCCTATGATTACTTCTCAAAACCCCTATCTCTTCATTCCTACCTCTAATGGGAACCAAGACATCAACATGTAAGCCTATGTGGGATATTTCAAATGAATACCATTAACGAATGTCTCTGCCCCCACACATATCAGCTTAAGGTTTAATACTCCAATAGTACAAACAATCAGTCACTTAAAGCAGTTGTGTCAAGCCTTTCATTAGCTTCTTCACTAAGCATCTACCATATGCCAAACACGGCTCTAAGTACTATACAGGCAATATGACTTTGAGCAGTACTATAGCTCTGTATTCCCATGTGGAACTCTTGAGTTATCACCATCTAACAGTTGAGATAGATTAGAGGGATACCAAATGAAGGAAACAGTAACTAAGCCATTAAGGATGAAGCTACTTCTCTGGCCACCCTCACCAAAAATCTCCCTTCCTCTGTCCCCACCACAGGAGTAAATGGAAAACTGTTTTAGGGAAAATAGAAACACCAAGCAAGTAGTCATGCACTCTAGCTTTATGTACTAACCTATAAACCCAGTGTCTAGATAGCCTTACCCAACCACGAAATCAGGGGACAGTCAAGAGAGGGACAACACTATCACTACAGAAAATTCATTCTATGTCATTGAGGATATAGTACTTTCTGATTTTAGGGTCACAAACAGCCTTGCAATTCATTAACATGTGCTTACATGGAGTTCTGTCATTAATAATTCATTTCTCATTTTTGTCACATCACTGTCCACAATGGACATAATAAGAACATTGCTTCCCACAGATACCTTCCCAAGTACCATGAAACCTACAGGTCAGCCAATTCTTCTTTCAAATAGAGACCACATTTTTTTTTCAGTCACAGTCCACAGAGGTGGCTTCTTCCCAGATAGAGAGTGGCCTGGATGTCTATTGAGCAGAGGTACTTAACTTCTTAATTAGGTCGTTATTGCTTCTACCTCCCTTCCTCAACCTCTCCTTCTAAGTTACAAAGTGTTTAGGATACACAAAGAGATGGTCTCAGAGGAGCAAATATGCTCCTATCAAAATAATCATCCCATCTTTGTACAGGGAAGATGATCTCAGGGTATGGAGCAATGCAACCAGACTGAGTTGCTACTACCTCATCTGGGAAAGAGGAAAACCTGGCCACCCTGAGAAGGGCTCTTAAGCTTTTACTATCTCCAAGTCACATTTTGACCCACCATATATATGGAAGTTTGAGTCTTTGAAAATTTAATGTTTGTTCAGTTTCTTTGCACAAACTAACATAAAGCCAATTGCCTGTTATTTTTTAATGAATCAATAAATCGTTAGTTACCAAACATTTGGCTGGTGCTCATTAATGTCAGACTTTTTTCTACACACATATCAAACCCACCTTGTTGGCTTGAGTTAGGGCTGGGATTCTAGAACCAGAGCTGGAGATGTTTCATCACACCACTTGCCCCACCCTTTGATTTTCCCAGCATACCACTGCCATCCCCAAGGCTCTAAGAATACTGTCTATGATCAAATAACTGGCCAGTGACCCTGCTAGAGGAGATCCCGGAGCTCAGGTATAACCTGTTGTAGTCAAGGTTTTATAGGTGTAAAATACTGTTTTCTCTCATCTCTCACCACAATCTGGAAGTGATCATTTGTTCATCTGTCTTCCATGGACAGATGTTGCTGGTAAGAAGGCTGTTGGCTAGCTTGTTGGTCATTGAGAAAAGTTTCAAATCACTGAATAACTAGTGACAGTTGCAAATTCATTCCACTGAATTAGAATTGTCTTAACGTTTCAAAAAGCTAACTGATGAAAGGAAGTCAATTCAAATTCAGTCATTCAAAAATATGATCATCACATGTCAAATAAGATGTGTGAATAAATAACATATATATATATATATATATATATATATATATATATAATTAAAAATTTAATCAACCAGGTGCTTTGTTTGGATAATTGTAAACACTTTAACTGATATTTTACAGATGTAATTAACTTTTTAGTTATTGGAACACTGATTTGAGCACTGTGTAGACACTCAAAAGTCTTAATATAAAATTTATATTTGTTGCTCAATCAAATTTTATTCAAAAGGCTAAAGCATGACTATCAGTATAAAATGTAAACAATTTAAAAAAACTCATAGGGTCTATTTGATTTAATCACACTAAGAAATATGGCAACATTGTTTCTTCAATAGCAATTGCCATTGTAATCACAAATTATATGACTGATTCTCTTGGTTGTTACATCTGAGGTTGCAATGTGGCTTTAGTTAATTCTTTGTCCCTTTAAGCACAGTTTTCCCTTGAGAAAACAAAGTCCTTGACTATGGTGTCATGCACTACTGTCGGTGAAGCTTCTGGGATGCTTTTGCTTATTTTTCATAAACCTTTTCCAAGTTGCCTTGGGCAGGACCCTTCTCTGAGCAATGAAGACTATGTGTTTCCCAGTTAACTTTTTCTTCAACTCATCAACTAGCCAAACTTGGATTTTCCTGAATGATTTCAGCTGAGGAACGGATACAAAAGTTATGATAGCTTTCTGACCACCCACCACCAACTTTATTTGGCCAAGGTGATGTTGAGTTCTGGCAGCTGAGCTTGAGATCTGAGTACGTGTCCCGTCCTAGCAGCACCTGAAAGATGCCAGATTTGAACTTGTCCAGCCTCTTACCAAAGGGCTTCACAATCTTGGCACTCATGCTAATCATGACCTCATCTTTATGGTGTTGCTGCTCGGAAAGAGGCCCAGCAGGAGACAGCTTCCTGAACAGAACACTAACCATGCAGCACTAGATCAACAATTAATAAATGGGCCCTCATGAAACTGAGAAGCTTCTGTAAGGCAAAGAACACCATCAATAGGACAAAACAGCAGCATACAGAATAGGAAAAGATCTTCATCAACTCCACATCTGGCAAAGGGCTGATTTCCAAAATATACTGAGCACTCACGAAACTAGGCATTAACAAACCAAGCAAAAGCAGCACACACAAAGAGACAAGGTTGTTGTAGTGAAACTTGTCAGCAGAAAAATGTGTGGCAATGTAGTTGTCTCAGGTGCCGGTGTGCAGTGCTCAAGGGTGTTATATTTTGTGACTCTTTCCTTTACCACTAACATCAAGGTTAACATGAAGACTCTTGGGCTGTATACATACTGCATACATACTGAATCAGAATCTCAGGCATCTGTAATATGTCATCAAGAGATTTTACTATTTGAATATGAAGATTCATGCATGAAACACAAAACTCTGATATATATCATATGTAGTAATATATGATATAATATATATGATAAAGAGGGAGGTAGTGATCATTTCCAGAGGATATGTCTAACATTTCAGTTTACCCAAGCCAATTTGGGAAACCATTTCTTTCAAAGTATTTAAATAGAAAGAATTTTGAAGAAGAGCTTAAGTAAGGCTCATGGTTATTGACTCCAAAAGCTCCAGAATCTCAGACTGATCCGTGAACTGGTGTTTGGGAAGATCAAAGCTAACTGAAAGTTTGTACCTGCTGGGATGTTTTCACAAAGCCTGTGCTGCACAGTGGACTGTTTGAAGAACTCATGCATGAGAGCTCTTAAAAGCCTTTCCCACAATTTCTTAAATGCCAATGTCTACCTCTAATATCAGCTTTATTATTCTGAGCAATTCCGAACATCTTTCTGGAGTGAGTTCTACCGCATCGACCCTGGGCAGAAGAGCTTGCCAAAGTAACTCTGTCACTGTTTTCTTCTGTTGTTGGTTTTGTTTTGTTTTGTTTTTTTTGTTTTGTTTTGTTTTTTGTTTTCGTTTGGTTTGTAGAGATAGGGTTTCTCTGTGTAACAGCCCTGGCTGTTCTGGAACTCACTCTGTAGACCAGGCTGGCCTTGAACATGCAGAGATCTGCCTGCCTCTGCCTCCCGAGAGCTTGGATTAAAGACGTGCCTCGATGCCCAGCATAACCCTGTCACTGGAGCATACCCTTGTCTGCCACATGTCACAGGCTTGCTTGTGACAATTGTGTTGATGGATATTGGAATCTGGTTCCTGGCAGAAGGTGTCAGTCATGTGTCTGTAGCCTCGAGACCTTTCAAATCAGCCTCTGTGACCAGGCAAGGCACTTTGAAACTTTCCAGTGGCTGGGTGTTGGTGGCGCACACGGGAGGGAGAGGCAAGAGGATCTCTGTGAGTTTGAGGCCAGCCTGGTCTACAGAGCAGGTTCTAGGACAGCCTCCAGAACAATACAGAGAAACTTTGTCTCAAAAAACAATTAATAAATAAATAAACAAGGACAGTGAAGCAGATTTTCCAGATTTGAGGACAGTATTTTATTTATGTGCTGTAGAGAATTAGTGGTTCTAAACCTGACAGCTTAAATGAAATAGATTTGATATTCATTTCCCCAAGAATGACAGACCTAACAACAGAGACTGAGAGCTCCAGGGTTAAGCTTTACCCACCTTTTTTCATTAGGCCTCTCTGTGGTTAGGAAGTTAGGCTCTATACACAGTGAAAGCCAGACACAACTCCCCCAACCCTTCTCACTAATTCACACACAAGACCTATGCAAGACCCATGCAGTAATTGTCAATCAGAAAGTCTTGTTAATAAGAATAAAAACAAATAGGTGACTCCAGATGTACAATACCATTTTTAGATGGAAACTAGGATGCTTTCTCTAAACAAGCATGAATGGCCCCTAAAGAGTGTGGGCTACCCAGCAACTCTTCACTGTTCAGTCACATTAGCATTACCTACAGTATCTGCAATATCCAATCAGACAAGGAGCACAGAAAAACTTTAAATACTGTAACAGTACCCATTTATGGGAAAACTGATGAATAATTTTTTTGTCTTTTTTTTTTTCCTAAATGAGTGTGACCTGTCTGATAATTTTCACATGGAAAGAGATGAGGAAAGGAAAACTACAATATAAAATTTTACAAAAAGTCAGATCCATGATGCACTAATGCAGGTTTATCAAAATCAAAACACTATTTAAGAAACTAGAGTCATTTCTACTTAGTTCTTTACCCCACTTTTTAATTGGATTACTTGGTGTTTTGGTAACTAGCTTCTTGAGTTCTTTGTATGTTTTAGAAATCAGCCCTCTGTTAGATGTGGGGGTTGATAAAGATCTTTTTCCAGTCTGTGGGCTTCTGTTTTGTCTCGTTGACTATGTCTTTTGCCTTGAAGAATGTAAAATGTCTGAAAGACACTTAAAAATTTGCTCAGCGTTCTTAGCCATCAGGGAAATGCAAATGAAAGCAACTCTGAGATACCATCTTACTCTTGTCAGGATGGCTAAAATCAGAAACACCAATGACAATTTATGCTGGAGAGGATGTAGAGAAAGGGGAATTCTTCTCCATTGCTGGTGGGAGTGCAAACTAGTTCAGCCACTTTGGAAATCATCATGGCAGTTCCTCAGAAAAATGGGCATCAGTCTACCTCAAGATCCAGTAATTTTACTCTTAGGCAAATACCCAAAAGATGCACATTCATACAAGGACATCTGTTCAACTGTGTTCATGGCAGCATTATTTGTAATAGCCAGAACCTGAAAGCAACCTAGATGCCCCTCAACCAAAGAATGGATAAAGAAAATGTGGTATATTTACACAATGAAGTACCACTCAGTGGGGGGAAAAAACAACTTGAAATTTGCAGGCAAATGAATGGAACTAGAAGAAATCATCCTGAGTGAGGTAACCCAATTACAAAAAGACAAACATGGTACATACTTACTCATAAATGGACATTAGGCATAGAGCAAAGAATAACCAGCCTACAATCCACAACCCCAGAGAAGCTAGGAAATAAGGAGGACCCTAAGAAAGACATACATGGATCCCCAGAAAAGGGGAAAAGGACAAGATCTCCTGAGCAAATAGGAATTACGGGGGGAGTGTGGAGGGAGGTAGGAGAAAGAGGAGGGGAGAAGGGGTGGGTAGGATAACATGAGGGATCAAGAAGACCAAGTTGGGGGAAGAATAGAAGAGAGAAAGAAAACAGATACCTTAATAGAGGGGGCCATTATACATTTAATGGAAAATCTAGCACTAGGGAAATCTCCAGGGAGCCACAAGCATGACCCCAACTAAGAATCGAAGCAGTAGTGGAGAGGCTAACTACCTTAAATGCCCTTCCCCTATAATGAAATTGATGACATACCTTAAATGGCATCCTAGAGCCTTCACCCAGTAGGTGATAGAAGCAGAAACAGAGATTCACAGCTAGGCACTGAGCCGAACTCCTGGAATCCAGTTGTAGAGAGGGAGGAGTGATGAGCAAAGGAGTCAAGAGTATGCTGGGGAAACCCACAGAAACATCTGACCTGAGCAAGTGGAAGTTTGTGGACCCTACCTAGTCAGACAGCTGAGGAACCAGCCTAAGACTGAACCAAGCCCCTGGAATGTGGGTGTCAGTTGGGAGGCCTGGACAGTCTGTGGGGCCTCTGTCAGTGGAACCAGCATTTATCCCTAGTGCACGAATAGGATTTGGGAGTCCATGCCCTATGGAGGGATACTATCTCAGCCTAGATACATGGAGGAGGACCTAAGTCCTGCCCCAAATGATGGGACAGATTTTGATGATTCCCCATGGAAGGCTTCACCCTCCCTGGGGAGTGGATGAGGGGTTGGGATGGGGAGTTGGTGTGGGACATGGAAGGATGGAGGATGAAAGAACTGGGATTATTGGTATGCTAAATAGTACAAAAATATGCACCACACCCACTTTCTTACCTCGGTTGCTGTATACATCACAATAATAACCCAATATTAACCTAGAATTGTTAACTAAATTTCACAATTTACCCAGATTGCTCTGGTTTTTACCTAGTGTGCTTCTTGTTCTATCCTTACAATAGGTTGTCATGTCTCTTTAGCCTGCTCCTTCCTGGCTTTTCTCATTTTTCACAACTGTCACAGGCTTCAGAACATCTGTAGAATGCCTTTAACCTCAAACAACACTTTTCTCAGTAGCCTGGGGTTCTGGGAAGGAAGAAGATGACCAGGGACCACTTCATCACACAAGACTGGCATGACTAACCACTGATAGTGAATCACGCTCACCTTACAGCAGTGTTTGCCAGGGTTCTATGCTGCACAGTCAGTCTTCCTCCCTCCACACTACACTTTTGTAAAGGGAAGTCAGCATGCACAACCCACACTTACAGAGTAAGGGGCTCTATCAATATCCTCAGAGTCATCATATCTCCAGGACCTGCTGGGATTCATCTGTACTGAAAATATGTCTGTTGCCCCCCTTTTATTTAACTACATGTATCACTATGGATTCAAAGGTATTATACCACTGCTCATAATGACCCAACATTACTTTATTGTTGAAATTATTCAGGTTTTGGCCATAAGAAGTTCTTTCTTTGGTTTTTTGAGACAGGGTTTCTCTGTATTTCTTTGGAACATGTCCTGGAACTAGCTCTATAGACCAGTCTGGCCTCAAACTCACAGATATCTACCTGCCTCTGCCTCCCAAGTGCTGGGATTAAAGGCATGTTCCACCAACGCCTGGCTAAGAAGTTCTTTTGGTTGAAATTTATGCCCCTTACATACTCAAACATTTTAGACATCTTTCATACTCAAATATTTTAGAATTATTCAAGGTATTTCCTCAGTTTATGGTTAGAGAAAAGTGTTCTGGATTCATCTTACACATTTTCTGCTCCATTTTTAGAATCAGTCACAACTCTAAAGAATGCTGGTTACTTTACTGGAGAGTAGTGTTAAAAACCAAGATGTGGGTACTAGATGATCACACCCATCTGGCATATTCCCTTATACTCTCTACACCTCCAGCCACCAGCCACAGAGTAGACAAACCAGCCTCCACATGAATGTGTGGCTTCTTAACTCATTTAGAACTTGGAACATTCATGATATCACTGTCTGGCAAGTTTTTTAGACCTCTGGGGAAGCATATTCGTAGCAGCATGCAACATACAGTTCAACCAAAGAGGCCAAGAGCAGTTAATGACTTTAAAGATCAGATAGCATTAATTTAACTAAAATTCCTCACCACACGGCTGCTTTGAGTTGTTTGGTTCTTGGGAGAATCCCTTGAGTAAGGTTGCACTCTATAATCAGAAAACACTTTCATTCGAATACAGAGAAACTATATGGCTAATTAGATTTCCAGCTGTTTAAATAACTTCAGATAAATATCTCTATGTCAGCCAGGAAGTAGTCTCTAGTGCATTCCCACAGAGAGATCCAACTGGGCTGTCCAATGTTTTGGCCAACAGTGTAGATGGAGATAGAGAAACAAGTTTCTCAAATTTTCAGATGCTACAAAACTGTAAGCTAATACATTAAAGATGGAACACAAGACCGACACCCTAACAGGCTCTTATGCAGGCTGGAAACAACAAGAAATGTTAACAGGGTAAAAATAAAGTTGTGTAACTAGGTATTTTAAATTACTTGCATAAGGGTGGGAGTAATTACTTGGCACCAACTCATGTGAAAATGGCTGAGGATTTTCACTGTGTGAAGCTACAAGTAAGCCAGCGGTGTACAGATCTGCCAGGGACATGATGCCTACTCAGGCTGGAGTAGAGGGCATGCTGTGCTTAGCTTCAACATAGTTGCTGTCCTAACACTGGCTTTACTAACCACACAACTCCAAGATCATTATTGACATTTCAGAGCAACATAACGTTTTTATGTTTTAAAAGTTTTGATTAAGCTTTCAGTTTTTGTTTTTGTTGGGTTGTTTTTGTTTGTTTGTTTTTGTTTTGATTTGGAAGGAAGTTGTGTTTTGTTTTGTTTTTCAAGCCTGGGTTTCTCTGTGTAGCCGGGGTTGTCCAGGAACTCTCCCTGTAGATGAGGCTGGCCTCAAATTCACAGAGAACTGCCTGCCTCTGCCTCCCAAATAGAATTAAAGGCATGTGCCACCTCCACTGGCTTTGATAAAATTTTCATCCACATGGGGTATAGAGTGATATCTTGGTACATATGTAAGGGTCACAATCATGGTGATTAACACATCTATTGCATCACTTTTGTGTTACAAAGCATTCCAAAGCCTCTCTCATAGCTATTTTAAAGTATCTAATAAATTCCATTTAGCTGTGGTCATCCTATTTTGTTATAGAACTTATTCCTATATTTTGGTATTCTATGCTTTCCTCCCTCAACCTTCTCTGGCAACCACTGTTCTACTCTGTATTTCTCTAAGATGGACACTTAAGTTCCACATATAAATGAGAACATAGAAGATTTGTCTGTCTTCTAAATACCACATTGTTAACATAAAGCAAACTTCTTAAAGTATGTGTCTAAATGATGACAACTTGAATAATGGATAGAACTGGGCAATTCTGTAATGAGGACTTAAAGGAATTAGAAGGGATGGGTCCAAAACATAGACATGAAGGCAAATTAAAATGTCCACATGGTGTTGGGGAAGAAGGAAGCTGCCTATTTTGTGCAACTCCACAAGACAAGGCTCATAACAATGGGAACCGGTTCCCAAGAGGCATATTGAGTGTGAAGACAAGAAAGAGCTGACAAGCAATGAAGAACAGCCATCATCACCACACACCTCAGGAGCAGCAACCTCCTATAATTATCTCCACTTGAGCAGGCACTGGTGGGAATTCCAAGGACAGATAGAAGTTTGGTAGATAGAGTCCTTTTATGAATCTAGCTATTCATTCACTACAAGGATACTTACAGAGTTGATGATTAAGCATATTTAGTCAAATATAATTTAAGAGTCCTATAATAGTGACTTACTTTGTCTTTTCTTTGATTATTCTCCAATGTTTTCAGTTTTCAGAAAAATGAATTAAGAACACAAATGGGAAGGTACAGGAATACCCAACCTTCTGTCAAAAGCACAAATATCACAAAGTGATTAATTATAAAGTCAAAAATCGCCATTTTGTAGAACAAAACACTAGCCTACTTGGAAAAGTTACATCATGTATTCCCACAACAGAAACATTACTTGCCAGAGTGATTGATGAATGTTAAACCACATCTTTGGCCTGTGCCCCTCTGTCAGTTTGGGGGGAACTCCCATCACTGTGGAGTTAAAGAATGTGGACTGTTTCCCAATATGTGTTTTGTTTTCATTTACATCTGTGTATGTTTCCTAGTCTGGGGTCACCTGTCCCTGAGCAGCTGGAAGCAGGTGGTGTGAGCAAGAACTCTCTAAGCCAAAACACATTAACTAGTGATCCTTGATACTGCCAGGGGTAGCCGCTGACCGTGGGAATTACCCTTCTTCAACTTTTACACAGCTGTATATTCTAACTCACTGGAAAGAAGCTGTTTCCTATGAAAATGCATTGTTTTTAGACAGTAAAGTTGGTCAATTCATCACCCACAACTGTTCTCACAGCATACAGGCCAATGTTCATGCAAATCAGGTCATGGGGGGACATGCTGCTGTGAGTGTGAGGAAAAGAGCGAACCATCTGGAAGATGCATTCCTAAATAGTGGAATGCTGAAAACACAGGCAGTTGGATCTACTGTGGGCATGCTACCAGAAAAACAATGGAGTTTCATATCTTTTTTTTTTTTTTTCCGGTTTTGGTTTTTCAAGACAGGGTTTTTCTCTGTGTAGCCCTGGCTATCCTGGAACTCACTCTGTAGACCAGGCTGACCTCAAACTCACAGAGATCTGCTTGCCTCTGCCTCCCACAAGTGCTGGGATTAAAGGCCTGTGCCACCACAGCCCAGCATATTTCATATCCTTTTATTTGATCTTTTTTTTAAGAAATGCGAACTTAGTGCACACAGCTTAACTCTGGTTTTGAAAACAGTATTTTTATAATCATATAAAAAAACCTTTTTCCTTTTTAAAATTATTAGTCTATGTTAAATATTAGCCTTTATTAAGATTTCTCTGAGTTACTACAATGGAACAGACATCTACGGTCATGGTTGACTATAGCCAAATTTCTATTTTTGAAGCCTGTAGAGGAAAATGGATCCCTCTGAACAGAAGTAGAATCTGATAGATAGGTGACAGGAATTCAGATAGTTGTCACACATGCCTCTCATGTTCTATAGCTTGGTTTATAGCTTGGTTAATAAACAAATATTTATTTATTGAACATGCATTCACAGGATGCCTGCTTGGTACTGCAGATGCTACGAGGTGATCCTCTGTCTTCTTTGATTTGAGGTCCATGCCTTTCAGGCCATGAGTTCTATTTGTAGGATTTAGAACAGCTTTACCCAGTCCATCATTCTGTAGTGAGGGAGGCATTCAATATCCATGCTGCCCAATGGAGAAGCCACAAGTCACATGTAACTATCAAGTATACAAACTTAGAGTATAGGTATTGCAAGTGAGGGGTGGAATTGTGCATTTCTGAATTTTATTCATTTAAAATGTGGAGCCAGTGAGATGGCTCAGTGGATAAAGGCACCTGCCACCAAGCCTCATGGACTGAGTTTGATACGCAGAGCCCACATATTAGGAGAGAACTGACTCTCATGAGTTGTTTTCTGAGCTCCACACATGTACCGTAGCAATTGTGTATACACAAATAATATTTTTAAAAATGCATGTGATTAGTGGGTACCATATTAGACAACACAAATTTTGTGTCTGCACTGATATAAAAAATAGAATTTTTGCATCTCAGTTTAAAATATGCTTCCAAAGAAAGTCAATGTAAACAAATGATAAATGCGATGGGACTATAAATCATGTCAACTTTTACATTGTATTTTGTATAAATGTGAGCTTCCAGCTTGTCACTGTGTCCTTTCCCTGTTCCACTATTCATCCTTAATTATTTTCTTCAGGTCACATTTATTTCTACATATAATTGGCTATTTTAAAACCAGAAAGGAAGGGACAGAAATATGGCTCAGTGAGTATAGGTGCTTGCTGCCAATCTTGACAACCTGAATTCAATCCCTGGAACCCACATGGGAGAGAGAGCCGACTCCCACAAGTTGTCCTCTGACCTCCTTATGAACAAGCAGGGAGTATGGGTTAGGGAGACATAATACTTATCTAGTATGAAGGGAGAAAAGCATTTTAAAATATTTTTAAAAGAGGGAATGTTGGCTTTTGTAAACCAAAGTGTTAGTCTCTTTTCTTGTGTCCTTCTGATATTTTCATAATCTTACTTCATATAAATGCTCCAACTGATAGTGAAGCCAGGCAAGACTTTGTAAATGTTCAACTTGGTCCACAGAGCCCACTGAGCTCCTGGGTAAGAACAGCTTGTGAGCAGAGGTTGGTCTGTGTCTACGGTGTGGCACAACACTGCCCCAGGATGTCCCAGAAGAACCCTGAACCAATCTGTGTGCTCCATGATGTCAAGTAGAGCCTAGTTAGCCAGTTTTTATTGCAATTGCCATTATTGACTATAATTTCGAGGATCATTTCTGTCATTCATAATTGACATTATTGGTATGAAAGCTACCCAATGACTTTAAAACACATTTTAATTGCAGTAAGTCTAGAAGCATAGACTAGTGATTCCTAATCTTTTAGAATTGCAACGGCATCAATGGGTCTCTCTCTGTGCATGTATGTATATATGTGAGTATGTGTATGCATGTGCATGCTTGCAAGCATGCGTGTGTGTGTGCACTCGTGCCTACATGTTTCTCTCTCTCTCTCTCTCGTGTGTGTGTGTGTGTGTGTGTGTGTGTGCGTGCGTGCGTGCGTGCGTGCGTGTGTGTTGACTAGAACCAGAAATCAGTTCAAATAAAGTGTGACATCGGCTTTTTCTTTTATTAAGTCAAAGACAAAGCGACTTCTCCCATCCCCTAAAGAACAAAGCAATCATACATAATGGAAAACAGCAGGAGTCAGCACCCCTGGGCAGGACTTTCAGTCCTTTCTTAGTCCTGCTGTAATGGACAGTATTAAGTCTGCAATCCTCACTCAATCAGAAGAAGATGCTACCTGCATATTCACAATAAAAACTGCATTTAATGTTTCAATATAGAAAACCATGAGTTGGTTTGCTGATGGAATATAGAGAGACGGGTTGTATTTTCATTGTTTCCCACAGATCTCTGAAATCATATCGTCTTTAAATAATTGCCTTAGGAACATGACTGGGAAATAATCTCCGGAGAGGAGGGAAGTTTTGACTTTTAAGCTAGGCATGAGCATAACTTTCTCTGCTTCTTCACTCTTCCTTTGTATCATGGGACTGTAAAAGAAAGGAGCCCTGAGACCTGTCTGTGATCCAGACACTGGCAGGTGCTGCTGCCAGGAGGGTGTCAGTGGCCACCAGGGTCACAGCCAGGAATTCCCTTCTTGTCTTTGTCTCCAATGTCACTTGTGCTTTGATCAGAGGCACCATACTGTGTCTTCCCTCTCCAAAGCAGTGCAAGGGTTAATTGGGCTGACTGCTAACATGGAAGATAAAAACTAGAGCCTGCCTATCTGTGAGAGGGACTTCAAAGGCCTCAGAGAGAATATATCTACCATAGGGAAGATTTTGAAACAACCTGTTTTCTTATCTGGGGAATTGTTAAAACTCAAAGATTTTTTTTTTTATGAGTCTGTGAGGTAAGATTTGTACTCAAGGAATAGATGAGCCAACTCCAGGTTGACCTTTGACTTCTGCTAAATTTTATATCCTTTGTCTTCAACTTAGAAATGTACTTAAGTTGGCTTTAAGAAGTGATCATTGGAGCTCTTCATAGGAGCCTTGGCCCTGCACCCACCTGGAGAGGTGAATGCCTGGCCTTCCCTGATCCCTCTCTTTGGAGACCCTTGATGGGGCACATTATCCTGTCATGCCCACTGAATCCCCAGAGACCTAGGGGGCAGCCCCAAACCATCCAGCCCTCTGGAGACTTGACCGTGCGCCCCCATGAGAAGAGAAAGATCAACCACCTAAGCCACATGCACCACCTACACCAATTGAAGGAAAATAGATCCCCTGAATCTCAGGCCCCACCTATACCTGTTATGAGTAGTTTTCCTGACAGTCTGGTCCCAGAGCCACATCAGTCCCAAATAACACACAGAGACGCTGTATTGGATATAAAGCTGTTGGCCTGTTACTAGTGTTTCTTATCTGCTAGCTCTGTCTTAAATATTAACCCATTTCTATTCATCTAAATGTTTCCACCTGGTATTATCTTACTGGAGAAAGTGTTGGGACCTGTTCTCTCAAGTCCCTACATCTTGACTCTCCTCTCTACGACATCTCCCAGAATCCTCCTTAACAAATCTCTTAAACAAACCAAGGAAAACCATAGAAAAAGCAATCAAACAGGCAAAGGAAACAATTTAAACAATTCAAGACTTGAAAACTGAAATAGAGACAATAAATAAAACACAATCTGAGGAAACGCTGGAAATAGAAAATCAGGAACTACAGATGCAAACATAACCAACAGAATACAAGAGATGGAAGACAGAATCTCAGGTGTTGAAGATACATTAGAGGAAATAGATTGATCAACCAAAGAAAAAGTTAAGTCCAACAAATCCTTACCACAACATATCCAGGAAATATGAGACACAGTGAAAAGAACAAACCCAAGAATAATAGGTATAGAAGAAGCCTAGGTCAAAGGCTCAGAAAATATATTCAACAATTTGTAGAAGAAACTTCCCCAACTTAAATAAGGACATGGCTACAAAAGTACAAAAAGTTTACAGAACACCAAATAGACTGGACCCCCCCCCAAAAAAAATCCCTTTGCCACATATTAATCAAAATACCAAACAAATAGAATAAAGAAAGAATATTAAGTGCAACAAAGGAAAAAAGCCAAGTAATATATAAAGGCAAAGCTATCAAAATTACATTTGACTTCTCAATAGAAACTGAAAGCCAGAAGGTCCTGCATAGATGTCTACAAACACTAAGAGACCACGGATACAAGCCCAGACTACTATATCTAGCAAAGCTTTCAATCACCATAGATGGAGAAAACAAGATGTTCCATGACAAAACAAGATTTAGATGATACCCATCCACACATCCAGCCATATAGAAAATCCTGAAAGGAAAACTCCAATACAAGAAAGGTACCTATACTCACAAAAACAAAGGCAATATATAATCCCACATTACAAAAAAAGCTAAAAAAAAAAAAAAAAGGATAAGAAGACAGAATCCATCCTTCTGCCACATATAAGAAACACACCTCAACTTCAAAGATAGACATTACCTCAGAGTAAAGGGTTGGGAGAAGATTTTCCAATCAAATGGACCTTAGAAACAAGCTGGTGGAACTATCCTAATATCTAACAAATTATGCTTCAAACTAAAATTAATCAAAAGAGATGAGGAAGATCATTTCATAATCAATGCAGGAAAAAAATCATCAAGATGAAGTCTCAATTCTGAACATCTATGCCCCAAATACAAAGGCACCTACATTCATAAAAGAAGCATAATGAAAACCTAAATCACACATAAAACCCAAAACACTAATAGTAAGAGACTTCATTACTAGACAGGACCACCAAACAGAAACTCAACAAAGACATAGAGGAACTAACAGAATTAATAACTCAATTGAGTTTAACAGATGTCTATAGAACATTCCATTCAAACACAAAAGAATACCTTCATCTTAGCACCACATGGAACATTCTCTAAAATCTACCACATACTCAACAATAAAGCAAACCTCAACAGATACAAAAAAAAAAAAAATTGGAATAGGCCCCTGTATCTTATCAGACCACCATGCTCTAAAGTTAGAATTCAACAACAACACAAATTGCAGAATCCCTACATACTCATGGAAATTGAACAATGCTCAATTCTATCAACCTTAGTCAAGGAAGAAATGAAGAAAAAAAAAAAAAAAGACTTCCTAGAATTCAATGAAAATGATAGCACAACATACCCAAAGTTATGGGACACTTTGAAAGCAGTACTAAGAGGAAAGTGTATAGCACTAAGTACCTACATAAAGAAACTGGAGAATAGTCACACTAGAGACTTAACAACACACCTGAAAGTTCTAAAACAAAAAGAAGCAAACTCACCCAGGAAGAATAAACACCAGCAAATAATCAAATTGAGGCCTGAAATCAATAAAGTAGAAACAAAGAAAACAATACCAAGAATCAATGAAACAAAGACTTAGTGTTCTTCGACAAAATCAACAAGATAAACAAACCTTTATCCAAACTAACCAAAAGGCAAAGAGAATATGCAAATTAACAACATCAGAAATGAAAGGGGGAACATAACAATGGAAATCTAGAGAATCATCAGCTCATACTTTTAAAAAACAAGTACTCCACAAAATTGGGAAATTTAAAGAGCATGGACAAAATTCTGGATAAGTATCACATACCAAAATTAAATTAAAACCAGATAAACAATTTAAATAGACCTATAATCCCTAAAAGAAGCAGTCATCAAAAGCCTCCCAACCAAAAAAGCCCAGGGACAGATGGTTTTAGTACAAAATTCTACCAGAAATTCAAAGAAGAGCTAATGTAAATACTCCTCAAATTCTTCCACACAATAAAAGCAGAAGGTTCATTGCCAAACTCTTTTTTATGAGGCTACAATTACCTTGGTACCCAAACCACACAAAGACACCGCTAAGAAAGAGAACTACACACAAACCTCCCTCATGAATATTGATGAAAAAATACTCAATAAAATATTGGCAAACCGAATCCAGGAACACATCAGAAAAATCATCCACCATAATCAAGTAACCTTCATCCTAAGGATGCAGGGATAGTTCCACATATGAAAATCTGTCAATGTAATCCACCATATAAACAAACTGAAAGAAAAAAAAAGACATGATCATATCACTAGATGCTGAAAAAGACTTTGACAAAATCCAACAGTCCTTCATGATAAAAGTCTTGGAGTGATCAGGGATAACAGGAACATAACTAAGCATAATAAAGTCAATATACAGCAAGCCAACAGCCAATATCAAACTAAATGGAGAGAAGCACACGGCAATTCCTCTAAAAATCAGGAACAAGACAAGGCTGTCTACTCTCTCCACATCTCTTCAATATTGTACTTGAAGTTCTAGCTAAAACAGAAAGACAACAAAAGGAGATCAAGGTGAAACAAATTGAAAAGGAAGAAGTCAAACTTTTACTTTTTGCAGATGATATAATAGTTCACAAAAGTGACCCAAAAAAATCACCACAGAACTCCTGCAGTTAAAAAAAACACCTTCAGTAAAGTGGCAGGATACAAGATTAACTCCCCAAAATTAGTGGCCCTCATATATAGAGACAATAAATGAATGGTCTGAGAAAGAAATCAGAAAAACATCACCCATAACAATAGCCACAAACAATATAAAATACTGTGAGGTAACTCTACCCAAACAAATGAAAGACTTGTATGACAAGAACTTCACGTGTTTAAAGAAATTAAAGAAGATATCACTTGGATAGGTAGGTGATGGGAGATGCCATTCTGTATATATGTTTCTCATACTGGTTAATGAATAAAGCACTGTTGGCCAATAGGAAAGGAAGGTAGGAGGGACTAGGAGACAAAGAGGAAAGAGAAAGTAGTAAGGAGGAGTCAAGATGGAGAGTCTGGAGGGAGCAGTACGGCAGCCGGCTCCCAGTAATTTTAAAGCATTTTAAAAATGCTTTGAATTCAAAATTTAAGTCTAAGGACAAGTTACTGGGGAAAAGGATTTCTCTTTTTGTTTCCACAGAAAATGAAAATATGTGGATTCCTTCCAGACTAATGTGGTTTGATCAAGCCAGACCCCCTGAAATAGCATTCCTGGTGATCCAACATTCAAAACAGCATGAACAAGGCAGCCTTGCAGACTACAGCCAGGATTTCTGTGTCTTCTTAGGATCCCCATGACAGCGCCCCCTACCAGCAGGAAGCAGTTTGGAAAGAACGACGCCCAAATTCCCAAATATTGTCTATAAATGTTTGTTTTCATTTAAATGGGGTTGGTTATAAATTGTTAATGATCACAGTCAATTCTTTTTAAAGGTAAAAAGGGGATTATGGTATAGATATGAATACTTTGTTTTGGAATGGATTTTCATTTATTGATACAATTTAAGGTCAATTTTGTGATACGTATATTTCTCCTCTTGTTTAGGTATTGTGTTTATATAGCTCATTTAGGAATGTAATGTGTAATTTAGTACAGATTATAGATAATTACTTATGACAGTCAAAGCTTAGAGTTAAGTTAGTTAGTTTTTCAAGATACACAGAGATGTATTTCAGATAGATAGGAATTCTTCAAACCTTTCAAAGGCCTTCAGAATATGGCATTTAAAATGGTTTAGGGTTTTCTTGACAGTGAGACATAAATGCTCCTGGCAACACCACCTGCGTCAGAAAGGAAGATGGACATTGAAGAAACTTGTTATGGAGTTACTTCCAATATGGCAAGACTAGCCATTTGGACAAGATACTGCTCTTGTCTGGACTATTTGACTTTATGCTGTATAAACTGGACATGCAGGACCCACAGAAAAGTGACTGCTGATTCAAGATGGACATTGCAACAGAGTTCCTGCTTCATGGAAGAGTCTGCCAGACATTCTGCAGGACACAAAGAAAAGTGACTGACAAACTGCCAATACAAGAAGACAGTCTAAGGTTTCTACTTTGCTGAAGAGTCTGATAGACACAATATGGCCTATGGGCTGAAGATGGAAGATTACAGAAGAACTTTAGGTGACTGACAAGGCAAGATGTTTCTGTCATTTCTAGGGTTTATATATTATCCATCTGTGGTCTTTGAAAGAGTTGAAGACAGATAGTTATATTTATAGTTTTCCTTATTTACGATTAAAGATAAGTTACAAAGACTTTAGACACACAAAGATAGGATAGATGATGGAATACTTTCTTCAAATATTGCTAAATGTTAATGGACTAAATAGTGTTAACTGTGATTCTTATTTGATAACTGTTATGTGATATATTTTGCTATGTTAAGGTTAAAACCCTTCTTTTTATTTAGACAGAAAAGAGGAGATGATGGGAGATGTCATTCTGTATATATATTTCTCATACTGGTTAATGAATAAAGCACTGTTGGCCAATAGGAAAGGAAGATAGGAAGGACTAGGAGATGAGGAGGAAAGAGGAAGTAGTAAAGAGGAGTCAAGATGGAGAGTCTGGAGGGAGCAGTACGGCAGCCGGCTCCCAGTAAGGAGACCAAGTGGAAATACATAGATTAACACAAATGGGTTAATACTTAAGACAGAGCTAGCCGATAAGAAACTAGTAACTGGCCAACAGCATTATATCAAATACAGAGTCTCTGTGCATTAACTGGGGCTGGAGCGGCGGTGGGACAAGACCGGCGGTGGGCAGAAAAACCTTACTCCTTACAGGTAGGATCAACATAGTAAAAATGGAAATCTTACCAAAAATAATGTACAGATTCAATGCAATTCCCATTAAAATCCCAGCACAATTCTTCGCAGATCTTGAAAGAACAATATTCAACTTTATATGAAAAAACAAAAAACTCAGGATTGCCAAAACAACCCTGTACAATAAAGGAACTTCTGGAGGCATCACCATCCCTGACTTCAAGCTCTACTATATAGAGAGCTATAGTAATTAAAACAGCTTGATATTGGAACAAAAACAGACAGAGAGAATCAAATTTAAGATTCTCATAGTAATCCACACACCTATGAACACCTAAATTTTGACAAATAAGCTAAAATTATACAATGGAAAAAAGAAAGCATCAGCAACAAATGGTGCTGGCATAACTGGATGCTGACATGTAGAAGACTACAGATAGAACTATATCTATCCTCAAGTGAATCAAAGACCTCAACATAAATCCAGCCACACTGAACTTCTTAGAAGAGAAAGTGGGAAGTACCCTTGAATGCATTGGCATAGGAGACCACTTCCTGAACATAACACCAGTAGCACAGATACTGAGATAA
Organism: Phodopus roborovskii; assembly: GCF_943737965.1. Taxonomy (NCBI): domain Eukaryota; kingdom Metazoa; phylum Chordata; class Mammalia; order Rodentia; family Cricetidae; genus Phodopus; species Phodopus roborovskii. The sequence goes on from NW_026125391.1 coordinate 14,290,070, forward strand.
ACAATTAATAAATAGGAACTCCTGAAACTGAGAAGTTTCTGTAACACAAAGACACAGTCAACAAGACAAAACGGCAGCCTATAGAATAGGAAAAGATCTTCACCAACCCCACATCTGACAGAGGGATGATCTCCAAAATACACAAAGAACTCACAAAGCTAGGCACTAAAACAACCAATAATCCAATGGGGTACAGATCTAAATAGAGAATTCTTAATAGAGGAATCTGAAAGGGCCAAAAGGCAGTTAAGAAATTGATCAGCATCCTTAGTCATCAGGGAAATGCAAATTAAAACAACTCTGAGATACCATCTTACATGTGTCACAATGACACCAATGACAGTTTATGCTGGAGAGGATGTGGAGAAAGGGAAACATGCCTCCACTGCTGGTGGGAGTGCAAACTTGTACAGCCACTTTGCAAATCAGTATGGCAGTTCCTCAGAAAAAATGGGCATAACTACCACAAGATCCAGTGATGATTCCACTCTTAGGCATATACCCAAAAGATGCACATTAATACAAGGACATCTGTTCAACTATGTTCATAGCAGCATTATTTGTAACAGCCACAAGCAACCTAGATGTCCCTCAACTGAAAAATGGACATGGATGGAAAAAATGTGGTGCATTTACACAATGGAGTACTACTCAGGTGAGGGGGGGGGGGAGCAATAGGATCTTGAAATTCACAAGCAAATGGATGAAACTAGAAGAAACCATCCTGAGTGAGGTAACCCCATCACAAAAAGACAAACATGGTATGTACTCACTCCTATGTGGGTTTAAGACATATAGCAGAGGATTACCAACCTATAATCCATACTGCCAGAGAAGCTGGGAAACAAAGAGGACCCTAAGAGAAACATACATGGACACCTACAGCTAAACACTGAGCCAAACTCCTTGGAGCCAGTTGCAGAGAGGGAGGAGTGATGAGCAAAGGGGTCAAGACCAGGCTGGAAAAACTCACAAAAACTGCTGACCTAAACAAGAGGGAGCTTATAGACCCCAGTCTGATAGCTGGAAAATCAGCATAGGACTGACCCAGAACCCTGAACATGGTTGTTAGTTAGGAAGACTGGACAGTCTTTGGGGCCTTTGGTAGTGGATCAGTATTTATCTCTAGTATACAAATGGACTTTGGGAGCCCATTCCACATAAAGGGATACTTCCTCAGCCTAGACACACAGGGGAGGCCCTAGGCCCTGCTCCAAATGATGTGACAGACTTTGAAGATCCCCCATGGAAGGCCTCACCATCCCTGGGGAGCAGAAAGGGGATGATGGAATGGGGGTAGGTGAGAGGCAGGGGAGGAGAGGAGGAAGGGAGGAAGAGGGAACTGGGATTGACATGAAATACAAGCTTGATTCTAAGTTAAATTTAAATGTGGTACATTTAAACAAGGAAATACTACTCAGTGTGTGTGTGGGGGGGGGGGGTGAAATCTTGAAATTTGTAGGCAAATGGATGGAACTAGAAGAAACCATACTGAGTGAAGTAACCCAGACACAGAAAGACAAACATGGTATATATTCATTCATAAGTGGATATTAGACATAGAGCAAAGGATTACCATCCTACAATCCACACTGTCAGAGAAGCTAAGAAACAAGGAGGATCCTAAGAGGGACATACATGGACCCCTGAGAAGGGGAAAGGGACAAGATGTCCTGAGTAAACTGGTAAACTGGGAGCACAGGGGTGGAGGTAAGGGTGGGGGGGAAGAGTGGGGAGAGAGGTAGAAGAAAGAGGAGGAGAGAAGGGCAGGTGAGAGAAGAATATGAAGGATAAGAAAGGTCTAGTTGGTGGAAGAATAGAGATGGAGAACAAGGAAAGAGATACCTTAATAGAGGGAGCCATTATAGGTCTAAAGAGACAAATGGCACTAGAGAAATGTCCAGGGATCTACAAGGATGACCCCAACTAAGAATCTAAGCAATAGTGGAGAGGCCACCTTAAATGCTTTTCCCTTATACTGAGACTGATGACAACATTAAATGCCACCCTAGATTCTTCATCCAGTTGCTGATGGAAGCAAAAGCAGAGATTCACAGCTAAGCACTGAGCTGAACTCCTGGAATCCAGTTGTAGAGAGGGAGGAGTGATGACAAAGGGGTCAAACCATGCTGGGGAAACTCACAGAAACAGCTGACCTGAGCAAGTGGGAGCTCGTGGACACCAGTCTGACAGTTGAAGAACCAGCATAGATCCGAACCAGGTCCCATGAACATGGGTGCCAGTTGGGAGACCTGGGCAGTCTATGGGACCTCTGGCAGTGGAACCAGCATTTATTCCTAGTGCTTTGGAAGCCCATTTCCTGTGGAGGGATACTCTCAGCCTACATATATGGGGGGGCCTAGGTCCTGCCCCAAATCATGTAATAGACTCTGATCACCCCCCAATGGGAGGACTCAGGTCCCTGAGGAGTAGATGGGGGAGTGGGATGGGGTATGGGAGGGAGAATGAGAGGACAGGAGTGAGAGGGAATTGGGCTTGGTATGTAAAATAAATTATTTTTAATTTAAATTAAGTTAATTTTAAAAATGATCATTGTTGATCTAATAACCAGGCATTTTTGCATGTGTATATGGTGCACATGTGTATAGATATGCAAGCATATGTGTGCATGTACACGTAGAAGACAGAAGGACCTCAAATATTGTTTGCCATTATTCTCCACTTTATTTATGGAGGCAAGGTCTCTTGCTGAACCCAGAGTTTGCCCATTTGAGCAGTCTGGCTATATAGCTTGTCCTAGGATCTCGTGATTCTACAAGGCACACTGCCACACCCATCCATCTTCTGTGTTGGTAGCTAGAGGTCCAAATCCCATTCTTGAGTTTGAAAGGCAAGCACTTTTTCTACTGAGCCATCTCCCTGAACCCATAAGGAGGATTTTAATTGTGTTTGCTTATTCCCTGTTAAGATTACATATGATTTTCTCAGATGCTATTAAATTTTTCATAAACAGAACGTGCAGAAGGCAAATGGTGGAACTGGCGGCATAGCACAGATAGTGCTTCCTAGCGTGTGTGAGGCCATGGCTTAAGCCTCACCTCTCTAAGACAATAAAACATTAGCAATAAAAGGTTTACAGAGAGGCTAAAAGTAATGACATTGATTTACAGACATTGTACACACCATTTCACCCATGACACAGGAAACTATCCAGGCATTGGTGACACACGCCTTTAACCCCAGCACTCTGAAGACAGAGGCAGGCGGATCTCTGTGAGTTCAAGGCCAGTCTGGTCTACAAAAGCTAGCTCCAGGACAATTTCCAAAGCCACAGAGAAATGCTGTCTCGAAAAACCAGAAAATATATAAATAAATAAATCACACAATGTGGCCCAAGGAAAACACACCCGAGGATGAATTTGAGGCTGCTCTGTGGTTATAGCAATTAGGATAATGTCAAAGTGGCACCAAGAAAACAGAATGAGCTAAAGAGAGACATTGTAAAGTAAAAGACTATAGGAATTGTGAGCAGAGCCTGAGAGGACAACAAGAGAAAAGGAGCCATAAGCCACACAGAAGTGATGAGAAATGAGAGCTGCTAAGTCCCTCCAATGACACACCTGTCCGCTGGGACAGATAGCATGAGGAAGCCCTGATGCTGTTTGGTGGCCACCCAAATATCATCTTCCATTTGTAGCCTTCCCTTGCCTCTCAGAGAACATACTCCTGTCTCCCTTTACCCTCTCACACTGTGCTCCTTCACCATGGCCTTGATGGGGCACTCAGGACTCTCTCTCCCTCCCTCTTTCTCTCTCTCTCTCTCTTACACACACACACACACACACACACACACACACACACACACACACACACACACGTTTATTTCTCAAGCCAGCTGAAGTTACAAAATATTTTCTAATTTTCTAGATGGATTGATAAAGGAGATCAGAAGGACAGGGAAGTGAGGCACCCTGAGCTTAAATGTAGAGGTCAAGGCACCACGATTCAAACCCACCCACTACTTGTGTGGCTTCAAACAAATCACATCTCTAGCTTCTGTTTCCTCATCGGAAAGAAGAAATTCTCTTTTTCACAGGGTTCTTGCTCAAATTTGGTACATGGCACACAGTAAGTGCTTGGGGAATATAAGTGGTCACACCTACCTGTTATTGCTTTTATTGTTATTATTGCTAACCTAAAGGAGCACAGTCTTGAAATTTGGAGAATGAAGTAAAAGCCTGTGGAAGAGAAAGAGAAGAAAAATTCAGAATGTTGTTCAATGTTCAAGTGGCCCCAACAGCACCCGCTAAGGTTTCCATACAGTGTTCTCATCAGGAAGGTGGTGCTCATTGTCTACTTGAACCAAAGATAAACGCTGAAGCCACGCAACACAAGTGTGGGGATGGATGGGGGGAGGCAGGTGACTAGTGTCTGTTCACCAGTTAGGAGACTTCTTTGTCACACATGGAAATTAAAAGACCACATAGCAGTAGCACTAAGGATGCTGTGAAGGCGGATTGTAGTCATTACTGGGGCATGCCCCAACAAGACAGCAATGCCCTTGAGTCAGTAAAGGGTGAGGATATAAACTCCTCTGGAGACCGTTATTTCAGAGAGTAGTGTCTACTTGATTGCATGTGAGTGACTGCATGGGTTGAAGCCTATCAACTATGGTTAGCACATTTCCTCAGATGTCCCAGTGGGTGCTCATACCACCAGGGTTTCTCTACACAAGAAGCAGATAAAAGAACACATGAGGAGTGCAGACTCATGGCCAGCTGCTGGCTACTCATACTACTTCAGAAGTCAGTGTCTTGACTTCTGGGAATAGTCCAGAATATGGTGTGCCATGCTTGTTTAGAAGCACAGTATGGCAAGTGGGCTAGCCACCAGGTCGTGCCTGCATTTTCTCCTATATCAGATGTCTTCAAGAGGAAGAAATAATTTTAACTGAGGATGAGCACAGTATTCTTTCTTAGCAGGCATTGAAAGCCAAGTAGAAAAATCTTGTAGATTGGTTTAAATGAACCATATCTAAATAGATGCTTTAAGATGCATGTGTTTATTCTGCTATGATGTTGTCTTAGGGTTTCTATTGTTGTGAAAAGACACCATGGCCATGGCAAGTCTTATAAAGGAAAACATTTAAATCATGTGGTAACTTACAGTTTTAGAAGTTTTGTTCATTATCATTGTAGCCAGAGAGCATGGGGGCTGGAAGAATGGCAGTGGACAGGCAGACAAGCTGCTGGAGAATTCTATATCGTGATACCAAGGCAACAGGAAGTGCACTGAGACTCTGGGTGTGACTTGAGCATATACAAGATCCTAAAGCCCACCTCCACAGTGACACACTTCCTCCAACAAAGCCACACCTCCAGTACACCCACTCCCTTTGGAGTCAAACCACCACAGATGCATAATCTGGTCATAGCTTAAATGTGTGTTGAATTTTTCCCCGCAGCCAAAATAAGAGAAAAGAGGTGAGTCATTAACAAGATCAAAACACAAATGAAAAATTATGTGGAGAGGACCCCTTCTAATTGAAGACACCTAATAACAAGGATCATATTATGGCATTTGTTTCCACTGATATATTACACTAAATTACATTTACTCTTATTTTCTCCATTAGAAAACAAATCATGCTCCTAAGTGAGCAACTGGAAACTGTATATGAATGTCAGGATCTGAAAGAAATTATGGCAAAAATGAGGAATGAAATAGACTTCTTACTTGAAAATCTTCAGGAAGAAATTTATGTATAATCCGGCATCCTTAATGCAAGCAACATGGGTAAAGAGTGAAAATGCACTGTGACTCTTTATTGGTCAACTGATGTCATCCTTGTTCAGCTTGTATTTAAGCAATCATGTTGGTAAGACTTTATAGATATAGCTTCTTGTAGCACAAGTTCTAATTGGTATTAAGAATAAAAACCTGGAGTCAGGTATAGGGGTAATTCCTGAAAGGTCAGAGAGACAAAGGAGTATGTCATGGCCAACTTACCTAGACAACTTCTCAGCAGAAAAGGGGAGAGAGCTACTGTCTCCTCCCACCTTATATTCCTCTCTCCACCCAGCCATCACTTCCTGTCTGTATGTATGTACAGACCTACAGTCCTGTGATTAATTAGGGGCTAGCTCCACCTCTGATCTTCATGCATGCTTTATTCATTAGAGTATAAACAATATATTGCCACTTTTTGTACAAAAATTTTAAAAGGTTATAACTAATATAAGAAAAACTATATACAATAAGTATAATAACTATATATAATATATACTGACAATAAATACATCAACGATGTCTAGTCCATTAACAATTGGCAAATTCAGAGGAAATATTCCATATCTGTCCTATCTTGGTGAGTCCAAAAGGTTGTACATAATTGACTTTCTATTCTAACTTGTATTACCAACACCAAACTATCTTTTTATATCTCTCAACCTTATACACTTTACATTACTTTAGTGAATTTCTTTTTTGAAACTGGTAACAAGAAAAACTATAATTATGACTATGAAGTCTTCAACTTCTTCAGAGACTTGAGAGGGAAATAATATTATCTGAGTAAACAGAACTTGCAAGCAAGCAACTTCCAAGAAATATGAAAAAAATGATAGAAACAACTGGCTGCCTTGAAATTGTCCTGAGCATTTTGTAGTTCAAAGTCTATCTTTAGGTGATGTTTTTCAGCTTAGTGGTATTATCATAGTCCTGGTGGAATCATCATGGTCCTATTTGAGACTCCAGAGGTCATTGTTAGGCATTGTCTTGGTTCACTGCAGAAAAACATAAACATTTTAAATGTCATATGCAGCAAATCTCTAAGAGGTTAAAGAACCATATTTCACAATGTAAATCCAGAGTACAAAAACTTAATCCTGATAGATAATCAAAGCCTATTCTAGAGTATAAGTTCATACTCTATATGACCACACACACACACACACACACACACACACACACATATATATGTGTGTGTGTGTGTATATATATATATGTATATATATATATATATTAATCTAATAAATTTTGAGACAGTATTTATACCTTAAGGAAAGTTTTAAAGAATCAAAACAAAACCAAAGGATTATGAGATTACTTCATTTTGGTTTTAATTCTGTCCCATATCAGGTGGGTGGTCTAACATGAGACAGAGATTTTGGATGTTACTTTAACAAGCATGCTTGGATTTAAAGAAGGAGAGAGCCACACTCCAGCTCAAGTCAGCTTTAATTTTTAGTTAGACTGAGACTACAAAAAGACCATTTGCATTATATGCCTGCAGAGAAAAGCAGAAGCAAACATTTGGGAAGAGTTATAAAATTTTATCCTGTTGGAGATGTGATATACTAACAGACCAATTTAGTCCTTTTGTTGGGACATTTTTTTCCTGCATTTATCCTTTTTCTTCATATGTCTTACTTGTACAGGGATCCTCAGAGTCCTTAGCTGGATGCCTTCATGCCAAGGTTCTCTTTCTGCCCATAGTTTGTCAATTTCATCATTAGGAAAAGATAATACAATTTCTGCTGGATATATTCCTGCTAATTTTTGAACTCTCAATTTTCCTTTTAGAATCAACTCAGAGACATTTTCCACATAAGTTTGTAATTTTTTACTCTGTTTACATGGTAAAAAAAATCCATTCTCAGATATTATCTTCCCTCTGCATTAATATTCCTGTAAGAGAATGCTTTAGAAGGTAAAATAACCACAACACAATCAAGTTCTGGATCCAAATGATCCACATGTGCATCCCATAATTTCTTTCCCACCAAAGCCAATTTCCTCTCAGCTTCAGCTGTTAATTCTTGTCCTTGTCACCATATAAGGTTGTGAACAAATTACTCAGTTCATCAATTTTTACCACAATAATGGAACACAGATAGGAAATGTTTTCCTGCAGCTTTTGAATGTCATTAAGAGTCTGCAGTCAATCTCTCCTAATTTACACCTTTTGAGTCTAAATTTTATAAAACAATTTTATATCATAAATAATGAATAAAATCTCCTCTTTGTATTTTTTATGAGCAATTTGTAATTCCCAACAAGGCAAATTTTTCTTTACCTCTTTAATCATTCTCTCTAAAGTATCTACATTTGAGTCAGCTAGTAAAATCCATATTATGGTAAACTATAGATTGAGGATATTGGTTACATATTATTTCCAATGGCTTACTTACAAAATATTGCACAGGGTGGGGCTATTTAACATTCCCTATGGTAGAACCTTCCATTGACATCTTGTAACAGGCTGAGAATTATTATAAGTAGACACCATGAAGGCAAATTTTTCTCTCTTTTTCTTGTAAAATATAGTGAAGAAACAATCTTTTAAATCAATAACTATGAGAAACTATCCTTTAGATGATAAAGAAGACAAAGGAATTCCAAACTGTAGAGAGCCAATTGGCTGAATCACCTTATTAACAGCTCTTAGACCTGTTACCAGCCTCCATTTTCCAGATTTCTTTTTAATAGCAAATACAGGAGAATTCCAAGGACTAGTTGATTCTTCAATGTGCTGAACATTTATCTGTTCCTGTACCAGCTGTTCTAAAGCCAGCAGTTTCTCTATTGTTAAAGGTCATTGCTCAACTCATACAGGTTTGTCTGTCAACCATTTTAAAGGTAAGGCTGTTGGTGATTTTTAAGAGATCAGCAGCTATTGTGCCCTGTTTTTGTATAACCTGAATGATCAGTGACTATTCTTTATAACACTTTCTAATATATTTTCCAGAAACATGTTAATTCATGGTTTGTTTCTGAGACTGGAGGAATGTTAATCTGAGTATTCCATTAATTCATTGCTATATTAGCTACATATATCTTTAGTTTTCCTCTCTGTCCTTCTGTCTTATACATTTGACCTACTTCACACTCTCTTTTACATGAGATAAAGTTTCAATCCCTAAAAGCTGAACATTTATCTACTGAAGAGGCCAATTTTGATGTCAAGGTTCTTGTGTTATACTTGTTACATTTGCACCTGTGTTTACAAGACCTTAAATGACAACCTTATTTATTTGTATTTTTAATTTTGGTGTTTGTTCGCTTGTAGAAGAAGTTTACCAAAATATTTGCTTTACAGTTTCTCCCGAATTTTTTGTTCTCTCTTCTTTACAGAGCAGTATGGTTTTTTAAAAATAGGGGTTAGTTTCTTTAATTGCTCTGGGAAGGAATTTCCTCCAAGGTTATAGGAAATGACTAAACTGAATTTGGCATGGAGGCCTGTTAGAGGCCCCTTGAGGAATTTCCCAATGGCAAAGTGTTACCTTGACCGTCCCTTGTTGACTTATATTCATTAGTCCAATGCCTACTTTTGCCACACCTTCTACATAATCCAGAAGGGAGGGGTGTTCCGATTGAATTAGGTTTAGAAAAAACAAAACAAACAAACAAAATTATTTCTAGGAACAGCCTGTGCATTAGCATTTTCAAAAGCTAGAGATTCAATTATTATTTGTTTAGCTTCTGAATTTGGTAGCATTCTATCTGTAGTTGAAGTCAATCTTTGTAAGAAATCCATGAAGGTTTCCTTTAGGCCCTGTATAACTTTAGTAAATGACTCAGTTTTCTTTCCTGCTTCCTCAAATCTGGCCCAAGCATTCAAAACTGTTGTTCTGAATAAAGCCAATGTGTGGTCATCATATAGAGATTGCCTTTGTACATTAGCATAATCTCCCTCTCCAAGAGGTTGGTCTTAAATTTCCATACCTCTAGCCCTACTTTTTTCTTTCTCTTTTTTTTAATTAATTTATGTTTTTACATTCCAATCCCAGCCCTCCCTCCCCTCTTTCTCCCACTTCCTCTATTCCCCCTTCCTCCCACTTTCTCCACAGAGAGGATAAGGACTCCCATAGGAAGTCTACTAAGTCTGTCCCATCATCTAGTTGAGGCAGGACCAAGGCATATCTCTACCCCCAACATCCCTGTGTCTAGGCTGAGCATGGTTTCTCTCCATATAGAATGGGCTCCACTAAGTCAATTTGTGCATTAGTGTTAGGTCTTGGACCCACTGCCAGTGGCCTCATATATTGTTCCAGTCATACCAATGTCACCTAAGTCAGTGATCTCTCACTAACTCGCTCTAACCTACTTTGTTGTTCAAGTGTCTTAGCCTTTCCTTTCCACCAGGTCATACATTGTAATTGAGGGTCAGGCTACAAAACTGCTGTAACCAAGTCTCTCCAGTCTTGAAGAATCATCCTACTATAGGCTGACCATAAGTTTAAACATCTCCTTCATAAAAGGTGAATACATGCCATATGAGACTATTGCTTCCTTGAATCTCCTTAAATCTAATGTCTCCACAGGAGTCCGTTTAACCCTTGCAGAGCCTTGGGGATACCTATCATTTGGCAGTTGTTCCTGTAAGGTGACTGGATACATTAAAGGTGGTTGTTTGAAAACCTTAGGCTATTCCTCTTTAACCTTATATTGAAATGTTGAAATTGGTTCTTCATTAAATTCCTGTCTGGGTTCTGAGTATCTCTGTGATCTGTTTCATTAAGTTTTTCTGGAACTTGTATCTTAGCACTCATATTAACCAACTATTTAGTGATAAAACAAAAATGATAAAACTGATAATGTTTATAACTGACATTACATAAATCCCATCTGAATTAGTTGTTCTCTCATTTAATTATTCCATTTCCAAACTATCCAGCATATTATCATACAGAGACCTAACTCCCTCCATTGTAATGTTGTTTCCCATTTTTAATGTGGAAAAAAAAATCTCCCACTTTTAACTAATTCCTCCCTTTAAGAATTTCCAATTTTCTTACGTAATCTGCCAACAATGATGGTGAAATGTGAGATATAGAATGTCTGACTGGAGAATGCAGGCAGTGAACAGCTTAGCTGAGGACAGCTGCAGTTGCTAGCATGCAGCCATGAGCTGAGAGTGGCAGCCTGAGGAGCAGTGGTCTTAGGAAAGCCTGCAACCCATGAGGGAGAGAGAGTCAACTGCCTGAAAAAATGCACAAGGAATTGTGTAGGAAAAGTATGTGTGGTGGGAGTCACCTGAAGGCACAGCCAGGCAGTCTAGGGCAAGTAATTCCAGCCACAGTGTTTGGAGCCCAGGTGCCTCTAGAGTTTGGTGCCTGTGGAGTTTGTTGCAGAGAAGCTGCAATAACAACAACAAAAATCCCAAACTCACTTAGAGTCTTAAGGAAAAAAAGAGAGAAGAACCTAGTCAGCAGGGCTGTGACTCTGGTGAGAGTCTTACAGGCAGCTGTGGCCTGTGTTGGCAACTGCAAAGCCACAAGCAAGTGGGTTTTGTGGGGTGTGTGTGTGTGTGTGTGTGTGTGTGTGTGTGTGTGTGTGTGTGTGAATTTGTAACTTAAAAGTTAAGCATCAAATGTAGCATGCGTTCTAATTTGTCTTAATAATAAAAACCTGGAGTCAGATATAGAGCTAAATGCTGGAAGATCAGAAAGACAAAAGAATGAGTCACAGCCACACCACCTAGCCAACTTCTCAGCATAAAAAGGGAGAGAGTTCCTGTCTTCCTCCCACCTTATATTCCTCTTTATGCCCAGCCATATCACTTCCTGTCTGTCTGTACAGACCTCCTCTATGGTTAATTAGTGCCTAGCTCCACCCTCTGATCTTCATGCAAGCTTTATTTGTTAGAGTACAGACAAGGTATCACCACAGCTTCTGACATTCGTAAGAGTAAACTCCCTGTTCCTGTGGTTCCTACAAGCTTTCTTTCCCCTCTTCCACAATGATCCCTGAGTCCTAGATACAGGAGTGTTGTTTAGATTATTAGTTGGGAAAGGTCTCCACAACTTTGCAATTTGAATAGTTGTGGCTTTCTGTATTCATCTGTTGCAAACAGATGTTTCTTTGATGAGGGGTGAGGACTAAATTTGTAACTGAAGATTTGGAGATAAGAGCCTCAGATGAGTGAAGACACATGACATTTGTCTTTCTGGGTCTGAGCTACCTCACTCAATGTGATCTTTTCTACTTCTATCCATTCACCTGCATGGTTCATGACTTCAATTTTCTTTATAGATGACTAATATTCCATAGTATATATGTACTATATTTTCACTGTCTATTCATGAAGGACAATTAAGTTGTTTCCATTTCCTAAACTATCGTGAATAGACGAGCAATGAACATGGTTGAGCGAGAATCTGTGGAATAGGATGTTGAGTCCTTTGGGCAAATGCCAAGAAGTGGCATAGCTCGGTCATAAAGGAGTTTTATTTTTAGATTCTCCACACTTCCAGATAGGCTGAACTGGTTTGCAATCCCACCAACAGCAAATGAATCATCCCTCCAGCATTTAATTTTGCTTGTTTTGCTGATCATCATCCTGACCGGGGTAAAATAAAATCTTCAAGTTGTTTTGATTTTCATTTCCCTAATTACTAGAGACAATGAGCATTTTTTAGATATTTCTTGAATTATTTTTTCTTCTTTTGAGAATTCTCTGTTCAGATCCCTGCCCCATTTTTTTTAAATGGGTGATTTATAGTTTTGACTGGTTTTTTTTTTTTTTTTTTTGAGTTCTTTGTATATTCTGGCTATTAATTTTCTGTTAGATATATAACTGGAGATTCTCTTACATTCTGGTGGCTTTTGCTTCACTTGATTGTTTCTTTAGCTGTGCAAAAACTTTTCATTTTATGAAGTCCTAATTGCCAATTGCTGAATTTAGTTCATCAAATGAAGTCCTACTTTAAAAGTACTTCCCTAACCCTATATCCTATAGGGTATTGCCCATGTTTTCTTCTGGCATTTTCTGTATCTCCAGTTTCACATTTGGATCTATGATCCATTTGTAATAAATCTCTGACCAAGGTAATAGATACAGGTCTAAACATTGTGAAAATGACAATTTTATCAAAAGCTATTTACAGATTCAGTGCAATCCCAATCAAAGTCTCCATACCATTTTTCACACAAATAGAAAAAAATACTATACTAAAATCCAAAAGGAACACAAAAGACCCACAATAAATTATAGAGGCATGCTATTAAAAGCAACATGGCACTGCTATAGATATAGACATGTAGACCAATGGAACAAAAGTGAAGATTTCAGACACTTAATACATGACAATGACTCCAAAAACATAAGCTACAGACATAAAAGCCTCTTCAACAAATGGTACTGGGGTCCTGATGCCCACACACAGAAGAATGAAACTTTTCAATTTCTTAAACAATTCAGAGCTTAGATAACATTTGCCCCAGATAACAAATAAAATAACAATGTCTGGTACTAAACAAATACTAACACCTAATGTGATCTAATGCTAAATCCTAGAAGGAATGATCAGTAACTTAAGAATTCCAGTTGGCTGGGAAGCCAGCTCCATCACAGAGAGGTTGGCCAGCGTTCAATTCCTAGCACTGGAAAAATAATTTAGAGAGATTTTAATGTGACCATAAGCAATGAAAAAGCTACATTTCTGTTTTTCTGGGTAGAAACTGCCCCATTTCCAACATCCATTTCTAGAAACCACAAATGCAAAGGAGTACAGGCAAAAAAGGAGTTAAATGCAACATTGCTCATGAGAACTTTGGTACAAATGAAGTCACACAGCATTCTGGAAATCATTAAAGCATGTTGTATAGTTCTTAAAACTGAATGCAAGCCATACAAAAGCCAAGGCTAACTTGGAGGAGAAATGCAGCTCTGGAGAAATTTTTGTTCTGATCAAGTGAAGCAGCTGGAGTTTGTTTATACATATCCTGTTAAGATGCATGGTAAAGGGAAGACAAACATGATCCCATATGAAGACATACTTTTGGCTGCTCTACCTTCCTATACATTTCTCTTTCAAAGAGAAAAACAAACAAGCAAACCCAGTTTAAATAGCAACTTTTTTTCCCTGAAGGAATACCTAAACTAAATAAAATATTGTTTCAAAACCCTATTAACTATAATCAGTAAATAACAAACACAGCAAAGCATTTACTGATTCCTGGTATGACACCCACTGAATGAACTCAAGATCCATGTGAGTTCACACAAGCCATCATGCTTGATTGGCAAGCACTTTGTGGACTGAGCTAGTGCCTCAGACTAGTGCTCTACTATTGGGCTACACCTCCAGACCATTAGGCTATCAATATGCACTTTATCTTTGGTTAAAAAAACTATATATATACATATATATATGTATATATATATATATGTATGTATGTATGTATATACATATATATATGTATATATAGTTTTTTAACAATATGCTTAAAACCTTTGGTGAAAAACAAGCAGATTTTAAGGGTTGAATATTCAGCATATGTTGTTGTTTGTAAAAATCTCAAGCAATACAAATAAACAATTTCTTAAAAGAAATTTTCAAGAAATAGAAGCAAATTCCCAAGAAAAAGAAAAATGTATACATGGGAAACAGATCTTTATACCAAGAAAATGATAGAAGGCCAACTTTGTTCATACAGTCCTTCCTCCCTCTCTTCAACTGAACTCCTGGTACTTTGTCCAATGCTTTTTGAATCTTTATATGTGCTTCCATCAGTTACTGGATGAAGGCTCTCTGATGACAATTAGGATAGGAGAAGGCCAATTCAGGGACCCTATTCACTACTGCTAGGAGTCTTAGCTGGGTCATCCTTGTGGTTTTCTGGGAGTTTCCCTGGCACCAGGTTTCTCCCTAACCCCAAAATGACCCCCTTTATCAAGATATCTCTTAGATCATGATAGAAAAATCCACAGAGACAGCTGATCTGAGCTAGTGGAAACTCATGAACTCTGAAAGAACAGCTAGGGAGCCTGCAAGGGACTGAACTAGGACCTCTGAATGTAGGTGACAAGTGTATAGCTTGGTCTGTTTGTGGGATCCCCAGCAATGGGATGAGGACCTGTCCCTGACACATGAGCTGGCTCTTAGAAACCTATTCTCCATGCTGGGATGTCTCACCCAACCTTAATGCAGTAGGAGGAGATTGGCCCTGCCTTAACTTGATATGCCATGCTTTGTTGACTCCCATGGGAGGCCTTCTCCTTACTGTATGGAGGAGGAGTGAATGGCAGGGAGGTAGGTGGGAGGTAGGGGAAAGGAACAGGAAGAGAGGGGGAAGGGGAAACTGTGGTTGGTGTGCAAAATAAGTTTAAAATTAATAAAAAAATAATAATAAAGAAAGGGAGCCAAATTTGAAAATGGGGTATGAACACTACATACAGAGAGAGAGATCATATTTTCTAGTCCATTTACTCCTTACTCCAAATTCTGATGATCCCAAGCTGCAAAATATTCCTACAATGCTAAATGTTGAAATATTTTATTTATAAGGTAACAATTTTGTATTGCTACCTAGCTTGTCCTTAACATGTAACTTTTCAGTGCTTTAAGAAGTCTGTGTTACTCCCCTACTGTGTGCCAGACACAGATCTAGAAATAAGGCCCCTACTATGGGTCAAGTGTGGATCTAGTTGGGAATACAGCAGCAATGCTAGCAGTGCAAAACCCATCTTAGACCTCAGTGGTTAAGACTCCTCAGTTGCTTGATATCATTCTAAATGATTATGCTTCTCTTTCTCAAAAACACCAGACTTCTCACAACATTGAAATGAACCCTGGTTGCTGCTGGGTTCTTATTACTAAATTGATCATGGTGGTAAGCTGTCAGTGTTAAAAGACAAATGCTGACGCACACATTCACAGACTTTAGTTTAATCAGCACATGACAGTAGGAAGATAGAAAACAAGGAGAGTGAGATTGCCCTGTTGACAAAAGGATGTGCCATTCTTTTCCTGATCAGAAGGCAGAGGAATGCCAGCAAAGATTGTGAGGGTTCTCAGAGGTGACAGAGGATGGAGTGCAGAAATGTTTGCAGAGTGAAGTAATTCAGTTTACGCCCTCCCTCCCATCTCTGTCTCTTTCTCTCTCCCACCCTTCCTTCCTCTTTCCCTCCCTGTCTCTGTTTCTCTCCCTGTGCCTCTGTCTCCCAGCCCCACCCCTGCCTCTACATATATGCATATGTGTCTGTTTCTCTCTAGCTGGCATCATCCTATGAACCTGAGATTTCACCTGTATCACTTGGTGCATTCCTGGAGTTCCTGTTTCTGGGACTTTCATTTAACTGCCACCTGGTCTTAAGGGCTTTAAAGAATCAAATATCAACTCTTTAGAAAATTAAGATACATGTTTTTTATCATTTAAAGACTTATTTTTGTTGTTTCATCACTTGCTAATGACTACTACTTAAATCCTTTTTCACAAAAGCTGTGTGGTTCAAACTCAGTAGGCCACATATGGAGAAATAAAAGATGATCTCTCCCCCATTCTCTTTGCTCCTATTTAGCCCTACTTCTGTCACAATTAATTTATTCAATAAGGCTCAACGTAGCAACGTTGTCCTATGGCTTCTTGCCTCTCTAATTTGTTGGAACCTCAAGAGAAGAGCCCAGGACCTTACCCAAATCCCACAATTAAGAATTTGCACTTCTAGTCAATAGCAGATCCATTGCACAACTTCTTCCCCAAGGAGGAGGTGCGGGGGTTCTGTCTGTGTCCTGCTTTTCAGCTCTCACTCATTCATGACAGGAAGCATATGTTCTTGTTAGTTTTTAAAGAAAGTGCATTGTTTAATTTGAGGATGTTTAGAGTAACTATCTAACCTATACAGAAACTAGTTTCAACCTGTTAAAAATGGCCACCACTACCCTTGGAAAAATTGGTATAGG
Organism: Phodopus roborovskii; assembly: GCF_943737965.1. Lineage (NCBI taxonomy): Eukaryota > Metazoa > Chordata > Mammalia > Rodentia > Cricetidae > Phodopus > Phodopus roborovskii. The sequence continues at coordinate 14,306,719 of NW_026125391.1, forward strand.
AGACCGCTTCCTGAACATAACTCCAGGGGCACAGACACTGAGAGCAACAATTAATAAATGGGACCCCTTCAAACTGAGAAGCTTCTGTGAGGCAAAGGACACAGTGGAAAAGACCAAACGGCAGCCCACAGACTGAGAAAAGATTTTTACCAATCCTATATCCGACAAAGGGCTGATCTCCAAAGTATACAAAGAACTCAAGAAGCTAGTCAACAAAACACCAAATAACCTTATTTAAAAATGGGGTACAGAACTGAAGAAAGAATTCTCAATAGAGGAAATCAAAAAGGCTGAATGGCTAAAATTAGAAACACCAATGACAACTCATGCTGGAGAGGATGTGGAGAAAGGAGAACACTCCTCCACTGCTGGTGGGAGTGCAAACTCGTACAGCCATTTTGGAGATCAGTATGGCAGTTCCTCAGGAAAATGGGAATTAGTTTACCACAGGACCCGCAATCCCCCTCTTAGGCATATACCCAAATGATCCACATCCATGCAACAAAGACATCTGCTCAACTATGTTCATAGCAGCATTATTTGTAATAGCAAGAAGCAACCTAGATGCCACTCAACTGAAGAGTGGATAATGAAGATATGGCACATCTCTACACAATGGGAATACTACTCTGCAGAAAAAAATATTGGTATCTTGAAATTCGCAGGCAAGTAGATGGCACTTAAAGAAACCATCCTGAATGAGGTAACCCAGTCACAAAAAGAGGAACATAGTATGTACTCACTCATATATGGATTTTAGACCTAGAGCAAAGGATCACCAGCCTATAATTCACACCACCAGAGGAACTAGGATATAAGGCATATTCTAAGAGATTCATATAAAGTCCCTCACAGAACCTGGAAGGGACAAGTCCCCCAGAGCACAGAGGAAGTGGGGGGGGCAGCGAATGGAGAGAGAAGTAGGAGAAAGTGAGGGGGAGGAAAGGAAAACACGTGTGACTAGGAAGATTGAGCCCTGTTAGGAATAGAAGACAGGAGAGAAAGAGAGAACATAAAAGAGGGAGCCAGTATTGGTTTGAAGATAAAATTGAACACAAATAAAGGTCTACAGAGCTACAAGACTGCTGCCAACTAACAATTTGAGCATCCGTGGAAAGGTCCTTCCCAGATAGTGAGATCAACAACTAACTTATCCTTATCCATGGAGCCCTCATCTAATACCTGTTGGAAACAGGAGCAAACACCCATACATAAACACTGAATCGAACTAGAACCCAGATGCAGATGGAGAGGACAAGACCAGGATGCAGAAACACATAGAGGCAGCTTACCTGAACAAGGAGGAGACTGATAGCTGGGAAGCCAGCATGGGACTGACTCAGGGCCCCCTGAATATGGGTCTCAGCCAGAAGGTCTGAGCAGTCTAAGGGACCTCAGACAGTGGAGCCAGGATGTATCCCTGGTGCACAAAAGGACCTTGCGAACACATCCCCCATGGAGGGATAACTGCCTTAATCTAGAGACAGGAGAGAAGCCCTAGTCCCTACTTCACAGGACCTGTCAGATCTACATGACCCCAACTGGATGTCACTCACCTACACATGGAATTGGGGTGGGGGATGGGAGGGGAGGGTGTTTAGAGTGCATGTGAGAGGGCAGAGAGGGTAAAAGTGAGGGAGGGAGGGGCGGAGGGAAGGAGGAAGGGACGGAGGGAGGGAGGGAGAGGGAACTGGGATCGAAATGTAAAATAATAAATTAAATTAAAAAAATCTAAAATAATAAAATGGCCACCACTGAGGTAGGCCTGAACTTCAGGGCCAGAGCAACATCAGTGAAAGACCCATATCCCAGCTGGGAAGCAGCCTCAGAGAAAGGCCTGAACTTCAAGCCCAAATCAGCCTCAAGGGTACCACGAGCCCCAGGCCTGGGAGCAGTGTCAGACTTAAGCCCAGGAGCAAGGAGTGATCACCAGGTAAAACTACAGCAGCAGTTTCCAGCAGTAGCTTCTAGAAATTATCACAAAAAAAATTCCTCTGGGAAAGAGCACCTAGGTCCCAGCCAGCATCCACTGCCATTTCTCAGTGGGAGATACCCCACTACTGCATCAACCACTGGACCCTCAGCCCCACCTATACTTTCAATGGAGGCGTGTTCACAGGGGGCTGTAATGCCCCCTGTACCTCAAGGAGTGACTACCTGAGCATTGGTCCCACTTCCACCAGGAGGAGCGTTCACCAGAAGCTCTGTTCTACTTGTGCCTGAAGGAACAGTCAGTAGAGCCACAGCCCCCAACTATACCAACTGGAAAAAGAGAGACACCCTAAAGCACAAGCTCTACCTATACCAATTAGAGGCAGAACTTCTTAGACAACAAGATAAGAACATATTCAGCAATATAAAGACAAATGAGTCACCACTAGAATCTAGTGGTGCTTCAACAGTAAGACCTGAACATCCCAACACAGATGAAGTAGAAGAAAAAGACCTAAAAAAAACTATTAGAATGATTGAGGCCTTTAAAGGGAAAATGAAAAATTCCCAAAAAGAAATGGAGGAAAAGACAAACAAAAAATTAGAAGATATTGACAAATCCCTTAAAGAAACCAACAAAAAGCAATCAAACAAGTGAAGGAAATGATTCAAGCCGTGAAATCTGAAATAGAGGCAATAAAGAAAACACAAACCAAGAGAATTCTGGAAATGCAAAATCTGGGTAAATGATCAGGAACCACGAGTGCAAGCATAAACAACAGAATACAAGAGATGGAAGAGAGAATTCAGGCATTAAAGATATGATAGAGGAAATAAATTCATCTGTCAAAGAAAATTTTAAATCCAGCAAATCCTTAACAAAAAACATGCAGGAAATCTTGACACCATGAAAAGACTGAACCTAAGAATAATAGGGATAGAAGGAGAGGAAGTTTAACTGAAAGGAATAGAAAATATATTCAACAAAATCATAGAAGGACACTTTCCCAACCTAAAGAAGGACATGCCTATGAAAGTACAAGAAACTTACACAACACCAAATAAAGTGAACCAAAAATTAAAGTTCCCTCAAAACATAATAATCAAAACAATAAACATACAGAATAAAGAAAGAAAATTAAGAGCTGCAAAGGAGAAAGGCCAAGCAACATATAAAGGTGGACCTATCAGAATTATACCTAACATCTTAGCGAAAACAATGAAAACCAGAAGATCCTGGTCAGATGTTATTCAGACATTAAGGGACCATGGATGCAAGCTCAGACTACTTTACCCAGCAAAGCTTTCAATAACCACAGAAGGAGAAAACAAGATATTCCATGATAAAATCAAATTTAAACAATACCTATCCACAAACCCAGCCCTATAGAAAATGTAAGAAGGAAAATGCCAACCCAAGAATATCCCCTATGTCTGCTAGATCATGAGAAATGGATAGATGAGCTTACAGCAGCAAATCCCAAAGAAAGGAATTGAACACCCAAAGCTGTCACCACCAACAAAAACAAAAATAACAGTAATTAGCAATCAGCAGTCATTAATATCTATTAATATCAGTGGTCTCAGTTCACCTATAAAAAGACACAGGATATCAGATTGAATATGAAAACAGAATCCATTCTTCTGCTGAACACAAGAAACACACCTCAAACTCACAGATGTATTACCTCACAGTAAAGGGTTGGAAAATAACTTTCCAAACAAATGTACCTAAGAAACAAGCTGGTATAGCTATCCTAATATCTAACAAAATATTTCAAACTGAAATCAATCAAAAAAAAGATAAAGAAGGACATTTCATATTCATCATAGGACAAACCCATCAAGAGAAAAATCTCAATTCTGAACACCTATGCCCCAAACACAAGGGCTCCTGCATTTGTAACAGAAACATTACTAAAGCTTAAGTCACAAATCAAGCTCCACACCCTAAAGTGGAGACTTCAACACCCTACTCTCACTACTGGACAGATCTGCCAGACAGAAGCTTAACAGAGAAATAAGAAAACTAACAGATGTTATGACTCAATTGGTCTTAACAGACATCTATAGAACATTCCACCCAAACACAAAAGAATATACTTTCTTGTCAACACTTCATGGGACATACTCAAAAATAGACCACATATTTGCTAACAAAGCTAACCTCAACACTCTTCCCCCCTCTCTCCCTTTCTCTCTCTTTCTTTCCCTTTCTCTCTCTCTCTCTCTCTCTCTCTCTCTCTCTCTCTCTCTCTCACACACACACACACACACACACAATGGAATAAGCCCATGTACCCTATCAGATCATCATAGCATAAAGTTATAATTCGACAGCAACACAGGAAATTGAACAATGATCAACTGAACCACCACTGGGTCAAGGAATAAATAAAGAAGAAAGAGGGGGGAGGGAGAGGAAGGAAGGAAGGAAGGAAGGAAGGAAGGAAGGAAGGAAGGAAGGAAGGAAAGACTTCCTAAAATTTAGTGAAAACGACCTCACAACATACCCAAACTTATGGGACACAATGAAAGCAGTGCTGAGAGGAAAGTTCAAAGCGCTAAATGCTTACATAAAGAAGCTGAAAAAATTCCCACTTCAGTGAATTAACAGAACACCTGAAAATGCTAGAACAAAAAGAAGCAAACTCACCCAGAAGTAGTAGATGGCAAGAAAGAGTCAAATTGAAGGCTGAAACCAATAAAATAGAAACAAAGAAAACAATGCAAAGAATCAATGAGACAAAGAGTTGGTTCTTTGACAAATTCAACAAAATAGACAAACCTTTATCCAAACTAACCAAAAGACAGAGAGAGAATATCCAAATTAACAAAATCAGAAATGAACAGGGAAAAATAACAACAGACACTGAGGAAATCCAGAGAATCATCAAATCAAACTTCAAAAACCTATATTCCACAAAATTGGAAAACATTTTTTTCTTCATAAGTACCACATACCAAAATTAAATCAAGAACAGATAAACAACTTAAATACACATATAACCCCTAAGGAAATAGAAACAGATATCAATAGTCTCCCAAACAAAAGAAGCCCAGGTGGATGCTGTGCAGAACTCTACCAGTTGTTCAAATTATCCCACACAATAGAAACAGAAGAAGAATTGCCAAACTATTTCATGGGACTACAGGTACCCTGACACCCAAACCACACAAAGACACAACTAAAGAAGAGAATTACAGACCAATTTTCCTATGGTTCAACATATAAAAATCTGTCAATGTAATCCACCATATAAACAAACTGAAACAAACAAACAAACAAAAAGTACACATGATCATCTCACTTGATGTTTAAAAAAACTTTAACAAAATTCAACACCCCTTCATGATAAAAGTCTTGGAAAGAATAGGGATATGGAACATACCTAAATATAATAAAGGCAATATACAGTAACCCAACAGCCAATATCAAACTAAAAGGGGAGAAACTCAAAGCAATCATACTGCAATCAAGAATAAGACAAGGCTGTTCACTCTCTCCATATCTCTTCAACATAGTACTTGAAATTCTAGCTATAGCAATAAGACAACAAGAAGAGATTAATGAGATACAAATTGTAAAAAAAGAAATCAAATTCTCGATGTTTGCTGATGATATGATAGTTTACATAAGTAACACAAAAAATTCTATCAAAGAATTCCTACAACTGATAAACACCTTCAGTAGCGCTCCTATATACAGATAACAATTAGGCTGAGAAGGAAATCATAGAAATATCACCCTTCACAATAGCCACAAATAACATAAAATATCTTAGGGAAACTCTAACCAAACAAGTGAAAAACCTGTATGACAAGAACTTCAAGTCCTTAAAGAAGGAAATTAGATATCGGAAAATGAAAAGATCTCTCATGCTCTTGGATAGGTAGGATCAACCTATCCAAGAGGTAAAAATGGCAATCTTTCCAAAAGTAATCTATAGATTCAATGCAATTCCCATCAAAATACCACCACAATTCTTCATGCACCTTGAGAGAACAATACTCAACTTCAAGTTGAAAAACAAAAAACCCTGCATAGCAAAAACAATCCTGTATTATAAAGTATCATCTGGGGGCATCACCATCCCTGACTTCAAGCTCTACTATAGAGCTATAGTAATTAAAACAGCTTGGTATAGGCACAAATACAGACAGGTAGACCAATGGAATCAAAATGAAGACCTCGATATCAACCCACACAATTATGAACCCTTAATTTTTTACAAAGAAGCTAAAAAATATAAAATGGAAAAAAGAAGATATATTCAACAAATGGTGCTGGTATAACTGGCTGTAAACATGTAGAATAATGCAAATAAATCCATATCTATTGCCATGCACAATACTCAAGTCCAAATGGATCAAAGACCTCAATATTAATCCATCCACATTGAATTTCCCTGAAGAGGAAGTGGGAAATACATTTGAATGCATAGGCACAGGAGACCACATTCTTAATATAACACCAGTAGCACAGACACTGAGAGCACAATTAATAAATGGCACCTCCTAAAACTGAGAAGCTTCTGCAAGGCAAAGAACATGGTCAACAAGACAAAACAGAATGGAAAAAGATCTTCACCAACCCCATATTTGACACAGGCCTGATCTCCAAAATATGCAACAAACTTAAGATCTAGATATAAAACTACCAAATAATCAATTTTTAAAATGGGTACAGATCTAAAAAGAGAATTCTCAACAGAACAATCTCAAATTGCAGAAAGACACTTGGGGAAATGCTCAAAAGTCTTTAGTCATCAGGGAAATACAAATCAAAACCACTTGGACATTCCATCTGACACTGATCAGATTTGCTAAGATCAAAAACACCAATGACAGCTTATGCTGGAGAGGATGTGCAGAAAGGGGAACACTCCCCCATTGCTGGTGGGAGTGAAAACTTGTACAGCCACTGTTGAAATCAATATGGTGATTTCTCAGAAAATTAGGGATCAACCTACCTCAATACTACAGTTGGGCATATACCCAAAAGAGGTACATTCACACCACAAGGACATTAGCTCAACTATGTTCTTAGCAACATCATTCATAATAGCCAGATCTTGGAAACAACGTAGATGTCCCTCAACTGGAGAATGAATAAAGAATATGTGGCTGCCTATCCATAAGGGACCACCCGGAAACCCCAACTGCTTGACCTCTGACCCCCACCACTGGTCTTCTACTGGAGTTCCGGGCCCCTCACAGAGATCCATCTATTCTCCCCTTGGGGGCCACCCTACGTCCCTGCAGGGGGGGATCCTTGACACCCCCATCGCTGGGCCTCTGCTAAAGAGGCCTCAACTGGAGGGTGCCAGGCTCTGGCTAGATCTGCCTATCCATTCGAGAACATCCTGAGTCCCAGCCTAAGGGATCTTTGACACCCATTGCAGGGCCTCTGCTGGAGCTTGATCTTTAACCCCCATCACCAGGCCCCTGCCTGAAGAGACCTCGAAGAGAGCTTGGACCACCCAGACCTACAGACAAAGAACTTCTGACCCACCTAAGCCCACTGGGGGAGTACGAAAGAGAGATAGAGAGAGAGGAGCAAGAGAGAGAGAAAGAGAGAGATAGAGAAACCCCACCTGCACCTACTGGAAGAAGCATTGGGAAGATGGCAATACAAGAAAACACCTAACAATAGAAAGACAAGCATAACACCACCAGAATCTAGGGAATCTACATCAACTAGACCCAAACACCCCAAAGCCGATGAAGCAGAAGAGAATGACTTAAAAACTATCATCATAAAAATGACAGAGGCCCTCAAAGATGATGTGAAAAAAATCCCTTAAAGAAATGGAAGGAAAAATTTTGAAGAAATGAACAAATTTCTTAAAGAAAGTATAGAAAGCCAAGAAAAAACAATTAAGCAGGTGATGGAAACAGTTCAAGATTTGAAAACTGAAATAGAGACAATAAAGAAAACACAAACTGAAGAAATGCTGGAAATAGAAAAACTGGGCAAACTATAGGCAAACTATACAAACACAAGCATAACCAACAGAATACAAGAGATGGAAGAGAAAATCTCAAGCACTGAAGATAAACTAAAGGAAATAGATTCATCAACCAAAGAAAATCGTAAATCCAACAAATCCTTAACACAAAACATCCAGGAAATTTGGGACACTGTGAAAAGGCCAAACATAAGAATAATAGGCATAGAGGAAGGCAAAGAAGCCTAACTCAAAGGTGCAGAAAACATATTCAACAATTGGGAAGAAAACTCCCAATCTGAAAAAGGACATGCCAATGAAAGTACAAGAAGCATACTGAACACCAAATAGACTGGACCAAAGAAAAAGACTCCTCGTCACATAATAATCAAAACACATAACATACAGAATAAAGAAAGAATATTAAGAGCAGCAAAGGAAAAAGGCCAGGTAACATATAAAGGCAGACACCTGACTTCTCCATGGAAACTCGCAAGGCCAGTAGGTCCTGGATAGATGTTCTACAAGTACTAAGAGTCCACGGATGCCAGCCCAGGATACTATACCCAGCAAAACTTTCAATCACTATAGATGGAAAAAACAAGATATTTAATGACAAAGCCAGATTTTCACAATACGTATCTACAAATCCAGCCCTACAGGAAGTTCTGGAAGGAAAACGCCAACCCAAGGAAGTTAACTACACTCACAAAGACATAGGCAATAGATAATCCCACTTCACCTGAACCTAAGGGTAAAGCAGGACAAATATATTCACAATACCACCGCCAACAAGAAATCTAAAACAAACAAGCATTAACAATCAATGGTACTTACTTTCCCTCAACATTAATAGTCTTAACTCACCTATAAAAAGACACAGGCTAACAGAATAGATATGAAGACAGAATCCATCCTTCTGCTTAATACAAGAAACACATCTAAGCTTCAAAGATAGACATTACCTCAGGGTACAGGGCTGGGAAACATTCTACCAACCAAATGGATCCAAGAAACAAGCAGGTGTGGCTATCTTAATACCTAACAAGTTAGACTTCAAACAAAAATTAATCAAAAGAGATGAAGACAGTTATTTTGTATTCATCACAGAAGAAATCCAGCAGCACAAAGTCTCAATTCTGAACATCTATGCTCCAGATACAAAGGCACCCACATTCATAAAAGAAAAGCTACTAAAACTCAAAGCTCACATAAAACCTCACACACTTATAGTGGGAGACTTCAACACTACACTCACACCGCTAGACAGGACCACTAGTCAGAAACTTAACAAAGAAACAAAAGAACTAACAGGAGCTATGTCTCAATTGGGTTTAACAAACATCTATAGAACATTCCATCCAAACACAAAAGAACATACCTTCTTCTCTGCTCCACATGGAACCTTCTCTAAAATCGACCACAATAAGGTGACATAACAAACCTCAACAGATAAAAAAAAAAAAAAAAAAAATGGACTATCCCCTGTATCTTATCAGACCACCATGCTTCAAAGTTGGAATTCAACAACACAAATCACAGAAACCCTACAAACTTATGGAAACTGAACAATGCACAATTGCACCATACCTGTGTCAAAGAAGAAATAAAGAAAGAAATTAAGAACTTCCTAATATTCACCGAGAATGAGGACACAACATACCCCAACTAATGGGACAACTTGAAAGCAGTGCTACGAGGGAAGGTCATTGCACTAAGTGCCCATATGAAGAAAATGGAGGATAATCACATTAAAAAATTAACAGCACTACTGAAAACCTTAGAACAAAAAGAAGCAAACTCACCCCGGAAGAGTAGATGCCAGGAAATAATCAATTTGAGGGCTACTTCAATAAAGTAGAAACCAGGAAACAATACAAAAAAATCAATGCAACAAAGAGTTGGTTTTTCAAGAAAATCAACAATACAGAAAACCTTTATCCAAACTAATGAAAAAGCAGAGGGAGAACATGCAAATTAACAATATCAGAAATGAAAAGGGGAACATAACAATGGACACAGAGGAAATCTAGACAATTTAAGGTCATACTTTGAAAACCTGTACTCCACAAAATTTGAAAATTCAAAGGAAATGGACAAATTTCTGGATAACTATCACTTACCAAAATTAAATCAAGAACAGACAAACAACTTAAATAGACCCATAACCCCTCACGAAACAGAAGCAGTCATCGAAAGCCTTCCAACCAAAAAAAGCCCAGGGCCAGATGGCTTCAGTGATAATTCTACCAGAAATTCAAGGAAGAGCTAATACCAATACTCCTCAAATTGTTCCACACAATAGAAACAGAAGGTTCATTACTAAACTCTTTTTATGAGGCTATAATCACCTTGGTACAAAGACACAACTAAGAAAGAAAACTACAGCCTAGACACAGGGGTGTGGTGGGTGGAGAGATGCCTTGGCCCAGCCTCAACAAGATGATTGGATAGACTTAGTAGACTTCCTAGGGGAGGCCTTACCCTCCCTGAGGAGCAATAGGAGGTGGGGGAAGTGAGGGGTTTGGGAGGGGAGGAGGAAAGGGGAACTGGAATTGGAATATAAAAAAATAAATTAATAAAAAAATGTTAAAAATGGTCATCACTGAAGGTCAGTAATGCATAGTCATTAAGTCTGCCTTTTGGATTTGTACTAGGAAACTTCATGCATACTTTTAGTTCAATGTTGTCAAATAATGATTTTGATCATCAACTATCTTTTAAATTAGTATTATTATGAAAAGATGATAATGAAAAATCAATAATCATCTCCTTTCAAATAAATCTATTCTTTTGTTATTGTAGGCTTGTATCTAGTTTTTTGGTGACTATTTTTATTTGGCCCAGCTAAGCAAATAACTATCACTGAACTTTCTCAAGTTCTGTGCATGTTCCTTCCTTTTTTGTTCTTTTTCTAGATCAGAAATATAAGTAAACTGGTGGGAGTCTCCAAAAACAATTTCTTACAGCTAGGTAAAAAAATATAAAAAAAACCAAAGTGAGTTTTCGGAATGAATCTTTTCCCCCATTTTTAAAGGTTTTTCTTCTCTCATACAATTCATTCCTACCTCAGTTTCCCCTTCCTCCACTCCTTCCAGTCCCCTACCCCCATCTCCTCTCTCCCCTAAATCTACTCCTCCATTTCTCTTCAGTAAGAGGGGGCCTCCCAGGCTCAACCCCTGTTCTCAAGGCAAAGCCTGTAGGAGGAAAGGATTCCAAGATCAGGCAGAAGAGTCAGAGACACCCCCACCCCCACCGTTATGTGTTCCACAAGAACACCAAGCTGACAACCACAATACATAGGCAGAGGACCTAGCACAGACCCACGCAGACTCCATGATTGTTACTTCAGTCTCTGTGAGCCCCTATGGGCCCTGCTTTGTTGATTCTGTGGATCATGTTATCCTGGTGTCCTCAACCCCTCTGGCTCCTACATTTCTTCTCTCTTCCTCTGAGTTCCCCAAGCTCCAAGGGCAGAGAGAACTGACAGAGGTGTCCATTTTAGGCAATTTGTCTCAATCCTAATGTTTGGCTGTGGACCTCTGCATCTGCTCCCATCAGCTTCCAGAGGAAGCCTCTCTGATGACAAGCGGCTAGGCTCTTACTGATCTGATAGCCAGGCTTTTTTTTTTTTTTTTTTTTTTTTTCCTTTTATTTCTTTAAAGACAGGGTTTCTCTGTGTAACATCCCTGGCTGTCCAGGAACTGGTTCTGTAGACCAGGCTGGCCTGGAAATCAGAGATCCACCTACTTCTTCCTGAATTAAAGGCATGCACTACTACCACCCTGCAACTTTTTGTCATTTTTTAAAAGACAAAATGTACTCAGATCAGTCATGGTTCTCAGGAGGCAGAGGTAGGTAGATATCTGTGAGTTCAATGCCAGTTTGGTCTAGATAGCTAGATCCAGGCTAGCCAGGGCTACATAGTGATACCCTATCTCAAAAAAAAAAAAAAAAAAAAAAACAAAGAAAAGGAAAAAAATAGCCAGGCAGTGGTGGAACATGCCTTTAATCCCAGTACTCCAGAGGCAGAAGTAGGTGGGTCTCTGAGAGTTCAAGGCCATCCTGGTCTACAGAATGAGTTCCAGGACCAAAAAAAAAAAAAAAAGGAAGGGAGGGAGGGAAGAAGGAAAGAAGGAAGGAAGAAAGAAGGAAGAAAAAGACAGTCTAAAGAATCTCTGTGTGTGTGTGTGTGTGTGTGTGTGTATAAAATGCTAGTGCCCTGGGAATGTTACTGAAATGTAACAGTGTAGGAAGATGATTATACTGGGAGGAAAGAAGGTTCCTGAAGTTTAGAAAGGAAGAAAGGCTACTGGAGTAGAGGGTGGGTTGGGGCCAGGAGGTATTATATTCAGCCAAGTCTGCACTGGCCCAGGCATGTCTAGTAATACTTTGTGAAAGTCTGCCTCATGTTCCTCTTGCCTGATGTGGGCTGCTCTGGTTGGTCTGAGCCCCCAGATCTAAGTATCTGGCAAATATTCACTCTAGGTGAGCTTGTCCTGAGTGACCTGAATCACTTGGAATGCTTGTGATTTTAACCTTTGACTGGGCCCCCGAGCTGCTGGAATGTCAGTGAGGATAAATAACCCTGAACAAACAGCTAGAGATGCAGCCCTTTGGCCCTCCAGCCCTGGTTCCTCTCCTCTGTGAGGCCTCTCCACCCTCCCACCCCACCCTGGTATGACTTAGAGAAGACAGCACGCCTTTGAAACTCAGAATGCAGGAGTTGACTTTCATGTGCAAAGCAGCTGTATGTGGTGAAATCTGTGTGTCCCAGATATGTGTCCTGCTAATGGCATTACACATAAATCCCATTTCTCAGGAAGACGGCAGCATTTTGCTTTGCTTGAGAGGAATTTAAACTGACTATAAATAATTCAGAAAAATTTTTAGTTGAGTCTCTGGAATTCTCAAGGGGAAGTAAATGAATAATGGCATATTTATCTAATCTGATATGCTAATATCTTACCTTAGAAAAGAAACAGATGCTAAGACTTGAGGAAACACTGAACAGGTTGCAACAAGCTGAAATCACTCAAGGCCAGGCAACCTCAGCTATCTCTCAGCTGGCTGCTGAGATAACTAACAGAAAGAAGAATGTGCTGCAGAAACTTTATCTCCTCCACACTACCCTGAACTCGATTCTAAAGGTGGAAGACACAATTGTTTTTGCATATGATAATATCCACCGGTCTTGTGCAATTGTAATAAGGATACCTTGAGATCTGAGAGGTACTATGAACTTATTTAATATTCAACATTAATGTCAATAATTTTATGTCAATATTAGTAGAATTATGCACAAGATTATTGTACTATAGAGCATGACCTGGGGCAGGGGGCAGGGAAGCATGTTGCAGGTACTACCACCAGCTTAGGAAACTAAGACTCAGAGAAGTTATGTGATTGTCTCAGGTCAAACAGCTACTAAATCGTAGATTTGTGGACAGAGCTTCTCTGTCCTGGGGAGAATAAACCTAAAAACTTACAAACTGCCAGGAGTTGGTAGCGCACACCTTTAATTCCAGCACTCGCATTTGGGGAGGCAGAGGCAGTTGGATCTCTGTGAGTTTGAGGTCATCGAGGCTGGCCTGATCTACAGAACAAATGCCAGGACAGCCAAGGCTACACATAGAAAACCTGTCTTGAAAAACAAAACAAAACAAACAAAAGAAAAAAACCAACTCACAAACCATAGGATTAAATGGGGCTCCTGGTTATGAGGTTGTTGCAGTTCATCCTGGGAAAGCTACATGAATGTCTGACAGTGAATAGAAGCAAGGCTTGTTTCATCCATGAGATGACACAGGAAGAGAACAGCTTAACCGTGTGGTAAAATGGATCCTCCACAGATCCATCTTGTCATGTGTCCTTCCTTACAGGGTTCAGAGTTGCTGGTTCTCAGTGCTACAGCTGTATTTCTCAGGCATCCTGAGAAGAAAGGCAGTAAGGAAGGGGGTAGGGGACAGTGTACCATGAAAGTGACCATTCCCTTTCCAGATACACACTCAAGAACAGGTAGGGAAATGCTGCCAGGGCCATGCAATCTGTGGCCGCTTTGAACTGCAATGGCCCAGACTCAGAGAGTAGCAACAGGAATTCCCTGGGCCACAAAACAAAGTGCAAAACATTTACTACCACTTCTCTTTTTACAGAAACAGTTCTCAATCTGTTGCTGTAGAAATCCCACATATACGTAAGAGTACAGATTTTCATCTCAGAAGATGGTAGACCAATACCTTAAGGAATGCTTCTAGTAGAAAGGAACATAGTGTTGCATGGGGTGTTTGTAAGAAGCTGAAGTCTCCTCAGAGGCCAGAATGGCAAGCAAGCATGAATTCAGAGAGCTAAGCAAGCATGCACCTGACCAGGGTAGAAGTTCCTGCCAAAAGCAGTTTCTCTCTTTCTCTCTTCCTTTCTCTAACCAATAAACTTGCCTCTGAATAGGGCAGTACCCAGTATCCTACAAAAATTGCTATTCACAGTTGGTTCTTGTGCTGGCTAGTATTTGAGTCTACTTGACACAGGTAGAGTCATTTGAAAGGAGGGACCTCAATTGAGAAAATGCCTCCCTAATGGGTTGTAAAGCAGTCTGTGGGGTATTTATTTTCTTAATAAGCAATTGCTGAGAGAGAGCCTAGCCCATTGTGGGTGGTGCTATCTCTGTGGTAGTGATCCTCCAAGCTATAAAAGAGCAGATTGGGCAAGCCATGAAGAGCAAGCCAGTAAGCCACACTCCTCCATGGACTCAGCTTCTGCCTCCAGGTTGCTGCCCACTTTGAGTTACTGTCTTGGCTTCCCTCAGTGAACTATAATTCAGGGTATGTAAGCTAAGTAAACCCTTTCCTCCCCGGATTGCTTTTGGTCATGGTGTTTCATCACAGCTGTAGAAAAGTAACTGGAAGTGCTCACATATGAGTTTTGAGTTAGGATTCATAACACCAAAGTATCCCCCAAACCCAAACCTCAACAAAACACAGGATAGCCAGTCAGATTTATAAAACAAATCGACAGGAGCTCTAGATACTACCCATAGTCATCGGGAGAAAAGAATCAAACATAAGATGCTTGTATGGGAAAATGTGGATGCTACCTGGACCAGATAGAAAATAGGAAAACGTATTCTTCTTTATTCAAACAAAAGATACATTAAATGGGTAAAAATGATTAAAATATATGTATTTTATATATAAACATTATTCATGTATGTGGCATGTGTGGGTATGTCCATATGGGTATATGCACTTGAGCAAATATGTACACATGTGCATGTATGCCAGAAGTTGATATCACGTGTCTTCTTCAATAACTTTCCCCCTTAACCTAGTAACGCTCCCATAAGAACTCATGGACTCAGCTATGCTACCTGTGAATTCTAGTGATCTGCCTATCTTCTCCTTTCTAGCACTGGGATTAAAGCGGCACAAAACTTTTATGTAGGTGCTAGAAATCCAAACTTGGGCCATCGTGCTTGGGCTTCTAGTGCTACACTGACTAAGCCCCATGAACCATTACAAAAACATAATTTTGATTTAAAAAGTTGTGCAAGGTGTGCTATATTATATTTTGCAAGTGATTAAAACTGCTAGCCTGGCATGGTGGTGCACACCTTTAATCTCAGTGCTAGAGGCAGAGACAGGTAGATCTCTGTGACTGAGGCCAGCCTGGTCTAAATAGTGAGTTCCAGGATGGCCAGAGCTATATAGTTCAACCCTGTCTTGAAAAAAAAACAAAATAAAAGGGCTAGAGATGGCTCAGCAGTTAAGAGCACTGACCACCACCCCACCTACATGTCCTAATCTGCTTAATGGTGCCCTAGTTGTTTTGCTTCAGCTGTAGGCAATGAAGCAAGAACCACAAACTCAACAGAACCTGTGTGGAGTTTATTGGGGAAAGGGAACAAAAGGAAGAGTAGGTGTTGGCTGACCGGAACCGAGATAGAAGGGGAAGGAGGAACAGAAATGGAAGGGGAAGGAGGAAAAAGAAGAAGGGGAGGGGATAAGGGGCAAACAGGGGGGAGGTACTTGCTTAAAAGGGAAAGCTTGCACATGCGAACAGAGTCCTTATCCAGCCACATAATGGATGACATAGCCACACAACAATCTGCCTGAATGCTGGTGTGCATATTCTGCCCATTGTCAGGAGGCAGGGTCATCATAATACCAGGATACCAACACTAGTCACACAGCCCAACTGTTGCAACTTTCCTGAACGTGAATACTTTAGTATTCTGTGTTATTAATCTACATGTGTGTATCTGCCCTTTGATTTAATCCCACAGCATAGAAATTAAGCAGTAAAGTCACCCACCAAAGAGTAGATCAAGTTACAGCATTAGAGTGAGTTAATTAGTGGCCTGTGGGAAGTGTTCACTTGTTTAGGTTGCTGAGAGAGCCCATAAATCCACCTTCATAATAGGAAGTCTTTGGTTGGCTATATGAATACAGCAATTTATATAAAAGGAAAACGTTGGGCTTTTCATAACTGAACTATTCACTTACTTTGAATTTCTAACAAGCTGATTAAACTTTCCATTGCCTGAGGAGCTGGGAACATTTGTTACAGAACAGATGTTGAGAAAGGGGATTACTGTTCATCTGCTTTCCAGGTCCATCCTCCACACAGAACTCTGCCTTTGTTCATTTTCTTACCTCTGGGTTATCAGCCATACTAAAAGATTTCCACTTGAATTGCAGCAGAGCCTCATGCATTCCCCTACTTTCTTTCTTGCCTCTCACTTTCTCACCTTTTCTCTTACCATTTGCCAACCAAATAACATATCCTGCTGCTTCTAAATCTTTGTCGGTCCATTCTTTATCTTGGACCCATATTCTGGACTACTGTTTTCTCTGTGTTCTTTCTAGAAGGAACAGGAGAGTCTTCATGCAATGACAAGCTTTGTAAGTACTTTCTGATGACGGGAGTGTGCCTCTGTTATAGGGGTTTGCTGAGCTGAAAAAAAAAAATCAGTGTGTTTATCTTCAATACGTGACAAGCACAATACACTGACAAAGGATAAGACAGGTGGAAAATGCTCCGGAGAAGCTAGCTGGAGATACAGAGGACAAGATACAGAGGATGATGGGTACCTATTCTTTCACCCACAATATCAACCTGACAGTAAGTACTATCACAATACCCTATCTCTCTGCTAGAACTCAGCACTCACTTGAATTTTTTATTAACATGATTTTGCCTCAAATAAGTCCACTGAGGAATGAGGTGTGTGGAAGGCTGTAAAGTAATGGGCCTGTTGCATGGATTTTCCCAGGAAGGTTCGAATGAGAAAGTGCTTTGATTACTCAGATTCTCACTTCGAATGTCCTTTCTTCAACTTAGTGTTCCCAGATGGCAGTAAGACATCTCAAGACAGTTTGTGAAGTCGGAGATGTTCAATCTTAGAAAGTACAGAATAGGACAGGGACTGGAAATGCAATTTATTTGGGGTACTGCTAAGCAAGCATGCCAGAAGCCCTGGTCTGATCTCCAGCACTGCACACATCAACTGTGTGGTGTATGGGAGAAGCAGGAGGATCAGAAGTACAAGGTCATCCTTGGCTACATAGCAAATGTGAGGCCAGGCAGGCAGTCAAATAAACAAAACACAAGAAAATTTCTCAAAACAGAGAGTGGCCAGGTCAGTAGTGATGAGGCTGAAGAACCCTGTGGTCTCACCTATTATGCTTATTTTCCAATTTTCCATCTAATGCAAAAAAAAAATCTCTGTGGGGGCTAGAATGATCGAGATTCTTGTATAAGTCACCCAACATAGGTCTACAGTAGATAATCAGAAGGAATTATTTTTTCTGGAAAAGGGTTTTGATCAAAATGAAAATCTTAATATATGTAGGCTATAGTAACTATACACTATAAATGATCAAAAAGAGAATTGGGCTGTAGAGATGGTTCAATCTTTTTTCCTAAACACGAGGGTGTGAGTTCAACACCCACAGAAAGCCAGGAATAGACTGCCTGTAACCCTCAGTGGGGGGTGGGCAGCCTATCCAGTTCCAGTTTCAGTAAGAGAACTTGTTAAAAAGTTAATGTGGGGGGGAAAAAAACAACAAGAAGAGATCTAATAACATCTATTCCTCACAAATATGTCTATACACACGTGCACGCACATACATCTGCACACACACACACACACACACACACACACACATTCACTCACTCACACACCCCCCACAGATACACATGCAAACAAAGGAGAGAAAATGCTGCTGGGTGCTAAACAGACATGAAGACTGCTTGCTGGACTCAGAATGACCCCTTGTCAGCACATTTCTCCAGCCATGTTAGCGTGTAAGCAAAGCCTGAGGAGGTCACCATGGAGGTTAGCTTTCCAGGAGACTGGATCTGGTAGAGGGGATGAGAAGCAGCCTGTTCAAGCAATATCATTTGACTGGTAGAAACACAGGGGTCTCTTTTCAAACATGGTTCTGGGTTGAATCCTCCTTTTATTTGAAGTGACTTACATTTGAAAGTGTCTAGTGACAAAACACTCACTACTTCCACACCAGCTTTTAGTCTCCAAGTTTAAATGGCTGCTGTAACAATTTCTTTGTATTCAGGCATAAATCGTCCTTCAGCAAGCTTTCAAACTGCTGCTTTTCATTTTATTTCACCAGGATGACAGAGAACATATTCACTCTGGTTTCTAGGCTGGCTTTTCAAGTACTTGGAAAAAAGGCTGGGTCACAGGCTAGGAATTTTTTTCTCTTCACATGAAACAGCAGGATGGCATTTGTTCAGAGAACAGTTTCCTATTTAGCCCGGCCTTTTCCTTTACCACATGCTAGTCTGACAATCACTCTAACTGAGCCTTAGGTGCATTCTGAACAATAAAGATACATTTACTTTCTTGCTTTTGAAAGGTAAGGGTTTCTTTTAAAAAAAATCACTTTATATAATAATCTGAAGCTCTCTGGAGGGTGGATTAAGGAAATCTATAAATACCTGAATAAAAATAGCAAATATTCACTCACACACTGAAAGATAAGGCACCACCATGATCTTTTGCCCTTGGAGGTACAGGATGCTGTGATACAGGATGATTACCATGTTTCAGCCCATCACCCCAAGAGAGAGCCCATCACCTCTTCCTTATAAGAGATCATGTCTGCATCCAAAGCCATGCCCTAAGACTCTGAAACTATTGGTGGAAACTAATTCCCACTACACTTCCCCTTTTCTCTAAATAAGAGGGTTCTAAACCTGATATAAAACTATATACAACAGGAACAGATATCAAATATTGTCCAAGAGAAAGAAAGGTAAAAATATACACAAATTGGAACTATAACCAACAAGGACATCAACAAACAAGAAATACACACTAAATGTCAGGCTATAGGTGATGGGCAAATAAAAGAGATTATTCCAACAGCTGTCCTATCCTGAGGAGTTTAAGTCTTGTATGTTAAGTGTCTTAGCTAAGATATGAAAGGCTAATAGCTGAGACTATTTAGTCTTCAACCTCATCAAAGACCTAAGAAGGAAAATTATATTACCTGAGTAAGCAGGAAGTACAAGCAGGCAACTTCCTAATGGTGTAAGAAATGACAGAAACAGCTGGCTGCCTGCACAATCACCCAAGGACTCATAGTGATGTCAGGGCAACCAACTTTGGCTAAAGCCTAGAGTATCTGACAGACCATTATCAGCATCAGGAAAATTTGAAAGACTGTCTTACCCTGTCTTGGCAAGGTTCAGCAGTCTCTTTTTGCTTATATACTGCTGGTCCAGTTAGGACAGCATGTCCATTGTCAGCAGTCGAGGAAAGGGCAGTTCTTTGCCCAATAGGTCAATTTTGCCAAGAAAAACAAACTCCAAATATAGTGTCTCTGGTGCCCTTCATACTCTCAGGGATAGATTAGTGCTATCAGGAGCAATTGTGTCTCATGTCAATGGAATTTTAAATTATTCAAACATTTAAATGCCATATTTTGTAGGTCTTTGAAGTGTTTGAAGATCAAATATCTATGCTGAGTATATCTCTGAGCATTTAGAGAACCTGACTAACATAACTAGGTATGAGAAGCATGGATGCCTATAACCTGTAATTCTCAATAACATACATAGCTTACTGACTAAAGCTTCACATATAAAAATAAACAACCTTTAAATGGATGTGCAGAAAGATAACAATGACCTCTAAATTGTAACTATATCTATATGTAAATATCTTGATCAAAGGTAGAACTGTATGGTGCAAAATGACAAAAATATCCTTAAATTGTATCAAAATACAAAATATCTTAAGCATATATAGAAACAAACATACATGCAATATAATAAAAATACCTTACACATTTGTGTGCAAATACATTGTAAACAGAAAGAGGAATGTATAGAATATAGCAAACATAATATCAAGTTTGTAACAATATATAAATTATCTAAGATAGGAATATAAATTAATTTTATGTAAGTATCAATATACAAGAATCTATATCAATGTAAGATGTATATAGCTAATAGCAGCTAAAATAATTCACAAGAAGATGTACTAATCTACCTATATCCCATCCCATCCATTCCCCTTTATTCTTTTCCAAAGGAGATCCCTGAGTCTGAACTTCATATTCTACCCACAACCCTTATAACTTATAACTAACCCTAAACAGGTAACAATTATCCACAACCTTGAGAAAAACCAAAAACCCATCCATCCACTTTTTGAGAAAGAAGATGTCGTTTTCTTAGAATCACTTCCAGTTGTCTTGGGGGTGAAATTTTCTCTATGGGATCCTGTAAAAGAACTAAGACAATAGTTAAACCTCGAGAGGACCAGTTATAACACTTGTAGTGAGTCTCAGAGTAGCAGTCAAGGCTTATCTGAGGTTCTTATTTGAAGCTCTGGCCAGAGTGTTGTAAGAAGATAGGCCATCTCAGCTAGCTAATCTGGAATTGTCTAGAGCAGTTTTTGTCCAAAACTGATCCCTGTGTGGTGTTTACTAGTTCAAAGACATCATTTTGAACCAAGTGGAACCAATGTCATGGGGCCCATCTTCTTTCTGGAGACTTTAGAGATTGCTTTTAGGAAATTTTATTGTTCACTGTGGAAGGCTTACACATTAATATCGAATAGGAAAGTTTAAATTTTTATAGATAAGCATACAAGGAAAGGTACCAATTAAGATGAAAATAAGTATAAAGAGAAATAGGATTTAAGGGCGATAACAGAGTTTTAAAAATAATACTCCCCGGATTTTTTTTTTCTGTTTCACACCAGGTAGCTCTATTGACATGAGACAGAAACTCCGATTTAAAAAAAAAAAAAAAAAAAAAAAAAAAAAAAATATATATATATATATATATATATATGTAATACATACATATATGTTTGAATTTATAGGAGAGAGCATAGCCCAACTCCAAAGTCAGTTCTGATTTGTAAACGAGTCGGGACTACCATTATACTGGGAAGTAAGGAGATATAGATGTTTAGGTAGTGAAATTTTACCCTGTATTATTTATTGATACCATAAGTCAGGTTGTTGTTGTTATTATTATTATTATTATTATTATTAATGATTCTTTCTGGATAGCTATCCTTTCTACTTTAGGCATCTGTATGTCCAATGTCTTTTGGCTCCTTGAAGATGGCTATTTCTGTTTTTCTGCAAAGACAAGAACAGAACTTTGCCCCAACCTTTGCAAGGTTTTCTTACAACTTGTAGGTTGGGCACCAGCTGAAGGACAGATTAAGGAAGTCCAGCAACATCAAATAAAGGAATAGCAAATATTTGTTTAGGGAACACTTACACACTCAAAGATAAGGTGCCACCTCGGTCTTCTGCCCCTGGAGGTGAAAAATTATGGTCTCAGTTGTCACCCCAAGAGAGAGCCTGAGTAATTCCTCCTCTTTCTTATAAGGGATCACATATGAATACCGAGGCCATGCCCTAAGACTCTGAAACTAGTGGTGGAAACAAATTCCCACTACAGCTCTCTATGTCTCTTGTATCCCTTATTCTCTAGGTTCATCATTAAGATTTATTACAATTCTCAAATAATTGCTGAGTGAGGCCAAAACAAAACAAACAAACAAAAACTCTACTTATTGTCACAGTCCAGGTACTTCTGCATCAGTAAGGACATTTCTGAAAAACTAGAAACGTCTAAAGATCACATTTACTATTAAGTTAAAGTAGTAAAAAAAAAAAACTTGGATTTGGAAAAATAACAAGTCCATGGGCCTCTTCATTTTTAATCACCTCTAACTAGCTATAAATGGCATCTTTATATTTTTATTTGATTTAATTAATTAATTGATTATATTTGTTTTGTTTTTCAAGACAGGGTTTCTCTGTATAGCCCTGGCTGTGGGGAAAGCAGATCCTCCTGCCTCTGCCTCCCAGGTGCTGGCATTAAAGGTAAGTGCCACTACCACCTGACTGAATGGCATCTTTAAATGCCTTTTGATATATAATTTTTAGTTTGAAATTTTTGAGAAGTCTGCTGAAAAGAGATTTAATATTTTCCATAGAATCAAAACACATCTTTAAGATACACACAAATCTGTCTTTGTAATGAGAAAGCATAGGAAGGACCTATGAAACAATGTCATTCTTCTCATCTTTCAGATTTAGAAGACAGAAGATTTGAGTCTAAGTAGACAAGGAAAAAGCTGACCAACTGAAACAACTGAAAAATCAAGTTGTCACCATTAGAAATGACATTGTGAGAAGAAAAGAAATATGCCACCTGCTATGATTAGGTGAAGTCCAGGTACAAAAGCTTGTGCCTGTCTTCTCCTTCCTCTTCCTCCTCCTGGAAACGTCTAAAGATCACATTTACTATTAAGTTAAAGTAGTAACTTCCTCCTCTTCCTCTTCTTCTTTCTCCTCCTCCTCTTCTTATTTTTTTAAATTTTGTTTTTCAAGACAGGGTTTTTCTGTAGACCAGGCTGGCCTTGAACTCACTGAGATATGCCTGCCTCTGCCTGCCAAGTGCTGGGCTTAAAGATGTTCATTGCCACTGCTGGCATTTCTGTCCTCTTAAGCACAAACCTGATAGCTGTGGGCACTGGTGGAACTCTGAGGTCAGCCTTCACCACCCAGCACTGATGCTGCTCCTCACCTGGACTGCTCAGTGTGGCTGGAGGAAGTCTAAGCAAGGGCCTAGCAATGCCACTTCAGGAGACAAGGGGATAAGGAGTTTGTTTCTGCCTTCATAAGCCTTCCCTCTCTGCCTTTTCTTTTCCGTAAATTAAAACAAGAAGTTCATCTGCCAAGTAAAAGTCTAAGTAAAAATCTATACTCACCAGTCACCATTGCCATTAACTGGACAAATTAACTAATTATATCTAATGCTGGGAATAAATATGTACAATGGCATGAACTGGGTTGTCTAATTTTCTGTTCATTTGTATTTGATTTTTATGTTAAAACTTTAAATACCTAAATAAAATGTATGAAACTCAAAATGTACCTCACATCACACTTGTCTATTCACTCATTCTCTCAACAAGAGGATTTAATTTTCCCCAAAAGGCACTGGAGCAATATTTTAAAGGCATAAATACTGAACTACTTTTCATAATTTTTCTGTAGCTATTTTTGATATAAAATCTGCTGCCTTAAAAAGAAAGATTCGCAATCATGTTCTTATTGTTTAGTATAAAAGATTAGACTGTTTCGTGTCTAGTGAGTCTACAGTTTCACATACTCCATGGTTTTGTTTGTTTGTTTGGTTGGTTGGTTGGGGTTTTTTTGTTTTTTGGGTTTTATTTTTGTTTTTGTTTTTGTTTTTTTGTTTTTTTGTTTTTTTTTTTTTTCTGTATGTAGGATTTGTAACAGACCACACCACTTCTGCTTGGGAATTTAGTCCTTCAGTGGGATCGTCTAAGACAGTTTGGCCCCGCATTAATATATGATAAACTTTACATAGAAAGGAAGACAGCTGGAGCCATTTCTCTTAAGGACTGGCCCATAAAAGGACTTTAAAATTTAAAAAAGGACTTTGAGACTACAAATAACTAGGAAAATTGTTAGAATGTAGGTGACTAATGAAAACCGCAGAATCTACTTTATGGCAGATCTGAAAAAACAGATGGAAACTTCTCTACAGGAAGGACTACCCCGAAATTTCTCAAGTCTATAGCTGTAGAGGTTTACCATCCAACAATGGGACCTATAAGCCTTCACGGAAAGATGTTGAAAAAACGGCTCAGAGAGTCAAAAATTATAACCACCATGAAGCCTATTTTTATCTACCCCCTCCCCGCCGCCACCTCTGCCCCACATGTGTGTGTTTGTCTTAGGGCTTCTATTGCTGTGATGAAATATTATGACAAAAGCTAGTGGGGGGGCTTATTTAACTTTGCTTCCTCATCACTGTTAATCATCAAAGAAAGTCAGGACAGAACCTCAAACTGGGTAGGAACTGGGTAGGCAAGAGCTGATGCAGAGGTCACCGAAGGGTGCTGCTTACTGGCTTGCTCCTAATAGCTTGTTCAGCCTGCTTTCTTATAGAACACAGGAGCACTAGCCCAGGGTAGCACCACCCACAGTGGGCTTGGCCCCATCAATCACTAATTAAGAGAATGCCGCACAGCCAGGACTTATGGAGGCATTTGCTCAATTGAGGCTCCTATTCGCTGATGATGCTAGCTTGTGTCAAGCTGATGTAAAACTAGCCAGAACGCTGTTGATTTAAATGTGGGCTCGCGTGCTACTTTAATGCATGTAGAAGTCAGAAGACAGCTTCAGATGCTGGTCCTCACCTTCTACTTTGCTTGAGACAGGATCTCACACCCCCCCCCCAGGCTACCTAGCCTGGATTCTCCTGTCTCTGCCTCCCATCTCACAACAGGAACACTGGGATTGCAGACCCACATACCATTTTACCAGGCTTTACAGAGCTCTAGGGGTCCAAACTGGACTTCAACATTACATGGCAAGTGCTTATTTAACCCACTGAGCCATCTCCCTGCCTTAAACTGTTCTTATTATTTATTTATTTATTTATTTATTTATTTATTTATTTATTGGTGTTTAGTTGCTGTTGTTGTTGTTCATTTTTTAAGATAGGGTCTCTTACAAATCTAGCTGACCTTGAACCTTTCTATGTGGCCAAGGATGACCTTGAACTTCTGGTCTGTCTGTCTCCACCTCCAGAGTTCTGGGATTACAAATCTATGCCACCACAACCAGTTTCACATGGTTTGGAGATCTAACACAGGTCTTCATGCATGCTGGGCAAACACTCTACCAACTGAGCTATACCCTCAGCCCTCAAAAATAAAATAAAATAAAATAAAATCTAAGTTCTTTAGTGTTAAGGGTGGGACACATTCCAGTTTCACCATTAGGACACCTACTTTTAAATTGGTACACATTCTAAACAATGTGGAAAGGATGTTTATTTTTTAAAATTGTTTACAATAGCACTATTCAATTATCTTTTTACAGGGATCCCCAAGGAACAGATCTAGAGAGTGGCAACAGTTAAAGAATTTCTGTTTGCTGGATGACAAAACTAAGTAGCCATGGAGTTCTACAAAGTGAGCAGAGGCTGACCTCTGACTTCCACATACACTCATAGACTTGTTGCGTATTCATACATACATGAACACACACACACAAATAATCTATCTTTTTTACAATTTTTAATTTCTTTTTATTTTACATAATTCTTTATTAAATCTGGACATTTTGCATCATGCACTCCAATTCCACCTACCTCCCAGTCCACACCCCTATAGCATGTCCCCCAAATTAATTAAAAATAAAGCAAACAAAAAACTCACCTCACTCCTCCATCTTTTTCCAACACTTCGTTCATTCTAGTGGCATCAGGAGCTGCAGTGTGTCCCTTTTGTCCAATCAGCCCCACCTGCAAAGTGTTCTTTGTAATGAGCCATTGACCTGGTTCAAGGCCTCTGGCACACCATCATCACTGGTCCCTCACTGAAAACTCTCTCGGATATCCCACTATTGACTGAGTCATGAAGATCCTGAGGCTATCACTGCAGGATCAGTCCTTTAACATACTCCAGCAGGTCACAGATGGGGCAGATGTTAGGGTGGCCTGGGCCCAAGGCCCAGGATGTGGGTCTGGGTGGGGGCTGAGCTAGTCAGTCTGGCCATTGGGCTTGCCCCCTCAGGTGAGGGTAGATCCAGGTCTCCTAGGCCCACCCCATGAGGGCTATCTCTCCCACACCTGTGGTGATGGGTGGGGCCGTCTCTCCTGGGTAGTGGGGGAGGAATCCAGCTCTCCCATGGGAGTGTGGGACCAGCTTTCCTACTGCAGTGTCCAGCAAAGGGCAGGGAAAATTATCCCAGGGCCAGTGAGGGACAGGGCTGACTCAACCCTCAGATTTCAACATGCATGGTTACTATAACCCCCAGTGATAACTCTAGCCATGGATATCAGTCCAGCCCCTGGCTGCTGTTGGGCCAGGATCAAGACATGGCCCATGGCAGTAGCCCAGGCCTGGATGACACCATGGCCCTATGTGATTATGAAGGCCACCCAGATTAGCATGGCCCTGGTAGCAGTGTGGCCCTCAGATACCAACATGGCCACAGGTTGCAGCCCAGAACCTGGGTATCAGTGTGGCCCTTGATGGCACCATGGGCTACAGATGTCAGAGACCCTGACAGAGGTAGGACCATAGACCCAGATATGGTCCTCAGTAGCAGCCTGGGCTCAGATGTCACCATGGCACATGTCACATGGCACAGGTGACTGTGCAGGCCACTCAGATCAGCATGGCCCCTGAAGCAGAATGACCCTCGAACACTAACATGGCCTCTGTGGCTGTCTAGATGCCTGGCACTAGCATGGCCTTCGGTGGTATCAAGATCTACAGATATCACCTGGGATTCCAGCTATGGTGGGATCACAATATACAAATAATCTTAAAGTTGGGGTGAATAAAAACCAAAGATAATGACATATATGTTTGAAAATGACATAGTGAAACCTATTACTTTGTATGCTAATTTAAAAAGAAACAAAAATAATCTTCAAATGGGGGTGATAGTTTTATAGATAATTCATTACAACATTCCTTTACTAAAATGCAAAAATAGCAAAACAAAAAAAAAGCCACTTAAATATTATGATGTTACCTATTGGGTTCTTGGTTGCAGGAAGGAATCAATTGAAAAGATATTTAATTGCACATAAAACTGAACAAATGGCTAAAGAAAGTATAACTAAGGATAACTGTGCATCTGGGAATATGGCAAAGATCACACCTTGAACACCAAAAATGGCTTCCTGGCTACTCTCTGCCTTCACAGTAACATTTTGCTGCTTGTGTTGCTGTTTTCTGACTGCATACTCCTGGGAGGAATGTTCCAGTTGGTTGAGCCTCTCTCTGTGCCTTGGTAGCTCTTTTGGATTTCATGGCAGAAGGGAATTAGAATGCTCCAAATTAAAAAAAAAAAAATTGATGCATGTCAGGCACCAAAAGATTACAAATTTCTCTGGGCATAGTGGCAAACACTTTTAATCCCACCTCTGGGTGGGCCAGGAGGACAGAGTTGTTCATTCAAGGCCAGCCTGATCTACAAGACAAGTTTCAGGCCAGCTAGGGCTACATAGTGAGATTCCACATCACTAAGTAGTACAATGCTGTTTATTCATTTGCTCAGCTA
This sequence comes from Phodopus roborovskii, assembly GCF_943737965.1. Lineage (NCBI taxonomy): Eukaryota > Metazoa > Chordata > Mammalia > Rodentia > Cricetidae > Phodopus > Phodopus roborovskii. The sequence continues at coordinate 14,334,218 of NW_026125391.1, forward strand.
CCTTTCTTAAATATCCCAGGTACTCCTGCATCAATCAAGGCAGTTCAGTTCCCTACAGACCAGTAAGATAGAGGCAATTCTTCAGATGCGGTTCCTTTTCCCCAGGTAAAGTCTAGCTTGTCTGCAAGGATGTCCTGTTGTGCAATGACACAGGATGTCTGTGGTGATGTATTGTTTATGATTTAATAGCTTACCTGGGGATCAGAATGCAAACCCAGCCACACTAGTCAGCTATAGAAGCGAGGCAGTGGTGGCACACACCTTTAATCCCAGGACTCAGGAGACAGAGGCAGATGGATCTCTGTGAATCCAAGACCACCCTGAGATACACAAGAATGAATCAGTCTAAAAGAGTAACAGAGTTCACACCTTTAATAAGCACTAGAGAGGTACTAAGGAAGAAACAAAGGGTCTCGTGTGAAATTCAGTTCCCAGTCAGGGAAGACAGTGTCTCCATTTCTGCTTGGTAGAAGTAAGAGCTACCGGCTGGCTGCTTTGCTTTTCTGATCTTCACCTTAAACCCCAGTATCTGTCTCTGTGTTTTTATCATTCTTGCTACAGATGTCCATGTGTCAATCTTGGCTCCCATCTATGGCAATGACAGGAGTTGCTAAAACCTTACATGGTGGGTCACTGCTGGAAAAAGTTAAGTCTAGGGACATGCCCTTGGAGAATACACTGAAACCCAACCTGTCCTTTGCTTCCAGCCATCATGAGGTCAACAGACCTCTGCCATGTAATGATGTGCCATGCCACCGCATCCCAAAACAACAGGGCAAAGTGACCACGTGAGTGGGAAGGGACTTTACTTCCTTATTATCTGGCATTTCATCAGGGAAACAGAAAGCTGCCAAACACACATCCATATACCGTAAATTATTCACTGTCAATATGCTTAACTGATATATTTTAATCCTTTTACAAAACAATTTACTTGTATTAAAATGCATATATTTTCTTTATCTCCACTGTAAATATTCTAATACTTTTCTAATTTTAACAGAAAGAAAAAATCCTTCCTACACTGGAGCTCTGATGGGACCAACACAGAGGAGTCTAGATAGATTCTGAGTTTCTTGGACCAGGGATGTATGAGATGCAAGAGAGTGTTACCAAAGATAAAGTAGTAGCCAGACCTGAAGTCACTGAGACTTCAGGTACAGTAATGGGGCCTGTTGTACTATACAAAGATGTGTTGCATTTGTTTAACTATATAAAGATATGTTACTGTTTTACCTTGACTGCCTAAGGCACCTGATTGGTTTACTAAAATGGTGAATGGCCAATATTGAAAGAGGTACAGGAGGAGGAATTTAGGCTCAGAGGAAGAAAGAAAAAGAGATGCCAGGGTCAGGCAGAAAGACACAGAAGAAGCAGGAAAGTAGGACAGAATGAAAGAAAGGTAAAAAGTCCCAGGCAAAATGTAGATGGGTATGAATAGGTTAAATTAAGTTAAAAGAGCTAGTAGGACAAGCCTAAGCTAAGGAAGAACATTCATAATTAATAGTAAGTATCCATGTCTTTATTTGGGAGCTGGTTGGTGGCCCAAAGAAAATCCCAGCTATGGGGAGTAGGCAATGGGGTCATGGTGCTGGACATGGAAGGTATAGCAGGAGGATGTTCAGTAAACTTGGGAGCTCACAGGTCATGGGTGGGCTGGCAAGTGTGCAGGAACCGTTACCAGATGTCAGGTAAAAGTGTGGAACCCAGCTAGTCACATCAGAAATTTTACCTAAAGATCGGGAAATGAGTTCCCTAAGAGTCAGCCAAGTCAGACAAAGAGCAGCAGAGAACAGCCAGAAAAACCACTAAGGTGACATGTAGAGGGAGACCAGGACACATGGGGGGTGGGGTGGGGGAGCATAGAACCAAGTACCTATCCTGCTCCTGTCCCAGAAGGAAGGAGAGGACACAGCTGGGACATTTTCATGTATAACAAGCTATAAAGGTGTGGGTAGGGTGGTTGGATACCAATAGGCTCCTGCAGCATCCCAGTCAGTACCAGGCAGGGAACATCAGAGTGAAGGGCTTGACTGAAAACTTATATAGACTGTGGAGAAAAGCCACCTGTCAGGACATGTGATCTTTGGCAAGAGAATGTAGCCAGCTGTGATAACTCAGAAGGGGTTCTTGGTACATAATTACACAGGGGTCACGTCACTCTCTCTTACTGAGTCTCTTACAGCCTAATCTTCCCATGCATATCAACCTTCCTAGGCAGAGAGCGGCACTGTGCAGAAAGGAGTCAGCGACAAGTGGGGTAGAACTAGCTCCCTTGGAGACTGTAGGCTTGTGTGCGAGAGGAAAACACTTCCCACTCAAGCTGCATGATTTGTTCTCCTTAACAGCCAGAACTGCATCTTCATGAATATCTTTGGGACATTAGGGGCCTCCTCTTCAGCCCACCCCAACTGTCCTGTCTTCCTTGCTTCAAGGGGATGGAGGACCAAAGAGGCAGACAATAGGTACAGATCCTGTCCTTGACCGTGTGCATCTGCATTTCCTTCAGCTGGAAAAAGCTAACTTTCACATCTAGTCCCCTTCCCAGGGTGACTGAGCTAATTCGTGTGATAGGCTTTGGGGAGAATGAGGACCTTGGAAATCCTCAGTCATCTTGATTATTACATTGTGTTAACTCACACCCAGGGCAGTGGTCTCTCTAGCACTATTGTTCTTGTAGTCTCTCTATCTCTCCAGTCAAATGAACCTGCCTCACAGAAAAATCCCTGGAGAACCCCTACATTCAATAGTTCAGCCAACTAGAGAATCTAAACCTCTCCATTATCAGCTGGCTGATATGCCTTATCCGGCTGGCTAAGCAGATAGTAAGATCCAGGACAACACAGGGCGTGTGTTCAGTCACGTTTTCTTTGTCCTCCCCCCACCCCCACAGAAGTTAGCCCATCACAGAACACTTTAAAGCAATGTTAATCACTTATTGGAGAAATTGACCACAAATTGATGCAAGTCAGGCAGTCCTCAGACTATCAATGAACAAAAATGGGTTCAATTGTCAGAAGAAACGGGTTCACGTCATATGATCGGGGCCTCTAAAAGTTTACACTGAGAACTATTAAAATCTTCATCTCAGCATTTAGAGAGAGTGTGTCAAATGGGAGTGAATACAGGCTTAAGACCAAACAAAAAAATTTCCCATCTTAATAGCTAAAATTCCTTACAACAAAATTCTTAAACTGTTTACATTCATGACCTTTTGAATCAGAGAAATTTTTTACACAACCCTGGCAATATAGGTCTATAAAATAGTTACAAAAATTAAATATTTACTGACAATAAATCTTAAAGAAATTCATATTAAAAATTCTTTCATATACATATAATTTTACTATTTACTAGAGGTAAAAGCAAATTTGTATACTAACAAGATAATATTTCTTTTTACATAAAGAATGAAATGGGAGCTCAATGGCTTTTTGGAGTCCATTCCCTATGGTGGTAGGTAAGCCTTGCTCAACCCTCGTGGGGGATTGGTCCTGCCTCAACTTGATGTGTCAGGTTTTGTTGACACCCCTTACCCTTTCTGAGGAGTGGGGGGGTGGTAAGCAAGAGAAGGGAAGGGAGGGGAACTATGGTTAGTATGTAAAAATTTTATTAAGAAAAAATAAATGGGAGCTTAAGGGACAGTTTGTTGGTTTAAGCACTTGCCACTCAAGCTTGACAGACCAAATTTGGATCTGCAGAACCCACAGAGAAATCTAACCATAGTAATGCAGGCATGTACAACCCCAGAACACCCTTGTCACCATGAAGGAGAGCTGCTGGAAGTTCATGGTTCAGCTAGCAACATGAACTCAGCAAAGAGCAAGAGAGACCCTGTCTCAAACAAGGTAGAAGGTGAGGTGTCCTCTGATCTCTGCACATTCATTTTGACAAATGCACACCGACACACATGCCACATACACTTACATACAAGTAAAATGCTGAATGCTGTCTGAGCATTTGCTACTACAGAATGCAGGGTGTCTTCAACATTCTTCAGAGTTGACCAATAATCATCAATGTTGAAATATCATTTTTCAGAAATCCATAGTACAAAAACGGCAAGGGTGTAATTAGAAATGTTTCAAAAATTATTGCAAATTCTTCCTAATCCTCAAGTTAAAATTCATTTAAAGACCTTCTTCAAAATTCAAGGCAGCAAATCAAATGGCAATTGTTAAAATCAAGTGCTCTAAGAAATACAATCCAAATATGAGCAAATCCACACTCACATGCTGAAGGATGGGGGAAGGAACACAGCAAAGTCTTTTTCTCTAGAACTAAACCACTGTGTTTCTTTAAGGATGGAAGACTTTGTGCGGCTCACCCTGTAAAGCTGCCAAGCCGGACTCCCTGAGCTGGATCCCTGGGTCCCACATGGTAGCAAAAGAGAACTGAATTGTGAAAACCATCTATTGACCCCGACATGTGCCCTGTGGCATGCTTGTGAATGTGTACACATATAAATAGATGTGAGAAAAATCTGTACATATAGAAAAAAAAAAACGCACACCAATCTGAAATCTGTCAAAATGTTCCAGGAAGAATTCCTTGGCCTTGGAGAGTGTGACTAAGTGCAGTGTAATCTGCACATGCTGCATGTTCAGAATTAAGCCTGTAGTGAAGACAACATTCAGTTACATGACCCACATAGGGTTCAAATCCACAATTTAAGAAGCTATGCCTTATAGGAGTCATTAAAAATCTGCTCTTCATTTTTTTTTAAAAAATCTTCTCTTTTAGGGTTCAGAATATAGCTCATTGTTAGAATACCTCCCTTACACCAGCCTTAAGATCAGCTCCCAGCACTGCAAAAATAAATAGAAGATAGATGATAGATAGGTAGATAGATAGATAGATAGATAGATAGATAGATAGATAGATACATAGATACATAGATAGATAGAAAGAATTTGAAAATATCCTTTCTCTTAGGACTGGGAATATGACTCAGTGTACTTGCCTAGATGTGAAGGTCCTAGGCTCAATACACATATGTACTATGCATATTCTAAACACATATACTATATACATACCATATGCATATACTATATACAATCACAATGATAATGATGATGTTGATATAATAACTACAGCACTTTTTCTTAAAACTCTTTTCCCTAGTTTCCAAACCAAAATCGTTCTTGCTCATTTTTTCCTTTTGCCTCCCGGATCTAGCCTCTTCCCTTAGCACGGAGTCATCCTCCACAGCTCCTTATGTTAAGTTAAACACACTGTTGCTATTTTCCAGTTCACTTGACCATAAATTAGGATAAACTGTCCCTGAGGAAGGTCATGGCCCCAAGACAGGCACCAGCTGTACTTCCTGGATTGAGTTTATTGAGCCAAATGGATGGATAGCTTTCTCTTCCATTCCAGGAACTTCCATCCGAAAACAGATTGCCCCATGCAGCTCAGCAAAAGAAAATTAAAGAACATATCTAAAACAGTTAGAAATATAAAGCCTTATATTTTCATATACTTGTAAGATTTTCTTAAAGTTATTAATTTATGTAAATGACCAATGTTGTGACTTAAATATTTTGAACATGTGATGAATTTCACAGAAAGTAATTATATTTTAATTTTATTTGTGAGTGCATCCGTGCTTGAGTATGTGTATGCATTCGAGTGTATGTGTGTGTGTGTGTGTGTGTGTGTGTGTGTGTGTGTGTGTGTGTGTGTGCCCACTTATGTCAGAAGAGGATGTTGAATCCAGTGGAACTGGAGTTATAGGTGTTTGTGAGACACCTGACATGGGAGCTGGGAACCAAACTCAGATCCTCTGAAAAGCAGCAAGCACTCATTACCACTGAGTCATCTCTCCAGCTCCCACAGAAAGTAATTCTCAAAAAAGAGAAACAGCACAATGCTTTGTCTTTGAAATGTAATTGAATAAAATTGTAGAATCTTTTGAGATCAGTGTGTCTTTTGAGAATAGGCAACTGTGCAAACATACATAAAGTTTAAGTTATTAAACACATTTGACAAAATTATTTTCAAAGTCCTCAAAACACTCTGTGTTGTTTTGTAAAACAACCCTCAATTTAAAAATAACAAAGAGGGCAAAATTGTAAGTGTCAAATTTTATGTTATAGAATGTATTGATTCAATAAAATCTATTTGATTATGCATAAAACTATACACACACATAATTACTAAAAGAAAAAAAAGACTTGGTTTAGACTAGTGGCTCTGGTGAGAGGGGTGGTACATGCTTTAATCCCAACACTCAGGAGGCAGTGGCAGAGGGAATCTCTGAGTTTGAGGCCAGCCTGGTCTACAGAGTGAGTTCCAAGACAGCCAGAGCTACATAGAGAAACCCTGTCTTGAAAAACAAACAAACAGAAAAGAACAATAGCTCTGTATCATATAACACAAATCTCTAGAACTTTCCAAAAACCCAAACAGGAATCCAAATTATGACTCAGTGAAAGAATCTAACTCTTGAGTCTCTGTTTATTGAGCCAATGAAGGGTGTCCCTTGCTCTCTGGAAAGAATTAGAAATAGAAGTTACATGGAGACTGTAAATCTGACAACCAAGCCAGTGTTTGGGAATTCCAGAGTTCCGTGCCATGGGAAAATACTCAACACTTGGGAAAGCTGTATAAACATTCTGTATCTAGAGATAAACAGATGGGGATCTTTATGATGTCCAGGTTCAGCTTTGAGGCAGTCATGCTGCTCTGTGATTCATTTAAAGAAGGCAAAGCATGAATGGGAAAAATGGAGTAGTCAGGATTAAGAGCTGCTTTCACTGGAAACAGAAAGTTACCATTTCTCATAAATCAGTATTACAATATCAGTCTCTTTAGACATAATTAACACAGGTTTGGGGGTCTTGTTTTCTCATGTTGTAGATTAAGTCCAAAGCTTCCTGTATGCCAAGCAAGTACTCTACCACTAAGTTATACCCCTAGCCCTAGATATTTAGAATAATCATGTTTCTTTTTCAAATCATCTTGGTTGTATTCTTCCATTGTTCAGATGGCTATAGAGCAGATGTATAGCAATGTATAGATGTTTCTAAACTTCATTTCCTTAACAAAATAGAAAACCTAGTAACCCACTTTGGGGAGAATTACTAATATGCAAACAATATGAAAGATTGAACACATTTCTTGAAGCAGGAGAAAAACCTGTCTCTGCTCTTAACACATTTCTGTATTTTGACTGTGTTAGGAGCAAGAAGGTAGATGTACATATTTGGTATAACAAAATTTATATTCTACTGTGCTGAGGGTCATCACACAAGGTTCACACTCTAAATTGCTGACTAAGGTCCCAAGCCTCTCTCCCCAGGGCTGCTCACCTGTGTGATGTATCTTAGCTGAAGGTCAAGTCCTATCTCTAACAGAAGTATCTGATTTGAGGGTCAGGATCCTCGGGAGGCTTTTCAGCTGCAGAGCAGATCAAGGTGTCTCCCTAAATATGCAGAGCAGAGCATTGCTCTTGGTCTCTGCTTGTATACTGTCCAGTGGGTGCCATGAGGTTCTAGGACTGTGTCTGGTTATCTTGAGTATACTGTTCAGTGGGTATAGTGGAGTTTCTGACTAAGCCATTTTTACATGTCTAAAAGGCAGTTTTTTTTTACTATGTTCCTTACAAACTAGGATATAAGAATGAAGGAATTTAGTTATCAAAAAATAATCATAGCTACTTTTAACACTGTATACCAACCAAAACAGACCATAGCACTCCATATTCAAACTCAATTTTTTTATTAAAAAGCACTATCATTTTTAAGGGAACATTAGCAAGCTTGATTTCTTCTTTTAGTTGTTTGCTTGTTTTTTCTAAGACAGGTTTCTCTGTGTAGCCCTTGCTGTCCTGGAACTCACTCTGTAGATTAATCTAGCCTTGAACTCACAGACATCCACTTGTCTCTGCTTCCCAAGTGCTAGAATTAAAGGCAGGTGCTACCACCACCCAGCAAGGTTTTGTTTGTTTGTTTTAATTATTATGATTCTATGTCTGCATATGCCACCTATAAGTGGGTACCTGTGGAGGCCAGAAGAGAGCATCAGATGCCTCATAGTTACATTTAATGCTGGGAACAGAACTTGGGTCTTTTGGAAGAGCAATACGTACTCTTAACTGCTCCAAATGTATGGTATTTTGAGTGTAATTGGCCCCCATAAACTCATAGGGAGTGACACTGTTAGGATGTGTGAACTTGTTGGAAGAGATGTGGCCTTTTGAGGAAGTGTGTCACTGTGGAGGTGGGCTTTGTGGTCTCCTATGCTCAAGCTATGCTCAGTGTGGCGAACCATTTCCTGTTGCTCATGGGTCAAGATGTAGGACTCTCGGCTCCTTCTCCAGCATCATGTCACACCATGATGATAATGGGCTAACCCTCTGAAAAATGTGAGCCACCCCGATTAGATGTTTTCCTTTATAAGAGATGCCATGATAATGGTGTCTCTTCACAGCAATAGAAATCATAACTAAGACACCATGAGTGGTTGCTTTTACTTCACTATGAATTAAGGATTTCCATAATTGGAAGCTATTTCTCCTCTAACATTTCTAGGCAACTATTGAGTATCTTATTACTTAGTTCTTTTATATGAACCACTAGGGACAGACATTTTGTATTACTTCATTTTTCTGTACTGAAATAATATTGTAGACATAATCTGGTGCATTTTACTAATCAGATATGGAGTACTTTAAATTAGTATGTATTTCATATTGCCTTCCAGAGAAGCATAGTTTAATATGTCAATAGCTGTTTACACTATTGTCCTCATGGTCTTGTTACAGATAAAGCAGCTAATTCCTGGGGGCATTAACTTATTATTGAACTGTCACCACTTGAGCTCTAACATGACTAGTTGGGTAGCTTCTTAGTAGCCTTCACATAGATTACAGAGATTATACTGCCTTCATTACTGCCAAACGGTCACTATACAAACTTGAATTCATAGTTTATACATTAGTATTCTGTGTATCTAAATCAGAGCAGAGCAAATTACTTGTCTTTTGTACATCCTACTACAAAAAGGGAATATGCTGTATGCTTTTACAAGTGTTCATGTGTATCGCCATGAGGTATTCTGGTGAAAGGCTCATCTGTCAGTGACTTCTCCAAAAGATCAATGGGTTTAGTCCCAGGTATTTTTTCCTCATCCTGAGTGCTCTCAACAACTAGGGAGTGAGCCTCTGTCAGGTAGCTCTGTGTACAATACTGGCTATTCTAAGATGTTCCCAGGTCACTTAAAATATAATACACAGAAAAACTGTTTATACAATACCTGCTAAGTTAGCAGACACTCACTGCAGTTAATAGTGTGCCGTGCTCTGTGCTAGTGTCAAGGACATAACAGTGAGTAACAGACGTTAAGATGCCTAGAATTATGGTTCATCTATACTAGAACTGTTCAGAAAGTTTCTCTCCAATTAGCATGGGACCAAGTCCTGACTATACCTGGGGTAGGATTGAGAAGGTTCTTCCTACCTATGAACAGTCATCAGTGCTAAGCTAACTGTGGAATAAGGAAAAACTGGCTTCTCAAGAAAGAAGGCATTTTAAATGAAAGGAATTAGAGGAATCAAAAGCAGGGTCCTGGTTTTGCAAGCGGTGAACACTCCTTGCAAATGATTGAAGCTAGCTGGGTGGGAGGGGAGGCTGATTGATAGATGGGGTCTGTATCAGATTTCAATGGCCTGCATACTGATGAAGGAGTCTAAACTTTGTACTGTTTCACAGATAAGAAAACCGAGGAACACAGATGTGAGGGCACTTCTCACTGATGACAGGTGCATTTTAACCCCATGGACCTTTGGAGTTTTATTTCAGGGAAAGAACCGCAGCTTAGCCCTTCAGCCCTTCAGCCCTTCAGCCCTCTTTTTTCAAAGTACGACAAATATTTTACTTCAGAACAAAATTTCTTGTTAGAATTTTCAATTGATTTTACCAGTCCAGACCAACACATTCCCCTTGCTTAAGAAAAAGCATACAAAGTCAAAAGAATAGGTGAAGTGGCTGCCTGCCAGCGGAACTGTCCCGCTCCCTACATTAGGTTCCTAGAGACCCATCCTACTGCCCCACTCCCACTGCACCGTCCACCTGGCTGCCAGGACCCCACCCTCAACTCAAGCAGCCTTCCCCTGCTCAGGTGCAGACCCCACCAGTCAGAAGGACTGGTGCAGGCCAAGCAACCAGAAAACCAGATTGGTGAACTCAGGCAGGGACTCCCTGTATGACCAGAGACTGCACCTGCAACCAGAACCACAAATAAGCTGCCCACCAGCAGAACTCCTCCAATCACTCAGTGCCCACAATCCCCACTCCCCTCCTAATCACTGTAGCCTACCCCCAACTCAGGCAGAGAACCTCTGCTACACCAAAGGCCAAATTAGCTGCCAGAAGTTCAGCTCCAACTTGGACAGAGACTCCCTACTGGATCAGAGGTCAAGCAAACCTCCAGAAATCCAGGCCACAGACCAGAAAACCAAAGAGGAAACAGAAACTGATGAACAAAATACCTATCCAACAATGAGAAACTCAGAAATCAGTACCTACACCTATAATCATCCCAAACCCAGATGCCTAAAGGCCGGTGTAAGAATACAATCATCAAAGCCAGGGTAATAGGGTACACCAGAGCCGAGCTATCCTACAACAGCAAGACCTGAACTATTCCAACATAACTGAAGCACAAAAAAAGACCTTTAAAAACAACTTTATGAAGATGATAGAGGCCCTTAAAGAGGAAACTTTAAAATCTCTTAAGGAAATTGAGTGAAAACAAGAATTGGATGTAAGCGATAAATCCCTTAAAGAAAGCCAAGAAAGTCAAGGGGTGGGGGAGGAGACAGACAAAGGAAACTGTTCAAGACATGAAAATGGAAGTAGAAGCAATAAAGAAAACACAAACTGAGAAAATTCTGGAAATGGAAAATCTAGGTAAGCAAGCAAGAACTATAGATGCAAGCATCACCAACAAAACATAGGAGATGGGAGAGAATCTCAAGTGTTGAAGATATGACAGAAGAAACAGATTCATCTGTCAAAGAAAATGATAAATTTAAAAATTCCTAACACAAAACATCCAGGCAATCTGCAACATTATGAAAAGATCAAGCATAATAATAACAGGGATAGAGGAAGAAGAAGAATCCCAGTTTAAAAACCCAGAAAATATATTTAACAAAAAATAGAAGAAATTTTTCATGATCTAAAGAAGGACATACCTATAAAGGTACAAGAAGCTTATAGAACATCAAATAGATTGGACCATAAAAGAAAGTCCCCTTGCCACATAACACTAAACACACAGAACAAATGAACAATATTAAAAATGGCAAAGGAAAAAGGCCAAGTAACACATAAGGGGAAACCTATTAGAATCACACCGGACTTCTCAATGGAGACTCAAAAAGCCAAAAGGGCCTGGACAGATGTCCTGCAGACTCTAAGAGACCACAGATGCCTAGACTACTATACCCAGAAAAACTTTCAATTACTATAGATAGAGAAAGCAAGATATTGCATGACAAAGTCAAATTTAAACAATATCTATCCACAAAGAAATCAGGGAAACAACACCCTTCAAAATAGCCACAAATAATATAAAATGTCTTGGGGTAATTCTAACCAAGTATGGTAGCTTAAATGTAATTTGTCCCCATAAGTGCAGAGGCACTATTTAGATGTGTGGCTTTGTTGAAGTAGGTATGGCTTTATTGGAGGAAGTGTGTCACTGTGGGGCATTTTTTGAGGTCTCCTATGTTCAAGTTATGCTAACTGTGACACTCAGACCACTTCCTGCTGCCTGCAGGTCAAGATATAGGACTCTCAGCTCCTTCTCCAACACCATGTCTGCCAGAAAACCACCACAGTGCACCATGATGATAACAGACTAAACCTCTGAAAATTAAGCTACTGCCAACTTAAATATTTTTCCTTTATAAGAGTTGCCAGAGTCATGGTGTCTCTTCACAGCAATAAAAACCCTATGACACCAAGCAAGTGAAAGACCCATGATAAAAAATTTCAAATCTTTGAAGAAGATATTAGAAAATGGAAACATCTCCCATGCTCACAGATTTATAGGATTAACATAGTAAAAATGGCCATTTAACCAAAAGCAATCTACAGATTCAAAGAATTCCCATCAAAATCCCAACACAATTCTTTACAGACCTTGAAAGAACAATATACAATTTCATATGGTAACACTGAAAGCTTAGGATAGCTAAAACAATCCTGTACAATAAAAGAACTTCTAGAGGTGTTACCATCTTTGATTTCAAGCTGTACTTTGATTTCAAGCTGTATTGTCATGAAAACAGACATGTCGATCAATGGAATCAAATTGAAGATCCAAACTTAAATCCACATACCTTTGGACACCTGATTTTTAATAAAGAAGCCATAAATATACAAATGAAAAAAGAAAGCATCTTCAACAAATGGTGCTGGTCCAAGTGGATGCCAGTATGTTGAAGAATGCAAATAAATCCATATTTATCACCCTGCATAGGATTCAAGTCCAAGTGGATCAAAGACCTCAACATAAAATCAGATATACTGAATCTGACAGAAGATAAATTGGAGAATAGCCTTAAACGCATTGGGACAGGAGACAACTTCCTAAACAGAACACCAATAGCACCACCACTAAGATCAACAATTAATAAATGAGACCTCATGAAACTGAAAAGCTTCTGTAAGGCAAAGGACACCATCAATAGAACAAAATGGCAGCCCACAGAATGAGAAGATTTTCACCAACTCCACATCTGACAGAGGCCTAATTTCCAAATTATATAAAGAACTCAAGAAACTAGACATCAACAAACTAAATAATCCAATTTAAAAAGGGGGCACGGATCTAAACAGAGAATTCTCAACAGAGGAATCTCAAATGGCTGAGAAATATTAAAGAGACATTCAACACCCTTAGCCATCAGGGAAATGCAAATCAAAATGACTCTGAGATACCATCTTACATCTGTCAGAATGGCTAAGATCCATATCATAAGTGATGACAGCTCATGCTAGGGAGGATGTGGAACAAGAAAAAAACTACTCCACTGCTGGTGTGAGTGCAAACTTGTACAGTCACTTTGGAAATCAATATGGCAGTTTCTAAGAAACCTGGGAATCAATCTACCTCATACCACTCCTGAGTATATACCCAAAGGTTTCTCCATCCTATCACAAGGACATTTGCTCAACTATATTCATAGCAGTTTTATTCATACTAGTCAGAAACTGGGGGCCTAGAGAGATGGCTCAGTGATTAAGTGCACTGACTGCTCTTCCAGAGGACCTAATATCCACATGGCAGCTAACAACTATCTGTAACTCCTGATACACAGACATACATACAGGCATAAACAACAAAGTACATAAAATAATTTTTGGGGGGTGAATTTGAGACAAGTGGTTTCTCTGTGGCTTTGGAGGCTGTCCTGGAACTAGCTCTTGTAGACCAGGCTGGTCTAGAACTCACAGGGATCTGCCTATTTCTGCCACCAACACATTTTTTTTTTTGAAAGAATCTAGATGTCTCAGCTGAAGAACAGATAAATAAAATGCAGTACATTTACATAATGGAGTATTTCTCAGTTGTTATAAAAAATCATACAATTTCCAGACAAATGGATGGAACTATAAAAAAAAAATCATTTTGAGTGAGGTAGTTCAGACCCAGAAAGGCAAATACAGTCTGTACTCACTTATAGGTATATGTAAAGTAAAAGATAATCATGCTGTGCTTCACAGACCCAGAGAGGGTAAGGAACAAGGGAGGCTTAAGGGGAGATGAAAGGATCTCCCCGGGAAGGGGAAATGAATAGATTTTACAGGTGAACTGGGATTGGAAACAGGGGGCAGAAAATACTGGGAGAAATGACTGGTTCTGGTGGGCAATTTGGGGAGTAAGGTGGAAACCTCATTCAAGGGAAACACCATGGGATCTATGAGAGTAATCCTAGCAAAGACTCCAAGTAATAGCTGACCCAGAGCGTGAAAGACCATCTTCTGTAAACAGGCAGGATCTCAAGTGAAGGGACTGGGACACCAACTCATCCAGAAACCCTTCAACCTACACTTTGTCCTGCCTGCAGAGTGTTCTGGGACTGGAGCCTAGCAGAATCATCATCAAAGAGACCAGAGACTTCATCCAACAACTGATGGGAATAGATGCAGAGTCCCACAGCCAAACAATAAGCAGAGCTCAGGGACTCCTATGGAGGAGCGGGAGGAAGGCTAGGAGGAGCAGAGAGGTCAAGGACTCCATGAGAACATGGCCCATAGAATAAACTGACCATGACTCATGGGGCTCACAGAGATCAGGGAGCCTGTTTGGGTCTATCTGACTCAGATCCTCTGCATGTATGTTACGGCTGAGTAGCTTGGTGTTCTTGTGGCATCCCTAACAGTTGGAGCACGGGTGTCTCTATGGTGATAACTTGCTTGTACAAATAAAGCCTGTCTGAAGGTCAGAGGATAGAGCTTGCCAAATGACTAATCATAGGAGTCTGGAGGTCAGTACAGACAGGATATAAGCAGGGAGAAACAGGAAATGGCTCTGGTCTGCTGAGATGCTAAGGAAGTAAGGTGTGGCCATAGCTTGCTCCTTCTCCCTGATCTCTCAGCATTTTCCTCTGTATCTGACTCTGGGTTTTTATTACTTAGACCAATTAAGAACTCTATTTCATGTCTCTGATACTTTTCCCTACTTGTGGCACCCCTTTCCTCCTACTGGCTTGCCTTGTCCAATCTTCATGCAATGGTATGTGCCTGGTCTTACTGCAGCATATTATGTAGCATATTGTTATAGAATATTATGCCATGTGCTTGGGAGGCCTGCTCTTTTCTGAGAGGAGAGGGAGGAGGACCTGTGAGGGGAACTGTGTTCAGGACGTAATATGTGAGAGAAGAATAAAAAATATAAAAACAGGCAAAAGCATCATCACTTATGTGTCTCTTTTTATCATGTTTTTATATAAATGTGTATTTCATTTCTGGAAGCAGATCATGTTTTGGGGCATGTAGTTCACTAGCAGCGTCTTTTGCTAACATGAACAAAATCCTACATTTTAACTCTAGCATTGGAAAAAAAATAATGACTTTCTCATCATCTTAAATTGGAGCCATTGTTTATTTTTGCCAATAATACATACACTAATGTAAGTCTGATCTTTCTTGTGAGTAGACTATCTGTCACTGTATGTAGCAATGTTTAGCATATAATGGGTTCTGAAGAAATGCCTACTAAGGAATGATAGCTGTGCCACTGGTAGACTTAAAGTTACTAACCAGGTAGTGAAGCTTCCAAAGCTAAAAATCAATCAAATAGAAGTAACATTACTTCTTGTGTGTGTGTGTTTGGGGGGGGCTCTTTATAGATGACTGTATTATAAGCATCACACTTCATGATTTCTAAACAAGATGAGTTAGACACATTGAGTCTTGGACCCTCACTGGAATTGAGGTATTTTGTTAGCTAAGGTGAAGAGAACCAGCATGCCCTCTATCATATTGGGTTAACAGGAGGCCAATATTTAAACAGCACCTAATTCTGGAGTGAAACATAGGACTTGTAACGTGAATTCTAATTAGTCTTAATAATAAAAGCCCGGAGTCAAATACAGGGGTTAATACAGAAAGATTTAAAAAAAAAAAAAAGCAGAGCAGCCAGTCACTAGTTCCCTCCCTCCCTTTTTTCTTTAAAAAAAAAAAAAAAAAAAAAAACTTACATTAGAAACAAGCTTTTTAAAAAAATATGTCAATACCAGTTCTCTCTCCCTCCCCTCTTCCCCTGACCAATCCCCTATCCAATCCCCTTCCTGTTCCTTAGGGAGGGTGAGGCCTTCCATGGGCGATCCCCCATGTGCCTAGGCTGAGGGAGTATCCCTCTATGTGGAATGGGCTCCCAAATCCATTCATATACTAAGGATAAATACTGATCCACTACCAGAGGTGCCATAGATTGCCCTCCTAACATTCAGGGGGTCTGGGTCAATCCTATGCTGGCTTCCCAGCTATCAGTATGGGGTCCATGAGCTCCCCCTTGTTCAGGTCAGCCTTTATAGGTTTAAAGAGAAATCTGGCACTAGGGAAATGTCCAGAGATCTACAAGGATGACTCCAACTAACAATCTAAGCAATAGTGGAGAGGCTACCTTAAATGCCCTTCCCTGATAAGGAGATTGATGACTACCTTATATGTCATCCTAGAGGCTTCATCCAGTAGCTGATGGAAGCAGAAGCAAAGGGGTCAGCCACTAGTTCTTACCCTACTGAATCCTCAGACCTGTTCCTATGAATGCTCAGACTGAATGCAATGAGCTCCTGTCCCCTCCCGCCTTATATTTCTTTCTCTACCCAGCCATATCACTCCTGTCTCCACCTCCCTGGGGCTGGGATTAAAGGTATGTCATCCCAAATGCTAGGATTAAAGGTGTTAGCCACCACTGCCTGGCCTCTAGAGCTAATTAGTGGCTAGTTCCACACTCTGATCTTCACACAGGCTTTATTTGTTAGATCACAAAGAAAATATCACCACATTGACTGAAGTGATAAAAATAGGCCACTCGGCTCAGGGTGGACTGGCCTCTCTCAAGCTGATTAGCAGCCTTAGCAGAGCCCCTGTGAGGAGATAAATGCACTTTCCAGAAGGGTAGTCCATTCTCTCAGGTGAACTGCAGATTGAGCCTGAATTCATATAGAAAACCAAAGGCACTGTATTGAGGTGGAGGTGAGGCAGGACTGCCATTGCCTGAGAAAGGACAAGGCTTCCACTAACATTGCCATCACTTCAGAAACACAATCAGGCCAAAGACCTTATTTTCCTGGGGAACAAGGCCTGAGCTAGGAATTAGAATCTGCTCTGCTATAAGCCACAAACAGCAGAGTGTTCAGCTTGCTAATGAAACCTGGTTCCTGAATGACCAACCCCAGGTAATAATTAACAACCCAGAACTCTATGGTTACAAACATGTCACTTGGAGTCTCTGATACAAAGACATGCCCTGAACCCAACCAGTTTAAACCATAGGCAAACCGGTTTTCTGTTGTTTATTGTTGTTTTAAGTCTGTTTGTATTCCTTAGGATTCATCCAGTGCACTTGGAGCTGTGGGAAGCTCCCCTCTTCCCCTGACCAATCCCCTATCCAATCCCCTTCCTGTTCCTTAGGGAGGGTGAGGCCTTCCATGGGCGATCCCCCATGTGCCTAGGCTGAGGGAGTATCCCTCTATGTGGAATGGGCTCCCAAAGTCCATTCATATACTAAGGATAAATACTGATCCACTACCAGAGGGAAGCAATGGGGAGGATTCGGGTGCTCATAGAAAGTCTGGCCTTGACCTCCTTTTAATAAGACAGAGACTGGGTTGAAGAACAAAGTAAAGGAAAAATTAAAACTTTAGATATGGGAATGAGTTGCTTCTGGCTTGTGTGGGTTTTAGCATTTTACGGAGCTTGGAAAGGCAGGTCCCATCAACCCAAATAAAGATTTCGGAAACCACCTTTAAAAAAATTTAGGTAGATTGTTTTAAAAGATGAGGTCACTAAGCTTCATTTTAAGTTGCTTTTCTCTGTAAAACTTAGCATCTACCACAGAGTTAATACTCAGCTGCTTGTTTAATCTTCTAAGGGTGTTTTCAGCAGACATGGTAAGTCACTCATGAATAATAAAAGCAAAGACAGTGTAAGGATTCAGGCCTTATGCTGGCCTGCCCCTGTCACCTGGCAGAATGCACTCAGGCAGTGCCCTGGTCAGCAGGCAGGTGCAAGGCACCCCTTTCAAAGAAAGACCCCCGCCCACTAACGCTTCCCCCTTCCTTCCCACCCCCCTCCAACTCCCAACCCTCTGGGGCAGACAGGACTTTTCCTGTCTCCCTTTTCTGTCCTCTCTGTCTCTGTGTCTCTT
Source organism: Phodopus roborovskii (assembly GCF_943737965.1). Lineage (NCBI taxonomy): Eukaryota > Metazoa > Chordata > Mammalia > Rodentia > Cricetidae > Phodopus > Phodopus roborovskii. Next base: position 14,352,110 of record NW_026125391.1, read on the forward strand.
TACCTCTTTTCTCTCTCCTTTCTCCCTTTCTAATGAAACTTCTCACTTAAGCTCTGTCTGCCTGGCATGTTTGTCCCTCACCTTGGTCCCCCTTGCCTGCCAAGGAATCCACCAAGGTCCCCCATGTGCACTATTCCTAACAGATAGAATCCACAGAATGTGAAGCTGGGGTTGATGGCTATTATTCATGTCTTAAGTGATTAGCTGGCTACATTTAAGTTAATCCTTATAAATCTACTTTAAGAAATTTCCTTAAAATGCTTTCTACAGCTATCTATCCCCACCTCAGCTATCAGTCTCTGATTTAGTTGCTAAGTGTCAACTTAGCAACCAGGTGCCCAAATCCATAGACAGAGAGAGAGTCAATAGTGATAGACAGTCATAGACAGAGCAAGTGAAAGTGGGTTGGAGAGATGGCTCAGCTTACTGTACAATCACAAAGGCCGGAGTTCAGGTCCCAGGATCTGTATGGCAATCCAGCTCCAGCCCACCCTGTAACCCCAGCTCTGCCCAAGGCCAACACAGGGGGATTGCTAGGTCCTGATAATTTCCTGTGTAGCAAGAAAATGCCAGGTCTGAGTTCAGAGAGACCTTGCCTCAGATTAACAGGTGGAGAGTGATAGGACACAAGCACCCTCTTCTAATTTCTACTAAGCAGAGTCTACATGAGCACTAGCACACATACATGTACATTCACTTACACAGATGCACCACTCAATCAATCAGTCTTGGGGAGAGGGGGGGGGAGAGGGAGAGGGAGAGGGGGAGAGGAAAGAAAGTGACTCAGGACTCGATCTTGCCATCTTCTTGGAAAGTGAAATGCAGTTGATGTGTAGACTTTGTAAAGCCTGAAAAATTTGGATGATATCTCAATGCCTACTTCTTAAAGCATTCTGGTACAGACTTGGGTCCTCTCAGTTGAGATACCTGTTTTGCAATGCTCTGTAGGTGGGTAGCCATTTGTAAGGAAGTATTTATAAAGGGTTGATAGCTTCAGACAGTACAATCTATGATCCACTGCAGCAAAAGAAAGCTGCTTAAACCTTAAGACCAAATTTATTCCTCACTCATGCTACACATCCAAAAATACTAACCAGCTGAGGGAAGATGACTTCACACCTCAAGGTGATCCTTAAGATATGCCTTCTGGGGGCTGGAGAGATGGCTCAGCAGTTAGGAGTGCTCTTCCAGAGGACCCAGGTTCATTTCATAGCACCCACATGGGCAGTTCACAACTGTCTGTAACCCCAGTTCCAGAGAATCCAACACCCCACACACAGACATACCTGCAGGTCAAACACAAATGCACATATAAATTAACCATTTTTTTAAAAATAAATCTTCTGCTTTCTTTGCTCTTAACTCCAAGCTCAAGGGGCCTCCACCATTGCAGACTGGCAGTTACAAAACTCTAAGTTACAGGGACTAAGAGAGTTTCTTCCAAAGAATTCACACACACACACACACACACACACACACACACACACACACACACACACACAGAGAGAGAGAGAGAGAGAGAGACAGACAGACAGACAGACAGACAGACAGACAGACAGACACAATCTCAGAGTCACTGTAACTGGAAACCATGAGTTTCACAACCATCCCTGAACCAATCCCTGGAAGAACAGATATGATAATGGCTGAACACCATTGGGCTGAAACAAAGAGGACTAGTACCTAAAGGCATCTAGTCCCTAAAGGAGACTTGACATAAACACAAGCACAAATAACAACTTCTATTATAAAGTTTGAGGCATAACATGCCATGACCCCTGTCTATGCTTTCCATATGATGGAAGATAATAGGAATTAATGTCCCTGTGTGGTCTCTAAGCTGTGAAAGGAAGGCTATTTATTCATCCAACAAATGATATTCAATACCTATAATATACTAGAAAACTTTCCCTAATGGGAATACGTTAGACAAAACACAGACTTTGCCTTCAAAGAATTCCCAGGGACAAGGCTATTTTGTAAAAAAAAAAAAAAAAAAAACTGCAGAATAGTGATCTGCATGTTATAAAAGGGGCATAGCAGTTACTTTTGTGTTGCTGTGATAAGAAAGAGTTTATTTGGGCTTAGGGTTCCAGAAGGTAAGAGTTTGTCATGATGAGGAAGTATGCAACAAGCACAGGCAGGTCATTAGGAGCAAAAAGAGAGATTGCATCTTCTCATCTGATCAGGAAACAGAGAAAGGACCTGGAGGAGGGATGTGGCTATGAAATCTCAAAGCCCATCTCTAGTGACAAATTTCCTCCAGCAAGGTCATACTTTCTGAACTTCCTGACCAACTGGGGACCAGGTATTCACATACTTAAGCCTGTGGATGACCTTCTCATTCAAAACATCTCAAGGGGTATGCACAAAGGTACCAGTGACATCTGACTGTTGCCTCCCAGACCTGTAACACCTTCAGAAACCAAGGAAGTTGTAAGAACTACAATACACAAGAATTGGTTTGTAAGTGGAATTCTGTATCCCTGAAACGAACTGTTAGACAATGTTTATTTTTCTCCTTAACCAAAGAAAGTGTGACTATTCATATTTTCTCAAAAAACAGACATTCAAGGCCTAAGAACTTATGTGTGTATGTGAGAGAGAGAGATCAATTTGGAGTCTCTAGAAACTAGAAATACACTTCAATCTAATTTTCTTTTTTCTTTCTTCTTTTTTTTTGTTTGTTTGTTTTTTGTTTTTTTGTTTTGTTTTGTTTTTCAAGACAGGGTTTCTCTGTGACTTTGGAGGCTGTCCTGGAACTTGCTCTGTAGACCAGGCTGGTCTTGAACTTACAGAGATCTGCCTCCCAAGTGCTAGGATTAAAGGCAAGCACCACCACAGCCTGGTCTTCAATCTAATTTTCAAAACAGTAAAAAATCCAATATTTTTCTTGAGAACAAGCTTATATAGTCAGGTTTTCCAGTCTCAAAGATCAAAGTCTTGAATGAAAAGTCCTTGATGCCTGCCTCACTGTTAATCAGAATGTAAGATGAGGCACATACTTGGTGTTTAAATACTGTGAAATAAAGATGACCTTGAAAATAAATATTGGTGGAAAGTTTTCAAGTGGACATAATAAACGCCTCCAGGAGGTAACTGACCTATATTCTTTGAGACCAATAGCCAATAATTTGCAATCCCACTTGTCATTCTAAATCAGAGCACTCTCCAGAGATGCAGGCAGGTGAGTGTAAGTGAACATGTTGCCAGCCAGAGTGAAGGCTTACTAACAAGACATCTACCCCTCCTGAACTTGCAACATCTTCAGAAATCAAGGAAGCTGTATAAAAATGTGAGCTCTAAGAATTTGTTCATTTGTAAAATTTGGAAGTATTCCTAAAACAAATTCAAGTGGGCAGTGATATTTTCTGACTAGAAACAAAGTCATAGTAGGTAAGTAGAAGGTAGACATATATAAATTAAGGAAGATTTGAAAACAGACTAGTCTTCACTGATTAAAAACTGTTTACCAAGCATCTGTGATGGGGTTGGTGGTATGCTAGCCAGTGCAAGGCTGGAGGAGGGACATGTTTTACTTGTCCTTGCCTCATTGTCTCCTGGGAGAGATAAGCACACAAGCACATAGTTACAGTATTGTGTCACATATGCTGCATCAGACATGGTGCTGGAAGAGGGGAAGGGTGTGTAAAAAGCTGTGTGAAAGTACAACCTTAGTCCCTACAGAGGGCCCGTGAAAAGAGTCATAAAGACATTCTCTATAGCTTTTGAAGAAGAGAATTATGATCAAGGCTGTACCTCCCAAGACTCCTGTGAGTACTGGGCAGGAGCTGACTGGAGAGGAGAAGTTCTGGAAATAATAACAATACCAAGGAACACACAGCGACTAGCTGCTAAGAAACCATAGGAGGACCTCACAGTTGAGTCAAAGGAGAGGTTTAAAGAGATATTGCCATGATTTTACAAGCTGGGCTGGCTTTGTTGACATGGGTTTTATACAGTTGCATTCAGGAGAACCCTGTACTAGGTTAATGCTCTGCTGTCACTGTCACTATTAACATGATTATTATTAAAGGAGTTCCACATTTGCGTCCTGCTGCTCATGCCAGGGCTGTGTCTGGGTTTCTGTCTGGAAATAAGGGTTGACCCATTGCACAGATAGTTCAAATAAGAAATAACGCATTGCTGGGCAGTGGTGGCACATACCTTTAATCCCAGCACTTGGGAGACAGAAGCAGGTGGATCTTTGTGAGTTCGAGGCCAGCCTGGCTTACAGAGAGAGTGAGTGCCAGGCCAGGCTCCAAAGCTACACAGAGAAACCATGTCTCAAAAAGCCAAAAAAGAAAAAAGAAAAGAACTTACTTTGTTCTATGAGGGTGGGTGGAGAGAAAAAACTCAGTTTTGCATGAATTTTATGTATCTATTCATCAGCAAAGTGGAGCTACTTAGAGGCCTGTTAGAAACCAGGTACAAGTTCTGAGTCAGATAATGGGAACAGACATAGATTCAAGAAGTGGGGGATGACTTGGCCAGTTGACGGGGTCCTTGCATATGAATGAACATGTGTGTGGGAACAAATGATGAAGATATAACCTTTAGGAACACTGGTGTTTAAGGGATCAGAGATGGTCAAGAGAAATGGAAAAGTATCAAACCCAGTAAGAAACATTCAGAATTGTGTCCTAAAGGAGTCTTCAAGAGGAAAGGTGTGGTCCCCTGAAGTATATGTCCCTAAGAGATCAAAGAGGACCACAGGGTCTGTAGATATGTGTAGTGTGGTGCCCATGAGAGCAGGCAGGACTATGGTGGGGCAAAGGAGGAACTTGAGGAAACAGATAAAGCAAGGACAAGAGCCTGGGCTGCAGAGTGGAAGGTATGGAGGACAGGGGGTGTGTAAGGCAAAGTCAGGGCACCTTTTACTTGTAACGAAGACAAAGGAACCCAGCAGGTTTTAATGTGAACACATTGCTCTTGGGAGATAAGGGGAGGGATCAGCGAGCTCCAGACTCAGACTCAATAGACACTGTCTCAATAAATAAGAACAACTGAGAAAGACACCAGATCTCAACTGCCGTTCTCTGTGCATACATGCACCGCACACAAACACAATAACTTCTTTTGTTTGTTTGTTTGTTTGTTTTTTCAGTAGTGTTAAATTGACTCTCTGGTGGGTGAGTGAGGTAGTCAGGAAAGCAGCCATCTCTTGAAGAGTGCTGAAGGTGACTAATCCTTTGCAAAGAGAGAGGACACTGCTGGGGGGGGGTGCCATGATGACACGATGACAGGGGGACAGGGATGACACATGGGACAAGTGGCTGGCAGAAGGATGTGTCTGCTGGTACAGCAGGAGCCAGGCATAGAGCTGAATGGCATGGCATTTGCAACTGGGGGGGGGGGGATGTAAAGCTAATATGAAACTTTGGTTCAGGGCCCTGAAAGATGACCAAGGAGAAAAGAAGTTTGCATTTGACTACTTTTCTGTTAATGTCTATAGACCTCAGCTGTAGTAGTAGAACATTTCAATAGTAGGATTCTATCTCAGTGCCCGGTGAGCTGTGCAGCCAGCCCTAGAGGATCCCAAGCATCCAAGAGGTTGGAAAAAATGCAGCAAAGTAAGTGCTAATTTGGTGAATAATTAATGCACATTTCTAAACTTGAAAAACAGCTTATTCTATGGTCCAACGATTATAAACTTCCCTAGGCCCAATCTAATTGCAGCTAAGTTAAAAACTGACCATCAGCCACTTAATCCCTTCTTGAGATGGCTGAAAAACAATCAAATCTGACTGGCCTAACAACTGACTGATGCTCCCCGCATTCCAGGAACGTTTATCCAGAGCAGGACTAAGGAAGGCTTTAAGGCAACTGAATTGGGATCTTAGGAAGGTTTGGGGGTCTGTTCCCCAATCTCTTTTTCCTTTCTAACCCTCAGTAATGGGGACCTTCTGTTTACCCCTACTTAACATTCCGTGCTGTGGGAGGCTTTCTTAAAGCCCTCACTTCTCCACTTGGGCAAACTGGAGTTACTAGCAGGTTTCTGTATCTGCAGTGTGGAGAAGGACGTCTCATCAAAAACCTCCAGCTTTCTGTCTATGCCAGCCTTTCTATCCTAGGGTGGGAAAAGGAGATCAAGAACTTATCTGCGTTTAGGTAAGATGTGGGCTATTAACTTTGTGTATGTTTGAACAGATCCCTGGGTAGCAGAGTCTGTAGGTATGTCCTGAATAAATTCGTGCGCAAAGAATGTGCAGCTAATGGTGTCCTTCCTGTGAAATATGAAGACACCACACATGTAGCATCCTCGCAAAGCTCTAGCTCTTTCATCCTGAAAAGACGGGTAATGACGCTTATGGGAGCTCAAGCTAAGAAGCAAGCAGTTTGACCCTTTTCCTAATGGCTTAACCCAACCCACCTTCCCCCAGCGCTAGGTGCGGGAGTTCTTAGCCTTGGCACACTTCGTGACTTCTTACAAAAGTAAATGTGTGAGTACGCGGGAGGTCCTATGGGTGGGGGGGGTGGCCTTTGCTGGCCGACCTGTACGCCTACCTCAAGGACCAGCCCCAACGTATCCCTTCGGAACCCGCTCCGCTCGGGAGGTGCGCCCAGGAGTGAACCCACCAGCCCACGCTGGGAATTGGAAGCACCAAAGCCTTACAGCGACCGCAGATGCTGCCTTAAAACAAAAGAGGCGCCTAGGGAGGTGGGACCCGGACCTCAGCCCCCACCCCTTGCTAACCTCCCGCCCCTCCGCCCCCCCACCCCACCCCCGCTCTCCGTGTGCGCATGAGCAGAGGCGCTTCCCTCGGTTCCTCCCTAGGCGAAACTTTGTAATTCCCTTCTTTGGGCCGGTGGGCTGCCAGGAGCCCATACAGCGCTGGTCCCGCCGGCTGAGGAGAACAAAGTATCTAAGAGACTTGACCCCTTTGTGGGTCCAGCACTCCGCGTCCGTGGGAGCTGCAGGAAATGGAAGAGCTCTTCTCCTCTCTCTCAACATTTGCTTTTTCCCCTCTCTACCTCTCCAGAAAGGAAGACAAGAAGAAAAGGCAAGCAGCTTGCCTGCTGCGTCCTCCTTCCCCTGCCGCGTCCCCTCGGCTACGGGGACTGGACATGGGGCTGCTCCAGGTGTTCGCCTTCGGTGTCCTAGGTAACTCAGGCGAAGGGCTTGGGGGGAGGGGTATGCTTAGGCATTAGGGAAGAAAATCCCCAAACCGGTTTGCTCCTGCTTTGAAGGGAACCTTGGTGGATCGGGAGAGAGGGAGTGGTTGGAAATGACCCCTCTGGGGTCGATCGCCACAGCTCTCGCCTCGGTGGTGGTCGAGGACGCGCACACGGAGGTCGGCGTACCCTCATCCCCCGGTTCCGCGCACAGAGATCGCAGTCCTGCGGACTCCCGAAGCGATCGCTCCGGGGATTTGCAACCACTATCAGTTCGCTCTGTTTCCCCACCACCGAAGGCAGGCTCCCTGGCATGGTTGGGCAGGCTGCGGAGGATCCTCGAAAAACCCATTACGCACAAAAGTGCCAGAGCCCAGAACAAGCTTCGTCTTGGGAACAGTTTGGAGCCATGTGGCTTTAATTAACTATCGCCGTTTGTCTTGGGGTGGCACCATGAAGAGCTGGGCTGGGTGCTTTGCTGGAATGGCGAAGCGTTGAAGCCACTACCGAACTGCAGAGACACGCCAGCCGCCTTTACCTCAGGGAATTGGCTTCTATGGCAAACGCAATGCCTCACCCCGGCGTGATCGCCGGTGACCCTGGCGCGTGCACGAGTACATATTCCCGTGTCCCCACGCCCACAGATTTACCCCACTCGCACCGAGGATGCGCGCACCGCCATGTGCACTCGGGTTCTCTCGAGCGGGTGTGCAGCGCGTGGCGGAGTGGACCTTTCTGCGTTCTGGCCCAGGCACCTCGAAGTGGCCCGGTCACAACATACACCTTTAGCGGAAAGGCCGCTTGGCTAGGGCAGAGCAGAGTAGACAAAAGAGTTGGGTGGATTTCCTAGGTGATACACTCAGCTGACTGCTGGCCTGACCTAATGAAGTGTCTGTTTTTCTTTCCTCTCCCTTCTCTCCTTGTCCTGCCTTCTCTGGCGCTTCTCTCTCTCTCACTCTCTCTCTCTCTCTCTCTCTCTCTCTCTCTCTCTCTCTCTCTCTCTCTCTGTCTGTCTGTCTCTGTGTGTGTGTGTGCGCGCGCGCGCGTGTGTGTGTGTGCTTTATTCACCTTTCTTCTGAATCCTTTCTGTCTTCCTTCCTACTGTTTTTCTTATGCTCTGACTTGTCGCTTGCTTTCTTTCTCCTTGCCCCCAAACGTCTTTTTTTTTTTTTTTTTTCTTTCCTCTCTTGTAGCCCTGTGGGGTACCGGAGTGTGTGCTCAGGAACCAGAGTTCAGCTATGGCTGTGCAGAAGGCAGCTGCTACCCTGCCACTGGCGACCTTCTTATCGGCCGAGCTCAAAAGCTCTCAGTGACCTCGACATGCGGACTGTACAAACCAGAGCCCTACTGTATTGTCAGCCACCTGCAGGTAAGGCGGGTATGGCTGGTGAACACACTGTGGGCTGCATCCTCTTTCTCCTGGCTGACCAAAAGGGGCATGCCCAGGAGACTTCACATCCTGCTCTCAATTCAGATAGGAAGTACAGCCAGCAAAAGAGCCCTGGGATTAGGCCGGTAGTTCACCCTGTCTTCCCAGGCTCAGTTTGCACAGTCGCATCCGCCAAACATTTCCTGCCACCACCACCATCATTAGGGGAAGCCCAGGCTGCAGAGGAGCTTGGCTTCTGTCCTGTACCCTGTAGGGTCCTGCGTGTTTGTTGTTGCTGGTGTTGTTTGTTCAAGCCCTTTTGAAAGTGTGTTGAAGATGGTTCAGTCATAGCCTTTGTGTGCTAATCCGTGGTGTTGGGTCTTCCATCTTTCACTTGAATATAAGGATGTTCCAAGCACTGAAGCCTTGTGAGGTGCTCCAGTCAGGATCAGACACGTTTCCTTATTGAAAAATGCCCTGGTTGTCATGGCATCGTGATTGTGGAAGACCAAAATGAAATTTCTGGGCTGTACCTGTTTCTAAACGTGGACTCGGGTTTTGGATTTCAGAAGCCGTACTTATATAAGAGCTAATATAAAAGAAAGAACATAATATAGTATCTTTAAGCAGAATGCTTTTGCTCAGTCTTTCCCTGGAAAAAAATAAAAACAGGCTGTAAAAGAGATGGGGCTTCTGACAAAGCAGAAGGTGTTGTTCTCACATGCAGGGAAATTTACAAAGTAATTGCATGCAGAAAGAGCCCTCTCAGTCCACCCAGGCTTGCTGGAGTGACTGTGGTTCATTAGGACAGTGACCTGGGATTTGTTAGCACATGTAGTAAGATGGAATCCCAATGTGGCAAAGTGGATTCTACTCATTTGCTTCCAGGTTTATAGAGAGCTGTCTAGACTGCTTCCTCCTGATTAGAAGAGAGGCTATAATTAAACTTTTTTTTTTTTTTAAGTTCTGGTAATTGTTCTTTAGTACTGGTTTCCTTGACTACAAGTTAATGAAGGCAATTAATGTTACCTTTCTAATATTAGCATTTCAGTTTCACCTAAACTGCCTTGCTAACATTCACTTTAGAGGTCAGGGCCCTTTGCCAGTGAATCACCAGACTCTGAAATCAGTCTTGCCCATGGTGAAAACTGCACTTAAAAGCAAGCAGGGCCAGACTCCCCGAGTCGCATGACTATCTGTGATACTGTAGATGCTTGTCACTGGCCTCAAGGCTTTCTTGTTCTGAAACGAGTGGGTATAAAATGAACGCAGGGAACTGTGTGTAGTTCCTGACCACTTTGCATCTTGGCCCTGATTGTTCCAGGATGCCTGCCCCACCCCCATCTTCAAATCATTTTTTTTTTTTTGTCAAGATGCTAAATAAATACAATTATAAAATTGCAGTGTTTTGGCTTTATATCATCATCCTTGACCAAGTTCTGTTTATAAAAAGATATTTGTCAGACTGTAGCTATTTCAGGCTTAACATCATTTTTAGGTGTAAAGATAATCTGTATTCCAGAAAATAAAGGCACAGAGCCACGCTCCATATGGGAAAGGAATCCCTGAACTGCTGCTCTGTTTATGGCTCACTGTAACATACTGTGAAGAGCAGAGATCTGATGCTGAGGGCTGTGACTGCCGTTTAGAAAAAAAATTGATTTGCTTGTATGGAAACCAAAGTCTGTCATTCTAGTTTGTGCCCATTTGGGTCCTCAGAAATGCCCCTGGTTAATGCTGATCCCAGCACAGGTCTTCTCCCATACTCCCAACCTGCTCACCACCCCAACCTTGAATGAAGTAGAAACTAGGAATATGGCTGGCTGACTCTCAAATACTCGATACTTTGTCTCATACATGGTCTCTACTTCATATATGCTTTAGAAAATCAGGCCAACTGAATTGGTTTTGGGTTGGTTTTTTTTTTTTTTTTTTTTTTTGGTTTGCATCATGTCAGCAAAAACACTCTAATACCCCTTCTGCATTTTACTTAATAAGCTATTTACTGAGGTTTAGATTTAAGCCTAGAGATTTAAATTTGATTAAATTAGTAGCTTATGGAAACAATGCCCTGTTTTATTCTCGATCTTAAGTTTCCAAGAAAGAAGGAGATAATTTTCCAGAGCATTTTAGACAATTCAGTAAGTTTAAAAGTGAAAAATATGACATATATTGCATAATTTTTACATATTCACCTTTCTTGAAGGTGGTCATTTGTTTTTTGTATTGTGGACTTAATGTTTTTTTGTTTTGTTTTTTAATGAAATTGTTTCATAGACTCATGAAACTGTTGTGTTTTTAGGAGGACAAGAAATGCTTCATATGTAATTCCCAGGACCCTTACAATGAGGCCTTCAATCCTGACAGCCATCTCATTGAAAATGTGGTCACGACATTTGCTCCAAACCGCCTTAAAATTTGGTGGCAATCTGAAAATGGTACGTGATTGGTGTGGGAGCAAGTTCCATGGAGTAACTGGCTGTTACTGGGAAGAAGTTCGCATGGGTGTTTGTACTGATTTCATTCTTGGTCCTGTGATTAGAGCACCTGTCTCTAGAATGTTCTCTGGAGCACTCAACTTGCTCCGTCAAATGAAGTTTGGGTCCTGTCAGGAAGCAGTGTTGGATGCTAGACTAAAGGAATGTTAGTAGGCCTCACCCTGAGGGGGCTTTGGGGAAATGCATGTATGTTGAGGGGAGTCAGGAAGAGAGCATGGGAAGGCTGCATACTCAGGCCCTTCCATAGAACAGAGCAGCATGTTTTGTTACCAGCCCCCAAGAGAAGGCAAATTCACAGACAGCCCCTCCTCTCCCACCTTCCCATAAAATAAGCATGTAATGGGACTGTACAGTTTGTCAACATGCCTCTTTGTTAGCAGTGATTGGAATTCAGCCTCTTTTTTGTCATTTGGCTTAATCCAATATGTTAATATTGCTGTAAAACCAAAGCTATGTGAAATTTAGGGAGCACAGGAAGAGTTGCTGTGTTGGTTAACCATCTAACATTAGATCTTAGATTTATTTTTTGAACAACCTGCTGCTTTACATGAAGCACAGGCTTGCTTCACACTTGAAACCCCCTGCCTGCCTCAGTCTTCACATTACTGGGATTACAGGTATATGCTGTCATGCATGCTTTCATACATTAATTTTTTTTTTTTTAATTATGGAAGAAGCCCTTGCAGAAGTGAACCTAAGCTTGGTTTTAAACAACCTGGAAACAACTAGATCTCTTCATTACAGATCCTGTGTCTCAGGAGTTCTTAGGTGCCTGTAGGCAGCTGCCGTTGATCCCTGTTATGAGGAATTCCTTTATGGCTTTCAGTAACTGGCTATGCTTTATAGGTTTTCTAGAAGTCTCGGTTTCTAGGGAAGGTTGTTTGCTCATTGGTCAGTCTTGAGAGTGCTATTGGTTACAAACTTGCTTGAGAAAGAGAGAGATGAGTCCTCAGCATGTAGATTAACTTTTTAGAATGGGTTGTATTTACAAGGGACTACACTGGTTGGTTAGTCCAGAGTGAAGAAAGATTCTACCAATCTGAGTCCCAGAGGACTTTCAGGAACAGCATAAACTTTTGATGCACAGGGTCTGGGAGCTCTCCCTGATCGCCCACCTTCTTTCCTGACCCTGCAGTGAAGTGTAAATACAAAGCTTCCTGGATATTGGGAGAAGGATGGCCCCATTTAACATGGTAAATGTTAAAGGTTTTTCTTAATGATATCAGGAGTTCATTCATGTGAATAGCTTTGAGGGGAACAAAAGATCCCAAATGCCAGAAAGATTTTGCAAACAGTGGGGCCTGAGCTCTGTCACGGAGGGCAGCTGAGATTAGACAGATGGGGGCTCAGCTTCCAGAAAGTCACCGATTGTCCCTGTACTTTGTCATATCTCTTGTCTGATAGTTCACAGTTGAAGACTCTCTGTGATTGTGACTTTATCTTCTTTCTGTGTGTTCTGCACGCGCTGGGTGGTTAGAGGGTGAAGTTGAGTCTAATGCTCTGGTTCAGGGACTGGCCTGAAATGTCTGACTTCTCACTCTTCACAAGGATAAAATAAAACACTGTAAAATAATCATGTTCTCTTCTCCAAAGATACTTCTCCTTTCCATGTTAAGGGGAAAAAGTGCCAATGGTCCTGCTTTATCAGGCTGTGAATCTGAAAGGAATGTGCTTTTAGGGACACACATTGCTGAGAGAGTCCCTTTGTTACAGGGATGGTGCTAGTCTTGCTTTGTGCTTTACGTTATTTCAAAAGTCTAGAAGAGCAGAAATGCATAGCTGCCTAGCTAATTAATATTTCACTCAAAAAGAAACGCTTAGAGTAGTTTTGTAAGATGGTTCTTTTTAGTAATTCAGATAAGCTCATGGCTGTGATTATAGTGTTTTTCTTTAGCATTCCAGCTAACTCACATCCGTTCCAGTGACCACTTTTCCCCCTCGCTCCATTTGGCCATTTTCCAGCAGGCGAGTTTATTTCAAAAGGTCCTACTGACTTCCTGAAAATATACCAGCTGAACATGATTCATTCTGACACATTCCTGTCTTCCTGCATTCAAGACTTCTTTGTTGGGAAGATGGACCCTAAAGGCATCTTCTTACAGGGACAACCAAACCAGTCCTCTTAACCCAGGGGGCACCTTGAAGGACCTGAGGGCCTTGGGGAGGGCCTTGCTTCTTATCCCTGAAATTCCACTGGCTTTTTTAGTATGTTCAAGTGGGTCTCTCACCCTCAGGGCACCATGTACTTACTGTGCAAAGGCTTATTTGTTCAGGCTTTCGCCCTGAAAGGGAAGAAGTTTTCATTTGTTCCTGGACAGGTCTGTTTATCTGACTGGTGGTGCTTTGCCTCCTTGGAAAAGAAAGTTGTTTTTTTTTCCCCCCCCAGATGTAGAAGTGCAGCCAAAGGTTGCTCCCATCAAGGATGAGTTCCCCAGAGTTAGCATGTTACACATGTGATACTCACCTGCTTTCTTCCCTGTTGCTTAGGGAAAAAAAGGGAACATTTGTGTTTCTACCCTGTCTCTGAAAAACGACCCCCTGCTGTGCACTAGTTGTGTACCCCTCCCCCCATTTGGCTTAGAGGGTGGGGGCAGTGGTTATGGTTTACAAAGCAAACAGGCTTTCAGCCAGATGTCTTGTGGCAGTGAGCAGCTTCACTAAGCTGAACTCTGGAGTGATATATAGAAAACTAAGAATCATTCTGACTTGTGCTTCACCTCTAAATAACTGCAAAGGACCCCCATTAATAGCTTCAACTCCAGCTATAAGACAAAAGAGGGAATTTGTATGAGGAGCTTAAAGGCCATTTTAAGAGGAGAGTCAGCTGTTCACAGATGTTCCCCGTTGATCTCACCATGTCCCTTATTGTTTTAAAAATCCATAGGCGTGGAGAATGTAACTATCCAACTGGATTTGGAAGCAGAATTCCATTTCACTCATCTCATAATGACTTTCAAGGTAAGGAATCCCTCCCTCCCTTTCACACATGCAGGCTTGAGAGTACTTAAATGTTACTGTTGTCATATATTGGGATAATTGAGGAACTTTAAACAGGGACATGGATAACTGCCCCTCCCCATGTATTATTCTCATGTTAACAAGTAGACTCTATCCCAGAGTAATTCCTCTATAAACTTTTAATTAGAGATCTCTTTATTTCTCCCATAAAGAGACTAATGTTTGGGCTCCCTCTCAAATCACAATAAAACATCTGCACAATATATCTCTGACCCTTCATGTTTATATTTTAAATGCAGAATTTGGTAACTCAAAAGGAAGTGTGTTATCTTAGGTTCCAAAGATTTTGCAAAAATTGTGGGAAGAGTTTCTCAGTTCCTAAAGAAACACGCATGCCTTCTTAAAGGCAGCGCTTGTCTTTTTTTTTTTTTTTTTTTTTTTTTCTTCTCTCCATGATTCTTTTCAGGATGTAAAATGACTCTAGGACTAGGGAGTGTCTGTACAAAGTGCCTTTGTTTCTCAAACAGCTGCCTGGAAATGACAGGCTTCACATGGCTTAAAGTACTTGTTGGCACTCACGACGCTCATAGTTTACTTACTGCTCCCAGATTAAAATCAATTTTGAATAGTTTTCAGTTGGATTTGGGGCCCTGTAAAGAGCAGTTTTCCAGCCAGCCTGGTCCCAGAGCTGCGTCAGCCCCAAATAACACACAGAGGCATTGTATTAGATATAAAGCTGTTGGCCTGTTACTAGCATTTCTAATTGGCTAGCTCTGTCTTAAATATTAACCCATTTCTATTAATCTAAGTGTTTCCACATGGTCTTATCTTACTGGGGAGAGGGTCCAGACTTCTCTCAAGTCCCTATATCTTGACTCTCCTACTATATCTCCCAGAATCCTCCTTGTCTCCTAGTCCCACCTATCTTGCTTTCCTATTGGCCAACAGGGCTTTATTCATTAACAGAATAACATCTCCCATCAGGGGCCTTATTGGCATTCTCTCAGGTTAGGGAAAGGGGCTGGGGATCAGTTGACCTCAGTGGCAAGGAGCCACAGAAGTCTCACTTCTGTCCAGTCCTCAAGCCTGAGAAGCCAAAGGAACAAGGGCAGGTGTGAGAGTCACAACGTGACTTTGAGAGCATCAGTCTCTATGGTTCCAGTCTGTGCACATCACCTTTGCTGTCCCCCAAAGTAGCCACTGTGATGACTGCTGGGACAGTAAAGTTCATAGTGACACCTAATACTGAGAGTGGTTGGATAAGGGCTATCACTAACTTATCAGAGACTGCTTGCCACCAATTTTAGCCTTTCATTGACCACACTCAACCTAGTGGTTAAATTCAAGCCCAGCCCCACGTGAGGGTGTCATCTTTATGTTATGTGACTCTTTAAAATATTCACAGACCTTTTTATTGATGTCTGTGGCCCTGTCTTACTTTGGAGAAAGCATCTGTTTCACATACATGGATGTCTCTGAGTTCTTTTACATCAGAGTCCTTTGAGTGCATAGTCTGTGATTGAATTCAAGGAATACAGTGGGCCAGAAATGAAATTCGATTCTGCACCTAGGTGCTAAAGGTTAGGCTGAGGAGGCAGTGAGACATAATCTGTGGGTATGTGATGTCAATTTCATTGTAAGGGAGAAGGTTGATCCTTCAGGTTCCAAGCTTCTGTGAGAAAGCAGAACCCCTCAGGTAGGGCAGACTTGGGGTAATTTGTGTCTGCTCATTTCTGGCATATGGGACCTGACCTTTGGCTTCCTCACTGTAAAGGGGAAGGAAAATGCTTATATCAAAAGGTCCCCTGTGCTCTGGGAACAGAGGCAATCTTCCTGACCTGGCCTATTTGGGAACTTGACAGCTTTTGTAAATGCTGTACTTCAGCAGAAGATGGTGATATTAATGTAAGCTTGGGTTGTGACAAAACTTCCAGGGGAGATAAAACATTCACATCTACTCACCCCAGATAGGGAACCCACGACAAACCAAAGTTCAGATACCACCAAAGCCCAAGTTGGTGAGCCAGTGAGCTTTATTGGAGTTACAGGATTATGGGTAAGGGGTTACGTAGGAACATTAATGTCTCACAGACAGCTGCATCACCAAGGACTCCAGCATGGATGACAGCTCACAAAAGCTAGGAAACCGGGAGCATACTGCACAGCTGGCAGGCAGCTCAGTAGGTTGGAGAGTGTCCTTTCCAGGTACTTCAGATGGTCTAACCCTCTTCCAGGCAAGGGGATTTCTGCTTGTCTTGTAGCTGGTCTAGTCTGAGAGTGTCATTTTGTTTTTTTCGAGACAGGGTTTCTCTGTGGCTTTGGAGCCTGTCCTGGAAGTAGCTCTTATAGACCAGGCTGGTCTGGAACTCACAGAGATCAGCCTGCCTCTGCTTCCCAAGTGCTGGGATTAAAGGCATGTGCCACCACCGCCCTGCTCTGAGAGTTTTCTTTACAGCTTGACTTTCTTCTTCCAGGGACTCTTAGTTTACCTTGGGGGCCTAGAGACTCTGGTCAGTTTCGGGGACTTCCTGAAGCTATTTTGAGTTGTTTACCTTCCTGCTTAAGGAGCTTTCCTGCAGGATGGAATCTTTTAATCTTAGAGGAAATGATTACACAACAGCTTGACATAAGGGAAAAAACCTCAGGGATGAGATGAATTTCAGAGGGAAAGATTGAGGAAAACTGCCCTTTATGGATGAGTCTGAGAGCAGTGTACCTTTGCTGTGATCACTCTATAGGGCTTATTCATTTAGTCCTTGCAGCCACATCCTTCAAGCTCAGAGTGATGATGGAAGAGGGGAAAGGCAGATCTAAAGAAGGCAGAAGACCCTTGACTCTGCTGTGGAATGTAAACTTTATAGGAAGTAGGGAGCCACTGACTCAGAGGAAGTAGAAAAAGCTTGCCAAGGAAACCAGGCATGGTGGCACAAGCTCAGCACGCCAGCAGTTGGGTCTCTTTGGGTTCAAACCCAGGCTGATCTATATAGAAAGTTCCAGGCTAGCCTAGGCTACATAGCCAGTCCCTGGCTTTTAAAAAAAAAGTTTTGGATTATGGAGCGTTTTAAATTCCAGAAGCTCTCCTGTTCTTGGATACTTTTTTAATTCACTTGCTTCCACACTCCGCCACCGTTTGTCCTTTTGCTTTGAGAACCACGGTAGAGAGCAGGATCCCCTGTTTCTAAGAACATCACTTGGATGCCTTAGAATTAAAGGTTGGCCTTGAAGTAGAGAAAGATTGGAGGCAGGACAGGAAGGAAAGGGTTGTGTCCAAAATAACCTATAAGTCCAAGTCCTCGGGAAGAAGTGTGTGTGTGTATGGGGGGGGGGGGGGGTTTGTCCTTAAAAGCACTGTAAATGGAAGAGAAAAGGCCAGCACAAAGATGAGGAACCGTTTATTTTCAGCCAGGCTGGTGCGGGTATGGCCGTTTGCTAGCTGGATTGGGTTTTCATAGACTAGAAAAACTCATTCGTGTGTGTTTACCCATTGTTTTTGTTACAGACAGATGTTTCCAATCCCTCTGTTTATTATGCATTCAGTAGCCCCTTTGTAGCAATACAGGGTCTGAGAATCTTGATGACTAAGCAGAGTGGGTGGGGGGGGGGGAGGCTTCTGTCCCTTAGGTGAAGTGTGCTGTTCCAGTTCCCGAAGCTTCACAGCTCCACAGGAAATTGGATGACTGGTCAATGGCCCTTGGGATTTAGAAGTTCCCAGAAGTGAGAGAGAAGGAAGCACAGCTAGGACTGGCTTTTGTGTGTTTCTTCTCTGCTGCCTTTTGATACTGAGACATTAGACCAGGTGTGCACCTCCCAAGCCTGCTCAGGTCTTCCCAGCCTGGCCTCATGGGATTGGCTGTGCCAGCGTCATAGCAGGTTCAGATAATCAAAGGTGCTTCTCACTCCCTGTTTAAAGCAATGTTTAGTCTACAATTAATCCTCTTCTGTTTGATAAAGTGTTGTTTTCTTCTATACCTGGAAATGTGGAAATTTTTAAGGAAAGTGAAAGATAGGTTAGTGGATTTTTGTTGATTTCCAAGATCAGCACTGTGCAAGAGATTCTGTCAAGTGATGATCTTATTTTACTTTATACTTTTTTTTTTTCCCAAGTGATGATTTTAGTTCAGAAATTCATCTTTATTTGAGTTCTGTGTCCTAGGTTGGCTGAATTTACCTTTGAATCCCCCCCCCCATGATAATTTTACTTCCCCATCCTAAAATGCACACAGCATGCTCCTGGGAGTGAAACATCTTCCTGTGCACACAGCATGCTCCTGGGTGTGAAGCACCTGCCTGTGCACACAGCATGCTCCTGGGTATGAGTCATCTGTCTGTGCTCACAGCATGTTCATGGATGTGAGACATCTACCAATGCACATAGCATGCTCCTGGGTGTGAGACATTTGCCTATGCATACAGCATGCTCCTGGGTGTGAAGCATATGCCTGTGCACACAGCATGCTCCTGGGTATGAGGCATCTGCCTGTGCACACAGCATGCTCCTGGGTGTGAGGCATCTGCCTGTGCCTATTTTTAGAGTTCCATCTGCTTTTTCTCTTATTTCCACATGACCTTTTTCCTCACACCCTCTGAAATCTTCAGCTTGTTCTGAGGAGTTGGTCTTTTTCCTATTCCTCTGGCACCTTGATCTTTACTTTTCTGCTTTGCTGCTGGCGAGAAGGGCTCACCTATGAGCGTACAGTGTGAGCCGTTGCTGGCAACAGTTCTCCTGTGTTCAGCCTCTCAGGCGTTTTCCTAGAGTGCTCACCTCTCTTCCCTTACCATTTGCTTTGTTGTTTAGAGATTCAAGTAGTATGTGAGCGCCATGCCCATGTATCACTGACCCCAAAGCATTTTCAACATAGCCACCCATGCTTTGGGGCCTATCTTCTTTTTCACTACAATCTAACTGACCAAGTATAATTCATAATTCAGTGCATTGTACTGTCACTAATTATACAGAACTTCATATCTCTCTGTCTATGTTAAAACTGTTGGAGTTAACGGCCTTCATCATTCTTTGGTTTCTCCGCTTCTTGTCATCTTCCATGTTTAATGGCAATGCTATCAGAGTTATATTTCTAAGTATGATCTCTTCATTTATTGAAGAAATCCAGCCCTTGAGATCCCATTTGACGTCATCTTCTCTGTGAGACGTTTTCTAATTTTTTTTTCTTTAACAATATTTACTTTTGCGGTAAACTATGCATAACAAAATCCCCATTTTTACGTGTCTGACTCCTATGTTAGAGACACTCAACATATCATGCATCTATTACTGCTCTCAGTTTCCAGGGCTTTGCCATCACCCCGGATGGGGACTCGGGCTAGTCACTGAGCAGTAACCTCTCTCTCACTGCCACTCCCTTTTCCTGTGACCCCTTTCTGTCTCCGTCTACGATCCTAGGTATTTCACATAAATGGAATTGTAATATTTGAAATTTTACATGGCGTATTTCACCTAGTACAGTGCCTTCAAGATCCATCTATGTTCCGGCGAGTATGGTGCGTTCCTCTTTTGGCAGCTGCATTACACTCTGTTGTACTTGTCACATTTTGTTCTTCCTTTACCAGTTTATAGGCACTTGGGTTGTTGCCACTCTGGCTATTGTGAATAATTCTGCTGTTTTCTCACATTTCCTGTGACTTCACTGTGGTGCTTGACATATTGTGCTATGATTTTTATGCTCGTATATATTGCTTATTAGACTGCGCAGCATATGGATGGCATTCAATACATCTATTGAATGATTAAATAAAGACGTAAAAGAGCAAGCATTCAAATTCAGTTCCATCATGGGAACAGTGACTAAATATACCGAAGCGTGTTAGCTACAAAGGCCTGTTTATAATCAGCTTCCGAAGAGAAGCAGCTGTTTGATACACCAGGGTGGGAGAAGTGTTTCTTTGCGAGAACAGCCTCCACAGAACAGCGTGGAGTGTGTTCAGTAGTCAGCCAACTCTGACATACCAACCACACGAAGTCGGGGCTTGTGGCATGCGACGAGTGACATCTTTAAAAGGACAGATTAGCGATCAGAAGCATCAACTGAAACTTTCCTCCCGCTTTCAGACATTCCGTCCAGCTGCTATGCTGATAGAGCGCTCTTCTGACTTTGGGAAGACTTGGGGTGTGTACAGATACTTTGCCTATGACTGTGAGAGCTCATTCCCAGGCATTTCAACTGGCCCCATGAAGAAAGTGGATGACATCATCTGCGACTCTCGATATTCTGATATTGAGCCCTCAACAGAAGGAGAGGTTTGTATGGCTCTTTGTTTTATTTCTACTTGGTAGTCTGTTGTTGTTGTTTTATCATCTCGAAAATGCTAACCCTCTTATCTATTTTTAGGTGATATTTCGTGCTTTAGATCCTGCTTTCAAAATAGAAGATCCTTATAGCCCAAGGATACAGAGTAAGCTAGTTTTCTAATAAATGCTGGGGTAGAAAACAGTACTCATGAAACATGTGTCATCCTATCCAGAGCCCTGCTACTGCTACAAGTCTCTTGATACTCAAGTCTTAAATCCACTTACATATTCTTCCTTCTTTGTAGTCTTCAGAAGCTCTCCAAATTAACAGTAATCAGCCTTCACTGAAAAGGGACACATTTGATCATGTCAGAAGAACTCCAGCAATCATATTGACCATGACACCTTGTATTTTTTGTTGCTCAGTATATTAGAGTAAAAATTAAGCTGAGTAGTAAAACATCCCCCAAATACAGTTGCTCAAATAAAACAGATGTTTCTTTTGCTTGTATGAAACTAACAAAAGGGATTTTCAATTTTAATTTTATGTGTTATGGGTGTTTTGCCTACATGTATGTGCACCATGTTCATTCCTGGTGCTCTAGGAGGCCAGAAGAGGGTGTCAGGTCCCCTGGAAGTAGAGTTAAAGACAGTTGTGAGACAATCGTGTACGCTGGAACTCAAACCCAAGTCCTGGAAGAGCGAGCAGCCAGTGCTTTTAACCATTGAGCCACCTCTCCAGCACTGGAGGGATTCTCAAAGAATTACAGTTCAGTTGCCACAGTTAATCTCACTATATAAAATGCAAGATTATACCCTGTTTAATTTAAATGACAGATAAATAACATGTTCTTTTTAAAGATCACATGTAATATTTTTGCTTGGTACAAATGTGTTCCGTGCTATATTAATGGTTCATATAATTTTGTATCATTTGCTATTGGGGACCTACTCAAACTAAAAAATGAGGGTCTATCATCAATTTGAATTTAACTGAGCATCCTTTACTTGCTAAATTCAGTAACTGCAGCTATAAGGCTGTCTCTCCTTCTCAGGATTATCCACACTAGCAGGGTTAGAACACTGTCACTGTGTCCTCCTTCCAGAAGTCAAGAGTAAAGATAAGACATGGAGGTTGTGCATGTTCATTGCTATAATTAGCTTTGCAGCTAGAGTACAGAAGATACTGAGAAATATCTTTGGTCATGTGGCCTGTGCCCTGCTAAAATTCTTGGCAAGGGGGTCTTATCCACAAGCAGTGGGAAGTGAGAATACTGAGAAATACAGAAATGCTAGTCATGACCAGTGTGTGCAGTAAGGCGAGGATTGTCTAGCTTTTGATAATGAGGAACCCGAGTGCGACTTAGATAACCTGTATAAGGTGATGCAGGAGAAATGGCAGTTCATATAATACAGTTCTTAGTTCGGAGCTCTTTCCACTGTCAACACTTGTTCCACTAACAACAAATGTTATCTCGGGACTACATATTGATCTTGGGGAGCAGGATGTTCAGTAGTTAGGCTCATTAGCTTTCATGTCGTTCTGTCATAGTGTCCATGCCTTGGTCAAGTACTTAAAACTTTCCGTTCCCCATCTTTGAGTGGAGATAGAAATACCAGAGGGTTGTTGGAGAGAAAATGAGCCAGACAGGTAGAAAGTTTTTGGTTGACTGAGGCTGTGGGTGGTGGTGATCTAAGCAGCTGCAGCTTATGTCTTGCATGGAGCCAGTTCTGTCAGAGTGAATGACAGAGTGTCAGAGTGAAGGAGAAAGATAGCCTCCCTTGTTCTGCCTTGTTATGAGGCTGCAATCAGTCAAGTAACAGGCCTGGTTCACGTTGGTCTTTGCCAATTGCACAGCCCTATTTTTAACCAAGTTTTCATGGAACTTTGGAGCTTAAAACATGGGAGAACAGAGTAGAAGATATATATCCAGGGTATGCTGACAGAAAAGGCTGCTTTCCAACTTAATTTAGCCTATGTCCCAGACTGTCTCAGGTCTGTAGTTACTCATCCATTCTGTTGTAAAACAAGTATTTAGTTGGGTTGTGGCACACTCCTTTAATCCCAGTACTTGGGAGGCAGAAGCAGGCAGATCTCTTTGTGAGTTGGAGGCCAGTCGGGTTTACAGAGTAAGTTCCAGGACAGACAGACAGGACTGTTAAAGAAACCCTATCTTGAAAAACCAAAACAAACAAACAAACAAAAAACAACAACAAAAAACCAAGTATTTAATGGCATGTTCATGCCATCTCTGAGCAAGCCATAATAAGACAGTGACTATAGGTCTCAACCTGATCATGACAAATGGCTCCAGAGTCCCTAAAAAGACACGTTCTGCTTTGCAGCTGAGGTGTGGGACTTGTAGAGTGTATCAAATTCATGACTCGGTTCTCTTGCCTTTTGTTGCTTAGTAGCTCCTGGACCTATTTCTAGGAAGTCCCCATGTTAGTTGTTTGTGCCTTTGATTTACTTAGTGATCAAGGAAGCAGAATTTCTTTGTATCGTTGAGACCCCAAAGACTCACTTCAAAGTGATGCCTCTTAGAAAAGGCAGACAGCCTGAGGCTCTGTTGTTGCTCCGTATGGCAGGAGAGAGTGGGGGGGCTGTTTGCCCTTCTGAGGGCTTCTGTGAAGTTCAAGGGTTTCTAAGTATCCCAGCTGCCCTTCGCGTTTGTTTTTTAGCCTTTGTCCATAGTGCTTACTGTGTGCATGAGCATTTTGTTGCCATTCATGGATGCCATCAGCGAAAGATTGTGGGTTCTGTTTTGTATTTGATTTTTACAAAGAGCCTACGTTTACTGCACAGACTTTCCCTTTCCATTGCTAGCCATTTCTGTCTTCATTGTAAACCATGCGTGTGTTATAATTATTTAAAACTGCATTTGATCTCCAAAACTATCCGAGGCACTGGGCTCACCAGTTCTTGTGGGGTCCACTTCTGGAGGAGCAGCGTGGCCATTAAGGAAAAACACCTGAGTAGCACATTGACTGGCCCTTGGTCTATCTAGTTATATAGAATGTGACTGACAAGCCCAGCTTCTGGAATAAGCTTAGGGCTACAGACCCAGGAAGAAAAAGGAAAGATAAAAGAAGATACTGATTTGTAAGAAACATTTGTGTAGGAAAAACAATTTGCCTGGCAACCTAAACTAAGCGCCTTTATCCTCATGTCACTATACTGCATTAATAAATATATTTTTTTTAAATGTAGACTATAATGTTGCTTAAAACATGATTGAAAGAGGCCATGAATTTGTGAGGGAGTTCAGGGGACTAGGGAGGAGTTGGAGGGAGGAGAGTGAGGGATGATAGAAATACAGTCTACATACATAAACTTTTAAAAAACTTCTTCAAGAAAGGCTTGGTTGAGACATTCTACCCCTAGAAAGGAAGTTTTCTCTAGTGTTAAACCTGTAACTTGGATTTAAGTAGCAAGAAACTTCAGATAGTGTTTTCTTATTCAAAAATAAACACGTATCTGTTCCTGTTATGGTTAGAATTGGTATCCAGTAGAAGCTCATTTCCACCTGAAAGGAATTACTGACTACAGTGGTTGTGGGAGGCAGAGGTACTATAGTATTTGAGATTAGGGGCAGTGGGTTCTGGAACTCTGATACGAGACTATAACTGACATTCTTACTAATCTGAGGAGACAGGTCCCTTCCCTGCTTCCAGAGGCTGTTTGTTGCACGGTGTTAACTGTGGTAAGGTTTACAACCATCATCTAGTTCATTCAGAAGGAGTGAAGTTAACTTAAGCTGCTGTCATTTGTCCAGTTCATCACTAAAGAGAAATAACATACAATTGCCACAGCATGCTCACCTGTCTGATGAGACCTTTCCTCTCGGTGACCTTTGTAGATCTATTAAAAATCACCAACTTGAGAATAAAGTTCGTGAAACTGCACACTTTGGGAGATAACCTTTTGGACTCTAGAATGGAAATCCGAGAGAAGTACTACTATGCCGTTTATGATATGGTGGTTCGTGGTAACTGCTTCTGTTATGGACATGCCAGCGAATGTGCCCCCGTGGATGGAATTGACGAGGAAGTGGAAGGGATGGTAAGTGTCCTGTGGATGCTTGCACAGGTCATCTGAAAGGCAAGGCAAAACTTGTCGTTAAGCCTGTCACATTTGTTTTAGGGCTTTTAATTTCCCAAAGTAGACTTTGATTTTGTGTGTGTGTTTGTGTGTGTGTGTGTGTGTGTGTGTGTGATACTGGTGGTCACACGCTGGTTTTTCTTTCTTTAAGAGTTGCTTAGGTTATGTGAACGTGTGCAAAAACAACTAGTTTCATAGATCTTGAATTAGTTGTTGGAATCCATTGCTGTAGGCTGTTGCTGAAGTATTTTAGTTACCAAGGATTAAAAACTTGTCTAAATAACAACCCAGATTGTATTTCCATTAAGAAAGATTAAAAACCACAATCCTTCAGGCTGTATACTAGCAAGAAGAAGGTGGCCTCAGCCCGTAGAAACTGGCAATTGTAACCAGGACCGGAGATGCTGCTTTGAGACCAGTGGAGCTTTCTTTCTGTCCTCTCCTAAAGCTTCGCTTTCTTTGCCAGGTTTATACTGTGTTTGCAAATCAAATGTTTGAAGTCTGAGATTTCATTTCTTTGCCAGATGGTTAATATGCTGGTTAGTTTTTGTCTAGTTGACACAGACTAGAGTCCCCTGGAAAGAAGGAACACAGACTAGAGTGAGTCCTGGGGATCAAGCAGCTCTCCTCCATGGACTCTGCTTCAGTTGCTGCCTCCAGGTTCCCGCTTGAGTTCCTGCCCTGCCATCCCTCAGTGATAGACTGTGACTTGGAAGTGTAAGCCGTGGGCTGGAGGGATGGCTTAGCTGTTAAAGGCTCCGCTCACTCACAACCAAACACGTAAGAAGTGTAAGCCAAATAAACCCTTTTCCTCTCCGAAGTTGGTTTTGGTTACAACAACAGAGCAACAAAATGCAGCAGTTAGGCTGGGGTATTGTACTTTAATCCATTTAAGTGGTTTCTAGAAAAAAAAAAAAAAAAAAAAATCTTCAAACCCTGAGGAGCTTAATACCAAATAGGGACTCAGCCAACCTTGAGCAAGGGGAATGAAAAGTTAGCAATTACTAAATGAGTAACTAGTAGTGGACATACAAACCTAGTCCTTACCTCTGCCCCAGGCACCTCCCATAGTCTCTGGGCTTCCCCTGACGACAGGTATGCGTGGTCTATTTGCTGTCTTGTCTCTTCAAAATTCATTAGTCTTTGTCCAAAGGGTGTGTGTACTCTGTCCTTCTAAAACCTTTGTCCTCCTTTTACTCCAGCTGGAAGTCTTCATGGGTAAACGAATCAGCTTTTTAACAGCCCCAAGGAAGGGATATGCTTCTAATCAGCACATCTTTCTGAGAATTCGAGACAGACTTTAGATGGCATAAAAATCTTTGTGACTTTAAGTCAAGTCATTCTCATGGCCTCAGACTATGCTCATTAAGGTGCAGTCTTGTGCTGTGGGCTGGCTGACTGCTCTTCAGTTCAGCCCCTGGGAATGAGGATTTTAATCTCTACCTAACTGCACTCCTCCGTCAGGACAGGTGCAAGAGAGGAGGGACCTGTCTGTCCTGTTCCTGAATTCCATGCAGTAAACATCAGGGTTACAGAAAGGGCTTATGTGTGTGCATACTTGTTTGTAAAAATGGTCTAATTATCCTTTGCAGGCTGCAAGGGTCTTAAGCAGTAAAATGGCGTACAGTGCTGCATCTCAAATCTTCTAGAAAAGTTCATATGTCTTTCTCATAGCTTTGTTTTCTTAGTTGAAGAAAAACATGGCAAATGATTGGAAACATGTTTTTATTATGGTTAAGAAAAAGTATGTGCTGTGTTTAAAGTGGGGGATGGGCGGAAAGCAGAAACCTCTTAAAGGAAATGATCACTTGGCACAGTGTAAAATACACAGTGGTTAAAACTGGTTCCTGGAGACCAACGCATTCACTTTTACAGGTTTCCATTACAATGGCTTTAAAAAAATTATTCTTAAATACCTAGTTCGAAAATATAATGCATTTTAAAATTCAGTGTGTGCGCACGCGTGCGTGTGTGCATGTATGTGTGTGTGCATGTGTGTGCACGCGTGTGCGTGTGTGTCCTCACACATGTGTCACTGAGTTCATATGGAGGTCAGAGCACAACTTGAGGGAGTCAGTTTCTCCTTTCATATGGATAATGGGGATCAAATTCAGGTATTCAGGCTTGTGGCAAAAGTCTTTATCCACTAAGCCATCTCACAGGTCGTAGGTGAGTTTCGTTGTTATTTTAATTCCTAAACAATCCCGAAAATTATTTATTTTATATTATAATTACATCATTTTCTTCATACCATTCCTTCCTCCCAAACCCTCCCAATATACATCCTTGCTCTCCTTTAAATTTGTGGCCTCTTTTTTTCATTAGCTGTTGTTACATATGTGAATGTTTTTGTATATATACAAACATACATAGATATATATGCACACAGACACATCAGAGTATAACCTGTTCAGTCTGTGTGTTATCTTGTATGTGTGTTTTCAGGGATGATCATTTGGTATTGGATATCCAATTGGTGTGCTCTTGGCTGGGAAGGACCATTTTGCCTGCTGTCGGTATTTTTAGCTGCCTGCAGTTCCTTTAAGAAAAATTCTCAAGCTGTCAATTTTGCTCATCTGGATTCTTTGTGTAGCTATTCAATTGAATGGTCATTGTATCATAGAAGCAAGGATGATAGTCATCAACTTAGCCCTCATTGTGAGGAGCTAGGGATGTATGTGAAAGATTATATCTTCTGCTGACTGGGAAAAAATGTGACCTCTTTTTTGTATGTTTCTGACTTTGCTTCTCCCGGTTTGTAACTTCCCAGGTTCATGGGCACTGCATGTGCAGGCATAACACCAAAGGTTTGAACTGTGAGCTGTGCATGGATTTCTACCATGATTTGCCATGGAGACCTGCTGAAGGTCGGAACAGCAATGCCTGCAAAAGTAAGTGTTAGTAGGGAGGGCTATTGGAGGCAGGTGGGATCCGCTTTCTGGGGATCTGTGCTCTACAATTACACTGTTTGCCAAGGGGAGGAAAGAAAACGCCGCTCTCCTGACTATGTCTGTCCCAGAGCAATATGTACTCACTGAGCTAAATTAACAGGAACTAGTATGTTTGGCATTGGCTTGGGAAAATAGCAGTGGTGTCCATGACATTGTATCTGCTTTTAAGACAAGAGGGCAGCAGGATAAATGAAAGGCAAATATAGTATATTTTTGGTTTGGGTCTGAGGTGCCCCCAAAGGATCATGTGTTTAAGACTTGGTCCCTACCTGGTGGGGCTGTTGAGTAGTAATTGGGTCCCCAGGGCACTAACTTGACCAGTGGGTAGTTCACTGATTCGTTCCTTGCTGACTGGTCCAGTCGGAGGAGGTGGATATATATGCCTCTGATGTTGTTTCTTGTTCCCAGCCCTGTCTGATTTGTTCTTCTGCTTCCTGGCTGTCTTCAAGGAAGCTGCTCTGAGATTCCATGGCTCTGTGCCATCATTCTCTGCCTTATCCCAGAGCCAGCCAGCTGTAGGGTATAACCTCCGAAACTGTGAGCTGAAGTAAAGCCTTCCTCCTTTGTTGTCACTGTGCTGAAAGAAGTCTGGCCTATTGTTGAGCTGCCTGTGTGCTGGAATTACAGGGTGCACCACCTGCCTGCCACTGTCATCCCCCACACATACTGCCATCTTCTTCAAACCTAAGGCTTTTCTAGGAATGCATCACCCAGCATGTCCCTTAGAATAGTGGAAAGTGTGTCAATCGAGTCTACTTTGGGTGGGGTCAAAGGTACCTTCAGTGGAGTGGCACCTTTCCTCCTATGTTGGTCACTTTTTATCATTAAGAAAACAGCCAAGTAAACCAACGAGACTGACCTCAAACTCAGAGACCTTCCTGCCGCTGCATCCGGACTGCTAGGATTAAAGGCATGTGGCACCGTGGCCCAGCCTAGCAATTTTAAAGTTGCTAACCTGATAAGCGGTTTCAACCAGGGTCAACAAGAGCTATGTCCTTTTTCTTCACTGGAGCCTTCTCCCTAATTGCTGTTTTACTTGAACGCAGTCCCCACTTTGCTAAGCCTTCATGCCAGCTCCAACCTCCATTGATAAATAGATGTAAAAGTTTTGTTCTTGATTTTGGTCTTGTCATACAGAGTGCAACTGCAACGAACATTCCAGCTCTTGTCACTTCGACATGGCCGTTTTCCTGGCTACTGGGAACGTCAGCGGGGGAGTGTGTGATGACTGTCAACACAACACCATGGGACGCAACTGTGAGCAGTGCAAGCCATTCTACTACCAACACCCTGAGAGGGACATCCGAGACCCCAGTCTCTGTGAACGTACGTTGGGAATGTCATTCATAGGACCTGTTTTAGCACTTTTCATTCGGAGTAGTTTGTTGCCAGTGCCCTCCTCTTGGAGCTCAGGCTGAGCAGCATAGCCAGAGTGGCTAGCTAATGGCTGTCTAGGATGCTGGGGGAAGCGCTTGCTAGTCAAGCCTTAAGTTAGTTCTCTTTGGCTGGATTTGGAGGGTGGAAGAGACAAACGTGTTTATAACAAGCCATGGCCTGATTCCTGGCCCTTTAACCTGGAGTTGTTCTCCTCAGCATGTACCTGTGACCCAGCCGGTTCTGAGAATGGAGGAATCTGTGACGGTTACACCGATTTCTCTGTGGGTCTCATTGCTGGTCAGTGTCGGTGCAAATTGCACGTGGAAGGAGAGCGCTGTGACGTCTGCAAAGAAGGCTTCTATGATTTAAGTGCTGACGACCCATTTGGCTGTAAATGTAAGACTCTTTGGGGCGTTCTCTGGGGACACAGTTCCATTTTACACTGAAATTCTAAAGCTACACCACAGCTTTGGACTCACTTGGTTTGTGTTTCTTTGTTTCGTTTTGTCTTTAATAAAGCGTGTGCTTGCAATCCTCTGGGGACAATTCCTGGTGGGAACCCTTGTGATTCTGAGACTGGGTACTGCTACTGTAAGCGACTGGTGACAGGACAGCGCTGTGACCAGTGTCTGGTAAGTAAATCCTAATCTCTGGGGATGAGAAGTTAGTGAGTATGACATGTCTTGCTTTGCTTTTGAGGTAGGGTTTCAATATATACCCAAGGCTGGCTTTGAAACAACCGCCCTCCCATCCCTGCCACCTAGGTCCTTATATGATTTATATGTACCACCATACTTGACAAATAAGGAATCCTTTTCCCATTGTGGATTTTACCATTATCCTTACAAGGTAATGCTAAGAGATCCAGGGAGAAAGGCCAAAATGAGAATTCCTAGGGAGTTAGTTGACAAACCATAACAAATACTACTCATGAAGACAAGTTAACAGTTTTTAAAAATGGCAGTGCTAACTGCTAGTGAGACTGTGAGCTTCGAACAGAAATGGAAGTTGACTCACACTGTGAAAAGTGTTTCAGAAACACTTTTCTCAAGAGCTAGTAAAATGTACATATTCCTAACCTAGTAACCCCACTTCTGAGGCTCTCAATGAGATCCTCAGAGAACTAGACAAGATTCATTGCATCCTAATTATGGCAGAATACTTGGAATCAGCAGTGGGAACCTAGTTACATAAATTTGGGGATTTCCATACAGAGTGATATCAGTTCCTGTAGAAAATGACACTAATGCAAGGAAGTGTTTACATCATTTTGCTAACAAACAAAACAGAATAAAAGAGAGACCAAATACTTCATGCAGGAAAAAAAATTCATCAAGATTGACAAAATCTGGAGCAAGTACACCAATGAAAAACAGTTCGGTGGAATAATTTCTTGGGTGGGGGGAGGGGCTTGCCATTGAACCCTCTGCCTTGCAAGTGTGTTGGGCTTTAACACTGAACCTTAATTATAGCCCTGAATAGAAGACATGAGGGTAGTTAACATAAATTATCTTACAGCTTCCATGACGTTTTCTTGTTGCTTTTATTTAGTTCTGCTTAGGGGATCTACATGCCCCATATATACATGTATTTGTGGCCACTAAATATGTATGCACAATCCTGAGAGATGCTTAATATCTAGAAGTCTGGCTTAAAGTAGTGAGTCTGTGAGCAGATGAACCTGCTAGTTTTTTTGAGATGCATGGATCTCCTCTGTATCAAGAACATCCCAAAGCCTGGTAGAGTTGCCTTTCTTTTTATTGGAGAATAAACTCTCCTCAACTTCTGCTCCAACACAAATCCTAAAGCTTTCCTTGTGGGGTTTGTGACAGACTGAATTGAGGGAAATGTTAAGGCATGCCAAATGCTTGTCATAATTGTTCTTCCTGCCAGAGCCATTTGAATGAAGAAAACTGCTTGCTCAGCAGAGTGGGCAACACTTTCCCTCAGATGACTCAAAGATGAGTTTTTCTTTTTCTTTCTTTTCTGTTTTTTTTTTTTTTTTTAGAATATTCCTACCCTCTGTCTGTATTCATGGTTGAAAGAAATGCTTGGAATAACAGAGACACGCAGGAGCTTGTTCTTTGCTGAGTCTCTTGTATAGTCAAAGGAATCCTCTTTACATGTTTAATCTTTTATTCTGCAGCCACAGCACTGGGGCTTAAGCAATGATTTGGATGGATGTCGACCCTGTGACTGTGACCTTGGAGGAGCATTAAACAATAGGTAAGTGGAGTCTCATTTGTATTCTGACCCAGGCGCCACGGAAACTCGTGACTTGTGGAAATCTGAAGTTTTGTTGTCTCTTAAGAAAGTCTGTAAAGTGTGTTTATCTTTGCTTTGAGTACCAGCTAATCATTTGTACTATGGTCTCAGTGAATTCAAGGGTTGTTATCATGCCAGGAGTTAGTGTTAAAAATCCTGCATGTTGACTTAGAGGTGGTTTTGTATTTGTAGAGGACCCACCTTTGGTTCCCAGCACCTGTGTCACTCACTCATGCCTGCATGTAATTAAAGCTCCAGACTCCAGCGCCCTCTTCGGGCCTCCACAAGCACTTGCACTCATGTGCAGAGACACAGACATAAGACACATAATACATAATTAAATTTTTTTTAAAAAAAAAAAAAAGGTAATTTTTTTGAATCTAGGAAATTTATGTCTGGGTTTTTTTTTTTTTTTTTTTAATAATGCTGTTAGTCAGTTTTGTGCTTTATTTCTCCATATCTTTTAAATTATGGAAGCCGTGTAAAGAGTTCAGACAGTTCAAAGAACTATGAACTGAAATGCAAAGGCATATGTTTGCCTGTTCTCTCTTCCAAGTTTCTCCTGGGAAATGCTAGAATTGCCACTATTGGCAGCTTCTTGTTGCTCCCTAAAAAGTAATGCAGGCAGTTACGAGTTAAATATGCCTGTTGAAAGTCTTTCTGTTTTATATTTTGTTTTTCGAGACACTGTTTCTCTGTCCTGGAACTCTCTCTGTAGACCAGGCTGACCTCGAACCCACAGAGATCTGCCTGCCTCTGCCTCCCGAGTGCTTCGGGTAAAGGCATGTGCCACCACTGCTCAGCTCCTTTTCACTAATTTAACACATAGGAACTAGATTCTCATTTGGTTTCGAGAATTTTTTCGGTTTTTTTTTTTTTTTGGGTAACTTTTAATCTATTAGTTACTGAAATGTGCTAGTTTCTTTGAATTGATGAAAAGTGAATTTCTACAGAAATACATAGTATGTGTTTATCAGTTGTTTTTGTGGGAGTTGAGTTAACCACAATTGAGTCTGAAAAGAGCTTTGGTCTCAGAACATCTGGCAGGGAGAGTGTAAGCGACTGTAGGGACAGATGTTTCCTTGTCTCCTCAATCTTCCCTCAAGAGAACATGCTGAATTCATTGAGCAAGCTTTGCGTGCTCAAATCTTGACTCTCTGACAACTTTTATTTCCCAACTGCGCAGTGCTAGGAAGGCCTCAGATGTGAGGTCTCCAGAATGTGTTCTCTTTGGCCCCTTCACTTGGGTTCGTTCTGTTCCAGAGTATACTGGATTGCAGTGCAGCCTGTGGCCTCTACCTCCTGACGGGAGGCAGCTGGGATGGCCCCATAGATTCTGGGAGGAAAGCTCTGGCCTGCCATAGTATGCAATCCTGATTCTTCCCTTCATAGCCGTCAACACCCCCGCCAAGTCCTTCCTGAGCAGATAAAAGTGGCCCTCATAATTCAGGCATGTCTGGTGTCCCTTACCCTACATGGTCGTTACTCGCTTCCTTTTGTCATTGCACACACATTTCCAGTCTTGGTCTCCATCCTAGCCGGCTTCTTATCTCTCCTGCAAAAATTTCAAACATCAGAATATGTTCATCCGAAGACTCTGTGAAACAAAGAGTTTTAGTGAGAATTTTAAAGGAGGTAGTCCCCCAGTCTAGCATAACTGATGAGACACACAGTTCTGGGGAGGGGAAGGAGTCCTGTGGTGGTCAGGTCCAGTGTTTCCTCGAAGTAGAGTTTCTGAAAGAGTTACCCAGGCTTGTCCCAAAACCTACCATTTCAGCTAGGAAACTGGCACATCCAAGGCAGTCTGGGAACACTTGCTGGATGAATTGGGCTGTGGCACAGATGATAATTTTTTCATATCCTTTCAAAAAACTATTTTTGCAGTGTGTGTGTGTGTGTGTGTGTGTACAGTCCTCAGTAAGTTGGTTCTCCCCCTCCATCATAATAGGTGTTCCAGAAATTGATCTGTGGGTCATCTAGGCTTGGCACCAGACACTGCTACCTATCTATCTCACTAACATTTTCCCTTTCCTGTGAACACATATTAATAATGCAGGATAAATATTGACTAAGAGAATGTGAGACGCAAAAAGGATTATTCAAGACGCAGTAACTACGCATCTGCTTCCTAGGTGAAGCGGTCTCTAAATAATGATATCAAACACCCTTTGCTTACTTTAGCTAGGGACAGAATCAAGTACAAAAGTATTTAAAGTGAAAAACACTTCGAAACATTTTGTAGAGCTAGCCAAATGGAATTTGAGTTGTACAGTAAAGGCTTTGTCATCCACATTTAGTATGTTGACAACTAATCTGCATTTTTAAACATTTAAAGAACTCATGTTGACAACTAATCTGCGTTTTTAAACATTTAAAGAACTCAGACCTAATTGTTTTAAGTAATAGAACTAAGCTAGGATAATTTTTGTCTAGATTGCTTGCTTTAACGAATAAATAAGAATTAATGGAACTGGTTGCTGGATAAACAGTACTTTAAATCAACATTTTTGCAGCATCCTTCAAAATGTTCTCAATTAAATGTCAGCCCTTGGGTCAGCCCTGTGCATTTGGCCTGCAGCCCACCATGTCTTGGCAATAGCTCCAGGCTATACCCTCAGTCTTCCCTCTTAGAAGTGCATTAGAAGGTGCATGCTACTTTCCCAGAAGCTTTCAGAACTCTTCAGATGTGAAGTATCCAGAATGTGTTCTCTCTGGCCCCTTCATTTGGGGTTGTTCTGTTCCAGAGTATATTGGGATGCAATGCAGCCTGTGGTCTCTACCTCCAGAGAACTCTGTTCTTAGAAACTCTCTGGAGGGGGGAGGGCAGCTGGAATGGTCCCATAAATGCAGAGAGGCTTTAGTCTGTCACATGCAATCCTGATTCCTGCATTCAGAGATGTTACCACCCTCGCCAAGTCTTCCCTGAGCAGATGAAAGTGAGGTGTTTTTTTTTTTTTTTTTTTTTTTTTAAGGTGCTACTTTCTCTGAAGTTCTGAACACTCTCCCGATCTTCTTTCAGCATTTGTTTACTCTGCTTTCTGTTCCCTTGGCACCAGCACTGAGGCATGCAGATGTTCCATCCATGAGACTCTGAAATTTAGCACCTGTGAAGGCAGAGCACAGGTTACATGACACTTTGCTCAGCTCTCTGAATAATTATGTTTTATCTAGCCTTTTGTTGGTTGCTCCAAGGGATGGGCATTAAGGGGTTCTGCAGCATCATTTCTTCTTGTTAGGAAGTGTAGTTGGGGTGGTGGTGACACTACCCAGAAAAAAAAAAAAAAAAAAAAAAAATGGGTGCTGCTTGTCTCCAAGATAAACCAGCTCTAATTTGGAATCAGTTGTGAACGAGACAACCGTGTTGAGTACTGCAGGTGTCCCTTAGGAATGATGCTTTTTACACTTCAGAAATTTCCAATTGTTAATAGAGAAAAGTTGAACTTCACTTTTCCTGTTCAGTCATGTGTCACTAAAAGTAATTATGTTCCATTAGAATTTTGTCTGCATTTGTGAGAAATCTGTGCTAAGTAATCTTAACCTTGACCTATTGGGAAATCTAGCGTTTGGATTAGTTTTTTGATTGCTGCCAGACAAATTATCACACTTTAGTGGCTGAAAACAATATAAACTTAATATCTTACAGTTTGGTAGGGCAGCTGTCTCTGTGGATTGCAGACAGATGTTGGTGTAGGGTCCTCGGCTTTTGATGGACAACAGAGGAAAGTGTTTTCTGCTTATTCAAGTTGCAGGTCGTTTCTTGGAGGCTGTTTTCTGCTGACTTTACCTAAAGGCTGTTCGAGGGATCCACATTCCTTGCACTCATAACTCCCTTCCTGTTTCATCAAAGCCACGATGAGTAAACGCTTTCTACCCATAGCTTTCTAACCCACTTTTCTGCTTACCTCGCCCACTTTTGAAAGCTTCTGGGACTAGATGGGAGTCCACCCAGATAATCCATTATTATCTCACACATTTTGGGGTTCCTGCCCTTCATCACATCTGCAAAATGCTATCTGCCATGTGTGGTCACGGACTAGCAGGTCCCAGAGAGGATAAATGTGTCTTTCGATGCCAAGCCTCTGCTGCTCAGAGCCTTTATTCTGTGTTGTGTTCTCTTTCTGTTACTGATTAAACAAACTCTGAATTCAGATTTCAGGAAAATGTGTAATAAGTGTATGAGAAATTGTATAGTATTTCTGACATGGTTTTTGTTTGAATTTAGACCAGTAAAGAATAGTTGCATGCCATCTTTTGTTGGGGAAGAGCTTGGATTTGGGAATGAGTTTCAAAAGCAGAGTAAGGTTGAATGGCCTCATAATTGTTGGGGGTGGGCAGACGTTAAGCAGGGGATGGATGGGTGGGTCAGGTTCTCCCACTTCTTTGCTTTCATCCTTCCCATCCTTTCTCTGCATGTCAGAATCGTCCTTCTCCATCGATAGGACCACATCTTCCAGGAAGTCTCCCTTAATTTCCTTCATCAGATGAATTACATCTTCCTGTGTACACCCAGAGTGCTTTGCCTCTGGCCATGTTTTGTCTTGGTTAATTGCTTTGTTACTTACCTTCCCAGTAAGATTCTGTTGCCCATCCCATATTATTTACTCATAAATAATTAAGGGTTGCTTCAGAAGCAAATTGGACTAAAGTATGAGGGCACTGATGCCAGCACGCAGTGTCCAGGGACAATATTTGTTCAGTAAATATTTGCTGAAGAGTACGAGGAGTGTGGCTCGTCTGAAAGCATGGGGCCAAACCAGGAAGAGGAGCAACTATTTTCAGGGGACGAGCTTGTAGAGCTGCAGGAAGCCAAACAGA
Source organism: Phodopus roborovskii (assembly GCF_943737965.1). Lineage (NCBI taxonomy): Eukaryota > Metazoa > Chordata > Mammalia > Rodentia > Cricetidae > Phodopus > Phodopus roborovskii. The sequence goes on from NW_026125391.1 coordinate 14,387,808, forward strand.
GGCGTTATCACCTGACATACAACAAGGTGCAGAGAAACGCTTATTTCTCTACAAGGAACACTCATCTATGGAAGTAGGGCCCTGGGAAGGTGGACTGAGTAGTAATGGTGAACACAGGAGAGGTTAGCTTAGGAACCTGCGTGAGATGGTAGTGTCATGGCCCAAGGTAATGACAGTGGCAGGAGAAGGAGGCTGCTGAGTGGGAAAGCACTCTGAAATAAGGCTTTAACATTCGTGCTGGGGAAGAAGAAAGTTTTATCTCACACCATGAGGAAGGATTAAAAAATCTATGTTTAAGAAGAGAGAATGAGATGGTGGTGTGAATGATGCTGAGCACATCAGGACCAACGAAGTTAAGAGTGTGGCTGAGCGTGCCTCACCCATAGTTGGAGCTGCTGGGAATGTAAGGGTGAAGAACATCTGTGGAGAACTGTTTGAGATGGTTTTGTTATTTTGGTGTTTTGTTCTTTAGTTCTTTTCGAGGGGCCCACCACCCTGCTCCCAAGTAAATCACACACATATTACTTATGAATACCCAGCCTTAGCTTGTTGCTAGCCAGCTTTCCTTAACTTTAATTAGCCCATCTACCTTTTCCCTCTGGGATTTTACCTTTCTTATTTGTGTACATCTTACTTTCCTTCTTACTCCATGGCTGGCTCCTGACATCCTCTTCTCCTTGTTCTCTTGCTGCTCCTCAATTCTTCTCCTATTTATCCTCTCTGCCTGCCAGCCTCACCTGCCTCGCTATTGGCTGTTCATCTCTTTATTAGGACCACCGGCTGTTTTAGACAGGCGCAGTAACGCAGCTTCACAGAGTCAAACAAATGCAGCAGAAACAAAAGCCTCACACCTGAAAATAGTATTCTGCCACGGGGAACTGACTGGTACAAGCACAGGGAGGCTCACAAAAACGTTAGTGTGGAATTGAAGCTCTCCTTAAGGGTGACAGTAATCCCAGCCTGTCACTAGACTTGTGATCACAGGGCTGTCAGAAACAAGGTCCTTCTAGATGCTTCCATGTGGTCATATCTTCCTGGGATTGTTGTTTATTTAGAATTGTGCTGCCTACGAAAGTAGAGTTTGTCAGCATCTTCATCCTCATCGTCATTGGTTGTTTCTAGTGATAGGAACAAATTGCCTTCTTTGATGGTTGATTTGGTTCCTCAGTAAGCATCTTCTGTAGGGGAAGTGGGTCCATATGATGCCATTAATGTCTGATGGCTAAATTCTGAAAATGGCCATTGTTGGTGTCCTGGACCAAGAGTGCTAGGTCCTAACTAGAATAGGTTTTTCTTTCCTGGAATTGGTTCTATAGCTTTAAGAACTCTTGTTCCTTTGGGATAATGACTTGCTCTGCTAGTAAGGATGTCACATGACAGCAAGCCATGACCTGTTCCAGCTGCCAGAGTTGTAGCTTGCCTGGAGCTCCATTTCCCTTAACTTTGGTAGTGGGCTTAAGTACCATTGTAAATCATATCTTGACTTTTAGTGGAGTGGAAATGGACAGCTGAGGCCAGGTGTGGTGATTCAGTCTGAAATCCTGGCAGTCAAGTTGAAGTAGGATAGCAACTTCAGGGCAGCATGAGCTGTTTACGGAGACCCCCATCCTAAGAATAATAAAGCCAGCAAAGGATGCATGAACCTGAGTTCTATCTGACTCATGATAGCAAGGGAAGAAACAAATATAGCAGAGGGGAAAATAAATTCATCGTCAGTGATGGAAGTGAGAAACTAAGTAAGTCTTAGGAGGAGTCTAGGCTCGAGAAGCACATTTTAGGACTCGCTCCAGGCTCCATTGTAAGGAAGTGAAAGGCTCTGTTGTACACTGTATGCATACAGAAGTAAGGCAGTGGCATGAAAGAAGAAGTCTGAATTACAGGATTGGGGCTGGTGGTCAGGAACTGCCACAACAGGGAGGAGGGAGAGGTCATCCTGGGCTGAAGATCCAGACTGAGTCAGGGGAGAAGTCACAGTCACTAGTGCATTTGACAAGTTGCAAGTAGTGCCAGGTGCTGCTTGGTGAGGTCTGGGAGACATTAGGCTGACAAGGCCAGACTAGAAGGTGTAGTACACCTGCCCATTGTGCCAGGAAATCACATGGTTGACGTCTTCTAGAAAGATCCTGAGGGACAGCTGTGTGGAAGAATTGTGTTAGGCTCTGTATTTGACAAGGATCCTGTCTTAGTTAGGTTTTCTGACCATGACAACTCTTACAAAGAAAACATTTCTTTGTAAGTGGCTTGCTTACAGTTCAGAGGTTCAGTCCATTATCATGACAGGTCTTGGCAGCATGCTGGCAGACATGTATTAGCTAATACTTGTTGACATTCAGTGAGCAGGAAGTAAACTGTCTCAATGGGCATGGCTTGAGCATATGTGAGCCCTCAAAGCCCACCTCCACAATGACACACTTCCTCCAACAAGACCACATCTACTCCAACAAGACCACACCTCCTAATAGTGCCGCTGCCTTTGAGGACCATTTTCTTTCAAACCATCCTAGATACCAATTAGAAAACTGGCACCTTTTCTGACTGTGAGAGAACAAAAAAGCATAGCATGGCCACTTGGAGGGGAAGTGCACAGAAGTTAGTTCTGTGACTCAATGTGGATGGGATGCCATCGGCCCAGGGGAGAACACAGAAGGGAGGGATGATGCTTCTTTGGATCAGTTGTTCTGAGGAAACTCTGGGACAGCTGAGTTAAAGATGTCCTTCAGGGAGTTGGGTATTTGGGTCTGAGGTCAAAAAAGGGAGTTGTAATTAGAAGAAAAGCAAAAGAGGAGTTGGAGACTCAGTGGTTAAGAGCACCAGCTGTCCTTCTAGAGGAACTGGGTTCAAGTCCCAGCACTCTCATAGTGGCTCACAGCTATGTATAAGTCCCAGGGAATTTAATGTTCTATGTTGGCCTCCTCGAGCACAGGCATGCATGTAGTGTGTATATACATACAGGCAAAAACACCCATATACATAAACTAAATGGGGGGGGGGAGGAAAACTAATAGTGTAAGATTCCAAAGCAAGAAAATTTGTAATGTCTACAGAAAGTCTCAATGTGGTTTTGAAGGAGCACAGGGGAAGAGAGGGAAAGACCAGGCCGAGAACATTCAGGGTCATGTGTTCAGACAAGGTTGGGATTTGTTTACAGGTATTATTATTTTTCCCCATGTACTTTATGCTTTGAATGAAATAAGAAAGTACTGCCCCTGATAAGTTTAATTGCAAAACAGAAGGACTTGTAATGGGTTAGTCTGTGTCTTCAGTAAGCTCTGATGAGCCATGCTTCCTCCTCAGCTGTTCGGAGGAGTCTGGCCAGTGCTCCTGCCTGCCTCACATGATTGGGCGCCAGTGCAATGAGGTGGAGTCTGGTTACTACTTCACCACCCTGGACCACTACATCTATGAAGCCGAGGATGCCGGTCTGGGGCCTGTAAGTACCGGAGTTTCTGCAACCTTGGTAGAGCAGCACTTTGTAAGGACTGGTGGGGATCCACATGCCTCATCAGGGTGTCATTTAAGAAATATTTTTGTAGATCTTGTCAGCACAGAATAAGGGTAGGGACATGACATGCTGTCATACATGAAGAAAGTAAGGAGATGTGGAATTCACAGGTAGACTTTAAAGAGTTCTCCAATGAGGCTTTTGGTTGGTGTGTCTACAAGAATAAATATTTTACACTCCTCTCATTTGTGCTTCAAAGCTCTTCTATCACATAGGCTCAGATATAACTTCACTTCCCATCCCAAACCTTTCTGTTGTAAAATGTATTTAAGCGTTACTGGCTGGCGGGGCTGGAGCCAGGGTATCTTTTCCTACGTGATCTGCTGCCTTGAGCATCCTCAAAGCATGGCTTCTGACTTCCAGTAAGGAAGAAACTCTTGCCACTCACAATTCCCTGGGCCAGCATCTTTCACAGGGAGTGAAACATTGGCTTTGCATCTTAGCAGGCAAAACTCCTCACAGACACTAAGAAGGACTTGGTGGTGGCCATCTTTCGAGATGACCAGCCACAGGTTCTGAGTAATAACTGAGCAGTCCACCAGTGGACGAATCATTAAGGAGGACCCACCAGCATATCACACTCAGGTAGTGGAGGAGGCGAGAGAACGAACTCTGCTAGATACTGAGCTAGCCGTGCAGACCTGAGGAGGACTCAGCACTCCCAGACATGCTTAGAGGCCATCATGTTCCTCCCTTTGTTTTCCCACTGGTTATATGTCATGTAAGGTATAGTCCAAACCTTTGATTTCCATCTCCTACGTCCCAAGTCGACTCCAGCCACAAAAGTAAAAGCATCCAATTATCTGTTTATGTGAGAATGGAAAGAAACAGGCACACAAACCTAAAAACAACTTACAGCCCAGGGAATTTGTAGCTAGGATACAGAAGATAGCCACAGTTTTGAATCACTGGACATCTTTGGCTGTGAGGTGAATTCCATTTCATACAAATAATAACTAGTGCCCCCTTGTCTCCAGGGAGCAGTTGTGGTGGAACGGCAGTACATCCAGGACCGGATTCCTTCCTGGACGGGCCCTGGCTTCGTCCGAGTGCCTGAGGGGGCTTACCTGGAATTTTTCATTGACAACATACCGTATTCCATGGAATATGACATCCTAATTCGCTACGAGCCACAGGTGAAGAAAGCCATCAGTATACATTGTTACTAGGGGCTGTTACTAGAAAAACGTTAGTCCTAATAGGTACTAGAACATTCTGTGAAGATGAGTTTGCATTGAAATAAATACCAGCCACGGGTGTTCCTAATCTCAATGTGCTTTTTCAAATCCAGCTTATCATTCAGCGGTCTCTTGTTAGGTCCTTAACCTAGCTAAGTTAAGGAGGTGATGGTGTATTGTAGCTATCCTCCCTCTGAGGCCTGGCTGTCCCGTGTCTGTTCCCCTAATGCAGTAAAAGGCCAGAGGTGACATTATAACAGAGATGAAGATGGCACCTGAACATGGGAGACTTGTGTACGGGGCAATGAGCTAAGGCTTCTAGAATATTTCCTACAGGCCTTATAGCAAGAGTGGGACTTGTTAACTACTGTTTTGTTGTTGTTGTTGTTGTTGGTTGTTGGTTTTTTTTCTTTAGAGATGGGGTCTTGTTTTGTAGCTGAAGCTAACCTTGAGCTCAAAGTCCTGCCTCAGCCTCTTCACATACAGCACATAAGTAGAGTTTTGAAAAACTGACCCAAAGGAAGGAAAGGAGAAGAGGTGAAGAGGGGCTTGTTGAGAACCACTCCCAGTGCTAGATGAAGGATCTGGTCAGAGGGGCACCAGGGGAAAGTACCAGGACGAGAACAGGCTTCGGAACTGTGTATTGAGCAGGAGCTTGTCTATTCATGAGCATCCTGAGAGTAGACAGCAAAGGTGTGTAGGAAGGAAGCAGGTGTTAGGGCTGGAGCTGGGCAGCAGCAGAGGAAGAGTTAGGGACAGGAAAGCGACTGTGTGGTTTCTGTTGAAGCTTAGCCACTATGGAGAGCCCTTCCAAACTGGTCTGGCTGCGGTGGGCTCACAGAGAAGTTCCTTTCATTTTTTTTTTTTTTTTTTTTTTTTTTTGTTTGTTTGTTTCCTGCTCTAGCTACCGGACCACTGGGAGAAAGCTGTCATCACCGTACAGCGACCTGGAAAGATTCCAACTAGCAGCCGTTGTGGAAACACTGTTCCTGATGATGACAACCAGGTGGTGTCTTTGTCATCAGGTTTAAGGTCAGTGTGACAGTGGGTCTTACAGACTGGGTCACCATTTCGGAGTGAGGCACCGGCTGTGGAAAGTCTTCTGTTGGAATGATCACCACCAGCAGCCTTTGTTTTTCTTCCTGTTGTTGTTATTGGAAGCTTAAAAGTTGCCTTTCTGTTATTCCTCTCTTGTCTTGGGGCAGATATGTCGTCCTCCCTCGCCCAGTGTGCTTTGAGAAGGGAGTGAACTACACAGTGCGGTTGGAACTGCCCCAGTACACAGCATCTGGCAGTGACGTGGAGAATCCCTACACATTCATTGACTCAGTGAGTGCCTGTCGTATGAGAGAGCCCAGTGGAAAGTGCCCACCCAGTACTGTGTGGAGGGACAGCTCTGGGCACTAAGGCAGAACGGCCCTCTGTGCTTCCAGATTCTCCTTGTTTGTTTATAACTGTAGGGAAAAAGGTCTGAGCCCACTTCTGGGGGAAAAAAAAAAATCTCTGACCAAAACCCACCAATCCCTGAGCACGAAATCCCACCAATCTCTGGGCTTGCTCCAAGCTCAGGATTTGAAATCTCAGCAATTTCCCAATAAGTCTTGTGTAAGGTTTGCTGGGTGGTGTGACTGACTCTGTGGCAGTTATTAGCTTCAGACTGCTAGGATACCTCTCCCCTTCAGAGCCACTTGTACTGGGGAGGCTTTTAGAGCTGTTAACACTTAAAATAGCATTCTCCCTTTCTGGGAAGGGTAGTTCAAACCAAACCATCTCCCTACTGATCTGTGAACTGCTTCACCAACAGTTCTTCAAAGCCCACCAAGCAGTATATAGTTTACCTCAGCATTTGCTAGCCAGAATATTTACTACTGCGAAGGTTTCTGCTTTGTGTCGCCAGTGTCACGAGCTTCTGTTCCCAGAGCAGAAGGCTTTGGGTTTTGGCATGCTTACTTGCTGTGATTGATAATGCAGGCTCCTCCATGAGGTCATTGTGCTACTCTTGTTCACCCATAGCTTGTTCTCATGCCCTACTGTAAATCCCTCGACATCTTCACTGTTGGAGGCTCAGGAGATGGGGAGGTCACCAACAGTGCCTGGGAAACCTTCCAGAGGTACCGGTGTCTGGAGAACAGCCGGAGTGTAGTAAAAACGCCGATGACAGATGTCTGCAGAAACATCATCTTCAGCATTTCTGCCCTGATTCACCAGACGGGCCTCGGTAGGTGTCGCTTGAGCAGCTGTGAATGCTGCAGGGTGTTTTTGTCACTAGGAGGTACAAAGGGGTACACACCCTGGCTTCCTTGTGACACAGGGTGAAGGAAGCAGTGTCTTATCCTAACCTGACTTTGATTTTATTTTCACAAATGTTTTAGTTGGCCTGATGTGATAGTAGAACATTTTTAATCCCAGTACTCAAGAGGCAAAGGTGGGCAGATAGATACCTATGAATTTGAGGCCATTCTGGTCTACATAGTTCAGGCCAGGGCTCTATAGTGGAACCTTGTTTCAAATAAAAATAAATAAAGGAAGGAAGAAAGGAAGGAAGGAAGAAGAAATGGTTTTTTCATTTAGCACCATCAAAGATGCAAATCACATTAAAGAAATTTGCGAAGGTGGTAGAGAGAGATAGCTCTGTGGTTGACAGTGCACACACACACACTGCTCTTGTAGGCGACTCCAGTTCAGCTCCCAGAAGCCCAACATCTCTGCCTCCATGGACACCTGCACTCATGTGCTCTTACCCCCACAAACATACACATGATTAAAAATGAATCCCAGGTATACACGAGTGATGACTAGACACAGTATGTGGGGATGTAGCCTGTCTATAGGCTATGGCTGTGGAGGACCGAGAGTCAGAGAAGCATCGGCTAACTGACAGCTTACGTTTTTCTCTAGGGAAGGCGAGGCCAGATTTCAGTGGTCACAGAGGGTTAGTGCTGTCAGATATTTGAGCTCTGAGTCAAGGGCAGAAAACCTTAATGACTTCCAGTCTACAAAAACTGCATGGATCTGCCAGGGCAGCTGGTTTGTTCCCTCCTAGTCAGCACAGGGATGTTTAGAACTAGAGCAGAAAAGGGGTCAGAGAGTGTTCTGGGGAAGGCAGGTGTGATGTACCGCTCCTGCTATTAGTCTAACTGCTCTTCCCTCTGCAGCTTGTGAGTGTGACCCTCAGGGTTCCCTGAGTTCAGTGTGTGATCCCAACGGAGGCCAGTGTCAGTGCCGGCCCAATGTGGTTGGAAGAACATGCGACAGGTGTGCACCAGGCACCTTTGGCTTTGGCCCCAACGGATGCAAACGTAGGTGTATCATAGACTTTGTAATGAATTCTGGGATGGTCCTGGGGGATTCCCTTACTTCCGAAGGCAATGCTTTGCTCTGAACCTGATGGTATAAGCCCTGGATCCCTGTCGGTCAGGGCTGCACACATGCAAAGGCATGTCTGTCTATTCAATGGGTTCTTTGTTTGCCTTGTCTGTTGCAGCTTGTGACTGCAACGTACAAGGATCTGTGGATGCTTTCTGTGATGCTGTCACGGGCCAGTGCCACTGTTTCCAGGGCATATATGCTCGGCAGTGTGACCGATGTCTCCCTGGCCACTGGGGCTTTCCTAGCTGCCAGCCCTGCCAATGCAACGGCCATGCTGAAGACTGCAACACAGTGACAGGGGAGTGTCTGAGCTGTCAGGACTATACCACAGGCCACAACTGTGAAAGGTATGTGGGCACAGCCTCATACTGGGCATGGTGGCTGGCACACCTGTAATCCCATTACTTGTGGGGCAGAGGCAAGAGGATCAATCAGGTGTTTGAGGGCAGACTAGGCTACTAGTGAGGCTTTGTCTCAAAAAGAAAAAGGAAGAAAGAGAAGGACATCATCTTTGCCTAAGTAAATATTGTCTTGGACAAACCACAAAATCAATCTTTTTGCATGCTCCAAATGACTCTTTCAATTTTGACCATTCTAGTTTTTTTCTAAAAGCTCACTCGTTTATCTAGTACAAGTGTAGCTCACACCTGGTTTGTGCCAAGCACTGTTTTGGAGCTAGAGATGTGGCATCACCACCCCCTAAAGTCTGACCTTTGGGGATTGCCTGGCAATTCAGCCTTGGACTGAGGAAACACCCACGTTGACACTTTCTGGCTTGGATGAGAGTTGAGAAATATCCTTGTCTAGTTTGGGTCAAAGCAGAAACTTCATTCAAATGGAACTATTCACTTTATATAGCTTTGTTATTCAAAACATTATATGCATCCAGTTACCTGGAGATATAAAATGTGTAAAATAAAGCTATTCTCCAGTTAGCAAATGTTAATTGTATAACATTGTATACCATGAATACAAGGCACACTAGGTAGATGCCTTAGTTAGGGTTTTTATTGCTGTGAAGAGACGGCATGATCACAGCAACTCGTATAAAGAACACATTTAATTGGGATGGCTTGCTTACACGTTCAGAGGTTCGGTCTATTATTATCATGACTGAGAGTATGATAGTGTGCAGGCAGATGTGGTGCTAGAGCTGAGAGTACTTGCAGGCAACAGGAAGTCAACTGACAGTCACACCGAGGGAAGCCCGCCCCCACAGTGACACACTTCCCCCACCAAGGCCACACCTCCTAATAGTGCCACTCCCTTTGGGGGCCGTTTTCTTTCAAACCACCACAGTAGACTTTAAGAACAGGACATGGCATGTGCCTCCAGTGATCTGAGCAGTTTCAGTCCATTTGTAAAGTAGACATATGCATGCCACTTTACACTGTTCATGACAGACTGGTTAGGACCTGCTTTATAGGTTAAGAGCCATTAGCTTCCCACATCACTAACATGGGCGTGTGTTACAAAGAGCCACTCTGACACTGAGTGCTGTAGCTCGTGCAGAAGTTGTTCATCAGATGAAAGAGCAGCAAAGGCAAATGGAATGTGCTGTCCTTGTCAGGTATTGTTGCGGTTTGCTTTCTGTTGCTATGACAAACACCATAACCAAAAGCAATGTGGGGTGTAAAGGCTTATTTGGCTTATACTTCCAATTCACAATCCTTCATTGAGGGAAGTCAGGATGGGAACTCAAGGCAGGAATGTGAAACAAACTCTGGAGGGGTGCTGCTTACTGGCTTGCTTCTAGACTTACATTCAGCTACTTACCTTACACAACATAGATCCATCTGTGTAGGGATGGTACCATTCTCAATGAGCTGGGTCTTCATGCTTCTGTTACCCATTAATACCCCACAGACATGTCCACAGGCCAACTGGGGACAGACAGTTCTTCAACTGAAGGTCCCTTTTCCAAGCTATATCAAGTTGACAACCAAGATTAACCATTGCAGGTATCAAGTTCTCAGTGAAACCAAACACGAGGCTTTTGGCTTAGTGCTAGTGTGATAGTGAAGAAAGTGAAGGCCACAGTGGCTGTGGTTCTAACCACAAAACTGTTCTGTACAAAGAAAATAAGAGCCACACAAGAGCAAAAGGAGGGCGTTAATGTATCCCGTGATATCTTTATCTGCCCTAAATTTTTGTTTATCTTTCAAGGGGAGATAAAAGGCTAGTTTGAAGAGTAGAGTAGAGGGGGTCCAGGAGGCAGTCATCTACATGCCAATTCAAAAGAGGTGTGATGGGATGTAAATGGCTGGCCATTTACAACTAGCCTTGGATCTTACTTAAAAAGGACTTTGTTTTCTAGTGGAGAATGGGAAAGGATGTAGGAGAAGAAAAAAGACTAAGGATTAGGTTTGCGGAATACTTCACCAAATCATTGGAGATTCTGCTGTCTTGTGTGAGCAAATGTCTCAGTCTGTACCTTATCCCCAGGCAGTCAGAGTTTTAATCCTCTTGATTTAAAAAGGAAACTGGTTGGATTGTTCCTGCAAGGATGAAGAGTATGGAGAGACAGGAAATGAACACTCCATTTTTGGCACATCTTTGATTTTGTTAGAAACTTCCTCAGCTGTTCCTATAGAAAGCTGCTTGTCACTATAGAAGTCCCCAAGGAACATATTCCTATACTATGTCTGCATGGAATTAAATATGTAGTTGATATTCTGTATAGAGCTTTCTTGCATTTCTTCATTTTCCTCCTCATTTAAAAACTATTTCCCCACCTCAAAACAAAAAGCATGGCTATCACATGAAGTGGAAAGCCTTGAAGGTGAGTGGCAGACCCTGCTGTGCTTCTAACTGCTTTATAACTATAAGAGAATTAATAAGAATATCCAGCTCCTGTATATGTAATAGCCAGGGTGAACCCAAAGCTCCTTCAAGTGCTTGTGTTACACTGGGAGTAAAAAGTACCCTAGTTAACATTTAATTTGAGTCCAGCAGCACATGACACATCAAGGTAATTCCTTGCTCGAAGTTGGGAGGCTGAGTCAGAATTGAGGCTCCTTGTCTGGGTGTATAAGCTTTTGCAAACTGTTCAAGCTTCACAGCTCCCCAGTCTCAAAAATCCTGGTCATAGTTGTACAGCATCCCTATCAGCTGGATTGAAGGATGGCTTAGACCTATGGCCACGATGAGCTTGCTAACTCTAGGGTATCTCCTCTAGCATCTCCTGTCTCCTCCCCTCATCCTCCATACTCACAGACTAAGAAGAATAAGCATGCAGACAGACTGACTCCTTAAAACAAAGAGAATGTAAAGCCAAGTGTCCAGGGCAGGTTGGCAGTCCATGGGAGAGTGAAGTCCACATGGGAAACTATTTGTCTGTGGAACAGTTAGTAAAGATCATCACACTAGTTGGGGAGTATCATCCTAAATACATTATTGCAAGTGTTTCCCCTGTCAGCCAGCTTCAGAACCACCAGGAACCTTGTTAATCAAAATATTTGGTAGAGGAGCTCAGCAACCTATTTAAACAAAGTCCTTCATGGAGTTTTAACTAAAATGTAAGAATGCTTGTTGCGACTCCAAAAAGTCCCTTGTTAACAGGAGGAATGGGGATTCGTGTCCTCAGAGTCCAGTTTCTAAGCCTGTTCTTACGACTGGGTCAGGGCTCACTGTCTTCTGCACCGGCTGCAGGTGCCTGGCTGGTTACTACGGTGATCCCATCATTGGGTCGGGAGATCACTGCCGCCCTTGCCCTTGTCCAGATGGCCCTAACAGTGGACGCCAGTTTGCCGGGAGCTGTTATCAAGATCCCATTACTCTCCAGCTTGCATGTGTTTGTGATCCTGGTTACATTGGTAAGTGGGCACACACCATAAGAAGCAAAGGGGCAGGAGGTGTGTCTTGTGTTCATTGTTAGTGAAGAAAAGATGAACGAACCAGTTAAGTTCACCTTTGCAGTCAGTCCTTCATTAAAACTTAAGGGATTCATGAGGATCCTGCCCTTTACCCATGTAGCATATGGGACAGAGCTGACCCTTGGGTGTTAAACGGAGTGAAAACAACAGGATCTCCTTAAGAATAATTTCTCAGTTTTCAATACAAGAAGACTAACTTACTTTTTAGTTTTGTTTTTTCTTCCCAAAACCTAACACAAGTGAGTGTTTGGAAACAATGAGGTGGCCATAGGGTGGAAAATCGCCAGAGAGCAGGTTACATCATAGCTGAGTATGTTTATACTGTTTACTGCTGACATCCAGTGAAGTTAGCCTTGTGTGTGTGTGTGTGTGTGTGTGTATTGGGGGTCTTTTATCCCAGCCATGAAGCTGCTGGTCAGCTGCTAGATAGGCTCATACACAGCCCAAGAAGAATTTCATGCATTAGGGCTTCTTTAGAAACAGGGTCGCCACGAGGAGCTCATTTTCCCGGCTGTTCACAGAGGATCACCGATTCTACCATTTCCAGCTCATGCTTGGGTTAGAATTTAACACCCAGCTACACTGAAGTGACCTCATCTCTGTGTCGCTCCTTGCCTGCTCCACCCTGGTATGACTAGAAGCTAAGGCTCTCCTGCCCACTGTACCATGGCCTCTGAGGCTGAGGCTACCTTAGCAGTTTTGGAAAGCACATGCATACTTTTCCTTCACAGTTAGAAGGCTGTACCTTCTCTTTGAGATCGTAGACACTGGCCTTAGTAAATTACATAGTGATACTAGCAAGTTGTTGCGTGGTTGGTTGGTTGCCGGGACAGGAATGCCAATGAATTTGTGAGCAGGCTTTCGCATACGCCAAAATGAACAATGTACTTGGTTTTGTTTTCAAATAGGCTCCAGATGTGAGGACTGTGCCCCTGGCTTTTTTGGCAATCCCTCGGATTTTGGAGGGTCATGTCAGCCTTGTCAGTGTCACCACAACATTGATACTACTGATCCAGAAGCCTGTGACAAGGAGACAGGAAGGTGCCTCAAGTGCCTGTATCACACAGAAGGGGACCATTGCCAGCTCTGCCAGTATGGATACTATGGCGATGCTCTTCGGCAAGACTGTAGAAGTAAGATGCACATTCGTTTAGCATGCCCGTTGTGGTAATCACCACACACACCCCCCTTTGTTAAAATCAGAAATAAGTGATAAAATCTGTAAATCTTCATTCTTTGGCAAGACAAGTCTCAAGAAGTGGCTCTGTGCCAGGGGAAATTGTGGCTGTCATCAAGATAAATGCCACTCAGTGGAGTGCATGGTAGTGTGTTCTTTCCATGAACTTACTGATTGAATGGGTCTTAAGAGACCGGAATTCCCACTGTGGGTGGGCTATGTCGTTCTGATGTCATTGGTGGAGTAGGCCTCTCCCAAAAAGTGGAGAAAAAAGTAACAGCAGTAAAATTGTTCAGACCTTATTATTTGTCTTATCAGGAGAGCAGCCAGGCTTTCTGGCTACAAAGCCCACGGGCATCTGTTTTTGTTTAGAAACATGTGGAATGTTAGGAACCCGGCACGACTGGATTCCTTAAAGTCTTTTTTAGCTTACAGGCCTTCTACCTGCTGCTTCTGACATATGCTATGGCTGCTTCCTGCCAGGAGTTTGAAATCAATGAATGTCTTAATTCAAATTTTGAATCTTTCGAATGTGTATATCACGAAAATACTCCCAGACATGCGAAAGTCTGTCATTACACTTCTGTGGACTTGTCATCTGCCAGGGAAGTGCCAAATTCATAGTTATCATGAGACCTTCTAAAGGATGCTAATTTTAGGGCTTTTTTTTTTTTTTTTTTTTTTTTTAAAAACATGACTTTTGCTTTTTTTCTTACATGTCAACATTGAGGTTTGGAGAGAGAAAAGCCTAGCTTTTTATATGGAACTAACCCTGTTGCTATGTACCCATGAATGTGACTAGATGTACAATTTGATCATGCTGTTCTATTTCAGAGTGTGTCTGCAATTACCTGGGCACCGTGCAGGAGCACTGTAATGGCTCTGACTGTCATTGTGACAAGGCCACTGGTCAGTGCTTGTGTCTTCCCAATGTGATCGGGCAGAACTGTGATCAGTGTGCACCCAATACCTGGCAGCTGGCCAGCGGGACCGGTTGTGAGCCATGCAATTGCAACGCTGTGCATTCCTTTGGGCCATCCTGCAATGAGGTGAGGGGTTGTGGCTAGAGGCCTCTGAAGGGCTCTGTGACAACTAGTCGGTGAGGTGGCTTTGCCCCATATGAAGGAAGAGGCCAACACAGAGCACTCAGCCTGGCAAGCAGAGCATAGACTGGCTGCCAGTCCCTGCTTGTCCTCTTGGCTGAGGAAATGTTACTGTGTGTGAGGTCCTCATTTAGCATCCATAGCATTCATTTCATTATAGTGCCCAGCTATGGATGCACACTCATGTATCATGTCTTTCCCTTGTCTGGCCCCCAAATCAAACAGTTTTCAGAGTTGCTCAGATTAAAAGCAACTGCATAGCCATTGGCAGCATTGCAAAGTGCTGTCACTTGCTGACATAAGCTAAAACTGACACTCCCCCCAGAGTTGACAAGCCACAGGTGGCCTAGGATTGGTGTCAATCTATAGAAAAAGTACAGATGCCAAAATCTTACCATGCTAGAGACCTTTCCAAACTCCTTACAAGAAATAGTTAGGAAGTGCTGGTGTGACACCCTGTCCCCATTCTGCAGCACAGGTGTCCAGGTTCTGCTTCTGTCACTTAACTGGGTTGGGGCAAGTTACAACTGGCTTCCCCACTGAAACCACCTGATAAGTCTGTGTTTGGACTGCAGTTCACCGGGCAGTGCCAGTGCATGCCAGGCTTCGGAGGCCGGACCTGCAGCGAATGCCAGGAGCTCTTCTGGGGAGACCCCGATGTGGAATGTCGAGGTGAGGCCAGACCCAAGCTGATGCTTTAGTGGGATGGGCAAGAACAGGGTCTTACATCTGCAAGAGCCTTTGGTGAACTCTACAGTATACACAGTCACTTTTAAAAATGATTTTCATCAAAGTGAGGCTACATGAGCTACACATGCTGACAGTTTGATTTGTTTCCTTCTCTAAGCAATGTTCCTTAATCCTGTGTGTGTAGATGCGGTTACTATAATAAGATATGTTAATTCCAAGACTTAAGCAGACTCTGCAACAGGCTGCTACTACAGCATCCTCCAGTGAGACTAGGAGGGGGGTGACATAGAGTTAAGTGAATATGGCTGGAATCCCAAGTCTTTTCAGTGTGATTCAACCCCAGATTCTCACGTAGGCAGAAAGAAATGGACCTTTTCCTAATAGAAACTTACTATCTGTAAATGCCACTAATACTTAAGAGTCTGAAGCAGGAAAGCAAAAGTTCTAGGACAGGCTGGTCAACAGAGCAAGAACCCATCTCAAGAAGCAAAAACAAACAAAAGCCTAAGTATTAAAACCTCATCAGCCAGAAGGATTGATTGATTTTTATACTGTTACCATTGTTTTAACCAGGCAAGTTATTTTTCAGACCTTAAAAAACATTTATGAAAGGATTTTATAAGTTGCTTAAGCTGTACGGTGGTGGCACACACCTTTAGTCCCAGCTCTCAGGGAGGTAGAGCCAGGCGGATCTCTGTTAGTGTCACGACAGCCAGCGCTCCACAGAAAAATCCTGCATTGAGAAACCAAAAACCAACAACAATCAAGTTTAACCTGCCTCCTATCCATTTCCTATTTTTTTTTTCTTCCCTATGTTTTACACATATCTTTGGGTAAATATCTCCTATACTTTTTTACATGCTCCTTGATATATTTTCCTTGTAGGTCCTTGTCTAACTCAAAATGCCTTTTCCTCTTCTGAGTACAATGATAGATCTTTGGTGAGTAGCTAACTCACTCAGTAACTCCTGTAGAAACTAGAGACATAGAACCTTCATGCCTCAGCAACAGGAGAGTAAAATAGTGGCCAAGACCTGAACAAATTGCACCTGATTTGATTTTTCAGTGAGGCTTGCCAGCAGGCTTTTATATGGACATTTTAGGTCACGGTTTGTTTCACACAGGGATGATGTCTGTTGTATCCATAAATAAGCACATTCCCATTTCCAGTTCTATAACCCAGATGTGGTTTCCTAGCAAGGTAGTCCTGTAAGTCACAAGACCAGCTATTGTAATGCATCATCACGAGCAGACTTGCCTTGTCTGTTCTTCCCTTTGCATTTCCTTTTTCTCCTTAAGATAACCAGACTTGTTACAAAGAAACTGCAAAGATCATTATGCTGGCTTGATCCCAGGGGCACAAGCACCACAGGAAGGCAGACGAATGGAGTGACCCCACGGCAGAGAGCAGGTTTATGGGGCCAGCTGCCTGATTTCAGTTCAAGCAGTACCTCTATATTAGGACAGAGGCCTTGATCTTTCTAGTTCCTGCCTCTGTGTCGATAGACACATCTCATAAACACATAGTTTTTCGTATAATACACAGTTTACTTTTAAAAGTTTAATCTCTGCTCTTTCCACATTTGTCACCCTCAGATCCAGACTCTTCATCCCTTTAGCCCATCCACTAACAAGTCATTTTTAAGCCCCTTGGAAATTCTGTTTCTGCTTGTAGATTCAAGGGGGGAAAATGCCCAAGGGGAGATTGATAGGACCTGGATGTAGAAGTTCTGTTTTTCCTTGCTTCCTCCTAAATCCTACCATCATTCCAACCTCCTCTATTTCAGATGGAGCCAGGAAGTTCTGCCTCCTAAAGGGTCAAAGTCTAGGGTAGAAGGTGCTTGACTTAGTTGTCCACACTGGCAATTTGGTTAGAAAATGTCACCATGTTTTTGAACATTTTGGTTGACATTGTCTCTCCCAGTCTCTGAGACTGAATGGGGGAAGGAGGGGAGGAGTGTAGAAATTTCTAGAAGAGGAAAACTGAGCATATCACCACGATGAGCCAGTTGTTGCTCCTTGCCATGGGGTCACTCCGTTTGCCTGCCTTCCTGCTGCCCTTCAGACAGACCCTTAAACAAGAATCTGTTGGGCCCTCAAATGCCATTGAGACTTAAAAAGTCTCAGAATTTACAAAGCTCCCAGAGAGACTGGAACTTCAAGGGTTGGAGAATGGGGTTTATTGCCGGCCCTGGGGCTGTGGGTGGCCTGGGAGGCAGCAAGGCTCCGTGTTGGCTGAGGGCAGGGACAGCAGTGCTGAGTAAGACACAGCTCAAGGCTCTTTGTCCTGGAATGCATTGACAATGGAAGGACCCCAGAGAGCAGCTAGAATGAAATTAAAGACCACACTCTTCTGGGGTTATGTAATGAATTGCCAATCTATTCTCAGTTGAAACAGTTTCTTGGAGGGCACAAATTTAGACTTTCTTCTGCCATCCAGAAACTGCTTATAGAAGGACTTAGGTCATAGTTAAGTCATCTCCTTATGGGAAAAAAATGTAGTTATATGAAAGACAAATGATTGGAGCCTCCAGCATACAAACGGTTGAATGTTCCTATTGTTCAGGCAGCTTGGGGCTCTTGGCCTATTGTGCCAAGTCCGAACAAGACCACAACTGTGTTGGGATGGAAAGTCTCATCTACCCAGTGCTGTACTTGCTAGTTCAATCTACAGCCGGGAGCTTTGTTCTGTACCCTGCAGGGGTCGAGGTCACAAGAGGAATCTTTCTGTCTATTCATAGATAGCAAAGGGAAGAGTTCAATGCCCTTATAAGGCCACGGACTCCTTAAAAGGCCAGTGGTTTTCTAATCAGTGAAACTGCAATATCAAGGCATAAGTGTGGGTTCTAGGTGGTGGGCTGGGAGACTCTTGTGTTACAACGCTTGTCTCCTACGTGGGAAGACCTAATTTCCATTCCTCAGTACCACACAAAAAGAGAGTGAGAAGGAAATACCATACATTCCTTGCCTACATATTCATTCTTCCACAATTTACTCCCCTCCCTGCTCCCTCTACCCTTTGAGATAGGGGGGACTCATGTAGTCCAGGCTGGCCTTGAACTCCTTATCCTCACTTCCCAAGTGCTACAGTTACAAGGGCGCATCGCCAAATCCAGCCTACCTACTACCTTTTATTGTTACTTCCATTGTGACTGAAGAAATAAGACTGAGCTTTTAGAGAACCGTAACTTCAGTTAGGAAGAGGTCTTGTCTTTTATAACCCTGATAATAGAACACATGTCCCCAGGGTACTTGTCAGTAAATAAAACTTTGCCTTCATTTCCTGATAGGTTGTTTCTGGCTCCTTTGTGCTCCAGTGCCAGACTTAATAGTCCAGACAGGCAGAATGGCCAGCAATGCCTGACATGTTTTACTCTTTTAGACTTTATTAAAGCTGGAGTCAGTTATTCTTCAGCTTCATTCCAGAACTGAGGTTTTGCCACCAAGGCCAGGGGTGGGGAGTGGGGAGGATTGGAATGTCAGAAAAATGAAAGCTGCATATAAGAGGATGAAAGGATTAAAGTTTCCTTGCTATCAAAAAGTTTACTATTTGGAGGCTGCCTTGGCATATATAAGGCACTCAGTGGACAATTTGCGGGGGTTCAGTTCTCTTCTGTCTTATGAATTCTGTGAACTAATGGTCAGCCATGTATTCCTTTGCTTTTAGTGAAACAGAAACCTCCATACACACTATCAGCAAATATTTAGCCTTGTAGCAAGGGGTGGTTGTGGGCAAAGGCAGGGATGGGATGCAATGGAAAGTTGGGGCAGTAGATACCCACTACTTGATTCTCAGGTTGCATCGTTTCTGTTTTCAAAATCAGATTTCAGTTTCCAATAGAAAGGGGAACAGTCACAGTAGGTGCACAGTGAAAAGTGAGTAGGCTAGACCTGACTGTGTACACCTGTAATCAATCCTAGCTCTTGGGAGGTAAAGACGTGAGGATAAGGAATTCAAAGCCGTTCCTCACTACGTAATGAGTTTAAAGCCAGCCTGAGCTCCATGAAGTCTTATCTCAGAAGGTGATCTTCCCTAACCAGGAGGCTCTTAATGGGCTATTTGGGAAAAATGGGGCCTGTGAATACTCAGAGAATTTTGTTAGTACCGAGCACTTTTTTAGGTATATTATACACGACTTCTTAATTTTATGGATGCAACAAATAACGTATGCAGATGAATATAGACTGTCACAGTTGCTGGATCTCAGGCTCACAGGTTAAGTGGCTTGCTGAGAGCCATGTCTCTAATGAGGGCAGAACCAGGACCAGAAGCAGGCCTGTGGAGCCCAGGGTCCTTGCTCTTGCCTGGTGCTCCTGTCCTCCCAGCAGCTGGTGTTAAAAGTGAGGAAATGACTGTCCTAGCAGACAACACAAATGGCATGTCACAACATGCCTATGAGAAGGACCCTCAGGAAACAATCTTAGCTTGAGCCTTGTTTCCACCAGATAGTGAGAAGCCTTAGCGCCAGGTCAGTAAAAAGAGAGCTCTGTTAGGGGGCAGAAGAGGTCTACAAGGCAGAGAAGTCTGTAAAGAAGCAGAAATTTTACATGTCCAAGAAATAGATACATAGATAAATTCCCATTGTGAGAGCAGTTGGCTAGTGTATTCTTTTTAGTGGCTTTGAAATAGGTGAAGTATTGTTCATTGATCTACCTCTTAGAAATCATGATTAAAAAAATACTTTGGTACTAGAACAGCATATCTACACAGACAATAATGGAGTTAGGTTTTTGTTGTTGTTGACAATACTTTCTTTACTACTTTTTAAAATATACATGATTAATGCTCTTTGCATTTCTTAATATATATATATGTACATATGTACGTATGTGTGCATGCTAGTTTGGTTAAAATAAATAAATAAAAACCCAGAATTTTCAAATACAAAAAAAAAAAAAAAAAAAATTTACATCCTTTAGGCAGGTTTTATTCCCGGGACATTGAATCCTTAGCCATGACAGCAGCTACCACTTCATATAATAACATCCACCTCATGTTCACTTTTAGCACATTCACAGCATGTTAGTCTCTCTGCCCATATAGCAGCTGTCAGAATTCTGGGGAAGTAGTTGCCAGCTATAAAATGCACTTTTGGAGAACATAGAAGAATAAGTCATTTAAAATCTTCTGCAAAATCTGTGAAAAGCAAAGAGCACTAGATGCCATTCCTTCTCATAATCCAAAATGATACTGGTTTTTCAGGCTTTATGAGCATCTCTACATCATACTTCTTCAGTATTGACAGGTGTGCAGTGCATGGATCAGTTCCAGTTTCCTTTATGGCCCAGTACTTTGTCAAAGGAGATACAATTGTTAGCTGGTTAGAGACAAGGTCAGCATATTAGAAATAGCAGGGGATGTCTGAGCTGTTTACATTCTTCCACAGTCAAGACCATAGAACACTGTAGGCATTTCAAAGGGTCTGAGCAGTACACAGTTTCACATAAATGTATTTTAAACTGTTTCATCCCCTAGTACCATACCAGGTCAAGCAATGCAGAGGTATTTTAACGGTCATACCAAGCAATCATTTGAACAATAGCAGATCCTACCTAGAACTGCACAGCTCATTTACTGTCTACCACTTAGAGGACCATATCTGCTTGTTCCTCAAATAAGCTTTTGTTTTGTTTTGGGAGCTTCAGGTCAGATGTGTCATAGGTAAAACCCATTATGGTTAATTGATCTGGGACAGTCTTATCTTTCATTCATCATCTTCCATGAATCCTTCATCTTCAGATTTGTTTGCCTCATTCATTCATTCTATCTGGTTAAAAGGATTCCCTCTCTCTAAAAGATAAGTCCAGTTTGTCATAGACTTTTATGTACTATTTGTGGCAGACATCACAGGTGAGTTTTCAAGCAAATAATTTATAATATCTAGCTTTTTGAGAGAGAGAGAGAGAGAGAGAGAGAGAGAGAGAGAGAGAGAGCACACTTGTTGGGAAGTGCCAGCCATAAGGGCAAATAGTTGAACTTCACTTACTGGGAGATTAGTTCACTGTTCAGAAACAAAAATTCTTAATGAAACCAGGGTCAGCAGTTTTCAACAATTTAATACAGTCATCAGTTGACTGGTGTTTAATAGCATTTCTGGAAGTTTCTCTTAGATTAGTTTTCTGTCCCTTGATTTTGAACATCTGAGAAATACCTATAACATTATGCTGATAGTCCCTGACCTGGGTTGCTGACTTGGCCAGCAAAGATAAAGTCCTGTATCATCAACAAAGACTTCCCAAGACTGTATATACAGCCTGGATGGCAAAGTCATATATTCAATTGATCTCTTCCTTTCTACTGAAGACTCCTTTGATACTACAACTTAGATATTTTCTTTAATAACTCAAAATTGAGCAGAGATTTTCTGTTGTAGCAGCTGCCTTGAGTCACCAGCCCATCCAAAAATAATAATACTTTTGGCTCCTTTAAAACGCTCGGTTACTTTGGTTCCTGTGTTGTGTTTTACAGTCCTTCAAGGAGAAGGGAGCTTGTGGGAGACAACTGCATATTGCCAAATGAAATGGAAACTTGTTCTTACTAGATCTCTTCCTAGCTACCTGAAAAACTGACGGAAGTAGACGTGGCCAGGTCTTTCCCTGGTATCTCTGGGTCACTACACATCCCACTGTAAGATCCCACAGTGAGAATGACCTAAAGTACTGTTTAGCCTAATGTAGTCCTGTGACTTTAATATTCTTCCTGTCCACACAGCCCCCAGCTCTGCAGTCCAGGATGGCCTGGAACCCTAAATACCTGCCTGCTGGGATTAAAGGCATGTACTATCACACCTGGCTGAAATCTCTTTTTAATCTTCAAAGGGAAGATAACCTCACAAAACATGCATTCACACACACACATACACTTAACCTTTATTGGGTGTACATGTGGTCAGGTTAAATGGAGCAAGAGACTGCGGAATACTAGGGACACGGATAGTGACTGGAAAGACCTAGCATTGACGAGTGCTTGCTGTGTACTGCATGTTCTCACACGTGCTTTAGGATACTTGCCATGAATTTCCCTGAGGTAGGTGTGAGCCTTACCCTTCTTACAAATGTGGAAGTCCTGTCTCATTTCAATGATTGTGCCCCTCCCTCCCCCATACCCACACTTTGACCTAGCCACACTTTGCTTGCTCTAGGGCACAGAAGGATTTGGGGGAAGACAGGATTTATAGCCCATAATTTTTCTAACCATGGTGCTAGATTCCTTAGCTTTGTTAAAGGTGATAGATACAATACAAAGTAAGGGATACCAAGCAGCGTGTGGCAGGTGTCATCAGCCCTCTAAGGCTGCAAGCATCTCTGTGAGTTGAGAAGTGGTTGGAGATATAAGCATGTTTTAGGGCTGCCAGTCCAGCTGATTCTGGATAACATTTCATGAGAAAGTATTTAGGTGGCAAATCACACCTACTGATGTACAGTCTGGGTACAGAGCTTTGCTATAGAGACACTACTGCTTTAGTCTGGTTGTTTCTCACACTGATATGTGAAATGCCTCTTGAATGCGTGTACATGAAATTAGGTCCTCATCTGGCAAAGACTGTTGGACTCCTGTGTACAAGTGAATTCTGTGCTTGGTACCAAGTGGAAAAATGGCTTTATGACATGCCCTTACCCTGAGAGTCTACACTCTGCTTAGGGAAGTAAGAGGCCATATTTATGTTACTTTCACACCTTTACCCAGAATGGATTTAAAACCAGACATGCACACACAGACCTTTTGTTGGTCAAACACCACAAATACTGTGCAGTGCCAAATGTTGACATAAAAATGATTCAGTGGCCTGAGATTCAGAAATCTAAACAAGAGTCCAGAAAGTGTATGTTAAAATAAGTGATGTCAGTGAGCCGTTGGCCAGGAATGCTGGTTTTTCCCTGTGTCAGGCAGGATTTCCCTTTTGCCATTTGGCTGTAAGGTGAGGTGCCAGCCATATTGGATCAGTCACAGATTATTAGGTCCAGGTGGTTTCCAAGACCCCCTGGGGTCTCTTCTGACATTTTTATGGATCTGTTGCTCATACTGTGAGGGTATTTAGTCACAGTAGCAGATGCATGGTGGATTATGTGTAGGGGAAGCCTTTAAACCAGATATTTTGGATTCTTCATATTTCTTTTAGATATAGTTTTCTGCTGATCAAGTATATTGTATCTTCCCCAGTACACAGTGCATTGTTTCATGAGCGGGTAGGTTTGATGATTTAAATGCTGCTCCTTTAGGATATTACTTCTAGCAAAGGGCTTAACTCACATCAGCATGCAGTATGATCATCTATACTACGTGTTAGGTGGGAGCTCAGAGAGAGGCAGAGGTGGGATGGAGACCAAGATGGCCTCTGGAGATGCAGAGTGCTCAGTCTTGACTCCTAGCTTGGTCCTTTCCCTGCCATGAGATGTGGCACAGGTCATGTAATGATCCTACCTTAGTTTCCGTTTCAGAGAAATGGTTGTAACTATTTTGCCTATACCCTAGGGATGGTGTGAGGTTAAATGATGTGATACATATAAAACATGTCTACAATGCTTGCCACAAGTGAGTGTTCAGCAAGGCTTACCTGTTGATTTTTAAGTTACTATACTCTTATTAAGAAAGGGTCAACAGAGATGAGTCACAAATGCTAGACCAAGCCCCACTGTAGGCTGGAACAGTGATTGAGGATTTAAATGCCAGTTTATGTCACTGAAGCTTTTTCTGTTTTCCTTTCAGCTTGTGACTGTGATCCCAGGGGTATTGAGACACCACAGTGTGACCAGTCCACGGGCCAGTGTGTGTGTGTGGAGGGTGTTGAAGGTCCACGCTGTGACAAGTGCACCAGAGGGTACTCTGGGGTCTTCCCTGACTGCACACCCTGCCACCAGTGCTTTGCTCTCTGGGATGTGATCATTGGTGAGCTGACCAACAGGACCCACAAATTCCTGGAGAAAGCCAAAGCTTTGAAAATCAGTGGTGTGATTGGTCCATATCGGGAGACCGTGGACTCTGTGGAGAAGAAAGTCAATGAGATAAAAGACATCCTGGCGCAGAGCCCAGCAGCAGAACCACTGAAAAACATTGGCAATCTCTTTGAGGAAGCAGAGTAAGTAGTTAATGAGATGAAAATCATTCCTGAAGGGGTTTCCACTTTTGAATGCCCGAGATCTTCTAGAGTGTTACTTGTGCTAAGTTTTCATAATCCGATTACACAGGCTCTGGGCCCCTTGCTTATCAACAGTGTTCACTGTGAATAGCACAGAGTATGAGGCTCAGCACTAAGAGTACATCAAGTCCTAGGTTTGCCCCCCAGTATTAAAAATATATATATATTTGAAATCGTTGTTTATTTGTACATATGTAGGCATATCCTGTTGTAGTATATGTATAGAGATCACCAGACAACTTGGAGAAGTCATTCTTTTCCCAGGTCATCAGGCTTAGCAGAAAATGCCTTTTTATGTGCTGAACCAGCTGTAGGTACTACTTTTAATTGCAAAGATGTTTGAGACTTGAAATGAAAGCCCTTAGAAGCAGTAGTGTAATAAATGTGAAACAGTGGGGAAATTATCACCAGGAAAGTCATTCTACCAGATTCCATAATCCTTTTTAGTGCCTGTCCTTTGTTGGGTCATTCGTGTTATCCTCTCAGCTTAAGGAGCATCATTTAATAAAAAAAAGAATACTTACATATTTGGGAATTCAGGGTGTACGCATGCCTCGGACCACATGCAGAGATCTTTCTATCACATGGATTCTGGGGTAGAACTTGATTTGTCAGGTTTAACTTTTACTGACTTAGCCATCTCATCAGTCCCTTAAGTAGCATTCTTAGGAAAAAAAAAAAAAAACCCACCCAAGGTTTTAGCTTTTTTTCCTCTTTGTGTGTTTGTGTGTCTGTGTCTGTGTGTGTATAGACTTATGCCATAGAACACATGTGGTGTTAGAAGACAACCAATGGTAGTCAGTTTTCTCCTTCCACCATGGGGCTCCTGAGGATCAAACCAGGAGGTTGTTGTCAGGCTGGTAAATAGTTTAGCTGTGGAGCCATCCTGTTGGCCTGTTTGTAGCATTTGTACATCTTACAGGTTTTGTTGTTGATTTCTTTAGGAGACAGGAACTGTCTAGTCTGTTGCCCGATGAACCCAGATTCTTGATTTAAGGTGATAATCCTCCCTCAGCTCCCAGAGTAGATTAGAAAAGACTTGCCACAATGACTGGATGATTTTCCAGAACTTTATAGTGACGCCATATTCCATAGAAGACATTAGATTCTTTGAGGTAAGCCAGTAATCCCCAGAGAGCAGGTCTTCTTGAACATTCCTCTGTGGTATGTGTGCACACAGACATCATATGCTATATGTACACAAGCAGAGTCCTGAAGTACAGCTTCAGAAAAGTGACACAGAAATCTCCAGAGATGGTCTCAAGGCCAGAGGAACTACTCTCCAGAGATGATCACCCCTCTTCAGCTTTTTTCTGAATAAAGGGTGGTGTTCTGTGGACAGAAGATTTCTTTGATGCAGCTTTGCTTGCAGCTTAGCTGTTTCAGGTGGCTTCCGCTGTCCTCATGGTAGGGCTTCCTCTCATCATGTTCTGTCTTGAAGGAGAACCCTGAGGTGAGAGTCAGAGAAAAGGGTTTTGGCAGGGGGATAGGAGATTCTCCTGCACTGAGTCTTGAGTCTGTGAGCTTACAAGGCTTGCAGCTGCTTACATTAAAAGCTGGCAGCCTGCACTGACCTTTACATCAGAAGCTTGGAACCCCCACCACAGAACTGAGGTTTCTTTTGTGTTTTCTTCAAAGTATTTGATGAAAAGGTGTTAGCTTCAATTGTGTCTTATAGGACTAAAACTAGAACATAGAGGTTTGCCACTGGGCTTGTCTGAAGGTGGAGGGTGAGGGATTATGCTAGTGGAAAATGGAGTGAGATTTGACAGTTTGGGCCAATTTTAGGTAAGCTTGTTTTTCTCTTTACAGGAAATTAACCAAAGATGTTACAGAAAAGATGGCTCAAGTAGAAATGAGATTATCTGACACAGCTTCACAGAGTAATAGCACAGCTGGAGAGCTAGCTGCACTGCAGGCTGAAGCAAAGAACCTGGACAAGACTGTGAAAGAACTGGCCGAGCAGCTAGAATTCATCAAAAACTCCGATATCCAGGGTGAGGACTTGTTGTACAGGAATCTCAAACCTGGATAATAAATAACCCTCTTGCTTTTTCCTTAGGAGAAAAAAAAAAAAAAACATTCTAAACATTTTAAATCTTTGCTATTTGAGCCTTTGGCACAAATGGGGCTTAAAATTCTCGGTTTTCCAATCTGGGACCTGGGGACAAACATAGCAGAGGCTCCGCTGAGTGAAAATATGGCCCACTTCCCAATTTAATTCCCTATTAGACGTGAGAGTACTAAAAATATTAAGTTGTTAATTCTGCAAATCCCTTCACATTTCAGATTACTGCTCACTTAAGAAGTAACTTTTGAAAATATTTAACTTATTAATATCCTGGGCTGCATAAGACCCTTCCCAAAAAAACAAAGGTGAAACACGTTAATGACACAATTCTGCATTATACACTTTGTTTTAGAACTCTGCTCTTTAGGTCTATAATAATCATTTGAATGGCTCTAAGTAGATAAATAAGCAGAAAGTTATCTGGACATCTCGAGGCTGCCCAACACCAGGATATAGATGTTTGCCTATGTGTAGAAACAATATGTGCATGATGGCTTAGTTTCCTGTTTTCACCCCAGGGTTCCCCATCCTCTGTATTTTGACCAGGTACTAATGGGATAGAAGAGATCCACTGCTCATTAGAGGGAATCTCTACTTCATATATATATATATATGAACCCTAAAGCTTTATAGTTAATTCAGAGCCACAAGATACCATATATGGGCCCTGGTTAGTCAGGAACCAGGGACAGGGAGACTAATTGTAGACAATTTCATTTCCTGCTCTAGGTGCCTTGGATAGTGTCACCAAGTATTTCCAGATCTCTCTCGAGGCAGAAAAGAGGGTGAACGCCTCCACCACGGATCCCAACAGCACAGTGGACCAGTCAGCCCTCACCCGAGACAGAGTAGAAGATTTGATGTTGGAGCGAGAATCCCAGTTCAAGGAAGAGCAAGAGGAACAGGCTCGCCTTCTGGATGAGCTGGCTGGCAAACTGCAAAGTCTCGATCTGTCTGCTGCTGCTGAGATGGTAAGGCTTGGGATTTGGTCTCGTTTTTTATGGTCTCCTAAGAGACAGAAAAAACAAAAAACCTTATGCCTTGTCTTTAATACTGCATTTGCAAACCTGCAGGGGTGTCTCCAGTGTTCAAGGTGCTGGGCTACAATGTGAGTTAGCCATGATCAGGTCTCAGAGAACAGAGTCCATGAGTCCCAGCCTGCTCCCGCCTTTAGCTGCTCCTCTGAGACCACCAAGAGTCAGGATACTCCACTGTTACCTGTATCAGCTGAGGGACTTCTTACTTATAATGTGGCCTAAAAACACAAAGCAAAAAAAACCTAACTTGTTTTCCTTTGAACTACAACATCCAAGTGGGAAGAATTGAACTGTTTGGGGACAGGCTGCCAAGTTTTTCCATCGGTGTTTGCTAATGTTCCTTTGTTCTAGTAATATTACCTAGTAAAGATTAAAGTCTGAGCCGGCCTAGAATGTAGATTAATTTCTTAGAAGCTTTTAAAAAGTAACTCTGGAGCCATATGAAATTGAGTAGTGAGTTTAATGAAAATCAGGCAGAAAGCCAAAAGAAAACCAAACCAGTTTTTTCCTCTAGCTTCCTTATTGTTTTTCATGGGAGGGACCAGAGTGAACTGAGAGGTAGTTTTATATACACGCCATCATTATGTTCTAGTTCTTCTCTGCCAAGACAGGAATCTAAGAATCAGGTGGAAAGCCTGCAAAGAGGGCACCCATTTATAAGGCCCTGGGCACCCACATCTGCCCACCACCCTCTCCCACATTCCTTCCATGACAGAGCAACAGTCTAGCAAACTGAGCTGCTTCTCATTTCCTGGAGACAGTGAAAACTTCTAGTAACCACTCTGTGGTTGCCATAGCCCCTCTTGCCCACCATCCACATACAGTCTGAAATAGAAAAAAGGTTAAAAAAAAAAAAAAAGCATGCTGTCTCTTGTATTGTCATCAATTGTATGGGTGCCTACAAGGCTAAGTTCTTATTATCTCATGATGATTTACTACACACATTTCTTACCACAATTTTGTTGATGAATAGAAAATGAAGGCCTAGCTTCAGCATAATTTACGCCTAAGAGTGCTCAGCTCTCCGCATTTTCACATGAAACACTAGTTTTCTTCATCTTTCAGGCTTCCTTCTTTACAAATACTAATGAGAAAAAATAGTCATTTTTAAATCTCTACAAATTGCATTGAGATGCAGCTAAGCTTGCTAATGGGGTTCTACTTTGTAACAGAAGGCGACCTAAGATCGGGCAGTATGTAGGTGTGGAGGAATGGCTCTGGCCTTCCAAATGAGCACCTCTCTATGCAGTCTTTTCTGGTAAGATGCAGCTTCTTTTCTTGTTCTTGTAAGAATTCTGTGAAAAATTTCTGAGGGCTCTGTGCAGCCATTTTTCTTGCGAAGAGCCTTCTCTTTGTGTCCCTCAGGTATTTCTCATCCTTCATAGAGAAAAAGTCAGCCATGCTGGTTTCTGTCCCTGCTCATGTTGGTTGAAACAAAGCATATCTAATGTGCTGCCAGCCTATTTTCAGAAAACATTCATAAGGCTCTTAGTCTTGAGTAGGACTCATTTTCTTCCATAGCACAAAGAATACAATTACTCAGAAGTGCTTCATGGGCTATAAACCAGATACATAAAAGATCCTTATTTTAAAGATTAACATACATAGGGTTATAGTTACTTTACAGTTATTTGGGCCAAAGAGTTCACAGTATCTCTATGAAAAACATTGTATCTTTAAAACAGTATTTTCCTGTCTGGAAGTATTCTTGTAACTGTTTCCCATTGCAGTAATACCTGCCTCTTCAGTACAGTTTCCATAAATGTGCTAAATATAACTTTCTTCCTGCACAGCCCTTTCCTATCATACAGCATGCTTAGATGCAATGGTAGGTCATTGCATCTGTGTGCCGTAACCATGTGACAATCTTTAATTTTCTAGTAGAGGAAGAAGGAGTCCTAGATGGGTGGGGTGGTTGAAGGAACATGGAAGAGCTACATCCACCTTCATTCATACAAACTGTCTTCCTCCCCATCTGAAATGTTCAATTCACATCTCACCCTTCTGTTTCCCTGTTTACATTAAGTCCTAGCACTGTCCTTTGGCAGCTTTTCTCACTACATTCCATCTGCTGTTGATGTAAGTTACAAGTCAAAGTTAGGTGCCATAGCAGACCATATTCAGCAGAGCACCTTGGTACTGGGCCTAAACAAGCTCCAGGGTACCTTCCCATCCCAGTCTAGCTCAGTTCTAACTCTC
Source organism: Phodopus roborovskii (assembly GCF_943737965.1). Taxonomy (NCBI): domain Eukaryota; kingdom Metazoa; phylum Chordata; class Mammalia; order Rodentia; family Cricetidae; genus Phodopus; species Phodopus roborovskii. The sequence goes on from NW_026125391.1 coordinate 14,417,146, forward strand.
ACACTGACAGAAGTTGATAAAGCAGATAATGGTCATCACTCAGCAGGGCTCAAATGCTATCCTTCTGCATTTGGGTAGAAGACATGGAGATGAGTAAAGTTCAATGGAAGCAAGCTGGTTGATTCCTGCATCTCTGAACAGTATCCTTGCTGAGGACCACCCAGCTGTTCTGTTGCTGACTTACCCTGAACCCTTGGCTTATTGCAGACCTGCGGAACACCTCCAGGGGCTGACTGTTCTGAAAGTGAATGTGGTGGCCCCAACTGCAGAACTGATGAAGGGGAGAAGAAGTGTGGGGGCCCTGGTTGTGGTGGTCTGGTCACTGTGGCCCATAGCGCCTGGCAAAAAGCCATGGATTTTGACCGTGATGTTCTAAGTGCCCTAGCTGAAGTGGAACAGCTCTCCAAGATGGTAGGTCATTGCATGCACTCGGGTTTTGTTGTTTATTGGCTTGCAGTTGTAGGGAGGATCTGAAAAGAAGTCAGCTCCCCATGCAGACCAAATTCACTGTCCATTGTGAAAGCTGATATTTCTGTGGCAGAGAGGTTCTTATTCAGACTAAGAATTTGCTTTCTCTTTATGGAAATAGCATGTATGTTAGGAGAAAGCAGCATAAGTTTTAGATTAACATTAATTTGAGAGAACCTTGTTATCCCACACAAAATTGGGCATTGTTCCAAAGTGACAAACTCTTCTTAGATCAACAAGCGTTTTAGACAAGCCAAAAACTGCCTTGAAACATTTCAAATGCTAGCCCTAAGAATACTGAACAGGAATCTCAATGCCTGTGTGTAAATTATGATTTTAGTCTATATAAAAGCACAATACTTTGTTTACAGAGGAATTAGCTTCTGTGCTTGTCGACAGTACTTTGCAGACTGTTTGACATTCTGGCCTACTTTAGAGGGAGCAAGATGGTTTCAGAGATGGCTTATTCATGTTTAGGTCTCTGAAGCAAAAGTGAGAGCAGACGAAGCTAAGCAGAATGCTCAGGATGTCCTGTTGAAAACAAATGCTACCAAAGAAAAAGTGGACAAGAGCAACGAGGACTTGAGGAATCTCATCAAGCAAATCAGAGACTTTCTGACTGGTAAGTAGTATGTGTTTTTACTTCTACTTTCAGACATTTGTTCCTGCAAGGTTCTGTTTCAGAGGCAAGAATTCCTATCTGCATTTTAAAGTAACAGAAAATATCCCTGTTAAGAACTACCTTCATTTCAAGCTGAATATGTAGGTACATGCCTGAAATCTCCAAATACACCTGGAAGGAAGAAGCAGGAAACAGGCATCAGTACCATCCTTGGCTACATAGAAAAACCACAGGAGACCCAGCCTGCCTTAAAAGGGGAGGGGACATTTACATGTATGCACATATGTATACAGAGGTGCCCAAGGAAGCCAGAAGGGAGATATCAGACCCCCTAGAGCTGGCATTTTGGGCACTTGGAAGCCACCCAAGTGAATGCTATCTCTGAACTCTGATACTTTGATGGGCAGTAAGCACTAAGGATGCTAAGCCCTCTGTGTAGACCTCCTTTTCTTGGACTATATGTTGTAAATAGCCTTCCCAGGTATTCTGCAGGCATTGCCATACCTGCTGGGGATCCCAAGCAATCTACCAAGAACTCAAAACATTTACTCTGGAAACTGAATTAGAGCTTTTATCATTAGGACCTTGAAGGAGTTGTTATTTTGGCAATGCCCCTAGGCCTTTGTCATCTATATCCAGAACCTTGATGTTTTCTGTAGAGAAAGGACTCTCTAGACTCTGGTCCAGATTTTAAGTTTTGAGTATAGTTCACATTCTGTCAACATGGATGTTAATGGATTGCAAGAAAACTTCTAATTGAGTGAGAATTAGTCAAGAAGGGTATTTATGATCTCACGTAACAGTCCAAAGTAGTATAACTTCAATGGTCTGAGACTCACTCACTTTGCCTTTTCTCTTCTGCCATTTTAAACCAATCATCTTCATTCTTGAGATAGCCCCATCTTGAGATAGTCTGATGTGATGACACTGGCTGATGGGAGAAGAGGACCCCTCCCCACTCCTTGTTAGACCCTGTTAGGAGGGAAGAAACCTTAGGGCATTCCTTTGCATCTCTGGCCAGAAGTTAACCGTGGCCCATACGTAGATACTGGAAGTGGAGTGCGACTGTAAAAGGCAGACTTAATGCTCATTTGATCCTCCACCTGATATCAGATAGCTATGGGTTGGGGAACGATATCTGGTTAACAGAAAGGAAAGATAATAAAACTTGCTTTCTGGTAACAATTGGAAAGCTATGACTCAACCACGTATTTTTCCCCGTTTAAATCTTTTGGGGTCCATATTTATGTTCTTAGACAGTCAAAAAATGAAAACAAATCTGACCTATTTAATTAAAGCTTAACAACACATAGGAAACGTTTAGCTCCAGAATTTTCCTGACGATTGAGTGTTGCACTCATTCTCATCTAGAATTTCCTAAATTTAGGTAACAGATAAGGAATATTGCTTGTTTGTTCTTTTTAAGATCTCATTGCAGTCCTAGCTATGTAGGACTGGGTTAGCCTTGAACCCAGCCCTGTGTTGGGACACAGTATTTGCCAGCCTTGTGTAAAGGTTTTTATTGCCTTGCAGGTCCAGCTTTAAATGCTGGCCTCAGTCTTCCATAACCTAAAGCCATCGTTAACACACAACAATGTTCTCTGTCTGCCCATTCACCCTAGCCCAAAATGTCCTTCAAAACCTGCTTGATTTCTCATCTTCCATGACCTCTCCAGCCTATGGCACTTCTCCGGGTGAGGGCTTGTCTCTGAAATAGGGTGTCCTTGTAACCTTGATGTGGCAGAAACATAAGATGATGTGGCTGAGTGAGCCAGCTCTATGATTTTTCTGTCTTGGCTTTTCACAGAGGATAGTGCGGATCTGGACAGTATTGAAGCAGTTGCTAATGAAGTACTGAAAATGGAAATGCCTAGCACTCCACAACAGTTACAGAACCTGACAGAAGACATCCGGGAAAGAGTTGAAACCCTTTCTCAAGTAGAAGTTATTTTGCAGCAGAGTGCTGCTGACATTGCCAGAGCTGAGATGCTACTGGAAGAAGCGAAGAGAGCAAGGTATGTGAAGACACTGGCAATCTGGGTGGGTGGGTAGGGTGTCATCTGCTGTAATTAGCATGCTGTAGAAGAGGATTTCTTTAACTAATGAAGTGTCTTTCAGGATGTTATATGTGGTAATGGTATTTTTTCTCTTTTGGGGGACCCACCACCCAGCCCCCAAATGACATGGAAGCTCATTCTTAGTTTCCATCTTTCTTACTTAGGTATATTTTACTTTCACTCTTAACTCCATGGCTGGCTGGGTGGCTGGCTCCTTGTTCTGTTTCTCCTATTTATACTCTCTGCCTGCCAGCCCTGCCTATCCTTGCTTCTGCCTCAATGTTGGCCATTCAGATCTTTATTAGAACCAAGTGTTTTAGACAGGCACAGTAGTAACAGAGCTTCACAGAGTTAAACAGATGCAGCATCAACAAACATCACACACTTTAAAATAATATTCCCTAACAGATACGCTTTCAAAGAAAATGCTATTTTTTATATTAAAAACAGTGTTTGTTCTTCTGTTCAGCAAAAGTGCAACAGATGTTAAAGTCACTGCGGACATGGTGAAGGAAGCATTGGAAGAGGCTGAAAAGGCCCAGATTGCAGCAGAGGCAGCCATCAAACAAGCTGATGATGATATCCAGGGAACTCAAAACCTGCTAACGTCGGTAAGCTATTAAAGCTGGGCTGTATGGGAGAAACACATAACTGTTACATAGGGACAAGAATTTTTGTAACACTAAAAATTACTCCTTTAAATAAATGTGAACTATTTCTTAGTGTTTGAATGGGAAAAAAATATAAGGGCTCTAAAGACAATGAGCCATTAATTATTTTTCCCTCTAAAGTGAATTTGTCAGAAACTAAACACCACTTCTTAAGAATTTTAACTATTAATTTTAATTTTTTCCAACTTAATGGTAAACTTAAGAGGTTGAGAATCTTGGGTTTGATTTGTAAATTGTGGCCTGTTTCTCTACCAGTATTATCTTTGTTAGATGTTTTGCTTTTCTGTTAGTTTTATGAAACATACTAAAGGCCAGGCTGCTTGCTCTGGCTGGCTTTTAAAAGGCAGTGTTTGTCCTTCCAATGAGATCAATTATAGACCCTTACCAGCTGCCCAGGTAGCTCTTCCTTTGGGGTAACTCAGTATTTCTAGTCTCCCTAGTCTCCTTGTCTTCAGTTACTAGCTAACTCTACTTCATTACCGAGTTTAACACAGAGCTGACAGGAATTTCTAAAACGATGACTGGAAATTATTTTTCCTTTTACATTAATTTAGACTTTTCATTGGAAATCCTTCTCACAGTTGCTCATTTGTCAATGTTCTTTAGCTAAACACATCAGATTGTCTGAAGGTGGTTCTTAACATCAAAAAAAAAAACTTCACACCAGTTGTAGCTTAGATCAGCAAATGTTACTAAAAGAATGATGGATACAGCAATGACTTAAGCTAGGCGCTTTATTAAGCCAATGGTTCTCAGCCCTCCTAATGCTGCAACCCTTATATCTGAAATGCAGGATATCTGGCATATACCTCCACCCCCAAGGAGTCTTGACCCACAGGTTAAGAACCACTAAGGTGCCTTAAAACTGTCAATGCGTCAAGTCTAGTGCAAACTAGTATAGCAGACTCACCTCCCCTTACTTTGTATTAATGAAGTCCGATTAACATTACACCTTCAGATTGAATCGGAAACTGCTGCTTCTGAGGAAACCCTGAGCAACGCCTCCCAGCGCATCAGCAAGCTTGAGAGGAACGTGGAAGAGCTTAAGCGGAAAGCTGCCCAGAACTCTGGGGAGGCGGAATATATTGAAAAAGTAGTGTACAGTGTAAAACAGAGTGCAGACGATGTTAAGAAGGTAGGTAACTTTACAGCTAAGTTAATAGTCAACTTTGCCTTCCTTGGCATTAATAAGATACAAACACCCCAATAACCTATTTTAAAACAAGTCTATAGAGATACATGAAAAACAATTTATTATGGGACCCTACTGCAAACTTAGGCCCACAGATTTCACTTGGGTATGAGTTTAGGGAAATGGAATTAATTGGGGCTGGGGTGGTAGTCTGAAAGGATGCACACTAGACTGGTATTTCTGAACTGTAGTTCTGAGAAAGGTCTTCACAATGTTGCAATTAGCTGGCCCTTTGAGAATAATTTAAAGACAGAATGTGGAGAGCTAAAAAGAGCCCTTTACAGAAAGGAGCGGTAGGAAATCAAACCTCACTTCTTGCCAGGCTTGTTTTGAATTCGCTTTTACTTTTCATTGGAAGGCACTGAATTTCACAGATTTCTGCTTTACACACACATTTTATTTCTAAATTTACCTCTAAGGACAGCTTTTTGTTTGTTTTTGTTTTGAAACAGGGTTTCTCTGTGTAGCCCTGGCTGTCCTGGAACTCGCTCTGTAGACCAGGCTGGCCTCTCACAGAGATCCACCTGGTTCTGCTTCCTGGGTGCTGGGATTAACGGCACCACTACCTGGGTCAAAGACAGCTTTTTAAACTAGATTGTGGAGTCAGGATTGCTAAAACTGCTGTATAACCTAATTCTGATTCCTTCCTGTTAAAAAGAAGTATTTGTTTTTGGAGCTTTTCAGGATTACAAAAAAGTAATTTCACTGCACCTGAGTTGGGAAGAGAGGCAAACCCTAAGAAAAATTAACTTGCCAGCGTCAGACAATGCTTCCCTATTGTTCCTACTTACCTGTAGTTCTGAATGTACAAACCTCCCAAATAATCTGAGCAATTGAAAAAAATGATACTGTTGCAATTTTTAAAAATGTATTCATCATATATACATTGTTTTGCTTGCAGACCAGAATATAGATTGATGTGAACCACCATGTGGGTTGCTGGGAACTGAATTCAGGAACTCTGGAAGAGTAGCCAGTGCTCTTAACCCTCTGAGCCATCTCGCCAGCCCCTATTCACATTTTTTTAACGCTCTAGGGAATGAATCTTCATAATTCCAAAGCCCATATTCTCTATTTTTCATTTTTGTTGTTTTTGACAGTCTCACTTGTGTAGGCCAGGCTGGCCTCAATTCAGATCTGCCACCCCCTCCAAAGTGCCCGGATTAAAGGTTGCACCACCACAGCCAGCCATTCACCTTCTCAACCTCTTCCTTAAACCTGTGCTTTCTGCTTTCCTGCTGTTCAGTGTACTTTTGTATAGCTTGTTGGGCTTATTTTCTATAGTAACTGCTCATCCAAGTAAACAGGGTAAGCCCCACAGTAGTAGAGCAGTAGACTTACAATTCCAAAAATTTTTTGCATTGTTTTTTTAAAACTTACAACTGGATACTTTGATGATCCTTAATTCAGAATGTTTGCCTATCAAAAAAATGTCGATTTAATGCTCTTAGATTTAATTACCGACATTTAATTACTGACCATTTTCACCTTTCTGTCTTTTCATATGGAACTGCAGGCTCTAGATGGTGAACTTGATGAAAAGTATAAGAAGGTAGAAAGTTTAATTGCCCAAAAAACTGAAGAGTCAGCAGATGCCAGGAGGAAGGCTGAGCTGCTACAAAATGAAGCAAAAACACTCTTGGCTCAAGCCAACAGCAAGCTTCAGCTGCTGGAAGGTAGGCCTTTTCTTCCAATTTTCTTCCAATTGTTTTTTATAAAGGTGAAAATCTATTCACTTTGGATTAGGTTTTTAGTGGTCTTATATTAACGTAACCTTATTTTTATCATCACAGCCTTAGAAAGGAAATATGAAGACAATCAAAAATACTTAGAAGATAAAGCTCAAGAATTAGTACAACTGGAAGGAGAGGTCCGTTCACTCCTTAAGGATATAAGTGAAAAGGTTGCTGTTTACAGCACTTGCTTATAACCCAGGAAAAGGGCTTTGAGGAGACTGCAATGACCAAAGTAAACTAACATGTGAAAATTAACTCATTACCTATTTAATGTTTTTATCCACCCACTTTTGTATGGAGTTAAATAAAATACCTTGGTTTTGTATAAATATATTTACTACAATTCTTGTTTCTTTTATTGATTTGGTCTTTGTGAATCCTACCAAGAAATGTTACTTTCTCTGTAAAGATGGACTTGTAAAGCACTTTAAGACGCTAATTTCTGTTATATGTATAAACAATATTCACCCACTTGTTATGTCAACATTTATCTTCAAATCTTTATTCCTTTTAAATCCCCCTGTGGAGAATCCTGAGTGGGAGTTAAAAAGGAAGGATACAGAGTACCTTATACCACTTCACTGGTTTCTGTGTTGCTCCAATCATTTCTAAACATCAGAAGGAAGAAGTGTGGTGTTATGAGCAGTTTTTCCACCAGCCTGGACCCAGAGCCTCGCCAGCCCCAAATAACACACTGAGACACTGTATTAGATATAAAGCTGTTGGCCAGTTACTAGTTTCTTATCGGCTAGCTCTGTCTTAAATATTAACCCAATTTCCACGTGTTATCTTCTTACAGGAGGGCCCAGAGTTCTACTCTCTCTGCCGTCCATGTTGAATCTCCTCCCCCACCTTCCTCTCTCCTCCTAGTCTCCTAGTCCCGCCTATCTTGCTTTCCTGTTGGCCAACAGTGCTTTATTCATTAACCAATACGAGAAACATATTTACAGAATGACATCTTCCATCAATGTGGCTTCTGTGTTTTACCACCAGATGGAAAGATTTTGGTGATTTAGGCCAGTGAGTGTATGGAAACTGTTTGTGGTAATGGCAAAGCTACTCAAACACACAACACTCTTACCTTTTATATTATGCTTTATGTAACTTCACAATCAACTATTCTAAACAAGTACTTACTCCAGTGCATAAAGAAAATCATTAGCTTAGAATAGATAAGTTTGTGTCAACTACATAGTAGCTGAAAGAGTGGGCTAATCTTAGAGCCCCATATATAACACAGGTGCAAATGAAGCTGGACTTGTACAAAGTTACATAAACAGCTATAATTTAAACAAGGCAACTGACTGTCCCTTTCATCTAAAATATGAATCTTAGTAAATACCAAAAGCACCATACTTCACCATGTCTGGTTCATCTATTAAAAAAATTCACTCCCCATGTCTTTTCCATCAAAAGCCCTTATTTGATAAATTAAATCAGCTCAGTGAATAGAACTGTTCCTATAAGGTCCTTGCATAAGACCCCCAAACACTAAGAGTTTAGCAAGGAGATTTTTAAGATTTATTTTACTCTTAGGCATTTATTCGCCTAGATTATATTTATATCCTCATATTTGAATGAGAATCCTTCAGTTAGACAAATACTATTTTTGTGTATCTCTACAGCCAGAAGATCATATTAAATTATGTGTTACTATTTCCAAATTAGAAAATTCCAAGAGAGAAAGGGGATGGGGGCTTGTTTGAGATTTAAATAAACCATCATCTAACCTAAAATTGACATTTTAGATTTTAAAAATATATAGACCCTCTGCTAACTGCAAATTCTGAGCAAAAAAAAAAAAAAAAAAACTGTAAAGGCATTGCATAGCAAACATAGAGGTACAGCAAAGCAGAATGTCTTAGTTTTTAAATAAGCTTTCACTTGAAAATTAAAAGCCAACTTTCTATTGTTAAAAGAGACAGAATTTGAGGCAAATATAAAGGAGAAAATGTTATAAACTGCCTAACTCAGTAGACTTCTGGCACAAAACAAAACTTTAAACTATTTGTGATGCAAATTGCTATCAAAATTGGAATTGAGCTAATTTAACTGCCTCATTAAAGAAAAAAAAATGTATTTATAAAGGTTTGTGAATGAATCCAGCCTTGACAATAGTCATTACCCTAACAATCTTAAAACCACTAGACATTTAAAAAAAAAAAAAAAGTACAATTAGCAAAATCTTTCCTTTCAACTACAATTCCAACAGACAACAGACGGTGGTGGCACACACCTTTAATCCCAGCACTTGGAAGGCAGATGCAAATGGATCTCTATGAATTTGAAGTCAGCCTGGTCTATAGAGTGAGTTCCAAGACAGCCAGGGCTACACAGAGAAATCCTGTCTCAAAAACAAAACAAAACAGAGAACTGCAATTCCATTGTGCAACAATATTAAAGCATCTGAGTGGTCATTGTCCTTTCATTTGTTTTACAGATAATTACTAAATGTTTAGCTTGTACTTTACAAAGAATTGTTAGAACCAATATTATTCCAAGTTTCCTTAAGTCAAATAAATAACTCATTTGTGTATTTTTAAGTAGTTTCCACTTTTCTTTGTACTATATCAAATTTAGGAGCCACTCAATAAATTTGAAATGACAAATTTAGATGTATAGTGTTTAGTTCATGGCCTTTCTTGAGATACTTAATTATTTTTTGCATTTAATAGCCCCCCCCCCTTTTTTTTTTTTAAGTTTTTTGAGACAGAGCTATGTACTCCTAGAAATTGCTCTATACAACAGCTGGCCTCAAACTTAGATCGTCTTGCCTCTTCCTCCTGAGTACTGAGATTAAAGGCATGTGTTATCACATACCAGCTTTGTAGCACTTTTAAAATGACCATTTACTAAGATTAAAAAGATAAAAAATGAAAAAGAAAAAACCTAGAGAAAGCCATTTACTAAGCCAGGGAAATCCACACTGGAAAAGACAGCAGGTTACAGGTTCCCTTATGTTGTTTCTCTAAAATATAGGCTAAACATTTAATAGTTATCTGTAAACACATGGAAGGGTAAATGACTATTCAAATACCTTAATATTATTGTACAATGTGAAAACATCCAGTGCTATGAAAGTGATAAAGAATAAAAAGACAATCAGAGGTAGTTAAAAGAATTAGAACCATCTTAATATGCACTCAGAATAACCAGTAAATAAATATTTAAGACATGTTTATTTTGGTATCTTCATTCCCTGGTATAATCATGAATCTCCATTTAGTAGTTCTGCAGAGAGAATCTTCATTTGGGCAACTGAATGCCCTTACATTTATAGGACTTACTACAACCTCCATGTTTAAACACGTAATTCTACCTCTAAACTACCAGGGATTTGGGAGTTAAATAAAATGAGAGACAATCACTTTTATTTACATACGTTGTTTGTACATATTTCAATCTTGTTCTAATCACTGACTCGTTTCCAATATGAAAACCAAATTTAACTTTGTCAGTTTTCTTCAAGCTGTTCACATGAATTCTCCAGCTCCTTCCTTGTGGTTCACCTCCATTAATGCCAATTCAGTGAAGTCGAACCTCACAGACAGCACGAAAACACAGGTCAAAAACTTCCAGGATGTTATTATATGTAGCTTTCTGTCCACAATGCACTGGAACCAATTTTTTTAAGATATAGGTACAAGGTTATTCCATTGTGTTTAAACCTACTAAATACCTTCCAGAAGTTTCATAATTTCATCTTACAAATTCTTGGAACTGGGAGATTATCCTGTTCAAAAATGTAACCTTGACAAGCTTCCAGATTTTAGGAAAAAATTTCTAATTAAAAGTTGATTGGTTTGCCAAAAGATGCAGCCAGGTTTGCTTCTCTAAAAGCCTCTGATAAGGTCTGCAAGGGAAGCAATGGACAATTAAACATGAAATAGTTGTAGGTCAAAAGAAAACTACTAAGCATGTATATTGGTAATAATTACCGGATGTGCATGGCAGACTCTAGCTATGTCTTCACAGGAAGCTCCATATTCCAGAGCCAGAGCAGCTTCATTCACCATTTCTCCAGCACCCTTTAAAATTTAAATGTAATTATGTTTCCAAGGCAAGAATAACTATATACTCTAACAAATCAGGCTTTTGGGCTTTCAGACGTTAAATCTTCTTAAACCTTTGGTTATTATTACAGCAGCTAGAGAAAAGTCAGAAAAGGAAAGCTCAAGAAAAAATGTAACGGGAGGAGCTAGGGCTTCTAAGCCAAAAAATGGCCTAAGTCCTGGTACTTTGCTATTGTTATGTGTTTTATGCAATTTCTTTGCTTAAAAAATAGCAACTCTCCCATAATACTGTAATTGAAAATATGAACAATGAGATTTTTTTAAGTTGTTAGAAGTGGCATAGGAAACATTCAAATACTGTTAACTTTACTGTTCTATCACACACCAGGGGAATATACATTTCAGATTCACTGAAATCTAAGCCTTCCCTCGGGAGGTAACGTCTGGGCTGATAACGGGCAGGTCTGGAAGTAGAGTGCTCTACACCAAGGGTACTATATGCACACAGACAGGACCCAAACTGCAAATCACGCTTAGCCTGCTATGAACAGGAAGAAGACTCCCTTTACATGATAAGAAATTAAAGAGTGTGGCTGGACAGAGGGCTTAGCAGTTAAACACTGGGTGCATGTGCAGAGGATCCAGGTTCAATCTTCAGTATCCACATGCTGGCTCACAACTCAAGTTCCAGTGGATCCAATGCCCTCTCCAAGCCTCAGCAAGTACTGCACTAACACAGTACACTGACATGCATGCAGGCAAACACCCACACACATAAAAATAAAATTTAAAAAAGAAATTAATGAGTAAACAGGATGAACAGAAAAGATGGGGTCAAAAAAGGAGGGCGGGGAAGGCAGAGCAGAATGCAACCAGAATTAGCAAGACCTCATATCCTTACAGTCTGAGGTTGTCAAGTATCTATCAAAGGTGGGTTTCAGGCAGTATAGAAGTAGATGATATTGTAGGCAGGACTGTGGAAGTGCTGTTTAGAATGCTGTTGTGGTACCTTGCTACTAAAAGCAAACTTTCACAAGTCAAACTTACTGGCCAATAATCAGCAACAGCAGAATGGAAACAGCAAGTGTATTAAACTTTACCCATTAAATGATTCCCAGAAATCTTACTAGGACTTCTATGACTTTGCAATACTTACTGGTCCCAGAATATGTGCTCCCAGTACTCTATCTGTTGATTTCTGTCCAAGAATCTTCACCATGCCGTCTGTGTCAGCATTTGTTTTAGCTCTGCTGTTTGCAGCAAACGGGAATTTACCAACTTTGTATTCAATACCCTGTGGAGAATAAAAAATGAGAACATACATTAAGCACTGTAAGTTTGTTTCCATTAGTGAAACCATCTCCCATTTGTTAGGAAAATAAGTTCTGACCTCTGGTAGTAGATCAGTATTTATCCCTAGTATACAAATGGACTTTGGGAGCCCATTCCACAGAGAGGGACACTCTCTCAGCCTAGACACATGGGGGAGGGCCTAGGCCCTGCTCCAAATGATGTGACAGGCTTTAAAGATCCCCCATGGAAGGCCTTACCCTCCCTGGGGAGCAGAAAGAGGATGGGATGGGGATTAGGGAGGATGGGTGGAGGGGAGAGTGAGAGAACTGGGATTGACATGTAAAACAAGATTGTTTCTAATTTAAATAAAAAGAATCATAAAAAGAGAGAGAAAAGAAGTCCCAAGAAAGCAATTGTTCAGGACACACAGAAAGAACAACCAAAGACAAGTTAATGAAATTTAATGTGGGAAGAAATGTAAGCAAGTAGAAATACCGCTTGACTGTATTCCAAAGCCAAATATTAAAAAACTCTGCAACCATGCCTTTTATGCCAGCATTCAGGAGGCAGAGTGGATCTCTATGATCTTTGAGGCCAGCCTTGCCTACAGAGTGAGTTCCAGGACAACCAAGGCTGTCTCTAAAAAAAAAGCAAAAATAACAAAAAACAAGGCACTGCACTTAGTAGTTGTTTTAAGTCCAGGTGGCTTATTATCATCTTCTCTACCATTGCTGACAAATTAAAGGAGTAAATATCTCCTTATGATCCTAACAAAGGAACAAATACATGAGCTATAATGTTATACAGAGCTTAAAAAAAAAAAAAAAAAAGGCAAAGATGTGGGGTTTTTGTTTGTTTTTCAGTTGTTGCTGTTGTTTTTGCTTTTTTGAGACAGGGTTTCTCTATGTAGCTGTGGCTGTTCTGGAACTCCCTCTGTGGACTAGGCCTCAACCTTACAGAGATCTACCTGGCTCTGCCTCCCACCAACTGATGGGATCAAAGGCATTTGCCACTAAGCCTGGCAAGATGTGTTTTCTAGTCACTGGTTCCATTATTTCAAATCCCACACTTAAAGTACCTCTTCTTTCAATTGCTCTTCTGATTTGCCAACCCAAGCAACCTCAGGGTGTGTGTAAATCACCGATGGAACACAATTATAGTCAATGTGCACAGCACCACCAGCCATTCCTTCAACACAGATGATGCCTTCATCTTCTGCTTTGTGAGCCAACATTGGACCAGCAACCACATCCCCAATAGCATAGATACTACCAGAAAAAAGAAACACAGTAAACTTCTAAAATCTAAGGAGGTTAGTTATACAACAGAAATATGTTTCTAGCTAATAAGTCACCAGAAGACAATCAAATGTAGCTCTTTAAAAAACCAGAGCTAAGTATCTATCTTTGAGCTATGAAAAATTCAATTAGTTATATTTAAACAGTCTTATTTTCAAGACAGTGTTTGAAGTAAATTTAAAATTCTTAAAAATGCCCACAGTTGAGAGCCTAAGAAAGACAGGAGCACTTGAAACTAGTTCAAGACTAGCCTGGACCATAGAGCAAAATTCCATCTTTAAATAAGGTAGACAGATAGTTGAAATATAAATAAAATATTTGGGGCAGGAGAGATGGCTCAGTGGTTAACAGCATCAGCTGTTCTTGCAGAATACCTGGGTTCAATTCCCAGCACCCACAAAGTGGCTCACAGCTGCCTGTATCTCTAGTTCCAGAGGATCTGATGCCCTCTTCTGACCTCCACAGGGACCAGGAACACACAAGGCAAATAGACATACATGTAGGTAAAACATTCATACAATAAAGATATAAAGTATTTATATTCAAAGATTTAAAAAGTCTATTAATATCATTTTTATAAGCTTGGTAAAATTATTAGGGTAGAGCTGTTACATATTCCTTTACAGCACACATGCCTCATCATGTGTGTCATTTTTTAATCTTTATAAAAAGCCAAAAATGTTAACATGCACAGAACATTTTAAAGACGAAAACAGGTAGTTATTTAACTTACTTTGGAATTTTAGTTTGGAATCTGGTATTGACTGGAATTCTACCTCTGGAATCTAATTCAATTCCAAGTTCTTCTAGTCCCAAATTTTGAGTAAAGGGCCGTCGACCGATGCAAACCAAGAGCACATCACAAGTGATAACTTCAGCTTTACCACCAGAAGCAGCTTCAACACTAAATATCAAACAGTGGTAACTGTTAAACCTACCTACATTGACAGCTGAATGGAGCCATGACATTTCTAGTATCTTTATTTAATTATAAAATAAGTCATGAAATCAAAAATACAAATTCTTAAGTTTATTCTTAAAATCTTATAAAACTAGGCATTGTAAGACAGTGGTTAAGAACATAAGTTTCATAGCTGTGGATGTAGCTTAGTGGTAGAGTACTTGCTTAGCATGCACGATGTCTCAACACTATAAAAAACATAGAAGATAGGTTGGGCAGTGATGACCCACACCTTTAATACCAGCACTTGGAAGCACTTGGAAGGCAGAGCCAAGAGGATCTTTGTGAGCTCAAGGCCAACCAGGTCTGCAGAGAGTGTTCCAGGACAGCCACTGCTACACAGAGAAAGCCTGAAAAAAGTACTCCTGCCCTCAAAAAGATATTAAAAATAACATGTTCAAGAACTGATTGGCTCCACCTATCACCAACTGTGTGACTATGAAGAACTTACTTTGTTAAACTAGGTTAAGTATTTAATAACTGCAGGATACATGCTACCAATATAAGTAATGCTATCGCTATCATCAAATCCCCCATGTGTCTGTCTAAAACTGCTGCATGAATTTTACTAAACACAAGCAGTTTTAAATTTTATGAATATATACAGTGAAAAATATATCACAATGAGACTATCTAATTAGGTTTTTAGCATCAACTTATTCATAAATTTTAACTAGCTAATTTGATAGGCAATACTGTGTAACACAAAGCAATATAAGATGGGTCTAAGTTATAAAAAGTCTGAACTACATTTGTTAATCTGAAAACATATGCTTTTTTGAGATAAGGAAAGATAATTTGTCAAAAACAAATGTAGCATACTTACGACACATCGATTTTTCCATCTGATTTCTTGGTGGCACCAGTAACTTTTGTATTCAGTTTAAACTTAAACCCTTGCTTTTGCAGTATGCGTTGAAAATTTTTAGATATCTCCATATCAATTCCAATTCCACCCACGTGACCTAAAAATTCAACTGCTGTCACATCTGCACCAAGTCTTTGCCAAACTGAACCCTGAAATTAATTTTTAAGAAAAATTATATAAGTTTCTATAGCAATGTTTACTAATTATATCAAATATTTAATTGTATTGTCTTCTTTTGCAAACCTTTAAGGGAACTCTATTGTTTAAAGGGAAAACAGTAATTTCATCTATTTATTCACCTATTCCACATTACTGGACACCTACTTACTACAGGCCAGGTACCACAACAAAACTTGATGTTTCTGGGGACTTTATAATATGATAGAGGAAGTCAACAAATAACTAAACTTCATGCTAGAGGATAATAAAGTGCTATGAGAAACAGAGAAGACAGAACCAGGGCCATTTTAGATGCATTAACTACAGATGCTTCAGTCTAAGTAACATTACATGAAGGAGTAAAGGAAATGAACTACAGCAGAGAATGGGAGAAGAGTGTTCAGGGCAGAGGAGAAGAGTAAATATAAGAGTCCTGAGATTAAATAAGTATGATACTGATCCCACTGACTTCAGCCAAAGTTGTAAATCCAGGATGGGGCCCAGTCCTGAACCTGGATTACTGAATCTCTCAGCCTTCATCACAGCAGCTTCTTGTTCAGTAGATGATTAATACAGAAACACACAAATGGTCACCATGCAGAAAATGATAGGCACCCAGCTCAAAACCTATAGACCACCCCCCCAACCAGGACTCAAGAATCACTGCAGAAATTGGGATAGAAAGATTTTTAGGAGACATAAGTAGTAGACACATCTACAGCAAAACAGTATTTGCTGGTCATGACAGGTCTGTTGCACACAGGAACTCATAGCAGCTATGACTATATGCCTAAGAGCCATAAAAGATTAAGGCAGCCAACATCTCAGCATGGACATAGGGGAGGGGCTGATAAAATCCCACCCATAGGTGAGAAGCTATTGGTAACGGCAGTGCTGGGGGAGGTACAGTAAGTTTTCTTCAGGGATGGAGCAACAAAAAGCTACCCATGCTCCAGTAGATGGCCCTATACCCATGTACATACAAACAGCACTACAGATGGCACTAAATGGACTAAGTGAGTTTAAAAATGAGGACACATGAAGTGAAGAGGGGAAAGTGATGGGAGGGTAGGGGAAAGTATGCAGTGCAAAGACTGGAGGGTGGGTGTTATCAAAATGTATTATATGTAAGAAATTTTCAAATAACTAAAAAAGGGAATATATTCTTATTACTAATAATCACTAAGGTCTGCAAATTTTAAGCTGGCTGAGGAAATATTTTCTCATGCTTACTTGTTTGTACTAAAATTTTGACTTAAATTGTATACTGCATTGTAACAAGTGGCATAGCTTTGACGTCTCCGTGATTCAATATGAAACAACATAAAATTTGAAGTTAGGACTAGAAGAATTCAGTAATAGAATGCTTGCCTGGAATGTGCAAGACTCAAGTTCTAATCCTAGAACTAGAGAAAAAGCAAACATGTAGTCTTTTAAAAATAAATCATTTAACATTTCATATCATATTAAAATCATCTAGTAAGTTTAAATGGCAAGAATATCTTTCTAATTAAGTTAGATTTACATAGTCATTACAAATTTCATGCATTTTTATGATAAGAATGAACAGAAGAGAGGTAACACTGAACTATGAAAACTCCACAAATATATACAAAACTCAAAATGAATCATGGATATAATACCCAAGACACTAAAACTTCTAGAACAAAGCACACAGGATGCCTCTATGACTCCAAGTTAGAAAAAGATAAAACACCAGAACACAGTCTTCCCAGCAACTAAGTAGTAGAGGCAGGAAAATCATAGCTTTGAAACCAATCTGGCTACACAGTAAGATTATGTCTCAAAAATAAATAAACAGTCAACTATTAAACTAGCTTTTGAAAGGTGATCACCATATGTCTACTGAGAAATAATAAAATCTAAACTGTCTGGCACAACTGCTGATATGTAATAAGGATACATAGTGAACAAAACAGCTATGATCCCTGTCCTTGTGTTTATAATTTAATGAAATCAGAGGGATCAGGTAATATCAAGAAAGTAAGATAACCAAAAAAAAAAAAAAAAAAAGAAAAAGAAAGTAAGATAAATAAGAAACAGAACTCCTAGGTATAATACAACAAACAGCAGGAGCATCAAAGACCCTCCACTCTCATGAAGTGAGGCTCAAAATACTGCAAGAACTGAGAAGGGCAGTTTTTCTATTTCCAGCATTTCTTTGGTTTGTGTTGCCTTTATTTTCTCTACTTCAATTTTCAAGTCTTGAACCGTTTCCTTCACTTGCTTAAGGATTGAGCAGTCTAAGGGACCTCAGACACTGGAGCCAGGATGTATCCCTGGTGCACAAGAGGAACTTGCTAACACGGCCCCCATGGAGGGATAACTGCCTTAACCTAGAGACAGGAGAGAAACCCTAGTCCCTACTTCACATGACCTGTCAGATCTACATGACCCCAACTGGATGGCATTCCCCTACATATGGAATTGGGGTGGGGGGGGATGGGAGGGGAGGGTGGTTAGAGTGCATGTGAGAGGGCAGAGAGGGTAAAAGTGAGGGAGGGAGGGAAGGAGGGAGAGAGGGGGAACTGGGATCGACATGTAAAATAATAAATAAAAAAAAAATGCTTTGACTCCAAAATTTAAGTTCAAGGACAAGTTACTGGGGGAAAAGGATTTCTATTTTTGTTTCCACAGAAAATAAAAAGCTGTGGATTCCTTCCAGACTAATGTGGTTTGATCAAGCCAGACCACCTGAAACAGAGTACCAGGTGATCCTACATTCAAAACAGCTGGACAAAGCAGCCTTGCAGACTACAGCCAGGATTTCTGCATCTTCTTAGAATCCCCCATGACAGCGCCCCTTACCAGCAGGAAGTAGTTTGGAAAGAACGACGCCCAAATTCCCAAGTATTGTCTATAAATGTTTGTTTTCATTTAAATGGACTTGGTTATATAAAATAAATTTAAAAAAAAAAAAAAAGAAGAAGAACTGAGAAGGGAGAAATACCCACTGGGTGCACTCGGGGGTGACTCTCTGTAAGCTCAAGGTCAGCCTCGTGTACATAACGAGTTCTAGGCCAGCCATGGATACAGTGAGGTACCATCTTAAAAACCAATCCAAACTAAACAAAACAAACAAAAAAGACCTATTCAAGAGAGAATGTTTACTAGTTGGTGTAATGTTTGCTCAGAACTTATTCTGACATAACCAAACCACAGTGCGAGGAGGAGGAGGGTTGGCCATAAAGCTGGAGAAATAACACAGTATCACAAAGTGCTTATCCTCAAACAACAGCCACTCAAAGACTTCAGCTAATGAAGGGAAGGGATATGCACGGTGTGAAGATCAGTGGCTATAATTAGAACTTAAAGTCAGGAAGTCCTAGGGTAAGACATGATGTTGGCCTGAACTAGGATCTGAGTAAGTGACTCCCGCTGGAACCTCAGGGAATGACTAAGGGACAAGATGCAGGTGAGAAATCAGGTGTAACAGCAGATGCACTGAGGAGGGAAATGTTAGACAAGAAGTAAATGTGGCTTTGTTTGGAAGGAAAATGAAGATAGAAAAGTACTATTATAACTGCACGAAAAACAGGAAGTGGAGATGTTGTATATTCAGAAATAAAAATTCAGAAGCAAAGAGTCTTAAAGATATAGATTTTGTGAGCCCTGACATGATAGTGAAAAGAATGTTTTGTGGATAGACAAAACCTAGCAATGGAATCTAGAGTAATAAAGGGAACCTGAACAAAGGAATCTGAACAAGTAAAAAAGGTAACCCATAGGGTAGGTAGAAACCCAGCACAGGAAAAGTCTGAGAAACTAGGAAATTTTCCAAGGCAAGAAATCACAAACACAGCAGGAAAGAAAACCAGTGGAGTGAATAATAAAATGTCTGTGTTCTTTTCAGGGTGATTTCTTAGTACAAGAGGCTATGGCCTGAGGATTAAGTAGAAGATGATGAGAAAGAACATGAACACTTTTGTGAGAAATTTGATGGAGAAAAGAAAGTTAAGGGGAAATTAGTAACTAAAGGACAAGCTTACAAGAAGGCTTATTCACATAAACATAAGCATGTATCTGCAAGGAAATGCACTTGAGCATGTGTGTGACACCCAGGTATAAACACTAAGGCTGTAAATCAACTGTAAATCAAAAGGAAAATAGCTCGTTGTGGTAGTACATGCCTATAATCTTAGAACTCAGGTGGTAGAGGCAAGAGAATCATTGCAAGTTCAAGCCAGTCTGAGCTACATAGCATATTCTAGGCCACTCAGGGCTATATAAACCCTCTCTCAATAAAATAGAGAAGGGTAGAAAGCAGACTAAAGACTAAATTGAGAGAGTGAGAGTGAGAGAGAGAGCGAGAGAACTATAAAACTAAGTCATTGTGAAGGCAGAAAAACATGTTATGAAGTATAAAGGAGAGGTGAAGAGATTACTCTTGAAAATGGTTATCTTCACTGTAGGAGGAAGAACAACAAAAGGAAAACCATAGCAAAAGCATTTTCATTCTATGTTCTCTGTTTCTCAAGAAGTTCCATGTGAAGTTGGAAAGACAATGTGAAAGTAGAGGTAGAAAAAGAGTGTGAATTAAGAGGCATGGCAGAGACCAAACTCAGCTAGGGAAATAATGAATCATCACTCAGGCTGAGGTTCAAGTTGAGGTCTGTGACTTCAATAAGAACTTAATACAGGCACCAATCTGAAGGGTCTCCTTCCCTCCTGGTGCAAGGATAACAAAAGAAGACTGACAGCTAAATTCAACCAAAACTGAAGAGTTTTTCCAGGCAATTATATCAGAAAAGTAGAGCAGGCTTTTTCTCCCTTACCCAGGGGCAGAGGCAAGGAAATCACATGTTCAATGCCTACTTGGGCTACCAAGTGAATTAAAAAGCCAGCTGTGTCAACTTACTGAAAAGCTCTAGCACAAAGTAAAAAGGAGAGGGATGCGGATATAGATTAGTAGTACAGTGCTTGCCTGGGGCTTGTATTAACAACTAACACTGGTCCCTATGTTCAGTCTCTAGTATAAAAAAAAGAGAACAATTAAAGGTAATAGACTGTGGAATCTAAACTGATCAGGAAATCAGTCAAAACAGGAAAACAAAAATCTACTGAATTTCTCAACTAGAAAACTCAAGCACCTAATTACATGGGCGTAATTAATTACGAGAAGAGTGGCCAGGGAAAGTCTGAAATGAGGACAGTAGAGGGAGAGCAGTCCTCGCAGTAAGATGTGATGGCCCTATAAGAGTGCACCTGAACTATTAAGGGAAAGGTTCCTTACAAATATATGGAAACTTGCCAAGTAGATCAAAGGACAACAAAGCAGACAGAACATATGAAATACTACAGTGCTCAAAACTGTCAGTACTGTGGCATTTCAAGAAGAGTCACCATGTATGCTATCATGAGGACTGTGGGCTTTACTAGAATGCAATTTGTTCAGAATGAAAACTATCTTTCAGTATGCTGAGTATTATCAGATTAAAAAGGAGGCCCATTCCAATGATCAGAAAGAGTAAGAAAACAAAGAAGCAGACTATAAAACAGAGGACATATGAAAGAATAATGACTACCTAAAAGTTATGTTGGAAGAAAAGCTGTATTTGCCATTACTAGAAGTTTTAAGCCAAACTCAATGCTGACTGACCTAAAGTGTTATATAAAGAAATAAAGAATCAAATAGAGGTGAGGCTTTTTTGTCTTTGGGTTTTTTTTTTTTTTTAGGATTTTAAAAATTTTATTTGAACTGGTGTTTACCTACATGTGTGTCTGGGTACTATGCATATACCTGGTGCCCTCAGAGACAGACAGAAGAGGGCGCAGATCCCCTAGAATTGGAGTTACAAATAGTTAAAAGTCACCATATGGGAACTAAACCCAGTTCCTCTGCAAGAGCAGCAAGTACCCTTAACCACTGAGCCATCTCTCCCTTTTGTCTTCTACCTTAAACACGCCCCATCTTGTCCTTTCTTCTTTTTTTTTTTTTTTTTTTTTTTTTTTTTTTTGAGAGACAGATTTTATTTTTAATTATGTGTGTATGTATGTGTGGGTATGTGCGCATGAGTATAAGTGGTGAGTGAAATCCTGGAGCTAGAGTTCAGGTGGCTGTGAGCTGCTTGATATGGGTGCTGGGAACTGAACTCAGGTCCCCTGGAAGAACAGTATGTGTTGTTAACCACTGATTTATCTCCCCAGCCTCCCAAGAGGTTTTAAGTCCCTTTCAACTCCACAGACACTACTTACCAATTCTACACCAATTACTCCTGCACCAATAACAACCAACTTCTCTGGAACTTTTTTTAAAGATAAAGCTCCTGTAGATGACACTATAGTATCTTCATCAATCTATAAGAAAAGCAAAAACAAGCAAAATTACTTGAAAAAAACTAGTAAGTTATTATATGATCTCATGCCATAAAATGTCATGGCTTCTATATATCACAATTTCATCAACTCTCATTCAAAATGCTAATTTGAAATTTTATCATTTGATATTCCAAAATAAAAATAATGTTAACTTCATATTTTGTGTTTTGTTGTGTATGCAAGTATGTATGCGTGTGGAGACAAAAAGTCAACCTCAGCCATCATTCAGGAGTTTTTCTAGCTGTTTACATAAGTGTATAATAAGCACTTTATCAAAAGGGCTATCTCACCAGCTCTTTTTCTGAAAGTCTCACTGTGTAGTCCTTGCCACTAAACCAGTTTAGCAAGGACTTTATAGCAATTTTCCTGCCTTTTCCTTCCAAATACTGGGATTACAGACATTCACCATCATGCCTGGCTTAACTTCATATTGAACTCAAATATATTATAAAATGTTCTGTATCTGATCATAGTCATTGCAAAATAATGAGAAGTAACTTTGCAAGGCTAAATGGCTGCCTAATTACAGTGTTTCAGTCAGTAATAACGAAACATTTATAAACAGAACAAATTTGTAGAAGTCTATTTTGTAAGAAACACCTTAAGAAATTAATTAGAAGACATACATACCGTGATTCCAGGAAAAGGAGTGACCTCTGAACCCGTAGCTATAAGGATGTTTTTCGTATCAATAACCTGAGAGCTTCCATCGGCTTTTGTAGCTGTGACCTGATTTTTGCCAGTTATTTTTCCAAATCCATTGACATGAACAACCTTTATAAAGTAATATTTATATGCTTAAACTGTTTTTCTGATAGAAATAACAGGAACAGTACTCTAGATAACACAGAACATAAAATACTTCCTTAATAATGGGTACCACATGCAGCAGCAAAAACAATGTCTCACGGACATCTGCTTCAGGGTAGTGTTATTTTGGTTTTGATTCTTTGTACAGTTTGGATAATGACAAATGCATTACATTTTTTTAAATGTTTCAGTACTATTTAAATGAAATATCCCACAGCAGGCCAAGATCATAGAGCATCAATCTCTATTAGCATGAAGCAATCATTTCATGTCTATGTGAATCTGAGCACTGAACACCAACCAACCTTATTTTGTTTGAATAAGTGAGCAATTCCTCCTGTTAATGCCTTTACTGCAGAACTCTTCTGCTCCATCATCTTCTCTAAATTCAAACGAACTTCTGACACTGTAATTTGTTAGATAAACGTTGTCATTATTTAAACTCTGAAAGCAATTAAGTGATAGTTTTCAACTAATCAAGATCTAAAAATATTCATCTCACAGTTGCTAAAACTATATAAAAGGCGGTATTAACTTTTAAAATTTAGCAACTGTCATAACCACAGTCAGCAAAGCTAAATCATCATATCACAATAGTAAAACCTATCAAGCACTGTTAAATGTGATTCTGTGCTAAAATGCAGTCCAAAGTAAAAATGTTCTATTCCACTGAGACATTCTACAAGGACTATATGAAGGTTACTAGTCTGGAAAATAGTTAAGTAAAATTGGCAAAGTAAATCATTACCTGAAATTATAAAGACAAATGTTAAAATATCATGAAACAAAAACAAGTATATATTTGAACATTTCAAAATATAAAAGCTTAATGAGTTTAATCAACTAGATTTCACTCAGAATACTAAAGCAACAATAAAAGATAAAAAATGTTCAATTCAACAGAACTCAGAGGAAAAGGCATAGCAATCAGCCCATGCAGCCAATACATATACGGACTCTTAGACATTTCTGACTGACAAAGGTCACCAGGATGAAAGGCTTGCCTCCTGACTATCCCTTGTCTTAACATCATGGCACTTTCACAGACTTGTGACATATTTGCTGCTGCATATACACATAATCTATATGCTGGACTACACAACCTCTTTCAGCAAACTATTACTTAAAAAAAAAAAAAAGAAAAAAAGAAAGAAAAGAAGCCACAAAGTACATAAGTGTACCTCCTGGAAATATCTCTCAAATACAACTAGAAAGAAAAGGAATAAAAACAACCCTCCAAAACAAGGAGAAAACAATACAGACTAAATGCAAATGTCGTAACAGTCTTCTTTTCTCACTAAATCTCTTCCTTCTCACTCTGTTCTGTTATTTACAATAACTCACGTAGGCCTGCTCTCCTTCCTTCAATCATACCTGTCATTAGCAAAGCACACAGGGATCTAGCCTCTGCTATGTTCAAAAGTTGTGAGGGAAATAAAAACCAACTCTTCACTAACACCAAAAAATAAAATTTAGGAAAAGCTTGCAAAGGCAGAGAAGTTGTCAAGGCAGAAGTTTGAACCAAGCATTCTTATGTAAATTTCAAGATTTTTATTTCACTCATCTTGAATAAGTATCTATTCACACACACCAGTATTCAGCAAAGAGAGTCAAACATGACTAATACTACTAGCAATAAAAAATATACTTACATTCAATTCCCCTAGATGCAAAATCTTTTCCATGGGCCATATGGTAATAATGAGAGTTATTCAATAGAGCCTAAAAGAAGTAAGCAAATTTACCAAATACTCATTAACAGATTCTATAACAAACTTACAAAATGACACTTTCTATTTAGAATGATACATACAATATGAATTCATCTTTCCATATACAATTAGCCTAAGATGAACAATAGTGACATAAAACACACAAATAAAAATAAAATACAAAAAAAATAATTATCTTTAAAAGTAAAACAAGAACACATTTCAAGGTGGCAAAAGGATTTGTTTTCACAGGCAAGAACATTTAAAAAAAATTTATTATCTTTTCACTGGCAATGGAAAAACTAAAGAAAAAACAAAACTGCAACACTGGAATTTGGAATAGGAGGAATTTCCAGAATATATGATAAGCTGTGACAGCACTTGAAGGTCTACAAAGAAAAGTCTTATAAATATCCACAGATTCCTTTTAAGGCACTGTATTAGATTACTGATCTAGTCTCAATACATCTCTGTAGTCAGTAGTAGCTACTGAAAAACAATCTTTGCAGCATTTGAAACACATGCTCACCTTTGAAGGAATACAGCCCACATTCAAACATGTTCCACCTAGTGTTTCATTCTTCTCAATGCAGACTGTCTACAATCAAAGAGAGCATTATTTAATTACATGGAAATGCGTATCTCATTTCACTACAATTCAAAACATATGTCTAAATTATTATGCAAAGCAAGTTCCTCAAGCTGTGTTTTTTCAAACTAAAAATCCTTTGAAATCTACCACCTGAATAATAAAAAAATGAGGCTAACTCCTTAGTGAATCATTATAAAAAGATTATTATCCAACATTATTATCACTGTATCCCAAATATATTTAAAAACCAAAATCAAGTAGTTCAGAAGAAAAATAGCTGACTTTTATATACTACTATAACAAATGAAGTACATTAGTCTCAGATTTACCAAAAAAGAAAATCTATAATAAAAAAAAATAGTAATTTCCTGAACTAGAGGTGGCTTGGTGGTTAAGAGCACTGGCTGTCCTTCCAGAGGACCTAGGTTTAATTCCCAGCACCCACATGGCAGTTTACAACTATCTATAACTCCAGTCCCAGAGGATCTGATACCATTTCTGGCCCTTGTGAACACTGCATATACACACTGCACAAACATACATGCAGGCATGTAAAATACCCATATGAATAAAAGTTTTAAAAAGATGCTGTGGCTAAAATAAGCTTGGTCCATATAAAAGAAAGCAACATTGACTTTGGTTCTATCTTACCTTAAAGCCTAATTGGGCAGCTTTGATGGCAGCAACATATCCTCCAGGGCCAGAACCAATCACTGTCACATCAGCATCAACTATAGCAAGAGCAGATTGATATAAAATGGTAAATCACTAACATTTACCAAAAAACCTCCAAATAATCAGCATGCCCCACACAGCATTATTTTGTTCCAAGATATTTGATGTTCTTTGATGCAACTAAAAATGGTATAAATTTTGAAATACCACTTTTATCTTCTATTCATTATAGCATGTGCAAACACAGCTAAGTCCTAGAATATGAACCCAGCTGCCACTTACTGGTTATCATATTATCAGATGGCATAACTCCTCTGTAATGTGAAGAAGACTAGGATAATATAAACATAACATTTTCAAGAAGAAATAAGAGGTTCTGAAATAAACTGACTAGCCCAAACTATCTAGCAATTAAGTAGCAGAGACAAACTAAGTTTTCTGACACTACATCTGGTATTTTTCTTTTTATTTAATAAAATCCCTTTCTTTAGTTTCAGCCTTCATAAGTTAAAAATCTCAGAGCAAAAAGCTTTAAACCACTAGCAAGGTGACCTTGGGTGGAAAATCTGACCTACTTTGCTTTAACCCTTCATCTACAAAATAATCCCAAAAAGTTTTTACTTTATAGTCATAAAGCAGAATGTTGAGGGCTAAAAGTGGTTTTTAAACTGTCAATGACCTTAATCTCCAAACTATTTCACAAGCTTCTCATATAAATTTATTATACTCATTCTTACCCCAAAGTGCTCACCATCTGAAATCCTGAACTGAATAATTCACTTTCTGATCATAATCTTAAAAACTTTTAGTCCTTAAGAGTAAAATAAGGACTCAAACAAATCTAAGTTCCGGGGTTGGAGAGATGACTCAGTGGTTAAGAATATTGGCTGCTCTTCTAGAGGACCTAAGTTTAATTCCCAGCAACCTCATGGAGATAACACCAGTTCCAGAGAATCTGACACCCTCTTCTGGACACCACAGGCACCAGACATGCAAATGATGAACATATATACACATGTGGACATACACATAAAGATAAAATAATATTTAAAAACAAATCCGGATTCAATAATAACTACACAACCTTACATTCTGGGTACATACCAAGCACTCAGTAAATGTTACTTCCTTTCTTGGATCTGCCTGGCCAGACTTTAGAAAATGAGCATCAGCTTCATTCCTATCCTGGCAAAGGCCAATGCTGCTACCCCTTGTGCTAGATCTGAAAAGCCCAGCTCAAATCAATTTTCTAACTCTTTATTAATTTCCCTGTCTCCTACTCAAACAACTCCACCTTATATAAGTAAAGCACCAACATCTTTTCAGTATGTATTTCTCCAATCTCATCTCCCACCCCATTCTACATACTAGCCTATGTATATACATTGTTTCACTATCTAGAACTACATAGTAGTAGCATGCATTTCACATTTCAAACACTAAACTCTTGGAATATGTTCATGATGATTAGCCTGCCTCTTATGATCTGATTAGAGAGAAATAAAAAATAATAAAGCTTAACCTTTAACAGAAATGATCATTAAAATAAATATGGCCCTATGATGGTTCCGTTTAAAACACCGTACTAACTCCCAACCACTTTTTAGTGGTTTAAATATATTGTGCTTCTTCCCATATTACAATATTCACCCATGTCCATCCATCCCTCTTCAGACAATGCCTGGGTTTCTTTTCCTGCTGATGTGACAAATACAGCAACTTAAAGAGGGGTTTATTTTGGATCACAGTTCAAAGTCCTGCCAGTCACCATGACAGAAAAGTGAAGACACCAGGAACTTGAGGAAGCTGGAGATATCACACCCACAACCAGAAATCAGAATGTTCTGCTCACTTTCTCCATTTTATACAGTTCCTTGCCAATCAATCAATGTAATAAGAATAATTCCTCC
This sequence comes from Phodopus roborovskii, assembly GCF_943737965.1. Classification (NCBI taxonomy): domain Eukaryota; kingdom Metazoa; phylum Chordata; class Mammalia; order Rodentia; family Cricetidae; genus Phodopus; species Phodopus roborovskii. The sequence continues at coordinate 14,444,522 of NW_026125391.1, forward strand.
AAGTCTAACCTAATCTCATGACTATGTATGTCCCAGGTTTATCTCTTATTTCCTGGGTGATTCCAGAACTGGCAAGTTGGCATTAATAATCATTATATACATAAATGTAAATTAAGAACCATTCCCAATCCACATACACATTTCATAAATCCCCATCCTTAGCACTGGACTGTTAATCACAATTACAAGTATTTGTTAAATATTTGTCTTCCTCACAAAGACTTCGAACTCAGCACAAAACAGTAATTAAATATGTAAGAGATGTCTAGCTTCTATTAGCTACATTTATTTCCAGTTCTGCTCTATGGTAATAAAGAGGCAGCCCAATACCACTGTCCACAAAAATTAATTCCTCTGACTCTCAGATCTGATAAACTGACTCTCAGAGCTGATGAACACTTTCAGCTAAACAGCAAGATACAAAATCAATGTACAAAAATCAGTAGTTTTTCTTTTAATCAATAATAAACATGCTGGGGGGAAAAAATCAAGAAAATTTCATTTGCAATATCATCAAATGAATAAGTAAAATAAAAATTAAAACCTAGTAATAAATTTAACCAAAGAGGAGTAAGACAGCTACAATGAAAATTTAAAGCATTGAACAAAGAAACTGAAGACACCAGAAAATGCAAACCCTCCCTATTCATGAATAGGAAGAAGTAATATAAAAATGGCTATATTACCAAACAAGACAAACAATCTCAATGCAATACCCATCAAAATTTCAATGCAATCTTTTACAAAAATAGAAAAAATTTCTGAAGTTCACAAAAGACCCCAGGCCACCAAAGCAATCCTGAGGAAAAAGCAACACCATAGTACCTCAGCAACAAAAATAAAAAAAATAAAAAAAAAAAATAAAAAAAATCAAGGTAGTGTTGTATGCACAAACCCACAAAACAGACATGTACGCAATGGAACAGAATATGAGACACAGAAATAAAACTACTCAACTACAGCTACATGGTTTTTTTGTTTGTTTGTTTGTTTGTTTTTACTAAAACACCAAAAAAGATAGCCTCTCCACCAAATGGTGCCGGGGAAACTGGATGTCCATACATAAAAGACTGAAACTAGAGTCTCATTTCTTACACTGTACAAAAACTCAAAGTGAACCAACAAACCTCACATAAGACTTTAAAGCTGCTAAAGGAAAATACTTCAGGTACAGGCTAAACAAAGATTTTCTGAAAAGCACTCCCACAGTCCAGAAAATAACATTAAGAACCGAAAAATAGTGGTGGCACATGCCTTTAATCCCAGCACTCAAGAGGCAAAGGCAGGTTGATCTCCGAGTTTGAGGTCAGCCTGGCCTACAGAGCAAGTTCCAGGACAACCAGGGCTACACAGAGAAACCCTGTCTCAAAACAAAAAGAACTGACAAATGGATTGTCTAGAAATAAAGAGCTTCTGCACAAAAAAAAAAAGCTGAAAGCTCCCAAGAATCAGCTATACATATGAAAAATAACTGATATCTAGTACAAAGGATTCAGAAAATTAAAAATGATCTATTCAATAATGGACAGTTCCCATGGAGGAATGCTAAATACTGGCTTGCTCTGCTTGCTTTCTTGTAATTAACAACTACCTGCTACAGTGGATTTGACCCTTCAACATCAAGAAAACCAGCCACAGACCTGCCCACAGACCAATCTGATGGAAATAATTTCTCAAATGAAGGCCCCTTTTCCCAGGTGACTCTAGTCTGTGTCGAGTAGACAAGAACGAGCCAGCATGGTCTCACTCCATTAAAATCTAAGTGCCTGTTCAAAGACTGCAAAGAAAACAGAAGGCGATGAATACATCTTAACATTCTCCTATTACATGACACCCCAGGCTATCCTCTGATCTTCACACCTGAACTGTGGCATGCACACAGGTACTGACACCCTTACACACACCATAGTAACATAGACACAAAATTAAGATAAAATATTTTAAAATTTAAATTTTATGGGTGAAGTTTAGTAAACAATCACTTCAAGTATTTTTTGTACTAGGAAGTTAAATACCTCACTAAAAGCCTATTTATCCTGTTCCAAAGTGCTTATTAAAAATACATATATTTTATAGAAAATTCAAAACTTTAAAAAAGCATTAAGAAAGTTATATACCCCACAGTTTCCTTTTCTGCACATAATGGTAGTCTTAAAGAACTTCATTCAAGATGTCAAAGTCATCATCATCAGAAGCTTTGAAACAACCAACCCAATCTGAGCCAGTAGACAAAATTAATTCTTAAAAGCTCTAATCACATGAAATTACTCAGCTCAAAACCCACCTGTGGCTCTCCACCACACCTGAAGTAAAATCCATACCACCTGGTTTGGCTTGGAAGCATTCCATGATCTGATCCCTGCCTATGTATCCGATTTTATATCTTAGAACTTTGCACATCTACCCTAGTCTTTTTGCTTTTCCTGCAGGCTCAGAAATTAAGTTTCTTTTCAGACCTTTCTCACTGAAGAACCTTTCACACCCTCAGAGATCACCTCCTCAAAAGTGTTTCCTTGACTTCTCTCTAGGCTCTTAGTAACTAGCTTTAATTTTCAATTACTTCTCCAAACACCTGTTACTTGCGCAGAGCCCACCTTTTAACAGTAGCTGTTAAGTATCTTAAGGTTCTGCCTTGTTTACCTCTTGTAACATACTACGTGTTAGAGCAACAGTAAACCAGTGTATAGATTAATTCTAACACAGAGTAACAGTTACTCTAACATAAAAATGAAAAAGAACTGCCAGCTAATCTGATTGAAAACTGCTTCACTGAGTACTCACTTGGTTGATCTGCATAAGTTCTTAAAGGCACTGAAGAAACTCCTTGTAAGCCAGGAGACACCCGACTGAAATGGCCTCTCTAGAAGAAAAAGGCAAAGAAAAGTTTCTTGTTAAGTAAAATGTAATTTTACTTACTTACAATGACGGGCTGGTGAGATAGTTGGATAAAGGCTCCTGCCACCAAGACTGACTTCCCAAGTTCAATCTCTGTCTGCACTTACACATGCACACACACACTCTCTCTCAAAGAAATAAATGTAATTTAGAAGGTTGATGACAACTGAGGCAAATCCATCAAGCACTGACTCTTAATGAACTTTCTGTCATCACAAAGGGTATCCTATTAGTTTCCCCTCTTTGTCAATATTAAACTTTCAAAATTTCACCTTGCCAGATTCGCCTTTTATTATGAATATTAAATGCACCATCTCATATTAAACTTAATAAAATATACTCAATGGCTTAGTATTATTAAAATGGCAGAAAGCAAGGCTAATTTTAAAGGCAAGAACCATTTTAGTATTCTAATCAGAAGTCTGAAACTTTGAATTCAGGTATCTGAATACTTCAGCGACAATCATTTCACTTGTCAATATGTGTTTCTAACAACCTAACAGTCAGTAATCACATTTATGAAAATGTTCTTGAGCTACCAACTAGGAGCAGAAAACTAAACTAGGAAATATACCAAAAGTGTCAGTGTATCCACATTCTGGAAGTTCCACAAATTGCATCATAACCTCACATTCTCTAAACTTTATGCCTACCATTTCCTAAGACCAGTGAGACAAAGAAACAATGCAGAGTTCCTGCTCCTATCATAGCGAGCAAATCAATGAATAATGGAAGGCAGTGACAATATATACTCCGATGTAGCAATGTTCCTTGCTTGGAGACAACTTCTGCACTTGAGATCAAGACATGCCAACCAAAGAAGGGCAAACTGCCTGTACTGAGTTTCAGTCCCAGCTCAGCTTCTCCCTAAAAGTACATTTTGCATGTTGCAATTACTTTTGAGAACACCGACGACTCAGGTATGAATTAGTCTGATCTCTGTATTATCTCTAAAGTCCTCACACTACCCTGCCACGACGCCGCATTCATTCAATTTGGCTGTATTTATTTAACTGGCAGGTGAAATGGGAAAGTAGTTTGGACGATATAGCCCGCCGCAATGAAAAAGATAAGTCCCCAGGGTCTGGCGGATGGCAGAGGGCACTAGCGTAGAAACGCGAATGCAGACAGGACCAGAGCGGAACTCGCAGGGCTGTGTGTTGGGGCTGACCACGTCTGGGCCACTCGCGCCTCAAGGTTACCTACCCACCCCGGGGAAGTAGGCCACTCCCGGGTCAGGGTTGGGATGTAGGGACACGCAGCGGGTGACAGGGGTGCTCTGCGCGTCCCCGTGCCCGGGTAAAGGCCCAGGCCCCTCGGCCCACGTCCGGAAGCGGGCCGTGGGGCTGCGGGCAGTCATTTCACAGCCGGGCCCTCCTCGGGCCCGCGCTGCCTCGGGAGGCCGGGCCGAACCGGCACAGAGGCGGGGCCGCGGCGGTTCCCGGACGCAGGCCGCGTCCAAACCCACGAGCCGGCACCTCTGCGCCTCGGGCCAGCACCACCACACAAGGGAGGCCCTCACCTTGGCCAAGGAGCAGTACACACGACTCCAGCTCTGCATCTTCCCTTACTCCTGACCCTAGCGACAGCGCTTTCACCTCCGCGGAGCGACTGCTAGGCTTAGCCAAGGTCTCCCCGCGCTGCGCATGCGCAAGAGCGACACGTCATCGCCCAGGAGCAGCGCGATTGGCCCGAGCGATTGGCGGAGGCTGTCTGGTCGCTACGCCGTACACTGTCGTAACGAACGCCATGCTTTGTGGCAGCTGGGGCTCTGCCAAAGTGTCTAGAGGTGCAAATTAAATTGGAAGACGGGCTGAAAAAACAAAAGTGTTGTTTGCTCAGTGAAGCCTAGAGAAAGTAAAATGTAGATAAGAGAGAAAGAAAAGTTTGACAGTTTGACAATCTCATGGTTGTGGTAGGCATTCGTGGACACTTCCCATAGGGTTTATCTCACTTTACAAAGTCGTTATGAAGTATTTCCATTTTCTGGATGGAGCTCAGGGAGTTAAACAAAGCAAGCAACGGAGAGATAACTGAGGCCCTGAGGACAAAGGCGCCGATATTAACTACTGATTTGTAAATTCTGTTCTCAAAGGCCATGTAAGGAATAGATGGGCCACAGACTTGAGCCTGTCTTCACCAACATTCTGCTCTGAAAACTCTGCAAACAAGAAAGTACAGGAAACTACCTTCTGTTTCTGTATGCCCCTACAAGAGCAAACTAGAAAGGGTGGGGATAGTGGGTGAGATGGTAGGTTTTCATAGAATATCGTGCGCCTTAAAAGATCGGTAACTTGTCTATAGGATTGAGCACGGAGGTCTGATTCCAACTTTGTAATAACTGTCTCTAGTAAGAAAACATTAATTCTACATTTCTCAAAAGTTTGCAACCCAGGCACTGTAGTGAACTCCATAGAGTTAAGCACTACATGGATATTACTTCTCTGTTTATGCCCATTTTGAGAGAAAACTGGATGGATGGTTTTAATGTTATGAAGAAAGCTAGCTGTTACCAAATATTCATCCCTCCCCATTCTCATCTACCTTTTTCTTTTCTTTTCTTGAAAGTATGCTCCAGGCTGACTTCAAACTCCATACAAAGCTGAGAAAGACCTTGAACTTATTTATGATCTTCCTGTTTTCATCTCCTGGGTGCTGGATTCAGTGTCTACTACCACACCAAACGTATGCATTACTGTGTGCTGGGGATGGAACCCAGGCCTTCTAGTATCCCAGGAAAGCACTCTTCCACCTAAGCTACATCTCCAGCCCTTGTTCTTCCTTTACATATACAGAGTGTTCAGCTGGACAGATATGTATTCAGAATAGCAAATACCTTTTCCAGGTTCCATACAGCTGTGTACATGCATATGACCAAATACTGGCCAATGCTCTTCTTCGTTTATTGTATGTTAAACTATTTCTGATAATCTTTGATAGAATAACTCTCATTGAAGTGTATTTAAACCAAGTCCAAAGCTTAACACTTTGCAAGTTAAAAAAGCAGACTTGATTTCACCTTCTTTTGAATATGAGCCATTCTTAGGCAAATGTTTCTTCTAATTAATAGATTGAAACAGAAGTGCTATTAGGTGACTCTCAGGCTAGAGACAGACACCCCCCCCCTCCTCCTTCTATTTCCCTTATCCTTTTCTTTTCTCTTCTCCCTTTCCATCTCCCCTCTTTCCTTCTCCTGCCCTCCTCTTCTTTCTCCCTAACCCTGCTCTCTGTAGGCAGTTTATAATGCAAATACTCTTAATTGCCATATTTATGAACAAAATAAATATTGTCATTGTTTTAGCTACTATGATTTGTGGGACAGTTTGTTGCAAAGCAATGGATAGATTAAGTCCTTACACCCCCCCAACAGTCAATATAATTACAACTTATTTCCTTTCTCATTATGGATCTCCTTATTCTCATCCTCTCCTTTGTTGCTATTCAAATCTCTATCGTGTCATTACCATTGCCACTATCCATTATAAAAACAATGTTCCTCCCCCATAGCTATGGCCATTCTGCCAACAAAGTAGGACTGAATATGCAAATTTAGTTTATGTAGAGATACAGCTACTACAAGACAGAATCCCAAAATACTCCATATCTATCATATCTTGGTGAGTCCAATTGTCTAATTCACTTTCTATTCTAACTTGCATTACCAAAATATCTTTTAATGTCTCTAAACCTTTTATATTTTACACCTCTTTTGTGAATTTCTTTCCTGAATCTGGTAACAAGGAAAACTATAACTCTAAAGTCTTCAACTCCATCAGAGATCTGAGAAGGAAAAAATATTACCTGAATAAGCAGGAAGAGCAAGCAAGCAACTTCCAAAAAAAATGTGAGAAATGACAGAAACAGCTGGCTGCCTGGACAGTCATCCAATGTTCCTCTGCAATGTCGGAGCATCCATCTTCAGCCTACAGGCCTAGCATATCTGACAGACTTTTATATGAAGCAGGATATTCTGAAGGGCTGCCTTATGTAGGCAAAGTTCAGCAGTTACTTTCTTTTGTGTTCTGATTGTCCCATGTGGACAGCATAGTGTTAGCAGTTGAGGAAAGAGCACAAAGAAAGTAAATTCCATGTAGAGTTTCTTTAATACCTTCTCTTTCTTTAATATCTTCTCTGAAGTAGATTGGTGCTGCCAGGAGCATCTTAAATTAAAGATCTTAAATTCCATATTCTATAGATCTCTAAAGTGTTTGTTTTTTCCTGGGTTTGTTTTGTTTTGTTGTTGTTGTTTTGGTTTTGGTTTTTTGAGACACTATTTTTCTGTATAACAGTCCTGGCTGTCCTGGAACTCACTTTGTAGACCAGGCTGGCCTTGAACTCACTGAGATCCACCTGCCTCTGCCTCCCAAGAACTGTAATTAAAGGCATGCACCACCACCACCTGACTTCTCTAAACTATTTTTGAAGATGACTTGATATCTAAAATACACCCCTGTTTGACCTAGAAAACATACCTAATGTGACTACAAGTTTGATGATAATAGGTGATCATTGATAACCTGCATTTCCTTATCCTAAATAGTTGGTAATAATACCTTTCAAGGGTAAAAATTTACATTAGATTGTTAAATAAGTTGCATGGGTACAATACCTTGAACAAGATTATTAATGTATGTACAGTATGTTGTATCAAAAATAATATTAAATTTATATCAATATACAAAAATCTATATCAGTAAAAAATATTTAAACTAGTAGCTGCTTTTTGGGTTCAAAGTAGATTCTAATCTACTTTTTATCCTATTTCTATATTCCTCCCTTTTTCTTTTCAGAGTAGATGCAATAATCTACTCTTATATTCTATCAAATATATATTCACTGCCGCCTTGTTTTTTTTTTTTTTTTTTTTCAAAACAGGAACTCTGGATCTAATCTCTTTTGTTCAACTTTTTCCTGCCCACCACCAATAACAACTTGTAACCAACTTCCTTAAATGATGACAAATATCCATAAGCTATTAAATAACCAAAAAAAACCACCCACCCCACCTCTTGGGAATGTGGGTGTTGTGTTCTTAACATTACTTCCTGCATCTGGTGGCAACAGCAACTTTAGAGGATCCTGAAAAAGGAAAATTTGGGGTTAATTGTCAACTCCTGGAGAGGTAGTTATACCTTTTGTTATCCAGTGTCCGCCTAGTGGGAAGGTGCAGGGCTTGTCTCAAGTCCTGGCTAGACTAGACTGTGAGACTGGATCATCTCAACTAGCCACCTTGAAATTGTCCTGAGCAGTTTGTAGTCCAAAGTCATTGTAGGTGGTGTTTTTCAGCTTAGTGGTGTTAAACATAGTCCTGGTAAAATAATCTCTTTGGGGCCCCATCATCTTTTTTGGAGACTTCAAATGTCACTGTTAGACTTGGTCATGGTTCATTGCAGAAAACTTAAACATTTTAAATGTCATATTCAGCAGATCTCAAAGAGGTTAAAGAACCAATATTTGTTATGTACATCCAGAGTACAAAAACTTAATTCCTAGTTACCTAATGGAGACTCAAACCCAAAATATATACAGGAAGGTAGATGAAGTCTTTTTTTCTACAATTAATTAGTACTCTATATGATCATTAATATCATGACAAAAAGTTTATATATATGTGTGTGTGTACTATATATATATATTAATCTTATAGACTTTGATATAATATTTATACCTTAAGAAAAGCTGTAAAGAGTCTAAATAAAACCAAAGGATTATGAGATTAGTGGCAATAAAATAGTCCCTTGAGTTTGGTTTTAGTTCTGTCCCATATCAGGTGGCTCTTCTGACATTTGACAGAGACTTTGGATGTTACTTTTACAAGCATTCTAGGGTTTAGAGAAGGAGAGAGCCACATTCCAATTACAAAGCCAGCTTTAACTTTTAATTAAACTGGGACTACAAAAAGACCATTTGTATTATGTCTGTAGAGAAAAAGCAGAAACAAACATTTGGGAAGATTTATGAAATTTTTTCCTGTTGGAGATGTGATATACTAATAGGGAAAATTATTCTTTTTCTTGGGAATTTTTTTTTTTTTGGATGATGTGTCCTTTTTCTTAAGATGTCTCATTTGTTCAGCAGTCTTTAGATTCCTTACCTGGATGCCTTCGTTCTCCTGAAAAGACAAAAACAAAGCTCTCCCCCAATCCTAATTTTGGGGAGGTTCCCTTATGGCAAGTTATATCTGGTCAAATGAAAAGCATTTGTTAGTTTTATAGGTTAGTTTAGATTGAATAGTCATGCTGTTTGATGAACTGTCATCTCTTCTAATGAAGAGGTGTCTCTTGGTCATATCAAACCTTTATCAATTTTCATGGTATCCATAGCTTTTGTTCTCCTGTGGAAACAAAAGCAAAACCCCTTCCTCAAGGCAGTACATGTCCTTGTTTCCATTCTAAGGTCAGCACATCTTTAAAGTATACAGGTGGACTTAATTCTTAGTGTTTTCTATTATCCAATGTCTCTCCACAACTGTTATTCCTTTCCCATTAACATTATAAAAATTCAAAGTTAATAAAGCACTAAACAACCTATTTCTCAGGGTCTTTATTACCCCTTCCTGGTTTTTATCATATGTTTTAGAGTTTGATTTGGTCTTTCTGTAACTGTTTGCCCTATAGGATTGTGTGGTATACCTGTAATATGCTTTATATTGTAATAAGCAAAAAAAAAAAAAAAAGCTTCATTTTACTAGAGACATATGCTGGAACATTCTCAGTCTTAATTTATACAGATATACCTTAATGGCCATAACTTGTAGCAAATGTGTGATTATAGAATCAGCCTTTTCAGAACTCAAAGCAGTTGTCCATTGAAATCATGAAATAGTATCAATAGTATTGTATATATATTTTAATTTTCCAAATTCTATAAAACAAAATACCTTCATCTGCCAGATTTCATTCTTTTGAGTACCCATTGGATTATGTTCTGCAGATAGTGGAATTTGGTTGTACAAAGAACAAGGAGAACATTTCCTTATAATAGCCTTGGCTTTTTGCCAAGTGATGGAAAAATCTTTTTTCAAACCTTCACTATTGACATGATTTTCTTAATAAAATCTGGAGGCCTCTAGTACATTTTCTATCGATAATTGATCAATTTTTTCATTACCTTGTGCTAGAGGGCCTGGCAGGTCTGTATGGGATCTGATATGTGTTTTATACATATGGGATGGTTCCTATTCCTGAATATTTCTTGTAACTGAATAAACAATAAAGTCAATTCTGTATCATTTGGTATAAATTCAGCAGTTTCCACATGTAAAGCAACTCTTTCTGCATATTGCGAATCAATCATTATGTTAAGTGGTTCTGTAAAAGTCACTAATACCATGAGAATAGCATATAATTTTTAACAGAATTATAAGGGCTTTGAGCCACTTTACTTAAAGTTTCTGATTTGTAACCTGCCTTTCCAGATTTATTTGCATCAGTACAGAATATAGGGGTTCCAGATATTTGTGTTCCCTGTACAATGTGAGGAAAGATTCAGTTAGTTCTCTTTATAGATTGAATTCTCTTGGTTTGGGGATATTTGTTGTGAATCTCTCCCCCAAAATGACTGTGTACTCTTTGCCAAGATTCACTTTCTGCCCATATTTTTTTTCAATTTCATCATTAGAAAAAGTTAGAAATTATAGTAGTACTATTTCTGCTCTGGGTCCAATCCTGCTCATTGAAAAAGGCTTAATTTCCCTTTTAGATTCAACTCAGAGACCTTTTCCACATAAGTTTTTAATTTTTTACTTTGTTTATGTGGTAAAAAAGATTCATTCTAAGATAATATCTCCCCTCTGCATTAATATTCCTGTGGGAGAATGCTCAGAGGGTAAAATAACCAGAATACAATCAAGCACTGGATCCAAATGATCAACATGTGAATCCTATAATTTCTTTTCGACCAAAGCCAATTCTCTCTCAGCTTCAGCTGGTAATTCTCTTGGACTATTCAAGTCTTTGTCACCTTATAAGGTTTTAAACAAATTACTCAGTTCATCAATTTTTACCACAATAGTGGGCCATAAATAGGGAATGTCTCCTAGCAACCTTTGAAAGTCATTAAGAGTCTGCAATCAGTCTCTCCTAATTTGCACATTTTGGGGTCTAAATTTTGTAGACTGATTTTATATCCCAAATAGTTAATAGAACTTTCTATTTGTACTTTTCAGGAGCAATTTGTAATACCCTATAGGGCAACGTTTTCTTTACTTCTTCAAATATTCTCTCTAAAGTATCTACATTTGTATCAGATAATAATATGACATCCATGTAATGTTAAACTATAGATTGAGAAAATTGTTTATGTGTCATTTCTAAAAGCTGCCATACAAAATATTGGCACAAGATGGGTCTGTTTATTATTCCCTCTTGTAGAACCTTCCATTGATATCTCAACGCTCCCTTGCTGGCGAGATGCGGAGAGGAGAGCATCCAGTAGAACCTGCTGGTGTTCATCTGTCTAGGTTGTAAGTTATTTCTCCCTGAATAAACATCTATTTGGCCTATCTGTTTATCCTGATCCTTATTAACCTCAATGAGAGAGAGAGAGGGAGGGAGGGAGGGAGAGAGAGAGAGAGAGAGAGAGAGAGAGAGAGAGAGAGAGAGAGAGAGAGAGAGCACTGTCTGGAAAATGTACACAGGACACACAGGATTATGTGGAAGAAGCATGTATGGCAGGAGCAGCCTGAAGGCAGATCCAGCTGGTCTAGGGCAGGTAAATCCTGTGGCATTTGGAGCCCAGGTACCTCTGGAGTTTGGGTGGCAGCTGGAGACTGTTGTTGAGAGGTTGCAATAAGAAATTCTTGCTCAGATGCTTGTGGGAAAAAGAAAAGAAAACCTAGCTGGCAGTGCCTCCAGTGGGAGGCCCCATGTGTGACTCCGGCCTGTGCCAGTGGCTGCAAAGATACAGGCAAGTGGCGTTTTCATAAATCCATGCCTTAAAGCTGGATTCCAAACTTTATCATAAGCTCTAGTCAGTCTTAATAAAATCCTGGAGTCAGATATAGGGGTAAATGTTGAAAGATCAGAGAAACAAAGGAGCAAGCCACAGCCACACATCACCTCAACAACTTCTCAGAAAGAAAGAGAGTGAGCTCCTGTCTCTTCCCACCTTATATCCCTCTCTCCTTCCAGCCATATCATTTCCTGACTGTCTGTACAGACCTCCAGACCTCGATGGCTAACTATTGTCTGATCTTCAGGCAAGCTTCTCCATTCTCCAGATGAGAAAGAATGTTTTAACAATGCTGGAATGATGGGGCCTGGGTTCTGAGTCTTGCTGCCCCTTCACTTTCTGTGTGAAATCTACCATAAGCCATCTTTTGGCTTTGCGGGCCCTAAAACACATGTCAACAGCAAATCTTATAGTGCTTTTATCCGAGCACTTTTAAAGAGATGGTTCATAGAAGACCTATTGAAATAGTTATTATCAAAAAGAAGAGAAGCTAGGAATTTAGTACAGTGTTAGAGTACTTGCCTAACAGTGTCTAGGCCCTGGGTTGGATCTCCATTCTGGAAAAAAAAAGACAAAAAATAAGAAGTGTTGATGGGGGAAAATACAACTCATAGATGTTGTGGATGGAAATGTAAATTGATACACATACTATTGAAAAAATAAAAATAGAACAACCGTGTGATCCATAATCTAACTGGTGGGTATATAGCTAAATGAAATAAGATCTGTATATTGACTGGGTGGTAGTGTCACACACCTTTAATCCTAGCATGCAAGAAGCAGAGGCAGGTAGCTCTCTATGAGTCCAAAGCCAGCCTGGTCTACAAAGTGGGTTCCAGGAAAGCCGTGGCTATTACACAGAGAAACCCTACCTTTAAAAAACAAAACAAAACAACAAAAGATATTGTTATATTGATGAACTATCTATATTTCCATGTTTATCACAGAATTATTTATAATACCCATGAGAGAAACAACTTCACTGTCCATTAATGTTTGGCAAAGAAAATGTGTGTGCATGCACACACACACACACACACACACACACGTACATTTAAAAAAAATTAAGGAAAAAAGTGTTAAGAAGAAACCAGGCCAACTTAGAACTAACTCATGCTGGCACCAGCAGAGATTCTAGGATGGGAGGATGGATGTGGCAAGAGCAATGGCTTATCCAAACTGCCTATGGAAAATCTCACAGGACATCCAGCTTCTGCCATTTTGCCAACCCTACTTCTCAAATCTTCACACTGATTCTATGGCTATGGGATAGCCCACCAATAAATTATCCCTTTTCTTAAAGGGATGAGAAATGATCTCTCTCAAGTCATTAGCAACCCATAATTCTGATGGGTATGCTACTACTTACTGGAAAGCTACTATATAACAAACATGAAAAAAAAAAACAGTTCTCTTAAAATCATAACTGCAAGGTATAACTAATCTTGCTTTATAGAAAAGGGAAAAGAATCCCAAAGAATTTTAAAAGCATACCTAAGTTTGTATGGGGAGTAAATGTCAGGCTCAATGCATCTTCCACAGATCCTCCAACAAGTCTATGCCTTGGTTCCTCATGCTAGACACAGTTCTAATTGCTAAGCAACAGTTACCTGGACCCCTTTTGACCCAAGAAATTTATGGTGGGGGGCATGTGTGTGTACACACATGTGGAGGTCAGAGGTTGATGTCTGGTATCTTTCTCAATCACTCTATTTTATGTTTTGACATGGGGCTTTTCACTCAACCTCAAGGTCTCCATTGACTGGCTGACCATCAAGTCTGTTCCAGGATCCACCTGTATCCACCTATCCAGTGTGGGGTTATAGATTCTTGCTGCACTTAACATGGGTGCTGGGGAGTTGCAATTATTCTCGTACTTGTGCAGCAAACACTTTATCCATTGAGCTATCTATCTCCCAAGCTCCTGCTATCTCATACTCTTGGGTTTGAAGACTTCATCCCTGGAATTGATCTACCCTAACTTCAGCACAGGTTTACCAGGGTTAAATATCCCTTAACTATTTTGAGCAAAAAACAAACACCAGAAGAACAGGCCAGGTTGTTTTCATACTGCTACGTAGTCCATTGCTGTGTGCATCTGCTGGTTTTATTACACTTCATATCTTAAACATTTCCTTCTTCCTGTGAGATTTATTTTTCTTAGATTATCTGAAACAAAGTTTCTATCAAAATATTAATCTAAGCAGTTGTGATCGATTAACCAAATAATAAAGAGCTACAAAGTTAACAACAGTCTAACCTTGTAAGTGGGAATTTAGCCAAAAACTACTAGCACTAACTGCCCAGACGGGGGCAGTGTTCCTCCACTGTGCATTTCCTTTAAGGCTACCGAGAAGAAAGTAGGAAGCTTCAAAAAGGAAACCCTGTGTTTTGGTGTGTGTAGGGGGAGGGGGGGGTAGGGTTACCATAATATTTTAAAAATAATTCTGGAAACATGGACAGACAGAAACAAAAACTAGGTACAGACTATCACACTGAGTAGGAAACAAAAGAATTATCAACAAGATCCCCTGATTGTGGGGAAGTCCCACTCTAGTTGAGGAAATGGGCACCTGTGCAAGAAGAATACAAGTATTAGTGTGCCAGCCTGGACAGGACTTTTCACCCATGCATACTACAACTTCATCCTCTTCCATCCATCATCACCCAAGTGACCTGCCCCTTCTGACTTTTTCCATCTAAATTTTATGTAAGTGTATGTAGCTTGTATGTACATCTGTGCACTGTGTGCAAGCAGTGCCCAACGAGGCCAGAGGATGGTGACAGGTTCCTTGGAACTGTGAGCTGCCATGTGGGTGCTAAGAACCCAATGCTTATCCTCTAGAAGAGCAGCCAGTGGTCTTAACTACTAAACTATCTCTACAGCATGCCTACCACCCAGCCCAGCTGCCACCTTCTTACAGCTTCATCCCAAATACTCATTCTCAGGGGGCCCGACATGTTCAGCAAAGCTATCATCACCCTGCACTCTCATTCTCCCTGAGTTGGTGCATCTTTCCCATGACAGTTATCATCTAATTAGTTTGTCATCTTCATTTTTAACATTGTCTGTTGCCACCAGCACCTAAGCACCATGGAGGCTCTGATTCTTGTCTGTTATGTTTACTGGTACATCTCCCAGTGCCCAGGCTAGTGTTTTCCACATTAAATGCTTTTTAAAGCTTTAAAGTTACTTATAGGAAGTGCTGTGTATAATGCATGTGGAGGCCAGAGGACAACCTGTAAAAGTCAACTCCCACCTTCCACCATTAGGTTCTGGGGATAGAACTCAGGTCATCAGACTGGGCAGCAAGAACCTTTACTCAAGAGACATACAACTACCTCCCCACCACCCAAATATGTTTTAAACAATCGTCTTATGGATGACAGTGAATAGAAAATGCCACAATGGGCTGAAACCCCTTGAAGGGTGGTGAGGATTTTATTAGATAGAGAATAGACACCAGGGTGAATGTGATCGCTAAGTCACAGAGGCATGGGAAAAATAGAAACAAGAGATATGGACATAATAATTTACTTTATGTGAGGCCTACTGCTAGAAATACTCCTCCTACAATTCTTTTACTTGTGCCTGGGATTAGTCTGCCTGTCTCTCTAAACAATGCCCTTCTCATATATGATAATGATGTATTAACAATGATGATGCTTCCATTGAGATTATTAGAGAAAACTTACAAATCATGTATCTAGTTCAGAGAAAGTACTTAAAACCGGAAATTACTCTAGAGCTGTCCTACAGGAGGCGGACTTGTCAAGTGTTTATGAAATGAATTTTAAGTCAGTCGATGACTTCTTCTATATAGGGTTAAGAAGGTGGTTGTGTAGTATAAGGCCTTCAAGGGTTCTACAGATGAGTGTGTTTATAGAGTGGCATTGCACAGATGGTAGAATTCTGCAGATACTAGGCCTGGTCACAAAGAGATCCTGATGTCAATATCATCAGCCCATCATTTCTAGTAACAAAGTAGGAGACTTCTGTTCCTATAGGATTAAGCTGCTGTTTCAAGCTCCCAAGTCTGTAAGTCATCAATGCAGAATTCATAGCCATGGTTTCCAAGCACTTTTTTTTTTTTTTTTTTTTTTTTTTTTTGGATTTGAACCAACACAATTATACTGTTGATTGGCTCAATTTATTGAAAAAGACACAATCTGCCAACCCCCTCAGCAAAGCTGAGATAAGAGGAGCTGGAGAACTGAAGTGTGTCCCTCAAACCATTTTCTGCCAGCTTATGAAGGATTGCCTCTTCACAGTCTTTGTCCTCACAGAATTAAACCTCTCCAAGTGGAAACAGCACTTAAGGGTAAATACCTTGAAAATGCTCACGATTTGTGTCTCATTTGATGCTTCAGTGAAGGAGTTGTTTCAAGACACTGAAAAAAAATGAAGTTAAATGATCAAAACATTTGGGGCACACAAATAAATATATGCACGTTGAGATTAGGACCCTATTGTCATGTGCAGTATTAATGGAACTAGAGATAAAGCAGGAAAAACGGAAACTGTTTGGGGACTGGAGAGATGGGTCTGTGTTTAAGAGCATTTGCTGCTCCTTCAAAGATTTGGCTTTCCACTTTGTCTGCAACTCAAGAGCAGCTGACATCCTCTTCTGATCTCTGTGGGCATGTTATGCACCTGGTGCCCATACATACATGCAGGCAAAACACTCATGCATAATAATAATAATAATAATAATAATCTTTTTTAAAGAAAAAAGTTATTATGTTCTTGGCATGACATGGTTTAAAGAATAGAAGAGCATGTTTGAAAAGGAACCAACAAAATAGAGATTAAATGGAGACAATGTGTGAGCTGTAACTACTGTACAAACACAACTATTTTGGGAGGCTATTAAGTGGCTTTTCTAATACAGAGTTCTAATACATAACTGAATGTAGGGGTTGGGATTTCAGATTTCGGGTGAGTGCCACCAGATCTTTTTGATTTATTATATTTTTTATTTTTTTATTTTATTTATTCATTTTACCAACCACAGTTCTCCCTCCCACCCATCTTCCTGCTCCCTTCCTCACCTCCCCTCACTGCAACTCTTATCCACTTCTTACAAAGGGTAAGGCCTCTCATCAGGAGTCAACAAAGCCTGGCGTACCAGGTTGCAGCAGGACCAACCCTCCCCCACTTCCCTTAATCAAGGTTGAGCAAGACATCCCAACACAGAAAATGGGCTCCAAAAAGCCAACTCATGAACCAGGGATAGATCCTGATCCCAATGCTAGGGGCCCCACAAACAGACCAAGCCACACAACTGTCATCCATGTGCAGAGGGCCTAGTTGGATCCCATGCAGACTCCCCAGCTATCAGTCCAGAGTCCTTGAGCTCCCATTAGCTCTGGTCAGCTGTCTCTGTGGGTTTCCCCATCATGATCTTGGCCCTTCTTGCTCATATAATTCCTCCTCCCTCTCTTCAGCTGGACTCCAGGAGGTTGGCCCAGTGCTTGGCTGTGGATCTCTGCATCTGCTTCTGTCAGTTACTGGATGAAGGTCCCATGATGGCAATTAGGGTAGTCACCAACATGATTATAGGAGAAGACCAGTTCAAGCACCTTCTCTGCTATTGCTAGGAGTCTTAACCAGGATCATCCTTGTATGGGTTCCTGGGAATTTCCCTGGCACCAGGTCTCTTCCTAACCCCATAATGGCTCCCTCTATCAAAATATCTCTTTTGTTGTTCTCCCTCTTTGTCCTTCCCCCAACTTGACTATACCATTCCCTCATGTTCTCTACCCCCATCCCCTCACCTCTCCCCCACCCGCTGCCAGTTTACCCAGGAGATCTTATCTATTGCCCCTTCCTAGGGTGATCCATGTATCTCTCTGAGAGTCCTTTTTGTTACCTAGCTTCTCTGGGTCTATGGATTATCCTTTGCTTTACATCTCATATCCACTTATGAGTGAGTACATACTTTTTTTTGTCTTTCTGGACCTGGGTTACCTCACTCAGGATGGTTGTTTTTTCTAGTTCTATCAATTTGCCTGAAAATCTCTGTTGTCATTGTATTTTACTGCTGAGTAATACTCCATCGTACAAATGCACTTTTTTTTTTTTTATCCATTCTTTGGTTGGGGGGCATCAAAGTTGTTTTCAGGTTCTGGCTGTTATGAATAATAGTTGAGCAAGTGTCCTTGTGGTATGATTATGCGTCCTTTGGATATATACCCAAGAGTTGTATCACTGGGTCTTGAGGTAGATTGATTCCCAATTTTCTGAGAAACCACCATACTGATTTCCAAAGTGGCTATACATGTTTGCACTCCCACCAGCAGTGGAGGAGTGTTCCCCTTACTCCACATCTTCTCCAACATAAGCTGGCACCAGTGTTTGGATCTTAGCCACTCTGACAAATGTAAAATGATATCTGAGTCATGTTGATTTGTAGTTCCCTGATGACTATTGTTCCCGGACTGTGAACCCCCAAAACCACCAAGAGACCAGATCCAATGCAAAAGCAAAGAGATGTTTTAATTCATGAGTTAACTCAGGTCCTCAATCCGTCCCACACAGCGGGTGAAGTAGGAGGGACTGGAGCAGCAGTGGGGCAGGGCATATATTGGGGTCCAGCAAGGGGAGTGTCTTGTAGTTTACTAGTTGCATAGCAACCTTCTCAGGATTGGTACACCTCTGAGCAGGGGAAACTTGTCCTGAGTTGATTGGCCAGCTGCAGTTGCAGAAAGGTTGCTATGCCTAGAGGCCATCCCAGGGCAGTTGGTACACTCTGCATTCCACTATTATTAGTAAAGCACATCCAGAGCCTGATAGCAAACTTTTGATTGGTTCCTTGTCACATGGAGGTATTTGGCAGTTCCTTCCTAGTCATTAGGGCAAGGTTGGGCAAGATTGGGGGCTCAGCACATGCTGCTGAATCAGGGGCCTACATCTTGCTGGGTCTTTTATGCAGCCTGTCATGGCTGCTAAAGCAGGGGGCTGGGTGAGGATCTGAGCCCTTCAGACTGAGGATGTTGAGCAATTCTTAATTGTCCATTTGAGAATCTTCTGTTGAGAATTCTCTGTTTTGATCTGTACCCCATTTTTAATTGGATTATTTGGTAGTTTGAGTTTTTTATATATTTTGGAGATCAGCCAGGCTCATAAGACAGCAAAGTTCTGTCTCACAGGAGTGTGTTCAAATACACTGATGTGTGTGACAGTTATTGTAGAACTCTGAAACCTTACATTGCACCACAGTTTAGAAGCCTACATTCAAATCGAACAAGGATGTAGGGTTCTTTTTTAAAATTAAATTTTATTTAAATTAAAAACTGTCTCATTTTACATTCCAATTCCAGTTCCCTCTCCCTCCTGTCTTCCTATTCCCCTCACCAACCTTCTATCCCACCCTCTATTCACTTCCCAGGGAGAGTGAGTCCTCCGATGGGGCATTATCAAAGTCTGTCACATCATTTGGGGAAGGACTTAGGCCCTCCCCCATGTATCTAGGCTGAGAGAGTATCCCTCCATAGAGAATGGGTTCCCAAAGCCCATTTGTGCACTAGGGATAAATACTGGTTCCACTGCCAGAGGTGCTATAGACTGTCCTAGAACTAGCTGTGTAGACCAGGCTGGACTTGAACTTACAGAGATCTGCCTACCTCTGCCTCCCAAGTGCTGAGATTAAAGATGTGTGCCATTACTGGTCTAGGGTTTTTGTTTTGTTTTGGGTTTTTGTTTGTTTGTTTTGAGACAGAGTAGATGGTTTGGAGCTCATTATATAAATATGCTGGCTCCAGGTCTGTAGTAATCTGCCTGCCTCTGCCTTCCAAATGCTGAAATCACAGGCATGAGCCAGCATGCCCAACCTTGAGCTTGTCTGTTAAGAAGAAAATATAACCTACTCCGAAATGAAAAAAAAAATCTAACCCATGGTAGTAACTAACCAACAGACCAGTGTGTAGTAGCCACACTATACATAGTACTATATACAGTGTTGTGAAGAATACAAAAGTTTGTGGGGACTTTTTAATTAAAAAATTTTTAAATTTCTAGAAGTAATTTCAAACATACTTCAAATGGACAAAATGGCAAAAGAAACTTCATGTGCCTCTCATCCAGCTTCAACAATGACCAAATTGTGGCCAATATTTCTCCATTTTGTCACCGTCTACATCCCTCCTCCTGTTTTGCTTTGGGCAAATCTCAGCCATCAGATCATTTCATCTACAAATAGTTCAGGGTGCACATACAAAAAGAAAGACTTTGAACAGGACTTAAAAAGAGAGCATAAGGAGTTCCTGCCAGCAGGATCCTTGACCCCCATTGCAGGGCCTCTGCCAAAGAGGCCTCAGCTGGAGAGTGCCAGGTCCCAGCTAGATCTGCCTATTGGTGCAGAAACATCCTGAGTATCAGCCCAGCCTTTGTCCCCTAACACAAGGCCTTGGCTAGAGGTGAGTCTGGGACCAATTTGGGTGGACTCTCCCCTACATCCTTCCCCAGGAATTCCCTGGGTTGGCCCAGGATCCCCATGCCCCTGTGTCCTGTTCCCATCTAGAGCACTCTTGGAGCTCTGATACACCCCCACCCACCCCCACCAAGATCTTGCCCTTCCCCTACCTTGTGCCCTACCCTGGCCACTGTCCCACCGCTCTGGTTGAACACTGGGACAGAAGGTGGAGCCAACAATCCAGATACCTTCAGGAAACTTCCAGGAGTGGCTCTGAACACACGAGACTTCTGCCTATCCATGTGGGACCATCCATAATTTCCTCCTGGTCTCTGACCCCTACTGCAGGTCCTCTATTGGTGTTCCAGGCCCCTCCCAGAGATCCGCCTATCTCTGCAGGACCACTCTGAATTCCTGTGGGCTGGATCCTTGACCCCCATCCCAAGAACTCTGCTAAAGAGGCCTCAGCTGGAGAGTGCGAGGCCCAGGCTAGATCTGCCTATAAGCACAAGGAAAATCCCGAGTCCCAGGCTTCGGGATCTTTGACCCCCCCATAGCCAGTCTTCTGCTGGAGCCTGACCACTGACCCCCATCGCCGGGCCCCTGCCTGTGAAGAGACCTCCTAGAGAGCTTGGATGACCCAGAGCTACAGACATCGAAACTCTGACCCACCTAAGCCCACCGGCGAAGTACCATACAGAGAGGGAGAGACCCCAACAACACCTACTGGAAGAAGCTATGGGAAGACAGCAATACAAGAAAACACCAAACAACAGAAACACAAGCGTGACACCACCAGAATCTAGGGAATCTACACCAACTAGACCGGAACACAACAAAGCAGATGAGGCAGAAGGGAACGACTTAAAAATTACCATTATAAAATGATAGAGGCCCTCAAAGAAGATGTGAGAAAATCCCTTAAAGAAATGGAAGGAAAAAGCAAACAAAAAAGTGGAAGAAATGAACAAATTTCTTAAGGAAAGTAAAGAAAGTACAGAAAGCCAAGAAAAAACAACTAAGCAGGTGAAGGAAATGGTTCAAGACTTGAAAACTGAAATAGAGAAAATAAAGACAGCACAAACCGAAGGAATGCTAGAAATAGAAAAACTGGGTAAATGATCAGGAACTCAGATGCAAGCATAACCAACAGAATTCAAGAGATGGAAGAGTGAATCTCAGGCACAGAAGATAAACTAGAGGAAATAGATTCATTGACCAAAGAAAAGCTTAAATCCAACAAATCCTTAACACAAAACATCCAGGAAATGTGGGACACCATCAAAAGGCCAAACCTAAGAATAATAGGCATAAAGGAAGATGATGAAGCCCAGCTCAAAGGAGCCAAAAACATATTCAACAAAATCATCAGGAAAAGTTTCCCAATCTGAAGAAGGACATGTCCATGAAAGTACAAGAAGCATACCAAACAACAAATAGGCTGGAGCAAAGAAAAAAGACCCCTCAACATATAATAATCAAAACACCTAACATACAGAATAAGGAAAGAATATTAAGAGCAGCAAAGGAAAAAGGACAGGTAACATATAAAGGCAAACCTATCAAAATTACACCTGACTTCTCCATGGAAACCCTCAAGGCCAGAAGGTCCTGGATAAATGTTCTACAAGTACTAAGAGTCCACAGATGCCAGCCCAGGCTACTATACCCAGCAAAACTCTCAATCACTATAGGTGGAGAAAACAAGGTATTTAATGACAAAGCCAGATTTTCCCAATATGTATCTACAAATCCAGCCCTACAGAACATTTTGGAAGTAAAACTCCAACCCAAGGAAGGTAACTAAGCCCACAAAGATGTAGGTAACAGACAATCTAACTACACCAGAAACCAAGGGTAAAGCAGGACAAATATATTCACAATACAACTGCCAACAACAAATCTAAAACAAACAAGCATCAACAATCAATGTCCTTACCATCAACATTAATGGTCTTAACTCGCCTATAAAAAGACACAGGCTAACAGAATGGATATGAAGACAGAATCCATCCTTCTGCTGCATACAAGAAACACATCTAAGCTTCAAAGATAGACATTACCTCAGGGTAAAGGGTTGGGAAAAGATCTTCCAATCAAATGGATCCAAGAAGCAAGCAGGTGTGGATATCCTAATATCTAACAAGTTACTCCAAACCAAAATTAATCAAAAGAGATGAAGACGGTCATTTCTTATTCATCATGCGAGAAATCCATCAACACAAAGTCTCAGTTCTGAACATCTATGCCCCAAATACGAAGGGACCCACATTCATAAAAGAAACGCTACTAAAACTCAAACCTCTCATAAAAACTCACACACTTATAGTGAGAGACTTCAACATCCCACTCTCACCACTAGACAGGACCACCAATCAGAATCTCAACAAAGAAACAAAAGAACTAACAAGTTATGTCTCAACTGGGTTTAACAGACATCTATAGAACATTCCATCCAAACACAAAAGAATATACCTTCTTCTCTGCTCCACATGGAACCTTCTCTTAAATCGACCACATACTAGGTGGCATAACAAACCCCAACAGATACAAGATAATTGGAATAGTCCCCTGTATCTTATTGGACCACCATGCTTTAAAATTGGAATTCAACAACAGCACAAATCGCAGAAAACCTACAAACTCAAGGAAACTGAACAATGTGCAATTGCACCACACCTGGGTCAAAGAAGAAATAAAGAAAGAAATTAAGGACGTTCTAAAATTCAACGAGAATGAGGACACAACATACTCGAACTTATGGGACACTTTGACAGCAGTGTATGAGGGAAGTTCATTGCACTAAGTGCCCATATGAAGAAAACAGAGGATAGTCACATAAGAGAATTAACAGCACAACTGAAAGCCTTAGAACAAAAAGAAGCAAACTCACCGCAGAGGAGTAGATGCCAGGAAATAATCAATTTGAGGACTGAATTCAACAAAACAGAAACCAGAAAAACAATACAAAAAAAAAAATGCAACAAAGAGTTGGTTTTTTGAGAAAATCAACAAAAAGGCAAACCTTTATCCAAACTAATGAAAAAGCAGAGAGAGAACATGCAAATTAACAAAATCAAAAAGGAAAAGGGGAACATAACAATGGATACAGAGAAAATCCAGACAATTTTCAGTTCATACTTTAAAAACCTGTATTCCACAAAAATTGAAAATTCAAAGGAAATGAACAAATTTCTGGATAACTATCACTTACCAAAATTAAATCAAGAACAGACAAACAACTTAAATAGATCTATAACCCGTAGCCATCTAAAGCCTTCCAACCAAAAAAAGGCCAGGGCCAGATGGCTTCAGTGCAAAATTCTACCAGAAATTCAAGGAAGAACTAATACCAATACTCCACTCCTCAAATTCTTCCACACAATAGAAACAGAAGGTTCATTGCCAAACTCTTTCTACAAGGCCACAATAACCTTGGTACCCAAGCCTTACAAAGACACAACTAAGAAAACTACAGACCAATGTCCCTGATGAACATCAATGCAAAAATACTCAATAAAATAATGGCAAACCAAATTCAAGAATACATCAGAGAAATCATCCACCATGACCAAGTAGGCTTCATCCCTGGATTGCAGGGATGGTTTAACATATGAAAATCTATCAACATGATCCACCATATAAACAAACTGAAAAAGAAAAACCATATGATCATCTCCCTAGATGCTGAAAAAGCCTTTGACAAAATTCAACGCCCTTTCATGATAAAGGTCTTGGAGAGATCAGGGATAACAGGGGCATACCTAAACATAATAAGAGCAATATACAGTAAACCAACAGCCAACATCAAACTGAATGGAGAGAAGCTTAAGGCGATTCCTCTAAAATCAGGAACAAGACAAGGCTGCCCCGTCTCTCCATATCTCTTCAATATCGTACTTGAAGTTCTAACTAAAGCAATAAGACAACAAAAGGAGATCAAGGGGATCCAAATTGGAAAGGAAGAAGTCAAACTGTCTCTATTTGCAGATGATATGATAGTTTACATAAGTGACCCAATAAACTCTACCAGGGAACTCCTACAGCTGATAAACACCTTCAGCAAACTAGCAGGATACAAGATAAACTCAAAAAAATCAATTGGCCTACTTAATTTAGACGACAAAGAGGCTGAGAAAAAAAAATCAGAGAAACATCACCCTTTACAATAGCCACAAACAACAAAAAGTATCTTGGGATAAGGCTTACCAAACAAGTGAAAGACCTATATAATAAGAACTTTGTGGCTCTAAAGAAAGAAATTAAAGATACCAGAAAATGGAAAGATCTTCCAAGTCTTGGATAGGTAGGATAAACATAGTAAAAATGGCAAATAATAATCAACTTTATATGGAAAAACAAAAGACCCAGGATAGCCAAAACAACCCTATACAATAAAAGAACTTCAGCAGGCATCATCATTCCTGACTTTAAGTTCTACTACAGAGCTATAGTTCTGAAAACAGCCTGGTATTGGCACAAAAAAAGACAGGTAGACCAATGGAATCGAATTGAAAATCCTGATATTAATCCACGCACCTATGAACACCTGATTTTTGACAAAACAGCTAAAAGAATACAATGGGGCAAGGACAGCATCTTCATCAAATGGTGCTGGCACAATTGGATGATGGTCTGTAGAAGAATGCAGATAGACCCATGTCTGTCGCCATGCACAAAACTCAAGTCCAAATGGATCACAGACCTCAACATCAATCCAGCCACACTGAACCTCTTAGAAGAGAAAGTTGAGCTACCCTTGAACAAATTGGTACAGGAGACCGCTTCCTGAACATAACTCCAGCAGCACAGACATTGAGATCTACAATTAATAAATGGGACCTCCTCAAACTTAGAAGCTTTTGTAAGGCAAAAGACACAGTGGACAAGACCAAACAGCAGCCCACAGACTGGGAAAAGATTTTCACCTATCCTACATCTGACAGAGGACTGATCTCCAAAATATACAAAGAACTCAAGAAACTAGTCAACAAAAACACCAAATAACCCTATTAAAAAATGGGGTACAGAACTGAAGAGAGAATTCTCAATAGAGGAAATCAAAAAGGCTGAAAGACACTTAAGAAAGTGCTTAACATCCTTAGCTATCAGGGAAATGCAAATCAAAACAACTTTGAGATACCATCTTACTCCTGCCAGAATGGCTAAAATTAGAAACACCAATGACAACTTATGCTGGAGAGGATGTGGAGAAAGGGGAACACTCCTCCACTGCTGGTGGGAGTGCCAACTTGTACAGCCATTTTGGAAATCAGTATGTCGGTTCCTCAGGAAAATGGGAATTAGTTTACCACAGGACCCAGCAATACCCCTCTTAGGCATATACCCAAATGATCCACATCCATGCAAAAAGACATGTGCTCAACTATGTTCATAGCAGCATTATTTGTAATGCAAGAAGAACCTGGAAGCAACCTAGATGCCCCTCAACTGAAGAATGGATAAAGAAGATGTGGCACATCTACACAATGGAATACTACTCTGCAGAAAAAAATAATGGAATCTTGAAATTTGCAGGCAAGTGGATGGAACATGAAGAAACCATGCTGAATGAGGTAACCCAGTCACAAAAAGAGGAACATGGTATGTACTTGCTCATATATGGATTTTAGACCTAGAGCAAAGGATCACCAGCCTTTAATTCACACCACCAGAGGAACTAGGATACAAGGTGTATTCTAAGAGATTCATATAAAGTCCCGCACAGAAGGGGGAAGGGACAAGTCCCCCAGAACACATAGGAAGTGGGGGGGGGCAGTGAATGGAGTGAGAAGTAGGAGAAAGAGAATGGGAGGAGAGGAAAGCACATGCGACTAGGAAGATTGAGTCAGGGTAGGAATAGAAGACAGAAGAGAGAGAGAGAGAAAGAGAGAGAGAGAGAGAGACAGAGACAGAGAGACAGAGAGACAGAGAGAGGAGAACAAACATAAAAGAGGGATCCATTATTGGTTTGAAGAGAAAACTGAACCTAAAGAAAGGTCTAGAGACCTACAAGACTGTCTCCAACTAACAATTTGAGCAACCATGGAAAGGCTACCATAAATGCTCTTCGCAGATAGTGAGATCAACAACTAACTTATCCAAGGAACCCTCATCTAATACCTGTTGGAAACAGAAGCAAACACCCATACCTAAACACTGAGTAGAACTAGAATCCAGATGCAGAGGGAGAGGACAAGACCAGGTTGCAGAAATACATAGAGACAGCTGACCTGAACAAGGAGAAGCTAATGGCCCCCCAGACTGATAGCTGGGAATCCAGCAAGGGACTGACTCAGGCCCCCCTGAATATGGGTCTCAGCCAGAAGGACTGAGCAGTCTAAGGGACCTCAGACAGTGGAAACAGGATGTATCCCTGGTGCGCAAAAGGACCTTGTGGACACATCCCCCATGGAGGGATACTCCCTTAACCTAGAGACAGGAGAGAAGTCCTAGTCCCTACTTCAAATGACCCCACCTGGATGGCATTGCCCTACATGTGGAATTGGGGTGGAGGGATGGGAGGGGAGGGTGGTCAGGGTGTGTATGAGGGGGGAAGGTAGGGTAAGAGGGAGGGAGGGAAGGAGGGAGAAAGAGAAGAAGGGAGAGGGAACTGGGATCGATATGTAAATTAATTAATTAATTAATTAATTAATTAATTAATTAATTAAAAAGTAAAAACAAGAGAGTATAAATTCACATTTTTCTGTCAGAAAACAATGTGTCATTGTTCAGATTTTAAGGTTTTGTAACAATATAACAATGTTCTTCAAATATACCAAGCAGTGTCTTTACAAACCATAAAAGTAACATTATCATCCAATATTTTATGGCTGAACCAATTAAAGTTTAGGAATGTCAAAACATCTTTCTATTTGCTTTCTTAAGAAGTAGAAAATTTGCAGAAACAGAAAACAAGAATGCTTGCAATGGATACTTTAATAGACATGAATGGTGGGTTTGAAGGGCAGTGATTTTAATGTAATAAGCAGGGAGGAAAAAACCCTGATAGGCAAGTTAAGATAAGCCATGATAAAACCATGAAGATTTCTCTTGCTCTGTGATGCATCAAAATTAAAAAAGAAAGTCATTTCAAGAGCCCTTGAAGGAAGGCTGCCAGAAACATCAAAGGCCCAGTTTCATTTTTGCTTATATGGATTGTGATATATACTATGACCAACAGAGGGAAACATTGTAGCAGCAACAGTAGAGTCCACCCAGGTACACCCAGCCTTCTTCACTGATAGTTCAAACATGTCAGCAGGCCTCTGACCGCTCCAAAGGTGAGATTGGATTCACTAAGGAAGCAAGTGTCTCCAGGGTACTGTTTCTCAGAGTACGTCTCATTCCACCTTCAGTTTATTGTGGTTTGGACACTCAGTAAAATGGTGGGTTTTGCCCACAGAAACAGCTGACCTGAACAATGGGGAGCTCATGGACCCCACTCTGGTAGCTGGGAAACCAGCATAGGACCTACCCAGACCCCCTGAATGTGGGTGTTAGTCAAGAGGACTGGGCAGTCTATGGACCTCTGGTGGTGCATCAGTATTTATCTCTAGTGTATGAATGCACTTTGGGAGCCCATTCCACATAGGGGAATACTCCCTCAGCCTAGACACATGGGCGAGGGCCTAGGCCCTGCTCCAAATGATTTGATAGACTTTGAAGATCCCCCACGGAAGGCCTCACCCTCCCTGGGGAGCAGAAAAGGGATGGGATGGGGGTTAGGAGGGGGACAGAGGAGGAGAGGGGGTGAAGGAACTGGGATTTACATGTAAAAACAAGCTGTTTCAAATTTAAATAAAAAAAATATAATCATAGGAAAAAAGTTTTTAAAATGATGGGTTTTGATGCCTCAATGTGAATAAAGAATGTAAAATGCTCAAAAATATTGATTACATGTTAATAACGATATTTTTATTTAATTGGGTACTCTCTCTTTCCCTCTCTCTCTCTCTCTCTCTCTCTCTCTCTCTCTCTCTCTCTCTGACACACACACACACACACACACACACACACACACACTTTGATGTGTAGCCTACATTGATTGCCTTGAACTCATCCTCCTGCTTCAGCCTCTCCAATGCTGATTAACAACTGTGAACCACATCCAAATCCCCCTGTTCCTTTTTTATTAAAAAAAAAAACTGTGGCTATTAGAGCAATTTACAATTATATATGTGGCTTTTATCTATCAGTACATTTGTGGCTATCACTTTATCTCTTTTGGACATCTTTTCCCTGAAGACTGACTGTAGGAAGTGCTTATTACTCAAGCTTGGCCACAGTTACTAGTTCACAGACTCAAAACACAGGAGGAAGACAACACACTTTTGTTCTTTTTAGAAGCTCAAGTGGACACAGATAAGAGTCGTTGCACTCTCTTGTTCCATGCACATCCCTAGGGGAGACAGACTGGAGAAGAATTTGTAGCAAATCAAAACAGAGAAGTGGCATCATGAGGATGCTGATCCACAAGTGAAGCCATGCTTGTACTTGCTTCTACCCTTGCACTGTTCAGTTGTAACTAGCTAACATATGGTTGTTTTGCATAATAAATTTCGGGTGAGATCTCTGTCAGCTGCAGCAAAAAGATACTTAACTAATACACCTTGGCATTAGTGAAATTGCAAACAAATAATTAAGAGCAAAGGTGGGGAGGCTGGAGAGATGATTTAAGGTAAAGAGCTTGCCTAGCAAGCATGAGGATCTGAATGTAGATCTCCAGCATCATGTAAACAAACCTCAGTGCAGCAGCACTCCCCTGGAATCCCAGCATTACCAAGGTAGAGGCAGCTCCCTGCCTGGACAACCAAGCAAAATCAATGAGTTCTAGGTACAATAAGAGGTTCCATCCCCCCAAAGCAAGGTGAGTACAATTGAAGAAGACATCTAATGCCACCCTCTGGCTTCCACATGCACCCACACATAGGTACATGTGCACCTGCATGCACACACACACACACCTGAACACATATACACACACGAAAGGGCAGTAGTAGTCAGGCAGTGGTAGCACACACCTTTAATCCCAGCACTCGGCAGAGGTAGGTGGATCTCTGTGAGTTCGAGGCCACCCTGGTCTACAGAGCAAGTTCCAGGACAACCAGGACTGATAGAGAAAGCTTTTCTCAGGGAAACAAAAGGAAAGCTTAGTAGTAAGGGTACATTAACATAATATTTGTTAATTAAAAGATGGTGACTTGGGTTGATCTGGAATAGTCTCTCTGCCTAGTTTCCTTGGCTTAGGATCAGAGAGAAGTGTTTCTTTAACTCTCTCACTCAAGAGGATTAATTTTCGGAGTTTTTCTTAAAAGAAAAAGTTTATCTTAAAAGAAGGAGTTGTTGAAGTAACCAAAATAGCAAAGTGTTGAGTGTTTGAACTATGTTAACAGGAGTTCGGAAGAGACTCCGAGACAATGAGAATATACAAGAAAAAAAGTTAGTGCTAACCTGGAGGTAGGGAATAAACAATAGAAGTGGAGAATGGATACTTGTGCCTGCTGGGCCCACTGCTCAGGGTGAGCGTTTGGCCACAGCTCTGGTCCAATACTCCCACCATCAGATTAGAACTTCCTGGGTAGTCTTTGCACATACTGGACCCGTCATCTGGAGCTGGCCCTCACCTGACCTTTGGGCCCCTTTGCCTGCCTTCTGCCTGAGTGGTCCAGTATTGGTACTCTGGACCATCCACCAACTGGAGCCTGCCTTCTCTTTATCCTTGGCCATGCTGTGTGGCCTCTGCTTGAGAGATGTCTAAGAGAGCTCGTATCATCCAGAGTTACTGACATCAAACTCCTGACCCATCTACACCCACCAGGACAGCAAAATAGAGAGACTCCACCTGCACCCATTGGAAGAAGCAATGGGAAGACAACAATACAAGAAAACACTCAACAATAGAAAGACCAGTATGACACCACCAAAATCTAGGGCTCTACACAAACTAGACTTGAACACACCAAAGCAGATGAAGCAGAAGAGAACAACCTAAAAAATAACTTTAGGAAAAGGATAGAGGCCATCAAAGATGATTTGAGAAAGAAAAACCAAACAAAAAATTGGAAGAAATACAGGAAAAAGAGAAGTCATCCCTCGCCCCAAAAATGCAAGAAATCAACAAATCTCTTAAAGAAAGCAAGGACAGCCAAGAAAAACAATCTGATGGAGGAAACAATTCAAACAGTTCAAGACCTGAAAACTGAAATAGAGACAATAAAGAAAACACAAACTGAGGGAATGCTAGAAATAGAAAAACTGGGCAAATGATCAGGAATTACAGATGCAAGCATAACCAACAGAATACAAGAGATTGAAGAGAGAATCTCGGGCGCTGAAGATAAACTAGAGGAAATAGATTCACTGACCAAAGAAAAGCTTAAATCCAACAAAGCCTTAACACAAAACATCCAGGAAATGTGGGACACCCTGAAAAGACCAAACCTAAGAACAATAGGCATAGAAGAAGGTGAAGAAGCCCAGCTCAAAGGTGCAGAAAACATATTCAACGAAATCATTGAAGAAAACTTTCTCAATCTGAAGAATTTCATAGGACATTCCTATGAAAGTACAAGAAGCTTAATGAACACCAAATAGACTGGGGGAAAAGGTGCCCTCAACACATTATAATTAAAACATCTAACATACAGAATAAAGAAAGAATATTAAGAGCAGTGAAGGAAAAAGGACAGGTAACATATAAAGGCAGACCTATCAAAATTACCCCTGACTTCTCCATGGAAACTCTGAAAGCCAGAAGGTCCTGGGTAGATGTTCTACAAATACTAAGAGTCCACGGATGCCAGCCCAGGCTACTATACCCAGCAACACTCTCAATCACTATAGACGGAGAAAACAAGACATTCCATGACAAAACTAAATCTCCACAATGCGTATCTACAAAACCAGCCAAACAGAAATTATTGGAAGGAAAACTCCAACCCAAGGAAGTTAACTATACTCACAAAGACATAGGTAATAGATAATTCCACTTTATCAGAACCCCCTCCCCCAAAAGCGGGGCAAATATGCTCACAATACCACTGCCAACAACAAATCTAAAACAAACAAAAATTACTTTCCCTCAACATTAATGGTCTTAACTGGCCTATAAAAAGACACAGGCTAACAGAATGGATATGAAGACATAACCCCATCCTTCTGCATACAAGAAACACATCTAAGCTTCAAAGACAGACACTACCTCAGGGTAAAAGGTTGGGAAAAGATCTTCCAATCAAATGGACCCAAGGTGTAGCTATCCTAATATCTAACAAGTTAGACTTCAAACCAAAATCAATCAAAAGAGATGAAGGTCATTTCATATTCATTATAGGAAAAATCCATCAGTACAAAGTCTCAATTCTGAACATCTATGCCCCAAATACAAATCTCACATAAAACCCCACACACTCATAGTGGGAGACTTCAACACCCCACTCTCAACCACTAAACAGGACCACCAAAAGTTATGTCCCAATTGGGTTTAACAGACATCTATAGAACATTCCATTCCATCCCAAAACAAAAGAACATACCTTCTTCTCAGCCCCATATGGAACCTTCTCTAAAATCAATCATATACTGGGGAAAATAACAAACTTCAACAGATTAAAAAAAAATTGAAATAGCTTCCTATATCTTATCAGACCACCATGCTTTAAATTTGGAATTCAAAAACAACACAAATTGCAGAAACCCTACAAACTCATGGAAACTGAACGATGCACAATTGAACCATCCCTGGGTCAAAGAAGAAATTAGTTAAAGACTTCCTAGAATTCAATGAGAATTAAAACACAACATATCCAAACTTATGGAACACTTTGAAAGCAGTGCTAAGAGGAAAGTTGATTGCATTAAATGTCCATATGAAGAAAATGGAGGATAGTCACATTAGATAATTAACAGCACAACTGAAAGCCCTACAACAAAAAGAAGCAAACTCATCCTGGAGGAGTAGACTCCAGGAAATAATCAATTTGAGGGCTGAAATCAATAAAGTAGAAACTAGGAAAACAATACAAAGAATCAATGTAACAAACAAAGAGTTGGTTCTTCTAGAAAATCAACAAGATTGACAAACCCTTATCCAAACTAACCAAAAAGCAGAGAGAGAACATGCAAATCTAAAAAATCAGAAATTAAGGGGAACATAACAAGAGACACCGAGAAAATCCAGAGACTCCTCAAGTCATACTGAAAGACCTGCAGAGGGTGGACCTTCACGCTCCCACTCAGGAAAGGCGACACCCCAAATCACTCAGGAGAAGCGGTCTTGATGCAAAAGCATGAGATCTTTTATATTCCAAGTGCACTGGGGTCCACAGTCATACACCACACAGGGGTAGAGGACCAAGGATCCTGAGTACAGAATTGAGACAGAATTGAGTAGGGTTACAACAAAGCCTACACATCTTAAACCAATCATCTCATAGCATCCAGAGCCCTCGAGGTGCCGACCAATCAATTTAAACCATCCAAGCCTGTGCTTTACAGATCAATCAGTTTTCTATAGCCCCAGAGGTCTCCCGGTCATAAACAGCAAAGAATGTGATCTTTTGCCGACTTACTGCCAGGGGACAGTGTCTGGAATTTAAGGTGTTTAGTACTTTTAAACTTCTAGCATCCTGGGGTCATTGGAGTTAGGCTGTATTTTTCCATCCTTACATTCCCCACTTCTTCTCTTGTTATAAGTTCTAATCCTAGAACTGGGAAGACTAAAGGGCAGCCTCCTCTTGGCTCGGAAGGCTCTTGTACTGTTGTCTAAGTACTATGATCTGGACCGCACTCGTTTCCTAACAAAAGTAACAATTTTTCTAACAGTAAGCAACAAGATAGGAATAAAAATGAGCAGTTGTAAGAGGCTGTTCCTGGGTCCTATAACCTCGAGTGGTGTGGGGTTGGGCTCAGGGGAAAAGGACATATTCTAGAACGGCCGCAAAGAGAGCCTTTTCACCGAGTCTCAAGTTTTGCTGTGAGGTGACATCTAATGTAGAC
Organism: Phodopus roborovskii; assembly: GCF_943737965.1. Lineage (NCBI taxonomy): Eukaryota > Metazoa > Chordata > Mammalia > Rodentia > Cricetidae > Phodopus > Phodopus roborovskii. The sequence continues at coordinate 14,477,782 of NW_026125391.1, forward strand.
TGAATCTCTAACTTGGAAGTGATGTGGAACTTCCAAGTCACCTTCTGCCAAATAGGACTCCCGGAGCTGCTTCTATGCTCACTGTCTCACCCATTTGAGCACCTTAAGCCTAGCAAACAGAGGCTGGGGAAACAGCACATCAGCACTATGTACAGAGACAATTTCCACCAGTGGACGTCCCCCCACACACCATAGAGCCATTTATAGGGGGTCAGCCCAAAAGGTCCAGGGGTGTTTCTAACCCTGAAAAGCACAAAGGGTAGGAGAGCTATCAGATCATTAATGCCAGTCTCCTCGGCCAATTTAGTGAAGGTCTCTTTAATGGTTTTATTATCCTTTCTACATGAGCTTTGGGGTCTGCATGCACAATATAATTTCAATCAATCTCCAATGTCTTGGCCAGTTACTGACTTACCTAGGCAACAAAAACTGGACCATTGTCTGATCTTACTCCCTTAGGTATTTTAAATCTTTGGAAATTTTTTTTCCAATAATTTTTAAGCACCACGATTGAGGCAACCCCTTTTGTTTATAGATAGCCCCGTGCACATGTGCAGTTGCAAAAGCATACCTGCTGTCCATGTAATGCTTATGGACTTCTGTTTGGCTAGCAGCAAGGTTTGCATAAGGGCTGTGAGCTCAGCTTTTTGTGCTGAGGTTCCTTCCTGTAGGCTGCTGGCCCAGACCGAGCAGGTTTCATCCCTCACCACCGCCCCAGGCCTTTTTTACCTTTTACAACGTAACTGCTCCATCAGTGAACCAGGTCAGCACCTCCCTGGCCAGTGGGATGTCCATAAGATCTTTGCGAACACCAGTGACTCATGACTGCCATCAACTGTTGGTCGAAGAGACTGGGGGCTCTCTTCAGCAAATCTGGGCCTTTTTGGCAGAGGCTCGATAGTCTAGGTCAGACAATTCCAGCAGCAGTGCTTTTGTTCCTTTCAAACAGACCTGTTGGGTGGATCCTGCTAGAAGTAGGTCATCCACATATTGAAGGTTCACCTGGGGGTGTTGGATCCTGAAGCTGGCCAGATCTTTATGAAGGGCCTCATCAAAGATGGTCGGGGAATTTTAAACCCTTGGGACAGTCGGGTCCAGGTGAGCTGCCCAGTTCTGCATGTGTCAGGGTACCTCCATTCAAAGGCAAAAAGCTGTTGGCTGGTAGGATGTAACCTCAGGCAGAAGAAGGCTTCTTTTAGGTCTAATGCAGTGTACCAGCTCTGCTCAGGTGGGAGGGCACTCAGGAGGATATAAGGGTTTGGGACAGTTGGATGTATGTCCTGCGCCCTTTTATTGACCTCTCTCCAGTCCTGCAGCGGCCAATAATCATTGGTTCCAGGCTTTCTATCTGGTAGCAAGGGAGTGCTCCAGGGAGATTGAACAGGAACCAGGACGCCTTGCTGGATCAATCTTTGGATATGGGGTCAAATTCCTTTCCGAGCCTCTCTACTCATGGGGTACTGTTTAACTGATACTGGTGTAGCACTAGCTTTCAGCTGAATAATCTGTGGAGGCACTTGTTTTGCCAGACCCATTCCGGATACTTCAGCCCAAGCTAAGGGAGTGTGGGCCAATCACCAGTCCATATTGGAGTTTCCGGCCCCATCTGAACAGTCGAGGTCAAGCCCCGGCTCCTCGTGGAGTCTGTACTTACCTTCTAGCCTAACAGTGAGGACTTGCAATTGATTTCCCTGTTTATCAGTTACTGGGGGCTGTTCAGAGTCAAAATGAATCTGGGCTCCTGCTTTTGATAGAATGTCTCTTCCTAACAGAGGGTAAGGGCATTCTGGGATAACCAGGAACGAGTGGGATACCCGGCCCACACCAAGGTCCACTGCTCTTCGGGTAGTCCATGAATACTACCATTGCCCTGTGGCACCCGTTACCCAGGATTTTTTGTCTTTTAATTTTCCTAATGGCTGTATCAGCACAGAATGCTCTGCTCTGGTATCCACCAAAAGTTTAAGTGGTTGTCCCTCCATTTTTAAAGTTACCTTGGGCTTGGGGAGGGGGTCCAAACCCAGTCTTCCCTAATCTTCATCTTCCCCCAGGGCTAGCACCTTCGATCCCTTGTTTATCTTCTTGGGGCAGTCCTTTGCCCAATGGCCTCTCTCTTTACAATATGCACATTGGTCCTTGTCAAGTGAGGTCCTGTTGCCCAGGTTGCCAGACTGTCTAGGGCCTGCTCTAAATTTTCTAATTTCTTTCTCTCTCTCTCTCTCTCTACTATTTTTTTTTCAACCACTGCAGCCAAGATTTTAGTCCAATTTTTTTTTCCTGACTTCTGTCATGCCTGTCCTCTCTCTCTTTCTTTTCCTTCTCTTTTCTATGTCTCCCTTTTGTAATACATATTCTCTGCTTCTTTCACTAAATCACATAACTCAGCTTCCTGTAACCCTTCCAGTCTCTGGAGTTTCTTTCTAATATCTAGGGCCCGATTGCCCTATGAAGGCCAGAGCCATTGAAGCTCTCTGGGCTTCTGATGTAGGGTCAAAAGGAGGGCTCTCTTTACCTTAGCCAAATTGGTGGGCCATCTCACAGCACCTCGGAGACCCACCACCAGAGCCTGGTGACAGATTTTCAAGCTTTCCCTACCTTGAGCAGCGTTGAAGTCCCAACTGGGATGAGCCAAGGGAATCCCAAGTCAATAGTATTCTCTCCCATTCCTTGGTTGTGAAGAGCGTCTGCAGCAGCTGTTGACTGTTGAGAAAACATGAGAGACTCCACCAACCCCATGAGGTGTTGGAGATCCTCTGAGAAAGGGGGGGTAAGTTTTCCAATTACAAAGATCTGAGGGGGGGCCAGTACTGGAGGCTGCAATCTGGCCATCCAACTTTGGGGGCCAAACATGCACAGTGGCAGGGTCATAACCCATCTGTCCATTCCGGTGTGGCTCTGCCTCTGCTACCCTGGCCCATGGCCACTCCGCTGAAGCTCAGCCTTGGTGGCGGCGGCAGTGGCAGCAGTGGCACACTCCAGGGGGTGGGGGACGTGTGTGCTCACAGTCTCATCCAAAGATGGACCTGACCGCTCTCTGGCAGCGGGTCAGGATGAGAGAGAGCCAGGTACTAAAAAAAAAAAAAAAAAAAAAAAAAAAAAAAATAGTTGCCTTAACAGCTTGGATAGTATCAGAATGAAACACCATCCAACACTGAATGTCCACCAACTCAGGCACAAAAAGTCTGCCAGAATCTCCCTAACCTCAACTGACGAATTATGGGCCCGAGACTTAACTTCAGTTTAGTGGTCAAGAGTCAAACTAAGGGGAGTCGTTCGTCACAGTCAGTCCTATGATAAAACTACAGACCAAGACACCAAAGACACACAGAATGAAAACGCACAAAACAGAAACTAACAGATCCAGACACAGGCAACCCGTCCAAGTCTTCTACCATCAGGCAAAAGAATCAAACGGCCGCGGAGAAAGCTTCCGCTTCAACAACAGACTCGGTCTCACTGACTTACAGAAGGAAGCTAACAACTGGGCATCCCCAGGCCTCCTATACCCCACTGGGGGTTTCCCCAGGGCAACAGCTTGTGACCCTCCTAGCACATCTGCTGATCACAGTCCCCTGGTCCTTATGGCCCAAGAGGACAGCTGCAAACCAAAACCGAAAACGCACGTTCCAGAAAACAGATACTCAGAACAGAGATGCCGGCCGACACACAAACATACACACACATCAGAGAGGATCCCCGTACCTCCAAGTCGGTTCTCGGGTGAGAGGGGTGATCATGGTTTCCCGGCCAACACACCAAATGAAAGACCTACAGAGCCTGGACCTTCACCCTCCCACTCAGGAAAGGCAACACCCCAAATCACTCATGAGAAGCGGTCTTGTTGTAAAAGCATGAGGTCTTTTATATTTCAAGTGCACTTTGATAGGTAGGATAAACATAGTAAACACGGCAATCTTGCCAAAAAAGCAATCTACAGGTCCAATGCAATCCCCATCAAAACCCAGCACAATTCTTCATAGACCTTGAAAGGACAATACTCAACTTTATATGTGTAGGACCTTGCATGGACCCCCCCCCCCCCAGGCACCTTGAGCAAACCTGAAGCTGTTGGCTGGAACTCTTTGCCCCAAGGCTCTTGTTGGTACTCTTCCCGTGACAACACATACCTCATGACAACACACCTTGTGACAACACACACCTCGTGGGGAGGAGCTAAGCCTAAAATTCCTGTAATTTTCCACTGTGCTGTAAGTCAGTATTTAAGCCCATTCTTTCCCCTCAATAAAGGGCATTGGCATTTGGTGTTCTGACATTTCCATTGAACAAATGGCCTGTTGTCTTGCCTTTATTTCAATCTCTAGGACTTCGCCTGATTTGTGGAACAGATCGTGGCGTGGGCGCTACAAGTGGAGGTCCCACCAAGATCAGGAAAGAAAGGATCACCTAAGAGATCACCCTCGAAGGCCGGCCAGCAAAATAAGTGAATAAGGGTGTATTGAAGGTGGGTGTATTGAAGGGGCCACTAACTCTAAGGAAATGCTCAGTGGGCAATTAGTGGCTCTATTGAAAAGACAGGGTACCGCGATTAAAACAAGACAGTTAAAGAATTTGTTGCCATAAAGTAAAAGAAAAAATGGCAGAGATGAATAGGACTTTTGAGGAAGTAAAAGATTTAGAATCTGTACAATCTATCAGGGAACAAGAAGGGATCCCAACTAGGAGATGATAGTCCTACTGTAACAGATGAGGAGGATACTTTGGAATCAGAAACTGAAGCTGATGAGCGCATATGCCATCCGCCACGGCACAACTCCTTTTGTGATTCTGATTCCTTTAGTAGAGTCTCTACACCAGGGTTAGAGGAAGAGGTCAAAGATTTAATAACCAAGGTAGAAGTGTTAGAAAAGGAAAGACAAGTGTTTCCAGTGATTGAGACAGTAGATCCTCAGGATAACAGGTTTAGGGAGCACAGCCCATTAAATTTTAAGGACATTAAACAGCTTAAAGAGGCTGTCACTGCTTATGGGCCCCATGTTCCTTTTACTCAGACAATTTTTGAGTCCTTCGCAGCGTTAAATTGCACCCCTAGTGATTGGATGCAGATCTGTTGAGCCACGCTGAGTGGGGGGGGGGGGTGACTATTTACTCTGGAGAGGCGAATTTCAAGAATTTTGCAAGGAAACCATGCAAAGTAATGCTGCTGCCAGATTTCATGCTAGGAATTTAGATATGCTCACAGGCACTGGGCAATATGCTACCCTTGCAGCTCAAATTTTTTTGACCCAGCGGTCTATGCACAAATTGCTGCTGCTGCTACTAGAGCTTGGAAAGCCCTGCCTAATAAGGCTGCAGGAGATCAACTATCTAAGGTATTGCAGGGACCATCTGAACCCTGTTCAGAATTTTCAGACCGCCTCCTACAGCTGGCAGGTCACATTTTTGGTGATGTTGAAAATGCCATGCCCATAGTTAAACAATTGACATTCGAAAATGCAAACAAATATTGTAAAGAGGCTTTACGTCCCCATAAGTCTTAATGACTACATATGCATATGCCGCGACATAGATGGTCATCACATTATGGGCTAGGTTATAGCTTCAGTTATGAAAAGAGGTGGGAACAATGGAAGAGTCAGGCCAAAGACTTGTTTTGGATGTGGACAATCAGGACATTTCAAAAGGAACTGCCCCCAGAGTGTGGCAACGCAATTTAGTCCTAGGCCAGGGCTTTGCCCATGTTGCAGTAAGGGTCAGTATTGGAGCAAGGCATGTAGGTCAAAAACAAATGCCCTTGGTAATCCTTTACCAGCTCAAGGAAACTGGAAGCAGGTCCAGCCTTGGGCCCCTCAAGCCCAGGTCAATGGATACACCTGTAACCCGCCCAATACAGATGATTCCCTCAGAGAAACCCCTTTATGTCCAGGACCTTATCAGAGGTACCCCAGGAAGCGCAGGATTGGACCTCTGTTCTGCCACCCGAGCAATATTAACACCACAGATGGGCACTCAAGCCTTAAGCACAGGAGTCTTTGGGCCTCTTCCCCCAGGAGCAATAGGATTATCGTTAGGACACAGTAGTGCCTTGTTGAAAGGAATTAGAGTTATTCCAGGAGTAGTAGATTCAGACTTTCAAGGAGAAATAAAAATCATGGTTAGGGCAGAAATGGGGTTATTAATGATACCACAGGGTGCTCAGATAACACAATTGGTTCTTCTCCCTATGTTCAAAACCAACAATCCCTTTTTAAAGGAAATCAGGGGATCTGCTGGTTTTTGGGTCCACAGGCTCCAGGGGTGCCTTTTGGGTATCAAGTCTTGAACAGCGCCCCATGCTCACCCTTAGCGTACAACGTAGACAATTTTCTGGAATTGGGAACACTGGAACTGACTCCTCAGTAATAGGAAGAAGGAAAAAAAAAAAAAAAAAAAAAAACATTGGCCACAAGCATGGCCTCTTCAGCCGGCCTCCACTCATCCACTCATTTACAAGGAGTGGGAACTGCTGTAGCTCCAGAATGTAGTACTCAGTTTCTTAAATGGTCAGATGATGAAGGACATAAAGGTCTTTTTCAGCCTTTTGTGTTAAGTCATATCCCTGTTAATCTTTGGAGAAGAGATGTGCTTCCAGCCATGGGAGTGGTCCTTACTACTGAGCCTGTTAAAAATATGCTGGCTGGCCAAGGTTATGTACAAGGAAAAGTACTGGGTAAATTTCTACAAGGTGACCCTCAGTCTGTTGTATCTAAAAATTTAATTATCAAAAGAGCCAGAGATCGTTCTGGGCTGGGAAATTTTCCCTGGGGCTATTGCTGTGCAGCCTGTTCCCATTCCTATTATCTGGAAAACTGATAACCCAGTATGGGTGGAGCAATGGCCCTTATCTATTGAGAAATTACAGGCTGCACATCAACTTGTACAGGAACAATTAGAGGTAGGACATATGGTTCCTTCCACTTCCCCATGGAATACTCCAATCTTTGTTATAAAGAAAAAATATGGAAAATGGAGACTCCTACAAGATCTCCGAGCTGTTAAAGATTATATGAAAATTATGGAAGCCACACAACCTGGCCTACCTTCCCCTGTAGGTATTCCTCAAGGCTATTGTTTATTAGTTATAGACCTAAAAGACTGCTTTTTTAAACATTCCCTTTCATCCTCAGGATAGCGAGCGATTTGCATTTAGCATTCCTTCTATTAATTTTAAAGAGCCTTATAAGAGATATCAATGGGTGGTGTTGCCTCAAGGAATGGCCAATAGTCTCACTATTTGTCAAATTTATGTATCTTTGGCCATTGCCCCCATTAGAGAGAAATTTCTATCCCTGTATATTATACATTATATGAATGATATTCTTTTAGCTGGCCCAGATCCTAAGGAAGTAAATGAGGCTTTGGGGGAATTGCAACATAATCTTCAACTAGCTGATTTAAGAATAGCCCCAGAAAAGGTGCAACAAAAATTTTCCTATCAATACCTGGGTCATCAATTGTTATATTCTGGTATCTGTCCTCAAAAGATTATTTTAAGGCTGGATAAACTGACCATCCTTAACGATTTTCAAAAATTATTGGGAGATATAAATTGGGTTCGATCTAGTTTGGCCCTAACCACTGGGCAGCTTAGACCATTATTTGATACTTTACAAGGATATTCTGATCCCACTTCTCCGCACACCTTAACGCCTGCTGCACAAGAATGCATACAGCTTGTGCAAAAATGCCTCCAATCTTCACATTTAAATTATATTGACTATTCTCAGAACTTGATGTTATTCGTTTTTACTTCAGCATATTCCCCTACCGCGGTGTTTTGGCAAACTGGTCCTATATTGTGGGTGCATGAATATGCATCCCCAGGAAAGACAGTTAGATTTTATCCCCAGGCAATGCTTTGTATTATTCAAAAGGCATACAAAATGAGTCTTCAAGTTTTTTGGCAAGATGCCAGATGTAATTGTTACTCCCTATACTCAACAACAGATACAATGGCTTCAACAGTTTGATGAGGATTGGGTACATTTCTTGTGTCCAAACCCTGCCACTTTGATAGTCATTTTCCTTCCAGTAAGTTAGCTTATTTTTTTAAAAAAAATCACCCTGTGCGTTTCCCCAAGATTATTTCCCAAAATCCTTTGAAGGGGGCCCGCAATGTATTTACAGATGGCTCTTCAAATGGTTGTGCAATAGTTGTTTCCTTTCCCATTATTAAATGCTCTATACTTAAAGTGAAGTCTGCACAATTTGCAGAACTAGCTGCAGTACAATTAGCCCATCAATATTTTTCTGATGAGCCATTTAACTTATACACTGACAGTAAATATGTGTATCATATATTGGCTCCCTTGGAAACTGCTGCTTATATAAATCGAGTCTCTTGTGTACAAGAACATTTACTAGCCATACAAAGCCTACTATGGAGGCTCATCCAATTTTTATAGGACATCTCCAAGCGCATTTTGATTTGCCTGGCCCTTTAAGTGAAGGAAATGCCGTTGCTGACTTTAATACTAAAAAAAAAATAGTGCCATCATGATGATGAGAGAGTCTGGTTATGAAGCAGCCTGCAAAGCTCAAACAACCATCCCTTTAATGCAGGGTCACTTAAATTCCATTTTAAAATTACTAGAGATCAAGCTATTAATATAGTAAGAATTGTCCCTTATGTGCAGAGTTCTTACCTGTTCCACACCTTGGAGTTAACCCCCCAGGGTGTCACGCCTAATGATATCTGGCAGATGGATGTCACCATGTTTCTTCCTTTGGCCGACTATAATTTGTTCATGTACCTGTGGATACCCATTCTCATCTCATATTTGCCTCTGCCCATACTGGAGAAAGGCTCAAGGATGGTAAGAGCCATTGTTTACAAGCCTTTGCTTATATGGGAATGCCCAGACAATTAAAAACTGATAATGGCCCTGCTTATACTAGTCAGGGTTTTAACTCTTTTTGAAAAAAAAAATTTTTTTTATCTCACATAAGACGGGCATCCCTTATAATCCTCAGGGTCAGGCTATGATGGAGCATGCACATCGCACAATTAAAGCTTATCTTCATAAAACAAAAGGGGGGAGTTTACGGGATCTTCTCATAATCACCTTTCTCTTGTCCTTTATATTTTAAATTTTTTAACTATTGATGGTGCTGCTCGATCTGCGGCTGACAGGCATTGGCGTCCTCGGTCATCTGACTATGGCTCAGTTATGTGGAAGAATGTCACTACTGGAAAATTGTGCGGCCCAAACCCAGTTCTAGTATGGTCCTGAGGGTCAATTTGTGTCTTTCCACAAGACGCAGATAACCCTGTTTGCATGCCTGAGCATCTGATTTGCCATATGTGGAGGGACCGTGATTGTAACAGCCAGAAAGAAGGTCTGATGGATCTTCAAGAATCTACCTATTCTGATGCCTGTAGGTCAGAGTAGCCATATGTGGCCCTTTTTCCTGACCACTAATTATAGTTTGGATCAAGCATCTATAAATTTACACTTTGATCTAAAGGATAAGAATCACCTTCATCTCAGGCACTTGTACTCTGGTTCCCTTCTTTTTGTTGTAACCAATGCTACTAATTTTGGAGAACGTTTCAATTGTTCTCAGCAGGTCTGCCAACTGGTTAGCTTCTTCTGGACATATGAAGTAACAGCTGTCGTGGGCCATGTACCCCAGGTGTGCAGCAGAGAGGAAAGGAGATTTCGGGATCACGGCTGCCAGTGCTGCCTCCACCACTGAAGCAACAGTTTCTAGGACAGCCCTCTCCCAATCTGTAAATACTGCAAGCACAGTGGGTCAACTATCAGGTGATTTGGCTGAAGCATTAACTACCCAAAACACACTTGACTATCTAGTACAAATTAGCATTTTTAAACTAAATTCACAAAGTAACCTCCTATAGGAACACTTGAATTTTTGTGAGAAGCTCATATGGCTTCTTGTTCTCTGTCTTTCACACATATCTGTGTTAATGCATCATTTTTCTCCAGAAATCCTTGAGTGATCAGTTTTTAAGTTATATACATGCTTTAGCCATCAGATCATTAACATCAATGAAACCTGAGTGCCACTTGCCAATGCAAAAGACCTTTTACAAGGACTTCAACTCGCTGGCAGATTAATGGGGTTTGTAGCCCTTGCACTTGGTGCTACTTTGCCACAGCATTAGACAGGCCCAGGCCAACTTTCAAACAAGACAGATACTGTCTTTGGCTCAAGAGAAAATGCCTCTGCCACATGTGGCTGACAAACTATTCACCAGTGACAGGTAAGGCAGAGTGGGCAAATATCCAACTTAAGACAGGAAAGTTATGGGCCTGGGTGACCTCTCCAATGGTGGGTAAGGAATTATGCTGAAGTCCTCTGCCACTTAAGGCAGGTGTTAGTTTATATTAAAAGAAAGTGGGACCTGTAGGACCCTGCATGGACCCCCCCCCCCCCCGAGGCACCTTGAGTAAGCCTGAAGCTGTTGGCTGGAACTCCTTGCTCCAAGGCTGTTGTTGGTACTCTTCCCGTTATGATGACACACACCTCATGACAACACACCTCGTGACAACACACACCACGTGGGGAGGAGCTAAGCCTAAAATTCCTGTAATTTTTCACTGTGCTGTAAGTCAGTATTTAAGCTTGTTCTTTCCCCTCAATAAAGGGCATTTGGCATTTGGCGTTCCGACATTGCCATTGAACGAATGGCCCACTGTCTTGCCTTTATTTCAATCTCTAGGCCTTTGCCCTATTCGTGGAACAAATTGTAGCACGGGCGCTACATATATGGAAAAACAAGAGACCCAGGATAGCCAAAACAACCCTTACAATAAAGGAACTTCAGGAGATATCACCATCCCTGACTTTAAGCTCTACTATAGAGCATTAGTCCTGAAAACAGTCTAGTATTGGCACAAAAATAGACAAGTAGATCAATGGAATCAAATCAAAAATCCAGATATTAACCCACACACCTACAAACACCTGATTGTTGGCAAAACAGCTAAAATTATACAATGGAAGGAGGAAAGCATCTTCAACAAATGGTGCTGGCACAAATGGATGATGGTGTGTAGAAGATTGCAGATAGACCTATGTCTATCACCATGCACAAAACTCAAGTCCAAATGGATCAAAGACCTCAACATAAATCCAGCCACACTGAACCTCTTAGAAGAGAAATTGGGAGGTACCCTTGAACAAATTGGTACAGGAGACTGCTTCCTGAACACCACCAGTAGCACAGAAACTGAGATCTACAATTAGTGAATGGGACCTCCTGAAACTTAGAAGCTTCTGTAAGGCAAAGGACACAGTCGACAAAACCAAACAGCAGCCCACAGACTGGTAAAGATCTTCACCTCCCCACATCTGACAGAGGGCTGATCTCCAAAATATATAAAGAACTCAAGAAACTAGTCACCAAACACCAAATAATCCAATTAAAAAGTGGGGTACAGAACTGAATAGAGAATTTTCAATAGAGGACTCCAAAATAGCTGAAAGACACTTAAGAAAGTTCTCAACATCCTTACATCATGGAAATGCAATAAAAGCAACTCTGAGATATTCTAGTCAGAATGGCTAAAACCAGAAACACCAATGACAGTTTATGCTGGAGAGGATGTGGACAAAGGTGAACACTCCTCCACTGCTGGTGCGAGTGCAAACTTGAACAGCCATTTTGGAGATTAGTATGGCGGTTCCTCAGGAAAATGGGAATCAGTCTACCACAGGACCCAGCAATCCCCCTCTTAGGCATATACCTAAATGATCCACATCCATGCAACAAAGACATCTGTTCAACTATGTTCATGGCAGCATTATTTGTAATAGCTGGAAGCAACTTAGATGCCCCTCAAGTGAAGAATGGCTAAAGAAGATGTGTACATTTACACAATGGAATACTACTCAGTGGGAGAAAAAAAAAAAAACAAAAAACAAAAAAGAATGGAATCGTGAAATTTGCAGGCAAATGGATGGAACTAGAAGAAACCATCCTGAATGAGGTAACCCAGTCACAAAAAGAGGAACACGGTATGTATTCACTCATATACGGATTTTAGACATAGAACAAAGGATCGCCAGCCTACAATTCACACCTCTAGAGAAGCTAGGATACAAGGAGGTCCCTAAGAAAGTCATACAAGGTCCCCCACAGAAGGTGAAAGGGACAAGATCTCCTGAGCATATTGGGATGGGGGGGCAGTGAATGGAGAGGGAGGTAGGAGAAAGAGAAGGGGAGAAGGTGGGGGGGGGAGAACATGAGGGACCAGGAAAATTGAGTCTGGGGATGAATAGAATAGAGCAAGGAAAGAGATACCATAATAGAGGGAGCCATTATGGGTTTGAAGAGAAAACTGACAATGTCCAGAGACCTACAAGGATGACCCCAACTAACAATCTGAGCAGTAGTGGAGAGGCTACCTTAAATGCCCTTCTCTGATAATGAGATTAATGACAAATTTATAGGCCATCATAGAGCCCTCATCTAGTAGCTCATGGAAACAGAAGCAGACACCCATGGCTAAATACTGACACAAACACCCAGAGTCCAATTGCAGAGAGGGAGGAGTGATGAGCAAAAGGGTCAAGAACAGGCTGGAGAAATCCACAGACACAGATCTGAACAAGAGGAAGGTCATGGACCCCAGACTGATAGCTGGGAAACCAGCATTGGACCGACTCAGACCCCCTGAATATGTGTCTCAGTTAGAAGGCCTGGGCAGTCTAAGGGACCTCAGACAGTGGAACCAGGATGTATCCCTGGTGCACGGAAGGACTTTGGGGGCACATTCCCCATGGGGGGGATACTCCCTTAGCCTAGAGGCAGGAGGGAGGCCTAGTCCCTAATCCAAATGATGTGGCAGATTTTGATGATCCCTCCTGGAAGGCATCATCCTCCCTCTGGAGTGGGTGGGGAATGGGATAGGGAGGGGAGGGAACTGGGATCGATATGTAAAATAATAAAAAAACAATATTTAAAAAAAAAGGAGAAAGAGGTGGAGAATGGCTCTCAGCTTCCTACCTTGGGATCCTTAGACTACAAACAGAAGGGAGGAGTTGACAGAGTGGAAACAGGTGTCTGGTTTGGCCCCCAAGCTTGTTTCTGTGCTCTCTCAGTGGGTGAGGACACTCCCAAAGCTTTTCTTGTCATTTATTTTCTCTCCACATAACTTTGTGAAGCTCTGGTCTCTGGAGCTCACCAGTGATGAACTCAATACCTCACCTGCTGTGGATATTCATGTTCTAGAATGCTTAGCGACTGTTTCACACACAACAGCTCTACAAACAACTGCAGCACATTTGTGTTGCTGGAATTTTCTTTCCAGCCTGCTGCTCCCACAGCCCCTTCAGCCCCAAATAAACACCCAAAGACTTATATTCATTATGGAACTGTTGGCTTTTTACTGGCTACTTCTCTCTTAATTATTGACCCACAACTATTAATTTGTGCATTTTCACATGGTCTTGGCTTACTGGAGAATGCCTGAACCTGTTACTCCTTTGGTGGCTACATGGCATTTCCTCACAGTACCTCTCTGCCTACCTTTCCCAAAATTCTCCTTGTCTCCTACTCCTGCCTATCTTCCTGCCTCTATTGGTCAAAGAGTGTTTTATTCATCAATCAATGAGAGAAACATATATACACAAGGACATCCCCCGCCACATTTGGATGTGCAGTAAGTATCCAGCAGGGACCGAGAAGCCAGTGTGTTTTGTGGTATGCACCTGCTTCACATGGCTTGGTGAGTGTCTGTGAGCAGAAGGGTAAACTCACCACCAAGGCAGAGCTCTTCCTTCACCACGTAGCAGCTGTTGTATTCATCTTCCTCCTCCCAATTTCTATCCACAATCAGTTTGTCTCAGGTTCTTCTCAGACTTTGCCTATAAGACTGTTGCCTGTAACCTCCAGCAAGGAGAATGTTACCCTCGTCCCCCAAGTGCCTTAATGCACTGCTCTCATTTCCCGCAACAGCTCTCCAGACTAGCCATTTTCTTGCATTTTCTTCCTCAGAACCTGCCCTCCTTCTCAGACTATCACAAACATTAAGCATTGGTTCCCTGAGCTTTCCATCCCTTAATTTCTCCCTCTAAGTGCCAGTCTGGTTTAATAGGCTTGTCTAATTGTGGTTATACTGGTTAGTTGGTGTTTTTCAACTTGACACAAGGGTCATCTGGTAAGAAGGAACTTCAGCTGAGAAAATTTATCAGATTTGTCTGTAGGCATGTCTGTGGGCGTTTTCTTAATAAATGGTTGATATAAGAGGACCCAGCCTCCAATGGGCAGTGCCATCCCTGGGTGGAAGGTCCTGGGGTATATAAAAAAGCAACCTGACCAAGCCATGGGGAGTGAGCTAGTATGTGGCATCCCTCCATAGTCCTTGCTTCTGTTCTTGCCTCCATGTTTCTGCCTTGAGTTCCTGCCCTGACTTCCCTCCATGATGCTCCATGACCTGGAAGCTGTAAGATGAAATGACTCCTTTTCTCTCCCAAGTTTTTGTCATGCTGTGTTGTCATACTTTTTACCACAGCAATAGAAACCAAACTAGGTCACTGGTCTTCTTTGCCTGAGTTGGTGAGCTTATGTATGAAGAGTGATTCTAGCTCACTAACAAATCATAAAAGTAGATGAGATATGCTTTATGCACCATATAAGATTATCAAAGATTCAAAAGACAAGATCTTGGAAAACATAACATTGCTCCATTTTCATACACTATTGGTGACTGACTTTTCTAAAGAACAGTTTGACATCAATGTCTTTACCACCATGTAAATTACCCAGCAATTAAATGTTTCCTCATTTATACTAGCAAGATATTTTCTCTGTTATAAAAAATTATAAAGATATAATGGCATACTGATAGTGGAAGGCAGACTGTCTAAAAATTATGATAAAATATATAGTATTATGCAAACATTAAGAGGACTAGATATGAACTTATGTATATGGAAAGATTTCTATCATGTTGCTAGGTAAAAAGAAATCAAGGCATAGAACATCATCATACAGTTATTCCACTGGCATGAAATTATTATGAAATTATTATAGTCACATGTATTTATGCAAACATTTATCCACTGAAAGAGATATAGAAGGTATTTACCAAAATGTTCTTTACAAATGTGATTTGTAAAAAAATTAAACACAATGTTGTAAAAAGCATTAGGAAAAAAATAGAGGAGCAGATATGTAAAAGCATGTCTTAGGTATATGAGACTAAGCCACTGAAATCAAATAGAGCCAGAAGGACTAAACCTTTGAGATTGCTATGTAGGAAAAAAAAAATACCATCAGCATCATTGAAAGGCAAATGAAAACCAGGAAAAATATTTACTAAGACACAAAAGAGAGGTTTACTATTACTATACAAAGAGCACTTGGAAAAGAATTAAAGAAAAACAAACCAAAATTGATGGATAGACAACAAAAAAGCCAGTTCACAAAGGACAGGCAATAAATGGTCAGAAATACACAAACTCCTATCAAATCATTAACCCACGAAACACCTACAGTTTCAAGTGGAGAGCTACATCAAGAGTCCTGTAATTCCTAAGATAAGCCTGCTGCTTTGTTGTTATTTCCCATCTTACAGACAGGAAAGTTGAAGTCCAAACAGTCACCTTACTTGCTGTCACAAGTAAGAGACAGTGCTTTGCTTTTTGAGTCATGATCTCTATATATCGCTTGACTGGCTTAGGGCTTGCTATGTAGGCCACACCAGCTTCAAAAGCACAGAGATCCACCTGCTTCTGCCTCTCAAGATTGATTACAGGCATGTGCCACCATACCCAGTGTAAGGATTCAGGCATTATGATGGTCTGCCCCCTGTCACCTGGCAGAATGCACTCAGACAGTATCCTGGTCAGCCTAGGGTTCTGTGGCTGCTACATCACAAAATAGTCTGCACACAAGTGCAAAGGACCTTTAAGAGAAAAACTCCATCCACTTCGGCCCTCTTTTGCCGCTGTTCTTCTGAAGGGGCAGCCAGGAATTTTCCTGTCTCTCCCTTCCTCTCTCTCTCTTTCTCTTCTTCCTCGTTCTCTTACCTTCCCTTTCTAATAAAACTTCTCATTTGAGCTCTGTCTGCCTGGCATGTTTGCCCCTGCTGCAGTTACCCTCACAGAATATTATAACACCCAGCTCTTCTGTGTTTCATTGATCTTGTCTTCCAAATATCTTACCTCTCTTTCTATAATTATCCCTCTGATTGTTTTCATTCAGTTACTTTATCAAGTTAGAAAGCTTCTGGTTGCTCTCCGAAAGTAGGCTTTTGTCTGCTGTACCCCCCAGAGCACAGAATAGTATGAGGTATAGAATACTTAGTAAATTCATACTGAATTAATAATGATAGAGCTGACTAGGTGGTTCAGAAGGCAAAGGCCTGTGTGGTGCAAGCCTGTGCTCTGAGTTCAATCCTTGGAAGCCACATAAAGGTATTAGGAGAGAATGAACTCCACAAGATTGCCCTCTGATCACACTGTGCATTCATATACACACAATAAAAAAAATAAGATAAAAATGATGGAATTAAGTATCATTCATCTTTAGTTTTCCAGAATTTTCCCCTAATCTTCACTGTCCCTTTTCAATCCCTCTTTCCCCCCATTCCTTCATATTTTGTTTCCAAGAATAACAAATCGAATCAGATTCATTTTAAACTGTTCTGAATGGAAAGCAGGAAGAGATTCTGGTAACATCAGATGAGTTATCTCTCTCTCCTTTGTTAGCCTTTTATTTAACTGAAATGTACACAGGAGCCAGAAGAAGGTCAGAGATTATAAGTCACATAAGACCAAGCATAATGTGGTTCAGTATTTATTGAAGAGTTTATATGTTCTTAAAATAGGATCAATAAACACTCATCCCCAAAGGATTGTTGTTATTCTCCTATTACACATACCTAAACACACAAACTTATGAGAAAACACAACCATATTTAAAAGGGGTATGATTCCTGAATTTTTTTCTTCTGAAGAGCATTTTTTAAAAAAATTACAAATGTATGAGTTTTGCCCAAAGAAAAGTCAAACGTGAGTTTGTCTTAGGATATAGAGAACAAACTGACAGCCCTTGGGCCAGCCCTTGTCCATACAGTTGCTTTGCCAAAAAAATCTTCTCGAAAATTCTTTTAAAACTGTTTTCAACAGGAGAAATCAGCAGGAGCTAAGGAAATCATGTCCCATTGAGACAGAGTTGTTGCCCTTGGGAATCTGGCCCTGGCCAGATCCCACAAGGCTATTTCCCTACAATCAGCTCCTCCCTTCCCTTTTAGCCATCACTTGCTTCGTCCCTGAAAATCTGCAAATGTGGCATAGCTCCAGTTGTCTGATGCAAAAGCAAAGAGTCTTTTATTGTAACGAGTTAACTGTGTTAACTCAGTTCCTCTTTCCTTCCCACACAGTGAGTAGATCAAAAAGGACCCTGAGGGTGGAGAGGGCAGGGAATTTATTAGGGCCAAGCAAAGGTGGTTTCTGGGGTCCACAACAGTCTCAGGATTGGTGCACTTCTGGGCTAGGACAACCTATCCTGTGTTGATTGATTGGTCTACTGGTTGCTATGACCTATAGGCTCTCCGGGGCAGTTGCTATGCTCTGTATGTCATTGCTACTGTAAAAACCACATCCAAAGGCCTCCAGCTAACTTCTGATTGGTTCCTTGCCATGTGGAGGGTATCTGGCTTCCTAGTGACTGGGGCAGGCCAGGCAAGGTCAGAACATGTGCTGGGTCAGAGGCCTAAATCGCTGGATCTTTCCTGCAGCCTTTCATGGCTTCTAAAGCAGGGGGCTGGGTGAGGGTCTGGTCCCCTCACAGTAAACAAACAAAAAAACCTGCTCCCTTAATCCTTCATTAAAGTCTTCATGTTCTTCTGTAATGTAGTACCATGCACAGTTGAGAATGCACAGTGAAAATTTAAATAAAAATTTGAGGTTATGTATATTCAAATAAATGAAAAACTTTATTATAGAACAAGGGCAAGGAAATTAAAATTATAGACAAACAATTCAAAGAATTGTTAGATTTAACCTAAATAAATAAGTGGAAGTATTTATAAAGCAAAATCATATGTTTATTGAATTCATTAGGCAAATCCTGCTCACACTTAACAAGGTAAGAAAATTTAATGCAATTTAGGACATAAATGATAAGTCAAAAATACCTTCACGGGTGCCTAGTAGACTTCTGGACATGGCTGGGTGCTGTAGTTTGGATCTGCTCTGCTTCCCGAAGGCTTAGTCTCCAGGTTGGAACTATGTCTGAATGTGGAAATGGAGACGTGGGAACCAGTAGAAAGGCTCTTTGGAGGGAAGAATGGGCCCAGATCCCTCCTCTTCCTCTCTTTTGTGTCACAGTCATGAGGTGAATGGTTTCACTTTGCTAAAAACCATGAAGTGCTGCCTCCACCCCCACCCCCAGCCCCACCAGCAGAGGCCTGAAACCCTGATATGCCGCTCCTACCAATAGTTTCCCAATCATGGACAGGAACTTCCAAATCTGTGAGCCAGAACATAGTTTTTATACCCTGATTAACTCAGACATTTAGCACAGTAAAAGCTAGTTAGTGCATCCATGACAAAACACTTCTCTCCGTTGATGCCTTCATACCACATCTTTGCTAAACAAAACCAAAAACAAACAAACAAACAGTACTTCCTACATCTTTGCTGAATTCACTGGCTCTAGAGACACAGATATCTTCAGTACTCTGAGAGGAAGTCTTTATGATCGCAAAAAGGTTTCAGAGTAAATCCTAGTAAAAATAGTGTTAAAATAATGCAAAAGAACTTTCAGTTATCCCTGTCCCTTTTGTCCCACAAGTTGAGCTGTAACTGCCTGAAGATGTATGGGTAATGTACTTTATGTAGAAGGAGGCACTGGTGAAGACTGGGCCTTGAAATGGCCTTAGAGGCTATGGGAGTCTTAGAAACCACTTTATGTATTTACTGCCTTATCCACAGTGGAATCTGAGCTCCCATTTTGTAATAGTTTTGCTTTTTAAAAGTGAGACAGGTAGGACACACCTAACCTTCCCTAGAATGTCTGGCCGAGGATGGAGCACAATTGATAACGGTAATGATAAGTTTGTTGTAAATTGTTAAAGGCAGAATTCTTGTAACTAGCCTGTAACTTCTATTTTTCCTTCAAATAAACGAAGTTGTGGGTGGGCTGGGCAGATCTGACTCTGACTGACAGTTGCTGGATCCTTCCTTTACACCCAGCTGTTATGACAGTGAAGGTAGTAGCTATTGTTTAGGTGACAAGCTGGGATCTCATGGGAGCCTTGAGAAAACTGTCTTCCAGCTACAGAAGCACAGTAACCTTGGCTGCAGGGGTTATGCCTCCTGCTTCAGTGCACCTTGTAGTCGTGACCACTCTAGACACTCACCTTCATTACCTTAAGAAGACCTCACTGCTAACAAGATAAGCCTTGGTAAACTTGCTCATCCTGAAGCATCTCTCATTCAGGTGAAGGAGGTAGGAGTATTAGGTGACTCAGTGGCAAGTTTGTGCTATAACAACAGTCTAGATTGATGGTGATACAGAGTGAATGGAAAGAAGGAAGGAGCCATGAGCATAGGACATATGTCTTCAGGTTGCTAGGAACCTTAGCACCATTAAGTACCAGCTTATAAATACCCCAGAAGACACCTACTGATCTGACTGCTCCCAAGAAATGTTAATAGTTCTACTTCTATAGTTAAAGATACTACAACCCCATCTCCAATAAACACACACATATATATTACATATGTGTACATATATGTAATATATATAAATATATATATAAATGCATATAATCAACACATTCAAAATACTGTTACAGGATGAAAGCACTTGAAGGGTAGAAAGGAAATGCCCCCATTTTGAGGAAGGATAT
This sequence comes from Phodopus roborovskii, assembly GCF_943737965.1. NCBI lineage: Eukaryota > Metazoa > Chordata > Mammalia > Rodentia > Cricetidae > Phodopus > Phodopus roborovskii. Next base: position 14,497,611 of record NW_026125391.1, read on the forward strand.
TACTGTGTAGACTAGGCTAGTCTTAGACTTGTGGTATTACTGTGTAGCCAGGCTGACTTTTGACCTGTGAGCCTCCAGACTGCTAGGATTACAGTAAGCACCATGGATGTCTTGCCTGGACAAGTTTATATTATAGTAGATGTCCTCCCATGCCCTTTGCTGTGTTCAGAGTATGGTGGTTGTGGTTTTGTTGGTCACTTGCTTGTTGTTATTAAAAAAGAAATACAATTACTTTTTAGATTAAAAATACTATTCCCTATGGATCATGAAAGTTTTAAGATTCAAAAAGAGTCACCCTTGTCAAACTCTGACATTTTGTTAAAAATCGTTAACTAAGGCAAGAAATTTTTCAACTGCAGTTTATCATATGGATCATACAAGGGGAGCTAGTCCTTGTAGGGTAAGAACAGCCACAAGTGCACTAGGCAGCCTTAGCCAGAAATGTCCTGTGATGTTAAGACTGGTTTTCTAGAAATTGCAGCCATTGGCCAATCAGAATTTTCCTGTTCTTACACAATGCTACAAAGATCAGTAAGCTGTCTCTCCAAACACGTTCTGTAACTTTTCTCTTTCCCCAGTAAAACCCCAGCTTTCCCTACCCTACCTGTGTGTCCCAAATTATAATTGTTTATTCCCAAATGTAAATTATTTTAATTGAGTCAACCTCTAGGTTTTCTCGGATGTTGACAGAGTATAGACCTCTGTCCTTATGAAGCAAGGCTAGTTTACTCAGGCACTGTTCCCTCGTGAGTAATTAAAATAATTATCAATGGATTACTGTTAGGGAATAACCTCTCAGTTTCCAAAGTACTTTCACGTACATTACCTCATTATAACCCAGTACATTAGTATTATCTACATTTTGTAAATGAAGGGATGCGTTCACATTAAACAGTACACTGTGGATTCAGGGCTCTCACCGCTCTGCTTTTATTTGCCCAGTCACTTGCAAAGAACAATGTTCTACTTCACCTTTGGATTAACATACCATCAGATACACACTACTGAAGTGTTAATTATGTGATTTATATACATGTTATTGGAGTGTCATCTAGTGCCTTAGACCCCTGTGAGCAATTATTCTGTTCTTGCTGTCTATTGAATACCCTGTACATTGAATTATTCTGTTGTTACTAGATGCCAAGCTGTTTCTCCTCCATTGGGCATTGATGTGTTTCAGCTTTAGTCTTCATTGGTGGATATGTACCAGAATCCAGTGATCCTGATCCCAGACAATGTCTAGGTCCTGTGTACTTTGTCATAGACCTGATAGAATTGGAACATTAAGAACAGACACCTGATAGGTAGTTTTTTTTTGTTTGTTTGTTTTGTTTTTGTTTTTTGGTTTTTTTTTTTGGCTTAATGGTATAAAATAAAAGAGACAGCCAAACTTCTTGCTTGCTAGTTTAAGTTACTTGACAGAACTTTTGGATTATCTCAGCTACACCCAAGAGGAAAGAAACCTCTTTATTCCCTCTTCACTAGGGGATCTCAACTTGTTTACACATTGAAACAAATGTTACGCATGTAGAACAAATGCTAATGAAAATCATGCTTTGCTACACATAGTACCTGGACATAGGTAGTTTTGAAACTCTGACATAATTAGTTCAAGCAAGGTGTAGCATTTGTCTTCTGACATCTGAGTGTATCAGTAGGTACCTTTTCCCTTAAGCAAACACAGACACCACACAGACAGAGACACACAGAGAGATACACACAGACACACGCATACATGAATACACACCACACACAGACACAGACACACACACACACACACACACACACGTACACACACACACACAAACACATGGACATGCACACACACATATTAACACCCTCTCTCTCACTCTCAATGAGGCTGAGTTATGACTCCAGCTCACAATAAACACTAGCACTGCCTGACTCCTGTAAGATGGGAAAACAACCAGACCTATGTGATAATTTTATTTTTATTTTTCTGTTTTTGTTCTGTGGTCATTTGTTTGTTTTGAAACAGGGTTTCACTGTGTGACCCAAATGGATTTGGGACTTGAGGCAATCCCTCTGCTCAGTCTCCAAGCTTCTGGGGTTATATATATGCTCATGTCTTATAATCTATGACAAAGTATACAGTTCACTTGGCCTTTAAAGCAGATGGGTCTATTTCAATCAATAACAATTTCTGCATTTCAAAATGTGCCAAATAACACAGCCTGAAACTGCTTGCTTTCAGGTACCCGAATGAAAACAAACTGGCATCTTGATCAGTTTGTAGAAACAACTCTATGTGCTCCATCCCCGCATGCAGCTGACTTCAGGGTGCCACACCTGTGCTCTTGGGATTTTTACACAAACATTGCTGCAAGGGTAACACTGGGTTTTTTTTACCAGACTCTCTGATTTTAAGGAAAATAAAGCAAGTTCTATTTCACCCAGTGGATTATATCAACTATTGTGGTCACTGAATGTAATCAGTGAATGTTTGGTAATCCTGTTTCTAGACAAACAGGTACCAGCTATAGATAGGTCATATAGTTATCTATGTATGTTTGCAAGAATTCACAGACTAGTAAAGTAGCTGGCAAGAACAATCACAACACGATAAGCTGGACATAATTAAAGGATGCATGGAGGAGTACCCAACTCTAACATGGACCAGGCTGCCGGAGAAAGAGGCCTGAAGACAGCAGAGGAGGGTTTGGCTTCCTTGTACTAGAAATCCATGTTTAAATTTTAGAAGGATAATTTTGTAAGAGCAGGAGGTGGATCCATTTAGCAAACACGCATTGGCCAGTGCTCACCATGACCCTACCATTGTTCTCTGTGCTCATACAATAAATCATTTAATCTTTGTAACAACTCTCTAGGCAGGAGCTCTTATCATTCCTGCTTTGCACAGGAGGAAATAAGCACACAAAGATTAAGTGACTCGATTGAGGTTGTACGGTTGTACTAAGGAGCAAAGCCAAGACATAGAAGGAAAAGGCTTGGCTCTAAGGTTGTCACACTTTGTCATTATGGTATACTGACTCAGGGAAATGGATGAGTTGCCACCTGGAAGATTTTTGCAGTCATACAGCAGAAATAGGATATACATATGAGGTGAAATTGACAGGAACATTGAACCAGGCACAGCAGTATACACCTGTAATCCAAGCACTGGGAAGTGAAAGTTGGGAAACCAGAGTTCAGGACTGCCCTCAGCCACATAGAAAGTTCAGGGCCAGCCTGAGCTGTGTCTCAATAAATCAGCCAACCAAACATACAAATGAAAAAATAAAAACATTGACCAACATTCATACCTTGATTTCCTAGTTTGAAGAACTAGATAAACGACACAGCTTTCAGCTGACTATGAGGACTTACAAGTTTCAGAAGCATGGGCCAGAAATAAGACAAAAGTGGAAATAATTATAAAACAACATCTGTGTTTCAGACATAGTTATTTTGATAAATTCATATATTCTGAAATGTAGGTACTTAGTAAGGAGACTGAGGTTCAGAGAGGTCCTCTAAGGCCACACAGCTCAGCAGACATACCTCCTAAGAGTCCCTTGGTTCTGTCTTTTGCATCACATTGCTATTGTAGTGTTTTATCCATGCTGGCCATGAAAGTTCCAAATGAATGCCCTTCATTTGAGGTCTTGGGGTAATCAAAAAGTAGACATGTGACCACAGCTGGCTTTACTGGCTTACATCTGAGAAATCTGGACACACGTGGTGAGCAGTAACAATAAAATTCCACCCTCAGCCCATCCATCTCCATAGATTCACATAGCACCCAGCGCTTCCAAGTTCAGAAAGTGTATACATGGCAACTGATCACCCATGGTTCAGTATGAAACCCTTTCTATGTACCACCAGGTGCCTATTCCAGGGTCAGTGAAAGCCTTTGACAGACAGCTAAATCAAATCAGGTTTATGCAATATGATTTATACACAAAATTTCATGTTTAATGAATCGCTTCTATGATTGTTCACAAACATGCAGCCAGGAAACAGATCAAAGACAAGCTGTAGGGTTTAAGATGCAGCTAAGCTGTGGAGTGCTTGCATAGTATGTGGCCTGGGTTCATCCCCTTATGCAAAAACCCAAGACAAAACAGACCTATAGAATGTTCTCATCACCAAAGAGTTCCCTGCTGTCTCTTTAGAGTATTGTAGTCAACCTTACCACCCTGACAACTACTGCTTGGTAAGACCCTGTCACTTGGCCTTTCCCAGAACACCATGTAAGTGGAATTTTACACTGTGCGATCTTTACTCGGCACATTGCGACTAAGAGTCCTTTATGTGGTTCCACAATCATTAATTCCTTTATCACATCAATTTTACTGAGTGTTAAGTTTGTTGTCAGATAGTCAATGGCTATTTATTGGGCTTGGCACTGTCCCAGTACTGAGGCGACAAGAGTGATTGGAAGAAGCTGAGTCCCTGCCTCCGATGAGTATACGCCACAGTGTGGAGGTGAGGGTGTGGGGCAGATGAAATGATAGTCACATGAACAGATTTTTTTTAAAAATTTAGTTTCAAGAATTTGTAAGTGCAGGACCAAGCTGTGAAAGAGAGAAAGGATAAAGTACAGGTGTACTGAAGGGACTGTCTTGCCTAGAATGGCCTGTTAAAGTTCTCTTTGAAGAAGATGTAAGGATTGAAACCTAGATAAGGGGTAAGACCAACCATGCCAAGATCTGGACAAAAAGAAAACAGTAGAAGGAAGAGCGAGCCAAGGCTAATAGGGGCCAAGATTAGTGTTTTCAAGAGACAGAGAGAAAGAAGGCTGAAGGAACTGGAGTGTCCTCTACCAGAAGCAAGTCACTCAGAAGGGCCAGGCAAGAGCCAAGGCAGGTAGGTGTGATAGGCCAGAGCTGGAAGAGTGAGTTCTGAGATAGTTGGAAAGGGGAAACTTGGAGGTTAAGATCAAAAAGGTGTGTAATCTGATTTTTGCCCCTTTTGTGAGGGTTTCTCTGCTGTCTGTGGTGGATGGGCTGATGGTGTGGGACACAGCGGTGGCTTAAGACTCAAGGCAGGAGGAGCTGGGTGTGCAGCTCAGTTAAGAGACAGCTTACTAACAAGAATGAAGGCCTGGGTTCAATATACCAGCACAATATAAATCCTGCATGTGGCACATGTCTGTAATTCTGGGATGCAGTGGAGTCAGGAGGTTCCGAAAGTTCAATGTCAGTCATCCTCGGCTACATAATGAGTTTAAGGCCAGTCTGGGATACACAAGGCCTTGACTGAAAGGGGAAAAACAAAACCGAACATTTACGGTAGGAAAAACTGACCTGATGGTTTGTACCTGTAATCTCAGCATCCTAGAGAATAGAGAGTTCAAGGTCAGCGGCTACATAGTGAGACACAATAACAGTGGAAACAGGAACATGTGTCTGGAAGCTTCCTCTGCAGTTAGGGGGCAGCTATATAACTTGACCAGGATGGTAATAACTTAGATGGTAAGAAGTGCTCACATGTAATACTTTCATGATACCATAAAGAACAAAAAAGAAGAAAAAGAAAGACCATGGCCAAATACAATTACATTTTAAGATTTATTTTTAAAAGATTTCATTTTACCAATTTCATCAGTGCAAACCTGAGAAACACACAGAAGTTCAAAACTCTCTATATAATTCAAAATAGGTCAGTGACTAATCAGCACAGTAAAGATAGTCTTGAGAGTAGAAGCCAGGGGCTCTGCAGAGCCTTGGGGCACTCCCTGGCCTTCAGCCAACATGAGCTGTGGTTCACCTTGCCTCCATTCTGTGCTGCAGAACAGACAGCACTAAGCGCGTGCGTGCACGCACGCACGCACGCACACACACACACACACACAAGTCTGGATGTTCCCAAGAGCTCTTGAACATTGGTTAATAATAATAAAAAAAGGATAAAAAGGAGTTCCCATGTCATTTAATTAAGTCATGCCATTCTTCTGAACTTTTGCGTTTGGAGATGGGGAACCTTATAAAGATGATTCGCACATTATAGTGAATATCTAGCTAAAGCAAACTGCTGCAAATAATGCCTCCTCTGGCTTCAGCTCTTTCTCCCAGACATGCTCCCTTCTGCCGGGACATTAAGGCTCATGTGAAAGATACCTTGGCGCCATGTTCTGAGATTATCATTTTGATCATCCGACAGTTGCTTCTCCAGCCAAGACCAACATCCCTTGTAAATACAGATTGGTTCTGAGGACATGAAAGAGTGCTTCTTAATAAAGTGTTCTATCCTTCTAGCTCTTCAGACCTTGTTTATTTCAAAACAACTAAGTAGTCTTCAGTCATATACCCCTGCCTTCTCTTGACCACCATCAGGTCAGACCTGAAGGACAGTTGATGACTTATGTGTTCTCTACAGCCCCAGCCTGGAATTCCTAATAAAGCCAATGATAAACTTGCATTTCTGAGCCTTCCTGAGTACTGAGATTACAAGTGTATATCATCACGCCAATTTATACAGTGCTAGGAACTTAACCTTGGGCTTTGTGAATACTAGACATGCATTCTACAACTGAGCTACATATTTGGCCCTACTTTGTTTTTGAGACAGAGTTCTCTATGATCCACTTTGCAGGGACATCATACACACTGAAAGTGGTAGAAGGAGGGCTTGATTCAGAACAGGAGTAGTACATACTGTGTGTCATTTCTGAATTCATTCAGCCAGGAGGCAAGAGAGGAGCAACAGGAAGCAGAACAGTACCCAGGATAGCTCAAAGCCACCTCCTCTCACCACGAGCTTACTCCAGGGCTGTTATTGGTCATGCTCTGAAGCTATTTCTGTGGGCTAGAAGACCAGAAAATATGTCCCAGAGAAGAAAGCAAACAAACAGCCAGAAGAGGGTAGAGAGAAGAATCAGGTGGCTCCCCAAGACTGTCCAGACAATGACAGTCTAACTATGCCTCAACTCTTATGCCCAAGCCATAAAATAAGTATAGGCTGCTGTAAGCCTGTCCACAGTACACCTTCACAAGCTTCTTTTTGAAAGGCAAACATGACATTCCTACCTACTGATTCTCATCGCTTTTCTAAAAGAATGTATTTGGTATGATAATGGAATATGAGATAGTGAAAGGAAGGAGAGGGAGGGGAAGAGAGAGGGGGAAGAGGAAAAAAGGAAAGCAGGGGAAGGGGGAAGATGAGGAAAAGGAAAAGGAGGAGAAGGAGAATAATGTGTGTGTATGTGTGGTGCCAAGGATGGAACCTGGGGCCTTGTGCATGTCAGGCACAACTGAACTGTAGGAAGAATTAATTGATAAAGTGAGCTAGTACTACCAGTTTTTACTCAGAGATACTCATGCTACACAATTCAAAATATTCTCAGGACCACCTTCAGAAAGTCAGACCTGAAGAGCAGTTAATGACTTGAGTGAGCTCTCTACATACACATGTACATTTATTAATGTATTCATTTATTTACTATCTTTGCACCTTTGAAATAACATAAAGCAGCTCCTGGTTAGCACAGTAGGTGCTAACAAATGTTATTTATTATCGCTCTTACTACTAGTGTTAGTAACTGTTGTACTATGTTTTCTTCTCTGTCCCCAATGGTCTCATAGTCTAAAGGGGAATGGGTGAGTGAGTGGTGGGTCCCACAGAGCAGTCAGTTCTGGGCCATGGCAGAAGGGACTTCTGTGGGAATCCAGAACAGAAGCACTAGCTTGGGAGTAGCCAAGGTACGTGCTGCTTCTATAGATAATAGGAGGAGCTTCAAATTACAAATGGAAATTTGCCATGTTTTTACCAGTTACAGTCCTAATTACAAATGTCAGCAACAGACTTTGGGCATTTTAACCACACATAGACTGTGTGGGAAGAATGGTAAGGGGCCACACCATTTCTAGGAAAGCTGGAGTGCCTCATCAAAGAAAACATTTCCAACATGTGAGGACACTCTGCTGATGGTATGATGTCACAGACTGCTACTGTTCCTTTCTCCCTCCAGGACCAAAAGGAAAGCTTGTTTGGCCTGCTTCTTGGTATCAGCACTTCCCAATTCAATATCCAAGCTTGTGTAGCAGAAGGCCCAAGCCTCCATCGTGCCCACATCTTAGCTGGCAAACTGAGGACTGCAGCTCCTTAACTTCTGAGCCAGAGAACAGGGTAGCCCTCCAGCCAGGCTCACAAGGTGAGGTATGTCCTCTAGGAAGAAGACAGAGGCTGTGAGTCCTTTACTTCAGGTGAATCGAAGGAAAACAACAGAAGGGCAGGCTCTGACAAGATCAGATTTTTTAAAAGTCTTACCAGAGACTACCTTCTCCACGGTGCTAGAACCGGGTGTTCATATGGCTTTGACCTCATATGGTCAGTCTTCATTTTCCAGTCCACACTTCTGTGTCTTAGTTCAGCGCCATCTCTCCCAGACTGCAGCTAATACAGACTTGGCTCTAGGCTATCAATTCTTATATTTGAGGAGAATAAAGCCATAGGCAGGTAGAAACCAGCCAGGAGTGCAAAAATTCTGTTTGTTCAGACATAAATAAACTCTTAGCTAGGATTACATTTTCACAGTGGTATGAACATTGCACTTTACCACAGAGACAAACTTCTAAAAATAGACATCCTTTAAGAATCCAAACCCTTAGGAGAAAAGAGTACAACATAGAGATGTTGTTGGTAGATGTCACAAAGCTCGTGATGGTCCAGAGAGCCCCTGGTTAATGCTGAGCTGGTGTTCTAACAGAGTCTTTAGAAACGGCAAAGTTCCCCCCAGTTCTCTGGTTCTTTGGTTACAAGAAACCACGAGAACAGATCACAATTAGTGGGTATAACACTGGCACCTAGAGCAGCCACAGCCACAAATACTGCTGCCCTTGGCACTGGTGAGAAAGGACAAAAGAGGGGATGTGTTTCTGCCCTTGTGGATGGAGGTGGAAAAGAAAGAATAATTCAGACTCAGACCAACTTGTCCTTCTAATTCAACTCCTCTCCCCTACATTTTCTGCCATGCCTATGCATAGAACAAACTACAGCATTCACTTTAAAACTGTCCCCAGTTCCCTAATTCAAGAGGAGATGATGTCTGGAAGTACAAGGCTGATAAGCACAGGACTGGGAACAGGTGTCCCAACCAACCCCATTCTGCCACGTTTGCTAACGCTTGAAATGCTGATAGTGGCAGATGCTAGCCTTGCAATGTGGATGATTCTTGTCAGGCCCATGAAGCAAGGATGCCAGGGCCGCAGGTGGAGAGGGGTCGGTGATTAAAACCCTTGGAAACAAATTCATTTGTGAGATCTCACAGAAGCTTACAATGCAAATACTTTGGGTGGCTACATTATTTTCTACTCCGTGGATTTTAAAATGCTGAGTAGAGTCCTTTGTGTCTTCATCTTTTGAACTAGCCAGTCAGTCAATGAATCTAGCTGAGATTTCAAAATGCAACATCAGTCAGTCCCCTGGTTCCTATGTAAACCACACTCACCAGAAAAAATAGCAGAGGTAGACGTAGAAGTGTTGGTGGACAGGCACCAGCATGGGTGGGAATGTGCTCTGCAACCTCTGCCTCTCATCTTTTGGGTGGAGGGTAGAGTGGGGCTTACGGTAATCTCTGTCCTGTCAACACACAGTGCAATAACCTTGGGAGAACACAACTGATGGCATGTTTATACAGCAACAGTTTTGTGGACACAGGCACAGCCACATGACCCAAGTCTCCCTACCTCTACCTCCTTTTTAATTTTTTTTTTTTTGTCCCATCAGCATAAGAGACATTCTGGAACATTCTGGCTAAGCCTTAGCAGTGCACACAGAAACCATTTAGAGATGAAGCAATCTCTGAGCATTTATTCATTTATGCAATTAAAAATGTTTATTTGGAGCTGGAATGATGGCTCATTCAGTAAAGTGTTTGCTGACAAACTTAAGGACCCAAGTTCTAAAGCACCCATGTTAATTGCTGGGTGTGGCAGCACATGTCTATAATGTCAATACCAGGAGGTGAAGACAGGAGGGTTTGCTGGCAGTGTTTATTTGGGGGCTGGTATAGTAAACACCGATGGACCTGCAAAACATCCTGCTAAAAGAAATAAACCAGGTCCAAAAGAACAATCTGTGTGGTTCCACCTCCTGAGAGTGGTCAAACTTATGGAAATAAAAAGCTGAGTGACAATTAGCAGCAGCTGATGGGGAAGATGAAGAGAATGAGAGGTATTGTTTCATGGGTGGTCTGTCCAGACATGGGTCCTGTTCATAGCGAAGTAGATACCCTTAATGCCACTGAAAGGGCACACTGAGAACCAGGGAAAATGGGAAACCTTCCATACATATGTTTTAATCACTATCAGAAACAAAATAAATTGAATTTCAGGAGCAAAGGTCCCCATCTACTTACATTTTTTTCCACACTTTTTCTTTTTTTGTAAACCAAGTTTTTTATTTGTTTGGTGTTTGTTTGGTCGGTTGGTTGGTTGTCTGTTTTCTTGTCTGTACTTGCTCTTTCCTCTCTCTGGGATTCTCTTAGCCATCACTTTCCATAACTGGTTTCTTCTTGACATTCAGAAGCAGCTGGTTTCTCTTTCTCTCACCGGTATCACTCTGTGTTACTTATCTATTTATGCTCCACTTCTCATTACCATGTAAGTTTCTAAGAACTTCCATCATTCTTCTTCCTTAGCCCTTAGAGTGAGCTGACCTTACTAAGTTGGTGCTTGAAAAGATTTGTTGGGTGAACAAATGTACAAAGGACTCCAAAACTATAAGCAGAACATATTTAAAGTTGAGGACACAAACTCAAGACTGTATGTCTATCTTGAAGGTGCATCCCTATGCACTTTCTTCCTTCCCATCTTCCCCCTCCCAGTTTTTCCAGCCTTAGTTCCAGTTTAACATCAATTAAATGAGTAATACTGAATCTTTGTGCACAAACCTCACCCATATCAAAGTCCATTTGACCCACACCTGCCCTACTGCCCTGCCCACACAGAGAAGTTAGGCAGAGGGAAGTGATTAAAAGACGACAAAGTTAAATAGTCCAATTCCTTGGGGGGTGATTTCAGATGGAAATGATGAAATGGTAAGCCTTCAACATGAGTACATTTTATTAGTCATCAGCTGGAATAAGGCTTACTTCTTGGATAGGCTTAGGATGGAAATCCTACGTAGGAAAGACTAGAAGTCAATTGAACTGCATTCGAGCATTTTTCCTTGCTCAGCAATGCCTTCAGTGATAGCATGGTCATATTTCCTAGAGCAACATCTTGGCACGCATGGGGCTTTACTGTGCATAGATGTATCCTAGACCTGGGGACTAGCTGTGGAAGACCTGAGAATTTCATAGACCTTTGAATGAGAAATGTTTGTATTAAGTCAGCCCAGGTTTATCCTTACATGTCAATGGAAGAAAGTTGTATTTATCTGCTGCCAGAAATGCAAAGGGTTATAATGCAAATGATTATAATCCAAGGTGCCCTGTGCAAGTTAAAGATGCAGATCTGACATGCCACACAGGAAAACAATGTATGAAGTGAGGAGTAAGGTGTGTTTATAATAGTATGCATTTAACATAATTTTCACTCACTATTTTGACTACAGAAAACAGCTCATCTCTAGCCAGCCAGGATGCAAATTCAGGTCCATTGGTGCTAGAGAAGAAGTGTGTGGAATGAATGAGGAGTAACATGTATCATTCTTGGGAGAATTATCCAAGGTACAGACTGGAGGAAGGATCGTGTAACAAAACATTTAATATTACTCTCAGCATATAAAAATGGCATGAGAGAAAAAAACACAGGTTTCTAATGTTTTTGCTCAGTTGTGAGATTACTTCATGAGTTCACGTGTGTCTGCTGCCCTTGCCATAACTAGCACTTTCTCTTCCTCCTTGATTTGACTGTGAAACAGTTGTGACAATCTAGAAGTCGCAACTTCTGTTTGGCTAGAGTGATCAGAGCAAAGGCAACCTAGCAGTTTCATGTTAAGTGTCAGTCACATTTCAACAGTGATGGTATCTTCTTCAGTTTGGACAGCTAGGGACTGACATTCTGTAACCTCAGCTGACCAAGACTTCTCACACATAACACCAATGGAATGCACCACAGTTTTTTTCACAGTGTTTTTAAATGGCACAAGGATGTGTAGAGACAGAGGTGTGTGCAGAAATGCTACCGACAAGAGGCATGCCTGAGGCATGACAGGATATTTCTGACAGGACAGTCGTTTCTGTCTCTCTATGGTAAGAGGTATGGAAAACAAAGCAACTCATATTTAAGTTTTGCATAATTTAAGTGACCAATTACTTTGTCTTTCAAGCATTATTTTAGTGAGTACTTTCATGACTGGATTATATTGGAAATATAATATTATTCTCCTATTTGAATTTTTTTTTCTAGTAAAAGTTGTTGAGTAAAACACTAAATAATCATGGGAATTTGGTAATATCCCTTCCCCCCACTTCTTGTCTTGCCACGTAACCCAGGTTGGCCTCTAGCTTTCCATCTTCCTGCTTCTGTCTTTCAAGGGCTAGGATTACAGCTGCATACCACCATGCCTGCCTTCCATTCTTGTCTTTTGATCACCACATGTATAGAAACAGGTGTGTGTGTGTAACTTTACGGATAGACAGAAGTGGTTAAGATGAGGAGATCATTTGGAACTGTCTAAAAAGGACTCCATTACATTATAGGAATCTTTAAAAGTTAACTAAAGACAGAAAAAAAAGTGGGTCAGAAATTACACCCTACCACGACTGGCTGTGAAGATGAAGAAAAAGCCACAAATAAAGAAATGTAGAGGCTTCTAGAAGCTGGAAGGGCAGAAAGATAGAAACTCCCTGAAACTCCAAGAAGAAGGGCAGCTCTTTCAACACTGGTCTGTCAATTCTAGTGCTGCTAGGCCTGTCAGGCTTCTGACATGCACAAACTGTAAAATAAGAAATGCATCTTGCTTTCAGCAACTGTGCTTGTGTAATTTGCATATTGGAAATAGAAAACTGGCCAGATGTGGCAGCACACACTGGTAATTCCAGCACCCGTTCCTGTTCTAGTTACTACAAGTGTTACCACAACCAGTCCCAAACTAATTCTCCAAAATAACTTTTAAAAGGTGACCAAGATATCAGAACAGGTGTCTTGAGACACTCTTAGGGCAAGCACACCTCTTGGATTTTCTAGAATTGTTCTGATAACTGAAAGCATTCTCTCTTTGTCCTCAAAAGTCATCAAAATATCTCACAAATTTTGTTTTCTCAAATGACAAGTAAATAAAAAAATTATTGAAGAAACACAGGAGGTACCTCCCAAATCAGATATCAAATCATTTGTGATTCTGAAAATATAGCCCTCTTGCCACTGTCTCAACTAGACCTTTGGGAGAATTATGGCAATTTAATTTCTGGTGCATCTGCCAAACTCTACTCTAGACCAAAAAAATAAGCCAATTAATACAGCACAAAGTGAAAACTAGCTTGTGTTGGGTAGTGCATCTCCATCTGAATGACAACTCCAAATAGACAGCTTAGGAACAAGTTCCTCCTAATAGAACATTCCAAGATACAGGAATCCAAGACGAATATCTAGAACCTCCTGGTGGTCATTTCAGAGATGTCCAAATACAGCTGTAGAACCCAACCTCGATCTCAAGCATTTAAGCATGTTTCATGCTTTCCAATCCATGTCTGAAATGTGTTACTCCTCTGACCCAAAGCATGAACCTGGAACAGCCTAGGCTAAAGCTTGTTTGGGGTGGCACAGGGAAGATGCAGAAGATTTTGTGTCACATCACTTGTTCTCTAGTAATGATCTGGTTATAATTTCTCCTACTGTCATTCCTAGTATTATATTCACTACCCATATCCAGACAGCAAAGGATTCCATCCATAAGTAAATGTTATAAACTCAGTAAATCAATATAGAAGAGAAAAGAAAGCTTAATCACATTAAGAAAAATGAACAAAACACTTATGCTAACTGCTAATTGGCATTTTCATGCACTGATAGTGGGACTGCAAATGATACATACTATTTTTGAAAATAATCTGTCATTTTCTTGTAAAGTTAAGTATACAATATTGTAATATGATCAGCAATCCCACTCCTAAGTATATAGCCTAGAAAAACAGAATGTATATTACAGAGCATACATACACACACACACACACACACACACACACACACACACACACACACTCAATGCATAGTAACATTGACAAAGCTGTATTCTTCACAGCCCAGAAACAACTCCATGATCTTCACCCAGGGACTGGTACAAACTGTGATATAAACAAACAGTAGAATACTACTCAGTAATAATAATAATAATAATAAAGTAATCTACCGATACACATAATGTACATGAACCTCAAATGCACTATGCTCTGTGAAACTGAAAAAGAAAAAAACAGATGCTGTAAAAGCATTACATAGCCAGGTGTGGTGAGGCATGGCTATAATTTCAGCACTTAGAAGGCTGAGGCAAAAGGATCATGAGTTTGAGGCCAAATCTGCCTAAAAATGCAAATAGCATTATGTAGTATATTATTTCATTGTATAAGATTCTTGGAAACAGCAAACTCTATAGGACCAGAAACATATGGGTTACCAGAAGCTTGGGAAAGGCCACAGGATCGTTCTAATCTTGATTGTGGTGACCACCACACAACTGCACATGTTAAACCTCAACATTATACACTAGAAGTCACGAACTTTATTGCATATAATTACATATAATTAATCTGAATAAGTGTCATCCTCCCCTCAAAACATAAAGGCAAACACCTTGTGACCAGATGACCTAAAGTCGCCACCGGGACTTGCTGTTTTGACTAAGTAGGGACCACCACCCTCTGGATACTCCTGTAACTATAGACACAGCAGCACATCACAGGAGACCCACTACTACAATGCAGCACTTATCCTGCCTGGGCTGCCTGGAATATAAGAGATACTCCTGGACTTCCCAGCGAGATGAAGTCCCCACATATATCTGGTTTGACTTGATAACCCTGATCTTGAATGTTTTATCAAATGTTTTGACAGACCTGTTTATTGCCTGTATTTTCCTGGTGAGAGAAACCCTGCAGGGGCAGGGACCAATTTTATAGTGTGTGCTATGGCATCTCTAATACCTAGAGCAATGATGTCCCGTGAGACTAGGTGTTCAGTAAGCATCTGTTGAAGTAAGGAGACAAAGGGCCTTGTTGAAGGTGAAAAGATCAAATCAGAGCTGTTTAAGTTTACCCACAATTGTGATTATCTTTAAAAGCAACAATTATCACCTGGTCACTGAAACACAATGGTGTTTTGTTCAATGCTGTATTCCACCAAACCCAAGCAGTGCAAAACAAAAGGCACACAAATACAGTTCTTCCCTAAATCAGAAGAGCTGGGCTGGGCTCCATAGAGATGGGCAGAACCAAGTCATGTCCACTGTACCCTGGAACATAATGGTGACCTGCGCTCTGTCATCATACCTTTGCCCCAGGTGATGCTGCAGAATGAACACAAACATCTCTAAAATAGGAAGAAATCAGTTTTGATTTATGTATGGTGCAATACTTCATATCCAGTAAATTATTAATTAATAAGTTAAATCTTTTCCTAATGAAAATGTGATTAAAATGATTTCCTACTTGAGCCACAGTTCAAGACTCAATTATCGATTTCTTTTCTGGTAATGGTAGGCTAACTGTTAAAATTGTAGACTTATATATTAACTAGATCTATTCTTTTTACTAAAGGTTAAATGTTTTGTTGTAGGAACCACCTAACTGAATGTTTCTAGCCCAGCATCCTCTAGTCCACATGCCATCTATCTATTGTACTAGGGTCTTTACAACTGGAACACTCACCGTCCCCTCCACATCCCCATGGCTTACTCTTTCACCCACCTCAAGACTTGGCTCAAGAGAGACTATGTTATTAGGTGCATCCATGATCACCCAATTTACAGTCACATAACCATCCTCCCCAGGTTTCTGCACCCTGCTCTCTTTATTTACACATAATATTTATCACCATCTGCCATCCTATGAATGCAACTTATTTATCTTGTTTATTGAGTAACTCGCCTCACCAGATTCTAAATTCAAGGACAACAAAGATCTTTCCTTTTACCCTTTTGTTCACTGTTACATTTCCATGGTTTAGACCAGGGCCTGACACATAAGAGCTGATCAATAAATTTGTGTTAGATTAGTATTAGATAAAGTTATATAATTCAGTATAGAGATCACTTAATAGTGAGTTAATGACAATAACCCTGAAGTTTTAGGTCCCTTCTAGACAGCATACAGTTATTTCTCACCTGCTGTTGATATTCAGTAGCTCATGGATGCAAGGGTTTTGAGGGTCCTAGCATTTATTGGATGCTTACTGTTCTTGAATAGTGAGCCCACTGGGCATTCCTCTAAAATTCTTAGCAAAAATATCAAGCTGGTACTAGGTAAATAGAAAGACTTGAGTCTTGAGTCCAGGACTCTGTGGTGTCAGGCAAGTTGCTTAACTCTCTAGGCCTCAGTAACCTCACTGCAAGGCAACAGCTGATAGGACATTCTCTGATCATGCCTTAGCAAAATGAGGACACCCTACCATTGCATTTGATTGCCTTACTTTCTGGGTCAGCTGCAGAAATATGACCAACCAATTGTAACTACTATATCAATGTGCCTGGGCTTTTTTTAAAGGGTTAATAGAGTCTATGGGCAGTCCCTGGCCTTATCCTAAAAGAGCATTTTCAGCTAAGCCATAAAAATAAGAAGTTCAGCCAAAGTATGGGTATGCTGATTTGTTGCTTTGGAGATAGTGTTCCTTTTGCAATTTGCTAAACTTCAAAATGACCCAGAGAAGAATAATTACAGGCCCTAGCGAATCCCTGACTGCCCATGGCACATGAGCTAATGTTCTGCTCTCCTCCTATGTGCCTGGCACTCTACAAACAGTTGGCTATGCTCAGCCACCTGATTTCATCTATAGACACAAGCTTTCAGATAAGCCACATCAAAGGATTTACAATCCATTATTGTCCTGTTGCAAAGTCAAGAAGCCCAGGGCACCAGGAGAGGAACCTCTTCCCCACCCTCAATAAACCCATAGTGTTGTCTCAACATTGGTAGGAATCTTGTCTCCAATTCTGAAGAATATCACTACTGTCCTTACGTGTTCAATGATACAGTGTGAAGTGTACTAACTAGCTTCTACATTCCTTTCCTTTGTGTCATGACAAATCTACCTTTCTCCTGTGTTTATACCTAGGTTGGCAGTTGATTTCTATGGGGAGGAGTATGGTGATGGTAGGAGTGCATTTTGAATCATGTAAATCATAGTACCTGGCTGTTAAAAACCTCATAGAGTCTTCACTGAGGGCTGGCTTCGAGGTTGGCTTATTCACTCTTGTCTAGGTCAGTTTGTGTCTCATGAGAATTGTACTCGATGTGAGTCTATGATATAAATCTTCCACAGAATAGTTATGGCCAACTATTTAAGGCTAGCCTCTGAGAAGTTTTTTAAAAAATGCATTATATCTACTGCAGGCCTCTAAGACTGCCTATGGGAGAATTTTCCCTACTCCCTCCTTTGTGTGTGTGTGTGTGTGTGTCTATGTCACCTAGACTAGTCTTGAACTTATGGGTTCAAGCAATTCTTCTACTTCCTCCTCCCCTGACTCTGAAACTATGGGACCTGCCATTATACTAGGCCATTTTTCAAAATGCAAATTTACCTTCTAGTCTTTCTGGAGATATATATATATATATATATATATATATATATATATATAGATTTATAAAATCTTCATGTAGAGATATCTATATTACATATATATCCATATATATATATATGTATGTATGTATAATCTTTACATAAAGGGCCTCAAAAACCAAGTAACTAAGCTTATTTATCCAACAAAATATTGGTTGAGATCTTCCTAAGCACCAGCAGATAAAATTATAAACAGACATGTTTAGTAACCTTCTGGAACCTTTCATAAGGAAGTCTGGCAATAAATAGGTAAGTAAGCAAATAGCAAAAATGTATTTTATATTTCAAATAACCAGGGGAGAGAGTTTTGGGTGCTACCAACAGAAAGAAATGATAAATATTTGAGGTAAAGTATAAAATAATCATACTAATTTCATCATTGTATGTTGTATACATATCAAAATATCACACTGGGCTCAAAGGATATGTGCAATCATCTCAATGAAAAAATGTTAAATATCTTCTTGAAAAATAAACTGAAATTATGTTAAGTGCTGAGGAAGAAAAGGTACAGGGTACTTAAAACTGAACAACAAAAGAAACTAAGTTAAAATTGAGAGAAAATGTGGAGGGGAGATCTGTGGGAGGGAACTGACCAGGAAAGGCCATTGGGTGCATGACTTCAGAATGAGATTTAGTCTGTCAAGAGGTTTTTGAGATGAGAAGGAAGCCAGTGAGGCTGAAACTGGGGTGCTTAAGGAAGAGTGTGTTCATATACATATACATATGGAGGCTGGAAGCTGACATCAGGTTAATTCTTCTGATACTCTCCACCTTATGACTCGAGGAGCTTGTGGGTTTGGTTAGACTGGCCGAGAAGCTCCAGGTATCAGGCTGTCTATTCCTTCCAATAAGGGATCTGTTTCCACATCTAAACCCCAGCACTGGTCTTTCAGATGCTCACCATTAAGCTGGTTTTTCACCTGGAATCTAGGAATCCAAATGCTAGTCCACACACTTACCCAGTAAGCCCTTTGCACACTGAGACATCTCCCCAGCACATACAGGAGGTGGGGGAAGTGGGGTTGTTGTTTGTTTGTTTTGAGACAGGACTCTCCATACAGCTTAGGCTGTCCTGGAACTCACTATGTACAACTCAGTCTCACAGAGATCCATCTGCCTGCCTTCCAGATGCTGGGATTAAAGGTGTGTGTCACTACACCCAGCAAAGGGCCTTTATTGTTTCTTGTGTATAAAATGGAAGTATCAGTTTGATTCCAATGACAACTGATTTAAACCCATTTGGAATAAAACTGCAATGCTGACTCCAGAAAGTTAGCAACCTTTCTCATGCAAATAAAATCTGCTCTGGCTTCACTGCCTACCTCCTGAGTCCCTACCTCTCTGCTTCCCTAGACTCCCACATCCTCAGCAACTGGTTTGTTTCTATAACTTATCTCCAGAAGTGAGGTCAGGAGCAAATACAGAAGTTGCTGTGCCCTACTGAGGTCAAAGGTCCCTTTGAGCCCTTGCTCTCCTCCTGCATCTTGGTGACCTGCTAAAAGGTATGCCTAGGTAAGAAGCTAGCCAGCTCTGAAGGAGAGAGATGCTCCCCAGGCTAGGATCTTCACAGACCAGCACGTGCCAAAGACAGAGCAGGGGCTGTCTAGCAGTTCCATCATTCTAGTTTGAGCTTGGCAAGTGTTCACATCCTCCTCCCTGGCCTGAGAAAAGTTCCTCAGGATGCCTCACAGCCCTGTGGCTGCTTAGGCATCCACTTAGGTGGAAGAGGCAGGTACTTGGGAAGGAAGTTTCAATAGTTGTTTTAAGTTACCCAATTCATGACCTTGACAAAAGTGCATAGAGGATAACCCAGCACTTGGTAAGCACTTAAAATGATAGCGGTGCCCCAGTCAGGGACACATGAGCAGCATGCTGCTGTGTTTATGACTAACTTCATCTCTCCCACACAGTGTTGCTGGCGGGTAGAAGAGATTCTCCATTGCCTACCTTGTATTAGGCTCTCACCCTGAACCGTTGAAGAGCAATGGTTTATTGCCTGCTTAGCATGGGTTGAGCTTAGACTAACCAGTGTAACTCTTAAAATCATCCCCTTAAGCCTCAGAGCAACCTCATGATTTGCAGGCTTCAGCACCCACTCTTTGAGATGAAGAGACATGAGGCAAGGGAAAGGAACGAAACTTGGGCCACTTATGCCCCTGGAAAGTGGTCCAGGTAAGAAGAGTGTTTGTGTTTGTACGTCTGGACACCAGAGAGGACATGCCAGACACCAAATAAAGCTCTGGAAAGTAAATATGAAACCTTAGGAGGTGAGAGGTGATCTGTGGAGGTGGGTGGTGGTGGCACACATCTTTAATCCCAGCACTTGGGGGGCAGAGGCAGACGGATCTCTGTGAGTTCAAGGGCAGCCTGGTCTACAGATTGAGTTCCAAGGCAGCCAGAGCTGTTACACAAAGAAATCCTGTCTTAAAAAAGAGGTGATCTGTGGCTGAACAAAGAGGAGGAGGGAGGGGTCCCTATTATGGGAGTGGAGTGAAATCACACGTTGACAGAGTTTTTCATATTTCTTCATGGATTTATCTCCAGAATATTACACCTGCCCCCCGCCTTTTTTTTTTTTTTTTTTGCTTTGGGTTGAATGGTTCCCTTTCTCATTCCCAGTAATTCAGGTGATTTCATGCAGTTAATGTGTGTGTGCACAGTTGCACTTGTGTGCATGTGGCTTATAAATGCATAGTTAGGAAAGAAGCTAAAATACTTCATTCTTGGATAAGGTCGAACCTACGTTGTTTCACACACTAGGCAGGTATCCTGGTTCCTTAAAAACCAGGTTCTGCTATGTAGTCCAGGCTCGCCTTGAATGCACTGAGTGATTGTTCCACCTCCCTTTCCCAAGTGCTGGAATTACAGGTATACACCATACCTAAATTGCTCCATTTTCAAAATTTCATGTTCTGTACTAGAATCACATGGAAAAAAAATAAAAGATGAGTGTTGCAGTGATGTCCCTACCAGGTTTTACCAGCTCTGACCTTCAATTCTGCAGATTTAAGCCTTTCTTCTGGAGTCTTGTTTTAAGCCTCATGCTATATACAATGCATATATACAATAGTGGTGAGCTATTGTGCAATTAACTATAAACTCAGTAAATCATTTGTAAATACTCTTCAAAATGCTTTGGGGGAAAAAAGTCTGCTTGGCCAAGAGCCAAGTGAAGTGGGGCCACATCAGGGGATCAGATGGGCGTCCAGGTGCCCTCATCTCATGAGAGGCAGTCATTAAGGGTCTGCCATTCTTTTACCATTACCTCCACCTGAGGAGCTGAGAGGAGAGCCGATGCTATGTGCACGCCTTTGTAAGCCAGGCATTGTGCTGGGAACTTCTGTAAATATTTTGCAAGTTAATTGTTACAGCTTTATAGCTAATA
Organism: Phodopus roborovskii; assembly: GCF_943737965.1. Classification (NCBI taxonomy): domain Eukaryota; kingdom Metazoa; phylum Chordata; class Mammalia; order Rodentia; family Cricetidae; genus Phodopus; species Phodopus roborovskii. Next base: position 14,518,677 of record NW_026125391.1, read on the forward strand.
GCTAACGTTGTTAAGCACAATGACCCAAGTGCTTCTCAAGAACCAGCTCATTTACTAGGACAACTTGATAAAGGACATTGTATTAGTTTCCTCAGGTTTAAAACATGAAGAAAGGAGACCAGAGAGGCTAAATGACTCGCTGGAGGTCATACAGCTATTATGTAGCAGAATCAGTATTTAAACACAGCTTCAGGAATGTAGATTGACACCTCTGCATGCCACTTCTCAGAAAGAGGCAAAGAAGCTCAGACATTATCTTGCTCCAGGTCACAGGTTAGGACGGGCACATCCATGATTAAAGTCCAGGTTGACCTGATAGCAACATACTTTGTTACCTCTGCATACCCTTCCTTTGTGATTGCCAGACTATTTTATCCCACCTTTGGGAACACTTTCAGAAAAACCTCTTCCTTTTCTGAAATTTTTCTCTCTTTTTTTAATTTCACCTTCATCCTTTCCTTCCCCGGTCTCTCTCTCTCTCTCTCTCTCTCTCTCTCTCTCTCTCTCTCTCTCTCTCTCTCTCTCTCTCTTTTTCTTTGTCTTCCTTTTGCTCCTTGTTTCCCTTTGTCCTTCCTCAAGTTGGTCAGTGACACTAAGAACATAACAAAAGCTCAAGAGGTTAATGAGTTATGACGTTCATTAGTTTAAGCAGACTTCTATAGCCTCACAATAATTGCCAATCTGACTGGGATCCAGATCATGACTGGAAAACGCTTATCTCACAAAATGATGATGAATTAATGCAACTGCTAGATAAAAGAACATTCTGTTTTCATTATGGTCAACCAATTAAGTGCTCACTGGATTAATTATTTCATGATTTGGTCAAGGGTTTGGTTATTGACGTGGTTATTCAGATTAAGCAGTTACATGGCTGGATCTTTGGTGAGACTCCAGGAGGCCATCGGGCATAGGGATGTAGGCTGCCAACAAAAGTCTCAAATTTTTTGGTCTGGAGACAGTACAGACTCCTAAGAGATCAAAAGTTTTTCAAATAAAGATTGTCTCAAATGTCATCAGCACATAAGATTCCAAAACACTCTTGGGTCTAAGGTGCACTGGACACCTTATGCTGTCTGTAAGCCTTCTCCCCAAGATCTGTTGGGGCATCCTGTTTTTAATCTACTCACCATCCACTTCCCTTTTATCCCTCCAACTGCCATCTTTTGCTGATGGTTTCCACCTTCAGCAGATACTTATTACCATCTTCCTGAAACCTGAACTTGGCTATCTTAACTCCATCTTTACTCCAGCAAGAGCGAAACCATTTGGCCTTCCTCCTCCTCATAATTTATTCAACTCCTTCTGTTTAAACCTCCTCACCTATACCTCATGCGGGGATAGAGTTACAAACTCTTCCTTTCATTCTTCAAACTAATCCATCGCCAGCTCCGTTTGACATCTCTGACTAGATTATTGTCACAGCCTCGTGACAAGTATCAGGATGGAGGATGTATCTGCTTCCCTGTTCACATTTCCACATAGTTGCTGAGCTACTTGAGTCTTAGTCATCTTGAGTCTCAGTTAGTTACAGAGCTGTGCTTCAGGCCACTGTTCGGGCTGTTGAAGAAATTCACTTTCTACAAATCAGTCATCCCCTTATTTTCACTTAGTTTATTACTTAGAAAACAAAGGTAGAGCACATCACCATGACATCCAAGGCCTTTCACAGTCTGGTCAGAATTTGACTCTTGACCTCCATTTTTCCACTATTCTTCTCCATCCACCTGACTTTCCAGCTGTTACAAGAGAGTTCATTTCTATAACTGTGCCCCCAAGCCTTTACCTGTGTCCCTGGTTTGTGGGAATGATCTCCATGTATGTGATCTCCAGTGTTGCCTGAAAAATGATTGATTGTTTATGCTTCAAAATTCAGCTCAGTGTCCTTGTTCTCCAACATCTTGGCAGACTCTTGCTAGAGAGTGCTTCTTCTGCCACTGCCCACCACTGTGGTTCTTCTAACCAGGGTTAGTGTTTTGCAAAAAAAAAAAAAAAATTGTTCATTGCCTGTATTGTTTTCCTGTGGCTACTGTAACAGCCATAATCTGGCGGCTTACAACAATAGAACGTCTTGAGATTCCAGAGGCAACAACTGTGAAATCAAGTCTCATTGAGCTAACATCAAGGATCATATTCTGTCCAGAAATGCTGGAAGGCAGTTTTCTGTCTCCCCAAGCTTTCATTTATTGACAAATCCATGCACTCTACATCCATCAGTGTGTGTGTGTGTGTGTGTGTGTGTGTGTGTGTGTGTGTGTGTGTGAAAGAGAGAGAGAGAGATATGGTGTGCCTGTACATGTAATATCTCCCACTGTCTTATTCTTAGATGCCTATGATGGCATTTAGGGCCCATCTAGATAAAGTAATATAATCTCCCCATTTTAAGCTCCTCAATCACACCTGTAAAGACTCTTTTCCCAAATAAGAGTGACATTTACAGGTCCTAAGGAAGGTCAGGAACTGATATTTTAGGAGCCACCATTCTGTCCACTATATTCTCCCATTCAGAGCCTTCTCAATGGCATGATTTGTGTTCTATTCATTTTAAGTTCCAGCACTTACAATAATAACCACTCAACAAATGGTGAATGGAGAGTTGGAGAATAAATAAACTGAACTCTTTTGTCTAGCAGATATTGGCAAGACAATAAGCATTCATCAAGCATTATTCATTGTTTGTTACTCATTTAAAGTATTTATGGATCATTTTTATGTGCTAGATAATGCACTGAGGACAGGAAGTACAACAGCAAAAAAACAATCAAGGCATTTAAAAGGGACACACATATACAAATACATGATCACGGTTCATGATAAACGTGAGGAAATAAAAATCCAAAGATCCTGGAGAAAGAATAAAAGAAAGCATGTCAAGGAAGGCCTGTCTGTGGAAGTAACATTATAATCCAAGAGCTGAAGGATGAATAGCAGCCTACTGGAGTGTGAAGAGGTAATTATCCCAGGCAGAGGGTTCAAGAAATAGCAAGAAGTCCAGAGAGGCTTGAGTGTAAGGAATCTAAAAGGGATAGGGGTGGTACCACTGGGGTACAGAATGTGGGCTTTGGGATCATATCAAAGATTTCGAATTTATGGTTCAAATGGCAGGAACTGATGTTCATATGTCTAGACTATTAATTTTAGAAGACAACTCTGACTGCCCATTGAGAAATGGCCACAAGAGGAATCCAGAAGAGAGTTAATAAAGGCTTTGGATGAATTGGTAGTGGCTAGGTAGGGGAAGAAAGCTCAACTTGAGAAAGTGTGTGAGGCAGTAGAATGGATAAGCTTTATATGCTAAATTGGGGATTCTTCCTATAAAGGCTAAATCCTCATGTCCATGTTGTATAGTTTGAATAGAAAAAATACAAAAGTCAAGTGAATATATATAAATAGTTATCTAACATTTTGCAAGGGTGTAATAACTTCAGATGAGGCAAAATCCATCTTTTAAACAAACACAGATTAAACAGTTAGAAAACTACAGGCAAGAGAATTAAGTCTTTAGACCATATAAAAAAATGCTCTTAAAATGAAGATCCAAAAATACAAAAATCTTAGAATAAAGCATAGAACTAAAGCCTTATTACCTTGGATTTGGCAATAGGTTTTTAGGTATGAAACCAAAGGGATGAGTAACAAAAGGAACATAAATAAGCTGGATATCTTCAAATTGCAGACTGAGAGAAAATATATATCTAATAAGGGCCTAGAATACAAAAAAATTAATTCAGAAACAAAAGTAATAATGATTCAATGAACAAAGAAGAAATGGGCTTGAATAGATATTTTCCAAAGAAGATGCACAAATAAAAATAAGTAAGGTTGGCATGTTGACACATGTCTGCAATCCTAGCAAATGGGAAGCTGAGATTAGAGTGTTGTGAGTTTGAGGTCAGCCTGGGCTACATAGAAAAATTAGTAAAGGAAAGAAAAAAACTATTCAACATTACCAGTTTAGGGAAAAGCAGATCAGAAGCTCAATGACAGACCACTCATACAAACTAGGATTGTTGAAATTAACTTTTCTGGCATGATATAGAAAAATTAGAATGTTTATGCATTGCTGATAGAATTGAAAAAATTATTTTGACACTATGTAAAGAAGTTTGGCAGTTTCTAGAAAAGTTAAACAGAATTTATAAAATAAAGCAATCCTAGGATTGCTTGTGTGGTGCACATACCACACAAGAATTATAAATAAGTTAGCAAAGAAATACTGACATGAAAATAATTACAGCAGCTCTACCCACAATGATCAGAGTATAAACAACCCAAATACACTTCATTTGATAATAGTTAACCAAGTATGAAATACATGCAATACAATATTGCTCAGAGAGCAAAAGAATAAACTTCTGATAGATGTTACAACATGGATGAACCTTAAAACCATACTAAAAACGAAAGAAGACCCATGCAAAGATCACATTACATAATTTCAGTAAAATAAAATACCCAGAAAAAAATGAGTTCATAGAGGTAGAAATCGCATTAATGGTTGTTAGGACCTGGGTTCAGGAGAAGTGGGGAGTAACTGAGTATAGGATGTCCTTTGAATGTGATGAAAATGTCTGGGGACCAGATGGAAATGTTGGATGTGCAATGCTCTGAATATACTGGATGTCATTAAGTGAGAGTTGAAATGATTAAATTTTTGCTACACATATTTCATCTGAATGTTTTGTTTTGCTAGTATTCTAAGTGAGCATCTGAAGTAATGAATTTCATTAGAGCATTGTCATACATAATTTGTTCCTGTTCCTCTCCCTTCCCCCCCCCCCCCCCCCCGTCCTCACCTAGCTCCAGAGCTGCAGGACCCCTGCCTCCCTTCATCTGAATATTTTAAAAGTCAATTAAGTAGAGTTTTTAGTAGAGTCAGATCAAAGAGACAGTGCTAAGCTGGCTTCTCCCAGCTTTTAAGATAAGTTACAAGGCTCAAAGGAATGCTGTGTTTCAAAGTAAACAAAAGGATCTTTACAAAATGTTTTATTTTGGGTTCTCAAATTTCTAGTTCTACAGAGAGACAGTGACATCACAAAATGGCACATGAGTGAATTTAGAAGAGAATAAAGAACAAAATATGGAATGGGTACATATAAATATTTTTTGATTGAACAAAAGAATGAGTATATAATATCCCCAACCAGCAGGCAGTGGGCTGGCAGGAAGGTAGAGTGGACCTGGTTCCATTGACAAGTATGCCAAAGCTTCCTTGTGGGGGACTGAGGGGCTCTGAGGAAGGGGACTGTTATGGGAAGAGGGCTGGGCACTGAGGTATATGCTTATTTGTTTCTAATTATATAACTGTCTCAATTGTCAAAGTCAGACCGATTTCACCAAAAATTTAAGGATAATTTACTATTGACTGAGTGCATAAAAGAAGGTGACAGAACATAAGCAAGATGTGGGTCCAACCTGAGACATAATAGCCAGGAATTCCTTAATTCATTATTTCTGGTTCAATCACAACAAATGGAGTTAATCATGCCTTTCGCTATTTCTTTTTAATAATGAGAACCAAGACGTTAAGCACATACAATCCAGGTATCACACTAAATATTCTACACCCAACATCTCCTTTTTCTGTTTCAAACTTCTTAAGAGTAGCTATGACGTACAAGCCCCCAGGCTCATTTCATAAAGGAGGAAACTGGAGCGGACAAGTTTCTTTGTCTCCATTCTTCATGGTCAAGACTGGAAACTGTGTGGTATTGCTCTAGGTACATTTGCTCACATCCCTTCACTACACTCCTGCTTACTTTTAAGGGCTTTAGATTTTACTTTTGCTATTGGATTAGACAGTATCCTGTGGCCTAGACTGGCCTTAAACTTATTCTGTAGTTGAGATGACCTTGAACTTTTCATTCTCTTACCACCACTTTCCAAGTACTGGTATTATAGGCATAAAACGGCCATATCTGATTTTCCCATTTATTTAGTTGGAGACAGGATCTCACTGTGTTGTCGGAGATGGACTCAAACTTACAGTAATCCTCTAGCCTCATTTTCCCAGGTGCTGAAATTACAAGCATGGCTATCATGCCCAGCTCTTTTATCTTAAAGATTCCTTTAAAACTTCCATGAAACTTTTATATTATAAAATTTAAATATTATCAGTATATTACCCAAAGAATAAAATGAAAACATGAGTCAGTGATGATATGAATAAATAATTGGATAGATAAGTGGAGAACTAACTCTTCTTTACAATTGTAGAAGGAATGAAGGAAATAGAATACCACCTGTGTAACACCAGAATGATAGTCGTTATAGGTATGATCCACTAATGGCTTAGTTGGTAAAAATTTAAGAAACAAAGAAACAAAATATTTCCCCAGTCTCCCATCATTTTCCGTGGTGGGGCTGGGACTTAAGTACTAAAGTGTGGTTATCTGAAGGAGAAATTTGGCAGCCACTGTCCTCAACAGTGAGGATAAAATCACCAGTAATAGACATATCCACACTACAGACCCCAACACGCTGCACTGAGAAGAAGCTTCACCTATGTGATATTCTCTCCCATAATGTGCTATCTCAGACTAGACATCAAAATAAAATAAAATAAAATAACCAAGCAGAGGTCTTCAAAAGTCACAGGGCTGTAAAAGGCAGGATAGAAGAAACTGTCACAGTTTGAATGAGGAGACCTGTCCCAGAAAGGATCCTGGGACAATAAAAGGACAACAGTAGAAGAAAAGGTAAAATCTGAGCTTGACAATGTAACTTTAAATGGGTTACAGTCCTTTGGTCACTGACAATACTACCTAGAAGGGAAGCCAGACAGAGTAAATATGAACTCTTGTTCAACTTGCACAAATCTTAATGCTAATATTATTTTTTTGAGAATTAGAAATGAATAATCATGAGATTAATTGAATATTCCAGTAAAATACAAAGCATAGGCCACAAATAACCTCTGGCTGTTTTAGGTGTTTGGCTAAGATAATATTTCTGTTATCTCATAGAACTTATTCCCAGCCCAATCTTTCATTGCCTTGGCAAAAAACACAGTTCACCTCCCAAAGCACATGACCCCAATTTGATCTTGAGAGAAACATCAGCAAAATACCAACTGAAGGATGTTCAACAATTCAAAGGTCATGGAGACAGTTACCTTTATGTTTCAACTTGATTAGGCTATAATGCACAGCTGTTTAACCAAACACTAATATTCGTGTTGTTATGAAGGTGCTTTGTAGATGTAATTAACACCTGTGATAGGTTTCGTCATGGAGACAGTTATCTTTATGTTTCAACTTTATTAGGCTATAAATGCCCAGCTGTTTAACCAAACACTAATAGTCGTGTTGTTATGAAGGCACTTTGTAGATGTAATTAACACCTGTGATAGGTTTCCTAAAGGAAACTACCCTCACACTTGTTGGTAGGGCCTCATGCAGTTGGAAAGTATTAAAGCAGAAGCTGAGATTTTTTTCCAAAGAAAAGAAAATTCTGCCTCAGTGTTAAAGCATCAACTCCATCAGTCTTCCCCCACAGAATGAGTCAGGCTAGCAGCAACTAATTCCTCATTACCACTATTCCAGCCTGGCCCCAAATCACATCAGTAACTTTCATAAAATAGACAGAAAGATGGCAGATGATTAATAGATAGATAGATAGATAGATGATAGATTGATAGATAATAGAAGATAATAGATAGATGATAGGTAGATAATAGGTAAATGGATTGATGGATGAATGGATGGCTAGATAGATAGATAGATAGATAGATAGATAGATAGATAGATAGACAGACAGACAGACAGACAGGCAGAGTTTTCTTTTGGTTTTGTTTCTCTGGAGAACACTAACACAGACATGAAAAAGAGGAAAGTCTCAGAAATGATAACAACCAAGAAGATTCCATAAAAACGTGACATCTACATGTAATGTGGCATCCTAAATGGGACCCTGGGACAGAAAAAGGACATTCAGTAAAACTAGAAAATCTGAAGAGAATATGAACCCTATCTAACAATAATGCATCTCTATTGTTTGATATTTGAAATAAATGAATTCATTTAAAGTGTTATCACCAATAGAGTTATACAGGAAGTCTCATAAAAATTGCAATTCTTCTATAAGCCTAAAATTGTCTGAAATTAAAATTTTACTTAAAAAGTATAAAATATACCCTCCTCAAGGAACCAAAGAGAGTTTGAATAGATTATAGCTATCATGTATTCCACAGAAGGTAGATATAAATTAGGTAGATATTTTGATCTCCTTAACAGAACATTGAGGCAAAGTGATGAGAGAAAAAAAAACTATTTGATATTTGTGACTCAAGACTCTTAAATGAACATTTCTGAGTCCACTCCCCAGAGAATAGCCACTCTTCTTTATGGCTAAAATCAGGACCAAAGGAATCTGAAGTTCACTAGAATTTGGGGGCAGGTGAAATTCCAGTGTTAGTGCTCACAAACAGTTTCACTGGATCCCAGGCCTGCTCAAGCATGTACATAACTTCTGCTGCTTTGACTTTAATAGTGGGGCTGAGGAGCTATAAGAGACACTATACGGTTCACAGTGTCTAAAATGCTTATTTATCTAGCCCTCTACAGGAAAAAAAAGCATATAAGCCTTACTATAGGTGAAATACTATAAGTCACTGCTTTATGAATATTCATTTGGAAAGCCAAAGCACATGCCTATGTTAGTTGCAGAATCATAAAACTGGTTACAGGCCAGTTTTGGAGAAAGCTATCAGCTAAACCATGTAAAAAATTGAAATTTCCATGGAAGGCCCACAGCAATGAACTGGCTTTGTGTTGTGTATAAAAGGATATTTCTTCATAAGAGTTCTAGTCATCCTCATATTTGGAAACAAAGCTGGGCTGATAATAAATGATTCCTTGGGTTTGTCCCTCTTCCCCATCCCTTCTTTCCTCATCCTGCCCACCACAACATTCTTCCTTTTCAATCTATGTTCTTCAAAGGGAAGAATGACCAGTTCTGCCTAATAAAGGAGACCTTGACCAATTTCCGCATCTTATTCTACACATCCTGTGAAAGTTGGAAGAAATGTGTTAGGAAGCAAAATGCTGGTGAAGAGAATCAGAATATCATTGTGTGATTTTGCTCACAGAACCAAGTTTGAGTCAATTCATTCCCCAACACAGACTAAATGTCTAATTTCCAAGAACACAATATGTGGAATTAGCAGTGTGTTCAAATCACAAGTGTTATAGTGGGTGAGACATAAATGAGACTGGCAAACATGTGATAACATATATGCTAATAAAATAATAATTAGTATCTGTGGAACATCCACCATTGACTGAGAACTGTGCTCTTGCTTGTATAATTAGCTTCTAATGCCCTTACAACAAATATAAAAGATGGATACTTTAGATACTCTGTTTTATAAATGAAGGCACTAAAGCTTAGAGAAGTTAATCTTCTGAGTATGCCAACTGCTAGGATTCTGGTCTAGGTTTGCTCATGTAACCCTATTAAACTCATGGGTGTACTCCCCCCCCCATTTTGCATGTATCTTTCCATGTTGTAGACATTTTCTTTGAGATGCATACAGCCCTCAATCCAAAGTTGTCTGGGGTGTGTTGAGGACTTGGAGGAACTGGGGAGAAAATCTAAGGTAGTTTGGGTGGACACCGGTAAGAAGAGTTAACATTCAGCTTTGAAATCTAAAAGTAGATTTTTTAATACATAAGAAAAAAATAGGCTTGAAATCCAAGTTTGTCAACAGAGATGGGTTTTTCTCTAAATTCCCCTTAGTCCTCAAGAACTATTTCTGGATGACTTGATTGAGAACTTTTATAGAGGTGCTGTCTGTATAACACAGAAAAGCCCTCTGTGGAAAGGGAGAGTTCGCTACACAGTTGAGATACACCCATAATCTTTCCCTCCTGCCAAGGTCCATGAGGAAAGGGGAAGAGTGGAGAAGGTGATTGGAAAGCTGTTTGAGGAACTTTTATTAAGCCTTTCTTAAAGATTCTGAGAAGAAGCTATAGCATAACTGTCCTGTTCCAACATGGAGGCAGCCATGTTGAAGTGTACTCAGATAGGGACACCATTGGGCAGGAGAAAAGGTGCTCTCTAGTTACCCTAAGGGACTTCAGTCCCATGTGGTTCAGAGGGTACTGGGGAACAGAGTAGAGTCTAGGGAATTTGCCAAAATCACTCATGTGCAAAGGGTCCTCGTGCCCCATTAAAGCCAGGTAGAGTAGAAGGTTAGTATAAAAGATCCAACCTAAGCAAGCTGCATGAGGACACCACTTCCTCCCTCAGCTGTAGACAGCATTGTGGACTGCCCTGATAACTCCTGGCAGTTGCTAGCCCAGAATGTAGTTCTTGGGGACATCCTCTACTACAAGAACTTACATGATGCCCCCAACCCCAGTCCTTTAAAACACAGTACCAGCTTAGAGGAAAGATACCAACAATATGACAAACCTGAACGTCTCCAAAGAAGCAGAATGTTTATACCTAAATAGGCAATTTAAAGTATAGACTTGAATTAGATTACTTAATTAAACTGGAATATATTTCCCCACACTAACAAATGTCATGCGGGACAATAAAGTACACTGTAAGGTTAAAGAGAAAAATGTCATTCTCAAGGAGCATATTCAGTCAAAATCTGAGTTGTAATGGAGTAAATCATCCAAGCCCAGGACCAGTCTTCTGTTACTATTATTCTTGTGTGTGCATGTACAGTGTGTGTGAGGATGTAGATATGCACATGCCATGTGTGTATGTGGGGGTCAAAGGACAACTTTCTTGAGCTGGTTTTCTTTTTCTCCACCGTGGGTTCCAGGACACTCTAGTATGAGATTTTTGAGGGTTACGGGTCTGATGACCCAATGCCGGTCTGTTCAGAGTGGCTGGCAGAGACTGGGCACAGGTCTCAAATGGGTCCAATCGCAGTGAAAGCTGACACTTGTACTTGCTGTTTCTGGTAAAAGCCTCTCTTTTGGATAATGTGATAAATAAAATTGTGCTCCAAAATTGTCATTACCAGTTTTTCTACTATGATATTTAGGCTGAAACAGACATTCTCAAAGTTTCTGTCTGAGGATAATTTTAATTCCCTCAAAAATTATTCATGACCACAAAGATCCCTATTTCTATGCTTCAGGGTTTCAGTGTTTACCATCTCCTAAGTTAATAATGAGATCTTTTACATTGATACTTCATCTTAAGTAAAAGTAATACACCTCTTATAGAACAACCTAGTCTTTAAGTTTTAAAAACCAAATTTTAAAAAGTGATTTAAAAACAAAAATGGGAGGACTGGGCAGTCTATGGGGCCTCTGGCAGTGGATCAGTATTTATCCCTACTATAGGAATGGACTTTGGGAGCCCATCCCACAGAGAGGGAGACTCTCTCAGCCTAGGCACACAAGGGAAGGCCTAGGCCCTGCCCCAAATGATGTAACAGACTTTGAAGACTCCCCATGCAAGGCCTCACCTTCCCTGAGAAGCAGAAAGGTGTTGAGATAGGGAGTTGGAGGGGTGGAAGACAGGGGAGGAAGGGAGGGTGCGGGAATTGGGATCAACATGTAAAACAAGCATGTTTCAAATTTAAATTTAAAAATTATCAAAGAAAAGAAAAGAGGCAGACTTAAAATGAATGGGACTGGAGAAATGGGTCAGGGGTTGAGAGCACCGGCTGCTCATCCAGAGAACCTGGGTTCTATTCTCAGAACCCACAAGGCAGCTCACAACTGTCTATAACTCCAGTTCCAGGGGATCGGACATCCTTACACAAACATACATGCAGGCAAAACACCATTGCACATGACAATAAATAAAACTAAAAGACAGTGATGAAAACGGTGTTGTTTTATATTTTTAATACCTGGTTTTAATGGAGGCCAACTGGAGCCTCATATTTGATACATATTTGATTGTATATTGTTACAATATGTCATACATTCTTTGGAACACTTCACTGTACACCTGGGAAGAAAATGGGAGTTTAAAGGACAAACAGTTACTTGTTTTTACTGGTCCCTATTGTGGCTATAGCAAAAATGCACAACCTCTGTGGTTTAAAACAATATAAATTTATTGCCTTACACTCCTGGAGGTCAGAAGTTCAAAAGCCGTTTTCTTGGACTAAAATCAAGGCTTCAGAAGGAATAGTTCCTTCTGAAGGCTTTGGGAACAAACCCCAACTCCTTGCCTCTTTCAATTTCTGGAGGCTATGCACTTTTCTTGGCTGCGGCCCCTCCTCCATCTTTAAGGCCTGTGATACAGTACTCCATGTCTATCTTTTATAAGGACACTGTGCTTTTATGGGACAACTCACATAAGCCACTCTGCCCATCTCAACTTACTCACATTTGCAAAATCCCTTTGCCATATAAAGTGACATATTTACTAGTTCCAGGAAGTAGAATACAGCTATCTTCTGGGGTCAATATTCAAACTACTATAGCATTATTGGTACAATGCCTGCCACACAAGCATGGAGACATGAGTTCAGATCCCCAGAACTCATGCAAAAATTAATAAAAAGCTAGACATGATGGCATGCTTTAACAAAGCCAGATTGGGGTGAAGATAGCAGGGGGTTATATATAGTCAGCCCCCAAGAGCTCATTAACCCACCTGTCTGGCTGAAATGATGAGTTCAGTGAGAGACCCTGCCTCAAAAAATAAGATGGAGAGCACTGGAGGAACCAGTTAGCATTGACCTTTGGCCTACACACACACACACACACACACACACACACACTCCTGGGCCTCCAAAAGTCACTTAAAAGAATCTACAGGACTTCAGAAATACTAATTTACTGATCTACAGAGAATGAAAATAATAGTGGTTTACATAAAATGTAAAAGGATGTCTTCCCTCTCAGCATAAATCACTCAAGGTTGCACGGAAGTTCTATAGTCAGGACCCAGAGTGCTTTATTCATGTCTACCTTAGTCTTTAGGATTCAGGTGATTTTGTTTTTAAAGTTTTTACCATCTGTATGGCTCAGGGTCACTAAGTATCATATCATAACTCCATTTAATAAAAAGGAGAAAATTGGTAGATGGAAGATTTTTCTCCCTTCCTTTAGTATGCCATCTGGACATGTGGTCATGCCCAACATCATGGGACCCTAGAAAGGTAATTATTTACTGGGCAACCATGCCTCAAGCTAAGATTTCTACTATAATCAATTACTAGTTCCTATCTCAATGCATATAAGGCAAATCCAAGCTGAAAACTGAAACTAAAAGGGACAACAGATCATTCTCAAAGACATGACTCCAAACAAGCTTCCACGTCCAAGCCTTCTCTGAAACCTGACTTTGACTTCTCAGTTGCCTGAGTCACTATTGACTTGGAGTTTCAGTTATTTTTAGTCAAAATGACCTGCCTCAATAACCATGCAGTATTTCCCCAGTCACAAGAAAGAGGGGCCTGGAGAGATGGCTCAGAGGTTAAGAGCATTGACTGCTACTCCAGAGGTCCTGAGTTCAGTCCCCAGCAACCACATGGTAGCTCACAACCATCTGTAATGGGATCCAATATCCTCCTCTAGCCTAGAAGGATACATGCAGATAGAATATTGTATACATAATAAATACATAAATCTTTTTTAAAAAAACCACAAGGAGGAAACATGGGTCTTATAAGTTAACACAAACTGCAGGGACATCAAGGCACACAATTGGGCACCAGAACCACTCAGCATCCTTTGCAAAAATGCTCACCAGTTTTAATCTGTTTTGGGCTCTTGCTGAAAATTCAACCATGTCTCTTTGAGATGCCTTGACATTGTGGATTAATGAATCTAACTTTTTTATTTGGACATCCTGTAAGATCATAAAGAGACTGTTACTGTGATTCAATACAGAACCAAGAACACTGTCCTGGGATGGTACAGAGTGGTCATACCAGGATCAGTGGTGCCAGCTCCTTTATTGCATGCTCTTAAGTGTGCCTGCATACATATGACCTACAATATCTTCCCACCACCTCCTGATGTCTCATCAGAAGGAAAAAGCTATATCCAGTGCCCTATAAGGCATGAATTTTCTAATTAAAAAATATTACATTTATTTTTGATGAGCAACCATGAGACCCAGGGTAGAAAAATGCAGGTCAGAAGATAACTTCTCCCTTTCCATTATATAGGTCGCAAAGATCGAACCTATCCTTGGTTGCAAACACTCCTGAGTCATCTTTCCAGGCGTGGTTTTTGTTAGAGGAAAGTATGTTTTACTAATTTTTCCTTTATAAAAATAAGAATGTAGCTAAGTATAATTCTTTACCTGATATATTTGAACCTCAGAATGATATTTTCTTCTTACAGCCACAAAATAAGCAAAATAAAGAACTGTGGAAATTTGGAAACACTGACATGAAAGAACATTTCAGAAAACCAGTTCAGTTCAGAAAAAGGGATGATGAAAGACAAGTAGTGTGAAAGAAGCTGGAGAGATAACTCAGTGGCCAAAGCCCAGGGTGACAAGCCACCTGAAGTCCCTGTACTTGGGAAGTTGACAGGCGATTTTCCATGGCAAGTTGATAGCTACATTGGCCAGGATTGGCAAATTCCAGAGTCAGGAGTGATCAAAGAAGATACCTGACATCATCAACTTCAGGCCTTCACATTCATGTGCACACATGCACCTGATCCCACACACATACATGTGTTCCCACACACATACAAACATGCTTACCCACATGTGTAACATACACACATGCTTACTTTTGTGTTATGAACCAGAGATCTTTCAATGGGTAATAATGAGACTCCTAGGGGATGTGGATAGGTCTTATTCTCATTCCCTGCTGTCAGAATTGTTCCCTGTATAGGTACAAAGAAAAATCTCTAAGAACTTTCTAGTTCTATTTCTAAAGAAGGGAATGAGTTATTTCAAATCCACAGCAAAGAAATGACAGGAGGAAAAATGAACATTAGACACTAGGAAAGAATTAAGAAACCTTCATCCCCGAGTCTACTTAGTGCTAATACACCACTTCCTCCAGGGAAAGACTTTGTATTTGAACCTTTTTCTGTGACAATGTTGTTTCAGACAGTAAAAAGACAAACTGATGGGACTAAATTTGTTCGGAGAGCTTTTCAAGCTTCTTTAAACAGGAAAAGCGGTATAAGATAAAATTTGGAGTTAGTCATGAATTTGGAAAATACATTCCTAAGTTATTTGTGTAAAATTCACAACAGTCTTTCTTCTAAATGCTGACTAGCTTTCTATGCCGGATTAGCCTGGATCAAAAAGGTCCTGCAGGAAAATGCTTTAAAAGATAAAAGAGAAAGTCAAATGGGAATACCATTTGCTCTTTAAAAAAAGATCAATACAGCCCTGAATCAAGGCCATAAATTCCAATCACTAGGAAGGTTGGGTTCAGTGGTGGAGTGCTTGACTAGTATGAGTATGGATTCAGCACTGAAAAGAAAAAGTCAGTAATTGACCATCACTATTAACAGGAGCTGTTTTTCACTCCTGAGCATAGTTTATGTGTCCTTCCCTGTGTTTCTAAAGTTTTGGCTTCATCGTAGAGGATACATTAAAGTTGCTATGACTTGCCTATTTAGTTACTTCATAGTGAATTCAACAAAATATCTATGAATTATAAATAGTAATCGCCTAACACGTAGCCCTTAAACTTACATGAGTTGTATTACACGAAGGGTATGGTAAGTCAGAAGATTACAAATGAGATCTGATTTTCTCAGGATAATAGTACTAAAATAGCAAGGTTATACTCATAACCAGCCAAATGTCAGATTCCATACTTTAAAAAAAAAATGACCATTATTCCAAGTAACCAGTGCATACTGCTCAATTATCAGATCACAATACATTAGTACACATAAGTCAAATGCCAAGAAAGTCTAATAATAAAATATGAGCACTTTGGTAGGACAGTTTACGGAGAATGGTGACAAGATGAGCACCGAGGTTTCGGAGGGACAGTTGATCATCCTGAGAAGTGATTATGAAGGGGCTTAGGAGGTAAAAGAGTACCTGGGAAAGGATCTATGTTTGGAAGAAAAAGAAGCTCCGAGATGTCAGGGTTAGAGACAAGGAAAGTCCCCAGTTCAGCTCCATACATGAATTGAGAGCACAGGAAAGTGTTGCATGAGCAGTGAGGGGGAGAGCCCAGGGACCAAAAGGCCTGCCTCCCAGGTAGCAAGCACCTCTAGTGCCAAGCTCTGACCGGCTCTGATTACCTCTGAAAGCTTGTCAGCTTTGTTCGGGTGCTCTTTGCTTCTAGTTCCTCTGCTCAGCAACAGAAAGTGCCTATAAGACTTTGAGTATGTCCAGATGGTGGAATTTTTGCCTCAAATCCACCAAAACCTATCTAAATAAAAGATTGCTGCTTTTAAGATGCACAGAAGTGAATGCTGCTTTCTTCATCTAAATGTATTGCTACAACAAACGTTTATCTTGACAGACTCTTGATTGACTTTTTTTTTTAAGAGTAAAACTGGTATTATGAAAATTGACTTTCCTTTTTGTCCTCTGTACTTTTCCATTACCTTTCCATTTATCTTTACAATGAGCAAATAATACTTTTTGTACCCCCCCAAAAAAATTCATTTCAGGAATGAACATGAAAAGAGTAGGAGAAAAATGGATGACTTCGGTCAACAAATGAAAAGTAGAAAAGAAAACAGAACTGACATGGTAGAAGTAATAAGTGTGAGATCTTGAGCACAGGTGGAGAAGTGGGCTCTCTCCACTTACCCACTGTTTCTGCTCTGATGAGGGTACAAGCCATTTCTATAGCATCTCAATGATAGAGTGAAGGGCATTAACTAACATGGCTCCTAACCATGCCAGTTCTGGAGTGAGAGCAGCTGAAAGTCTTCTTTCTTGGCTTGTCCAGTTGTCATGATGCTATTTATCCAGTCTGATTCCAAACTATGTTCATAAGACAAAAGGGAGTTATCAAAAGGGTTCAAGTATGAAAAACAATATTTTCAGAAAGCTACCTTGGCATCAGCATGCAGTGTGGGTCAGAGGATGAAGCTCCATAGAGAAAGCAGAAAAAAGCATTTGTTGAACACATTCTATATGCTGGAAACTAAAATTTCCTACTTAATCTAATTTAAAAAGTAGGTATCTTTGCTCCGTGTAGGGGTTGTTATTCTCATTTTATATGTGAGGAAACAAAGGGTGGCAAGTGGTTCCTCTATATCTTACTTTAAGTACATGGCAATGGGTAAAGACTAGAAAGCAAAAGTCAAACCAGCAGACACTGAAGAAGAATGGGGGGGGGGGTTGACAGAAAGCCAGAAACAAAAGGGAATTACAGCTGATTACAGCCCCACACACCATAGCATCAGGAGAATGGCATGGGAGGAATCAGGGAACTAGAAGATGAATTTATAGTGTGTGGCATTGTGTGGATGCATTACATATGTTTAACAAGTTCTATGCTGGGAACTATTGTGGATATATTGAAGAAGGCTGCTGTTTTCCCACAATCACTGCTTACAACGCATCCTTAGATTCAATTTTTAAAACTTATTTATGAATACATATCACAATGTAATTTCTTAGAAATAATTGCCAAGTCAAATTCTATTTTTCAATTTTTAATAATTGTTTTATAATATCGATAAATACTTACAAATATATAGCATGTACTAAGAAATGAACGCATGCAAGGTCAGAAGTATAGCTTTCCTTCTTGCCAGACTGGCACAGGTTATGCTACTGTTTTCAGTTGCTGCAGGGTCACTTAGCATTCTTGTAGGAGGCCAAATCATTTGAATGCCTGGGGAAGATCATAAGACTGAAATTCTGCAAATGAATGGGAGAAGAATTAAGAGAGAGAAAACTAAGACATCAACCAGCTAGAGAGAGTGATAGGAGACAGGAAAACCAAAGAAAATTTAAAACTAAGAAGAAAAAAAAAGTATCAAGATTTAGGATAATAGTCATAGAGAGTCACTGGATTTGGCGGAGAAATGAAAAGGATTAATTTGGCTTTGGAAGTCGGGACTCATACAGACAATGTATGTTAGAAAACTTGGTGGTGCATGCCTTTAATCCCAGCACTCTGGAGGCAGAGGCAGGTGGATCTCTGTGAATTTGAGGCCAGCCTGGTCTACAGAGCGAGTTCCAGGACAGACACAAAGCTATAGAGAATAGAGAAAACTCTGTATCAAAAAAAAAAAAAAAAAAAAAAAAAGGAAGGAAGGGAGGGAGGGAGGGAGGGAGGAAGAAAGGAAGGTCATTCAGTAGAAAATCCCACCACAGAGAGGACTGGTATAAAACCCTGCCAACTCCTTATTTCCAAAGATGAAGCTGGCCTACTTCCAAAATGTTAAATAATCTTGGCAATAAAGCATATGGTCATTTCAAAATGACAGATGCAGTCATGCCACACCCACTCTGCACACCCATTCTTTTACAGGTTGCCTACCTTTAAAATGAAGACTCCAGCAATGGGAGGGAGGTCTGACATGATGAGGGCAAAAGGTTATAATGTGCTCAAACTTATAAAATTTAATCCTCCATACCCATATGGCTATAAGAAGTCCTATTCTCCTACACATAATAAAATAAATTGAAATATGAAGCAATAAAGAAAATATGACAAGCATGAAATGAGAGTCATGATTCCCAAGTGACTTGTCAAGTCTGTACAATGAGTACTTCCTGCAAATACCATCATACCTGCATCATACCAGCCCTTGCTCGGCCACCCTCTCCCAACACAAGTATCTGAGAATGACCACACTCCTCCAATTGAAAGACTTTCCTTAAAAGCACATACTGAAGGATTGATTTTTGTTTCCCTCTTATTCTTAAGTCTCGATTATGACCAAAATCAAACACTAGAAAGTTCATTTCTGGTTGCCTAGTAGCTACCTCGACCCTTTTCCTTGACTTTTGGAAATATGAGTTACCATCTGTTGTTTCTTGATACTAAGAGAGATTAACAGACATATGAAGTTGGGGAATTACTTTCTTTGAAGGCTTTGACTTCTTTGGGGGCTAGTTCTTAGGAAGATCATAAGAAAAACTGTCTAATACCCAAGTATTACAGATAAATAAGAAAAGATACTTTGTATGAGCACAGAGAGGGCAGCCTGGGACCCATAAGAAAGCTCAGAATGATTTGAAGTGTGATGGAGTTGAACTCTTAGTGTTCATTTATAAAACTAAGAGATTTGCTTTCCTGTTCAATTTCTGCCAATGTCACAATGATATCTAAAAATACACCTGTATTAAGTCAGTAAATGTTTTGACCTATTCTCTAAACCACTGAAATGCAGTCAACTCAGGGAGTTTGGGGATTTGTCAAGTTATTTTTCGAGACAGGGGTTCTCTGTATTGCTTTGGCAATTGTCCTGGAACTTGCTCTGTAGACCAGGCTGGCCTTGAACTCACAGAGATCTGCCTGCCTCTGCCTCTGCCTCCTGAGTGCTAGGATTAAAGGCATGAGCTACCAATGCCTGGCAACCTGTCAGTTATTTTAAATGGCTGTACTATTGGGCTTTTAGTTTGTTTTTTTGTTTGTTTTACAAAAATTCATATAACTGATAATGTTATAATATTAAACCTGTAAACCTTGCTATATAATTTTTCCAATTTCTTTATCATTGAGAATCTGCTGAAATGTTCCCTTTGAAATACTCATGCTTATCAACTCACATGAACTTTTAAAAACACTTTTTCAAATTATTATTTTACTCTTTTATGTTTATAGGTGTTTCACCTGCATGTGTGTGTGTATACTACAGCATGCCTAGTGCCTGTGGAAGACAGAAAAGGGCAACTGATCTCTTAGAACTGGAGTTACAGATAGTTGTGAGCTGTCATGTGAGTGCTAGCAATCAATGAAACCAAGTCTCCTGGAAGAGCAGCCAGTGCTCTTAACTGCTGAACCACCCCTCCAGTCCCTCACATGTATTTTTGTCAAGCTGAAATAGGACCCATGGATTCTGACCATCAATCCCTCAGGTACCCACTTACATTTAAACTGAATTTAAATTCTGAACACCTCTTGAAATACATTTTTAATTAAAATAATCCTTTTCCCTCTTTCCTTTTCTCCCGCCTGCCTTTCCCAGGTGCCTTCTGTCCAGCCCCTCCCACGTCCCACATCTCAAGTTGATAGCCTCTTTTTCTTTCATTATTATTGTTATATACATATGTACATAATGTATATACAAACATAAATACAATTTGCTGAGTTCCATTTTGTGTGTGTGTGTGTGTGTGTGTGTGTGTGTGTGTGTATGTTTGTGTATATATAGCTTCAAGGCTGACCACTCTGCGTGGAATGACCAATAAGGGAGCTCAACCCTGGGGGAGGCTAATTCTCCTCCCAACAATCAATAGTTGCCTGTAGTTCTTTGTTTAAGGGATGGGACCCCCATGAAATTTTCCTCCTTTGACATTTGCATGGCCATTGATAATCATATTCCAGTCTTGTTTATGCAGCCATTTCTAGGAAAGGCAGTCTCACAGCAGACTTCCTGCTCTTCTGGCCCTTACAATCGTCCCACCCCCTGTTCCACAATGGTCCCCGAGCCATGGATGCTGGAGCTGTGATGTAACTGTATGTGTTGGGCTTGCCTCACTGTGATCTGCTGATCTCTGTTTTGTGTCCTATTGTGGTTTCCTGTGACATCTCTATTTTTTATAAAAAAAAAGAGGCTTCTTTGTTGAGGGGAGGTAGCTACACTTATCCAGGGACTCACATACACAAAGAGGGTTTTGGGGTTCAGGACAGAGCCCAGGTTCTGGAAATTTTATCCAGAAGTTCCTGCTTCTCGGAAGAGTCAATGAAAATGGGAGGCCATGCCTTTTAGGGTGAGAGGATAGAACAATGCCTGTTGCTAAATATGAATGCTTGCCTCTCAGCAGTGCAGAGGTTCTCTAGGCCCTGAACAGCGCTGTGCATAGAAAAACGTGATGGTCTATGAGAACACATTAGTTGTTTTCTTCAGTCAAGCAAATCTTTACCACTATTAATAGCGAACAAAATAAAATTGGATTTTTAGAACTGAGGTTTCAGGACAACTGTCCAAGTGTGGTTTTTCTTTTGAAATGAAGAGATCAGTTTTAACAGTGGCTACATGCCCAGCATTGTGCTAGGCAGTGGGGATAGAAAAATGAAAATATGGCCAAGGGAGACGATTTAGTGGACAAAGTGCTTACTGCACAGGTGCAAGGGCCTGAGGTTGGCCAGCGTGTATTTAAAAGCCAGGCTTTGAGGCACGTGTCTGTAGCCCAGGCACTACTGCTTGAGGAGGAAGAGGAAGGTGAATGAAGACAGGCAGATCCCAGAAGCTCATTGGTCAGCCAACATAGCCAAAATGGTGAGCTCTGGGTTCACTGAGAAACCTATCTAAACAATAAGGTGGAGGAACAATTGAGGAAGATGCCTTGATGTCAGCTTCTAGCTTCGACATGAGCAAGTATTCCCATCACACACATGCATACATTCATGCATAGCACACACACACACACACAGAGAGAGAGAGAGAGAGAGAGAGAGAGAGAGAGAGAGAGAGAGAGAGAGAGAGAGAGAGAGAGAGAGAGAGGTATATGCATAAGAACTCTGATCATCTTAAAAACAGAGTAGCGGTGACCAAGAGGACTATTCAACATATGATCACACAATTCCAAGATTAAAATTTGGCAGGAGAAAAAGGAATTTATTTCCTAAGATATTTGGGAAAATTACCTGTTATTAGTTTAAGGTGGTTTCAATTTTTTGCTTCTATTTTAAAGAAATAAACACTCATTATAATGGCCCAAACTGAAAATTGATATAGCAACTGTTGGCAAGATCAGGAACAAAAGACATTCTCCAACAATGATGCTGAGAATCATAATAAATAAAACTGCTTTTCTAAAACTACTCCACTGTCATACATGTTCCTGTCTCATAGCCTAGCAATTCTCATAGCACTACAGAGAAATGAAACGTTCATCACAAAACATTGTATAAGAATGTTCATAACAGTCTCAAGCTAGAAACAGTCCACAGACTCAACAAGAGAATTATGAGCAAATTTTATTACATTTATACAATGGAATTCTACACATCAATTTTAAAAAAAGACAGTGAGCAACAATATAAGTGGACTGCAAAAATATTAAGCTGTGAGAGACAAACAAGGTAACAAAAGAGAACACGCTGTATCTCACGTTTATATGAAGATCTAGAATGAGTCAAACTCATCAAACTTATGATGAAATCACAATGGATATTGCCTCTGGGAGTTGACTGGGATTGACTGACAAAGGACATGATCTCATTTCCTGGTGGAAAGGAAATGTCCTCCACTTTGATTGGGTGGGTGTCCCCTGAGGTGCTAGGCAGAATAATGACTTCCAAAGTTAACTGTGTCCACAGTACACCAAACCCGTGAATATGTCACTTTATATGGCAGATAGAAGTTTTTAAATGTAATTAAGAGTAAAGACTTGAGATGGAGAAATTATCTTAGCGAGAGGTTCTTACACCATAAGCAATGGAGAAGAAAGAGCAGAGATATATAATGCTGCCAGTTTTGAAAAATGGGAGTCACGAGCTAATAAATGCAGGTGGCCACTAGGTGAGAAAAGACAAGGTAATAAATAGACCCTCTTCCAGAGCTACCAGCAAGGAACACCACCTTGTGGGACACTGGTTTTAGTCTAGTAGAACTTGTGGAAGATGAGTTATACTTACAGAAGTATAAGATCATCAATCTGTGTTGTTTCAGATCAAGTGCACAGCAATTTGCTATAGGATCAATTAAAAACTATTATGTGTGGATAGAATCATGTTAAAGCCCATTAAAATGCACATTCAAAATTATCACATTTCACAACTTGTAAATTACATTTTGTTATGGATCCATATGCATATCTGAAAAAGGTGCTGAAAACCTCATCATACTTAGGTGGACCTTGTTTGGAAATGGGGCCATTGCAGATGTAATCACGGCTAACTCCTATCAGAGCAGAATGGCTCTTGATCCAAAGTGACTAATATCTCTCTTATAAGGGGAAAAGATGGAGATGCACAGTGAAAATGGCATGTGAAGACAGGTAGAAACTGGAATGATGCTGCCAGACAAGGGTACAAGAGACAAAAGACCACCACCGGAAGGTAGGAGGCAGGGACATATGCTGGCCAGTGTCTCACTGAAACACAGTCACATATATATTTGTTGCTTATCTATGAATCATAAGCATTTTTTTCTTTTTAATCCCCACTCTGTTTCTGTCTCTCTGAAAGTTTTTTTTTTAACATGTAGTCCAGAATGGCCTCCTGCCTAAGCCTCCTAAGTGCTAGTATTATAGGCATGCAACTCTATGTCCAGCTTTCCTGTTCCTCCATCCCTGTCTGTCTCTCCATCTCTCTCTCTCTCTCTCTCTCTCTCTCTCTCTCTCTCTCTCTGTGTGTGTGTGTGTGTGTGTGTGTGTGTGTGTGTGTGTGTGTGATGAGAATGTTCAAGATCAACTACTCTCTTGGCATATTTTAAATGTGTTATTGTTAATACTAGCTATGATATTAGAGCTTCAAGACATACTTATTTTATAAGATGAAGTTTGCATTAATGAACCAACAACATCCTTCCCCCATGCTCAGGCCCAATCACTCATATTTTGTATTCATGAGTTCAACATTTTTACTCCACAAAATTTCCATTTTTAACTCCACATCAAGTGAAGCATATCGTATTTATCTATGTATGCCTGGCTTGTTTCACTTGACATAATGCCCCCTGAGTTCATCAATATTCTTGCAAGTGGCCAGGCTTCCTGGGTGTTTATAACACTTTCCTTATCCATTCACTTGCCAGTAGGAACATGTCTCTATGTCTTGGCTGCTGTGATGGAGCTATAGTGATTGTGGGAGTGCAGAATGATTTCATTTCCTCTGAATACAAAACCACTATTGCTAGTTGGCACAGGATTTATGGAAATTGATACAGCATTACATAACAGCACAGTGTAAAAACTAAAAATAGAACTATCCCTTATAACTAAAACTAGAACTACCACTGATTCCAATTTTGTATGTTTTTAACTTTCTATAAACAATATGTTGCATTCATTCTTTAATCGCTTTTCACATGATTTGTGTTTATGAACTAAGTTCATGAAATACTGCATGTGAAACACTGCAATACGTTATTTTTATCACATACAGAATGTCATCTTGGGAACAGAGTGTTTTGCATTGTTGTTTTCTTAAAAGTACGGTTTCTTTATTCATTGTATAATTTATGTTTAGGCTACTTCTTTTGTTACTTTTTTGCTATTACAGTTATGAACATTCTGGGACATACATAATCAGAAGGCTATACACTTAAACATGGAATTTCCTAAGTCTTAGGGATGTGTAGCTTCAACGTGATAAGATTGTTTGAAGCTGTTCTGGAAAATAGTGGCTGTATTTACTCTCTTATAGTAGTATGAGAGTTATTACAACTCCATATCTCAGCCATTTGGTTTTGATTTTGTTTGTTTTGTTTATTTGGTCTTGAGGACTTAAAAATAGGACCTCTAAGTGAGTGCTCTACCACCAAGATCATGCTAGACAAGCACTTTGCTCGTAGTATCTGACAGGCAAAAGCAAACTTACCACAAAACAAATAAAGATAAGTTTAAGACGTCTTCAGTGATAGCCTGGTGGTGGTGGTGGCTCATGCCTTTAATCCCAGTGCTTGGGAGGCAGAGGCAGACAGATCTCTGTGAGTATGAGGCCAGCCTGGTCTATAGAGAGAGTTTCAGGAGAGGCTCAAAAACTATACAGAGAAACCCTGCCCAAAAACAAAAAAACCCTCTTCAGTGATTTGCAAGGATCTCTTTAAAGGCCCTATATCTAATTTTGTATGAGATTGTGCCTTTCGTTTTCTTCATGCCCTACTCAAATACAGAGAAAGTCCTGCTGCTATTGCTACTAGGTATAAAAAAAAATTTTATTGTGGTTTTAATTCACATTTCCTTGATTTTAGGTGTTATTGAGAATGTTCTCATATGTTAACTGGCATTTCATGTTTTTTCTGAGTTCTGCCTTGTTTCTTACTGATTTTTAAGAGTTATTCTTCTCTATTGGCAGTAATCCTTTTTACGACTCAATTGGATGGACTGCAAAGATGGCTCAGTGGCTAAGAGTACTTGTTACTCTTTCAGAGTACCTGGGTTTGATTCCTGGCGTCCTGTGATAGCTCACAACCATCCACAGCTCCAGCTCTGTCCTCTTCTGGGCTCACTGGGTACCAGGCACATATGTGGTGCATAGACACATGCAGGCCAAATGTCCCTCCACATATAATATCATCATCATCTTTTTCTTAAGACTGAAATGAAGCCAATTGCTTCTCCAGTCTGGAACCTCTCTTCACTTTTACTATATTCTCTTTCATGATTTAATCTTAATGATGTTGGATTTAATCATCTTTTCCTTTAAGTTATGCACATTTTAGCTGAGTAGTAATGGCTCACACCTTTAGGCTGAGCACTTGGGAGACAAAGGCAAATGGATCTCTGAATTCAAGGTCATCCTGGTCTATAGAGCAAGTTCCAGGACAACTGGAGCTATACAGAGAAACCCTGTCTCAAAAAACCAAGAGAGAGAGAGAGAGAGAGAGAGAGAGAGAGAGAGAGATTTTGTCTCAGAAAAAGGAAAAAAAGAGAGCTATGAATATTTTTATAAGTTGCTTAAGATTAAAATGGTATATTAGTTTGCCCCTTTCAAGGTTAATTTTCCTACTTCTTGTATTTGGATTTTTAGTTAATTTAATTTTTGGAAGTATGATGCAAAGTTGAGATCTGAAAAATAAAAACAGTTTTGACACAGGGTCATGCTATATAGCTCAGACAGTCTTCAAACCCACCCTCCTCCTGCCTCTAATTCCTGAATACTAGGAGCTCTGAACTGGGCATTTCCATGTGGGTAGCCAGTTTGATGGTAAATCTCTGTTACCACCATGTAATTCCTACCATAAATAGTTTCAATGTGTGATTGTAAGACTTCTGGCCAGTTCCCACTGGCTTAATTATCCCCCGTATTACAAACACAGCACTGTCATAAATACTATGGATTTTTTCATTTTAAAAATGTACTTTATTTTGTTTTTGATTTGGGGGGAGCGGTATTTCAGCTTAGATTGCAGTCTATCACTGAAGGAAGTTAGGGAAGAAACCTGAAGGCCAGAACTGAAACAAAACTGATTACCGGTGCCTCTGGGTTCAAGTTCAGCTACTTTTCTTATGTAGCCCAGGACCACCTGCCCAGTGGCAACAGTGCCCACAGTAGGCTAAGTACCATTTATCAATTGATAATAAAAATGCATGCCATGCAAATTAAGTCTCTCAATTTTTTTTTCCTACTTCAAGCTTATCTTGGCCTTTACTGGCCTTTTATGTTTCCATACAAATTGTGGGGCAAGCTTATCCAGTTTGTAGGTTTTTCAAAAATTATTATTATTGCATCTAATTTAAACAAGACTCTTTATGATATTGAGCCTTTACAGCCATGAAAATACACAACTTTATATTTTTCCTCAAATTCGTTTATCCTTAAAGACAGCCTGTAATTTCCTCTGTAGATTTCTTGTGTCTATAGATAAGGTTTAGCACCACTAATCTTCGTAGCTTTTGTTACAAGTCTCAATGGAATCTTTCTATGAAATTCTCTAGTTGGTTATTGTGAGTAAACAGAAATGCCATTCATTTTATCTTTACTCAGCTTGCATTCGCCAACCCCAAACTCTCTTATTTATTCTAAATTTATTTTAAATTTATTTATTCTAAATCATTTTAGTTCTGTTCACCCGTTCTGAGACTCTCCTTTGAAGTACAATGCTTTGCAGCTCTTTCAGCAGCCAAACCTAAACATGCAATTCAATCAAGCCACGGTGCTCTGAACAAATGGGGCATACATTTGTTTAAGTCACCTAGAGCACTTTTATATTGTTGTTAAAGAGGTGACAGAGCTGAGTCACCTGGCTCCACTACCTACATCAAATCTCAATATACTCATTTATAACTGAAACATGAATTAAAATACTGTGTTGTGGGTGATTCTTTTAAGAATTAAATGAGACAAACCCAATGAAATACAATTATAGTTTAGGGCCCATAGTGGAAACACAATTAAAGTTAGTTATTATTAATAAAATCATGAGCTAGCTGGGCATGGAGGCTAAAATCTGACTTGTCCAGGCAAGTCAGAGCCACACTGCAAGAAGCTATCTCAAAAAAGATGAAGAGATACATGTACTTTAACTAGTTCAGTTTCTTAGTAAGTACGTGCATGAGCCAGATTTTAAACACGGGTTAGATTATCTTACAACAAACTTCAGCAACCTTCCTACTCTTTTAGTCTTGAATGTATCAGACATGTCATTCAGTAGCTGTCAGTTAATTCTGCAAGTGATTGGTCATAGGTACTGGGGATGCAGAGGTGCCCAGAAAGGACCCCTCCATGCTGGAAGCTGTCATTCTGACAAAGGAGTCAAATGTCATACAAGTATATGAATGCAGATATTTAAATTATGATGCTCTTTTTTTTTTTAGATGCTAGGAGAGAAAGCCATGAAGGCTTTGTTGAAATCAGGAAGGCAAGCAGGTTCTCTTTGAAAAAGGGGGGAAATCAGTTAACAAGAGAGACGGAAAAGGAAGAAGGTACATTTAAAGCAGGTGGGTGATATCAGAAAGGAACCTGCAAACTCAGGGCAGGTATGGAGAAGGTACTGGGGAAGTGTCAGCTGAGCTAGTGACCTGGGCAGGAGGGTGCTATGCAAGACTTTGGAGGTCTTTAACTCTACATATAATCATTAGCTTCATGAAGAGGGTAGCATGGGCAGTTCATTCTGACATGTGGGTAGGGAAAGTCGGGTGGCAGGGGCTAAGAAAGGAAACAGGAAAGAAGCAAGGGGCTCTTGCAAAAAAATGTTGACAGTTTGTGTGGTGATGGGGTAAAATGGTGGCTTTGTATTGGCAGAAGGATGATTGGGCAGGTGATATGACTGGAGGTGGACAGACCATCTTCAAAAAGGAAATGGCCCCAGGGTTTCCAACATGAGCAGAAGGGAGTGCTCTTTCTGAAAAGAAGAACAACGGAGTTGGAGCAGATTTGAGAGGGAAAATCAAGGTCTCTCACTTGGGTATGTCAGGTCTAGATGTCATCAGGGTATTCCTGCAGAAATCCTGAGCGAGTCTGGCTGTGCTTAAAAATGTGAAGGCAGCCATCTTTTATTTTTTTGAGAGAGGGAGAGAGAGAAAGAACAGAAGGACAGAACCTTGGGGATGCTGAAGTTGGAGCAGGAGAGACAAGTAGTTGGCAATGAAATGTAAGGTGGGAAATGGAGACAGATAGAAATGCAGGTGAACCTTTTAAAGAAGAGATTGTGAACAGAGAGCAGCAAGGTCAAAGGCTAAGAGGTTAAACCAGAAGAGTACTGGAAATATGGTGAGACCAGAAATCAGACTGCAAACATGGCACTGTTGCCTGGAGTTAACAGAGCCTTCCTAGTGAGGGCCTTTATGGTTCCAGAAGTTAACTTGTACACAAGTCTTCTGCAGCTACTAAGTTTTGTGGAGTCTCACCCAGCCAAGAAACAACACCCCTGAACTCCCATCTCAACTGCCAGGTGAAATGTCAGGGAGATAACACTTGTGAAGGTTTTTTTTTTTTTTTAAACATGGTTGTGCAAATCTCTGCAAACCAATGAAATCTCTCTGCCAAATACACACACACACACACACACACACACACACACACACAAGTGCACTGGGTGGTTTAATCTCACCAGGAACTCAGAAGCTGTTGTCATCATCACTTCTGCTGATCATCGTCTCAAAGGTCAAGACCATAGTGGAGGCTTTCCATTGTTGTAAAAGTTAATGAAAGTTAATTATTAAAGCTCACAGAAAGGTAATTTGCCCACCACTTTATATAACCTATATATAGATATCATAGTACATATGGATGCGTGCAGAGCCTATGGACCCAACTAGATGCACACTGTCTCCTAGAACAAGACTGCGTCCCCTGTTGCTGAAGCTCGTCACTGAGTATATCCAGGTAGGAACTAAACTTAATGATCATCATACTCAAACTGATTTCCTATCTCTCAAAAGTATTTTTGCTTAACACAGCTTATTTAAAAATTACTGTTATAGTCTTGAGTTTATAATCACGGATATTTTGAGTGATTTCATTAACAGGCTAGTGTCTGCAGCACTAGCAATGTGAATTCAATATTTGAGGAGCCTTAAGGTATAAAGTAAATGGTTGTGTGCATTGTTATGACTTAAATAGCCTTTTCAAAGACACTAGTGGGCTCTGCCTTATTTGTTCAGATAATCATCCACCTAAACTGGGTTTTATAGGTAGGCTATCTGCTCTGAAAGGCTGGCAAACATAGCGTCTAGGAAAAGTTGTCAACGGGAGGCAGAGTTACCTGTGAGAATGGATTTAGAAAGGCTGCACGTCTCAGACATGAGATCTTTATCTTCAAGACACCCAGCAAAGTCCAACACTAGAGGAAAGGAGAAAAAGAGAATTAACAACAACAAGGACAGAGTAAAAGGAGACAGATGGGCTAGGGGGGAGGAGAGCTTAGCAGCCAAGTACCTGGTGCCATAACTAATACAAGATCATACAGGGTACCTATGCTGTCATTGATCAGTGCAAACTAGTTTCTATTTCATTCTTTTAAGTGCCAAAAATTTTTTATTTTACAATATTTTTGTTGGCTGGTTGGTTTGTTGAGATAGGGTCTCAATCATATAACCCAGGCTGATCTCAGATTCACTATGAAGCCCAGGCTGGTCCTGAATTCACAGATATCTTTCTGTATTAACTTTCTGGGTGTTGGGATTATAGGCATAGGTCCACCAGATTTATAATGTTTTTAAATGTATAAACAATGTACTAAAACATTAGACTAAATAATTCTTACTTCAAAAGTAAATTAGTCATTTGGAGAAATAGTGCAGGCAACAAACACATAAATACCTATTTAATAGCTTGTTGTACCACTGAGGAAACCATTTGCAAAGTAGGAATGGATCTGTTGTAATCATCATCTGTTTTTGTTTTTGTTTTTTTTTTGTTTGTTTGTTTTTGTTTTGTTTTGTTTTTTTGAGATAGGGTCTTACTCTGCAGCTCAGGATGGCCTGGAACCCATAAGATGGCCTCAAATTCATGCCCATCATCTTGCCTGGGATTACAGACATGAGTACCACATCCTCATTAATAATGGTTATTGTTGTTGTAGTTGTTGTTGTTGTTGTTGTGTTGTTAAGCCTGGGTCTTCTTATGTAGCTCTGTCTATCCTGGAGCTAACTTTATAAACCAATCTTGTCTTGAACTCACAAAGAGAGCTGCCTGCCTCTGCCTCCCAAGTGCTGGGATTAAAGGCATGTCTGGTTATAATGGACATTTTAAAGTTATTAGAATATATTCTCAACAACATGCATTTGTCTATAACAAAGGTTTTGTTTTTCCAAATAGGAAAAAAAGGAAAGATTCCTTTTGCATTGGCTTCATTTTGCTTAAGTCCAGAGATTGGGACAAACCAGGTGACTTCAAGGTGGAGTCTTAGGCTACCTTGACTCAGTTTTGTGTGTGTGACATTAAGAGCTCCATATTCAAGGGCAGGGGTGCTCTCCTGGAGTTCTACTCTCTTGACTTGTGTCTTCCCTCTCCAAAGCAGGGTTAGCATGCTCCCACATTCACATACAGAGAAATATATGCAGCTCCATGAGTCTGTCATCAGGAAACCTAGCCTTTTGCCCTGACCCTGTCACTTGCTAGTAAGAGTCACAAAAGCCATTTGCTTTCTCTCAGCTCAGTTTCTCTATGTGAACTGACAATAATGATACCTACCTTGTCTGCATGTAGGAAGTGAAAGTGCTCAGAAAACCACAGGTTTGATGGGAATGGCCAGGGGCTGTCTTTACAGTCCTCTGAACCTACTGGCCTGAAATTTGTTATCATATCTCCCAGTATGTCTCTAATGATTTCTCCTTTGGGCCAACAAAAATCTTCTGTGTGTGTGTGTGTGTGGTGTGTGTGTGTGTGTGTGTGTGTGTGTGTATGGTGTGTGTATGTGTGTGTGTGTGTGGTGTGTGTGTGTATGTGGTGTGTGTGTGTGTGTGGTGTGTGTGTGGTGTGTGTGGTGCGTGTGTGCGTGTGTGTGTGTGTGTGTGTATCTCACTGGCCACCTGTGCTGAGGCTCATATTCATTGTATGACACAGTGGGCTTCATCATGACGTTTTCATACATATGCACCATCAACTCTGTCATATTCACTCTCGCCTCTCTGTTGCCCACCTCCCACTCATTCCCTCCTTCTTCTCAAACAGTCTCCTTTTACGTTCATTTAAGACAGCATGAATAAAGGCCAAGATATCTTTCTGAGTCTGGCTCATTTGATTAACAGGATGACCTCTGGGGTCACTCACTTTCCTGAAAACTACATAATTTTGTTCTTCTTTATAGCTGAATAAAACTTGTATGTGTGTGCATATCTGTCACATCCTCATTATCTATTCATCTGCTGTTAGATACCTAGACTCATTTCCAACTCAGTTATTGAAATAGTGCTGCAATAAACATAGGTATGCAGGTATTTCTGTTGTATGTTGGCCTAGATTCATTAATGTATAAACCCGGGAGTGGTTTAGGTAGAGCATATGCTAGCTATATGTTTAATTGTTTCAAGAACCTCAGTACTGATTCCATAATTGCTGCACTACTGTACATTCCCAGCAACAATGTGAAAGCCCCTCCTCCATACTATATCCTCACTATCTTTACTAAATCCATGTTTCTTTGTCATCATCCCTTACGAGAATGGGGCGATGTTCCTAAGGTCTAATTCATGACACACATCAGTTCCAACCCATATTCACAATCATTCTTTTATCATTAACTGTCCCAATTATTTTATGTATGCAAACTTGAGTGGTAGGGCTAGATCAAGTGTGTGTAAATATTTTGTTCACATTTTACTTCATTTCAGAAAATCTTGCAGTTTTTAACTACATAACAGGACTTTTACAAAAGGAAAATGAAACAAAACAAAAAACTAAGATGTGAGGTTTGCTCTTAGGAAGTTCAGTCTTATTGGGGAGAAAATCATAAAAAGTAATGATAATACAGTATGATATGGAATAGAAATATGTCTAGGGTACTTTCAAGAAGGAAATGGCTAACTCTGGGTGAGAGATCCCAGGAAGTTTTGCATCTTGCTTTAATCTTGTATTTCTGAGTTCCTGACAGACTGTAGATCAATCAATAACTGTTGAAGGAATGAAGAAAGGAATTTATATCAGAGACTGAAAAGTTTTAAGGGTGACTAGGAACTTAGCAGGTGTTGGAAAGCATCCCAGATAAAGGAAACAATGTGGAAAAAGACACTGGAAGCTAAATTTCATGATCTTTTAGGCACTTACTACTGTACTTGTGAAAAAAGAAGGGAAAATAGTTTGTATGGTAAGAGCCCAGATATAAGGGGTCTCCCAAGCCATGCTAAGAAGTTTACATAGATTCTTCAAAAAAAGGGGGGGGGAGGGGTTAAACTTCCGTAGGAGTGGGAAATGGCTACTTTTTTGGAGATTAGCTCAGAATGAACATGAAAGACATTTAAAAAAAAAGTTAACAACAATACTATATGTCTTAGTTACGGGTTCTATTGCTGTGAAGAGTCACCATGACCACAACAACTCTTATAAAGGAAAACATTTAATTGGGGCTCCATTACAGTTTCAGAGATTTATTCTATTATCATTATGGCAGTGTGCAGGCTGACTTAGTGCTAGAGAAGAACCTGAGAGTTCTGTATCTGAATCAGCAGGCAGATGGAACAGACAGTGACACATGGAGTCTGCCTTGAGCATCTGAGACCTCAAAGCCCACTCCAGGGACACATTTCTCCAACAAGGCCACACCTCCTAATAGTGCCATTCCCTATGAGCCTATGGGGCCATTTTCTTTCAAACCACCACACTGTGTTTCCAACAGGCGGTAGTTGGCTTTGTTGAATGGACACAAATGCAAATTGGGTCTAAACTATCCATAGAAAACTCAGTTGAAGCTGTTACTTAGAAAGTCAAGGTTGAAAATTCTTTGTGCCTTAGCCAGCCTCAGAGAACAGTCTAGCAGAAAGGTAAATAGCTTTTTCCTCCTAAAACTAAGAAAAGCAAGGCTGGAAACCCTGTTCATAAACAGCAAAGACCTGGAGCTGGCACACTTATGAGCTAAATAGTCACTGTTTTGTTAGACGCAAGCTGGCTTCAGACTCCTGATTCTCTTGCCTGAACCTCCCAAGCGATGGAATTATTGGCATATACCACTATAGCTGCCATGTTCCACTCTTTGCTGTGTGCTTCCTAAACTAGGCTTGACTCCTCTCCCCCTGCATATATAATAATGGAAACAGACAGTTCAGAGTCTAAACTAAAATCAAGCCAGCACTGACCTGAGTTGCACAAAGATGAAGACTGCAATATATAAAAAGACCTCCAAAACTAGCAATGCAAAGCATGTGTTGTACATGCTCTTACTTCCTATGGACAGTGAACTGAAGTATGTGAATTAGCCACATAAACAAGACCAAAGCAGAAAAGAAAAGAAACATGTCCTTTAGCAGTTTTGTCTTGAACATGTGGAGAAACTGTTCCCACACCTTCAAGGTTCCTCACTCTAGTCCTGTTACCTTTAAGCACCTTCTGTGTTAGACTATTGACCCTGTTTCTGTGAAATGATTCTGGCGTCTAAACAATCTTGCAAGTGTTTGTGGGATGCTAAAATAGCCTTCAAGCAATCATCATGAAAGGGCAGGGAAAAATGTTTCCATAATACTGGCCATGTATTTATGTCTCCCAAAGAAATAGCTAAGGTGTGTGCCAGTGAAATAGATTAGTGGTCCTGCTGTGCTTCAACAGCAAATGAGACCCAAGAGAATCAGGGCTTTTCATGGGAAAGTGATGCCCACCTCAGACTGATTTCTTCTGACTTCTTTTACTAACATCTTTGCTAAGCCTTCCTCTGTCTTTTCCCAGCTACTCGTGACCAGCACTTGACCTCTCTGTTACTGATATTATCATCCTGATTCCATCCAGCCTCACACTGACCAGAATAAAAGCCTTTCTGTGCCCTTGATTATAAACCCTGTCTAGCAGCCAACTGGGATCTTCCTTGGTTGTTGTGCTCACTAGAGCAAATGTTCTGCTTGCTCTCCCTTCCCTCATACACTCCCCTGTTGCACATTTCCAAACACTGTATAATCTTTGTCTGTAAAGACTAATGCACAGAATAAAATTGGCTTACCTCTGGTTTTTGACTGACTGGCATAAGAGTGCTTTGAAATCCATGAGCGAAGCAGTGTTTTTCATCGCATGCCAGGCAGAGTATGCTCTTTTAGTGATGACTCCTCAAGACCCTCCTTAGCTTGAGTGCTTTTGAGAGATGGTGTCACTGAGAGTTCCCTTGAGTAAGGGGGAAAGCATGTGCCTCCTGGGTTCAATTAACGTTGCTAGCATTGCTGATAGAACTCCTAGTTCAAATGAGTTGCTTCCCAGCAGAAAGGATAGAATTCTGAGGCCAGAACAGTAGATAAATGCTGAGTTGGAAAGGTCAGAGCCATAAGGCTCCCTCTGTAGAGCAGGCAGAAACAGTGGAAGCTCCCAGGTGAATGGAAATGAGGCTGCTCATCATCAGGTGGAGCACAGAGGGGTGGGGAAGGGGTGTGTACATGTCAATTCCTGGGGTTATCAAAATGTTACCAATACATTGGGATAGCTTGATTGAGAAACTGGACTTCAGAGATTAACTCTGGGATTAAGTTTTTGCTAAATTATTTCTTTAAGAGCCTAGAATGGTAATTGTGGGTTATTTGGCACCATGTACATGTGCATGAATATCTATGTACATTAATAAATAATAGATTAATAATTACATAACGGGCCAAGTAAATTTTTAAAGTATACAGCTTAGGAAAGTAAATAAAAATGGAAACATTTACAAACAAAGCTCAAAGTTTCAAGCTTACTGGGAGTCAAGTACTCCAAGAATGAATTCCAGTTACCTAAAGTAAGCAACACTTTAAGGAACACAAAGAGAA
This sequence comes from Phodopus roborovskii, assembly GCF_943737965.1. NCBI lineage: Eukaryota > Metazoa > Chordata > Mammalia > Rodentia > Cricetidae > Phodopus > Phodopus roborovskii. The sequence continues at coordinate 14,553,720 of NW_026125391.1, forward strand.
TCAAACCCCAAGGGTAAAACAAAGTCTGAAAATCTGTTACTGTTAGGGCAATATTTGAAACTGGAGTTTCAGATTCCAGGAACCAAACATAATTTCTCCCCAAGAATTTCTGCAAAGAAAAGTGAACCATATGAGTGAAAAACAAGTTAATAAAATCCTTTGAATTCTTAACTAAAGCACACACAATGATGAATGACAAGCACCCGTGACTGTCTGGAGCCAGTTCAGATGCGGTGTGTCCGGATGACTGGCTCCGGGCTTACGGGGTTTGTTACCTGTTGGGTGTGAGGCAGCAGCGTTCTTTCAGGAGGGCAGTGAGGAAAGAGTCTGCTTCCCAAACTCTCGCACAGATTTCTTAATCCTCCCTGACTCTTGTACTTAAGCACACCCCTGCCACCACTCGTTCTGGGAGGAAACTGTCTCCACTATGCAGCAAGAGGGCCAGAGTTCAAGGTCTTGATCTATCTGCAAATAGGAAGGGTGTTAAAGAACCAGCTGTGGTAATCTCAGGAAGGAAAAGAAGCTCTTCCTGCCATTGCTGTCAATGACAAAATGAATGAATGAATGAATGAATGAATGAATGAATGAATGTAGAGATAAATAAAATCATGGTTTGGCAGAAAGAAAATATAATAGCCAAAAGGAGAAAAGACGCCCTGTCAGGGCTTTTATTGGGGAAAAAAACTAATGAAAGCCTGAGTAAGAAATGTGAGTAGGGCAACCAAACAGTGGGATATACCCGCTGTGCGTCAATAGCCACCTACAATACAAGTGCTGCTGGAGTCTTCCTCCTCTCAAGGTTAACTATTTTGGAGCCTTCACTCTAGGTACCTTTGCATTCAGAGCATCAGAAGTCACCGACCATGAACTGATTCTAAGTGCTAATGTCCCAGGCACAGTGTTGGCAATTGGCCAAGAGCAAAAGCAAAGTCTGTGCCTCTTAGTGCAAACAGCAAGCCCAATCCACTTTGTGAACAAGTTCTGATGCGAGCCAGCAGGAGGCTTAGAAGTGAGGAGGAAAGAGAAAGAGGGGATAAAAACCAGGAACACAGGCTGAGAAGGAGACTCGACTCGGAAGGAAGACTGAAAGTTGTGGTAAAGTTCAAGATTACTCTAGAGAAAGAAGCACACACTAGCAGAGGCCAGTTCACGGGGAAAATTAGAGGCTGTTCGCAAGCGGTCATGGGAAGGAAACGCGGGTAATCAAAGAGAGATCAGTAGAGGCCAAGTCAGCCTCTGGTTCCTGTTACAATGTGAAGGCTGAAACATGCTGCAAAGTCTCTGTGGTAGGAGAGGGCACAATGTAACAAGATACAATCGAGGATGAGATAACTGTTAATCACTGTGATTTAAGTCAGAGAACAAAACAGGGCCTCCTGGGTAAGTATGCAGAACTAAGATTAGGAGAGCAGTGTTCATATTGGACAATAAGTGGCAGTCACAGAAGAAATGGAAAGGTCTAAAAGTGGAAGTCCCATTTTTGATGTGGTTAGCTATATAAATAAAAGACACTTAGATTGTGGTACATAAGTGTACATAATTATTTTCTCATTTGTAGGATGAGGATAATAATAATAATAGTTAATGCCTCAAATAATTGGGAGTAGTAAACTGATAATGTACATAAAAGGTTTTATAAATTGATCTCCTTAAATTATAGAAACAAAGTAGAGAGAGACATTAATACAAATTTTTGATACCTTATATCAGCAGTTTTCAACTTTCTTAATGCTGAGAATCTTTAATATAGTTCCTCATGTTGTGATGACCCCACAACCACAAATTATTTCATCATTACTCCCTAACTGTAATTTTTCTACTGTTACGAATAAAATATAAATATTTTGGGAGATCAAGTTTTGCCAAAAAAAAAAAAAAAAAAAAAGTCTCGACCCACAGGTTGAGAACCATTGACTTACATGGAAAAATATTATTTTATTAATGATTAATTGATTCACTTATCTGTGTGTTTTGTGGTACTATAGATTGAGCCTGAGGCCACATATATGCAAGTGTCTCACACTGAGCTATATTCCCAGCCCCAGAAAACATTAGCTGTTAAAATAATAACTGCCATGTGTTGAACCCCTGAAATATGTCAGATACATCAAAAGAAGTTTTGAAACTTTTGAACATTTTCAATCTTTAATATTTTAAACATGGGTATCATTGTCTCAATATATAACAGAGGTTCAAAAAGGTTAAGTCACTTATCCACAGTCTCCTTAGAAAGGACCTTGTCATTCATGAACTATGCAAACAAAGGCATAGTTCGTACATAGTTCCCTTTGACTGCCAGGAACCACAGGAATACAAATGGAAAATATATTTGATTTTCACAAATTAAAACCATTTTTTGAGGTCTTACAAAAAAAAAGACTCTGGTGTATAAATTAGATGGGCCTTGATTAGAATTAAAGGGAATTAAAGGGCTTTGGGTCTGCCCACTGTTCCAATACCGGATCTTTGGAACTACCTCTAGAAAAAAAAAAAAATAGGTTGAGATCGACTCTCAAGAACTGTTTAGTACATAAGCCAACTTAACGTATTGGTTTTTGGCTGTACATCTTGAACCCCAGCATTTGGGAGGCAGAAGTAAGTGTATCTCTGTGAGTTCAAGGTGAGCCTGGTCCCCATACCAACTTCCAAGCCAGCCAGGTTTACATAGTGAGATACTATCTCCAAAATAAAAATAAAAATAAGAAACCCTTGCTTACTTACCCAAAGGAGCTGTGTCAGCTCTTTGAAGGAAAGAGTGGTATCACATGGCAAAATGTGACCTAGGTCCCTTAATCCTGCCTCTTTTGATCTCAAAAGGTGGTAACATTCAGTTCGGAGCTCACTCATCTGTAAATTGCATCACATTATCTCTGAGTTATTTAAAAAGCAAGCTCTGTTTGGTTTCAGGCATTTTAACCTGCTAACGGCAAGAAGAAGTGTTCACCACATAGTTTCAAAGGTCTTCCTCCTTGCCACTGTCACCAGGGAAAATGATTGAAGCCATAGGGAATCAGTACATAGTGGCCAGACCAGTATATTCCACAAACACTTTTGGAGAGGAGTTCAAGAAGACGCACAGACGCCACAAGACATTCCTGGATCATCTCAAAAAGTGTTGTAGGTAAGAGATTCTTACGGCTGGAATGAGGAAGAAACAAGCAATTTCTCCTAAATTTTCTAGCTTTCATGCTTTCTTTTCTGGCTCAAGTCCACAAGTCCGGGAATCCATCAGTCTTTGCTTTCCAAACCTCTTATTCACTGTCTGAGGTGAAAAGGCAAAAGGAACACACCATCTGAGCTAGCGGCACAAACACAGTGCTTCCAAGTCAGAGCCTAACAGATGGAAACAGGAGAATCCTCAATTGAAATGCTACACAGTTCAGCTGGGGATGACACAGAAATTCTGTTTCAGCCAAGAAAAGCTGGCATTTTCCTTTTTAAGAAGTTTCTTTGGTAGTGACCAAAGCTTTTGGCAGGGGCAAAGAGGCTATTGTTAGTGGGAATGAAATCACCAGTTTCATCTTTAAAATGATGTCATCTTTCCAATTTTCTACCTACTCTTAGAAACCAAACTTAAAGTTTGATATTAATTCACTAATCTGTGCTTTCAATGTTTTCAGCTGCTCCTCACAAAGGGCCAAGAAAATTGCCCTGTCTTTGTTCCCCATAGCATCTTGGTTACCAGCATACAAGATAAAAGAATGGCTTCTGAGTGACATCGTTTCTGGCATCAGCACCGGACTGGTGGCTGTACTACAAGGTATTTTTTTTCTCTTTTACCTTTTCTTTTATATTAAAGATGTAGTTAACATGTCATAAGATTTACCCTTATAATTCTTCTGTGAGTCACCACGTGGTTGCTGGGAATTGAACTCAGGACCTCCGAAGATCAGCCAGTGCCCCTAAACTCTGAGCCACCTCTCTAGCCCCTCTTATAATTCTCTCTCTCTCTCTCTCTCTCTCTCTCTCTCTCTCTCTCTCTCTCTCTCTCTGTGTGTGTGTGTGTGTGTGTGTGTGTGTGTGTGTGTGTGTGTGTGTGTCTTCACAAACTATAGGCTTGTATTCTGCCAGCACATTACAGGTCCAGTCACCCTTTTGATATGTATACTTCTATGGTTTTTAGCATATCCATTGGGTTGTGCATGAAAAATCACTAATTCTAGCATGTTTTCACTAGCCTGTCTTGTCCCTACCCCTTCACACACACATCAAATCCTTTATCCTTTGATAGACACACCACACTCCTTCCTGCACTCATTGCCTTAACACTTTCTGTGTCTATAGATTTTCCTGTTCTGGATATTTCATACAGATGGAATTGTATGTGTCTGACTCTTTCTATTAGCATAATGCTATCCAGTTTACTCATATTGTAACAAGGACAATATTTTACTGATGTTTATACCACATTTCATTGAACATTTGAGTCATTTCTCTTCAGAGGTGATGACAATAAAACTTATGAACATTTGTGTACAACTTTGTCTAAAATATGCTTAAATTGTCTGGTTATATTCATAAGAGATGTAAGTTCTGGGTCCTGTGATAGCTCAATGTTTAATTACTTGTAGAGATGTTGTATCATTTCCATTCTTCCTAGAAGTATATGTGGCTTCAGATGCCACTATACCTTATTGTTTGCTATCTTTTTTTTTTATCTTTGCCACCATAGTGGGTGAGAGGTGGCACCTCCTCGTGGCTTTGATTGTATTCTCTAATAGCTAATGATGTTTGTTAAGTATCTGTTCTTTTCTTGTGATTATCCCTTTGCATGTCTTTGGAAAAAGTAAGTTTCCAAATCCTTCATCTTTTGCTTTGTTTGTTTGGGTGGTGCTGGAGAGATCAAGCCCAGGGCCTGGCACATACCAAGCAAGAACCTTATAATTGAACTAGACCCCTAGTTCTCCTTGGCTGTTTAAAAAATGCAGGTTGCCAGGATGAAGATGTGGCTCAGTGGGCAGTGTGGTTGCCCATTATGCCCAAAGCCCTCTGTTCCATTGTCAGAACAATGTGACTCAGGTGGTCCATACCTGCTATCCCAGCACCTAGGAAGTGAAGGCAGGAGGTCTATAAACTAGATAACATATTTGAGACCACCATGGGCTATGAGACACTGTTGAGTTGCAAGAGTTACTTGTGTATTTCTTGACACTAAACCTATATCTGATACATATTTGCCAACAGCTGTTTTTCATTCTCTGTGTTATCATTTCACTTTGTTTTTAAAACTGGAGAGAGGAAGGGAGGTTGAGACATGGTCTCATATAGCCTTGGCTGGCCTCAAACTCCTGATCCTTCTCCACCTCCCAAATGCTAACATTACAAGCATGTGCCACCATGCCTAACCTAAAAGATGACCCATTGTGGTCATTTCCTGTGTCTTTAATGTGATTATGGCAGAGAAGATTAAGCCCAGAGCAAATATACTTCCATTGAGCCCAATTTCCTAACATTCTTATTTTGCGGTACTGGGGAGACAAACTAAGGCCTCCTGAATGCTAGGCAAGTGCTCTATTGCTGAGCTAAATCCTCTAATGAAAGCTCTCTTTGCTGATAGTATCACTTGAGTATGCTTTCATTTTTCCAATGCTGTGATTAAACCCAGACCATCCCACATATTAGGCAGGTACTCTTTCATTGACCCATGCCCCCCCACTGAAGCATTTTTACTTTCAAGTCTTTGATTGCTTGTACCCTTCTGAAAGACTATTGCCTGATCCAAGATTTCAAAGATTCATACTTGTGTGTTCTTCTAACAATGTTAGTTTTAGCCCTTGTATCTTATCTTTGACACATTTTGGGTTAACATGGTGACTTACTTCAAATGCCCCATCCAAATTACTAGAAATACCTGATGAAAACTAAAGGCCCGGCTGTTGTCTTTCCAGGTTTAGCATTTGCTCTACTGGTCAACATTCCTCCAGCCTATGGGCTGTATGCTGCCTTTTTCCCAGTCATAACCTACTTTTTCTTGGGCACTTCTAGACACATATCTGTGGGTAAGTCAATTACTGGATAGATTCACGCTGGTTTTATTCTCTTTGTAAATTCTATTAGAAACTCAGTGTAAATTCCAAATTTTGCATAATTCAGAAGACTCGTAGTTTCCTGAAAGAATTAGGCCTAAGGCTGGTTATACATGGTAGCTTGTATTAGGCAATTTTGTGGTTGAACAGCAACTCCGGTATAGAGAGAGACACACTGACCGTCCTTTACCTTTGGTTAACTAGGTCCATTTCCAGTTCTGAGTATGATGGTGGGAGTTGTAGTTACACGAGTGGCCTCAGGAGGCAATAGTGCTCCAGAATTGTCCTCAGGCTCAGCTGAAAATGATTCAGTGATAGCTGAGAAGATAATGGTGGCTGCATCAGTAACTGTTCTTTCTGGAATCATCCAGGTGAGCCTGATTCTAATGTAAATTGTCTGCCAAATCTGATCCCTCTCTGTATCTTTATCCTCCTGTGACTTCTCCTCGTCTTTTGGTTTGCTGCCCCCAGTGAGTGAACCATAGAAAGTATTTTTAAAATAATGTTCTTATTTATTCCCTGGGAATTGTATATAATGTATCTTGATTTTATTCTCTTCCTTCCCCCAACACCTCCCAGATCTTACCAGACTCCCCAAATATTTATGAAGAGTCATTAACCACAACAAAAGTGTGAACATGATGTGGACACAGACACAATCTAGATAGAAATAAAAGTGGCAGGATGAAGGCATACATGGTAAAGAATGAAATACTTGATTCAATAAAACTATATTGGAACCAGTGTCATCATCAAATGTAACTATATAATGACACAGATAGCTTTGGAAGCTTCTTTCTAATGCCTTGTTACTACTATACTTTAGTTGGGAGGGAATTGTGCTCTGCTTTTTAAACTATCCATATAAAAGACCAAAAAGTACCATGGAAAAGATTATGGTGAGGCAGTGCCTTCATTACCAATATCCAGGGCCAGCACCATCATGAACAGTGAAAATGTCATGGATTTCTCAAGATGTTACTTAATATTCCAGTGATACCTTTGCTTAAAACCATTCCTGAAAGAAAGGAAAAATCATTGTATAAAAACACAGTGTGTAGCCTGTTGACACACCTTGGGGTCATTTGTTTCTCACATATTTTTTAATGTGAAAAAGTGAAACCCAAATTGGATTTTGTGTGCCCAAAGTTGTGTGTTTTGGAGTCATGTGTGTAGAAGACAGGTCAAGTGTCTGAGGGAAGTAGAGTTCACTTAATACCGTCGCTGTATACAATGATGTTTTGGAGACAGTAAGCACCTTTGTTCCCCAGCTAAAACCTCACACTTATAGCATGCAGTATGCAGTGATGCATTTATTTTCTTCATTTATGTATTTATGTGGGGCTAGATTCATAGGACAACTTTTGAGAGTTGGTTATCTCCTTCCACTATGAGGGGTCCAGAGACTGAACTCAGGCCTCTGGCTTGGCAGCAAGTACTTTAACCCTCTGAACCATCTTGCCAGCCCTGGTCACATGTTTCCTAAGCAAGATGAGTAACTTGTTGTACTCACTGCCTCAACAACAAATTTATGAGGACTGATGGAGTAAGATTTTGCTATACAGGGCTCATGGTGCATCTTCTAAAGATAATTGCACATAAAAATGGGAATACAAGGAAGGAAGTCTAGATAGGTCTGATAGTTCTGGAGGCATGGGACTTATGTATTATCAGAGCATCATGAGGTGTTCAACCTGCGGGACGGAAGAGAAGGTCAAGAATGGTAGATATGCCAGGAGGCAGAGGCATTGGCTTCTTCCAGGAGTGTTCCCATTGGCTATACTTCCTGTTTTGAAGCACTTTAAGTGTGGGCCTTTGGTTTGCTAATGTGCACCCCTAACCTACACTAACAAAGGCTTTTGTCCTCTCTCCAGTTGCTCTTGGGGGTTCTGCAGATAGGTTTTGTGGTGATATACCTATCTGAGTCCCTAATCAGTGGCTTCACCACAGCTGCTGCCATTCATGTCTTGGTTTCTCAACTGAAGTTCATACTGCAGCTGACCGTCCCAGCACACAGTGACCCGTTCTCTATTTTCAAAGTAAGTATCCCTGTCATGTAAACAATACCTAAGTAGTTGGCATGACAGTTTTTAATTCCAGAACTTGGGAGACAAAGGCAGGTGGATCTCTGTAAGTTAAAGGCCAATTCCCCCGACACACACAAAGACAGAGACAGAGATGGGGGGAGAGAGAGAGAAGTATATGAAGTTCCATGTCTGAAATCCACTACAGTTAAGCATCAAATTAAGTGACTGTGTATGGAAAAAAAGTTTAAAATACGTGTGAAGACAGCTTTTGGGCATACTTAATTTCTCCCTTTTAATTAACTTTTTGATATAATAACCAGAACTTTGGACACTGACACCTCTCTCTGTTATCCTCAAAAATGGTCTTATTGGGACTCAAACCCCACTGAACAATAGCAGAACAGCTAGCTTGATAAGGTGGGAATCAAACAGAACTAAACAGAAATCTGATTGGTTCTTGACAGGTCACTTCCAGCTACACTCCTTCCTAAACTCCATCCCAGTATGGATTAGTGCAGAGACAAACAACTACCCTAGTAGGCTGTTAAAGACTGGGTACTCCTTTTGTTGGGGTAAAAATAAAAATAAAATAAAAAGGCTATTGTTTGGGAATCAGTCTACTCCCTTAAAATGTCAGCTTGGTTGTATAGCATTTAGCATGAATGACTCCATTTTGTTTTGGTGTGGTCTGTTGGGGCCACGTGAAGCAATGCAGTACAAGACAGTGGTGTCCTGTTAGTTTATCAGCAGGTTGTATCTTCAGTCCTTCTAGAAAGGGTAGTCTTTGGGGTTCTGAGGCAGCACCTGCTCCAAACACTCTCACTCCCACACAGAAGTATTCCAGAACTGGAGTCTTCTTGAGCTGTCTTGGGCCTATGGGTATACAAACCAACTTATTTAAGAAGTAGAACTCTGCATAATGCAGGCATTTTTCATGTGATCCAGAAAAGGTCTGTATTGTGAAAGAGTGTGCTTAAAAAACAAATAAAAATGCTGAGAAATCAGAAGTGACTCCTTGGACAAAACAGTAACAAATTCTAAGAAAAAACAAAAGACAAAACAAAACAAAATACTATTGCCTTAGATTTGGTTCAACCTCCAGTACTACAAATAAAACAAAGACACAAAAAGCCAATGAGACCTAGAGGTAGAGTAGATCCATTGTAAAACCATGAAAATACTCAACAAAATTTGATACTAGCTAAGTGTCTCTCTAGACACATCCCCAAAGCAATGTTTTCTGCTATGCTAATTCACCCTCCTCGTATCTCCATGACAGCCCCTGCAGTTTGAGGGCTCATGATTGACAGCAACTGAACATGGAAAAGCTGTGGCTATGTGCTAGTCTTTTGTCTTAATATCTGTTTTAATCTGTTTGGAGAGAAGTGTGTTTGAATTACAAATTCCTTCTGTGCATCTGTGTTTCTAATGGTAGGTCCTGGAGTCAGTCTTTACACAAATTCAGAAGACTAACATCGCAGACCTCGTGACATCAGTGATTATTCTAGTGGTTGTATTTGTTGTTAAAGAAATCAATCAGCGCTACAGAAACAAGCTTCCAGTGCCTATCCCCATCGAACTCATTATGGTATTGACTGTTATCGGGAGAATGTCACTTATAAGCTAGTTTTAAGGAGTGAAAGCCATCTGTATACCAGGTTGCTGTGAGGCAGGCACTAGTTCCCATTTCTGGGTTTAACATTTAGTATGGGTTTCTTTTCATCAGAATTTACCAATTCCTTCCCCTTATCTGGGTTTAGTCTTTCCAAGGTAGGAATAGCAAGTCCTCCATTGCCAGACTATAGAAAGATTCTTCAAGCTTGAGCTGTGATACCCATGCAAATTAGAATTGCCTTGAGGCTTCTTAAAAGGTATCTAGGGCAAGCAGGGTAGTGGTGACACATGCCTTTAATCCCAGCATCCAGGGGACAGAAGCAGGTGGATCTCTATGAGTTTGAAGCCAGCCTGGTCTACAAGGCTTACATAGAGAAACCCTGTCAGGGGTGGGGAGTAGGGGTGAGATATCTAGGCATAGGCTAAAGGTTATTAGTTTTTTAATCTTTTTATTACATGTGTCTACTTATTTGGGGTTGAGTATATGAGGAGGTCAGAGACAAACCTGTAGGAGTTCTACCAAGTGGATCTCAGAGGTCAGGCTCTGATAGCCAGAATTGGCAGCAAGCAGGTTTGGGTTTAAGGCAATGGTGCTGTTTTCAAAGTGACTTAGTTGCACCTCACATTCTAATCTGGGCAATTTGGAACTTTGCAGACTGTGATTGCAACAGGCATATCCTACGGCTGTAATTTTGAACAGAGGTTTGGCGTGGCTGTGGTTGGGAACATGACTCTAGGGTAAGTGTATCTTTAATGCTGGCATCTTCCAGCAATCAGTGAAGAAATCAACAGTCATTTCAAGAATCATACAACCCCCTAGAGAAGTCCTGACACCCTCTCTCTTGAGCAAGCAGTCATAAAGAATGCTAGGGTTCATGAAACTTAGAGTCTCCTTGCAGAAAAACTCACAAACCAAGCTGAGGGCTCTAAAACAGTGAAAACTGGGGCTGGAGTGATAGCTCAGCAGTTAAGATAGATCACTCACTGCTCTTCCAGAGAATCTGAGTTCAGTTTCCAGCCACACATGGCAGCCTACAATCACCTACTATAATTCCTTCCTATTACGACCTCTATGGACATCTGCATCCAGTGCATCCAGATCTCTCTCTCTCTCTCTCTCTCTCTCTCTCTCTCTCTCTCTCTCTCTCTCTCTCACACACACACACACACACACACACACACACACACACACCTTTATAAAATAAGGAAACGTTCAAAAGACTAAACCATGACTCCTTATAAAGAGGCATCAACTGTAAACAACATGCAATGCTTTGTTTGAGGCCACCCGAGCCAAGTTCCAAACTTCCAAGAGACACAGAGAAGGCACAACAACCAGAGGGATGGCTCAGCAAGAGGATGGGAAGCTGGGGGTACCGGGATCTGAAAGTATATACCCATACACTTAGTGGACTGAAAGGGAGCATTTTTATGTTGTTTTCTCTCTTTGGCCTCTAACCACAGATAATATTGGTTGCTTTCAACTTACCAAGGAAAGCTGTTCTCCAGTTAAACAGATGATTTTCCTATCTCTAGGCTTAACAGGTGTTTGAGAATTACAGAAATTATATATAGTCACTATAACTATCTTAATATAGTTGAAATTTTTTTGTTTGGTTTTGTTTTTTATTTTTTTTTGAGATAGGGTTTCTCTGTGTAGCTCTGGCTATCCTGGAACTCACTCTGTAGGCCATGCTGGCCTTGAACTCACATAGATTCGACTTCTGGGATTAAAGGCATGAGCCACCACCTCCAAGCTTAACTGAATTCTTTTAAAAGCAGACATACGTGTGGCTTTTAAAGCAACATTTTTATACAGATATGCTACATATATCTATTGACATATCTTCATGTGTTCCACTTAATTAAAAAATTATTTTTCTAGTTTAAAGATGTTGTGAGAAACAAAGACTGCAAAAATCTGTCTCTGGGTTTCTTCCTACACTGCAATTTTCAAGTGATTGCACTTCACTTAAAAGTCTTAGAGACATAAACCCCATCAGAAAATGAACAAATGCAAAAATCAAAGGGGAGCTAGTCAGAAGTAGAATGTTTTGAAAATAAATGATCAATAAGATGACTGACTGATAACCCTTATTTGGTAAATATATTAAATATACATGTACTTATCCCACCAGGTGTGGGGTAGGGAGGCATGTATCTCATGTTTATTAACCATGAGTTCTCCAGAGAGGTAGTACATATACTCAGTGCGCCAGCTCAGGAACACCTCAAGTTGACTTCAGACATACCTCCTGTCCTTGGGAAAATTAACTAGACTGGTATTCCATGCACTTGGTTATGAATGGATGCTAAAAACTAGTAAAGATTCTGGAAGTATTAAATGGGTTTATGCATTGGCACATTAAATGCACAACTTTCTATTCCAAGTTCAAACATTACTACTTGTTGGCTTAGAACCTAAATGAGATACAAAGCACATGAGGGCTCTTAATACTTTCCAACTTTTTCTAAGTAACCAAGTGAGCATTTTAAATTTCTGTTGACTGCAAATAGACTATTACTTGTAGTATGATTTTGGGGGGGGGGCTGCCACCCAGCTCCCAAATAAATCACACACGGAGGCTTATTCTTAGTTATGAATGCCTGGCCTTAGCTTGACTTATTTCTAGCCAGCTTTACTTACGTTATACCATCTACCTTTTGTCTCTGGGTTTTTATCTTTCTTCTGTATACCTCTCTTTCCTTGTTACACTGTGGCTGTCTGGGTGGCCAGCCCCTGCCGTCCTCCTTTCCTTGTTCTCTTCTTGCTCCTCCTCTTCCTCATTTCTCCTTCTATTTACACTCTGCCTGCCAGCCCCACCTATCCTTGCTCCTGCCTTGGTACTGGCTGTTCAGATGTTCAGGTGTTTTAGACAAACACAGTAACAGAGCTTCACAGAGTTAAGCAAATGCAGTATAAACAAAAGCCACACACCTGAAAATAATATCCTACCACAATTCTGAAGGTAATGGTTATTAATTCTTGTTAGTTTGGTACTAATGCATATGCTACTTTAGAAATGCATTTTTTTGTGAAGCCACATATGCACACTAAATGTGTGTAAATAACATGACCCAAGGGAATTGGCTTGAAAGGGTAAAGGAACAACACAGAGGCTGTGTTAAATTCCAGAGGCATCTTACAGACACAGTCAGCAGGCATGTTGTATTTCATGGTGTGCAGTGCTCACAATCACTATTTCAGTTGGCCTTCCTGCATAACTAGGAAGAAAAGAGAACAGTAGTACTGTTTCATTTGACAAATGAGGAACCAGGCTCAGGAAAAGCAGAGCCAAGGGATGGAGTCTTTGGCCAGTGAACTCCATCATATCACACTGTAATGCTCAAAAGTCAAAACAAAAGCAAAATTATAATAATGAGAGGTTCCTAGTTATTTTGATACAAAATGTAATCTCTAATTGTATCTCTGCTTTCAGGTTTATTTTTAAAACCTAAATTCCAATCCACCTTTCTAACTTTCATGGAATAATAATGCTTTATCAAGACCACAGCCCAATATTTATTATCAAAGACACAAAAGATGAAACAATAATTCAGACACATTTGACTGGATCCAATTATGTACTTCCAAAAAGCATCATGTCTGAAGCAGATGCTGAAGGGGCTGAACATTTTTGTACCCTGATGCTGTTTAAGACAAGCAGCTTTTATAATACAACTGGCAAACCCACTTAACTGCTTGAGGTTATGAGTATAAACATAGAAGTACCCCCTGCAAGGCACACTTACCTCTGAAACACTAACCACCTTAGACCTAAAGCTGCTTCCGTCCAGGTGTGGCACAGCCTGGCCATTCTCCAGGGCAAAGGGTAAAGCCCAAGCAAGACCCACCTCTCACAGTTGTCAAAGAAAAGCTCCTGTCACTAACTAACAGGAGGACTTTTACTCTCCTTGTCCCAGAATTGTATTTGTTCAAAGAGGCTTCAGCCATGGATAAGTACTGAGGGCACTGAGGTTAATGCCCTGAAATCCATCGTGACAACAGGAGGAATCAAAGACATTTGCCTGAAGGGGAGGGAATATGAGTGCACATGACACTTAGAGAGCGCTGGCCAGATAATACCCATCTTATCATTATTGTCAGGCTGGATTTATAACTTTTATCAATCCAGGCATCATTACTTCACAATAGTAAAAGGGGAAATCCCAAACTTTTCAATGGAACAAAGTTCTCTAGGCCACATTCAAAGAAAGACACAAGTCAGCACAGATTGCTTCATCCTTTTCTTTTCTTTTTTTTTTTTTTCTCAATAATCTTTTGAGTTTCTGAACAAGTTGGTGACACATAGTTTTGCTTGTTTTCAATTTCAGATTCCAGCCCCCTATCACACCCAGCGTGGAAGTTTTTCAAGACACCATAGGAGACAGCTTTGGAATTGCGATTGTCGGCTTTGCTGTGGCCTTTTCGGTTGCTAGTGTCTATTCCCTCAAATACGATTATCCAATAGATGGCAATCAGGTAAGCCTAGCTGGGTCTAATTAGACACATAGTACTTCCTACACCTAATATTCTCCTGAAGGAGACCGTTTTAGGCAAAGTGTCTTCCCTTGCCCCCTGCAGGAGTTGATCGCATTGGGAGTGAGCAACATTTTCACTGGAGCATTCAAAGGATTTGCAGGGAGCACAGCTCTCTCCAGATCAGGAGTGCAGGAGAGCACAGGAGGCAAGACGCAGGTATTCTAGCATCTGGGCTGCAAAGCCATCAGGGAGGGCGCTGGTGCCTGGGAAACCCAAGCCCTGTGCAGAGCAGCCACTATCATGAGATCTATTCCATCTTCACAGGTGGCAGGACTTCTCTCAGCGGTCATCGTGCTCATTGTCATTGTTGCCATTGGGTTTCTTCTGCAGCCATTACAAAAGGTAATTATCTCCCCTTTGGTCGGGGGGGGGGGGGGGGGGGGAAACAGCATCTCTCTCCTTGGGGTGTTAAGTCTGACTCCCAAATTCTGAAAATACAAACTATGCTAGGGGGAAATGAGTTCATGACAAACTATATTTTCCTTAGTCAACACGGTGTGAACCAAGATTTCCTTCCTCCTGGCAGCCTCTAATGAATGTCAGGAATGCAGATGCTTGAACTGCTTTATCTACTCTACTGTCTGCAGATGCACAGAGCAGAGCATAATTAATGGTTAAGCAGGGAAGCACTCTGGCATTGCAGGTTAAATCTAGACTGACCAGTGAAGGTTTTCTTAAAGGGTTAGGTCATCAAAGCCCCCTATCTGATGTAGAGCTCCACATCCATTCTTGGGAGCATGCCCTGCAGCTTGAAGGAGTTTGGTTTGACTCCAAAACCAACACTATCAGCTTGTAGGATGAGAGTAAACAGCCAGACACAGAACTCACCTCTTACCCTCAAGTTTTGTTTGTCAATGTTTGGGTTTCATTTGATACTTGTAAGTATCCCCAGTGTCCTGGAAGCCGCAGAGACTCTATGAAATTGGATGGTGGTAAATATAAGTGCATTGCTCCCTGGGGGTATTAATAGGATCTCAAAGGAGTACATAAGTGGGTCAGGACACCTGTGACCGTCTTCTAATCTTAGCTCTGTCATTTGCTAACTGTGGTTTGAGGTCAATGCCTTAACCTGTCTGCACTCCAAGCCCTCCACATGTAAAACAGGGATGGAATAGTACCTGCTATACAGAGTAGCCGTGGCAACAAATGATGTAACACACATGGAATGCTTAACCCAGGTCACTTAAGACCATTAATGAAAGTCATGAATATTGTTATCCAAACATCCCATTATGCTTCTGACTGCAAAAGAAATAGAGATATGACGCAGCCCACCAATATCTATTGTTTGCTATCTGGGTTCTCCTCCCATGTTGATTGATAGCTGGAATGTATATTCACCTCCATTCCTAAGAACCATATTGGCTGAATCTGCATCCAGGCAGTACAGGGCACTATTAGCCAAAACCATATCTTCCACACACCAAAACCCTTACCTTCAAAACAAATGTCATGGCAGAAGTCAAGACATCACCAGTAAAGAAGTTTTTTAAAATGTATAGCTCAATAAAAACAAGTCCACACAGTCTCCTCTATACAGAGAAGAGGTCTTCCACACGTAAATGTGGGTTCTGCTTGCCCACATCACTGTGGAGGCACTGAAGAAACAATCGCCATTTAAAATAGTCTCTGCAGTTTGAATAATTGCACTCAAGGACCTTGTCTAGAATGTTAATGAAAGCTGCTGCTACAGAGAACCCAGGGGTAAACTCTGTACAAATGTATCTGCAGCATCTCCATGTTGCCTGAGTCATGACTCTGCCTCTATTCATCCTACGAAGACAGAACAGTAAGTAGCAAGACCTATACTGAATACATACTGAAAGCTTCCCAAGTGTCCACAGATTCTAAAATCAACACCCCCTTGTACTTTGAGTGTTCTGCTGCATATATATTTCACTATAAATTATAACAAATAGTTTTTCCACGGAACAATGCTGGGGGAAAAGTCTAATGGAAAGTGCAGTGTTTCTAACCAGACATTTGAATATTTCTAAGCTCTTATAAAATAAGGAAGCCTACTGTAGAGTAAAGTATATCATTCACCAGCCACCATGGATGGAGATGACAACTCACATCTGTAGTACAACAACAAAACCAGAACATTGACACTAGAAAAACACTGTTAAGTACATCACTAATTTTATTCTATTGTCTTTTAAATGATGCTCATTTGTACATACTTTTTTTTTTTTTTAACTTTTCTCTTCATTGCTTGTTTGAATGGCTGTGTACCACACACATGTAATGCCTGTGGAGGCCAGACAGGGGCATCGGATTCCCCCTGGGACGATGGTGGTGAGCCACTCAGTAGGTGTTGGAAATCCAACCCAGGTCCTCTGGAAGAGCAACCAATGCTCTTAACCACTGAGACATCTCTCCACCCACCCATGCCCCGCCTTTTTAATGTTATTTAAGACTTATTTCTTCTAAATGGTGACGACCTCTACTCTCACAGTAAATCAAATGAACCGAGTATATATTAAAATAAAAAGTTAATTGTGAAGATTAAAACACCTGGGCCAGTTAAACCATCTCCAAGATGTGAAAATGAAAGCCCTGTTGGGTTTCCTTTGGTTGATGTGTTTTCATAGTGTGAAAGTCTTCAGCACACAAATAGCAGACTCTCTCAGAACTGAGCCAACTGAAGTGTAGGTAAGGAAGGGTCCTGCCACTGTGCTGTGACCCAGATGATCCTGGGTATACGTCACTATTTAGCTATATTTGTTGTTGTTGTTGTTAACTGGAACAGCTCCTACAAAGACTAATTGCGGTATGTGAAACACCAGAAATGATGAGTGATATGTGGCAGGCTGAGTTAACAATCCAAGACCCTCTTAGTGAATCCACCACTCAACTGTGTCAGTGTTGGAACTTTTTAAGAGGCTATGCTATGGGTTGTCATGCCTAGATTGGGAAACATAAATATTCATTGGCTCATCCATTCATTCAATGACTAATTTCTAAGCCCCTCTGATACACATTTACCATAGTATGTTCTGGTCTGGGTGGTCTTGGAGCCTGCCTCAGGCATCTGTGTAACCATTCTTTGAGCATTAGCTTCCTTTTATAAAACAGCTTGATGGTTGTCATCACCAAAGGCAACCCCTATTTCTTTGTTTAAATGAACAGGTTCAACGGGCTTTGCTTGGGAAGAACTTATTCAAGGGTTCACATGCGGGCTTTACTTTTCTCAATTGCAGGATATAGATTGCTTTAAGTGCCATCAGCTCATCTATAGCATAGTCACAAAGAGCTGTTCAACTCTTGTCACTGGGATGGGGACAATCTCATGTAGGGAAACAAGTCAGAGTCCCAACCCTGGTCCATCGAGCACCGAACACCAGAAAGGGGTGTGTCCTTTGATATACTTTGAGGCCTACTAAGACGCTTATCTGTGGCCTTCACCTTTGCTTCTATATGGTTTATTTGATTAACTCAAAAGTACATCTGTTATTTATGTCTTTCACAGTCTGTCCTGGCAGCTTTAGCACTTGGAAACTTAAAGGGAATGCTGATGCAGTTTGCTGAAATAGGCAGATTGTGGAAAAAGGATAAATATGATTGTGTAAGTAGATACAGTGGTATTTGAGAAAATGAAAAATCAGAATGGTAGTTTAATGCTGATTCAAGATGTGTATGTTGTAAATGCTGTGAAATTTTGCTTCTACTTATCTGTTTGCAATAACCATAGTTTATTTCCTATCTTGAAATTGCATGTTGTACTGCTCATTACTGGGGTTTTTAAATTAAAATGATGGAGGACATTATAATGCCAAGATGATTCCTTTAATCTCAGCACTCTGGAGACTGAGGCAGGAATCTAAGGCCAGCCTGAGCTTCTTAATGAGTTCTTATTTCAAAAATAATAAGCAAGACTGGAGAGACGACTCAGTGGTTAAGAACACTGAGTCCTGAGTTAAGTTCCCAGCACCCATGCTGGGTGACTCACAACCACCTGTAACTCAGTTTTAGGGTATTAGGCTCTTCTGGTGTTCTTGGGCAGTCAGACAAACAGGCACACCAGAATGTGCACATACATGTACATATGCACACACCCAAAAAATAAAAAATAAAAATAAATAAATGGGTGGATTCTTGAAAGTATAAAGTGCTTCCTAAAACACTAGTGTAGGGCTTTCCTTCTATATGTCATTACAGTTCTTGTAGGTTACAATGAATACCACAGAAGTGCTCTGAATTTTTAGGGTACATGTTGTTTCTCTTCTTTGTTAAATGATGTGTTTGTTTCCAGAGAACCAGTGGAGAGTGTAAATTCTGAACATTCCTTCTGGAAACACCCATTCTTTGGGGGAAAGCTCCTACTTGCTTTCAACTTGTCTGAAAAACAGACTTTATAATTTAATCAGGGTCAAAGTCTGAATATAAAAACTCTTGTTGGCATACCCTATGGTACTCCAAGAGCATAAAGCAATAAGCTGCATCCAGTTAGCTCATATCCCTGACAGATCATCACGTGTGACTTTAACCCACTTTTAACCTGCTCAATTTTTTTGTAAAGATAATACCCATCAATCACATCGATAGAACAAGCCTAAGATTAGTGCAGGCTGTCCCAGCCAATTTGCTAATGTTTATTTGTTTGTTTTTCTTGTAGTACTGGGGATCAAATAAAGGGCTTAATACATGTTAGGCTGGTATTCTACCATTGCTGTATTCCAATCCCAATTTGCTGAGTTGTAAGAGTGAACTGTGCTAGAATTTTTGCTATATCAACCCAATCCCCTTTCTTAAACCTGTTCTGGGATGGAATAGAAATAAGCACAATGTCTGTAGATCTTTCACATTTATTTGCTTGAGTTTTTGTGCTACAGTTCTGAGCCAGCAGAAATGAAATGACCTCTTAAGACATGTCTTCCTAGGCCCTTTGTTCCCTGCACCAAGATAATAACTTCCAACCATTGCCTTTGGCCCCAGCCTGCTTTCTCTAGCTCTGGACCTAAAACACTGTACTTCTTTACACCCCAATATGTGTGTTGTCTTCTCTTCTTACAGCTAATTTGGATCATGACCTTCATCTTTGCCATTGTCCTGGGACTTGGATTAGGCCTTGCAGCAAGTGTGGCATTTCAGCTCCTAACTATTGTGTTCAGGACCCAATTGTAAGTGTTGCCTGAGCTCTGCACAACCTCATAGGCCTTGACCTGCCCTACTAGAAAAGCAAAAACAATTGTCAGTGGCTAAGAGAAAAGTAGTGGGTTTGCTAGGCATGCATGCCTATCAAGACTGACCATGAGTAGAGGGATGGCTCAGTGGTTAAGAGCACTTGTTGCTCTAGCAGTAAACCTGAGTTTGATTCCCAGCACCCACAACATCTCTAGTTCCAGGGGAACCAAGACCATCTTCTAACCTCCTCAAACAGCAGGCATGCAAGTAGTACACATACATCCATGCAAGTGAAACAATACATTAAGATAAGTAAATTTAACTTTCCTCAAGTCACTCCACCTGAAGGCTTGAAGGGCAATAGAATGATACTGAATTGGACTCCAGTCTAAGGAGGACACCAGCTACTGGCCTGCTTTCTGCTTTGATACAGGTTAAAGAACTAGCAAACATACAGTCTGTGCTGCTCACCTATGTACAGGATAGGACTCTGTCCTGAGCAGCCTCGGTATTACTGCCTTAGACTGGGTAAGCAGGCAAACGAGTGACCTAGAAGACTGAGTCCTAAGGCAGCTGGGGGAGCAGCTCTCTCTTCCTCTTCAGCTGAGTGTGCTGGGTCTGTGAACTTCTCAAAGACCCCTAGTCCCAAAATTCAATAAAAGTTTGTAATTCTTGATTTTTAAAGCCATCCAGTTCGAATGTCTTTGTGATTTTTAAGCCTTTGTCAGGTAATATCACCACCATTCCAGCCTAGCTGGAATCCATGGTGTAATTGCAAGAGAAAGGGAAACTGAGAGGTTCTAAAACAGAAGTTGATACTATAGTTAAAGTTATTCCTTGAACAGTGGGACGCACCAGCATGACAATTCATCCTGTTGTTCTCTCCTTTTATACACTATATTCTTATTGAATTGGATTCCGTATCTGAGCCCCATCAAATACAGAGACAAAATGAATGGTCACATGGGCAAGTCATTTTTTTTTTGTACAAGTCATCCTTATTTGTACAATTGAGTACATAGGACCCTACCTCACCCAATCAGAGTTATATTTAACTGTATATTTAATTGTAGATTGTTATGTAGTAAAGAGAGTCACTGCTTACAAAGCCATGGAACACAAAGATAAAGTTTCTTCACTCCAGGGTCCCTAATGAGATGAGGATTTCCCTATCTTTCAACTCTGAAAAGTAAGCCTGTACTAATAAGCTAGGGAAAAAACCATCAATGCTGGACTTGACATATGCAAGAATGATTTACTGGGTGGTGTTTTTTTCTTACAGTCCAAAATGCAGCACACTGGCAAATGTTGGAAGGAGCAACATCTACAAGAATATAAAAACTTATGCTGATGTAAGAAAGATCCATTGTTGTCTTTGACCTGCTAGAATATTGCCAAACAAAGGCAGTGGGATGAACCTAACTGTCATACCTCTCTGTCTTGTAGGCATATGAGCCAGAAGGAGTGAAAATTTTCAGATGTCCATCACCAATCTACTTTGCAAACATTGGTTTCTTTAAGCAGAAAGTCACTGATGCTGTAAGGTTCAAAAAAAAATTTTTGACTATCTTGGAGTGAAATGTTTCCTCTTTAACAGGAAGGTCATTGCCTTCTTATATGTTGAAGCTAAGCTGTGTCACTGTTTAGTCTGCATGCCCCCAAGTAGGTCAAACTATCTTAAAGGTATCCATTAATATGTTGGGAAGTGAGTCTCTTCTTATGAGTCCCAAGGTAATCTTTGCTTTTAGATTTTCTGTAAAGTAAAAGCATTCACTCATGGCACAAGATAGCTGGTTTTTAATACACTGTCTTAGGGTAGCAACCTAGAAACAACAGTGAAGCGTTTAATGTTTGACCTCGAAGGCGATTCAGGATAGTGCTAAAGATAAATATTTTAAGGTTAAGAGACAAAAACTTGTCCTTAATCCCAGCACTCTGGAGACAAAGGCAGACAGATTTCAGTGAGTTAGAGGCCAGCCTAGTAACAGAGTGAGTTCCAGGACAGACAGAGCCACAAGGTGAGACTCTGTCTCAAAAGACAAAACAAAATAAACAAATGCTTTTTATTCATTCTTAAAACATACCTTTTGACATTCTTTGTGCCTAATTATAATGATTAATTTAAGATTATGAAAACCAAGTTCCCACACACAAATAGATTAAAACCGTCCATGATTCTTTTGTGGATAAATTCTGGACTGTATAAATGTTTTTGAAATTTGATAACTGCATGTAGACTAAGCAAACTATAGCCCTGATTCAATATTGTTGCTGGTATTGTTTTTAAAACTTTTATCTCAACTTTATTTTAAAACATTTTATCTCAATGATTCCCATGTCCTGAACCCTCAGCACCTCCAAGCTAGTCATTATCATCACATTGTGTGTAGCAGGATGCTCAGCTCCCTGTAACACAATGACTGAATTTTCAGGTTGGCTTTAATCCACTTCGAATTCTACGAAAGCGCAATAAAGCTTTGAAGAAAATCCGAAAACTGCAGAAACGGGGCCTGATACAAGTGACACCTGTAAGTTTTCTGACCACATTTCCATGTGTTTTGGATAAAAGCTTTTAGTATGAAATGCTAAATAAACATATTCCACCTGTTAGCGTCATTTTATTACATGCATTTGTGTGTGTGTGTGTGTGTGTGTGTGTGTGTGTGTGTGTGGTGTGTGTGTGTGGAGTCAAAGTACAACTTTTGGAGTTGTTTCTCTCCTCCCACCATTAAGCCCCAGGGATTAAATTCAGGTCTTCAGTCCTTGTGGCAAGCTCACTTACCTCTGAGCCATCTTGCCAACCTTACCTTAATGTCATTTCTTGAAAGTCATCTTTAAGGATCTGTCTGCTTAAAAGAATTTTTTTGATGCCCTGGGAAGAGTATCAGAAACAAAAATTATGAAGCTTCTATGACTCCTGTTGATGACCCAACTTGAATCTAAAGTCCAGGCACTTCCGCTTGTCCGTGACATACACACATTTTCAGTCAGAATCATTACCTCGTTACCACCTCTCTCGTGCAGAAAGGGTTCATTTGCACCTCTGATGGCTTCAAAGACTCAGATGAAGAACTGGACAACAACCAGATAGAAGAACTGGATCGGCCCATCAACACCACAGACCTGCCCTTCGAGATAGACTGGAATGCCGACCTCCCTCTAGACATCACCGTCCCAAAAATCAGCCTCCACAGCCTCATCCTTGATTTTTCAGCAGTGTCCTTCCTTGACGTCTCCTCAATGAGGGGTCTCAAAACGGTAATTTGTGTTTTCTTGATGAAATCAATGAAGCATTTACTAAAGGCAAAAGTTGTATGTATAAAAGAAAACAACTTTAGGTAACACACACCCATCGCACAAATGCACATCATACATTCGTGCATAACACACATGCACACACCATAGGCACATGTGCACACAACCACATGCACCTGCAAACATGCAGGCATGCACATACACACCACATACACCACACACACATTCAAATATGAACATACACATGCACACCACACACACACACAGAGAGAGAGAGAGAGAGAGAGAGAGACCAGATATCAACACTGTTTTCCTCGGATGCTATCCTTGTTTGTTTGTTTGTTTGTTTGTTTGTTTGTTTGTTGTGAGACCTGGTCTCTCACTGAACCTAGAGCTCATTGATTATTGCCTATGAGCATTGGTAAGTTACCTATCTCTGTGTTACACACATCCCCAAACACATATTCTTCTGCCCAGGGCTGGAGCTAGAGACCCAGTGCCACCACCCAGCTTGACTTTTTGTGTGGGTTCTGGGGATCCAACTCAGGGCGTCATGCCTGGCAAGCACTTTACCAATCGAGCAACCTCCCCAGCCTTGGCAATACACACTTCGTTAGAATTTTAGCTTTAGTTAAGCTTGTCAGGAGCTGACAGGGGTGGGGAGTATTGGATGGAACCACACTAATTCTGAAGGTGGCCAAATCCATACTTAAAATATTTATAGACACTTCACGTAGGCAACTGTACTCACATCGTTTTCAAACCCAAGCAGGCATCACGGGTGTTCTCAGACCCTTATGGGCATTGCATTTACATTATCCTGAAAACAAAGAAGACCCAGAAAAGTCTGGGATTGGGCAAACAGTGGATATATTTTTTTTATCCTCTTTTCCCAACTGATGAAATTTCACTTGGCAATTTAAAAGGGTGTGTTATGTTAAATTACACTAAGTAGCCATATGAACGAATAAACAAGTAGTGTGGCCTGCTCCTTCTTCGTTTTATTTTCAGTATTTCTACAACGAGAACTGAAAAAACACACAGGGAATAGATAAAGTCTACACTGCCTTCTGCTTCTCTCAGGCTTTCACAGGTGCCTGTCTAAGTAACCTGAGCTGAGTTCTGTTGAGGATGGGTGAACTGACCATAAAATTAAAAAGCAAAAGAACCAATCTAGTTTTCTAACTTAATTTTTCCTTTTGCTGTTTTTGTCATTTAGTTTCATTTGGGGTTGGGGGGGGTGTTTGATGGGTATTTTGTTTGTTTGTTTTTTGTTTTTGTTTTGCAGAGGGAGGGGGTTAAGACAGAATCTCATGAAGCACAGGGTGTTCTGAACTTAATAGTCTAGGCTGACCTTGAATTCATGATCTTCCTATCTCCGCTTCCTGAGCGCTGGGATCACAGATGTGTTTCTCTGTGTAGCTCTGACTGTCCTGGAACTCTCTCTCTAGACAAGGCTGGCCTCAAACTCACAGAGTGCTGGGATTAAACATGTGTGCCTCCTCCTGAGTGCTGGGATTAAACGTGTGTGCCCAGCTTCACGGCTTCTTTCTTTCTTTCTTTTTTTCTTTCGTTCTTTCTTCCTTTCTTTCTTTTTTTAATACCAGCAATACAACACAAGAGAAAAGATTCTGGCTAGTTGGTTTTTCTTTTTTGTTGTTTGGTTGGTTTTTTGTTTGTTTTTCTTTGTTTAACTCCCAGTTCTCAGGCAGTGCCTAGAGAAGTTCTAGAGGTGTTTTTAGATGATGGTGATGGTATTTATGTCCTAACCTGATCAAGAATGAAAGCTACCTGTCATACACTTTGTTACCTCACATCACCACTGGCATCTGTTTTTTGCCTGGAAACCAAGACCCTGAGTACTAGTATTCAACACATGCACTGCTATGTATGGCAACAATGACTGGACTAGTTTATGTGTTGGTTTTATATGCACATGCCTTTGGTCCCAGCACTCAGGAGGCAGAGGAAGGAGGATCTCTGAGTCTGAGGCCAGTCTGGTCGACAGAGTGAGTTCCAGGACAGCCAGAACTACTCAGAGAAACCCAGTCTTGAAAAGTCAAAGGGGAAATAAAGAGAAAATGGGAAAGTTCTAGTCACTTCCATAGAACATACTGTGTTGAAAATGAGTCAGAGATGATCTTATGAGTTTGAGAAAGAACATTTTCTTACCCATTTCTCAAGAATGTTTAATTTCTTACTGGGGAGGGCTTTTCCCTTCGGGGTTTTGCTTATTTTTTTTTATCATGCAGCCTTGTTTTTTAGCTTTAGTGTGTCCTTATTGCCTATTTCAAAAATATAGATGGTTCTGAAAACAATCACTCATAAGGTACTATAATAATTTGTGACAAATGAAAACTCTTCCCTAAAATAGATATGCCTTCTATTTTAACAGATTTTGCAAGAATTTATTAGGATCAAGGTAGATGTATATATTGTGGGAACAGATGGTAAGTTCATTTATTTTTCATTTATTTACTTATTTATTAAGACAATATCTTGCTATGTAGTTCAGGTTGTTTTTAGCCTCCCAACTGCTGGTATTACAGGCATGTGCCATCATGTCTGGTTAAGGCTTTAGCAATATTTTCTTTTCTGTCAGTGCCCAAAATGGAACTAGGGCATCATATGATAACCCCAGCCAAGGTTCTTTTAATGGTATTTAATGTTAAGAGTGTCACCTCAGGCTCATAGCTGATCTAGACAAGCCATCTAAAGAATAGGTATGCCATATTATAACAAAGAAGGGAAGTGAATTTCCAGTAGAGCCAATAAAAATGCCCATGGGAACCACAGGCTTGGGTTTTGCTGTTAATGTATGGTAAAATGAATGTTATGATTTAGGTCCTAATTTCATAACTATAGCAAATGAGGGAGGTGGGTGAGCTACTTTTCACTCTGAACTTGCTGGAAACATTGCTGTCTCCTCTCTTCCTTGCATTCTTTGGCCACAACAACCTGGCTTTGTCTTCCCTTTGCTGGTAAGGCCATTCTTGCCAAAGGTATCCAAGGGTGATGTCCAATTTACCAAGATTAATGACCTATTCTGAAGCCTACTTGAGTATGTGGCCTTAAAACTCTCCCTACTTGGCTTCTGAGCCCATTCTTTTGATGTCTCCCTCCTTTCTCATAGCAACACAGTTTCCTCTACAGCTATTCTCCCTGGCCTAGCATTTAGGCTTTCCCCCACGCTTCAGTCTTAAAATCTATCACTATGATTTCATAAATTCTTCCTAGCAATCTCCTCTATACTCATGTCAAATGTATCCATGTGTTAACGAATCCCTAAACTATCTCGAGCCCAAATCCTAGCTGAGAACAAGTATAGATTGGCTGGATATCCTCCAGCCACCTGATACATGTTCAGTATGCACGACCTCTCTCTCTCTCTCTCTCTCTCTCTCTCTCTCTCTCTCTCTCTCTCTCTCTCTCTCTTTCTCTCTCTCTCTCTGTCCTTTTCAGTCTTGATCATAGTAGCATCACTGCACCATTTCTTTGTGTAGGCCCTCAGTCATCTTTAAGTCCTCCCCTCCCCTTCTCCTAACAGTCCATGAGCCACCAGGTCCAAACACATATCCACTTTTACCTCAGTAACCTGGAAGACCTACCCAATGTGTTTATGCATCCCTAGAATCCTCTCATCTGATAATCTGTCTCGATTATCTGTCCGATAATCTTTCACTATTTTTTTTTCCAGTAGTAACCAAATACTTTGCCAGGTCGGGCACTGGGATTTCAGCCTGCCCCTGCATGGTTCACAAACACCAAGTTGTTCCACAGCTCTGTTAGGCTCCCTGCTTGTCTCCTCTAGAGGCAGTACTGGTCTTGTTTAGCTACACAGTCCCCGTCTCTTGACTAGTTTTTAGGAAAAGGCATTTAATCCGATGAAGACTCACTAAGTACCTACTACATGTCAGACCCCTATCAACTACAGACATATTCTGGCTTCAAGGGTTGATTATAATTAAAAATACCCTGCCGATCCCAGTAACCTGTTAATTTACCGGAGGGCTTTATTTCCTCCTACCATTGCTTGAATCCACCTGCCTCCGCCACCTGGCCCTCTTCAGTCTGACATCACCTTCCTTCCCATTCTCCCTTGCTCTTTCTGGGTCCGTCTGTTGAAAGCTTCCTATGAACCTCTACCCCATCAGTCCCCCTTTTTCTCCACCTCTCTCTAAATCCTAAGCAGGATAACATGCTGGGTGCTGTACAGTTTTCCATGATGCTCACTGGGAGGAGACAGGCTTCATCTGCTGTCAGTAATTTCATAGTACATATCCTATACTTTCATCAATTTACCAAAATAATGTCAGAATCTACTGTCTGCTGGTTGTTGTATGTATTTAAAGCTAGCAAAATAAAAGGAGGGAACTAGACTGTTCCTCACCCCCACTGTTTTACTTTCCCTGTCGGTAGTACAATTATGTGTAAATGTTCTTTATGGATGAGATTCAAGTCTAATTTACCCTTTTATTGCTTAGCTAGAACTTTGCACATAATAGACATAAGGTCATGTTTGCTTGAGTAATTTGCACAAACAAATGTTGGTTACTGCCTACCAATGTGGGATTTCTCAAAAAAAAAAAAAAATGGGGAAAGTAATATGAGAAGCTAAGGAAGATATTTTATAAAACCCAGCAACCTGAGAAAATGGGCTACAGTTAAGTCACTGGTAGATAACTGATCTAACATTCAAGACCTCAGCACATCACACACAGGTCTCTACCCATGTTTTCTAATTAGGAAGAATGCAGGTTTTCAATAATAACCCCACTTGTTGCAATCATTAAGTAAGGAAACTAACTCAGTAAGCCCCTGCCAGATAAAAGTGCAGTCATTTCTTCTAGGAGCTGCTTGAGGTTTTCTTGCTGGACCCTTTCCTCGTCCCTTCCACACAAGGGCATTAAATATGAAAGATACACAAGTTACACTGCTGGTATACCAGTCAACTCTGGGTCAACGAAAAGTACATTTGCAAATGGACTTTTAACTTAGCAGTTTCATGAGAAAACAAGTCTCTTTTCTAATACAGTGTCTTCTTTTTCTTCAGATGAGTTCGTTGACAAGCTTGCTCGATGTGAATTTTTTGATGAAGAAGTCACAGACTCAATATTTTTCTTAACAATCCATGATGCTGTTTTGCATATTTTGATGAAGAAGGACTACAGCACTTCAAAGTTTAATTCCAGCCAGGTATAGCCGCTTTGATGCTATTCACAGTTGTAGCCAATCACCTATACTCAAGTGTTTGCTCTAAATTCCAACATCAATCCCTGATCCCTATTTCCACTCTTTTTCTCAGGAAAAAGAAAGGAAATTCGACTTTACCATAAACACAAACGGAGGATTACGTAATCGAGAATGTCAGGTATGATTCTTCAACAGATTTGTCTTCATCCAAACTTCACAGCAAATACATATACAGTCACCTGCACATACATACATATGTCTATATGCTTACATGGGATTATGAAGTAGCTCATCAGGTAAAGGTGCTTGTTGCCAAACCTGACAACCCAAAGCTCATTCCCAAAGTTCCCCACGATGGAAGGAAAGAACCACCTTTCACTGACCAGAACTCACATGCACACAATGTGTTGAACACATGCACACAATGTGTTGCACGTGTGCACGCACACACACATGCAGATGTACATGCATGTGCTCACACACATAATTTTAAGTAGTAGGTTTCCCCCATCATCTGTAGAAAATCCTATATCTACTAGAGACTCTGGATATCATCCTTGGAAACTGGAGCAGTGCTGCCTAACTTCATGGAGAAGTTTGATGAAACATTAACTCAGATGAGAAGGAAGGAAGAAGGGGGAAATGACAAATTAGTGTCAGCTTGAGCACATCTCTTTCAGTTTTCAAAATTGAAATAAAATTCTCAAACCTGGTCCTATTCTAACCTGTTAACCCATAAGATAGTAGAGCCATTGTCAGTCTGTCCATCAGAACTTGAAAATAGTAGGTACCATCAGATATACAGGTACATTAAAGTGGTTAGCTCAGCATGAAAGTTCCTTCCCTTTCTTACTAGAATGAGTTGCCAATTATTTAAGTGGATAGTTGCAATTCATTCTAGAACATTCATTTCTAGTATATTCAGTCCTTTAAGACAACATCTATGCCTTCAAGTCATTTCTATTGTAGGCCCAGGACGTGGTAGGTTATTACGTTATTTTAAATCCTTAGGACAACATGCAAAGAAGATATCTTCTATTTCAAATGAAGGTGTTGGTAAATGGGCTCAGACAACTTAACTAAATTGTGTGAGGTCACACACTGAATGGCAGCACCAGAACTTGACCTAAGAACCGATGACAAATCCTGCATTCTGCCTCATTTTAGTACAGCACCTTTATACTTCAGTTAAAGACTGATCACTGTACCCGAGGAAGAATCTAATGACTGTCGTCAAGTACAGGAGGTGGCTCGTGGTATTTCCTTAGAACAGCAAGCAGGAATGCTGATTAGACACAAATCAAGGTATAAGGTCAGATAACCCTAGGGTGATAGCAAATAGCAAAGGTGGAGTGGAAGGGTTAGCAGAGAGACATGAGAGAAGAGCAAAGCATGCATAACGCTGCCTCATAGCACGAACTCAGACATAGGCATACACGGGTTGGCTTCAGAATTGTCACCAAGTACTAAGGGATGAAGTCTAAGAATAGTACTTCAATCAGAATGGGGACAGCACCATGATATACACCTTGGCTTCCCATGCTGAGAAAATAAAAATTTAACGTGAGCATCCTGATTTGCTTAGAGGAAAATAAAACAACAGTTGTGGACACACACCAGCTGTGGGGTAAAATCAGAACGTGAAGGCAAAGAGCTAACTCAGTGTGTAAGCGCACTTGTTGTCAAGGATGACTGCCAAATTTTGATTCCCAGAACCCACACAGTGGGAGAACCAGCATGTGGAGGTTGCCTGACCTCCACATGTACACTATGACATGCCTCTCTCAAATAAATAAGTGAATGAACAAATAAATGTAAAAAAAGAATTTAAAAACAAAGTAAGATGGCTGACTGATATCTAAGGCTTCTTGGAGCTTGGGTCACTCAAAACAAATATAAGGACATACATTGTTTCAACATATTGTATTGCTTAAGGTACAAAGAGGTCTTTGAAACATACACAAATTAAACATGTTAGTGCATGGATCCATCTTAACCAAGCAGCAATAGAAGGTCATTAAAGTTTTTTTGGTTTTTTGTTTGTTTGTTTGTTTGTTTGTTTTATGCTGGAGAGATGACTCAGAGAGAGCATGAGCAGTTCTTCCGGAGCACCTGGGTTCAATTCCCAACACTGACATAGCAGCTCACAACCATCTGTCAGCCAAGTTCCAGAGGATCCAATGCTGGCTCCTGGCTTCTGTCAGGCATGCGCATGACCCATATACACACATCCATATACATGAAATAAATAAGTCATTTGAAAAGTTAAAAAAAAAAAAGGATTAGTAACTCTTAAGTTCCAGACCCTAAGAAAGAGTTGCTGGAAAGGGAACTTAACAAATTATTTAAAACAAAAACTTTTGTTTTCTTCCAGGTACCTGTTGAAACGAAATTCTAATCAAGATACAATTCAGAAGGACTCTCATCTGTCATATCAACAACTTTATACCTAGAAAGTTATTGCTAAGTTCATACATTGTATGAATGATATTTTTATTTGACAGAATTATGTTTCAAACTTTGGAACGAGATTGTTCTAGAATGGTATATTTTTCACATATCTAGTATGAAATTATGTACATATTCCTAATTTTCTGCCTTATAGACTTATCAAGGGTAGAAAAGTATTTTGTTTATATGTATTTTTATAGCATTGACAGATTCCTATCCAAGTCATTATCTTCATGTACAATGTTTTGTGGTGTATTTGCAGCACCACTTTGACTCTAATTTATACAGGTCATGCTAATACATCCCTATTTTAAACAATTAAGCTGTACAGGTGTGTGCTATTTTACTAAATTTGATGGTTTTCTGAAACATGACTGCTGTGGACCCCTCCTTGAGTGCTGTGACAGCACTGCTAAGAGAATCTTTCAACAGAACTTTGTAATAGGACTTTTTGACCAGGTTTTTATTGTTACTACTCCAATTTTTAAGGCTTCTAACCTATCTAGATATGGACACACTCCTCCTAATGCTATATAAGAAAGTAGTATGTAAGTGACTTTAGAGGCAACTCCTTACTTCCCTTCCTGGTATGAAAACCATGTAAGATAATGGGTCTATAAAATGACATCCCAAGAAGGTAAGAGGAAAGAGATTTGAACAGATAATCACTGCTTCCTGGTCTCACTGGGAGAGAAGCCAGTCGGAAAAGGAATACTTTGTAACTCACAGGGCAGGAGCTTTTTGCTGGAGAGTGAGGTCCAGCACCCTTGAGTTGCTCACTGGCCTTGTTCTTGTGGCAAATGGGCACATACTCATGTGACACTTGAAAATTAAAACAGCAGCAGCACCCTGCAACTCAGTGTCCTCAATTAAACCCCAAATTACTCTGAAAGGGGAAGCTGATCCCATTGTTTTAGACTAGCCTCTAAACACTTACTGTCAAAATACACATTCATCCTTATTTGAGACTGCCCAGAAAGGCTTGTCTATTAGTGTGGAATGGGCTGATTTCAGTGGAGTTGGGCCAAAGATTCAAACTCATATTGTAGTTCTATTATCTCAGGCAATGGCACTCCCTACATTCTTGCCAAGGAAATCATAGAGAGCAGACACAACTCTCCAGTCCTAGTGCCCGTATCACAACACAGCTAACCCTAACAACAGGCTCACTGAATTAATTCTCAATTGTTTCTTTTTTCTTCTAAGACAATGGTGTTTTTGTTTTGAGGAATGGAGATATGTGGACATATGCCTTAATTTGTCTGCTTCATAGCCCAAACTGAAACTAATAAAGAAATCCAACCCCTGATCAGAAAGAGGATAAGATACTGTGCTGGTAGAGATAAAAATAAAACTTTGAGAAAGCAGAGCAACACTGAAAAGGAAACTAAAGAGCAAGAGACAAATACATTACTAAAATTAACAAATCAGCTGAAGCCAATACCCGCCATAATCACTTTATAATTTAGCTTTGATAAACGTTGTTGCCTGACAGAGCTGCTCATCCCTTACACATTTGAGCTGTAGCCTGACTCTACAGTGCGTGAACAGAGACGTCCTTTTTTTCTTTTTTCTTGGCATTTCCATGGATCCGAATTTTCATCTTTTTTTTCCTCTCTGAATGATGACTCTACTCTTCAAGCTTCAAAGGAAAAAAATCTATGAGGAAAGCCTAACCAGAACCTATACAACACACTCCAAATAGTCCTTACGTAGTAAAGATTCTTAGAGCTAGGGTTGGGTTTAGAGACTCACATACCCTGCTGCTGAGATAATATTGTTTGTTTCCTTCCGAGTTTGAGATGACGACTCTTGCATCCTAAGCTAGCCTAGAATGATGTGGCTGAGGATGACCTCTATCTCCTGATTCTCTTCAATCTCCCAAGCGCTGGGACTACAGGAAAGCACTACCTTCCCCTCACCCCAGCTCAATGTCACATCTTAGGAAAGCAAACTAAAACAAGATTCAAAGAGGACCCGGTGATATAGTTGCAGAAATTGTCAAGACTATTCGTTGTAGTCTACACTGTACAGCTCTTAGTTTAGGTTCTAGGGAACATTAACTCCCAAAAGAAGTTAAAATGTCTAAAAACTGATTACAGGTAGGACTTAACTCAGAACAGTATAGGTACATGCTGTTCCTTCTGAAGTTATTAGCATTGTACAATTAAACACAACCTACAAAGCTATTATGAATTGTATTATTTTTGTAATTTTAAGTTATTTTAGTATGATTTTGTATTTATAATCTAGTAACTCATTTATTTATTTACTTATTTAGGGGTGTTCTGTGCCAGAAAAAAGGCATCAGATCCTTTGGGGCTGGAGTTATAGATTCAAATCCAAGTTCTCTGTAATCTTTAACTGAATGATCTCTCCAGCCCTGGTAATTCATTTTTAAGGGTGAAAATTCTTTCTGACCACTATACCTTGAAAACAAATACTTACAAAATCTTTTAAATTAGAATGCAGGCTGCTAAAGAGCAAGGACCATCCCATATCTAACACTATAGGTGTCTGCTTTTCTGTGTATATACACAGCACGCGTGCACGCACACATGCACACACACAAGCACGCGTGCACACACACACACACACCCTCAAGTTGCCCAGTTAATAACTGCAATCCTACCATCATCCCTGGTATAAGTAAAACACCCTGACTGGTTTCGGCTTCCATCTTTCCCTCACTAGTGTTTCCCTAACATATAGCTAGAATAATCAATCCTCTTTACAAAGAGCCAAGTCATCCCACTCCTTTATTTGGGATGTCACAAAGGCTTTGGCCACCAGAAGATCCTTATTTTTAATGACTTTTGTCCAGTCTTGGGGGTCAAACCTGTTCTACCTGAGCCAATTCTGCCCTTGACCTCATCTCATAAGGGACATTAAGCAAGCCCTTAAGTAGTTTTAGCTGTGCTCTCACTCAACAAGACTTCCACCATAGCTGAAATGCCATCTTTCCAATGCCATTCCCACTAAAGCTACAAACTACTAAATTATGCTAACCGGTTTCTCCACAGGGTTCTGACAAACATCTAACAAGGTACATAATTTACACTTAGTGATTGGCAGTCTCTAAAGACTGTGCATCCCAAGTGCTTTAGTAAATGAACCTACATATCCTACAGATCTCAGTATAAAGTTAGTAAATATAGTTTATGAAACACATTTAGCGGGGATTAGGGTATTTCTAGGTCACAGAGCCTATTTAGTTGTCAGAATTGTAACTAAAACTAGCAGCAGGTCCACGTTAACTAACCATCAGGGGAGTTGACCACAGTGGTGACTTCTCCAAAAGGAAGACTCTAACCATGTGAGTCCTCATCCTGTCATTCTGATGCCTGAAAACTAAGGGGATTAGACAGTAGAACTTGAAAATTACTCTGTACTTTAGCATTTTCCATAAAGTGCTCTTTGGTGAGGGAAAATTGAAAGGTTTTCAAACCCAAGTCAGTTTTTATTAGGGGTACTGGCTTATCTAGTACTCCTCTCTAAGCTTAGTACAGCTAGCATTGCTCTACTAGCTTGTACAAGTATTCTAACAAGCAAATTCTGTGTGGTGCCTAGGTCAGATTTTAACATTATAAACCAGTGAATAAAAATAAATTCATTTCAATCAGAATACAGTACATTTGAGTATAACTGTTAAACCTCGTTTAATATCAATCTGGTAACTTGATGACCAATCTGAAAAACATTTGTTTTAGGTACTTACAATTATCACATACTGTTGATGATAAATTATCTGAAACAGAAATGAAGGTCTTTTCTAAAACCTGTATGACGCTCTTTAAGCAGTTGTGTATGCCTCACACAACAAACAGCCACTACTTAAGAATTATAAACACTCCAATCTTTTCTATTTATATTTCCATTATGTCTGGCTAGTATTTACACAATTGTCAACAAGTAGCTTTTACAGGAAAAATGAGAACAGCTCTTTACAATCTTAGAAATGGATCTTTTCCCAAATACTGAAAAGTACTCACATACTCTGACCAAATATGCTAAACAAGTACACCAGCCAACTTTTTGGTTTTAAGCATTTAAAAAGTGAATCTAATTTTAGCATGGAGCTAGGAAAATTTCTGCAGTCTCCCCAAACGTGTAGTCATTAGGTTAAAAACTCATCTCAGCAAAAGTGTTTATGCTTCCATTTTATTGTTTTAAAGAATTGAACTGTCACCTCAGTAGTCTTAAAAGCAATTAATGAAACATACATACATTTAGACTTTGTCCATCATAGATTCAAAGGCTTCCCTGAAATGCACTGGGATTCACAACTTTTTCCAAGAACAGAAAGACAACAGCAATCCTGGCATCTGTCTACCCACCCACCCTCATTCAAACAATTAGCTGATGAATTCAAGTCTAACATTTAAAAATTTCGTCTATTACAGACATTTATCTGACCTGCCTCCCAGGTCAGTTATTAACATAACTGAAATTGTTTAAATCCTACAAGAATTGCCCTAATGTGGGATTTTTTTTTTTTCATGATACTAATTTTTTTGGTCCAAAATACAGGCGAAGTGGTTTCTTACCACAACCAACACCCCAGTAAATCTTAACACAAGAGCTTCTCGTGAACAGGCAGGAAGCTCTTACATGAATCTGGCTATTTTCTAATTACATGAAAGTTATTTGGATTTTAACAGTAAAATTTAAATAGCTCCTAAACAGGTACGAAAAGGAATCAAGTTTGCACCAATAGAGCCCCTACAGTGATACGATAGAAACACTCCACCATGTCACACTATTTCACTCCCATGCTTCTAATAACAAAAATTTCTCACTAGAAATAGTGCATGAGCAAACCAGATTCTCAAACTGCTATATGGGGTGGGGGGGGTGGTGGGGGGGGTATATCACTTGCTCAAGAAAAACTGCATTAGTTATTTTTGGCCAGCCAAGGCTGAAATGGCATTTATATTATTTCCTACTTCAGTGCAAAGTTCAGAAATGCTTTTGCATCTGATCATCCAACATGAGAATGCTCCTGTACCTGACAGAATAAAATTGTGAATTACCAATCAGTATATCCTTTGTCAAAAACCAATGTTCTAAATTTATATACTACAAACTATCTAATAAATGCTATCTGCATACTACACACCATGTTTATATTATGCACCATTTTAAGGGGGAAGAAAAGTTTCACCAGGGTTTAGTCAAGTCAGAGGATATATAAGATAATATCCTAAGATGTTGACTTATACATAGGAAAGCTGTCTAGACAGAGTGGTCATCTTCAATGGACTGTAACAAGCCCCTATAATGCAAACACTGGCTCCCAAGGCACCTTACACTGGCACTGAAATTCACACCTAATTATTACTTTTCTTCTGTCCAATTCAAAATCATCTGGTTGTCTTCACTATTGATTCCCATACAATGTTAAAATGCTTCACAAAGAAAAAAAGCAAGAAAGGATAGTTATAAAATTTTCAACTTAGAGGAAAAGCTCACCACAGCAATGAAACCTGAGTAAATGCTAGTTTGTGGTTTTACAAGAAAACACCCTTTGCTAATACATTAGTCAAATTCTTCTACAGCACTCAAGTTGCAGTTTATAAACCCATAAACAAGAACATACTAAAGCACAGAACCAAACTACTATGAAGAAATGCGGATTTAAATAAAGAAAATGTGGATTTAAATAAAGCCTAGTCAGCCTTAAATATGTAAGTTAACAGAGTGAACACAGAACACATTTCATCCAAATAACACCATTCCAACAATCCTATAAAGTGATATAATTTAAGATTAAGTGTGAATTATGTAATTCTAACCACTCAGGAAAAACCACCAATGAGAACAGTATCTCATTAGCAGCTTAGAGCCTGGAAAGCCAGTCATTTTCCTAATGACTAGAATGTCTTGGGACATGTTAAACAACTATACCATTACAGGAATTTGGATGCATTTTGGCGTTCCTGAGGCAGTCTAAAGACGAAAAGGAATCCAAGTGAAGTGCACTACATAATTAATACCCCTTGAAGTTTCAGTGCCTAAAATGTGAAGTAATTCCCCATCATATAACAGTTTGCCTGCTAACAATTTTAGTAGATGTTTACTTTTAGGACTTTAACTTTGGAAAATTAGTGGTAAAACATATGGTTTAAAAAAATTATGTGGCTGTACTTAGCTTTACATAAAAACAGCATTTTTACAATCATCTTGAAATTTAATCCTTATATAGGTTAACAAACTGCATCACAAGAAAAACTAAACATTGGGTTTAATAAAAGCAGTATTTTTAAAAATGGAACAGTGAAAAAAAATTTCAAATTTTTTACAAATGGTCATTTCTGGGTCAATTTACCACAGCAAAGTAACAGTTGCTAAAATACAGTTGTGCTCAACCGAGCCATGTATCTGCACTACTGTATAGTATTTGAAAGCAATCCTAAGGTCAAGATTTAAAACCATTTTAAGGGACAAGACTCTGTGTTTTATAGCCACCTCATGAGAGGTATTTTTTTTCCTTCCCCCAGCAGTCAAAGCTCAATTAAAAGATTGACTAATTTAATCTTTTTCCTTGTTATATCTTCAGTTCAAAACAGCATTATCACTGGTAATATGGTCTGTATCTTGTTTGATCTGGATGATGTGGTCCAGGTAGTGGGGTTTGAGAAGGTGGGCCCTGCATTCGTGGAGGTGGTGGCGGCCCTCGTGGTGCAGGCCATATACCAGGACTCATTCCTCCTGGTTGTGTAAATGGAGGGCTCAGAGTTCCTTGATCTTCAGTAAACTGGGGTAAAGAGTTAGGATTGTAATGGTGAGGGGGGGGTGCAGTTACAGGTGGACCACCATGCTGAGGTGGGGGGGGTCCTGGAGGAGGATGATTCATATAAGGTGGCATCTGGGCAATAATATGTCCAGGGGGAGGAGTTATTGGTGGTGGAGCAGAGGTCATTGGTGGAGGAGGAGCTTGGCTATATACCAAGTGAGGAGTACCTGCAGCCTGGGGAGGGTGTGGCATTGGATGGCTTATTGGTGGTGGAGGAGGAGGGGGTGGTGCATAGTGCTGCTGTGGAGGCATAATATGATGAGGGTGAGTCACCACTGGCTGGCCCTGGTACTCGGGGTGGTGGTGAGCAGGTGCTGGGGCAGGAGGTGGTGGTTCTCTAGCACCTGAACTTGAGTCGTCCTGAATAGGGACAGTTATTAAATTGCTGTGCTTTCTTGTTGAAATACGGAAGGTTTCCTGACTGACAGGACGAGGTGGAGGTGGGGCCATGGATAATTCTGCCGGAGGAGCACGGATATCCTCGTGTGGCTGATTATAGTGCTCGTGTGGCACATGCTGCAAAGGAGGTGGTGGCATCATGATGTGCTGCTTCGGAGGAATATGGCTCATATGATGCTTGTCTGGTGGCATTATGAACCGATCGGGGATGTCGGCTGGTGGTGGGGCAATAGGAGGATGGACATTCTCAAGTGAAGCACGGGTAACAGGCTTTCCAGCTCTCATATGGCGATGGTTGATGTGAGCCTGTAAGTCTCTCTGAGACAGGTATGTTCTCTTGCAACCTTGAACAATGCTACACATGAAGAGAGAGCCTCGTGTACACTGTTCAATCCGCTGCACAGGATCACTACAGCTGAACAGGAAGGGAAAAGTCGATTAACAAAAAGCAGAATACAAAAGAGCAAATTTATTTTAACCTTTTGACTTACTTTAAAAATGGTACATATTTGCAAAAGCTGGAAAAAGAGTATTTATTGTTAGTGAATCTTTAATCTTCTCTATTTGTCTCATACACTAATCATTAGCATTTCTACCAACCTGAGATATTTTTACCTCAGAACTGTGAATTATACCACCAAAGAGAATGTCTTAAGAGACCTTCTAGATCCCAAAACTTAGAACTCAGCAATTTTCTCTACCTATACTATGATCTGTATCCATGAATAGTAAGGGATCTGCCAAGTTCAGCTATCTCTGCCCACCCTCACTGTAGAGCTACTGCTTCTGATGCTAGTGTGCTTCTCCTTTGTGACCATTTTGCACATTTCTTGCTTTTCCACATCTAATTCACTATTACAGAAACATCTCCATGTTAAATAGGTTAAGGTCTTGTCTTTTGGAATATGCTTAAAAGCAGTAATATATACTACCTATACTAATTCTGGTTGCTAACTTCACTTCCTGAACTGGGTCTAAACAGGCTTCTCTCTAGATAGCTTAAGACTACATAAGTGAGGTACATAACGGAAGACAGTTTCCTGAAAATTATTTTGCTTTTAAACATTAATATTAGGACATATGTGGAAAAAACAGAAAAACCTTTAATGTTCACTACAAGTAATGTTTCATCACATTTCAGTCCTTTATCTTAATGGAACAAGCACATTTGCTATGTAATTTTAAAGTGAATGTACACTGGGCTGAGAAATAGGCATTAGAGAAAACACCCACCACAGGCTATAATACATACATATTTCCAATTTCATATTCTTCTGCCTTATAAGTCTACAGAGCTATTCTTTTAACACAGTATATATTTTATAATCTGTAACTTAAAAACCCCAGCAAAATATGCCAAGAAAATCAGTTATTACTGGGTTATAACAAACCATCCCTTTATTTCCTAGCAATGTCCATTTTCAACACCATAAGGGGAAAATCTTTGCTTATATATAGTTGCTCATATCTTCATTAGGAACCAATACAATGCTCGGGGTACTTTAAAGTATGAGTTTAAAGAGAAGCTGAGAAGCTTCAAGCTAATCCAAGAAGTTTCACTTCGTTTTTCTCAAGGCTTCCTTATCAGGGGTTCTAAATTAATATAAATTCCATTTTATTCTAGAGCCATCCTAAAACAGACACTGTGACGCATAACTCTGAGTCTTATCATAATGTTATATCACTTAAAGACATATGTTTTGTATATAGAAAGAACTTACATAGGCATAGTGTTTATTATATGCCAGAGTCTACTGTTCCATCTATCTATGTAGTTATCCTCATTTAATCTTAAAAATAACCCACCCAGGGAGCATACAGATGTAAAACCCAGCTTATATTAAATAGCTAAGAAATAGCAAAACTTGAACCCAAGAATTCCAACCCTGGGGCCAGCAGGGGCCAACCCTGATAATCCAAATTCTATCCCCAGAACACATGTAAAATTGGAAGAAGAGAACTGACTCCACAAAGTGGCCTTTTGACTGCCACATATGCTCATACTTCCACACATCATTCACACACAATTAGCAATTAAAAAAAAAAAATGTTAATTCTGATTTTAGAAAAACACTGTTCTTAATCACCAACCATACTATACTTGCTTCTGTATCCCACTCAAACAAACAAAACAATGGTTCTGGTTTCCAACACGGTTCCTATGTGCCAAAGAGAGCTCACCGTTTTAGCTACTCGGAATGGCTAACAATGCTTAGCTCTATTTGCAGAGAAGGCTAAGACCGACATAGCCAGCAGCACATCTATTGCATCCTTATCTATTTTCATCACTCAGGACATTTAAACCCAGCTTGCTTACAAGCCACTACTATTAGATAATATAAAGATGACCATAGCTTACCCTGGGCACATCTTATCTCCCTTTTTTTCATGTAAAATAGCACAGTCATAGCAAAAGACATGCTTGCATGGAATCTGTAGACAAAAACACCATAGTTAGGCATCCTAGAACAACTTAAGAGTATTTCAGTAACAGAACAATGATCTACTGACAGAAATCACACAGGAATTATTTAAATGAGAACTTATGTCTATACACCAGTAGCAGCTAACATGTTTGTTTGATTGATATTGTTTTCCCCTGAGGCAGGGTTTCTCTGTATAGCCCTGGCTGTCCTGTATCTCACTCTGGAAACCAGGCTGGCCTCAAACTCAAGAGATCTGCTTGCCTCTGACTCTGAGTACTGGGATTAAAGGTAGGCACACGTTTTTGAAAATGTTTTTTAAAACTTTGGCTCTTTTCCCAATAAATAAATATGTACATCTGCTACATATTTTGGAGACAGTATTTTACAAGTACCTCAGAGATTGGCCTTAAGCTCTGATGTATCTGAGACAGGATCCCTCTGCCTCAACCTTCAGAGTGCTAGGATTACCAGATCGCCTGGCACCTACTTTTATTTTCAGATAGTTATGTGAACTTATCAATGTTGAATAGAATCCCTGCAAGTTAAAAGTTCATGAAAAATACTAAATGTGTTTTATCTTACTGTGTTTCTCCTGAAACTATTCCAAAACAGTAAAGAATAACTATATTAAATACATAGCATTATAAAACTTTCCTTAGGCCAGGCGTTGGTGGTGCATGCCTTGAATCCCAGCACTTGGGAGGCAGAGGCAGGCGGATCTCTGAGAGTTCAAGGCCAGCCTGGTCTACAGAGCTAGTTCCAGGACAGGCTCCAAAGCAATACAGAGAAACCCTATCTCAAAAAAAAAACAAACAAACAAACAAACAAAAGAAAAAACAAAAACAAACAAAAAAACTTTCCTTAGCTTCTTTGTACATACTATGCTTTAAAATTAGTTATAAGAAATAGTAAGTTCTATTTTAGAATCCCACCTATATACATATGTATATGTCCATATACAAAACTATACTTTCTTTGTACTTACCATTCTCCCATAGACTTTAATAGGCAATCCACACTTGTCACAGAAATGAACTGGAGTATCATCCTTTTCACCTAAGATGTTTATCTGTTGAAATGATAATTAAAATTTCCTCTTTAAGCAATTCTGAAAATTGTACTTATCAATTCACACAGTGAAATGGTCAAAATTTTATAGCAGTTGTTACTACAAACAGAAATAAAAGCTGCTGAGCGTAACCCCATTTGCTTATTCTCCTACAATAGTAGCCTACTGATTTTAATTGATTTACTTATAAATTACCTCAAACTTTATTTTGGGAAATGTAGAAATAAGCAAGTGGGCTTATGTGAGATAAGTTATAGACATACTAAAAATTTTTATCAGTACTTAACGCTTCTTTTTTTATTTTTAGTTATACCTTAAAATCCCAAAAGAGGTGTCCTGGAAATCTTCGCTGATTTCCAAAGAGTTCACCTCCTTTACAGTCATACCGTTGTTCTTCATTATAATCAAATCCTTCTGAGAGAAAAAAAGTTGTTACATTTTGCAACTTCAAAATTCATTGGTAAAGTGTATTTACATGACAAAATAGACCTACTTATTGACAACGTTCCTGATAACTTTCAAAGGTCTAAGAACATGAAAATCAAAACTAGTTTAAAATGCCAACTGGCCCTGGTGATCATCTAGTCCATCTCTATCTAATACTTTACAGAGGATGATATGCAGTGTATATAGAAACCACCACATAAACTTAGTGTCAGAGCCAAGAACAGACCCATGAAAGTCTCTTACTCAGGGCTCTTTATCAACTCCACATACATCTCTATTATAAAACTCCACCAATTACCATCATGTTTACTGCCCAAATTTTAAAGATACTATCATCATCTATTCCAAAGCACTTACAAAAGTGGTCTTAGGCTACAAGAGACTGATTTGATTGCCAAAGGATTAAATGAATTCTCAGACTTTTAATGACACCCCAACCCAAAGTGAGAATGGTTTCAGAAATAACAGATGAATACACTTGATCCTTTTAGCTAAAGCCTCTCCCTAGTCAACAACCCAAACTGCAAGAAGCAAAATACTTACCAGTATCCGGTCATTTAGAGCATATATGAAGAGACACTATGAAGATCAAATATGGGCTAAATATCTCTAGTCTAATTGAAAAGTTGATGGCAAGCCTCTCATCTCAAGCAAAACAACACAAAACCAATGAACAGTCTGATGGGAAGTCCGTACCTAAGTAAAGCTAAAAAGACAAAAATACTACTGGGCAGTGGTGGCACACACCTTTAATCCCAGCACTTCAAAGGCAGAGGCAGGTCCATCTCTGAGTTCAAGGCCACCCTGGGTCTACAGAGCAAGTTCCAGGCCAGACATGGCTACACAGAGAAACCCTGTCTCATAAAATCAAATAAATAA
This sequence comes from Phodopus roborovskii, assembly GCF_943737965.1. NCBI lineage: Eukaryota > Metazoa > Chordata > Mammalia > Rodentia > Cricetidae > Phodopus > Phodopus roborovskii. Next base: position 14,595,972 of record NW_026125391.1, read on the forward strand.
AGAAAGAAGTAATTAAATAAATCTAAGGTGTCAAGGTTTTTTTCGCCTTAGAGCTCATAAGCACACGTTTTGTGCACAGCTACTAATGTGCACACACAGATCCAGACACAGAAAGTCAAGCCAGTTTTTAAAGTTGATACAGCAATACACTTTTTTTTTTTGTTTGTTTGTTTTTCAAGTGCTGGAATTAAAGGCATGCATAGCCATCACCAGGCTACATTACACCTTTTAATTAATCCCAACAAAACTATATAGTTTAAAGCCATGGTGTTCTTGTGAATGATAACTGAGTGCCCTAAGCTCTTACATGACCCTTTTAAACTTCATAAAAAAAAACTGGGGTCATTAAAATTCAAGCTAAGGAAATTCAGCATGCCAAACCCAGAAAATTACTGAGGTCAGTGGTCTAGGGAAACATGGCACACATGATCACTTTTTGGAGTGGCACAAGCTGTTCTCTTATCATTAAGCATGTACTTACAGTTATCACACTTGCACCCAAAACTCCATTTTGATTAACTTTAGAACAAGACAATATTTTTTTAAATTCAAAAATTATCTTTCAGTTCAGTTTGCTCTTTAATAAGAGCAATAGTAGTTCCCTATAAAAGAGGCTGTATGGCTTTGGGATATGGGTTTAATGTCTTAAGGAAAATGCTGTGGAACAATCTTCATACACATGGTAAATATGTGTTGCTCTCATTATTAATACAATGGCTAGATAGGATTTTTCAGGGCAGAGAGAATGTTGGGAAGAAGGGTGGAGTCAGAGGAGTTGCTGGAAGCAGGACATGCAAAAGAGGTAAGTAAAAGCCACAGCCTCAGGACAGCACATAAATAGAAATGGGTTAATTTAAGTTGTAAGAGCTAGTTAGCAATCAGCCCGGGGTATTGGCTGAGCTTTTATAATTAATAATAAGTCCTGTAGTAGTTATTTGGGAACCAGCAGTCCCAATGAAAAATTCTGCCTATAGAAGACATATAGAAGGGGGAATTTGGCTTCTTTGCACTGTGATTATAAAAAGTATATTATGTGCAGTTAAAAAATAATTTACAAAAGGTCAGCATGGGTGGGGAAGCCCAGATTACAATAGTGCAGCAGCCACCTTTACGCATGCAGAGCATGTACTGTATCACTGAGCACATCCCAACTCACTATTGTGATTTATAACATCCAACTTCAAATCTACTACCTTGGTAAGGAGAGAAAACTTACAGTAGAATAAGTTACAACGAAAGTAATTTGGTTCCCAAAAGAGACAGATCATAAGAACAGATTTTTAGGATTAAGACAAGTCCTTCTAGAATTTGAATGTATGCTAATAGCAAGATTTCTGGAAGGAAAAGACAGATTACCCAGTATTTGGGAAACTGGTGAATTGTTCTGAGGTAAAAATTAAAAAAGCAAGACCTCACTTAAAAAAAAAAAAAAGAAAGAAAATACATATCCATAAATGTTCCAAAACGTGGAATAAACTGTTGCTATAAAAGGTCACACAGCACAAATATTAGGCTTTCTAGGTCACATCAGTGTATTCTATTCTGCCGTGATAGTGGGAAAGCAGCTATGGGCAATAATCAACTGAATGCTAACTTTACTTTTTTTTTTTAAAGGAACCAAATTTAACCTGTAGGCCAGTTTGCTGACTTCTAATAAATGGGAAGACAGGAAAGTGAAACAGCAAACTCTAGTTAAGACTACCTAGAATGTTCGAATTCTTTACAGTAATGTTTTTACATAAAATTCAAAAGACATTTATCACTGCCACTTTTACAAAGAACTCAAAAATTAAGAGCTAGGCACCAATCAAAAATAGATGATGGAAATCAGACAAGAAATGGCATCCATACACTTAAGTTTCTGTCATGGGACACAGTGGCTCCTGTCTCAGAAGGCTGAGGCAGCAAGATTTGCTCAAGGACAAGGATGGAGACCCTGTCTCAAAAAAAAATTTAATAATAAGAATAATGGTTGTGTGTGAGTGTAAACCAACAAACCCTTTCTGAAGAGTAACTGAGCAGGAATTGATAAATTCTAAAGTGTACAAATCAGGTCTTTAAAAAGTTCCTTTTTGATTTATTGTGTTCATGATATGGAGGGGTAGGTGGGTTTGGACATGTGACACAGTGTGCCAGTGGGGGTCAGAAAACAACTTCTGGATGTCAGTTCTCATCTTCCTCTTTTACATTAGCTCTAGGGATTGACATGTCACCAGGTTTATGCGGCAATTGCTCTCACCCACTAACCTTGACATCCTTCAAGTTTTTAATGTTCATACTACAACAGTTACAGCAAAACAACCAGAAAAAAAAGTTTAAACACCTGAAAGTATTCATTTGTTTGCAACAGGGTCTGGTATCAAACTACAATTGACCAATCAATCTTCCTGCGTTAGCTTCCTAAGTATTGGGAATGCTGGCATGGGCCACCATAAGTGGCTAAATCCCCCCTCCACCCACCTTAATACTTTAGTTTTTTTTCTAGACAAAGTTTCTGTATAGCCCTGGAACTCACTGTCTAGACCAGGATGACCTCAAACTCAGAGATCCACCTGGCTCTGCCTCCCTAGTGCTGGGACTGAAGGTGTGGGCCATCATCACAGCATCATAATGTCTTAACAGACATTAGCTTTGGAAAGGACTGTGAAAACAAATTTTACTTTTAATGTAATAATCTGCAATATTGATTAGATTCTTTGAAAAAGGAGAAAAAAAATAGAAAATAAAGTGTAAGGTTCAAATTTTTAAAACATGTTTAAGTAAATAAAATCAAGTAGATTAAATGGTGCACTCAGATAAAACACAACTGCTAAAGGCCATACATAGTTCAACAAGTTACCTTCATCACCTGGTGGGGCCTTTGCAGGCATCCTACTAATAGTCCTTTGAGTTCGAGGGGCAGGTTTAACTTTGTTGGCTTGTTTAGAGATGAGTTTTATAGGAATTCTTCTGCGAACATCAAGACCACCCAAGGATCCAGAACTATTAGTGCCTTGTAACTCATTGTCTATAATGAATGGAATAGAAGAAATTGTAATTTCTTTCACTTTTCTTTTTGAAAATTATTCTACAAATATAAAGATAAAATCAACATCAAAACAATAAATTAAAGAGCTTTGTTCTGATTTTAAATATCAGACTGACCTAAGTGTAACTGCTAATATTCTTCATTTGGGGTAAACCTTTAATGCACTGCTTTTGGTTACCCTTTTATGAGACATGGAACTCTTTCGAGGTTGATAAAAGTTACAGAAGTTTCATCTCCTTCTAGAACTTTGAACAATAAAAATTCCCATTATGTTTCCCAGAAACATACACATTTTAAAAATGCTCAGCAATTAAGAGCACTAGCCACTCTTCCAGAGGACCAGGATTCAATTCTCAGCACCCATATGGCAGCTAGTAACTGCCTGTAACTGACATCCTTATATCAAAGCACATGAAATAATTTAAAAAATAAAATAAAAATGCAAGAAAAAACCTGACATATATTGTAATAATTTTTAACTACAAAGGAGAAAAAACAAAATTGCCTCTATATATGTATCTAATTATTAATCCTGCAAAGTACCCACTTGGTAAACAGTAAACTTACATAAAGACAATCAATAAAATTAGAAATCCAACCTCAATCTGCTATCTGGTGTGTGTGCATGCACATGTGTGGGCGGTGGAGCCACAGTGGATATGTGCAGGTCACAAGACAACTGTGAGAGTTGGTTCTCTCCCAGACACCATGAGGCCCAGATGTTGAATTCCAGTCCTTGGTAGGTAGCAAGTCTTTCTTTAGCTGCTAAGCCATCTTGCTGGTCTATGCATGTATTGGTTTTAAAGAGGTAATTATTCCTTTAAGCACAACATTGTTTTCTAAAAAGTATTCAAGGGAGCTACAAAAATTATACCATTTAATAGAATGCAGTGGATTATTTGTATCCTAACATTTCTAGAGACATGGCTAACAGGTATCCTTAGTTAAAAGGTCAACACTGCAATAGAAAACTGTAATTTAGACTTAGGTCTCAACAACTGACACTCTCTAGTCTTTAAAAATCGTATCTACAAATAATAGGTACATTATTTCACAGGAGTGACTCATATTGAACTTTATGTTTCCAAGTACATAAAGATACGTAACACAAAATATTCAATTTTACTTTAAGACAAAAAAGAAGTGCTTAAAAACAGGAAATAGAAATGTAACTTTAAAATTGTAATATTTCAAACACAGATTACTGAATAAAGATCCTGCAAGAATTACAATCAAGACTTATAGCCCAAATGTCCACATTAAATTCGTTAAAGCCAAATGTAATTCAAAATGGGTCTCAATGATTAAGCATCTATCTACTTTCCACTATTTTAACAGCAACCCCCTCTTAAAATTTTTCATGAAGAGGATTATATGAATAGCTACAATCTTGAATAAAAGAAACCCAATTTAATCAACCTTCAAGACTGCACTATAATTGAATGAATGTCTGTTAACTAATTTCAGCACTCTTCACTGCATTTGCTTATCCATACAGAAGTACCTACCAGCTATAGACATATGACACATGATCCTTTTCCCTTGCATATAAACCAAGTTGTTGCCCTTCAGATATCAAAAGATTCTTAGTGGTATTACCTTTGTGAATGAAAATAGCACACTGTATGTGAACTTTTCAACCACCTCACACAACGGAGCTCTCCACTATTTGAACAGTCTAGCAAGAGCCCGATGTTTCTTTTGTTCAAAATTTTATTTTTATTTCATGTGCATTCATGTTTTGCCTGCATGTATGTCTGGGTGAAGGTGTCAGAATCTTTGAAACTAGAGTATGCCAACTGGGTGCTGGGAACTGAACCTGGGTCTTCTGGAAGAGCAGCCAGTGCTCTTAACTGCTGAGCCATCTCTCCAGCCCCAAAGGTTGTCACTTTAAGTCTGAGGCAAACAGTAGCTTTAAGAAACAGCAGTCTCTACAGAGTTCCAGGACAGCCAGGGCTACACAGAGAAACCCTGTCTCAAAAACACCAACCCCCCCCCCAAAAAAGGGAGGGATTTACAAGACTCTAGATCCTTTGACATTAAAATCATTATTCTGAGAAGCCTATCCAGTCAGAAAACGTCGACTAACTAGCTAACTGGCACTTTCTTGATTTGCCAAAGGCTCTGTGATTCAAATAGTTTTCAAATTTGTATCTAGCCTTGTGAAAGTTTTGTCTTTAGCTTAGTTTGATTTTTTTTCCCCCTCTCAAAATGTGCAGCAATTAACACTGAAGAATTAAGGCGACTGCCTCATAAGTAATTTAAAACCTAGAAAAGTCAATGTTAAGCAGAAAAGCTAGCTGTCTGAAAACTTTTTCTTTTTAATCTAGCTAATTAGTGATAATTTCATGTTAGAATGATTTTTATCTCTCCAGGCAACCTTTAACTAATAACTTAGGAATGGGATATTTTCATGAGAAACTCAGTTTTTTCTCATTTCTCTCACATACTTCCACAAACCAATCCACTAGCAGCTGTTGGATTTTCCACCAAAGTATTTATTGTAATTGCCCACTGTCTGTGCCCACCCCAACTTTATCCCCCACAGTGTAGCCGGGGGCTTTCACTGAGATACACTTTCCCTACACTGAACCTCCCTCTGGTTATTCCTGTTCTTCCTTCCTACACTAATCTCTAAAGAAGAGCTGAGATTATTTTTAAAATATTATACTCCTAGTTTTATTTAATTGCTTTATAGCCACTTAAAATTAAACCGTTTACCATGATTCTCAAAGTCCTGAACAAGGTAACCGGTTTTCTTTCTCTTCTCAACTTGGGCTCTTCCTCTTGCTAACTAGACCACAGACATCTGGCCTTCTCGGCATCTCATCATTCCAAAAGCACTTTTCCCTGGCAGTCTCTGAAATTTCCATAAGCACCTTTTTTCTTAAAGTACTCACCACAATCTGTAAGCGGTTTTTAAAAAAGAAACCAACCATCCTGCCTCTTTTGATGGAATGTAAACTCGAAGGCAAGGACACAGTCCTATTGTTTACCAGCCCATGATTCTATCTCCAAGCCTACAAGTATCTGCATGCAATTATGTAATTACGCAGTTATTTGAAGACTTGAGGGCATTTCCTTCAATTCTTTAAAAAAGAAAGAGAGAGAGAGAGAGAGAAGCCGTTCCTCCTGCTTGTCTGTATGTCTGAAACACTCAAAGCCACATGCACTCATTCAATAACTAAGAACAAAAAGACGAGGCCAGCAGAAACAAAGTTTGAAGCCACTATTACTTGGAATATTCGATGGTAATATCTTGGTCTTAATTTGTTTTTTGTATATGTCCCCCAAAGATGCAAAAGGACCACGGCCGAAGATAGGGGCAGCTTTGGGTTTAGAAAAGATGCTCGGCTTATCACTTCGAAACCTACATCCGACTCTCTTCTCTAACCTCTAGTCCGTGAAAACCCAGAGACAATTAATTAACCACAGGGGGTGACCGCTGCAGCAGCTACCCGAAGCCGGGAGGCAGCAGGAAGTCTCCAATCCACTCTCGCCCAGCGTCCAGACGCTTCTACAATTCCGAAAGTGGAAACCACCAGCCTATTATATATAAGCGCAGGGCAACCGGAATGAGAAGAAGGGGAGAACAAACAAACAACAACAACAACAAAGCCGGCACGCTCCCGTTCCCGACAAGCCTGCGCTGCGCAGCCAGTGTCCGGAGAGCGAGCTCAGCAGCACCGCAGCAGTGCTGCCGGTCTCGAGGATGGAGGGAGGCACTGCTCCGCCGGGTAGGCCGGGGAGCAGCAGGCCCAGCCCGGGACCGGATCTGTAAGCTTGCTTCCTCTCCGCCATGTCCCGGCGCAGTGGGGCGAGAGTAGCCCCTTATGCCCGCTGAGCGACCAGTCCCACACGAGCCAAGGGGGCACGAAACCAGGACCCCCACTGCCTCCGCCTCCTTACCAGTGTGATCCATGATTCGGCTCGCAGGGCACAGTGGGAGCGGAAGTGAGTCGCTCCGGAGTCGCAACAAGCGCGTGCGCTCTACCTTCCGGAGCCCAGAGACGGAAGTGCTCCCGGGTCGCTTGCCTAGGCTTCCTTCCCTTGCCGCCGCCACCCGACTCCGAAGAGGGAGTCAGGCATAGCCAGAACTGAGGCAGAGAGAGTGGGGACGCGAGGGCCCCAGTGTCGAGACTGCTAGTGCTCCCTGGGGGAAGGCAGCCTTTAGCGGTATGAAGGACACCTATTGCAGATGGACAGCAATAGGAAGTCGAGGGAAGCGCGGCGGGTAGGTAAGCCGCTGCCCGCCCCTGAGGCGCGAGGCCACCTGGGATTTGTAGTCCGCTGATGCCGGCCGGCCCAGAGCGCAGGCTCGGCCGTTGGTGTGGTCCCACCCCAGCAGGCGGAGTAACGGTTTGGAATGCCCCCCTAGATCCGCCGCCGGGTGTAAGAAAGTGTAAACACGCGCGCTGCGTAGGTGCCCGGGGGAAGCTGAGACCTGGTCCTCATTGTCTAATCATGCTTTGTCCTGTCGAGCCCCAATGCCCACTCGGCACTCGCGTCTTCCCTGGCTCCTACTGAGGTGTCTCAGCTGAAAGGCGTGTGCAATGCGACTAACCACTCGCTTTCTAGAACAACGCCAGGCGCCGCGAACCCCCCGCTAAAACTGGAGGGAGCGCCAGGAGGTCCCCCGTCCGACGGGGACGTCGAACTTCGGTGTGCAGATGGGGTGAAGGAAGGAAGATGAGGACCGAGGGGTGGGGGTGGGGGGGCGCGTTAAGGCTTGGCTGGAAGGGAGAAGTGAGAAAGGGCAGGCCCCGACCTCGGAAGAGAGAGTTACCATAACAGGCGGTACCTAGTTCCAGTTCTTGGTCCCTGGGGTCTGTGGTTGCAGTTTTCATCTTGCTCAGCCAAAACAAAAGAAAGTGTCAGAGGCGGTTGCTGAGGACCTTCAGAGTTCAGAGCATCCCCACCTCGCAGAATTGGCTCATAAGAAGTCTTCCTCCTTCTCCAGCCCTTTGCACTTGAAGCTCTCAGATGAAGAGAAAGGAGCATAATTAGTGGAAAACATCAGTCGGGGAGTCAAGGGATTTGGGCTCTATGGTCGTCCCTTGGTGACGACATCGTTACCTTGGGTTGTTCACGCTTTCAGTGCCAGAGATTCTAGTTCAATAAAACATTGTTTTGTTGGCCTCTTTTAAAAATGTTTTCACAGTACTCATTTCCGAATACAGTATGTGTAGCATTGTATCCTGTGTTGTGACTAACACTGTCAAAATCATAGTGCTCTTTTCAAAGATTCCAACTCTTTGCGGCTTTGTGAACAAGGTTGTAGATGCACTAACAACTAAGGACATTTCTGGATCGATGTCTATTTTTTGTTAAAATGTGAGTTTCTGTACTACTGGGTGGTTTTAGGATGCTTTCCGTTGCTGGTATTCTTGGGGAATGGAGAAGCGTTAAGCACGTGAAGCTAAACTTTCCTCCGATGTCGGTATTATTAAAGTCAGTGAAGAGTCACTCCAGCTTGTTTTACCAACAACAGGAAAGTAAAAGCCTCTTTATTGTTACACAAAAGGCACCATTAGCAAATCAATTTCCACATACCAAAACCTTTTATCTGCAATTGTTTGAAGGAACCATTATCTAAGCAATTCTTAGTCATTCAAAACTTCTGGTTTGCTAGTTAGGTCTGGAGACTAGGTTATGCCAAGGCCTGAGTTCCTTCTATAGAGCAACTTAGATAACAGTCACTATTTTCAAAAGATTACTTCGGACCCCAGGTGCCATTTCTCAGGAATTCGTGCCAAATGAATTCCGCCTTCTGTTGAATCTTTCACTACACTGAGAGTTCTCTAAAAAATAGTACCGATGTGGTTTGGGATTTTTGTTTTTGTTCTTTAAAAAAAAAAAAAAAAAATTGTCTGAACCAAAAGAAACTTGGAACCTTTGGAACCTCTGACTAACTGTGGTGCCTATTAGCATACCACCACACCTGCTAGCCTCCAGACTTCCTCTGTATCACAACCACCTGTGGCTCTTTCACCTTACTGCTGGAAACTTCTCCAGCTCTTGTGCTTCTCTTCCCAGATTCTCTTTACTGTATAACCCAGCTATTTTATATTTTAGCCATGCTCTCTCTTGGCTTTTTTTTTTTTTTTTTTTTTTGTCCTCCCCTCTCTTTTCTTGTGGCTGGGTCCAAACTGTTGGCCATATTTAGTCTACCACTTTCTCTGTTCTGAATGCTCTGAACTCTTTTTCCAGATGCCTCCTCTCTGGCTGTTCTCTCCCTCACGTCTACAACAAAACCCTTCCCCTCGACTTTGGAGGGGCCATGTCCTCACTTTATACATCTGGTGCCGAAACCCTCACTTTGTACAAGAACTTAAGAGTTGCCTGAGAGATAGTTTTTATCAAGGAAATCTTTTTACCCACCCCACCTTCCATCTAACTTAAGATTGATGGAAATACAGATTAATAGTGTCTAGTGCTGCTAGAGGACTAAAATTAGAAAGGGCTTTGAAGTTGTATTAAGACTTTTGACGGTTTTGTCAGTATTTTATGGTGTAAGGAAAATTTGTTGGGGTGTCCAGGCATGGTGGAGCACGTTTGTAAATCCTAGCCCTTGGGAGGCTGAGACAGGAGAAGGCAGCCTGGGTTAATAGTGAGCCCCATCCCAGCAAATAAAAAAGGAGGAAATTTGCCAAAGGCTCACTTCAGTAAAATGTGGACCACTTCCTTGACTCGCCCGTACTTCCATGCACTGCTCCAGCATCTATACTTCCTTCCCTCCTTTATTATAGTGCCATATTGTATCAATGCAGTAGCAGTATGGCAAATTAAATTCTTAAGTTAGATTGTACATAGGCTTACCTGGTACTTTTTAGTTTTTATTTTTTACTAGCTGTAGAAACTACTGTGTTTTCCTGTGACATTCCCATTTCTGTATAATGGACTTTGACCATCCTCACTCCTTCTATTATAATTTCTTCTTCCAGTTACCCCTTCACCTCTCCAATAGTTCTTTTATTTCCATGTCCCTACATTCCACATATGAGAGGAATTCTATAGTACTTATCTTTATGACATTGGTTTTCATTTAACATGATACCCAGTTTCATCCATTTCCTGTAAATTACATGACTTTGTTTTTGTTTATGATTGATTAGTATTCCATGTGTACATGTACTGCATTCTTTAATCTCCCATGTGTTGTTGGACACCTAAGCTGTGTTGGCTAGTGAATATTGCCACAGTAAAAATGGATGTGCATATATCTGTGTGGTAAGATGACTGATTCTTCTAGGCATAGTCCCAGAAGTGATATAGCTGGGTCATGTGGGAATTCTATTGTTTTTTTGAGGAACCTCTATCCAGTTTTTCATAGTAGCTGAACTATTTTACATTCCAAACAGTGGTGTATAAGTTTCCTCCCCTTCTCTTCCCTCCCCAACATATGTTGCTTCTTGTTTTCTTGATACATTCTGACTGGGGAAATTTTCATTTCCCTAATGGCTAAAGATTTTTGAAATTTTTCATTTTATATTTGTATTTATTATATTTATGTGCATGAGTGTATTGCTTGCACATATGTCTCTGCACCATGTACATGCAGTACCCATGGAGGCCAGAAGACAACACCAGAGCTTCTGAGTCTGGAGTTACAAACAGTTGTACGCTACCACGTGGAACCCAGATCCTCTTAACTGCTCTTAACTAGACTTATGCGCTCTTAACTGCTGAACCAGCTCTTTAGTTCCCCAAGTGTTTACTAACCATTTGAAAAGTTCTCTTCAGTTCATTTGCCTCCTTGCTGTTTGTTGTTTTAACGTTTGTTTCACTTTATGTATCCTGGATAACAGTCCCCTTGTCAGGTTAGTTAGAGATTTTCTCCCACACTGTGTTCTCTTGACTCTGGTGATTGCTTTCTTTACTATGCAGCAGCTTTTTAATGTAAGCAATCCCATTTGTCAATTCTCACTCTCATTTCATGAGCTGTTAGAGTCCCATTCTGAAAGTTGTTGTGTGCATCTGTATTTTCCTATAACCATTTCAAGGATTCGGGTCTTAATATTTAAGGCCTGTGGTTGATTTTGAGCTGATTTTTGTTTGGGGCAAGTTTTTCTTCACATGTGTACCATGGCACACAGGCACAAATAAGCATAAAAGAAAAATCATAAAAAGTTTTTTTTGTTGTTTACAACAGTGGTGACCCAAAGTTTATAAATGTGAAAAGTTATTTTAGTGAATAACATGAAGCAACTAGTGTAAGTGTTTTGTTTGAATGTGTATGCATACACAGCGTACATAGTTTTTATGTTTTATTTTGATTAGGTTTGCTTTTTTGAGACAGGATCTTGCCCTGTAGCCCATACTGGACCCAAACTTGACAGTTATCCTGCCTAGCCTCCCAAATGCTGAGACATAGACATTTCCCAACTGGCTTAGCTTAAAGTGTGTATTTTCTTCTTACTGTTAGACCACTAACTTCTGAATCACAAACTAATGACTGTCAAAATACTTTGGTAGCCTTAAGTGGTGTTACCTGCATTCAGGGACACAACTGAGGATTGAGACAGAGTCACTAAACTTTGTAGAGTGACTAAGCTAAACCAGATAAAAATGTGTGGCCTACATAAGAGATAGTGATCAACTTGACTTGTACTAGTGATTCAGATTTGAGTGCTAAAAATTATAGGGAACCTTGTTAAAGCAAGTTATAAAAATTAATTTTCAGAACAAAACCTATAACAAATATGTGATTTACTCACATAAATGACACAATCCAGCATGAAATATTAAAAAATATATTCTTACACTAGGAAAAATGTTGTACCTGATAGGACAGTGGACCAAGAAGCCAGAGATCCTGGTGGTGGTCACTATCATGGCAAGTATGAATTAACTGTAAGGAAAGAATTTATCTTAGCCAGGTCTGGGCCTATCAGGAGGCTGAAGCAAGAGGGGGAACAAATCTAGTGCCTTGTTGAACAATTTAATGAGACCTATCAAAATAAGAAAATGTAAAGGCCGGGTGATTGGTTCAGATATATACATAGATAGAATCCTTGCTTAACAAAGTTCTAGGTTCAATTCCCAGTATTGAAAAAAGAAAACAATGCTCTTCCGTGTGTGTGTGTGTGTGTGTGTGTGTGTGTGTGTGTGTGTGTGTGTGTGTTAACCGAGGTGTTTGGCTGTTCAAGATGAAGTTGAACATCTCCTTCCTAGTCACTGGCTGTCAGAAACTCATTGAAGTAGACAAAAAAAATGCAAGATTAGTATGTTCTGTAAAAGCACGTAGTCACAGAAGTAGCTGCTGATGTTCTGGGTTAAGAGAGGAATGTCCAAATCATTGCTGGGAATGCCAAACAAGGTTTTCCCATAAAGCAAGACATCTTGACCCATGGCAGAATGCACCTGCTGTTAAATAAGAGGCATTCTTATAGACCAAGGAGAATTAGAGAGAAGTAAAAGTCTGTTTGCAGATATATTTTGGATACCAATATGAGTGTTGCCAAGTTGGTTATTTTGAGAGAGAGAGGATATTTGAGAGAGAGAGAGGATATTACTGGGTTGACAGATCTATGTCTCCTGAGTTGTTAGCCTTAAAAGAGCTAGCAGAATCTGAAGGGATTTAAATCTCTATAAAGAAGTTAATATCTGCCAATATGTTGTCAGAGCCCCTGAAGAAGGTAAAAAGCTGTATTAGGGTTCTCTTTAGTAACAGAAATTACAGAATTAATCTCAGGGAATTTATTAGACTGATTTATGGTCCAGCTAATCCAACAATGGCTGGCTGTGAATGAAAAGCCTAGGAATCCAGTAGTTCAGTCTATGAACCTTGACATTTCAGCTGGTCATTAATATATCCTGGAATCGAAAAGAAATAGACTCTGATGCCAGTCAAAGAATGCTCATGAGGCAAGAGCAAACAGGCAAAGCTTCCTTCTCCCATGTCTTTATATGTGTGTCTCTGATTAGAGGTGGGGTTTCCCAGCCCAAAAGATCTGGACTAAGAAAGATCTGTCTCCCTACCTCAAGGATCTGAATTAGAAGTGGATCTCCCACTTCAAATTAAGCAAAAAATCTCTTACAGGTGTGCCACTCCATTCTGGGCTTTTAGTAAATTCCAGATGTAGTCAAGTTAACAACCAAGAATAGTCATCACAGAAGCCCAGAATCAAAGCACCTGAGATTCAGCCCCTTGTTACTCCACATGCCCTGCAACACAAACCCTGAAATATTTCTCTGCGGGTGGAGGGGGTGGAAGGTACTGGCTAAATATATGCCTTACCAGACAGATGATGGCATGGAATCACAGGAAAATTATAAAGGGGGAAAACAGAAAGCATGTATTCATTTTTCACTAATTATAATATTTCAAGTTGAAAGCAGTTTAAAATATAATACTTGTAGAACAAACACTAGGCATATTAAAGAAAAATGTACTAAATGTCATTATATAAATTTGAATAGATTGATGTTAGAAAAATTTTCTTTCTTTTTTTTTTTTTTCCTTGTTTGTCTTTGTTTTTGTTTTTTGAGACAGGGCTTTCCTGTTTAACACTCCTGGCTGTCCTGGAACTAGCTTTGTATTACCAGGCTGGTCTTGAACTCACTGAGATCTGCCTGCCTTTGCTGGAATTTAATGCATGTGCCACTGCCATCTCAATGTCATTCTTATTTAAATATGTTCCTACACAATTTATACTCATAACAATTACAGACCATTCTCACCCCCAACATCTCTCATACTTCTATCATCCCTGACCATCCCCCTGCTCTCCACAAATCTCTAACATTCATGTCCATACATTTTGTTTGTGACCCGTTTGGTTTAACCAGGGCCATCTCTGTGACCATGGATTTGGAGCTATGACCCTTGTGGATTCAGCAGTACACACACAACTGAAAGCATTTAATTCCTCCGTTCCCATAATCCACCATGCTCCAGTAGTTCAGTAGTAAAGGGCAGGGCCCCATGAGCCCCTCCCCATTCCATGACTAATTGTAGACAGGGCTAGTCTTGTATGAGCCCAGTATAAACCCTATGGTTGTATCATCTAGAGAATATCATTTCACAGCCTTCACCCTGTCTTCCAGTTCTTATATACTTCTCACCCTGTCTGCAAGGTGATATTTATAAATAACTTGCTCGGGGTAAGTCCACAAGCATGACTTATCTCCGGCATTTTGGGCAGCCACAGTTCTCTGCATTCATTCTCATTCACTGTGAGGAGAAGGTCCTTTGAATAAGGCTGAGAGTAGCTTTTACCTATAGGTATAAACACATCTTTAGAAGGTAATTTAATGCTATATCAGTTTTCTTACATGACATAAGTTCTTCCTCTGAACCTGTGACTTATGAAGTCCTGACTTATAGTGCTAACAGGCCTCAAGCAATCAGAAGACAGTTACCCAAAGAACAGTCAGGTGAGTAAAAGCCCTGTAGATTGATGTTTTACTTTATACAGTTCCCAGTGGTGGCCCCTTCCTCAATACAGTATCCACCTAGCACTTTGAAAGCTAGCCAGCAGGGAGAAGGTTTACAATTCAATTCAATATTGTGTTTTTTATATCTTACCAAGATGTGTGGTGTCTTCTACAACATCATCTTGTGGGAAACCAAGAGGACTAACAGGAGCCTGTATTGTAACTCCTTTCAATGTCTCTTTTGTGTTTTTATTTGGGTTTCAAGATAGTGATATTCCATATGGAATCCTTTTTTAATTTTTATTGATTGATATCTTATATGTGAATGCTCTGCATGTATGACTACACTCCAGAAGAGGGCATGAGATCAGATGGTTGTGAGCCACCATGTACTTGCTGGGAATTGAACTCAGGACCTCTAGAAGAGCAGCCAGTGCTCTTAACCACTGAGCCATCTCTCCAGCCCCCCATATGGTTTCTTTATATTCCCTTTGTCCCAGGTAATCCTTCCTACAGCATCTCTGCAATCTGTTTCTCACCACCCTGCCTGATTAAACCTTTCAACCCACAGTGTCCCTTTTACTTTCCTCCTAACGATACCTCCCTCCAGGTTTCCCTCCCAGCCAGAGAAGCCACTCAGTCCTTAGTTTTAAGGAACAAGAGTTGAGAAAGCACCTGAAACACAGGGAACCAAAGACAACACAGCTGCCATAAAGAATTTTAATCTTAGCTTTCCCCTTCAAACCTTCCAGTCTCCCACCAATCTCCAGTTGAGTAGCCTGTTGTCAGCTGACACAGAGCCAGGAGGACGAGGGCAGCAGGGAAAGCCAGGCTCCCTCCCTGTATTGCTAGTAGGGCAGAAACTGCTGTGGTTATAGTACACCATTTGCCATAGGAATGTTGCTACTTATCTACCCATGAAAGTGTAGAGAGAGATAATTGTGTGTGCTCTCATGTGGTGCTAATGATAATTATCTTAATTCATTTGGCGTCATCACAAAATAACTATAGACTGGTTGGACTGTAAACTTACATTTATTTCTCACCGTTCTAAAGACTGAAAATTCCAAGATTGAGTGTCTGGTTAGAGCTTATTTTCTGGTTCATAGATGGGGTCTGCAAATTGTCTTTACTGTTATAGAAGGGAGAAAGGCATCTTTGTGTGGTCGATGTAATAAAGTCATAACCTAATCAGTTCCCCTTATCCCTACCTCCTAATGCTAGCATATTGGCAATTAGATTTTGACACATGAATTTGGGGGAGCATAAGCATTCAGACCACAGCAAATGCTATTTCTGGATAAAGAGGTTGAGGTACTTAGCATATTTTGTTTTGGAGACAGGATCCCATATAGTCAGGCTGTCCTCCATCAAACTTGCTTCATAGCCAACGTTGACTTTGACCATCTGCCTCACCTGTGGATGCTGAGATTATAGGCATGCAGCACCACACCCACCCACTAGACTGTGATTCTTAGAATACTATGCTTGCATTATTGTACACTACTTGAATGTTTCAGGTTTCTCTTTAAGTTGGATTGTTTGTTTGCTTGCTTTTTGACTCAGGATTTCTCTGTGTACCCCTGGCTGTCCTGAAATTTATTCGGTAGACCAGCCCTGATTTCGAACTCAAGAGATCCACCTGTCTCTGCCTCCCAAATTCTGGAATTAAAGGCATACACAACTGACTTTTAAGTTGGATTTTTAAAAACTTTTTATTTGTATATTTTGATAAGATGAACTCATCACATGGACTTAATTGACTGAAGTTTTTAAAAACATGCAAAATTTAAGCCGAGATCTGGAATTATGAGCATACAGTTTTCAGAAGTATCATGTAAATCAGTTTAATGTGGTATTCTGCTTGGGTAAATTTAAATTAACCTGAAACTAGGTAGTCTTGCCCTGTGCTTTTGTAACACCCTTTCCTCTGTTTCATTGGCAAGCACTTCCCCATGGATGCCTAAATGACCATCTAGTGCAGTTCCTTTAGCACCTTAGTTTTTCCAAAATCTGATTTTATGGAGGAAAGGTGGATGGGAGACTTTTCTAGGTTCATGAAACTAAGAGATTTAGAACTAAATGCAATACTTGAAACTCGAGGCTCCAGAAGCAGCAGAAAATGGGTATGAAAACATTGAAAACACTTTTAATACTTTCATGCTAGAAAATAGCAGAAGGCATTATTTTCCTGAGTAATAATGGTGTTTGAGTTAGGAGATGCATACTGATGTAGTTAGGGTAGCATATAACAATGCCATGGCTACTTTCATGTGTAGATATAGAGACAAGTGAATAGGTAAAGCAGATACAGTCATGTTCATGGTGGCTGTACTAGTAGTATACTGTTCTTTCAACTTTTCTGGTTCTGAAATTCTGTATAATAAAGCATTGGAAATAATTTTAGATTTATTTCAAATAAATACAAGTGCAAGCAAAAAAAATTAAAACTCGCATGTTATAGACTGAATTTTTATGGTTTTCCCAATTCTGTATGTTGATATCCTCGTCCCCAGTTTAAAAATTTATTTATTATTATATATGTGCATGAACCACAGTTCATGTGTGGGAGGCAGAGAACAAATAGTATAGTAAATCGATTGTCTTTTGACCTTAATGTCTCTTGTTGGGATCAAAGTCAGGTCTCCAGGGCTGAAGGGCAAGTAAGTACCTTTACCACTAAGCTATCTTGCCAGCCCCAACCTCCATTCTTTATGGTATTAGGAGACATCGCCTTCAGTAGGTAATTAAATTAGACGAGGACATGTAAGTGGGGCTCAAATGAATGTCCCAGGAGATACTCAAACTGCTTCCAAGGGAAACCTGTTGGCATTTAAGTTGTGTTATTTCCAGGCTACTAAGGCCCATTGTCACCTCCTCACCTCCCAGTATACAAACACATATCTCTCATTTCTTTAATTATATAGGTGACTTCAAGTTTTAGAACAGCAGTTACAGGGTAAGGGCACTGAAAGTTTGGCTCTGCAATTTACACAATTTACGCTTTGACTGGTCTTGGAAACTTCCCAAACCTCTCCTTGTCTTAGTATCCTTTGTCTGTGAAATAGGGGTGCTTGTCTCCGCCTGCAGTAGGCTTTTGGAGATATAACTGGCCAGTGAAATTAACTGTCTTCAAAGCCAGCATTTCTTTTCCCAGGGAAATAAAAATTCTAGACTCAAACCTGTTTAAAGAGACAGTGACCACAAGGTGGCACCAATCACGTTAAATAAAATACCCCGGTATCCTTGGTCAAAAATTGGAACTTCTAAAGAAAAAAAAAAAAGAAAGAAAGAAAAAAAACTGCAGTAAGTAATAATGTATGCATCTCAATGTAAGCATACCATGACCCCCCACACACACACACATACACACACAAACTAAATGTGAAACACAAAGTACGTATAGCCTTGGACAGTCAAATGTGTTCCCAATTGTGATTCCAAAACCTTTTTCTTGTTAATAATAGGATGTGATCTGGAGAAGTATCATCTTGAAAACCAGTGGTTTTGTACAGCCTTCACGGACTCTTTCTTTACACAGCCTGTCAATCACTTAATAATTATTGAATATTTGCTGTGTGTTTGGCAAGGTTGTGGTCACTGTGATAGAATGCTGGATAGAAAATTCACTGTTATAGATGCTGTAACCACAGAGTTGCTGGACCTAGGCCCAGGATCTAGGGGGTCATAAAAGCACCCTCTTTGATTATGCTGTTTGTATCTCAGTCTGAAACCTGACAGCTCACTCAAATGTTATTTTGCTTGTTTGTTGAGACATAACCAAAGAAATCAGTATTATATTTTTCTCTGTGTAGCTCTGGCTATCCTAGAACTCACTCTGTAGACCAGGGTGGCCTTGAACTCAGAGATCTTCCTAACTCTGCCTCTCAAGTGCTGGGATTAAAGGTGTGTGCCACTGTAGCCACGGCTTCAAAAGTTATTTTTATCATGGTGTCTGTAATCCTCCTACCAACAAACCATCTCAGAATGGTGACCCTGCCCTGGGAGAAAAACTTTGCTCCCAACTTTCATCTACCTGAAATTAAGCTTCACAAACCTCTTGGAACTGGCTTTCATTTTGGTTTGTTTTTGAGATAAGATCTCTTTGTATAGACCCCAGTCTGACCTCAAACTCATGATTCTCAAGCCTTCACTGCCTCATTTTGGAATTAAAGATGTATACAGTATCATGTCTAGTTTGGAACTTGCTTTCTGGTGTGATAAAGTTGACTGTAAACACACAACAATCATTGCAGATAATTGCAAATGCTCTGAAGTGCTTGGAGCAGAGCATGTGCAGTAAGCACCATGCCACAGGATGGAACTTGTATCTATCTGTATGCTCTGGGCAAGGAATACCTTGTCGTGAAGATGAGACATAGGAAATAAAGCCATAGCCTTTGCTAAAACTGTGGGAAAATTAGGCAAGAAAAAGTCAAGTGTAAAAGTGCGGAAGAGTGTGGACCGGTGGAGGAATGAGTGACACCTGTGTGCGCCTCGGGTTCTGTAGCATTTGGATGGTTAGTTGGGGAAATGCCGGCCTTGTTTTAAAAGAGGAGAGATACTTAAGTACTAGCAGCTTTGATTCAGTAGAGAAAGATGAGCTGAGACACAGGAAAGTAGGGCAACCTCTTATGCAAATACAGAGGTTTCCTTTGATGGGAGCTGAAACCCATGCCTTAAAGTTCCTTTCCCTTAGTTTTAATAGTTTTCTCTTGATTCCTTCATTCCATCTGATTGCACCTTCCATGTCCTTTCCAGACCACCCTTTATTAAGCTTGTCTGCCTGGCTCTGTCTACACTACTCTTCTAATCATCCACTAAATGTTTTCCCATAGACCACTAGACTACACTCTCCTCTCCAACTCCAGATAGTTTTTAATCTCCCCAATTCATATCTCTACTAGCTTTTTTATTTAGCTACTTATTTGACTTCATTTGTAGAAATGTACCTTGACTTTAACATATCTAGAGTTGGGATTTGGGGGTTTGAGTCCCCTGCCCATCCATAACACATGAAGTGAAGCACAGGCCTCTATGGAGAAGATCATAACCTCTGCCTTGTTGTTTGATACATACATTATCATGGTTAGCATTATTTATGCTCATTAAGATGCCTAGTTCCTCTTTTCCCCAAACATTTAAAAGAGTGTATTTATGTACATCTTTTACTTTAGCTCCAGAAATGTGAATGAAAGTTCCACGTTGCCCCTACCCCTTCATTCCCCCAGTCCACTTTCCTTATTTTATGCCAAAGTGACAATGTGTGAAATATGGATATCTAAGATTAAAATAGCCTGGAATGCTGCAGCATGACATGGAGGAAATCTGCCTCAGCAGGCATTTGGACCTGCTGTGAACTTTCAGCAAGGATAAAACAAAACGCGCGCGCGCGCACACACACACACACACACACACACACACACACACCACCACCACCACCACCACCATACATGCATGCACACACACACAATACATGCACGAACACATGCATGAGGACAGTCTCTCCACACCTCCACCCCAGTGTGTGTTTACTTTTGTAACCTAATCAAACCCATCCTGACAGATATAAACACTATGTGACTATATATTTAAGCAAAATCTCTTCCTGCCCTTGTTTCTGACTAACTGGCCATCCATGTCTCCCTAAACAGAAATTCCCATGCTATCCCTCTTCAATGTTCTCAATTCCAGTAATTATCATCATGCATTAAGTTACTCAGTCAGAATTCCAAAACAAAGAGCAATTATCTTAATTCTTCTCCCTCAACATTAAGCCTGATAAGTAAGTTTTTATAAATGTGTCTCTCATACATCCTGAACCTCTGCAATAGCCTTCTTCCTGTTCCAACTTCTAAACTTGGGATAAATATGCCTTCTTATGCTATACAGTTAGAAGTTGATAAAAGATCTACCACAGGAA
Organism: Phodopus roborovskii; assembly: GCF_943737965.1. Lineage (NCBI taxonomy): Eukaryota > Metazoa > Chordata > Mammalia > Rodentia > Cricetidae > Phodopus > Phodopus roborovskii. Next base: position 14,616,302 of record NW_026125391.1, read on the forward strand.
TTCTATCCCCTTCCCTTGCCTCTTGCAATCCTGTTTGTTCTTGTGAGAACTAAAATGATAGGTCCTTTTGTAGCCTTTGCAGAAAATGCCTTGTACATAAAAATAAACAAATTTGCATTTCTCAGAAGAACCTTTTCCTAATACTTTGGAGACAGGGGTAGGCAGATCTCTGAGTTGGAGGCCAGCCTGCCCTACATAGAGAGGCACAATCTTAAAAAAAAAAAAAAAAAAAAAAAGAAGAAGAAGAAGAAGAAGAAGGAAGGGGGGAGGGAGATTTCTATGTCAGTTGGTAGTGGTATATGCCTTTAATCCCAGAACTCAGGAGTCAGAAGCAGGATCTACAGAACAAATTTCGGATCATCCAGGGCTACACAGAGAAACGCTATCTTGGAAAAGTTAAACAAACAAGCAAACCCTTGTCTCTGGCTACACTCCAGTCCTGGACAGGCAACACTCCTCCAAATTGAGTTATTTCATGACTTAATAACCCATGCTGTTCACTCTGCTTAAAAACTCCCCGGGTCTGTGTGTGCCAGTTCTCCCCATGAATCTCTTCCCCAAGGAATGAGACCAGTGAGACCGGCCTTGATACTCAGGATCATTGCCCCTATATGTCACCATCAGAGGCACATTCACAAGTAACCAATCAGGCCTCTACATTACGGCTTCTGCAGTAATTCAGTGAAACACAGGTGTCAAATGTCTTAAAATTTTCCATTGCACAGTAGTATCAGTAACAACAATTGATTTATTATATTATCTCAGATAGAACTTATTGGGGGTGTGTGTGTGTGTTTAAGCTGCTGGAGGTCGAACCCAGGGCCTTATATATGCAATGTATTGACTACTGAGCTAACCCCCGGCCTGCCCAGAAAGGAATTTAATGTTTTCAACTCAAGGAAACAGTGTTTGAAATGATGTATATGCAATTGCCATGTTCGGATTGCTATATATTCTTTACATGTATAAAAATATACTGTACCTTATAAACACGTACAATTAAGTCAATTAAAAAATGTTTTTAATGTTTGGGTCAGGCAGTGGTGATGCATGCCTTTAATCCCAGCAGAGTTAGGTGGATGTCTGTGAGTACGAGGCCAGCCTGGTCTATAGAGCAAGTTTCAGGGCAGAAAACTACACAGAGAAACCCTGTATTGAAAAAGAAAACAAAACAAAAAAAACTTGTATCTGTATCCAATCTATGCATATCTGACAGTATTCCTTAAAAATTCAGTGTAAGCAATCTCACAGTCTATATACTGTATTGGTTACTGTAACTATTACAGAAATGATGTGAAGTATATAGTACTGCCAGGTATGGTGGTACACACCCGTAATTCCTGAACCAATACCCTGGGGATACTGCTTTTCTTGGTATGCTTGTTTCTCTGTTAGTCATTTCTCACATTAAACTATGAATTTAATTAGAACAGAGAGTGTATCTGTTTTGTTTACTATTTACTGGATGCCCAGTCCCTAGTCTTGCACCAATTATAAACTAAGTACACAGTAAAGTTTTGATGAATGAATGAGGAACTGATAGGAAACCTAGTGTCTGGACAAAGGGTAGGGAGAAGCTAATGAAACAAAAGGAAATAGCCTGGACGTCTTATGCAGCATTGATCTCCCATTTCTCCAGAGTAACTCCTTGGGCCAAACTTCCTCACACCATGTATTTAGCTATCTGCATAGGCCAGCCACCCAGTGTAGAGGAGAGCAGACACACCATATACTCCCAGAGTTCCAAGCACTTTAATTTCTTGGGAGGAAGCAGAAACATAGAGACCTCATTTACTGAAGCTTGTTATTTTGCCACAGACATTTAATAACTGGTTCAAATAAAAATATTAAGCAATCTCTTCTTTGTTTTAGAGACTAAATGTTCCTTTTTTACGAGCAAGTAAAACCACAAAAAGTCAGTAAAATGTAAGCTCTCACACACTTATAAGGAAAGAGTAAGTACAATCTAAAATCAGTGTCTACTCTCTCGTCCACATTTTAAAATAGTACATTTTTCTTGATAATAAAATAAGGCTTCATATAATTTTATATAATTTAGGACTAACATCCTGAAAGGATAAACTATGGAAACAACCACATCAATGGAACCAGCTTTTAATTCTAAATCACAACAGCAACAATGTCTCCTTTCATCTTCTACTCTCTACTTGGGAACAAAAAAAAAAAAAAAAAAAAGAAAGAAATAAAAAAATAAATAAACAGAAAGAAACAAAAACAAAAGCCTCATTCATCTCCACTTTAATTTCCTCTGAATCTATTTCTAGGTACCTAGGTCAGGTGATTGGATTAGCCAGGTAATGTAACCTACCATTTTGCCTTTATCTCTTACCAAATGAGATTAAAAACCAAGCTCTTTAGTTCATTATGTGAGACACTTCATTATCCAGCTCCTGTGCACCTTCCAGCATTTCTCACCACTTCCTTCCCTGACTCAGTTGGAAGCTTAAGGATGAAGGCCATGGGATCACAAGTCTTGAATGTGTCCAGACCTTTCCTACTCTAACAGAAACCTTGGAGTGCCACGTGTTACCAGGGTGTTGAGATTCTCTCAGTTTTCCTAGTCTTGTTACTAAAGTAATGTAAGCACTGACTCAGAAGAAAGTCTGAGGACAATCTTATCAGTGTTTAAAAGGAAAACCTCTGTAGATGGATTTTTCCCCCCTCTGGGCAGCCAGCTCAAAAAAAAAAAAAAAAAAAATGACATGGAGACTATAGGCTGGTTATCCTTTGTTTTATGTTTAATATCCACTTGTGAGTGAGTACATAGAGTACATATCATATTTGTCATTCTGTGACTGGGTTACCTCACAGTTTTTTTCTAGTTCCTTTTATTTGCCTGCAAATTTCAAGATTCCATTGTTTTGTTTTGTTTTGTTTTGTTTTGTTTTTTCCTCTGAATAGTACTTCATTGTGTAAATGTACCACATTTTCCTTATCCATTCTTCAGTTGAGGGGCATCTAGGTTGATTTCAGGTTTTGGCTATTATGAGTAAGGCTGCTATGAACATAGTTGAGCAAATATCCTTGTGGTATGAGTGTGCATCCTTTGGGTATATGCCCCAAAGTGGTATTGCTGGGTCTTGAGTTAGATTTATTATTTTCTGAGAAACTGCCATACTGATTCCCAAAATGGCTGTACAGATTTGCACTCCCACCAGCAATGGGAAGAGTATTCCCCTTTCTCTACATCCTCTCCAGCATAAACTGTCATCAGTGTTTTTCATCTTAGCCATTCTGATAGGTGTTTAAGATGGTATCTCCGAGTTGTTTTAATTTGTATTTCCCTGATGACTAAGGATGTTGAGCAATTTCTTAATGTCTTTTAGCCATTTGAGTTTCTTCTGTTGAGAATTCTCTGTTTAGGTCTGTATCCCATTTTTTAATTGAATTATTTGGTATTTTGGTGTCTAGTTTCTTGAGTTCTTTGTATATTTTTGGAAATCAGCCCTCTGTCAGATGTGGGGTTGGTGAAGATTCTTTTCCAATTCTGTAGGCTGGTATTTGTCTTGTTGACTGTATCCATTGCTTTACAAAAGCTTCTCAGTTTTAGGAGGTCCCATTTATTAATTATTGCTCTCAGTGCCAGTGCTGTTGGTGTTATTTTTTAGACAGTGGTCTCTTGTACCAATGCGTTCAAGGGTACTTCCACTTTCTCTTCTATGAGGTTCAGTTTGGTTGGATTTATGTTGAAGTCTTTGATCCATTTGGACTTGAGTTTTGTGTATGGCAATAGCTATAGATCTATTTGCATTTTTCTACATATTGACAACCAATTATACCAGCACCATTTGTTGAAGATGCTTTCTTTTTTCCATTTTATATTTTTAACTTCTTTGTAAAAAACCAGGTGTTCATAGGTGACAATGGTGTGGTTTGGGGAGTATATGAAGTCACTGGCAGTGGGACCAAGATCTAGCTATAATGCATAAACTACCTTTGTGGAGCCCATTCTTTATGGAGCGATAACTTGCTCAGCCTAGACAAGGGGGTGAGGCACCTTGGTCTTGACTGAACAAGGTGATGGGACAGACTTGGTTGACATTCTAAAGAAGGCTTTACCCTCTCTGAGGGGTATATGGGAAGTGGGGGGAGGGGAGGGGAGGGGAGAAGGGAGGGACAACTGGGGATTGGAATGTAAAAAATTTTTTCTCTGAGGGGTATATGGGAAGTGGGAGGAGGGGAGGGGAGAAGGGAGGGGCAACTGGGATTGGAATGTAAAAAATTTTTAAAAACGAATTTCTTTTATGACTGTTTCCTCTGAGTACCATTAAATAGTTAGAGAAAAGCTTGTTCTCATCACTGGGGTCTTCTACCAGAAAGAGCTTGGTCAAAATTGTCTTCATGTTAGTTTTGTTGGTTTGTTTTGTTGTTTGTTTTGAGACAGGGTTTCTCTGTTTAACAGTCCTGGCTGTCCTGGAACTCATTCTGTAGAACAGGCTGGTCTTGAACCATTAGAGATTTTCCTGCCTCTGCCTCCCAAATGCTGGGATTAAGGGTGTGTACCATCACCACCCAGCCATATTAGAAATTTTAAAAATATGGTTTCGCTATGTAGCACAACAGACCACGATCTCTTGCTCCTCCTGCCTCAGCATTTCAAGGCCTAAGATTACAAGTCTGCACCACCATGCCTGGCTTTCATGTCAGATCTTACGTAGAAGAGAGTTTATGTGCCATCATACAAGGAGCTCTTATATACAAAAAAAAATCAGCTAAAGCTGCATTTTAAAAATAGAGATAATAGGATTAGAGCAATGGCTCGGTGCTTAAGAGCACTTGCTGCTCTTGCAGAGGACTTGGATTCAATTCCCAGCACCCCTATAGCAACTCACAAACATCTATAATGCCATTCCCTGGAAATCTGATGCTCTTTTCTAAACTCTTGTGCACCAGGAACACACATAGTGCGCGCGCACGCGCGCATACACATACACACACACACACACACACACACACGAACAAAATACTCACACACAAAATAGATCTAAACAAAATTATATTTCAAAGATTGGTTTTATTTTTTTTAAGCTCATTAATGAGTGCCTTAGTAATTCTGTTTTACCTTTCTCACTGTGATCAACACAACACACAGATTTCAAGGTCAGTCAAAAATCCACCATCTTTCTTGGTGATTAGTCCTTCCTGGCTCGCCTGCCCATAAAGGCTGTTGGGTCAACACTTAACAACTTAACAGGGTTATCGTGTACCCTATGGACACAGCAAATCCGCCACAGTGCCAGCAGCAAAGAGCACTGTCACCGGGCCCCAGACATTGCTGATTTTCTGGGATGATTCTCATTGTTTGGGAAATGTTAGAGCTGATCTGTGTGCTTTCTGTATTAAGACATAAAAAATGACCAGTGTTTCTTGTGCAATGCCTAAGAAGTTTAAAAATGTAAATATTCTTAACATAGCAGTAAAAGGAATGGCTGTATAAGTATGAAGAAGTGGTCAGTGCAGAGAACACTTGCAGAGAAGGGCCCGATGGCCAAGTTCTGTCTAGCAGTCCTTGCTGACAGTGACTCCCTGAGTCCACTCTCAGGAAGCAAGTCTACGCATGGCCTGTGAAAGAAAAGGGGAAACAAAATGTTGACCAACTTAGTTCTCTTTAGAGATACATTATCGTTTTTCAAATACGTTTTTCTAGTATTGGTTGCCTGATTTTACCCAGGTATGTATCAAAAAAAAAAAAAAAGATTTCAACTCTCATCATACTTCTAATTGGATTTATGTAAAGCAATGGTTACTGTTCATTAGGCACTAAGTACAGAACCCTACTCTTCACATGAAACCTTCAATTTTCAACACTCTATATTACCATCTTGATTTTACATTCAGATACTGAAATGAAACAGGTTTATGCTGACTGAATAACCAGTAAGTATCAGATTCAGGAGTAGCTCACAGGCCTGTCTGGTTTCAAATCTCAACTGCTACAGTGCTTCATAATCTTAGAGGCCATGGCTGAGCAATCATTCTATGTGGAAATTAGTAATTATCTTTCTACAGTGTGACAACCATTCAAGTTTATTTATTTGTTCATTCACTCATTCGTCCTTTTATTTCTTGGGGGTAAGATCTCTAGCTCAGGTTGGCCTCAAGCCCTAAATATATCTGCAGATACCCTTCAACTTCTAATCTTTCTTGCCTCCACTTGCAAAGTGCTGGAATTACAGGTGTCCATTTATTCTGTATTGGGAATTGAACCCAGGACCTCATAGGGCATAAATTACCAAAGCTCGAAGGGCTTCTTGTTTTAAATATGACTTTCATAGGCTTATTAAGCTGATGGGCCAAGATATCAGGCTTGTGATTTTCATTTTGACATTACTTTCTTCCATGAAATTATCTGCCTGACTTTACTACAGGGGTTTGAATGTTACCCATGTGCTTTTCATCAGGACCTGCAAAGCCACTGTAGCTTGCTTATCAGACTTGTCTACAAAACAGAGTCAAAACTGTTACTAAATTGGACCCAAATGCAACCTAGCAGAACAGCATGTTATCTTGCATTTGAGACAGAAATCAATTGCCTAAGTATGAATGGAGAACCCAGGTTCATCATAGTTTGTGTGAAAATGCATGTGTCTTTATTTGACTCCTGTTCAGTAGAGCTCAAGATTTTGATGTACCTATAACAAATCAGACACATGTTCTTTAAATATCTTGATGAGCTCAAAACAGTCATGGTTGCATGGTTTCCATGGCACCCTAACTACTTGTAGGTCCTCTTGTTGGCCAGTAAAACATTGACAGACTGCATGTCTGTGGAGACAGAAGAAATGGGAAAAGCTGCTCTGCCAGTCAGAGGTGCTATCAATAAGCAGCAATGACCTGCCCCAAGGGAAGCCCTGTGTTGCTGGGGCAAGCATAACTGGGTGGTTATTATAAAAAGACCAAGTTCACTTTTATAGGCACCATTAAAAGGGACTTCTATCCATGGAAACTTCCTTTGAGAAGTCACTGGTTACCGGTGTCTGGAAATTTTCACAGAGAATCTAAGTTAAGTGGATCAGGTTAATGTAGGAGAGATTCTGCATGGGTTGGTACATCACCATTATAGGTTTCTAAGAAATCTTTCAACTTAAAATTCTTTTAATTACTTCTCAGCCTTTTGGCTAAGATCAAGTATCAAGTTATTTTTATTTATATCCTTTGCAAATTTCATGATAAAAAAATTAGTTAATCTTCCATTGTTGCTCTCATTTCGCTTAGATGTAAAACCCTAAAGTTTACTCAGAGTCTCCAAGTTCAGTCAACTTTCCTAGGGACAGTGTGACCACATAAGCACCCGAAGCAACCTCAGCCTGGTGAAAAGGAAGTGTGTAAGCCATCAGCAGTCAGGTGGAGAAAGGCCCTGTGGCCCTGAGTTAGAAATCTTCTGTCCCCTTTCCCAACCCTTAACCTTCAGTCTCTAGGAAGAAGTATGTTTTGAGTTCAATATAAAATCAGAACTAGCCTATGGCTACCAGTCACTGGTCATCTCTATGTGCCTGAGATTAAAGTTCCCCAAGTCCTTGTCTTCCTTAAGGAAATTTCCTTTTCCCATTTCTTCCCCTGTGAAGCTATGCCTTTCAGGATCCTGCTTGGTTTTTTTCCCTGAGTGGCTCTTAAACTACTCACTGCTTGTTCACTCCATTTATTCAATATTAAATCCAATTATTCTTTATATAAGAAAATAATGAGCATACCTCATCCTGAACATCAAGTTCTTCCTCATTCTTCTCTGCTTCCATCAGTTCAAGAGGATCTTTGCAGTCTTGAATGAGAGTGATCTTGACAAAGAACATGCACAGTGTTTATTGGAAATACAATAGCATCCACTGCGGCATACACACTGAAAATGCTTTAAAGCTTTTGCTGGTACTGTCAGAGTCCTCTTCTAATGTTGTGTTCTTTCATAGTCCTCATCTTAGGAGTTTCCCTCTACCATTTTTTTGTTTTGTTTTTAACATTCAAACAGGTCCAGTTTTTCACTGTGTAAAGTTCTTTTACAGCTCCCTTCTCTACATCTGAAGCATGTGCCTCTTAACAAGACATGCCCAACCAGACAGTCAGTACTGCTTGTCTTCTAACAGCTAAGCTAAGAACACTTGGTACAGCTTTAAGCACACTTTGATTATACCACTGTGTGCTGGTGACTGAGGATGCTATAGGATTCCAACTTCAATTTAGTGGAATTTAATTTTATTGGAGGAGGAATTGACTGTTTAGGACATTTCTGTTTTTTTAGAGATAATGTATCATTTAATCCTCTCTACAGAGGCTATCAATACAACTTGCATTTGTCTCGTTCATTGAGAAGGATGTTTCTAAAGCAACACAAAACCTATATTAAAGCTAAAATTCCATCCTATAGTACTAGTTTTCCACTTTTCATCTCAAAAACAACCTGTGCTCTTTATTGATGTGAAAATCAGTTAGAAGGCCAAGTCCTTGTATGAACAGTCTTAATATGATGGGAATAGTAGCTATGGATTGTGACTATTCTAGGATAAATCTTGTAATAGATCAAAGGGTGGAAGCAGTTCTTGTCACTAATTCTAAATATCCTTCTGAACAAGCGACTTTCTGAAGGAAAGGCAACCACTGGGTAAGGATGGATCAGGATCTGTGGTAGATCCTGTGGAGACAGGCAAAGCTCCCAGTCTCACTAGAGCCAGGAATGCTCTGCCCACTTTCCAAGCAATCATTTATACTCTAGCTAACATAGACTGAAAAGTGAAAATCTAGGCCAGCCACTCATAGCACCTCACTGACTGAATCTAGTCTGACACAGTTCCCATAGTTCGCACTGTTCCTCATTCAGCTTTATCACATCTGTAGTCTAAGACTTTTACATCAGAATGGATGCTAACAAATTCCATAACTGCTTTCCTGTTGAGAAGGAACTTGGTCTATTGTGTGACCTCAAAAGCTACATGAGCCAGCTTTGTTTTTAATCTATGGTTAGAAAATTTTAAGTGGGATAGGAAACAAAGGCAGTGTATTTTAGATTAGTGTCTTACATGTAGCTTCCCTTTTTTTAAAGAAAAAAGTTTTACTTATTTTATGCTTATGAGTGTTTTGTTTACATATATGTATGTGTGCCAAGTGTGTGCTTGGTACCAACAAAGGCCAGAAGAGGGTGTTAGATCCTTTGACTGGAGTTACAGACGGTTGTAAGCCACCATGAGGATGCTAGTAACTGAATCTGGTTCCTCTGGAGGAGTGGTCAGTGCTCTTAACCACTGAGCCATCTCTCCAGCACCTGGCTTTCCTTTTTAGTATGTGTGGGCCCTTGTGTATTTAAGAAGGACACTTTCAATAGCTTGGGCTGCTCTGTTCACCAGGAACATTAGTAGAGCATCCTCTGCGTTGACAGAAAAAAGAATAATGCAATAGTTTCTACATTTGTTTTACCCCCAATACCTATCTAATCTGTAATAAAAGACCTGCTTTATAAAATAAAGAAAAAAAAGATTTGCTTATCTTAGCCTTAGAAAACATCATAAGTGAGACAATATGATTATGTTACAAGGATAATTGTTTTTCATAAGTGTTGATGGTGATTTAAATAAAAAAAATAATGTCGCCCATAGTCTCATGTCCTAGTAGGCAGCAATGGAGAGGTTGTGGAACATTTAGGTGTGAAGCCTTCCTAGAGAAAGAGTGTTACCGGGGGCAGGCTTTGAGGTTTCATAGCCTTGCCTCACCTCCTGCTCTCTCTTTCCACGTGTGGATGAAATGTGACCAGCCAGCTTCCAGCTCCTGCCTGAGTACCATGCCTTCCCTGCCATTTCGAACCCTCTGGAACCACAAGCTTAAGTAATCTCTTAGTTGTAGCATTTTTATCACAGCAACAGAAAAGAAACTACCACAGTGACCCAAATTCGCTGTGAAAGGGTCATGGGAAATGAGGTTCTCATTAGGCCTACCAGTAAACCCAAGCAAGGAGTTCAAGCAGGTTTGCCTTTTTTTCATTGTTTGAAAGGAGGATGGACAAAGTAAGGCTTATAGGAAATTATAGTGTTCTCCATTTTGTGGGAGAAAATGAACCTGGATTTTTTTCCTATGGTTTTGCTTTTGTGTGTTGGGGGGGGCGGGGGCTGTACATTCAGGTCAAAGGTTAATATCAGGATATTTTAATTTGTTGCTCTCCATCTTATTTTTTGAGATGGGGTCTCTCATTAAACATGGAGCCATTATGGCTATACTGGCTGGCAGAGATCCCTGGGATTCACCTATTTCCATATTCCAACAGTGAGGTCACAGGCACATACCACCAAGCCTGTTTTTCTGTTGTTTTATTTGCCTGATTTAGATGGGTGCTGAGGGTCTGACTCAGACACTTACACTTACACAGCAATCAAGCCTTCACCCACTGATCAGTCTTCCCAGCCCTTCTTTTTTTTTTTTTTATTTTTTCTTTTTCCTTTTCTTTTCTTTCTTTTTCTTTCTTTTTCTTTTTTTTTTTTTTTTTTTTTTTTTTTTTTTTTGTTCTTTGTTTTTCAAAGATCACTTATGAATTGAATCTTAACTTTGTAAACAAAGGATTCCCCATTGGTATAATATGTACTACATTTATATGCACACACATCACAGAAAGTCTAAGATGCAGTGTTGTTTTCTAAAAAAGCATCACAGCTAAGGCTACATTGGTCCATGAATGTGCATGCTGCAGAACTCCTTAGTCTTGGGCACAACCAGGAACCTTCCTAGAAACGACCTTAGTCCTCCAGTCTTCCCAGCAGTAAGTGGTTTCTATCCCCACCTCACTGATGAGAAACTGGCCCTTAGATGGCCTACAAGCCATGGGTTAGGCTGGCTTTCAGACTAGAGTTAGGTGAAATGTTTACCGTCTCTAGAAGGGAATCCTGGCCCTCTCGGGATTTAACTTGGTTCTTCAGATAAAGTATAGCATCATGAACTGTCAGAAAGAATCTGTCCTTTCTGATGTTGTCATCAAAGAACCCACACTGCTCCATCTTTTCTAGCACATCATCTGCAAAGGAAAAAGGATGCTCAGTTGCTAGAAAAAGAATTTTGAACATCAAATGATATAATTTTTTGGTAGCAACTTTCATTGTTTTCTTACTGTGACCCTTCTCTAACATAGCTGTCTTTCTTTGCCATCAGCACACAGAATGGTTATCCCACAGTTCATTGCAGTCTGTCTTGGTGACCCCTTTGCCAATCCAATGTCCCCATCCCCCATCTGGCTGCTAGTTCACAGCTGTGCCCTTCTCTGGCCACAGAGAGCTGTCTAACTTGAGAGGCCTGCTAGGGGGCGGGGGTCCCCCACCCACATACTTGGCCTGCATCCACTGACTGACAAATGAAGGTATAAAGTGGGGCTTTCCATAACCACCCCAGTGTAGAGCCACTTGTGAAATCACACTTCTGACATCAGGTGCTTAACCAGCGTCATCTCCTGTCCTGTGCCTCTTCCTTCACTTCCTCAACCACTTGTGCATAAATCCCCATCTCATGCTCTTTGAGAGAGCTCATCCTAAGCCCTGGTACCAGCTTCTACATACAGACAAGTCACACAGACTCATAGCCATAGTATTTCTTTTGTTCCAAGAGATCTTAGTTGTCCCACAAACAATGTCCCCACAGTCACTAACTACTACCAGGAAACAAGTTTCTCTACTTTGCCAGATCTATGGTACAAAGTGCAAGAAGTCTCTTTTCAAGATCAAAAAATACCCTAAGCTACTATATTTGGTACAGAGTTGTTTGTGGTCATGACAAGTTTTGGAAATAGCACACAATTATTTAATACTGTGATTAACCACATATTTAAAGGTAACTAAGATAACATTTTCTTAGACGTCTGTACTACAATACAAAATAGCTTTCTTTTAATTTTGTTTGTTTTTTAGAAGGCCTTCAGACATCATATATTCACATTCCAAGGGAGGAAATGTGGGGAAAGTTCAATAGATGTGCACATAGGCATTTACCTTGAAGCAAAGCAAAGTACACATTGACATCAATTCTCTGAAATTCTTTGACAATCTAAAAATAGAGAAGAATTTAGTCATATTGAAACATTTGCTCAGGAGAAATGTCAACATTGCTATGATTAGTCAAGACTTTGAGGAGAGTGTATTACTGAAAACCCATAGATATTTTCAGCCTCATATAAAGATGTATGTGTATGTATCTTATGAAACAGCATACTTAGTGAGGTAGCTCATGAAGGTAATGATATCACCCAGAAGACTGAAGCACAGAGCTTTTAATTCAAGGGTTACAGAGCGAGACCTGTTTTGAAAGAGACAGAAAGAACAGCATCCAGTGTAGCGTAGCCAGCCATTCACAACACAGGGGCACTCAATAAATAATTTGTAAAAGGAAGGAAACAAGGAAGTAGTTAGGCTCCCAAATAGTTCTTACTCACTGTAACAAACAGTATAAGACTTATCAAAAAGAAAAATCTCACTAAACATCCAGCTCTTTGTTTTAAATGTACCAATGTCAATTATCTTGATTGTACTTTTGTACCATAGTCTTTTATACCATGTACCCCTCAAAACAAAATGTAAATTCACAATGGCCATTAAAAGTTTTATTTTAAAAGAATCCAGACCCTACTCCTGTGAGTAATAGCAATTGTCACTATAAAATAAGCAACTGTTCAAGTGTGGAACATACTCTGGCATTAGGACTCTACAGAGTCATTAAACCAACTGGCCAATATAATCCCTAATGGGTTTGAGTCACCACAGACTGAGATCAACAACAAAGAGCCAGCATGTGTTCTCAAATGAGCTAACAGGCCTGCTGAGAGAACAGAACCTCACAGCATATCCTCACAGCTTTTTTGCCAAGTGTAATTACTTACCTACCTAGCACCCACATCCTGGCATCAGTTTCTGTTCCTGCAGTGGTAACCCTCAGCTAAGCTGAAACTAGACAGGAGCCTGTTTCCTGAAAACATATCTGTTGTTGGTGCCTTACCCTGGGGACTTCTCTGTCTGACCCTCTTGATACCTACCCAAAGCCTCTTTTAAATTTGACACTTGGGATAACCCCTATTCGAAGCCCTCTGGAACACCTACTACAGTTGTTTGGGCTAGTATTTACTGTTTGCCTTCTTCTCTACTGGGGCAGCCATGCCTGCCTCAGCACACGAGTCTTCTGCTAGGTAGAGCAGTGAATGGATGAAATTGAGATTCTGCTATTGCTCTCCGTCTGTGAATGCTTGTGTCCTGCATGTCACTCACTCTTGTCCTGACTTCCAGGGTATGACCCAAGGCCTGCCCTTGATCCTTCACAATGCCTGTGTCTTCTAGTCCAGTGCTACTGCTGTTCCACAACAAGTAGAGTATAACACTTAACACAAACTGTACTCTTCCTTGTTTTTGTGGTCCATTTACAGTCTCAGAAAAAGAAAACATACTAACTGTTGACATCTTCTAAGAGATGTCTGTGTGCCAGGTACTCTTCTGAATTCCTTATATGTGTTGCTTATTTATTCTTCATGATACCTGTGTAGTAAATACCATCATTATGTCTATGTCACAAATGAGGAAGCCAAGACAAAGGCAGACTAAGAAACTTGTTCTTGGTAGAGGAGGCAGGACTCACCTCACAGAGCCTGACTCCAGAATTCATGCTCTATTGCCAAAAAAGGAGGAAGGGGAGAAGGAAGAAGAGAGAAGAAAATTCACTTAGACGAATTACAGAGCCCTTCAACACGGATGCGTGACCCACTCCATCACTTTCTTTGCCAATGTCCCAAGTCTACCATACAAACAACCAGAACCTCACCATTCGCAATGACCTCACTCCTACCACATCCAGGAAAGACACGGCTCCACAGTCAAGCACCAGGCTGTGGATTGGCACTTTGGGGACATTCACTTTAACCGGGAGCTCAGAGTTCCAGTCCACTTGAACCTCAATTTCTTTGGTTGGGATATCGAGTTCCTCTGGCTCTTCAACATCTTCATCAGGCTCAAAAGCATCATTTGAAGAGCCAACATCACTTATGATCCCATTCTAACAAAGAAAACACCACCAACTTTATTGTCAATAAGGCCAGATACCTTTCATTAATTCATCCCAAACTGTTGAAAAGTCCTGCACGAACTATTTAGAAAACCAAAACAGCAAGGGGATGCAGTGTTGAGGAATGAATTTTACCGTCATCTATACTTTGATGATCTCTAAGAAGAAAATGGAAGAATGGGGAGCTAAGAAATAGGGTTGCTAGATGATTGTGGGACTTTCCCAAGAGATACAGGAAAGTCACAGCAAAAACTAAAAGTTCAGCCCAGTGTTGGAGGCTCATGCATTTAATCCCAGCACTCGGGAGAAAGAGGCAGGCAGATCTCTGAGTTCGAAGCCAGCCTGGTGTACAGAGCAAGTTCTAGGACAACCTCTAAAGCAATACAGAGGAACCACAATAAAAAGAAAAAAAAACTGTGCAAGTTCATGACAGTACCATTGTAATTTTCTGGCACTGGATTTGTATCTTGTTCTCAATAAAAAATAAGGTTTAAAAATGAGTACAGATGCTCATTTTGATTGGGGCCTACACTGTTTTGAGGGAGCTCTACTGGTTTCATTTACCCTAATCTTTCCCTGGAACCTACAGAACAGATCAGTTGTTTCTCTGATGCCCATTTGTCATCTGCCCCTGTGCATCTAGCTACCAAATGGGGTGGCTTTAATTTTAGACCTCCTAACTGCTTTCATCAGAGAAAGGCCCAAGAAGGGAATGAAAGATGTTGCCTCACCTTCGTTGCCCTTAGTTGTCCTTTCTTGATGAGTTTCTGTATTCTCCTCAATGCTTTCAACCTCTTATTATATACTCTAATGGCATCAAATCCAACCTTTGGAAATAAATGTCAGTCACTTAACACGTCTGGTTCTCAATGTCCCATAGCATCTGTTATCAGAGGGGCTGTTTCTCCTTCATTATTAGTTATGTCTGTGTATGGGTATGTGCATGTGAGTACCAATGTCCAAGGAGTCGTGAGGAGGGTGGAAGATGCCTTGAAGCTGGAGTGACAGCTGGTTGTAAGCCCTACGAACCCGCTCTTCAAAGGTCAGTAAGTTCTCCTAACTGCTGAGCCATCTCCCCAGACCCCAGAATAGCTATTTCTTAAAATAAATAAATAAGTAATACTATTTTGAAAGAACCCTTGTCAGAAGAAAAAGCAAAATTGTAAGGTCTAAGGGAGTAGACTCCTCTTCACTGCCTCAGTTGAGATGAGGAGGGGAGACTAGCAGATTAAAGGCTCTAAGCCAGTATAAAAGACAAAATCGAGGGCAGGGGACTGTTTAGCTTTAAGTCTGTATTTTCTTGATGTTACAAAGCCACTTTGTTATTGGGGGCGGTAGAGGGGTCCTGTTAGCTTCCCTTTGAACTAATTTACTCTGGAAACAGGAAAATAGCACTCGGTGGCAAACTGAAAGCTGCAAGCAGACACGGCACCAGAGACAAGAACCTTCTGCTCCTTTACCACATGGATGCTTCTTGCTCTTTACTCCAGCAGGGCAACCCCTGCCCACGCTCCTCTGCTCTCTCCTTCCCTCAGTTAACACACTTCCCCAACACCCAGCAAACTCCTTCATCACACCATGTGTTGATGAGTTTTATATCAACTTGACACAGGCTAGAGTCCCTTGGGAAGAGGGACTCTCACCTGAGAAAATGCCTTAGACAAATCTGTCAGGGATGTCCCTAATTAGTAATTCATGTGGGACAGCACAGCCCTCTGTGGGCAGTACCACCTCAGGCCAGGAGGTCCTGAGTTGTGTAAGAAAACAAACCGACAAAGCCACAAAGAGCAAGCCACTAAGCAGAGGTCCTCCATGGCCTCTGCATCAATTCCTGCCCTGACTTCCTGACTTCCCTCAGTGATGAAAGTACCCTGAGAGTTCTAAGGTGACATAAACCTTTTCCTCCCCAAGTTGCTTTTGGCCATGGTGTTTTATCCTAGTGATAGACACCTAAAAGACATCCAATGTCTGCAAGTAAAACCTCTTTATTATTTTCTTTTTAAAAATATCCTATTTATATGTGGGTGGATGTGCATGTGTGCAGGTGCCCACAGAGGCCAGAAGGGATGCTAGGATCCCTTAGAGTTGTTTTTATTTGTGTTTATGAGCCATTTGATGTGGGTGCAGGATGCGAACTCCTTTCCTCTGATAGGGCAGGAAATATTCTTACCAGCTGAGCCCCTCTTCTGTTTTTTAAACATTTAAAACTATTTGTTAAACTAATAAACCTAATACATGTCATCAAAAATACATATCTTTATGAATGAAACTATTTTTCAAATAAAATTCTTCAAGGCATGGCATTGTTTTGAATAGCTGTATCGATGTATGAAAGCAAGCTTGATTCTCTTACCTGCCTCTGCTGGAGCAACCTGTTCACACAGCCTCTGGAACTCAGCAAATCCCAACCCTCTGCCTCTATGCTTCCTACCTGCATACCTCAGAGCCAATTCCAAATGCCTGTCTGTCTTCTCCTCCCTTCCTCTCCCCTCCTCTTCCCTCTTCTCCTCTCCCCTTCCCATTTTTTTTAGGTTATATGTATGGAAAATAGGTGTTATGATATAATTGTTTGTTCATTATGTATTTTGATCTTGTGAGACTAGGTCTAAGTGTGTAGCCCTGGCTAGACTAACTCATTATGTAAACCAGGATGGCCTCAGTAATCCTCCTGCCTCAGCTCTTAAATGCTAGGATTACAGGTATGTCTTGCCACATCATGCCCACGCAGAGAACCAAGCCTAAGGCCTTATTCCTTGTTGGTTCCAATAAATGAGTAAAATCTGAAAATAAGTTTAAAAAAAAACTTGTAGGAATAAAATACTTACTGTGGACTTGACACATTTTTTAAAACCATCAACATTGCCATAAAAAATGGGACTAGAAAATCTCAGAATCTTCACTCCTTCAGGCTCTTCAAGCTGGCATTTTAAAAAAAAAAGGAGGGGGGGAGTGAAAGAGGGCGAGGGAGAGAGAGAGAGAGAGAGAGAGAGAGAGAGAGAGATTAAACAAATCACATCAGATCCTCTTCTGAAGTTCTACGTGCTGTGGTGGTGCAATTACTCACAGGAGTTGGATAGCACCAATGCTGGCTCGTGTGAGATGGGGAATTATGGGGTAAGAAGAGGCAACTGCTACCCATATGAAGAAAGCGGCTCTAGAGGCCATGTGACTGGTCTCCAGCCTCCGTATTGACAGTTTTGATTCTTTGGCACAGAATAGGGTGGGGGTGACAAATGGGATCTGGTATGTGTGTGGAGGGAGGGGGCTGCTACTGTGTTTTTTGTTTGTTTGAACCCAAACAAACAGTGGCTGCTCCAAGAATGAATCCCACAGTCTTAAGCAGTCACAGCCATCTCAGTCTGTCCCTTGCATATGAGAACACCTTGGCCCTGGGAAGCTGAGTGGGCAGTCTTGCCAAGACAGAGCTTGGAATCTGAAGCTCCCAAACTCAGGCTAGGTTTCTCTGCTAAGTCACAAAGCTGAACAGTGGTATTGAGTGTTGCAGTTGTATATTGCTTTTACAGACTGGTTTACAGAAGGCGACTAGATTCTTACACGAGCATCGGAAGGCACACTGTTGTTACCCTGGCATATTTTACGTGGCTTCCTCATCTCCAGCACCTGAACTAGTTTTTTGTTTTGTTTTGTTTTCCAGCTCTTGATGATATTTGGGGTCAAAATTACAAAAAGGTCATGGAAATAAACTAAATAACAGTTACAAGAATTCCAGGTTGAATATACAGTACTCTTTTTTGTTTTGTTTTCTGGAGACAGATAGGATCTCTTTATATAGTCCTAGCTATCCTGGATCTCACTATGTAGACTGGGCTGGCTTCGAACTCAAGAGATCTGCCTGCTTCTGCCTCCAGAGTGCTGGTACCAAAGGGATGCATCACCACCCCCAGTCCTTATAGTGATGTTTTTAATACTAAGGTAAAAATCAGACTATGGCTTCCTAGAATTCACATTAAAAATACATACATGTTCATTTTATCACATAATATATATCCACTTTATTATTTTTTTTTCTGTATAGGGTTTCTCTGTGTAGCCCTGGCTACCCTGGAACTCTGTAGCTCTGTAGACCATGCTGTCTTTCGAAATCTCTGCCTCCTGAGTGCTGTGATTAAAGTCATGTGCCACTACTGAGCTTTATCTACTTTTTTTAAGGTAAATTCGTGTTTTCTGAACTTCCTCTGCTTTTACCTTGTTCTTCTCCCCAGCGGCCGCTACACTTTTGTCTGTGCGCAGCACCTGACCCTCACTGTGATGCAGTTTCTTTGTTTTCATACACTATTTCTTCCAATTCCAGTGATTTAAAAAAAAAAAAAAAGGATCAAGTAAAACTTTGCTGGTTGAGAACTGGAAGGATCTCTTGTTAAAGCTGAGTAAAGAAATCTCACAGAGATTTCAGACCATTTCATAAAGTCTATGCATTACAGACAGAAATATAACTTATTAAATGCCTGGAAGTAGTCTAATTGCATGTTATATTTAATCCCTCATGATTATCTCTCATTTTACACCAAAATAGCATGCAAATAGTACGGTCAGAATTCCTGTATTCAATTTATAACAAAGGCACATTGAATCCAAAGACACTCCCTGTTCGATGATGAACTTTTCCAACAGACATCTTCTTGGCTTGCACCTAGCAGGCTAAAAGAGAAATCTGTTGACTCCTTGAATTCCAGGCTAGCAAACCCTGTGACAAGCATCTCACAAAGGCACTTACATTTTTATAATGTGAAATACTTCTATAGATGTCTGTGCTGGGGACACTTCCAAGGCCGTTCCATGATGGGCTGCAAGAAGGAAAATGGACATAAGGATTTTTCTTTTTTACAACTGTCACTTTTTCAACTAAAAAGTTAAAGAGAAATAACAGCTATGAAAGAGAACATCCTTCTGGTGTTTTGAACTCTGTCTTTATTGCAGATGACATTTTCCTGTATCTAACTCTGAAATGAACAGCTGGTGTTTGCGTGGAAATGAAGAAAGAGGAAGTAACTGCGAGCCTATTCTGATGGCTGGGAGATAATGAGCACTTTCTTGTGTATAAACGATTATGGGGAAGTGCCAAGCTTTCTCACGTGGCAAATCGTCTGGAAGCCCGACCATAACTCTGAATGACCAGCATTATTGTCCTTAGTTTTATTGGTTCATAAAAAGACATTCAGAGAGGAGTTAGAGAAGCCACTGAGTATAGGACACACAGGCTTCATCTTTAATTTAAGAGCCTGTGGCTCCTCCCACTTCTTTGTGACTTTGCAACCTCCTGATGGAGTGTGGTGTCTGCAAGTGATCAGATTAGTCTCATTTTAGAAATGGCAGTCTGAGTGAAATGAGTCCTGCCTGCTGACCACACCACTGATTTCCTGCTCCTGGCACAATCAGATAGACTCCATGTTTCTTCAACTATGACTGGTGACATACACTGAATTCAGCTCCTGGAGAAAGGCTGTCTGTTTGAGGTCCTTTCAGCATCGTACTCTCTGGGTCAACAATATAATTACTGGAAATTAAATACTGTGAAGGGGTACTGCTTTTCCTTGGGTAGGATCCTGGTTACCAAACCAGCAACTAAAGAGTACCACCAAGTTTTCCCTTGCTCACAACAACTGAACTCATTTTTAAGTTAAAGCTCATAAGTTAGTCTTTCTCTTAAAAACAAAACAAACAAACGGACACTAAGCACACTCAATGTCGTCTACGGACAGTTTCTTCACTGTTCTCTAGTAGCAAACTGGGCCCTCTGAAAGCAAGTGAACCCTTGCAGAACCCTGTGCTCCTAGCATGCTTGGGCAGACAGCCACAGACAGACACCATGCCAGGAGAAGGAGGGAGAGAGGGAGGGAGGGAGAGGGAGGGAGAGAGGGAGGGAAGGAGAGCTGGTGGGTGGGATAGGAGAGATAGCCCATGCTAAGCTGATAATGCTAAGAAGCCAGATGTCTAGAAAGGCAAGGAAAAACTAAAGAGGGGAGTGGGGCTCCCCCCAAGTCCAGGTGGACACATAACTGAAACCAAAGTCAGAACAAAACCATCACCGCCTCCGATAATCTGCCTTCAGCTTGCCTCCCTGCCCTCATAGGCTGCTCCACTGTATGACTCACAGCCCTGCTGCTCCCACGGAGCATATGAACTAATCTTGTTTACTTCACATAATTGGGTGTGTGCCTCATTTGTCAGATTTGAATGAATCCTGGCTGTAATAAGCATTTTAAAGCTCCCAGTTGCATAATGAGTTACTAGCTTCAAAAAAGTAAGACAGGTGAGAGCATATTGAGGGGTTGATTTGTTCTGTGCCTGGTGCCCAGTTCTGTGCCTGATGCCCAGTTCTGTGCCTGATGCCCCATTCTGTGCCTGATGCCCCATTCTGTACTGGTGACCTATTCTGTGCGGATTCCCCATTATGTGCTGGAGCCCAGGTCTGTGCCTGATGCCCCTTTCTGTTCCTGGCACCTCATTCTGTGCTGGTGTCCAATGCTTCTAATATTCACCCAATTTAAAAATGATTTCAAGAAAGCAAGTTCAGCTTTTGGGTGGTCTGTGTATCTTCACTTTATCGAAGCCAAAGGAGAGCAGAGTGGAGCATGTGAGTAAGGGCATACATTTGGGGATGAGCTGCACTGGGATTTAAGTCTACCAATTGATAATTGTAAGCATTAAGAAAGATCTTTAAATTTTCTGAGCTTAAACTTTCTCACCTGTTGAGCAAGGCTGATCAGAGCTACCCAACGTAAAATGCTGTTTGTACAAATCATACATTCAATATAAAACTTTATAAAAAGAAGTAATATCTGTATGTTTATGAAAATAACCTAGGAAAATTCAGACTGTGCTGTCTATGAGATACCTGTTTTACGGGGTTGGGTTTGTTGTTTTGGTTTGGGGTTTTTGGTTTTTTTTTTTTTTGTACTTACAACTGTACTCTCAAAACCACAGTCAGTAGTCCAAATAAAAGGCCAGCTAGCAAACCCAGGTCCAGCCCCAGGATGATGGACATTATGCATGTAAACACCCAGATAACCTAGAGGGGAATGGAAATGAAAAGAGTTACATTCGTTCATCAGATAACAGTCAAGCGATTGGAAACAAATCATCCCAAAGATCCAGAACTATCACAGAAGACATCAAGCCTTTGGCTTCTCTACACTACTCTAAGTTTGCTCTGGAGTTCTGAAAATTCAAACTAGCCTCAGGAAATGGGACATAGTGATGTGATAGGAGCAGCCAGAACCGAGCCCTGGTTAAAGAAAGATGTGCGGTGGTCTCTTACAGCATCCGTCTTATTCTGCTTCCACAGACGAGGAACATCACACACCTGCATGAACATCCCTTTCAGGTTGGCAATGACAACAGCTGCCAGGACTGACTGTGCAGAGATAGCAAAGGCTGTGTTATTCAAGGCAATAGCTTCCATGTATCAGTTTCTAATCCTCCCCCCTTTCCCTGATAACAGTCTAGTGAAGAGAAACTGGTTCACAGAAAAGCAGGGTTTTACCTTCTGCAAGGGTTCCAGAAGCTTCCCCAGGGCAACAATGGCGATCATTACAATGACAGCTGAGATGATGCCAGCAACCTGAAAGATACTTTCCGTGAGGTGGGCTCACCCTGCTCACCACAGGTGAGCATAGGATCCTGCACAGACACACTTACTATTCCCCCATCTCTCCTTTTTTGCTCAGTATTTAGAAAAATAAGCACTATTTCCTAAGCTCATGCTAAACAAAACAACAGAGCAGTATATATACACTACCCACTATTGCTGAGAAATGAAAGAAAATGTAAAAAAAAAAAAAAAACCCCACAAAAAACAAACAAAAAAGGATCCATAAACAGGAGAGAGGCTGAGGGTGTGGGACCTATTCCTGGCCTGATCAAGGAATCCTTGGCCAAGGAATTCTCTGCTGATACAGCATGGGGCATAGTTGAATGGAAGACTAGAGACTCTGAAACAAATGAGAAAAGACAGGGAGCCAGAAGCAGACAAGTTAGAGAGAGGAGGGCACAAGATGGACTGAGCCCAAGCACTGCCCATGAATAGTGTTCTAGCTAAAGGAAGCAGGTACATGGCGAATGGAAGAGGAGAACACTCATTCCATCTGGTACACTGGTCATTTATGTTTATATATGGGTCAGCCTGGGCAACATCGTGCAGGTATTAAAAATCTAACTTCCTTTTTCTATGATCTTCTGACGACTCCATGGTCTAGGTTTCCAGCACCATGGTTTACAGCTCCCTCTTCTGTGTAAGAAGCTTGTGTCCTCCTCCCTCCCCCCACTTCATGTCCTCCTTCTGTTACTTGATCCATATTTATTGAGCCACTTGCATCTAGGCTTTAGGGATTGGGATTGGTGAGAACTATATTTGGAGACAGGAACAACTATCTACGCAACTCTGGGCAGGAGATTGGCCATCATTCACCAAGGATATGTGATAGCTAAGTTTCTAATTATAGGGCCAAGGCTAATTTTGATCACAATATTAAAACCTATAAGGGATTAATTACTTGAATTTACTGTATAAGACTGGTTTGTGGGAAAATTTAGATTTCATGTCTTCGAGAAGATTCTATTCCTGGCAAGTTAATTATTGTTAAGTGAAAGGTAATTCGAATTATGGAGTGATTTGTATTAATTACTTTTCTATGAGCCAGCCTAAGTCAGAGTAGGGGCAAGAGAAAGGGCAGGAAGGAGGTTTAGCCTCCACAGTCCACAGATACATAGAGCACAGTTAAAGCCTACAATTTGCTCTTCAACAACTGTCTGTTTGGTACTCCTTAGGTGACAGGCCCAGCACGTGTCACAGATGCTAAATGGCCATTCCTCCCTCAAGGTGGAGAATGCTCAGCATTTAGTAGTCAGTGTGAGCTAGGATTTTCCATTGTCTCCTTTAGTCCTCACAGCATCCCTTTGAGGTAGGTATGATTAATCCCATTCAGCTGAAATCAAGGCTCTGGCACAGAATAGGCGAAACCGCACAAGAGGGCTTGATAGTTTGTTTGGTCACAGTTCACTGGATCTCAGACCAAGGTCTTAGACTCTTAACCTTAGAACTTAATATGCTTTCCAGTAATTAAATATCAAGCCATTTTTGCTTGTTTCCTTCTTCGATGCTGAGCTCCTGGCATCCTGCCCTCCTAAATATAATACAGGCCAGTGTACAGCAGAGGATATTAACTTACCAGAACTCCATTATCCCTGAGCCCTTTGCCAAGGAGGTCACTTTACACATTATTACCAGGGCAGGCAGCCCATGCCTTGTTTGAGCCTGGAGATAACAGCAGGAGAATGGCCATGTGTAGCTGGGATGCAGCTGCACCCTCTTAGGGCCATGTGTCCTGGGGAGCTTGTCAGTGCCCACTGCAAGCAGCAGGGGCTGCTGCCAGCTTCCAATACAACAGGCACAGCTTTGGGATTTGGCGCTGACACAACTCCCCCTGGCTTTTGCTTCGTAGAGCATGCTGGGTTCCTTTACCTGTTTCCTCTAAGCTAGAAGTAATTGCAAAAAGCTTTTTAAAAAATGGCCTGTAAGAATTAAAATTAAATTTTGTTTCAATGTAGCCAAAAAATTGGGAGAGACCGTTTTTTTTTTGTTGTTGTTGTTGTTTTTTTTTTTTTGGTAGGAGAGGAGCATCACGTGTGTGGTGACATCATCTGTACTAATTTGGTAACATCCATGTTGTGGGCACATCAAACATGCTGTGAGGACACTTATAGTTCTTCCTGGGCAGGTCATTGTTTCCTTGTCATTAGCTTTCATCCTTGTGTCTCTGCCTCAACAAAACCCTTGAAGACTGTGTGTGTTTTACATCAGTTTGGGTGTATTCTCCTTTACAGCCTTGGCGTTTTTTCTTTCTTCCTTTCCCCCCCTAGATAACGTTCTTTTCTATAGCAGGAAGCCAAAGCCTTCTGAGTCTGGACAGGAGGACAGTCTTGGTCCCAGGCTTGGCTTTGGTATGTGTGGGGCTCAGAGTGTTTTCTGGGCTTTCTGACCAGCCTCAAGAGAATTAGCCAGGTTTATGGTTACCTCGTGAAAGCAACAACCAAAAGTCATATTTAAAGGGCAAAATTAAAGCTGTATTCAGAACTTCAAGAACAGAAGTATTACTCAGGAAGAAATGCCAAAATGTTACAACAACAACAAAAAAAAAAATTCGTGTCTAACAAATTATTGTTTGTGGGACTAAAAGCCTCTAGAGGACGTTGCTGGCTTCTGGAATGGAAATATGAATAGAAAGTACAATAACTGTCTCAGTGGTTAAGAGCACTGGCTGCTCTTCCAGAGGCCCTAGGTTCTACTCCCAGCAGCCACAAGGAGGCTCATAGCCTTCTGTAACTCCAGGCCTGAGGCATCCAATACCCTCTTCTGGACTCCCAGGCCACTGCACATATGTGGTGCTTGTATATAAGTGCAGGTAAAACACCTACGCATGTAAATGTAAAAGAAAATATAACTTGCATAGCTGCAAAGAGTGTCGTTTTCCCATTGTGGTAATGGAGATGGAACTCAGGGCCTCAGGCACACAGCAAACATTCTGCCACTAAACCGTATCCTCAGCCTTACCCCCCTTTTCTTTTGAGACAAGGTCTCACATCATTGTCCCCAATGGCCTCAAATTCATTCTGTAACCCAAACATTTCATGTAGATCAATCCTGCCTCAGCCTCCCATACAGCTGGGACCACCAGCCTAGCTTAGGGATTTTTTTTTTTCTTTTTCTTTTTTTCCAGACAGGCTGTTGCTTTCCCTAGATAGCAAACTGACTGTCCCTGGTTAACCAGGTGAGTGTAGAACACTGATACATAAGGATTTGGCAATTGCAGTTTCAGGAGTTTTTGATAAGGGTTAGGCAAGTCACAGAGATGAGGCCCAAGTGGGATCCGATGAGGAGACACAATCCCTCTCTATGAAGACTAATTGTCCCGTTCGATTCTTACAGGAGCCTCTCTGGCCACCCCCCCCACCCCACCCCACTGCCACCCCCGTCTCCTGCGAGCCGGGTTATGCCACTGTCACTGCATACCTGTGTCTTTCCCCCAGTGCTCTCCTGGACAGCTGTTCGAGACAGAGCAGTGGTGGCCACAAAACATGAGAAGAATCCAGAGAAGATGTTGCTTATCCCAAAGGCAACAAATTCCTAAGGGACAGACTGGGTTACCATGATGTTGCAAAGAGAATGCTTGCCAGACCATCAAGTGTCCATCAGGATGGCTTAGTGGCTACGGGTACTTGCCATGCAGACCTGATGACACAAGTTCAAGTTCCAAAAACATGCAGAGGTGAAAAGACAGAGATCTGACCCCACAAAGTTGTCCTCTAACGTCCACACAAACTGTGGTACACAGGCACATGTGTACACATATCACATGTACATATATTTAACATACATTTAAACAATCATTTGAAAGGGGAATAAATTACCAAGAGTTACTTGCCAAATTAAAAGCTCTTTGTCTAACTTAATAGTTAATTTTATGCTCCTTTTTTTTTTTTTTTTTTTTTTTTTTTTGGACACAGGGTTTCTCTGTATTGCTTTGGAGCCTGTCCTGGAACTAGCTCTGTAGACTAGGCTGGCCTCGAACTCAGAGATCTGTCTGTCTCTGCCTCTCGAGTGCTGGGATTAAAGGTGTATGCCACCAACACCCAGCTTATGTTGCTTTTGATCTGACTGAATTACCATTTTTAATTAGTGTTTGTGCCGCCGATTTTCCTCAACTTGACACAAGCTGGAGTCATTTTGAAAGAAGGAAAATGCCCCCACCAGCCTGTCCTATGGCAAACCTAGGGCATTTAGTTTTCTTCCTTCCTTCCTTCCTTTCTCTTTTGTTCTTTCTTTTTCTTTTGGTTTTTCTAGACAAGGTTTCTCTATGTAGCCCTGGATGTCCTAGAACTATCTTTGTAGATGAGGCTGGCCTCAAACACAGAGATCTGGCTGCCTTTACGTTCCAAGAGCTGTGATTAAAGATATACACCACTACTGCCCAGCCTGTAGGGCATTTCCTTGATTAATGATTAATTGGAGGGCTCAGCTTACTGTAGCAGTGACATCCCTGGGCTGATGACTCTGGGAGCTATAAGAAAGCAGGCTGAGCAAGCCATGGGGAGCAAGACAGTAAGCCACATTCCTCCATGGCCTCTGCATCAGTTTCCGTCTCCAGGTTCCCGCCTTGAGTTTCTGCCCTGACTTCCCTGGATGAGAGACTGCAAAGAGCAAGCTGAAATACATCCCTTTACTCCTCAGGTTGCTTTTGGTCATGATGTTTTTATCAAAGCAATAGAAACCCTGACCAAGACAGTGTTCCTTTAGCTTTTTTCTTAAGAAGCAAGGTGACTAAGCTTGCATGCTTAAAAAAAAAAAAAAAAAAAAAAAAAAAGCTAGCAAGTACAGGAGAGAAATATCAGCTCAATAAAGGTCAGTGAAAGACACCATCAGTTTCCTTAGGTGACACTGAAATTTTCTCAGTTGTGTTTTCTTTACCCATTTTTAGCCTTATAAAACTCAGCTTAACAAATAGGTGACCATACCTGGTTCCCGTCAATTAGATAATCGTGCTTGGTGGCATAGACTTTTCCTACAGACACTGCAATGGCATAAGCCACCACAGCGATGGAAAAGGACGCAGCCAGCATGTCAGAAAACAGGCCCACAGACGGAAGTGCAGGAGGCAAGAACCTAGTAAATAAAACAATGCTGTGAAGATTTGACAACGTTTTCCCAACCTTACCAAGCTCTGTGTCCACTCAGTTACATTGTACACACGAAAGGACATGGCCCAAGAAAACAAAAGCACCTGAAATGTGTAAGTAGGAACCTCTCTCTGCTTTTCTAGTTCTTAACCAGAAGTTAGGGTGATCTCACTGGCTGCTTGAGAAGGCTTTCTGTTGTTGTTTGCTTTTGTTTTTATGCCCTTGACATGAATAAATATGTCACTATGGATTCTTTAATACAACTCCATCCATGCCATTTCACATGTAACATTTTCTCCCACAGAATTTCACCTTCAAGGTCTTTGGCAATACAAAAGATTCTAGGTATGTTATAAAATCGAGTCTGCGTGAAATGATGTCAGTTCTGAGGAAGAGACAAAGCCTGTATGATACTGAAAGAGCTCAGCAGAAAATTCTAAAGAGCCATGACATTTAAAAATCTTAATTTAAGAAGGAAACCCTCATCCCACAATAAATTTACATAATTAAATCATCCTCCACAGTCACTAAAATAACACAGTGATTGTGTTTTCACAGACTATTTAACAAAACCAGAGTTTTTTCTATAAACTTTTCAAAGAGAAATAAACATAGAAACATGATTTTGAGGTTTGTCCCCAGATGGAAAAGTTAGGAGGGAGAGCTTCACTTGCCTACAATGTCCATATTGTGCAATCCCCAAAGTCCCCAGCCTTTAAAACAAATCCCTCCACCTGTGTATCTTAAATAAATATAAAGTGGGAAGGGGAGTGTTAGGGACACTGTAGAGAAGTTTTGAGCTGGTGAGCTTCCCAGAGTACTATTGAGCCTGTCCCTCATTTTGATATGAGAACTGCAACCAGGAAGACAGAAACGAATGGCTTGAAGTTTTAGTGGGTCCAGATTAGGGACTGGATAATTGGATAGTAAGACCTGCCAGGGCTCTGCTGTTATAAGACTTTCTCTCAGCACAGTAAATTTCCAGACTTCTCCCCCCCCCCCACACACACACCCCATCCCTTCCCCTTCCCTATGTATAGGGCCCAGAATGGAACCCAGCTGTAGACAGTCAGCATGTTAGAAACGGCCCACACTTGAGTGACTCAGCATCACATCACCTGCTAGCCTAGATGTGACTTTAAATCTCACCTAATAGGACGCCTCCAAGACCCAGTCAAGTCTACTTCGAGTAACTAGAGCTCTGTGAAAGCTAAAGCCTGAAAAGATTTTAGTTTTGATATATAGCATGGTGCTCACTGCCTCCATGACTATAGCATTCTCCAAATATTACCCAGTCCTTGATTACTGAAGTTAAAAATTGTGTCATATGAAGTCAAAGGACTCGGTCATCGACTGACTTTATGACTTTGGGCATGGTGTTTAAATCTACTAAATTATTTCACTGGCTGTAATAGGATGACTGTGCCCTCCTCTCATGAAATTTAATGAGATATTATTGTGTAACTAGTTAGCTCCTTGCTACTAGTAGTGGTCAGCCTAGGCTGGAAGAACCTAAACCCACCACATTCCCATCACTACTCTGCCTTCTTGCTAGACTTCAATGGTGTCAACCATTTGTCCAAAATAAATTAGTGGGGGCTCTGTCTGTACATCTTCTAATGACCTAATTAAGAATATATTCTATTACCTGATGTGACACTTCCTAAACTATATAATCACCCCATGGGCCTGTTAGCCTGAGCCAACCCACTCTGACCCAGTCATGAAGGGAAGAGAGCACATGAACACATATTATCACATATACTTAACCAGAAGACATGAGAATGGGGAACAGTGTACCCCCTGAAAAGGCCCAATAACACTTAAAGGGGGGGCTTCACAAGTGTTAAACATGCTAATTAGATGTTTCACTTCAGGTTGGATATGAATGTTTGGCAAATGTTCCACAATCCAGCTAAATAAGGATGGCAGTCCGCAGGAAACAGCCATGTCTGTTCTATCATACTGTCTTTCCTGGGCCACACTTCCAAGTTCACTGCAAAGGACACCAAGTGAAAACAGTGGCACTAAATATTATGACAAAGAGCACTTCTGGTACTGACTGGTGAGAGGGGAACCAGTCACTGAGAGCAGAGACAATATAAGCTAGTAAAGGGAGTGAGATTCAGAGCACAAAAGCATGAGTGAGCGCTCGCACATGCGAGTGCACGCTCCTGCACGCGCACACACACACACACACACACACACACACACACACACACACACCATGGAGACAGGTGGGGTGCAGGAAAAGCACATGTTGAAATGAATAAAAATGGGACACACTGGAGAATTGCAGGAATAGGAGCAGCTGCATCAGGAGAGAGGCAGGTAGCTTCAAGGTTTGAGTGAATCCCTTTGGGATACTAAGACACTGACTAGACAAAGATATGTTGTGCTTCCCTAACCTACAAGGAGTAGAGAGCAGGACAGAGCCACCCTGCTGAATCTCCCTCCCCCTCACGCCTGCCTGCTAATAAGCTTTGTGTTCAGTCTACTTCCTTTTCATCTCTCCAGTCCCTACACTCTATTTCATCACTGTGACCACTCTCCTTATCTCATACACTACTGGAATAGATTCCTCATCTGGTTATTTAGCTGCTTTAATTCATTGTCTACAGTTCTAACAAAAATGGTCATTCTGATGCTTTAAAACTCTCCAACCGTGCCTCAAAAAATACTAACACAGACACAAATAAACCTGGCCTTTCATGGTGGTTTCTATGTTTAGCTCACCTCTCGCCTCCTCTATCTCATTTTATGCTCCAGCTGTAATGAACTCCTTGTTGCATCTCCAAAGTGCCATATTCTTTGGTATAAGCTGCATGTTTCATTCAAGTGTCCCATTACCTTTCCCTGTCACCACCCTGCTTATTCAGCATTTCCTATGTTATCTGGCTGATTAATATCATCCTTCAAATATCAAGAAGTTGTCCTGCTTCTAATATATAGCAAACTAACCTCCACCACAGCACTTATGCCTGGAGGGTGACTGTGTCCTCACTAGATTGGGAATGACCCAATGAACATCCAGCACATTGCCTACCAAATGGTAGGTGCTTCCACACAGATAAGTGAGGAGTATAATTATCTGAAGTATTGTTTTTGTGTACGAATGATAAATGTCAGGCAAATGATATAACGGGTTACTTTAGTCATCTCATGGGAGTCTTGGTTTCCAAAAGATAAGCACAACTGTCTCTTCAACCAAAAATCAAGAAACTCAGGAGAGCTGGAGAACCACAAAGAAAACAGAAATATTTGAAATATTTTGATGGAAATGTACTGATGCAAGACATTCTTAAGATTATCTTTGAGTATCAGAATACAGAAAGTAAGGAAATGCTCTAAAAATCAAAACCAACCAAAGAGCCTGCCATAGTGGAATATGTACAGTGGGACATGGGAGCTAATCAAAAGAGCCTTAAATGGCCCCAAATAGACAACTTGATCAATAGCAAAGTAGCATTAAAGTACAACTCAGAGTATGACATAACTACTCATGAGGTCACATTGACATATAGACAAATGGGGAGAAGAGACAAGCTTAAGTAGGGGGAACAGTCACCATTTGGGGCTATGCAATGGGAGGTTGTTCTAGGAACTGAATGTCACCCCAACCTTCAGAGAGACGGAAAGAAACTGCCAGTAGTAATCTGATTGGAGATGCAGGAAGGAGGCTCCTTTCCCTTCTTTGGTGCTGTCCTCGGCTGCTAGAACATTCTCATTCCTATTCTGGTTTCTCATCTTTCCATGTCACCCTTTCCATTACAGATGTATTAATATCATCAGGATTGTTTCTATGCTACCAAGTTAGACATCCAGAACCTTTCTTGTGGCTTATTTGTAATGGCATGGCTTAGGGAGTTTATTCCCTCAAGAAATGTTTTCAGAGAGCCAGAAACAGAGATAAATGCCACAAACAGGATCACTGCCATGAAGGGTCCCCCAGAGCTCAGTTAGCAATCAGAGGACGAGGCTTGACCAAAGGGCAGGAGACTGGAGATCCTGAAAAGGGGAGTGGCCAGGGACTTTTTCATGGCACCAGAAAAGACAATGTGAGTAAAGCTGAGTGAGTCCCCACAGCAAGCCCTAGTGTAGGGTTCAAGAGGCAGGCAGGCCTGTGCTGCAGTCCACCTCTGGCCTGTGCACACAGGAAGCTAAGGAAAGAGATCTGCATTTACACATGTCTGCATGAGCATTTGTGACTACAAAACAACTCAGTGTTCAGGGTGGAAATTCCGAATCTCAAGTTCCATTGCAACTTTCGGCATGGTGTTTCTTCCAGTCTTAAAACCCTTACAACCTAAATGTGGATCTTCTGGTGTAGAGTTTCTCAAATTTACCTGATCAGAAGAATCACTTGAGACACTTTTTAAAAAGAATCCATTCCAGGCTTCCTCCAGAAAGCCTGAATTCATACGTTTGAGGTGGGGAGCAGGAATTTATATTAAACAGGGTCAAGGGTGTTACCAAAGGATTCGTTTATAATACTGGAATGGGTAATATGTAATATAAGCTGCATGTGCAAGTTGTTTTTCGGATACCTTTAAATTGGTATTAGAAAAACTATAAGATATTTACGCAAATGGGATCATTTGCTGGGGCAGCGCTGGGAGTTTCTGTTACAGGCACAGAAAAGCTAGGACACTGGGGGCCACTGCTGACTGCAAGGAAGAGAAACTACACGATTGACTGACCCCAAGTCTATTTACAAATGCTGTAGTCACTATTGTAGATGTGGCAAGTACATGGGCTTCCTCTTAACTGTAGCGTGAGCCACTTCATCTGCTCCACATTTTTAGGAGAGCTCTCAGTGTCATTTAACACGCTGGAGTTGAGGCTTCAGCTGTGAAATTACCCCTGTCATTCAAAAGAACTTTCCCAGGCCCACACAAGTTGACAGTGACAGAGATGGTTTAAGGCTTTTTACTCTTCTAATTCACAAAATGTATAAATATATGTGAAATTTGCATGAAAACAATGCAACTTATTTATAGGTATGAAAGAGAGCATGCTTATCTGCAGTTGATTACAAGGTAGAGAATTCCTTAAAGTTCATAATGCAATCGATGCTAATTGTGAATATGCTCATATTACACTGTAATTATACATGCGTGTTTTAATCAGGAGTCTGGTGCTGAATATACATGTCCTGCCACTGTCTAAGAAAATGGAGCATGTATGGTCTGCTTTTAACAACTGGCCTGAACTTGATCTCCACATGCACTGTTCATCTGATGTTTTGTGCACATGGCATTTCTTCAAGATCACACGAAAGTAAGACTATCAATGGTGAAGCGAAACTGGTAATAAAAAGTTTCATTTAAACAAAAGTACTGCCTTAGTTTATTAGTGCTATCTGAGAGGAATGCCACACTCACCCACTTGGGATGGACTTAACAATGCCAGCATTGTAATTTTTTTCCAAGTTGGCCCCATAGGAAATGGCAGTGGCAATTATTGTCTGAAATAAAAGAAAGAAAAAAAACAACTCCATTGGCTTTAACAATTCCTTGCTTGTCACCCTAATCAGGGCTGAATTTTCTGACCATATATTTTACTTACCACAATCACTTCTATAGGGATGGGGACTGGGATTTTGTGTTTAAATCGATCATTTAATTCCTTAACAGCCATACAGATGATGATGGTAAGTAACCCAGCAATGAAATCTGCAATATTGGTGTTGCTGATATTTTGAAAAATCTCAATTAGTGTCTGTAAAGAGAAAATGGGTGTATATGACATATGCTACACAGACACATAAACAGTTCATTCCACGAGTCTTACGCAAAGTATCTGAACAATGGGGCTGGCAAGATGGCTCAGTGGGTTAAGGTGCTCGCTGACAAGTCTGCTGGTCGAGTTCCATCCTCATCCCATATGACTGAAGGGTAAAACTGATTCCTGAAGATTTCCTCTGACCTCCATACCTTTGCTGTAGCACACGTGGAAACATACAAACACACACACACACACGTACAAACATACAAATAAATGCAGTTATTATCTAAACATCACAAAAATGTATTGGCTAATACAAGGATCATTAAGCACATAAAATTTCAATAATATACATGTGCATAAATAATACAAGGCTATTATTAAAATTATAAAAAAATGGATCGACTAATACAGGGAGCATTAAGAACATGCAATTTCTAACATCCACACACATAAAGTTACTAATCGTGATTAACTTGGAGAGGTGATTTTTTACATTCTTGTGTTTGTTTATCTGATTTTTTTGGATAAAATGGAGACATTTTCAAGGAAAACTGTGGAATTCTTTTACGTACAGAAAAATAAATCAAATTTATGTGTTAAAGAAGTTGTATAGATGCTGTTCAGAGTTCTCTATGTAGATAGTGCTACTGAAACCAAAGTCTGAAAACCCAAAAAGTCCAGTCACTTTTGTTTCCTTCCCAGCCAGCATCCTAAGTAATATTCTTCCCCCAACCTGAATGATGCAGAAAATAACAACAAAAGCCTCCAAAAAGTGTTCCACGTGGAAATCCAAGTAGTACTGATCAATTCTTTATGGCAAATGTAAACCACTGAATGGGTACATAGGACAAGTATATAGTGGGCAGAGAAGCCAGCTCAAGGAAACACATTTTGTTTTGTAAACATAAGGTCTCAGGGACACCAGAGTCATCTTCCAGGGAGTCAGTAGGGAGACTCCCAGGTAGAACAATGACATCTTTGTTCTGTTGTTCTCTTAGGTAAGTTGTGTCTCAAGGAGGCAGCTCTCAATTCTAAGAGACAAGCCATGCCAGTGGCTACTTTCTTTTGATTGAGTCTGCTTATAGCTAGTTTTAATTTGACATAAAGGAATGGTGCATCTTAGGAGTTAAAACATGTATCTTGGTTTGTTTGTGCAGATAAATGAAATACTCTAAATAATTATGATAACCCAGTGTCAGTCATATAAGGAACATCCGTTTATTTTGCCAGCAGCCTCACCTGTCTGAAGTGATGTGGCAAGTAAGGGGGTGGAGGGCCTTTTAAAAACAAAATTTATCTCAGCAAGTGTTTGGGCTGGGATTTAGTCATTTAATTTGGAGGAAGCCTTTTCAACTTTCTCTTCTAGACAGCCTTTATACTCTCACATTAAACCCAACATATCATTAAACTCTGCTTTCCAGAGACACTTAAAATTGCTGGACACAGTTATATTGGGCAACAAGATGAAGTAGATAGCTGCAGAATGAAAGAAAACTGGGAGAAATACTACCACAACTAAATCCCAGGGTGTCTCACACAGAAGGCAAGAAGCCTGGCACCTACTCCACAGGCTTGTTGGCTCTTTACATAATCAATTTTCTTTTTAAAAAACCAAGGTCAATTATTTGAGAAATTCATACAATGTGTTTTGATCATACTCATCCCTCCCCCAGATCCATTCCCCTCTCCATTCACTCAATTTTGTTTTTCCCCACCCCAATTGTGTTGCACAAATATTCTTGGGTGTGGGGGCCTACCCTTGTATAATCGGGTTTCTAATGAGAATTCTTACCAATTCATGAGCTAGGTATAATGTTTTGATTGTGTATACAATGAAGGCTTACTTCTCAACTTGAAATGCAGGGGGAGGAGAAGTGAGTTAATTTGGAAATCACGTGCCTGATTACAATCCTAGCATTCAGGAGGCAGAGGCAGAAGAATCTTGAGTTCAAAGCCTGCCTGAACTGACTCTTTACAATAGAGTACGAAGAGAGTTCAACAGCAGCCTGTCTCAAATCTCCCCCCCCCCCAATCTCTGACGTGCACATGCATGCCATTTGGAACAATTATCCTGATCACAAAAATATCTGTTTGACCTTACCAAAAAATCACCGTAGGGGCTGGGGAAATGGCTCAGTAAAGTGTCTGGCACTCAGGTATAAAAATACCTTAGCACCCAGAATTTTAAAAACCCAGTGCTGCAATGCCTATCCAGAACCCAGCCCTGGGGAAGTTAAGGTAGGCCGATCCCTGATGTTCTCTGGCCACCAGCAAATTGATGAATTCAGTGAGAGACCCTGTCTCCAAATCAAGGTAGACAGTGATCCAGGAAAATGCCTGACATCAGCCTGGGCCCCTAAACATGTGCAAACACATGTTCATGCACACACTCACATAAATATGTATACACACATACATTTTAAAAGTAATTTTAAAATCACTCCATGATTCTTATTTAGTTTTTGAAAGTTGTCCTAGCTTGGTTTCTGTTACTGTAATGAAGTGTTCTGAGCAAAAGCTACTCTTGAAGGAAAAAGTTTATTTGGCTTACAGGTCCACAACTTGGGTAAGCCAAGGCCAGGACTGATGTAGAAACCACTGAGAACGTTGCTTACTGACATGCTCAGCTTTTTTTCTTATACAATCAGGACCACACACCTGCCCAGGAATGGTACCCAGTGAGTTGTGCCCCCCCCCCCACATTAATCAAGTAAGAAAATGTCCCACACATGTGCTCTCAGGCCAGTTTGATGAAGGCAACTGAGGTTTCTTATTCTCAGGTGACTCTAATTTGTACCATATTGGGAAAAGCCAGCACAGAAGTTAGTTAAACTTTTGAATAAAACGAACCTAGAAAGATAGCTCAGAGGTTAAGAGCACTGGCTGCTGTGCCGGAGACCTGGGTTTCATTCCGAGCACCCACATGGTGACTTAAAACCATGTATAACTCCAGTCCCAGAGGATCCAGGGCCCTCTTCTGGCCTCTGTAGTCATGGTATACATATGGTGCACCCATACATAGATGATTGGAAAAGCACCCATACATAGATTGAAAATATGAGTGAAAAAAATATAGAGACTCCCTAGTGCAGTTTAAATGCTACAAAAAGCAAAACCACACACCTGCATTGAGCAAAGAATGTGACTTATTGTTGCTTGCATTGTGAGCTCAGCATTTCTACAGTAGAAAGTTCTACAATAGAAAGTTTAATCTGTGTAGGAAATAAATATCTTAACTATATAAATGAAAATGGTCAGACTGTTGTCAATAAAAGCAAATTCCAAAAATGTGCTGAACAGTAATTATAATTTAATTTTTTGTCACAGTTCTAAATTATAAATCAATATAATTCTGCAGTTTAGTCTAGTAGTCTAAACACAGATCAAATCAAGGTATCAGTTATGGAAAACATTTTTATTTATTGTGATGTTTAAAGAATTTTAAAACTACTTCATTTGGTTAATAGTTCTCACCTAGTGCAAAGCCATAAGAAAAAAAAAAACTTATGTTTAATATGTTATCTGAAAATGCATTGGTAACTTTTCGAGTTGGCTTTCTTTTAGTTCTTCTCTGTATGACAGTAACAACCTTTTACAATCACCTTTGCCATGCAGAATATCCTGCTACAGGTACTGCCTCTCTCAGCATTACTTTCTTTACCATAATGGTGTAAATTTTGCACACAGATTTAAGTTTAAAACTAACAGATTCAATCATGCTAAATGTTACTCTCAAAAGTCGTCTTTGTAGTAGATAGCTCTTACACACAATTAAATTAAGTTGTCTGGCCTTACACACAATTAAAATCTCAACTTTGGGCAGAACTTTTTTCAGGGCAATCTTGATGGGAGATGTCAGTTTGTAAATATGTATCTCTTATTGGTTAATGCATAAAGCCCTGTTGGCCAATAGGAAAGCAAGATAGGCGGGACTAGAAGACAAGAAAGATTCTGGGAGATGTAGAGGAGGGTCAAAATGAAAGGACTTGAGAGAAGAGATCTGGTCCCTCTGTCCGGTAAGATAAGACCACATGGAAACACTTAGATTAATAGAAATGGGTTAATATTTAAGACAGAGCTAGCCAATAAGAAATGCTAGTAACAGGCCAACAGCTTTATATCTAATACAGTGTCTCTGTGTGTTATTTGGGGCTGATGTAACTATGGGACTAGGCTTTCAGCAAACTGCTCATAACACAATCTTACTTTCAGAAGAGGCAGTAGTACAGGTACCATCAATTAGCAACCAAGCAAAGCAGCAACCCTTGCCGTGGTGGTTTCAATGGATTCTTGTGTTTTAATGCTTGGCCCATAGGGAGTGGCACTATTAGGAGGTGTGGCCTTGTTGGAGGAAGTGTGTCACTGTGAGGACAGGCTTTGAGGTCTTAAATGCTCAGGCCAATCCCAGTGTTTCCCTCTCTCTCTTTCTGCTGACTACTGATCCAAATGTAGACCTCTCGGCTCCTTCTCCAGCACCATGTCTGCCTGCCTGCCACCATGCTTCCTGCCATGATGATAATAGACTGAACTTCTGACCTGTAAGCCAGCCCCAATTAAATGTTTCCCTTTATAAGAGTTTCTGTGATCATGGTGTCTCTTCACAGTAATAGAAACCCTAACTAAGACACTTGTGTACAGAAACAACTTATCACGGTTAGCTTTTGTCACCTTGACACAAACTTGGACATAGCTGGGAAGAGGTAATCTCAATTTGAAAATTGCCTCCATCAAACTGGTGTGTGAGACATTTTCTTGATTACTGTGAGCTGCCCACTGTGAGCTGTACCATTCCTCAGCTGGTGGGCCTGCACTGTATAAGAAAACAAGCTGAACAAGCCATGGAGAACAAGCCAGTAAGCAGTGTCCCTCGTGATCTCTACTTCAGTTCCTGCCTTGGCTTCCCTCAGTGATATCATATTGTAACTTGGAAGTCAAATAAACCCATTCCTCCTCCAAGTTGCTTTTTGTCAGTGGTTTATTACAGCAACAGAACCAAACTAGAATACAACCTGTTTAAGTCAGTGTCCTATTGCTGTGAAGAGACACCATAACCACAGCAACTTGTATAAAGGAAAGTATTTAATTGGAACGGGCTTTACGGTTTCAGAGGTTTAGTCCATTATCATCATGGCAAGAAGCATAGCATCACAAAGGCAGGCATGGTGGACAAGACCTCTACAATTGAATTCCCAGGCAGCAGGAAGAGAGGGAGACTTGGCCTGGCTTGAGTTTTTGAAACCCCCAAAGCTCACCCCCAGTGACACACTTCCTTCAACAAGGCCACACCTCCTACTCCCTCTGAAATAGTACCACTCCCTAATGAACAAGCATTTAAATACAGGAGCCCACAGGGTGGGGGCTATTCCTATTCAAACCACCCACACAACCCATTCCAAGCTAAAGCTGACAAAACATGATAACACTTAAGAAGACTGTAAGATTTAAAAACCTGAGTGGCTGCATGCAGCATCCAAAGTATTATTAACACTAATTGCCAACAGCATCCTGCCACACTCCTTTCTGGCCTATCCTTTAGCATCTGTGAATGAGTTTTTCTTTCATTTCTCTAGTTCTTCTCATCCATTACTGAAGTTGTTGGCATGTCTTTGGAGTGGCCCATTCTTAAAACAAAGATGGTGTAGCTAACATTGTAACACATTAGCTCCTACATCAGGAAAAAAAAATCTTTCTCAACAATGTTACAGTATTGCCTGGACAATCCACTGCTGCTGAAGGACTCCTTCATATGTGACTGCAACAGTGACCAAAATTTTCTGTGTAGGAACCAAGGGCTCCTTCAGTCCTGTGTAAGTCTTTCTTTTCAGAATAAAAAGTCAATATTAATGATCACACAGGATAATTGAAGCACTTGCTTTCAACTTGACTGGCTTGTAAAGAATTTCTTGCAAAGTTCTGTGGCAGCATGGTCATCAGTTGTAACAAATATGCCACTCTAACATAGTATAGAATATTGGTAACCAGGGAGACTGGACTGAGGAAGGTGAGTAGATGAGAACCTTCTGCTCAAATGTCCTGTGAACCTAAAACTTCTCTTTGAAAAGTCCATTAACAAATTATATGACCCAGGGAAGGTCCCATGCCCAGGAAGACTTGGCCAACAGAAAATGGGCCCCATATTTTTTGTGAACTTTTTGTTTTGTTTTTGTCTTATTTGATTTTCATTTGTCTGTTTTTCTACGGGAGGTTGGGCATGAAGCTGGGTAGATAAGCACACAGGGAGAGATGAGGAGGGGAAAGGATGTGGCCAAAATATATTGTATGGGGGCTAGACAGATGGCTCAGATGTTAAGAGCACTGGCTGCTCTTCCAGAGGACACAGGTTCAATTCCCAGCACCCACATGGAATCTCACAACTGTCTGTAACTCCAGTTCCAGGGCTTCTGACACCCTAACACAGCACATATGCAGGCAAAACACCAATATACATAAAATAAAATTAATTTTAAAAATATATTATATGACAATTTTAATTAAAAAGTATATGATGCTTACTAAATTAGACTTTAAGGATAATATTAAACAGGAAAAAGTCACATTTTTTTTGTTTAAAACCTATTTTTGACTTTAGTATGTTACTTTTTCCCATGGCAAATTGGGGGTAATTGGCAGCTTATTTCTTTATAACCATATGCTAAAAGAACTAGCTCCCCGTTCTACAGGGGTCCAACAACTGCCAAGGCTCCAAGTGTTGGTCTCAGCTTCCCAAGAGCTGTGTGGGTAAAGGCCTAGTGGTCCCTGCACAAGAAAGTAAGCCTCCTCAGTAAGGTATGTGGTGGGTGGGGCATAGTCAATGTGTTTGAATATAGAGTAAACAATGTCTAGCCCTCACTCCATATTTATGGAATAGGTGAAGTCAGTGAATCAAAAAGAAGGAATAAATCAAGAGTTGATAAGATGTAAAAACAAGATGTGTCAGGGATGAAAAAAGTAACAGAACCTGTGTCAGAAAAAGGAAGTCTGACAGTTTTGAGAATTCCTGAAGGCCAAGGAGAAGGCTCAGCAGAGGAAGGTGCTAGCCATGCAAGCCTGCCAACCTGGATCTGATCCCCAGAAGTCATGTAAAAGTCTGGTTGTGGTGACATGTATCTGTAATCCCAGAGCTGTTTATACTGAGATGGGAGACACAGACAGGACACTCGCCCAGAAGCGCAGGAACCAGTCAGCCTGGAGTGGACAACTCACCCACAGGATGAACAAAAGAAAGCCTGTCACAACCACAACTTCTAAAAGTTGTTTTCTGAGCTCCCTGTGCACCATGTCATACATACATACAAAATAAATAAATAAATAAATAAGAAATAAAAAAGAATCGACGATGGGGGGGGAGCAAAAATGACCAAAAATCATGCTGAATCAAAAAACAGCCTGTGTTGGGGCTCAGAGATGAGCCTATTACTCTTACTCTGCTAAGTGGACAGACTACCAAACTGCCTTCTGAATTCATCTCTGTGCCCATAGAATGGAGCAGCTTGCAGACCTCATCAGAGATGCTTCTTTGTGCAGTGTACAGTGGTTAACTCAGAAACTCACAACTGACTGAAGAGCAGAGAATACGTGCCTTCCGCATGCTCATCTGCAAATGGGCTGTCTATATCACCCTCCCCGCAAGACTCAGCGACAACTACAGAAAAGGGGCAGGAAGTTTTTAAGAGGCAGACATCAGGGAGTAGAACTGTATCTTTTAGAAGTGATGGAACCGTTTCCTCCTGACGTCACAGCAGTTGGAGTTGCTTGCATGAGACCTACAACATTCTAGCGTGATAAAAGGAGCTCAAGATTCCACAGCGTTGACTGAGAAGCTCCTGCCAGCAGATGGATGCTGGAAAGAGAGTTGATTTTCTTTAAGGGTGTGGCGCTGGCAGGTCAGCCGCACATCCATGAGTATATGGGCAGCACAAAGTGGACCCGGTAAATTATGCAAAAGTAAAAAATAAAAATACCTGGGCATGGTAGTTCACTCTTTTCATCCCAACACTTGGCAGAGACCAGTAGATCTTTGAGTTCAAGGGCAGCCTGATCTACATAGCAAGTTCCATGTCAGTCAGGGTTACGTAGTGAGACCCTTTCTTCAAAGATTAAAAAGAGGAAAATTTGTGTGGGCAGAGAGACTGTGAAGATGGATCTGGGAGGAGTTAGGGGGAGGAATGGAATGTGAATATATTTAAAATACATTTTATGAAATTCTCAAAGAATTAATAAAATACTATAAAAAGGAAGGAAAACGGCCTGTGGTAATGTCTCTGGTGGGCTGGCTTCATCAAAGAAGACATCAAAGCTCACTGAGGTCTGTTCTACGGCAATGAAACAACACTAATCAGTTGAGCTCCTCTGTAGCAGATATTGTGCTTAATGATTTGTGCGGCTGGAGAGACAGCTCAACAGTTCGGAGCACTGGCTGCTCTTCCAGAGGAGCTCAGTTCAGTACCTAGTACCCACATGGAGCCTCAGAACCATCTGAAACTCCAGTTCCTAGGGATCTTCTTCTAGCCTCAGCATCAAACTGCACATGATACACAGATACACATGCAGACAAAACACATGTAAAGTTAATAAAATATTTCTTAAAGTTTTCAGGACAGGGTCTCACTATTTAATAAGCCTGGGTAGCCTCAAATTTGAGATTCTCCTGCCTTAGCTTCCCATTTTCTGAGCTTCCAAGTATGTGTTACATGGCTAATGAAAATTTTCTTATCATCATAACTCCAAGAAGTGGCCTTTATTATTACCATGATTTTAAAACTTAAGACCCAGGGTATTAGGGAATTATGTTTATTTTAAATTCTCATTGTTTATTCATATTTTTATGTGTGTTTTGCCTACATGTATGTTTGTGCACCATGTGTGTGCTTGGTGCCTGTAGACATCAGAAGATGGTATCAGATCCTCTAAAAGTAGTTACAAATGGTTGGGAAACAAACCATTTGGTGCTGGGAAACCATGTGGGTGCTGGGAAACAAACCCAGATCATCTGCAAGAGCAACAGGTGCTCACAAATGCTGAGATCCATTTCTCTAGCCCCAGGGCCACACAGTGTTCAACATACTCAAGGCCACACAAATAGAAAGCAGTCAAACCAAGACTCTGACTCCAGTCTTTTGATACTCAAATGTTATGACCATTAGCCCCATATGGTGCAACTCTTCCTCCATCTATTCTAACTGCTAGCCTAGTACCTGGCCTGCAGTGAGCACTTGGTAAAGGATGGAGTATACACCAAGTGATGAGGGATTATGGCACTGAGACAGCAAACATTTTTGACAACTTGCCCTTTTAAATGTGTGCTTGGCCATATATTGTTTTCAGATACTAATTTTTTTTTAATCTTTTAGCTAGGGCTGGCTTCAGACCACTATGTAGATGAAGATAACTCACAACCTCTGATCTTCCTGCCTTCAACTCCCATGTGTTAGGTTTATAAACATAGATCCAGTGATGGGAATTGAACCTAGGACCTCGTGTATTTGGCAAGCACTCTACCAACTGAGCTACATCCCCAGTTCCTTTTTTGTTTGTTTTTTTTTAATGCACTTTTTCATGGCTTCATTATCACAAGCCCCAAGAGTGACATCATGTCACTGTTATCACCATTTCTCAAGCATCTGTAACATACTTTATATAGAGCATATACTTAGATCTAAGAATGTCACATCCACTTCAGATGATCTAGAGCCTTCTTTTGCATCTCTTTTGCATGTTGAATCATCTTTGAATCTAATGTTCCTTTATAATTTTATAACTGCAGAAACATCTATATTATGCATTTTATGGATGCTCACAATTAGAAAGGGCTTGAGAGACACGTCTCCAATTATTTCATTTTTTAAAAAAAGAAAGAAGAAGAAAGGCTTGCAATAATAATTCCACAAAAATAACTTTTCTGGAACTTGCTATATGCCATCCCCTGAACCAATTACCCAATTACTCTCCTCTGACAGTCTAGTGAGGTAGTTGCTATTTGCAACCCAACTGTGCAATTTCTGAGGCATGGTGATTTGTTCATAAGACAAATATTAAAGTCAAAGTGTGAATCCAGATCCACCAAGCTCCAAACCTGAACTTGCAGCCACTGCCCTAGGGGTCACTTAGCTTATCAGAGGCAATGTGGGACCAGAATGCGAATCTATAACATCTCAACCCTGTTGTCTTTACTGTTATGCTGCTTCAGATCCTGTGATGTTTCTAAAGGCCCCAGAGCATCTGGGGAAGCTTTGGAGCAGTTGAAAATTGATGGTTTGTGTCTTTCAAAGAAGTGTGTTCTGAGTGTCCCCAGGAAACAGGTTCTCCAGGTTCAATCTGGAGAGAGGGAACAGGGATGTCTCTGCAGTGATACCACAGAACTTACGTAGATAATGGAGAGGATGCCATTGTAGTTTTTGGTTGAAACATTGAGCACGATCTTTAGCTGTGAGACAAGCACTTGGAAGGCGGCAGCTGTTGTAAATCCACCAACCAAAGGGTCTGCCAAGTACCTCACTATGAATCCAATCTGCAAACCTCCAAATACCAGCTAAGGTAAGAAGAAAGGAAAAAGTTAGGTGTTTGCCTGACAGAAGGAGCAATCCTCTGGAAATATTAACAAACTAAACTGTGTATCAGTGAAAATACTGCACTTCACTGCAGGCCAGCTCATCCTCAGGTGAATCACTTGCCTTCTGTTTGCTTTCTTTTCTCTGACTTTGGTGACAAGTGATTCTGATTTTTGTTTGTTTAGTTTATTTTTTTGTTTTTTAAGTTTTTAAAGTTTTCAAAGTCATTTTAGTATCTGACAAAACAATGTTATTTAGAAAACAACATTACAATTAATTTTTTTTTCTTCAAGGAGTTTTCTTTGCAGTTAGATGCATCTTCAAGTCTCCATATTTAAGTTATTTCAAATTTTAATCACTCATCTGCATTTACATGTAAGCCTGTTACCTGTATGATTCCAACTAGAAGAGTGAGGGTGCTTGCAATCAGTACTCTTGCCGCATCTCTGGTTCCGGTATCTAACGAGGTCATGTTTGATGCACTTCCGTTACCACTGGGCACAAGAAAGTGGTCATCCGGAGCCATGCTCAGAACAACAGATCCCACCATTAAACTGACCACAGGGAAAGGGCCTGGGGAGAAAGGCTTTGTCAACTAACCAATAATCAATCAGAGACATTTAGACTCAACATGTCTATGTACGATTGGGAAGGTGTGTGACAGTTGGCCGTAACTGAGAATTACTGTCTGAAGAAGCTGAAAAGTAGACATCTCAGACATTCCTGACTCAGGATAAGAATGCGATGTAGGTAGGCAGCAGTAAAGCAGTGTTGAGCACACTTCATGAGTACATAGGAAGGGTGCCAGCCCCTCCTTGTATGAGATCCTCATGGCACAGGGTGTGCCTCAAAACCCAAACCTAGTAACCAGGAAAATTTAAACCTAGCGAATGCCAGAGGCAAGTCCACTTGCCTCTTACTGACTGATTTAGCCTCTTACTGACTGATTCTTCTAAGTTGATTCAGTCAATAAGCTCCTCCAGGCACACTTCTGCAGAGGTTCAGAGGTCAAAAAGCTCCTCTCAGCCGCCTCTGCAGAGGTTAGAGC
This sequence comes from Phodopus roborovskii, assembly GCF_943737965.1. Lineage (NCBI taxonomy): Eukaryota > Metazoa > Chordata > Mammalia > Rodentia > Cricetidae > Phodopus > Phodopus roborovskii. The sequence continues at coordinate 14,660,342 of NW_026125391.1, forward strand.
CTGTGAAAGACACACAGGCCAAGATAAGCTCACAGCATGGGGTTGAGGATGGGACTACATTTGTCTCAAGAGGTTCATCCAGACAACATACCTCACCAGCACATGGATGTGGCTGCAAAGTTACCTTCATTGCTGATGTCAAAGTCACATAAAATCAAAACATTTATTTGCTGGAATATTCCAGAAAAAAAACAAAAACAAAACAAACAAACAAACAAAAAACCTACCTTGAATGTTAGGAAGGAAAATAAAACTCATTGTGAGTCAGGCCAAGAAGGAATACAAAGCTTCTTCTAAATTGTCTTGGCAGGATTTTGCCAGCCTTCCAATATTACCTTACTGAAATGAGAATGTTCTTAATAAAATAATATGTATTTGGTGACTGTAATTCAGTAAATGCAAAGTTAACCTAATGATTAAGTGAGTTTAGATCCTGTAAATATTTTTTTTCTCTGTCATATGTTGAAGAAAACATTTTTTAAATAGTCAATTTTGTTGCATTTTAAATTTTTACGCTGTGATAAAACTCAAAAATAGAATTTAATTTTCAATCTTCCAATGGCATTTCTTTTAAGCACAGTCACATATAAAGCTAACACTGACATTTAATAAAGAAAGTAGGCAAGGCCCTGAATTTTGGTTCCTCTGGGACTAGTTGGCAAAGGTCTGGAAGCATTGTATATAAAACATAGCAGAAACACTTTACAAATAGACAAACACAGCTGTAAAATGTGCTTGTAATTACCAACTGAGATGTGTCTTGATGTTCCAAAGACAAAATACGTCAGGATAGGGAAAAAAGCAGAGTAGAGACCATATTCAACAGGGACTGCAGCTAGGAGAGCATAAGCCATCCCTAAAAACACAACCAACATAGTAAAAGTCATAAACAAAAATTACAGCATGTTTGTACCACACAAAGAAAAGCTTTTTAATAGACACACTCAGTTTATGGGTTCAAAACATCAGCCGGTCCTGAGTAGTTTTCTTGTTTTGCATGCAGACTTCAGCTATGCTAGGATGTGGAATATGACTTGAGTGGGATAATTCACCTGCTGCTCCAATGAACTGACTCAGTAATTCAGTAATTCAGGTTGGAAAATAATCAAATCAATTCCGGTATAATTCGGTTAATCCAGGCCCAAAGCCCAGAGCAATTTATGTGGATAGTTCTGTTTGAACTCATATTTCTCTGTGTTCTTAAGGATGCAGGCATCATTGCACTTTCCCTTTCCTTTCTAGAGAACAGAAGTTAGATAAAAACCAAGACAGCTCTACTCTGATGAGGGAGGCTGTGCCAGGCAGGCTCTGGGCTATGAATCTCAGGTCATGAGAAACCAGCATCTCAGTGGGCATGGGAATTGCAAAAGGACAATGATGTATTTTTTCCCTCTGTTAAATATTATTTCAGCAATCAGCTTTCCTTCACATAGTATACCTCCACAATTTACACTTTAGGCATGAAAATTCAGCCCTTTGACCCTTGAGTCATTAATAAAGGGCTGTTTGCAATGCTTTTTAAAACTTACTAACAACCTAAATGACCCAACACATTTGTACTTAAATTTATCCACTGAATGAATATCTCCTAATAAGAAAACAGTTAGTTATATTATACTTTAAACATGGTGCTTCTATGCTGTAGAGGGTTTTTTGTTTGTTTGGTTGGTTGGTTGGTTTTGTTTGTTTGTTTGTGTTTGTTTGTTTTTAGGAGGAGGTATGAAATTCAGTGGAGTAGAGATGATGTAACATAAAGAAATATGCTTCCCTAACACAGCAAAATGTTAACTAAAACTTTAAAACAGTTACGTTTTAGTTTATTTTGTGCATGTGTTGTAGAAGAGGTAGAGGAGTAGATAAGTGTGCCACAGCATGCGTGTGAAGAGGAGAGCAGAACATTTGAGAGCTGGTTCTCTCTACAGTGTGTGTCCTGGTGGCCAAACTCAGGTCCTCCTGTTATAGATGCATTCATCTTTTTTTTTTTTTTGAAAATTTTGTATGTGTTTAAGGATGTGTGGCAGTCATGTGTGATGTTTGCACACACGTGTCAGGACACTAGAAGCCGAGGGAGACATCAGGTGCTCTACTCTGCAGCTCTCACTGAACCTGGAGCTAGGCTGGGCTGTCAGCAACCTGCAGCCCTCTTCCCATCTCTGCCCCCTCCACAGTGCTGGTGTTAAAGCACACCCTGCTTTTTATCTGAGCTCTGGGGACTTGAACTCACATCCTTGTGCAGCAAGGGCTCTTAACTGATGAGCTATCTCCCAGACCCTGGGTGCACTTCTTTAAAACTCCAGTTACTGTTAGGATGTGCAGTAATCATCTGTGCCAGCACACACAGAGTCACCAGGAAACAACAGGAAAAGGGGCAGAGAGCATGAAGGCACAGCCTGCCTGTTTCCTATGGACAGGTCCCGAGTCCTCAAACTGAGTGTTCCCTGAACAAGGTGCTGTAGCTCCATTTTTTTTTTCTTCTCTTCCCTTCTGCCTACATGTTTCAATATGCCTGGGAAACGGGGGTGTTTTCAGTTTCATGCACTGTCTATTTAGGGTAACTTTTACTCATGTACAACATACTTACCTTTATTACAAAGGATCTTGGTACAACAGTTGTCAAATAATATGGTTTGTGAAGAAACCTAAACTATGTTGTCTCTCTGCTGGTGCATAGGCTGAAAAGGATGGTGGCATGTACGCTAAATTGAAACCATCTGAAAGGAAAGGCCTTCCGCCATGTGCAAATACAACAATTTAGATGCCTTAGCTGTAAAAACTGAGAATTCCTATTAAGTGTTAAGTAAATCAATGAATGTCCAAGATAAAAACCAGACAGGAAACTCCCTATTGTATGAGTAAAAAGATATCAATAAAAGGGCTTGAAGGTCTTTTGCGTAATAGGAATTTACTTTTTAATATTAGGAATCAAAAGATCCCACTACTCAGAGTGAATCCAGACTCCTCTCGCTTCCAAAGGCCCAGCTGGACAGCAAGTCACAGACTGTCACCACTGCAGCTGCAGGATAGCCTCTGAAGTCCCTGCCTGAGCCGTCTCTCATTAGCTGTAGCCTGGAGCCCTACACACTCTGGAATCCTTCCTGGGGCATCAATTTATCTTCATAAGACTTCTACTCTGAACCAACCATTCTGTCCACACCATTGTGTCCTCACTTCCATGCTGGGTCAGCTAAGCCAATGCAATTTCACAAATGTCCCCTTGTCTTCTCCCCACCTTCCTTTCGCAGGAAAACCTCTCAAACATTCATGTGCTCAAGCAAGTACACAGTCTAGACTGACGAATGCTAACCAGTGCTGAAAAAAATTTCCTGATCCCAAGCCCCAAAATGAGCTCTGCCTGGTGAGCCAGTTGCATTTCTTTGCAAGTGTGCCTTTCCACAGCCTGGCTGAGGTGCCACCAGTCCATAATGTGATTGTTGCTGCAGAATATAGTTTATATCTTGCAGGGCTCTCTAAGTCCTGTCTGATCCAGCTCAAAGTGACAAACCTATCCTCAGGGCTGGGTTTAGGGTGAAGCAATGAGATGCCTTGAGGACATCATTTAATCAGGCCCCTGAGAATGTCTGCTTGCTTCACCCAAACCCTAGCCTTGACCAGTCTTATCTCAGACCTCATCCTCGGTGACAAAATCACCAAACCAGAATTCTCCAGTTCCTCCCTGTTTGTCCTCAGGTCCTTTGCTCTTTAGGTGGTAGCCTTAGTTCTGTTATCTCATGGGTGGCTCCCAGTCATCCCCTGGGCTCTATCTAAATTGCTTTTCTTCCATTAGGCCTTCCTTATCCACAGCATCTAAACTAGACCTTCCTTTCCAGATAAATTCCTACCATGCTAAATTCCCATCTCTGTCACTGGACTTGATCTACAAGGTCTGTGCCTGTTAGTGATGGCTGAATTCCTGATGTACAGAATTAGCCATAAAAGTTTATTATGTGCATGAATGATAAGCAAGTGTGTATGTGAGCCAAATTAACCTTCCAGAAACTTACCTAGCAAAGATAAATTTACAGCATTATTTCTGGAAAACAAGCTACCTATAAAAGGTGCAAGTTGAGAACATAGGAGTCAGACTGTATCCAAGTCCCAGCCACTCTAAGGACGGGGCAAGAATTAATAGATTTCTCATTGTTAAAGGGACTATAGTAATATAATAGTACATTTCTTGCAGAATTTATGTAATAATGAGAGGAAATGTATCTGGTACATATTAAGCAAAAACCTATCTCTTTTCCCCCTGCTGGGGGTTAAACCTAAGGCCCCCATGTATGCCAGCCAAGCACTCTGCCACTGAATTCCATCCCCCTGTGGTAAAGTTGATCTTTTTGTTTGTTTGTTTGTTTGGTTGGTTGGTTGGTTGGTTTTTGGTTTTTGGTTTTTCGAGACAGGGTTTCTCTGTGGCTTTGGAGGCTGTCCTGGAACTAGCTCTTGTAGATCAGGCTGGTCTCGGCTTGTAGATCAGGCTAGGATTAAAGGTGTGCGCCACCACTGCCTGGCTTGGTAAAGTTGATCATTATAACACATTTGTCTATGACAACTGAGATCTGTGTGTGAGGCAGTAACTCAGAATCACTTAAGACCCATCTACCATCATCTTACCTTGCAGGGTTCCCACTAGTCCAGTGCTGACTCCAGAGATGATGTCACTGAGCAACCATTCCTTGACTCGGTATTTGGGGAACCAATCCAGAATGGGCAAGAGAGTCTTCAGTACACCAAAGGCTCTCTTTCTTGAACAACTGTTAGAAAGCAGGAAAATAGGATGTCTGATCCAGTTTTGACCATAACCAGTTGCAAATCACAGATTCATGAACCAAATTCTGCTGCTTTTTTTTTTAAAATAACTAGTCAGAAAAATAATGAGTTCCATGAGGAAAATACTGACACTGAAGTGCTTGCAATGTTTTTGCCAAGAATTGTATCTATCCTTTTAAAAGTACTGTTCTAGGAAACACAGGATTAAATGTCTCCTCCCCTCGTCCACCTTCTTAATCCTCTGAGAAAATATCCCTACACAAGAACTCATTTTCTGACCCAGCCAGAAAATGATCAGTGTGGAGTCTCTGTGTGAGATTAATTTTTAGGCTCTTAACACTGGCATCCCTTTCTGTAAAGAAACATAAACACAAGATTATTTTGGCAATACAAGCTTAGAGCCACTTTTTAACAAAACTTGTAGTGTGATGAATTTATACTTTGTACCATGTTACTTAGCAATTGTAAATTTAGCTACCTTTAGATAAAAAGAAAAATACTAATAAATAGGACTTCCACTTTTTAAAAGTATTTTTAAATAAATCTGTTAAATAATTGCAAAGTTTAATAGGTCATCCAAGTTTGATATTAAGGGATTATTTTAAGTGGATAATAAGACATAAAAAAATATGGTGGTCCTCCCTATCTGCCACATGGATTAGTGAATCCAACCTATTGTAGATAAAAATAAGAAAAATGTATTGAACATACGAAGACATTTCCCCCCTTATTTCCTAAACCTTATGGTGTGAGGACAGTGGTTAACAGTACAGTTACATGTTATTAGGCATTATAGTCTAAAGATAGTTAAAACTGCCAAAGGGTATATGGGTTATATGCAAACATTAAGTTTGTGTGTGTGTGTGTGTGTGTGTGTGTGTGTGTGTGTAAAACTTGGGAAGTTGGGGTTTTGCCATAGGGGTCCTGAAACCAATCCCCTATAGATAGAACAGTAACACACCGAAGATCCAATACATGGGATTTTTAAAAAATCCATGTAAAGCCTGGCAGTAGTGGCACACACCTTTAATTCTAGCTCTCAGGAGGCAGAGGTAGGCGGATCTCTGAGTTTGAAGCCAGCCTGGTCTACAGAATTAATTCCAGGGCAGCCAGGGCAACACAGAGAAGTCCTGTCTCAAAAATAAAAATAGAAATAAATAAATAAAATAAAATAAATAAAACACCCTTAAAGAATTAACAAAATATTATACTACAATAATGCTAGAGGAAGCAAGTGAAATTTCAGATGTTAATATACTTTCCACTTACTATGTATATACTTTAAAATGTAGTCGAGTGTCTGCTGAATTTTTAAGTGTATGGTGTTTGGTTCTGGGGCTCATTGGAGTTTAGGGACATGGTGGTTATCCCTGGGGGACCCACTGCCTTCTGAAGCACTTGAAACGCCTGTCTTTTAGCTTTTATCCCAGGTCTCTGAAAGCGATCCTGAGCTTGGTGTGGCCAGGCTTGTTCATCATCGGTTGCTATGAGCCCCTTTCCTACTGCTTTTCCCTAGCCTGGCCTTCACAAGAAGGAAGCCAGCAGTCACTGGACCCCAAGGAACACTTTAGGTTTCAGTTAAAAGGGAAAAAGAGAAAAAGTGAAAGTGGGGTGGTGTGGTGACTGGATGCCCCCTTCTCCAGTAAGAAGTTTCTCTAGACAAAGTTACAGTAATTCCACCTTGGTCCTGGAACTATGCAAGGAAAAGCGCGAGCGGGGCGGAGTACACCACACCCGGCTGGCCTGCTGCACGGTGAGAGCTTCTTCCCCGGAAGGGTCGCCTAGGCACCTGCCAGCTGCCCCTGTACCTGCAGCTCCGAGCCAGGCTGTCCCGCAGCGTCCTGCGCTCCTGCAGGCGCCGCTCACGCTGCTGCTGGAAGGCGAGCTCATTGTACACCGGCCGCGAAACCACGTAGCTGCAGCTGTACTCGGAGAGCTGCGGCGGATCCAAGCTGCTGCCCGGCGCTGCCATGGCCTGCGAACCCGAGGGACCACCGGCCGGGAAGGACACAACGAGGAAAGCGCCAAGCTAGCTTTCCGCAGCAGGCACCTGGGAGCAGCCTCTGGTGACACCTGTGGTAGTCGCGTTGGAGAGCCGGTCCGGTCCTGCAGTTCTTGGCGTTGACGACAAACCTCCCCTATGGCCACCTGAAGGACGGCAGCTGAGGATTTCAGTGTCTCCCTCACCAGATACCCGCGAATCCCCGCTGTCCGGGGAGTGAGTCTAACTTTGGGGAGGTGGACAGGGTGCCCTCCTTGGGCAGTCAGGGCGCTGTCCGCGTCCTGAAATCTCCCCCGGACCGGGCTAGTGAGACAGGGAAGGGGTCCTGTGCTCGCTGCACTCTACAGGATACGCAGCTCCACGCACATTCTGGGCTGAAGCCGTGCAGTCCTACTTGGGAACGAGTGCAACGACTTTCCCAGTCCGATCTCTAGTTTCCTTTTGTCTCGCCTTTTCTGTTGCCTGTCCTGCCTTGTCCTCCGGCGACTGACCTGCCCCATCCCTAGAGAGTTACAACAGGGAGGGGTGCAGCCTACTGCATCTTCTTCGATGAACTCACCTGTCTGGGTTCCCGTGCTCTCTGCTTGCCCGGAATGCCCTGGGGACAGTCTTCCTGCTGCCTTTATAGCGCTCACCAAAAGCAGTGGGACGTTTTATTTATGGAGCAACAGAGACACCTTGGTGGAACGGAAGAACACAGAGACAGCAATCTTTCCCCACGAATCTTAACCAGGAAAAAAGTCTACCTCTCCTGCCTTCTTCCCCTTCCCAAATCCAGAGAGCTGTGAGTCTTAATGGTTATCTCACAGGTGCCACCGGATCTTCACTCATACCACAGCTACTAGGTCTGTGAGGTGAGGGCACAGACCAGAGTTTCTGTGTTGGGAGACTCGGGTTCCTCGGTTATCAGAATCCACAGCCCGGTCTAAGCTCACTTACACCTAGTGGAGAAGTCAGTGGGTGTGGGGAGGAGGTTGTGGTCTACTCATTGATTTTAGACACAAATCCTTCTCACTCATGTATCAAATTAACAAACTCGGGTGTGTAGTTGGTCCCTTTCTCATCTGCCTCTTTAACTCTGTAATTTGTTCTCCTCCAGCTAGATAATCAGGAGGTGATCCAATGGAACAAGCAAGAATCAAGACAAGGAACAGTGAGGGATTCTGAACTATATTATTTTGTATTCTATTGGGAAACCAGCTGAAACTACTGTATGATTAAAATACGGGTAGAGGTGTTCGGAACCTCAGGTCATTCATTCCCTGATGGTGTTCTGAAGCAAATACAGAAGAAGCTCAAAAGTGTGGACCCTCTGGACACCAGTTTCAGTCACCGACTTGGGAAATACAGACCATAACAATTTACAAATTCCCGGAAACAAAATTTCTCTCAGGAGAACTCCAGTGTAAATCCCCTAGTCAATATGTTGCAAGCATATGTGGTTTCCCTCCCCCCCCCATGAGGGATGAGTGAGTCACCAGTTTTTCAACAGATTTTCAAAGGATTACTTGACCCAAAGAGGTCAAGAACCAGCCAGGCATGGTGGCACACACCTATAGTCTCAAGACACTTGGGAGGCAGATGGAAGAGTCACTTGAGTTCATGATTTTGAGACCAGGTTGTGAAACAGAGGAGGGTCAAGGGGGTGGGGAGAGGTTTAAAAATTATAAAAGATGGAAGATACCTTGTCCCACTTCCAGTCTACTCTCTGCTGCCTGTACACAGTCAAAATTGGATTATCCAGCTTCCTACCTGTTGCTATGCCTTTCTGCCATTATGGATTTTAACCCTCTGGAACCATAAGCCAAAAATAAATGGTTTCCTCTCTAAATTGCTTTTGGTCATAGAAACAAAGAAGTAGCTAACACACTGTAAGACTTTGGTTCAGTGATAATGATGCATGTGTGTGAAGATGTATTGATGAGATGTAGTATTTTGTATATTGTTGTAGAAAATTAACAATACTAAGAAAGAATCTTAGTCCGGGGAGTGACCGGACAGCTCAGTGAGCAAAGGAGCTTGCTACCAAGACTGCCTACCAACCTGAGTTCAATTCTCAGAAGAGTTAAACTTTGAGTTATTTTTTGACTTCCACAGCATTCTTTGCTACTTGCACACTCACAAAAATAAGTAAATAATAAAATGAAATAAAACTGTGTAATATATGTCCTGTATGTATCTGAATGATGGCACTGCTTTCCCCCAGCCCCATTTAACGTCTTTCCTATAGCAAAAATAAGTATCTCTCAACAGAATAGCATTTGATAAGAACATAGAATTATTTTTCTCATAGCTAAAAGACTTTGGCTGTCTTTTAAATAGCTAAGTGTGCCAGCTAGATGGTTCACTGGGTAAAAAGCACTTGCTGCCAAGCTTGATGACCTGAGCTTGGTCCTTGGGGCCTACAAGAAAGAAAGAACCAACTCATAAGACTGTCATCTGATCTCCATATGCACCCATACAAAATAAACAATAAGTAAATTAAAAATAAATGAATAAATAAAACATAAAACCAGAAAAGAGTGGGCAGTAAACACAGCTGCTCTCTACCTTACTAGTCACATTTCTGATTACTCACATTGCCTTTATAAATCAAGTCTCGCCTGTTTCACATAGAAGTGGGTGGGTCTTATTTACCAGAATTTAATCACATCCAGGTTTTGTTCCAGAGAAGTGAGTGTGTCACTTCAATTAGACATCACAGGGCAATATTGCTACCTTATGATACTTATGTCTCAGTTGTTGCTGATTCAAAGGCCAGGCGAGGAGGCACACAGCTGTCATCCCAGCACTCAGGAGGAAGAGGCAAGAACAGAACCAGAATTCCAAGGTAAATATGATCTACGTGCAAGTTACAGGCCTGGGCTGGAGAGATGGCTCAGAGGTTAAGAAGTTGCTCTTCTAGAGGACCTGGGTTCAATTTCCAGCACCCACATGGCAGATTACAACTGTCTGTAACCCTAATTCCAGGGGATCCAGCACCCTCTCACAGACATACATTCAGGCAAACTATTAATGCACATAAAACAAAATAAAGAAGTTCCAGGCCAACTGGGGCTACATGATGAGATTCTGAATCCTGTCTCAAAAACAAACAGACAACAACAATCCTAAAAAGCAAACAGCAAAAAAAAAAAAAAAAAAAAAAAAAAAAAGAAAGAAAGAAAGAAAGAAAGAAAGAAAAGGAAAGAAGAAAAATGAAAAAAGAAAAGAAAAAAAGCATTGTTACTCAGGCTTTTGGAGTGTAAGAACCCTACTATTAGATTTCTATATCATTTACTCAAGAGTTTATTAAGAATCCATCCCCCTCCCCCACACACACACACGGAGAACCTAGGCCTGTTATTACCCACCACCTGAGATCTTGAAGCTTCCAGCATATTTAAACTTTTGCAGTTGTAGATAGCAGCAATGACATGGAAATGGAGAGCTACCATATCTTGATATTCTCACAGAGTAAATGCAAGAAACTGGTGACGTTTTGTCATTGTGCAGTGGTTTGGATGGGAAGTCACCAGAATGCCACCAGAAAGTTCAGCGATTCCTATTCCACTTTCCCATGGCTCTCCCCTCTTGGAGTTCTTCCCTGCAGTCCTCTTGCTTATGAGGCTGGGTGTCCTTGGGACTCTGAAGAGCAGCACATGGTCTGGCAGGAGTCTCCCTGAGCAGACTCTACTTGACAGCAGAACCCAGGCATCCACAAGAGAAGGTGACCACTGCATGAAGAGGAAGAGCTAGAGTTGGATTTAGACGACAAAACAGAATATGAGCTGAGTAGGATGGAAATCACCAAGGAGCTCTGCGTGTACTTTGCTGAGACAGAGAGACAGAGGAGTGACAGCAGCAGCTGGATGCTGATAGCCTGAATGACTATGTGAATGTTGACCATAGCCTGTCCTACCAGCCCCCATCTGAGAAGCCAGGGAGTGATACGAGATATTTGAATAGGGACATTGCTCCCAAGATCCTGGCGGTGGAGGCTGCTGCACAGCTGAGGTTTGACAAGTACTGTGACAGAAACAACCTAAGTAAGTACTGACCTGTCATTCCCCTGAAGTTCTGAGTCCTGGGTACAGGGACCCTAGGAACCCTCCTGAATGCTTCTCCCTCTTAATTTTGGGTATGTTCTCTTCACCTCTCTTGGACATTTTTCAGTGAAAGAGACCTGTCCAGCAGCATGATGGATAAAATGTATCAGCCACTTAGAAATCTGTCATCAGGAGGCATGCTGTCATCACACAAGAAATGTTTCCTTGACATGAAGAGCATTGCTTCGGCTCTTGCTTTCCTGGTTCACTGAAATGATTGCCTGGAAATACTGCCTAGTTGAGTTTTCAGTTTCCTTCTTTAAACTTTCCTCAATGTCACAAAAGCTTTAAGGCACATGCCATTCATTCATATTTTTTTTTTTTTTTTTGAGATCAGTTCTCATAGATCCCAAGGTAGCCTCGAACTCTTAAATCTTCCTGCTTCTACCTTCGAAATGCTAGCTTACAGGTGTTGCACCCAGCACTGGGCTCTGTCATGTATCCTCTCTGACAATAACCCTTCAGATCCATCTGAAAGTGATGCAAGTGTACAGTAAGGCACATATCAATTGGCAGCATTTTCTGTGTTAGTGATTCATAAAGTAATTGTTCTAGAATTAATGGCGTCTTAGAATTAATGACATATGATGATGTTTATGTACATTTATAATAATATCTATCCTTTAAGTGGCTTGCTATGAAAACTTAATTTGAGGGACTAAAGTGATGGCTCCGTGGTTAAAAGCATTTGCTGCTCTTGGAGAAGAGCTTGTTCAGTTCCTCGCACCTATGTGGTGGCTCATAACCAGCTGTCACTCCAGTTCCAGAGGATACAACACCCTCTTCTGACTTCTGTGGGTATGGCACAAGTGTGGTGTACAGACGTGCATGTGGTGATGTGTTGTTTATGATCTAACAAATAAAGCTTGCCTGACAATCAGAGTGCAAAACTAGCCATCCTAGTTAGCCATAGAGGCCAGGCAGTGGTGGCACACACCTTTAATCCCAGGACTCTGTGATTCAAGACCACCCTGGGTACACAAAACTGATCCAGTCTAAATGAGAGAGCTCACACAAAGGTGATCCCAGCACTTCGAGTGACACACCTTTAATCCCGGCACCAAGGAGGTGGAGACAGAAAGGGATATGGCTGGGGGAAAAGAGGAATATGATAAGGTGGGAGGAGACAAGAGACAGATGCAGTCTGAGGAGCAGTGCAGTCTGAGGTTTGATGGACACAGGTGCAGTCTGGAGATGTAGTCTGAGGACAGGATTACCCCTTTGGTCTGGGCATTAGTAGAGGTGAGGACTCTCTAATGACTGGTCACTTTTCTTCTCTGATCTTCAGCTTTAACCCCAATATCTGACTCCAAGTTTGGATTGTTAATAACAATTTTAATTAGGCTGGAGAGATGGCTCAGCCGTTAAAGGCTAGTCTCACAAACAAAAATATAAGAACAATTAGAATTGTTCTTATACAATTCTACATACATACATACATACATACATACATACATACATACATACAGCAAAACACACATACACACAAAATAAGATAAATCTTAATAAAAATGATTCTAGTTCTTGGTAACTTAAGAGCAATCAATCTGGCTACATTTTTCTTGTCTAAAGAGAAACACTGTTGTATGCATTATTTTATTTTATGCTTGAAATGTAAATCATTATATAATTAACCAGAAGAATTAAACAAGAATAAAAATACTAATAATTTCATACACACCTGCCCAAGACAAGGTTTCTGCCTGTATCACTGACTGTCCTGGAACTCACTTTGTAGACCAGGATGGCCTAGAAATCAGAAATCTTCCTGCTTCTGCTTTCTGAGTGCTGGGATTAAAGGCATGCACCACCATGCCTGCTAAGAGTCCTGTTTTTAAAAGAAACCTTGATTCTGATTCTTGTAACAGTCCGTGTTTGAAGTGCATCATAGCTTATTTATTATTTTAATGTGGACATCAGTTGAATCATTTCTCCTGAGAGACTACACTTGGAAACCATGGGGATTCATATACTGGAAACACTGCTGCCATTTCATGCTGGCACTGATGATCCACAGACACGCTGAAGAAACGACGACCAGGAAGTTCAACTGTAAATCTAAATTTTTCCTTTTATAATTCATGTTAAATTTCCTGATAGATGTTAAATTCTGCCATTTTTATACAAAAAAACTTAAACTTCCAATGTTTCTGATCACCTTCTCCAAGTAACCTCCTGGGTTTATTTTGTAGCCAGACAGTTTCGGACTTGTTTTAATCTGTTATTACTTTTTATTTATTTATTTATTTCCTGCTCACATGCTATGTTCCTTAAGGACATGTCTCTTGTGATATTAGAAATGGAGACATGGTTAAGCTGGGAAGACAGCTCAGTTTGTAAAGTGCCTCTGAAGTGTAAAGAGGATCACTTGGGCTCATTGGTCAGCCATCCTAACCCACTTCGTGCATTCCAGGCCAGTGAGAGATCTTGACTCAAAAATGAAATAGTAGTACCTGACACTATCAAAAGATGTTCCCTCACCTACACACACACACACACACACACACACACACACACACAAGGAGAAGGAGAGACAGACACAGACAGACACAGGAAAAGACACAGAGAGAAAGACAGATTTTCTTTTTTTTTAAATTCCTGGTAAATTTTATATGGTACCCCACCAACTTAAAACATTTTTAATGTCAATAACAACCATAACTCACTACATTTCTCAGGCTATACATTTGGTAAGTTTTTGAGTTAATTTATATCTGTCTCTTGCTATCATGAAACAATAACATAGTTTCTCTAAGCAACAATTTGAAAATTCTTCCAAGTTTATTTTAATTGCACTTAACTTTCATAATTATCTCTGCCAATCTTATCCCATAAATCCTATAAAATGTTTTGGAGGGAAACAAGGGAAAGTTGCTTAAATACTTCATTGTGCTGATTGAATATTGAAGTATGCTGCTCATTAACTTACTCTATCCATTCGTCCAAGCACTCAGGAAGTATTTATTGAGTCCCCTCCCACTTGTATGAGACACATTTTTAAGTATTTGATACATACACAGCAATGAACAAGTCTGACAAGCCCTCAGAGGATTTGTATTCTAATAGGGCAGTGGCTGTCAGTCATCAAAAAAACAAAAATACTATTAAGAAATGCTTGAAGGGGTAGGACCCAGTGGTTTGTCTTCAGAAGATCATTGGAGGTATATCCTTAAGGGGAATTACACCTGTTGTTCTTTAGTTACAGTTATAAGAATGAAAGGCTGGAGAAGGGGGGGGGTTGTGAGTGGTCCCAGGGAAGTGGGGTCCCAAAGTAAAGGACCACGTGGGAGAGCATAGCAGGTTCCATAGCAGGTGAGGGTGACCGAGGCAGGAGGGAATAACACGGAAGCAAATAGAGCTTAAATGAGGAGTTTATTTAGAAAGGGGAATGAGGGAGAAGGGAAGAGACATAGAGGCACCAGGAACAGAAGAGGAGAAGGGGGAGAGAAGAACGGGGGGGGGGGGAAGCTGGTGGCCAACGAAAGCAGGAGAGAGAGATCAAAAGAGAGCGAAAGTGGGCAGGGGTCTGTCTTTTAAAGGGTCCTTTACACCTCCCTGCAGACGAGTACTCATGGACCCCTGGGCTGGCCAGAGTACTGCCTGAGTACGTTCTGCCAGGTGACAGGGTCAGGCCAGTGTAATGCCTGAATCCTTACACACATGATACACAAACATACATGCAGGAAATCATTCAAATAAATATTACACTTTATTCAATTATTTCTAATTATCACACAGGTGATTAATAGATTTAATTTGAAGGTAGAATAGCATCTTACAGCAATTAGGTCTTCTCCATGGTTAAGTAGGGTAAGTCATATGGCACATTGTCCTGTATAGTTTGACTTGAATGTTGACTTGGAAATTAAGACACTAGTAAGCATAAATATTGCATTGAGGTAGGTGTTGTTATTCTTATTTTACATTTGAGGAAACATGTAGACATGCTAAGTAATAATTTGTAGTTTGGTCAAGCTGGAATATGAAGTCAAGCAGTTTGACTCTGCAGCCAACTCAACCACTACAAAATTATCCAGGGTATCACAGCATCAGCTCACCTCATCATTATCTCATAGAAGTTCCAGTACTATCTCACCACTTCATCTGAGAATAATGGTCCCTTGCCTACTGTGGAATACTATTTTAAGATGTGTTAAATCTATTTATGCTGTGGAGCATTTGTTTAATGATGCAAAGACGTGTTGCATTCTTTTGTGTTGCATTTGTTTAACTCTGCGAAGCTGTGTCCCTTTGCCTGCCTGAAATACCCTATTGGTCTAAAAAGCTGGGTGGCCAATAGCAAGGCAGGAGAAAACATAGGTGGGCCTGGCCGGCAGGTAGAATAAATATGAAAAATATGAGGAGAAGAGATGAAGGAGTGAGAAAAGAAAGGGTCAGCCACACAGCCACACAGCCAGACATGGAATAAGAAGGAAAGAAAAGATATACAGAAATAGAGAAAGGTAAAAGCCCAGAGGCAAATGATAGATGGGATAACTTAAGAAAAGCCGAGGAAGAAACAAGCCAAGGTAAGGCCAGACATTTGTAAGAAAAAATAACCCTCCTTTATTTGGGAGCTGGGTGGTGGGCCCCCAAAGAGCAAAGAACCAAAGAGTAAAAAACAACCAACTACATTTTTGGCATCCCAATGTGGGGCTAGAGTTAAAAAATATATATATACTACTCACCTACTTCCTACTTTCGTTTTCCCACTTGCTTTTTTTTTTATACAAAGTTTATAAGTATATTAGACATAGAAATGGGATACTCAATAAGTTAGCCAGCATATATAGGCAGAAAGAAACTCAAACTGTATTGAGATGGAGATAAAAAAAAAAGTCAGGAATGTGTATAGTATACTAATGTTTGTATAGATGGAGGGAATATATACCTATATATTATGTAAAAGAATTTTTAAAAGATGGCATATTCAGATGCATACGAAAGTGTAGGCAAGGTCAAGGAATATCAAGACAGGGCAAACTCTTTAGGAGTAGGTGAAGGGAGCTGTCTGTCCCTAACTGCTAGAGAAGAGAGGTTTGCAGTCCCAAACTGAAAGGGCAGGAGAGAGGGAGGGAGTTGTCATCAGGCCCCAGAAGACTGCAGAGCTCTCATTTTCTGAAGAGAATCAGAGCTACTAATAGTTTCACATTCAACAAGGAAGGACAAAATTCCCTCCCTCCCTCTTTTTCATCTCCTGTTGTGGGTTCCTCTACCCCCTTCCCTGTACTGCCCTTGTCCTCCTGGAAGGGGCCTATTGACATTGCCTGTAAGATTGGCTAAGTAGAGAAACTGGACAGAAGTTAAGAAGGAGTCAATGGGAATATCCAGACACAGAAGCAAAGCACAGAGTACTTTTTTTCTCTGAAATATTCACATGAAACTAATTTTGGATGGACATGAGACTTTTTAAAAATACAAATTATTTATTTTGGAGCAGTGTTAGATTCATAGAACAATCAAGAAAATTGCACTCAGGAGGCAGAGACAGGCTGATATCTGTAAGTTTGAGGCCAGCCTGGGGTTTGTTTGTTTATTGTTTGTTTGTTTGTTTTTTAAAGGCCATGCAGCCCTTTTATTATATATTTACACTGACATTCTAAATCTGTATGATACATTTGCTCCAACTCAAGAACAGCATGTATGTATACATGTTTGTTTAGACTTCTTAGCTCTTACCTAACATAATGTGCCTGCTCAGCAAACCTGCTCAAGATACCATTCCATTTAGTCAGCACCATTTCTAGGCTCCTCTGGACTGCGAGTTTCTCAGATGTCCTCATTTTCAGTGACATTAATAGATCTGAGAACTCACCTAGTATCTATAGGCTGTTATTCTGTTGGGATCTGTGTGACACTTCATATGGTTAAACTGGGGTTCTGTTTCCCTGGATGGAAAAGCACAGAGGTAAGGTGCCATTTCATCACACGGTGCAGGGTTACAGTCAACAGGCTTATTGCTGTTGAAACCGCCCTGCAGGTCTTGGTTTTGGCAAGGTTTCCCAGGTTTCTCCACTATGAAGCAGCTTCCCCCTCCCTACCTGCTTTCTGTTCTGCCATTACTGGAAAAAAGTGATGGACACAGCCCGTACGTGCTTAAGGAGCAGGGAGTTAAACTGCACATCCTTGAGGGCAGAATGCCTATATGAAATTTTTGAAGTTATTCTCCGGGGGAAGATTGGTTTCTTCTTTCTCATTTCTTGATGTATTCAATCATTTATATCACTAAGGAATCGTGTGCATATTTGTTTTATACTTTAAATGATGACTTAGTACAATTAAAAAACAAAACCAAACTCATATTGTTCCAGTTGACTCCTTTGAGCACTGTAGAGCCCATGGCAGCTTGGCTGCCATGACAGGCTCCATAGACACCAACCAGAAAGTAGGCCTGCATTTCAGTTTCCATTAAGGCAACACCTGACTCCAGGAAAGACCACACACTGAGACCACCCAGGCACCACACAGGAATGGATCAGTCATCATCCAAGGGGAAAATTCCAACCCTTGTAGATAGGATCACCAGATGTCCCTTAGCCCAGCTCACACCCATCCTCTATCACTAAGACACCCCTAGACAAATGTCAGCCAGTCAGGGAACCCAAACATTAGAAATCCTCTCACCCCAACCTCTGCTATGATAAAATCCCCACCCCAACTGAGCTCCACACTCTCCAATCTCAGACACATGGAGGGTCCAAGCTCCAGCTTGAAATAAAGGCTCTTTGCTTTTACATATGGAATTCAATCTTCATGATGGTCTTTTGGGGCTCTCCGCAACCTGGGCATACCATTTGGGGGCTCGTCCAGGATCCTCCAAGCCCACTGGGACTACCATCCTCAGAGCCTTCAGCCTCAGCCGGCTGGGAAGCTTTCTGTATTTCATTTCATGTCTTTCTATTTTGGATATCCTCTGTAAATGGGCCTAGAATCTGTAAGAGCCTGTAGATGGTCTAAGCCGAAGCACAGGAGGACCACAGGCAGGGTACTTGTGAAGATGTTCCAGGGCTCTTCTGTATGGGATTGGGTCTTTCTGGTTCCTGTAGAAAGATGGAATGGGTCGCTCTTGCATTCCATCATGAAGTTGGCACCTTCGGTTCAGTTTTACCTCCAGGCACCATGAAGACTCTATTGTTTTCTGTAGTGTTTTTTTTTTTTTGTTTTTGTTTTTGTCTTTTATTTATCCTCTTTCTGATCTATGAGGCTGGTATAATGGGACAGACTCAAAGCATGAATCCTTTGACTTTGATATTGGATCATGTTCAGGACTTTAGAGATAGAGCCATAAGCATAGCATTTAGGTATATTTTCCTAGAATGGAGAAGGCAAACAACCTCTACCTGCCTTGAGCATTTCTTAAAAAGAGGTGGTCTCCCTCTGTTGATTTTAAGCCTGTAGCATGCAGGCAACAAGGGCAGCCATGCCATGCAGGCATGGAATTGCAAGGCAGCACTTTTGGATGGGGCAACTGAGCTATGCAGTCTTGTTGTGACAGTGTAGCAGGGCTGTGGGCCATAGCTTGCAAAGACAGAGTGTGCTCCAACAGAATTTCAAATGATAAACAGAGAATCTGGGGTAAATTGCTATGGCTGGAGAAGTTAACAATATTTTGCCCCTGTGCTGCGTGCTGCCCTCTCCCGTGCTAGTGGATGAGGTTCCCACAGCCCACCCTGGGGCCTGCCTGCCTTGACTTCTGGTTAAACCTTGCAGAAGTTTGGCAGAAGGCAGGGAGTCACTGCCTATTGTTGCTAAGTGGCCATGTTGTGACTCTGTAGCCAGGGCTGCAATGGAGCAGCCTGTTAAGGCTGGACACTTCCCTCCACCAGGGTTGCTGTGGCCATTCAGATCCAACGGGTTACAAATATCTGGCATCCTTTAGAGTGGTTGGTTACAAATTATCATTGGTTAGGTTAAGAAAAACAAAAACAACTACTGTTAGTCTCAAATGCTTCACTGTGATACAGGTTTTTATGTGTTAATGCAAATGTAAAGTTATTTTTGTTATGATATATGCATGTTCCTGTTCTTGTTTAAAATACAATATATTCTAGACTACTAAAAACAAATAAACAAAATACCTTGATAAAAGTTTTTATGTTGTCTGGAAAGTGAGAGAGAAGGCAGGAGACTGAAATAATAAGGAGAGAGAAACTGAAAGAGGAATTTGTCTGAAGTAAAAATGTCTGAGGAATCAGAGGAATGGACTGAAGGTATATAGAAAGTTGTAGAAGATCAGAGGGGATGTGAACTGTGTTTGCTGTGGTTTCTCATACCTTCAAACACCGAGTTTGAAAAGGAATCATAAAAGAAGTTGGAATTTGACCATATGAGGTTAATTCTGGTTGGAAAGTCTTGTTGACAAATTTTGTCTATTTCTCAAGAAAGTTGTGTATGCTTGTTTTGTTGGAGAGTTTTATCTGTGTTTTCTGGTGTGGTCATAAGTTTTGTTGTAAGCTTGGAGCTGACACAGAAATGGTTTGGATATTGTTGCTGTCTCTGCAGCAGACAGTAGCCAGTCACCACCCACTGCTGCTTTCTTCTGGGATGGCTCAGAATTTATCTCTGAGTTCTGGTCACAGGACTTGGGTTAGCAGGACTTCAGATTTTTTGTTTTGTTTTGTTTTTGTTTTCTTAATGTAGATAACATTGAAACTGCCTCATGTTGTTCTGTATTGAAAAGCTGGCTCTAGAGTTGGATTATGGCCCTCCCTTCACTGGACCCAGGCATGCTCCTTATTTCAAAGTTTCCTCTATGTCACTCCGTCAGTCTGAGCCCCTGACACAGTTACTGGGAAAGCAAAGCAGAACAGCCAAGCAAACAAACAAACAAAAAATCGGGCTTGGTTCATGTGAACATTCTCTACTTTAAAATTTGTAAGTTTATTTTATTGTATATGGTTAAAAATCTGTTAAAGTTAAAACTAGTAACACTGGGAATTGATAAGTCTATGCATGCGTATTTTTAAAAGAATCATATGAGATGATTCCAATTTGGATTGTCACCACTTTTAGTCAGTCACATGGCTGCTTACCATTTTGTTAGAGTCAGAACAGATAGATGCTATATGATGTTACCGCCATCTTGATTAAAGGTGACCACAGATCTCCAAGATAGTTTGGATTGGGATAGATTTTTTTATGTGATAATTCATGTCCTGTCCTAAAAAACGATTCATACATACATACATACACACATACATACATGATCTAAAGCTGCACCTCAATGCCTTTATACACAAAGATGTACCTTGTTTTGGCAGCTATACTTTGTAATTTAAGAGGCACCCATTTAAAGACATGGAGGAATCATAGGGAGCAGCTGAGGTTTGCAAATGCACCGCAGGACTAGAGACCTAAAGAGTCTGGTTGTAAGGATGGACCTTAACAGTTTAAAAATGCCAGTGCCAAGTGACAGTCACCAGGAGCCGCAGCCACAGTGAAATGGAGCAGGATGAGCTCTAGAAGGCAGGCTATGTTTATGCTCCCCAGAGTGGGTCAAG
Source organism: Phodopus roborovskii (assembly GCF_943737965.1). Taxonomy (NCBI): domain Eukaryota; kingdom Metazoa; phylum Chordata; class Mammalia; order Rodentia; family Cricetidae; genus Phodopus; species Phodopus roborovskii. Next base: position 14,680,696 of record NW_026125391.1, read on the forward strand.
GAGGTGACCCAAGCCTGTCAGAAAACACAAAAGTCTAAAACGATTATGAATGAATCCCAGATAATGAATTTTGGATTATTTGCACTGCTGGAGCTTGTTTTTGCCTTATACAGATTATGATTATGCTATGTTTTCTCCCTCTTGAAGTTAATAAAAGGATGCTATATTTTTGATATGGCAGAAAGACATTTGATAGATTTTAGTTTTTTTATATTTAAATTTATAAGGCTATGGGACATTTGTGTTTTTAAAATGTCTTATATTAGTACTATTTAGTCTTGAAATGAAAAGCTAAAAATTAGGGTCACAGCCATAAGCACCAAATGCTAACCAGAAACTCAGACGTTCATGTCTTGTAATGCAGCAAGACAATGTCTTAAGCTTGGAACAGCTTCTAAGCCCATGAGTCTCAATCCTTTGGGGGTTGAAAAACCTCTTTATGGGGGCAGCCTAGGACTACCTGCATGTCAGATGTTTGCATTGAGATTCATAGTAATGACAAAATTGCAGTTGTAAAATAACAACAGGAAAAATTTTGGAATAGGAGTCACAACAACATTGGAAACTATACTAAAAGGTCAAAGCATTGGTAAAATTAAGAAAGAGTAGCTTAGAATGTCTTTCCTTACTCAAGGTTTATTTGGGCTTAAAAAAGTATGTCTAGCCTCCTTGTATTTGCTAACTTTGTTAAACTTGGGCTATTTGGATAAAATGAGTCATATAAATGTTTCATGTTTTACTAAAAAGAACTTCAATTAAAAATCACTATTTTTAAAGATAAACCTGACAGGAATATAATGAAAAGTCCTAGTCTTATGAAAGCTGCTAACATATTGTAGGCTGTTAAGGAATACAAGTTAATAGTCATCTTATAAATGATCTAGTTTTTTTAATGTATTCACTCTAAGTACTGATATAATTAATTGCAGGGAGAAGCCTTACCTAGTCCTCTATATATATATTTTCAGAGTTAAGCTTAAAACAAGTGTTATGGCTTCTTCTGCTTCAGGAAAACACCAAATGGCGGATGACGGTGCAGCAGGAGGGCCCAGAGGAGGGGGGGGGGGCAGGATTAGGAAGCGCTTCCGCAGAGGCTTCAGCAGCAGCAGCAGTCTCAGGGGCTGTGGTCGAGGCTATTGGGCTCGTGGAGGTAAAGCCGAAGACAAGGAGTGGGTCCCTGTCACCAAGCGGGGCCGCCTGGTTAAGGACATGAAGATCAAGTCCCTGGAGGAGATCTACCTTTTCTCTCTGCCCATTAAGGAATCCGAAATTATTGACTTTTTCTTGGGGGCATCTCTTAAGGATGAGGTTCTAAAGATCATGCCAGTACAGAAACAGACAATGGCTGGCCAGCGGACCAGGTTCAAGGCTTTTGTCGCTATTGGGGACTACAACAGTCATGTTGGCCTTGGTGTTAAGTGCTCCAAGGAGGTAGCCACAGCTATCCGAGGGGCCATCATCTTGGCCAAGCTTTCCATTCTCCCTGTGAGGAGAGGCTACTGGGGGAACAAGATTGGCAAGCCCCACACTGTTCCATGCAAAGTGACAGGCCGCTGTGGCTCTGTGTTGGTGCATCTCATCCCTGCCCCCAGAGGCACTGGCATCGGTCTCTGCTCCGGTGCCCAAGAAGCTACTGATGATGGCCAGGATTGATGACTACTACACATCAACCAGGGGCTGCACTGCCACGCTGGGCAACTTTGCCAAGGCCACCTTTGATGCCATCTCTAAGACCTATAGCTACCTGACCCCTGACCTCTGGAAAGAGACTGTGTTCACCAAGTCTCCTTATCAGGAATTCACTGACCATCTTGTGAAAGCCCATACCAGAGTCTCTGTTCAGAGGACCCAGGCTCCAGCAGTGGCCACCACATAAGGGTTTTATACAAGAAAAATAGAGTGAATTAAGTCTGTTTAAAAAGAAAAAAACAAGTGTTATGTTGGAAGCTTCACCCCAGCCCCTGGCATCCATATACCCAAAGAGTCTGGGATGTTGTGGTGTAAATTTCCACACAAGCCCCTCCCCCACCTCCCTCCAAACCCTGCTGCATCTCAGAAAGCCTGCCAAATGATGACCCCTCCTCCCAGAGATGCTCCCACCGGATATTTAAACTGTCCCCCAGAGAACAGACTCTGGTTTTTCCAGTCTCCTCTCTTGGGGGGGGGGTGGCTGGAAGGCTGTATCCATTAAACATGGGCTTTTTCTAATTCAGTTTGATTTGGTCTGATTTGCTGCATCAGCAGTGGTATAAAAACTTTTCAACAAGTAACTAGAAACAAATTGTCTATTCAGATATACCTAGGCAGCCCTCAAATACTTCAGAGAGCTGCAGAATCTAAAATGTTGATTATTATATCAGACAGAGACTCCCAGATCCTGGCAATGTCCCAAGGTCTCCAAAGACGATTATGTGGCACCAAGATGTCTACACCTGGATTATGACAATGGTGACCACTGGACAAGATGTCCCAATGCAACAGCTTCCACCAGGTCAAGCAACAGGACACTTGGAGAATTGATCGCACCTGTTTTGCCTATACAAAATAAGGTCGGCCTTCCTCATGTCTCTCCTCCACAGAGAAAAAAAAGAAAGAAAAAGAAAAGAAAAAAGCTCTCACCTTATTGGGCCTGGTGAAGACTGATGCTGTTCTGATTCTTATGCCTCCAACACTATGGAGACCTGGGTATGGCTAACTGGGTATGGACTGATCTCTGTTATTTTTAATAGATTTGGAAGCTGCTTGGTCTGCACTCAGGTATAATTTATCCTTCTCTGATCTCTGATGGTATTGATGGCTAGGCCAGCTATAACTTTGTCAACTTGATAGCATCAGACAAACAGGTCCTTCCACAAGTCTATAGCCAGCTTGTGAGCTCATTTTATATATAAAAATCAAGCCTTAACATGGGTCATCTAAAAGATCTGAGGATGTGAAAGTCTATGCAAGTTCTTTTTTCTTATTTTACATATCAATCCCAGTTCCTCTCCCTCCCATGGCTCCCAATGCCCCCATCCCATCCCCCACCCCCTCCACAGGGAGGGCGATGCCTTCCAAGTCTATGCAAGTTTTGAGGGTCTATGAATGCTTTAAGATATATGAAGGCCTCAGGATATGTAAATTTATAAGCTCAAAGGTATGAGTCTATGCCTGCTGTTTTATTGATATGCATTACCTGCTTTTTCTACGATATGGATTTCAGTATAGATTAGTAATGCTAATTTAACTAAAACTTTTATGTCTTGTTTTGCATGTAAGCTTCAGAGAACCTAGGAAGTCATAAAACTTGGGATCACTGACACAGGACAAAAGGACTTCAGATAAGGATAGCCTAAGTTTTCCCCACCTGTCCTGGGACCCCTCTTTTTCCATTACTAGGACTATGGGCCTGAAAGTTTCCCATGTAACATTTCCTTCAAGTTGTCCCTAGTTTGAATTTGTCTCAACAGGTTTCCACTTGCTGGCAGACATGTCCAAGCATCAGTTACTGACTACAACCTGTTCCAAACAACTTTGAGAAATGGACTTGCTGAAAGCTGTATGAACCAGTCTAGCCAATGTGATTGCCCCCCTCCCCCCATCTCTACAGCTCAGTCAGATAACCACATGCTTCTAACAAATGCCTCATCGCCCAGCCTTTGACTAGCATTTCAGCCTTCTTGGACCCTGACAACAGTGTCCCAATGTCAGCTGGAAGTAGTTACAGAAATGAATACGTCATCCCATGCTCCCTGGATGAAATGCTGAGTCAAAAGGAAACTCCCTTACATAGGAGACAAAATGGCTAACTATAATGACCATTGACATACCAGGAAAATGGGCCCAAAGTTGTCAATTGAGGGATTTATTAACTAAAATAATTCAGCAATAAGATAAGACACTTGACCTTCTTTATCCAGAATCAAAGACATATCATATGGCCTTAAAAATTATTATTTCTATAATCTGGTTGTACTCAAAGATCAGAACTACAGGGCCTTAAGAATGGCAATAGATGCAAATGTCACTGCCCTAGAAAAACCTGTCAGCTAACGGCTCTTAGGTTCCATTACCACCCACTTGAGCCCCTAGGTAGACAGGACCTGTGATTGGGTCTTGTCATTGGCACTTGTGAAGGGAGAAATGTAGGGCCCAGGGCAGCTTGGCTACTCTGCTGCTGCTTGGCTACTTGGCTGCCATGACAGATCCTATAGACACCAGCCGGAAAGTAGGCCTGCATTTCAGTTTCCACTAAGGCAACACCTGACTCCAGGAAAGACCACACACTGAGACCACCCAGGTACCACACAGGAATGGATCAATCAGCATCCAAAGGGGGTATATCTAATGTTCCAAAGGAAATACCTAATGTTCCAACCATTGTAGATAGGATCACCAGATGTCCCTTAGCCCAGCACACACCCATCCTCTATCACCAAGACACCCCTAGACAAATGTCAGCCAGTCAGGGGACCCAAACATTAGAAATCCTCTCACCCCAACCTCTGCTATGATAAAATCCCCACCCCAACTGAGCTCGACACTCTCCAATCTCAGACACATGGAGGGTCCAAGCTCGAGCTTGAAATAAAGGCTCTTTGCTTTTTCATATGGGATTCAATCTTCATAGTGTTTTTTTGGGGTTCCCACATTCTGGGCATAACATGTACCTCATCAGTGCACGGAGTATTTTGTATGAGTTGAGGGGGAGGGCATATCCTTATGTTCTGGCACTACATGACATTTCAGACTTATCCTGCATATTTCTTGAACTGGTTCAGGAGTGAGCCCTTTCTCCATAAGGGGCTGCCTGCTGGATGTGCTCAGCACTACTTGGGTGTTGCTGCTTTAAGCCCTCTCAACTGATTAATCCAAGAATTGCATGTGTGTGTTAGCCCATATTTATATACTCATGGCTGTATTTTCTATACAGGACCATCAGTATCTTTTCTCAAATTTTATTACATATATATATTACATATATGTAAAAGGCATACTTGGCAATGATGATGATGCTTTGTATGCACATGCATGTGGAAGTCAGAGAGATTGGTTTTCTCCTTATCCCTTTATGTAGGTTCCAGGGATCAAACTCAGATTTACCCAGTGAGTACTTTTTTCCACTGAGCCATCTCAACACAACAACCTACTAAGCTAAATATAAACTCATACTAATGAAGAGCACCTTATTATTATACAGTATCTTATACTATTTATCTATACTCTCTCTGTATGTTATTCTATAATTGAGAAAAAGAATGACCATGATACTTGAAATGGCATACATACATGAAAAATATATATACATGTAGATAGCTAGATGCAATAATAATCATGTCCTATTGAAAAGGTTGGAGAGATGACTCTGCAGTCAAGGCCACTTTGTTTTTGTGGTTCTGTTTCTATGTTTACATTTTTATGCTCTGTAAGAACTCTACACTAACCCACTATTCCAACCCCCACCCTATCCCCTGTGCTTCCATTCCATTAACACTGTCTGGGTGCAGGCAAGGACCATGTAAGCCTCTGCTCAAAAGTATATGTATATATGTACACACACATGCACATGCACACGCACACGTGTGTGCATATGATTTAAATATATATATTTTAAGTTAAATATATATTTACACTAGCTTACAATAGGCTGCTATGTAACTTTTTTCATACATCTTGGTTTGGGCTAACTCTCCCTCACCCCTCTTCTTCTCCACCTCCCTACCCCGGTCTCCACTTAGACATTTTTGACTCTATTTTATAAAACATATGTTCTACTATCCCACTTGCTCTTAAGGACTCTCCCTAACCCCAACAGCCCACTCTATTTCCTGCCCTTCACAGACAATCCAAAGCAAACAAACAAATCTAAAACTTTGAAGCTTATATCCACACATGAGAGAGAACCTGCAGTATCCGTCTTTTGTGGCCTGGGTTACTTCACTCGGTGTTATGTTTTCCAGTTTCATCAATTTTCTTTTAGATTTTATAATTAATTTGTCTTTACACTAAATCCCATTGTGTGTATGTACCACATTATTATTGAGCATCATGTGATAGGCATTCCATTTCCTAGCTATTGTTAACAGAGTGCAATGAACATGGATTTGCAAGTATCTCATTAATAGGATAGCATGTTGGCTACTTTTTTGTCAACTTAACACAAGTTAGAGTCTTTTGGGAAGACAGAACCTCAATTGAGAAAAAACAATGCTTGCACCAGATTAATCCGTGGGGTAAGCCTGTATGGGCATTTTCTCGATTAATGAGTGATGGGGGAGGGGGCAGCTCACTCTGGGTGGTGCCAACCTTCTGCAGGTGGTCCTTAGTTGTAGAAGAAATCAAGCTGAGTACACCACTGGGAACAAGTGGGCAGGAGGGTTCCTGCCTCCAAGTTCCTGTCCTGACTTCCTTCCATCAACAATCTTGCCCAGTAATGAGCCCTGCAAGCAACATGTACCTGGAGGTGTAATAGCGGTATCACTATTGTTGGCACAACCAAGTATTTTCTGATTAAGTTTGATGTCTGTCCATGCCTGGTACTGCAAAGCTCGTCAAATGTCCATGACTGGAGAGGTCATATGCCCTGGGCGGGGAGGGAGAGGAGAGCCTACTACTACTGCTGTTTTGTAAAATGGATATGATAGCCAGGAGTGGTGCTATACACCTTTAATCCTAGCACTCAGGAGACAGAGGTAGGTGGTTCTTTGTGAGTTTGAGACCAGCTTGATCTACATATTGAGACTTTGTCTTTAACAAATGAGCATGGTGTCAAACCGCTTTCTAAATACTTACATTTATATTTATACATTATTGCTGCTGTCAATATTGGTCAGAAAAGTTTCTGTTAACAGTAGATGACAGTTAATGCAGAGATTCATGACTGATCAAAGCACCGGGAATAAAAGACTGTTGAGTGCTCAGTCCTAAACAGAGCATCACTTTCCACCCAAAGTTCAGGAAGCATTCTGAAAGAGGGGACAGAAAGAATGAAAGAACCAAAAATTGTCCAGGAGTGCTGTGAAAGGCTGTCCTCTGCATATAACATGGCTGTTGCACACATAAAACTCACAGCAGCAGTGGTGATCCACCCAACAGCCTGTGTAAGAAGAGGCCCATTAACATTCTAGTATGGATGGGGAGGGGCCTCACAAGTAGCTCTCTGATAGGCAGTTAATGGTTACTGAGGAAGGAGAAGTCATATTCCTCAGCGGTGTAGTCACTGGTAAATTGTCCTTGCTCAAATACTCATCTTTTACACACACACACACACACACAGAGAGAGAGAGAGAGAGAGAGAGAGAGAGAGAGAGAGAGGAGAGAGAGAGAGCAAGAGAGAGAGAGAGAAAGAGAGAGAGAGAGAGAGAGAGAGAGAGAGAGAGATGAAAGTAGGAAAGAGAGGGGGAAATCAGGGGAGACTTATTGAGAAGAACAGGGATTCAGTGGCGGGAGGAAAGAGATAAGATGATAGTGGGGATACATGTGTGCAATTGTGATGAATAAATAAAAGCCTTTTAACAGAAAAAAAAAAAAGTGTTCCAGAGTCAGACTGACTGAGTTTCAGTTGTGGCTCTGTTACTTCTGTATCTGTGACCTGGGAGAAGTTTAGCTTCCTTTGGCCTTAATTTCATCATCTTTAAAATAAGATTATGTGAGAATAGTGCTTATCTCATAATGCTGAAGTGAGAATTAAATGAAATGCTTGGCACATAGTAAGGGCTCGATAAATGTTAAGCTATTAAAGTTGTGTTCTAGAGCCCCATGGGCTGTGTAAATTAGGTGTTGGTGTATTTTGAGATGCATTCCAGAAAAAGGTACATGAGTGTATGTATATATGTTATTTGATATTGCAGGGAATAGCTACTTTTATCTGTCAAAAATTTCTTCCCAGCACGCTCTTTTGAGTCACTGATTTGGCTTTTAAGCAAGCTAAAGGTTGGTAATTGGGAGAACAGCCAAGAAAACTTACCCACAGCCTCTGAGTCACATGTTGAAATCTGGCAGCATAAACTTCAAGCTGCCTTCTGTTTCTAATCACTTTCCTTCCTAATTTAGTTTCTCCCACCCAAAGGGATTATAATTTATTTTCACTGCAGGAACTATGAGGATGAAAATGACTTTTAAGTCGATGAAGCCCACGTCCGCTGGACGTTGCCCTTGGTTCCAGCCCATGTTCTAACCATCACAGACTCTTCTTCTTCTTGGGCTGATCATAAAGCTGCTGGCAAAGTTTCAAACAAGCTTCTTTCCTCATAGATTCCTCTAAAATTCTAAAAAATTAAAGAAAAAAAAAACCCAAAAAACGTGGAACATCTAGTTTTTGAAAGAAACTTTTAGTTTGGTTTTAAAAGACACTTATTTCTTATTTAATTATGTTATGTGTCTGTGTGTGCAGGTGACTGAGGAGGCTAAAGGCACTGGATACCCTGAGAAGCTAAAGTTACAGGTGGTTGTGAGCTCCCTTGATAAAAGGACCAGAGTGAGCACAGGACACACCAAGACCAAGTCCTCCGCACATAGGAGGTTCATTTGCCCCAGAGGGACAAAGACAAGACAGGAGACAAGGAAGAGGGGAGAAAATGAACAAGGGAGAGGAGGAAGAGATATTTGTCCTGGAGGGACAAAGACGTGGCCCATAGACAAATGGCAGTTTGTAAAGGGAAAAAGGGGAAACACCAGGTTAGTATGAGTTGGTCTGTTTTGATTGGATATGTTAATTAGGGCAGCCAAAAGGGGGCTTTTGATTGCTGGACTTCAATACTTTGATAGCTGAACCTTATTGGTCAGTCTCAGGAAGAGGAAGTGGCCAAATAAGGCAACAGAACTAGGTGGCTAGTTTTAGGAAAAGTAATCAACAGAGGGAATGGGGGGGGGAGGGGAGTAGGGGATAGGACCTGCCAGACCCATGTTTGCCATGCTCAGGCCTGCTAAAGCCTTTCATCTGACACATGTACAGAAAATAGATCCCAGACCTGTGAGCACAGTGCATGCTCTACCCACTGAGCCCTCATCAAAGGATTCTTGAAAGGATCTTTTAGAGGTTACAGGCTGATGACCCATAGTGCCACAAAAACTCAGACAACTCTTGAGTAAGTTCTCCTCTGCCACCTTTAAAGATTCAAGGATATAACACAGGTCACAGACCCTATAAGCAAAGACCTCTACCCAATGAGCAATCTCTCGGGACCCCTTTTTCTTCCTTCTTCCCTTTATCTTTGTGTGTGTGTGTGTGTGTGTGTGTGTGTGTGTGTGGTCTACGTGTATGGCTGGTGGGATATGTGGAACAGTAGAGACTAAATCTGTGTGTGTATATATATATTAAAGTCTTTCATGTCATCCAAAAACAGAAACCACGGTAAGATTTGGACATCGAAGAGAGTGAGGTGAACATGATGGAAGATGCTCATGAGGTCCAAACTTTTCTGGAGATGAACACTGCATAGTCTGTGTCAATACAAGGAGAAGAGTGTCCTGATTGGCCAGCTCCCATGAGCCACTGGGGACCTTGGTAATCACTGCTTAAAGTTCCCACCAATATCAGACTAGAAGGCAACAGAGAAAGGACAGGATGTACGGAGGGAACAGGAATTGTGAGGTAATGTTTCATATCCAGTTTACTGGCCAGAAAGAATTGTTTTCACAGGGAGGTTGAGAAGAAAATAGGTGAACTCAGCAGGGGCCTTCAGCACTAGCTGAAGTCTCAGCAGTTACTAGACCAGAGAAGCCAATGTAGACCTGAATTACTTAGACCAGCATGTAAATTACATTTGCAAAGTACTAAAGCAACCAACAGGAGATAAGGACAAACAAACAACAACACAACTCACAAAAACAAAGCAAAACAAAAACCAAGGGTCCTGTTCAGGTCACTCAAATAGCAAAATTTGTGTTGAACTGGAATTCCTATGAGAAAAGTTATAAACAGCCAAGTTCAGTGAGTATGAGCCTTGGGAATCCTTTAAACCCAGTGGTTCTCAACCTTTCTAATGATGTTCCTCACATTATGGTGATTCCCCAACCATAAAATTATTTCATTGCTACCTTTCTAACTGTATTTTGCTATCGTTATGAATCATAATGTAAACATCTGATATGCAACCCCCAAAAGTGTCATGATCCACAGGTTGAGAACCACTGCTTTAACGCACAATGATTCACAGGACAGTTGAAGAAGACCATGTTTATCCCACCCCACCCCCTCCACCCCCGGAGGCATTTCTCTCTCCAGGGTGTGCTGTACACATCTCTTCTTCAAGAGAGCAGACTGGTGGGGGAATCTGCCTCCCAGGGCTCTTCCAGCAGTCAAGTGTGGTTAGTGCAGAAGCAGCAGCCACAGTACAGGCACTGAGCTTGTCAGACCCAATCAACCACCTCCGTAGGAGGTGCAGCAGGCCACAGCATGCTTGCTCTCTTCTGGCCAGAGTCCAGCCAACCAGTGCAGTCCCACACTTAACTGTTGCCCATGGAGACATGTAGCACCGCCTCGGAATGAGGAGACAGAAAGACTCTATGGGGAATGACTGTGGTTTACAACGAGCCAAGTAAAATAGCTCTGCTGCTGTAGCCGACTTTGCTCCTGTGAGAGAACAAATGACCTAAGCAACAGGGTCCCCTCCTTGTGCCCCCAGCCCCCAGCGTTCCCTTGGCTACTGAATCCAAGACCAGTTGGCCTTTGCTTGTAACAAATGGTAGGAGGCCTTCAATGATCCTGCACGCCTTCTGGAAAACAGATTTCATTACATAATGCTAACCAATGTTTTACAGATTTAGAAAAAAAAAAAAAAAAACAAAAAACATTCGAAATAGGTACAAGCACATCCAAAGCAGCGAGGGAGGGGAGTCAGAACACGAAGGGTGCAGGAGCCAGAACAGCTAGGAAACTCTTGGGGAAATTATGGTTTTATAAGGCACATATGATACCTGACAAGGTGACTGAAAATAAAATTTAAAAATCCTACAACAGCCTGTGTTTGTGAATGTAAAAATATGTTAGAAATACAAATTCAGAAGGTACTCAGTATGGGTAGGGAAACGGCACATTTACAAAACAAGGTTGTTGGTACCAGGGATGATTTATCTCTCTCTGAGGTATTAGATGAGGAGGCCATAAAGCAAGGTCATTCATGCCAGGGCGATTTGCCTCCCTATAAGGTATTGGTTAAGGAGGCACCCTGCCACAATACAAGTCATGGCCACTGCTGTTGGCAAAACCCTATTGTAGATGATACTACACACTGTGTAGGACAAGGTCTAGATGCTCCTTTTTGCTTAGACTCTATGAAGGTTGTCAAGGAATTACTGTCAATGGTCTCTCTTGACAATGGACCTTGTGTGTTAATCAGGTAAAATGTACCCACTTACACAATAGCAGTACAACTGCTATGGGCACAATCAACTATTTTCCAATTAGATTTAAGGCCTTCTCCGACGGTGAGAATGTGAATCTTGTACCATAAGCCAAAGCTTATGGATGGAGAAATCCAAGGCCCCACCAGGGAGCTGAGTGCTATTGTTTTCTTAAATGGATGTGATATGCCTGTCCAATTGCCTTCTAAACAGTTGTATTTATTCTCATAGATTACTGCTCCTGCCAACATTAATGGAAGGAAATTCCTTTTTACAGTGGGGATAGTTACTGTGGTGACTCACATTTAGTCAAACTATTGAGAGTAAGTGTTGATGTGGGTTGTAATATCGCTTGGCACAGCAGCCTGATGCTCAGAGATAATCACGTGTCAGTATCACCCTTACCAAAGAGAGAGGAACAGTAAAGTGAGGAAGAAATATAAGAGTTGAGGAAGGGGTGTCTGGAATGATCCTCTGGGAAGCCTGGCTATTATTGTTTTGAATTTTGAGAAAATGCCATTGCCTATAGGAGACACAAAATCCCATTCTTTCCTGAAAGGAGGGAGGACTCATAATGCCCCTTAGACCAGCGGACCTTCCCTCCGCAAAGATGTCTAACATTTCTGGGAGAAGGGTCAAAACATTTCCTAGTCACTTAAGTTGATCATACTCTGGAAAATGGCTCCTCCCCAGGTAGCTAGATGTGCTTGGGGTCACTTCTTTAGTCTGTTCTTTCTATCAGAGGTGACTAGAAAAATAATTGCATGAAAAAGTAACCTAACACTGTTGTGTGATGTTTTACTCTTTTTGTCTTTTTGAGGAGCCCACCACCCAGCTCCCAAATAAACCACAGACAGAGGATTACTCTTACTTATGAATGCCCGGCCTTAGCTTGGCTTGTTTCTTGCCAGCTTTTCTTAAAATATCCCATCTACCTTTGGTCTCAGGGCTTTTATCTTTCTCTATTCCTGTATACCTTTTCTTTCCTTCTTACTCCATGTCTGGTTGTGTAACTGGGTGACCGACCCCTAAAGTCCTTCTTCCTTTTTCATTCCTAGATCTTAGACTCTTCTCCCACATTTCTCCTCATGTTTTTCCTCTCTGCCATCCAGCCCCACCTATTTCTCTCTCCTGCTCACCTAAATTCCATGAATTAGGCCTAAGATCACAAATCATCTCCTGCAGTAAATCCCATAGCAATACATTCTTTGGACTGAACACTTTTCCTTGGACATCTTTTTGTATTTAGTATCTACTGCAGAACTTAACATCACTCATTACTTCTCTGTGTCAATTACCAATACAAATATGTTTCTTGGGCTGGAGAAATGGTTCAGTGATTAAAAGCGCCTACTACTCTTCCAGAGAACCTGAGTTCGGTTCCCAGCTTATTGCTACCTGCAACTCTAGTTCCCTGGACTCCAACAACCTTTTCTAGCCTTTGCACCCCACAATTAAATAAATATTAAATAGGAAGAAATATATTTTGTTTTGTTTTTTCTGTTTTTTGAGACAAGGTTTCTCTGTGTAGCTTTAGAGCTAGTCCTGGCACTTGCTCTGTAGACAAAGCTGGCTTTGAACTCACAGAAATCTAACTGCCTCTGCCTCCCAAGCACTGGGATTAAAGGTGTATACTGCCCGTCAAAATATTTTTCTTGAGGGTCAAAGATTATCTCTGTTAGCTAGGTCTGCAGAGTGAGTTCCAGGTCAGCCAAGGCCACACAAAGAAACACTGTCTCCAAAAACCAAAACTAAAACAAACAAAAATCATCATTATCATCTCTGTGACTTTTGACTCTATCGACTCTCACAATAATAATGAAATAAATCATGTCATATTGGTAATTAAACACAATGGCAAACTCTAGACTGTAGTAAAGTGTTCAATACAGCTAATCACTTCTTTCTTTTCTTTATTTTCATGTTTCTTCCATGGTATCTCACTGAGCAATGGGAGGTGATACAGAACAGGAATTCAGAGAATAGTATCTGGTTTTGATTTCCTGTTCAACCACTCCCTAAGGAATGCAGAAAACATACCTTCTCCATGACTAATGTTCTTTGCCTGAAGATTGGAGCTGGCATTAGACCTTACTACATAGTAAGTAAGAGTAGGTAAGCAATTAGAATGTGGTACATGGTGAGTATTCCAGGAATGTCTCAATGCTCATTGTACAGTAGATGCTTAATATATATGTCATATACACATGCATATTTATGAAAAAACAGCATAGCTTTGGTCATTGTTTTCTATTGTCTGTCAAGTTATCTTTCACTTGGATCTTGCGAATGACTCACTAGAACAGTCTATTCAAGTTGTAACACAAAAAAATTAAAGGAAAAGCCAGAAGAAATTGTTAAGTTGTTTATAATCAGAGGAAAGGTGTCTAATGTAAGAGACTCATACTGGTATATATCTTACTCAAACATTAGAGTTCCAAAAAGTCAAAGTTTCATGTTAATGTAATTGCTTTAGGAACAAACAGAAATCCTAATACAGGCTGGAAATCAATATATGGAAGTGTAAATAAGGCTTTGTTTCTTCTAAAGAGTTCATTCCATAAATATCTCATTATTCTGTGCAGTGTTTCAAGAAAAGTATAAAATACCTAGTTCAGAAATGTTCCATTATTTGTTTGTTTATTTTAAGACAGGGTTTCTCTGTGTAGCTTTGGTACCTCTCCTGACACTCGCTCTGTAGACCAGGCTGGCCTCCAACTCACAGAGCTCCACCAGCCTCTGCCTCCTGAGTGCTGGGATTAAAGGCGTGTGCCACCATTGCCCAGCAATGTTCAGTCTCATAATTTACAGAATGAACTATCTCTACAAGAAATCAGATCACAGCCCGTAACTCCTTTTCTCAGTCCTTCTTCCCAAAGACACCCATTTCCAAATCCTTCAGCTGATTGTGCATCTCTAAATTATGCACTTCTATTTTACGTGTGAACTGAGACAGCTCTTCCCCTTTGTTTTCACTGCTGCTAAACCTCTGGGTCCTTATCTCTTCTCCATAGAGAAACATAATTTTGCCTAGAACAGTAATATCACACCACTGTAATTCTATTTTCTCCTCAGAATGGAGCATATATAAACTGCTCTTACATTTTGCTTACTAGATACTCTGTGCCTCTGTGCTTCCCTTGCTCATTGATTCATCTTGACTCTTCCTGTTTGCACTTGTCTTGCCCCCCCCCCCACTCTCTTATCAGGTGTTTGATCAACATCTTCTGGAAGAGTTTCCTAAGCTGCTTCTAACTAATGACTTCCCTTTACCAAAAATCCCTTGAGAGCATCTGCCTCTCACCTGTGTGGGTTTCCTTTTTCCTAGTTCCAGTGTTTCTCTTTCCTGACTATCTTTTAGATGGAACACATCTCCTATCCACTAGTTTCCTTGAGGAAGTCTGTACGGGAGGTAAAAGTGTGTGTGCGCTCTCTCTCTCTCACACACACACACACACACACACACACACACACACACACACACGTTAAAAATCAGCATATAATATATCTAACACATCTCATTGCTACATCATTTTCAAGCAAAGTCACTCAATTATTATGTCTTTACTGGATGTTAAAATAGCAATGATGAGAACTGCTGCTTTATTATGGCTGTAAGGATTCAATCATTATGCTGGCCTGCCCCTGTCACCTGGCAGAATACACTCAGGCAGTACTCTGGTCAGCCCCGGGTTCCATGAGTACTAGTCTGCAGGCAGGTGTAAGGACCCCTTTAAAAGTCAGACCCTTGCCCACTTACGCCCTCTTTTGAGCTCTCTCCTGCTTTCAGCTGGCCTCCAGCTAGCCCCCTCTTCTTCTCTTCCCCCCTCTCTTCTTTCCTGGTGCCTCTGTATCTCTTCCCTTCTCCCTCACTCCCCTTTCTAAATCAACTCCTCATTTAAGCTCTATCTGCCTGTCTTGTTACTCCCTCCGCCTTGCCGCCTTGGTCACCCTCACCTGCTGTGGAACCTGCTATGTCTCCCACGTGGTCCCTTACCTTGGGACCCCACTCACTTGGGATCCTCACTCGGGACCTCCCCCACCCCTTTTTCTCCAGCTTTTATTCCTATAACAGTAAGGAAAGAACAATAATTCTTGCATTTTAAACTACCTCTGTGGTTCTTCTTCCCTCCATCTCTCTCCGCCTTACTGCAGTCCCTGGCTGCCTCCTGATAGATGCTCACTTCTTTCCTCTTTCCTGTCCCATAAGCCTTTCTGCCTGTCTCTCATCTTTCTTGTCACCTGATTTTACCCTCTCTGGGTCTTTTTAGGTTTTTAGACCGTAACTACACTATGTCTGTTTACATATATACCTGTATACATTTTTAGGTTAGAGTCTGCAATAAGGGAGAATATGCAGTTTTGTCTTGAGTTTGTATCATGGGAGGCAAAAATTTTATAAATTTGTAGATCTAAAACTTTTCTTTATTCTTCATTCATATTTGTAGTTTGACTAACGATAGAATATGAAGGAATGTGAAGTTGATGTATATTCTTTTTTCTTCATAATCTTACTTTATCAAAGCACCCTTTGAGCTTTTTTTGGTTCGTTTTTTGTTTTTGTTATTTTGGTTTTTCGAGACAGGGTTTCTCTGTGGCTTTGGAGACTGTCCTGGAACTTGCTCTTGTAGATCAGGCTGGCCTTGAACTCACAGAGATTCTTCTGCCTCCCGAGTGCTGGGATTAAAGGCGTGCTCCACCACCACCCAGCATACTTTGAATTTTTTGAGCTTCCTGGACTCTTGTGGAAACTTCTCATTGAATCTTGTTCACTAGTATGAGTCTTTTTGATGGTTTGAATATATCCTCCAAAATTCACCCTGTGGCCCTTTAATACAGCTCCTCAAGTTGTGGTGACCCCCAACCAGAAAATTATTTTGTTGCTACCTTATACCTGTTTCACTACTGTTAATGATGAGGTGAGTATCTGTGTTTTCTGATGATCTTAGGTGATCCCTGTGAAAGGTCCCAGGTTGAGAATTACTGCTACAGAGCATGGATGGACTAAGGGATTCTATTTTTGCTAAGGATTTATGCTAAGGATCTAGTGAGCCTTTCACTTCTTCCCTAAGTTCTCATTTGTATCTCCTGATAAATGTTTGAAAATTTGAATTTATGAGTGCATTGAAATAAAAACACACAGCTTCTAGAAACACTGGGTCCTTTTTCTTCTTGTACTCTGTTTTCAGCACTTAAAAAAAAAAAAAGGCAAAAAGCTGCACCCAATTTTCTCCAATCAGGAGTTCCTTCCTTGAGTTCCTTCCTACTCATATTTAAAAAATGAGAGCCTCAAGAGCTGCCTGGAAGTTCCAAAAGAGTGCTTGCTCATGGTGAGGTTTCCAGTAGGGTGAGCTGCCTGAGGCCTATTGTTGGAGAACCCCCACTATCAACATATATGTGAATATTCAAGTATTTCCTCTTGGGACAACTAAGTCCTCAGTAGAAAACTCTTGAGCTTGGAGGTCCAGGACTGACTACCATCATTCTGGTTGAGATAGAAATTCTGAATGTAGAATGCATGGATCATTTAATCCATTCTTTCTCTTAAAATAGATTTCTGGGCCTGGGAGGGGAAAAACCCAGCAGTCTGAAGGAGACTGGCATCCAGGGATAGCATCACTTTCTAAATAGCTTTCTTCTAGGAGCACCAGGAAGTTTAATGCAGCTAAATCCTGTTGTCAAGGAGATAAAAAGTTTGGAGGAAAGCCTAATGCTAAATGGAATAAAGGAAGTGGTGGCCTCTGGGCAAGACCATATCCAGCTAAGCTCCCAACTTGTGAAAGGGAATTAAAGAACCGCTTTAGTGAAGGAAACCATCAAAAACAGACAGCTGGTGAACTAGCAAGCCAAGTTCTAGTCCCAGCAAGCAGCAAAACTCAGCAGCTTCAGCCACGTGGTTCTGGCTTTAGAGTCAAGGATACAAGAAAGGGGTTGGAAGGCCGCTGAGGCCAAGCATGTGTCAGGGGTGTTCTTGAATGGAGGCCTAGAGAGGCCATTGCATGAAACTCTGAAGGCGAAGCCTGGATTGCCTTGGAGACCCCAAGATGTCTGGAGTCATGGAACACCTTCCAAGGACAGCTGCAGACCAGATGTAGAACCAGCCCAGGAGAGAGAAGTGTGTTGCATTCAGCAAAGCTGAAGGGGACCATCAGAGTGCTGCAATGATGGAGGAGGTCCAAGGCCTGAGAGGCAGCCTCTAGAAACCAGGTCATAGCACAGGTGCGGCTCTGGGGCCTCCTGCAGGAGCTCGCTGGCACTGTCTGCAGCCCAGTGAGACTTCTGACCTTTAGAACATCAAGATAAAGAGTTTATGTCTGTTTTGAATCACAGCGTTTTTGGGTATTGTGGTGGTTTGAAAGAAAACGTCCCCCAAAGGGAGTGGCATTATTAGGGTGGCACCCACTGAGTGGGTGTGGCCTTATTTGAGGAAGTGTGTCACTGTGGAGGCTGGCTTTCAGGTCCATATATGCTCAAGGTACACCTTCAGTTCACTTCCTGTTCCTCTGGGAGAGAAATTCCCCATTCCTTATTTCTTTTTTCACCCTGTTTGTCTAGTCTTCCCCACCCCCACCCCTAAGGATTCAGGTATTACGCTGGCCTGCCCCTGTCACCTAGCAGAATGCACTCAGGAAGTACCCTGGTCAGCCCAGGGTTCCATGGTTTCATAGTCTGCAGGCAAGTGTAAAGGACCCCTTAAAAAGATAGACCTCGCCCACTTACTCTTTCTTTGCTTTCTTTGCTCTTTGCTGTCTTTCCAGCTCCTCCCCTCCCCATCCCTCCCCTCCTCTTCCCTTCCCTCCCCTCTCCTCTCCTCCTCTCCCCTCTTCTCCTCTCTTCTCTTCCCGATGTCTCTAGGTCTCTTTTCCCTTTCCCCTTCTAAATAAACTTCTCACTCAAGCTCTGTCTGCCTGGTGGGTTATTCCCTCCGCCTTGGTCATCCTCACCTGCTATGGAACCCATTATGCTCTCCCATGAGGACACACCCTCATCCCCCTTTCTCCAACTTTCTCCTTTCTCCTACAACTATAACTGTAACAAAGGAACAAGGGGGGGGGAGACACCCCCACACACACACACACACACAAACACACCGGAACTGTGTAAATGAACTGTCTTTAAATTTGACTGATGGATCTGTAAGTTTGTTGCAAAGTGGGAGCCTGAGCTCCCTAGCAGGAGCAGGCCAGCTGTAGCATGCACACAGCCAGCACACACCAGTTCTTCCCTGCAGCTCCCACTCCAAGCTGCTGATCTAATTCTTCTAAGGTATGCAGAGATCATTTGTTTGTGAATTAGACTCCAAAGTCTAGAGTCAGATTCTTCAGCTGCTGCTTCCCCCTGGCCTGCTGTGCCCTCCACATGGGCACCCAAGTGCTTCTTTGGCTCCTGCAGCCTACTGCATGCCCCTGGACATCTCCCTTCTCTCCCAGCTCTCTCTCTGTCTTCCCTCTAGGTCCTGCAGCTCTGCCTGTGGCAGCCTGGGACTTGTTCTTGCTTCCTTGCTTCCTGTCACTCAGAGCTACCTGCTCTCTCTCCTCTCTCTCTCTCTCTCTCTCTCTCTCTCTCTCTCTCTCTCCCTTCCTCCCTCCCTCCCTCCCTCCCTCTGCCTGTCTGCCTGTCTGTCTTTGTGCCTCCTTGGCCTATACTTTGTGAATTTCTGCCTTCCCCTAGGAGCTGCCAGCTGTGATGTCCATTCTGGTTGTTTCTCCTTGTCCCTTAACTGCTCCTCTCCTTGTCCCATGCCATAAGTGTCTCCCTGGCTCCTGGAGCCAACTTCTACTCTCTTGGGGCTCCCACCACATAGACAACTTTCTCTCTTGGCTCTGGCCTTCTGCATGCCTATGGTTTATCATTTTTCAATCCTCTCCCTCTTCTTTTATTACAACAGCTTGGCTTCCATACAGATCAATGGCCAAAATTGTCGAATTTGGCCATTGCACAGGCAAATGATCCCCAAATATTGTATATCTAAATTTGCTCTGTTCTACACTTTCTACATTTTAACTCTGTTATTTCTCTGTGCTCTTCTTTCAAAAGCTCTCTTAAGATTATGTGTAAATGCTTATCTCAGGATTTCTAAGTTGCTCAGTGGGTATGCTTTAAAACCTGTGAAATCTGTAACAAAATTTGGCCTTAAACTTAAAGCTTATGATTAAAAAAATGTATACATGGGTATATATGTGATTCAACTCTTGTTTAGCGTATGTGTGTCTGTGTGTGTGGGTATGGGCTTAATTTGGCTGGTGACCTCATTAGGTGAAGGGACTAGACCCTCACCCAGCCCCCTGCTTTGGCAACCATGTCCTCTGATTCAGCAAAATGTGCTGAGCTTCCTGACCTTGCCGGGCCTACCAGTCACTAGGAAGTTAGATATCCTCCACATGGCAAGGAACCAATCAGAAGTTAGCTATTGGCTTGGGATGTTTTTATGTTAGTGGCCTGCAGAGCATAGTAACCGTCCTGGGAGGGCCTATAAGCCATAGCAACCAGTTAACACAGGACAAGTTACCCAAGCCCAGAGGTGCACCAATCCTGAGGCTGTTGCAATGCAACTAGGAGACACCCCCACACACACACTCCCCTAGCTCCACCCCAATATATGCCCTGCCCCATTGCTGCTTGAGGTCCTGCCTACTCCCCCGCTGTATGGATGGACAGGGGAACCAAGTTAACTCATAAATGAAAGACTTTATGCTTTTGCATTGGATCGAGTCTCTTGGTGATTTTGGGGTTCAGAGTTTGGGCACAACAGTTAAAAGCTAGGTGCTCCCCACAGCCTGACTTCAGTGACTCAGTGCCAGCAGCCAGGCCATCATCAGCCACCAAAAGGAACACTAGTTCCCTTTACAAGTCCCCACAACTACAGACCTCTTTCCCTCCCTCCCTCCCTCGTCTATGCTCTGAGACAGTCTTTCACCTCTTCCCCACCCCACCAAGAAATCTGTCATATAAGGCCTGTTGCATAGTGTGATTTCGTGGCATTCCTTGGCCGCAATCCACCAAGGAACCCTTCCTTCTGCCTCAAAACCCTAACAAGTGTACTGTGCTATATGGCAGCGGGCCTCAATCTTTTTCTGATCTCATGTTCCAAGGGGTTATGGCATAGTTCCATTGCTAACACTGGTGGCTGGATCAATAATTCTGGAAAATTCCTATCCATCACATGAGGTTTATTTGAGCTACGAAAGGTCGGCTGTAAACTTTTATAGAATATTTATTGATATAGAAAAGTCACAGACACTATCAAGTACAAGCATGATCTCATTTTTGTAAGCATTTGTATATTTATATATCATCACAGCCAGAAGACCCAACTTCCAGGCCACAGACAGCTTGAAGGGGAAGTCCACAGCTGTCACAACTAGAACTTTTTTCTTTATTCTCTCGTGTTTTTCTCATTTGTTACATTCTCTGCTTTCTCTGTCTTCTCACTCTTCCTTCACTCTTGGTGTTTCCCTTCTCTCATCCTTGACATCATCCATCTCTCATGATGTTTCTTTTGTTCAGCTCTGTTCCCTGTGTTCTTCATAGCTTAAATACCCACAAAACCTTTCAGCGATTACATCTGAAGGTTACTTTTCATTCATAAATACAGGAGGAGGCAGAGCAGAGCGTTATCCTGACAGCTCACATGCAATACATCTAGATAACTTGTCACAGAGCAAGGAAGGAGCACTTTCTCTCAGTCAGCTCCCTAATTGGTGGGTTATAACTTGCAGCTACAAAGAAAGAATTAGTCACTTAATTGCCTGCCTTGAGAGGTAACCCTTGTAAGAAACTTTAAAGGAGTTATAGACCTAAACCACTGAGGAGTCTAAGTAAATAAGGAAACTGTGTACTATAACCTATACTTCTGAGTGTATAAACATTTTGAACTAACATTTTGTTATCAGCAGTCATAAAAATCTGGGCTTTCTCAGACTCAGAGACTGTTGTGTTTACAGAGATGTGTTGTAAATTCGGGCTCAGGATTACCATAAATCTGCTAATATCAGGTGAAATGGCATCCTCCAAGGCAAGAGTGACACTAAATTCATTTTAAATTTTTAAGATGTTTATTCTGTCCTGTGTGTAACTTTAGGCCAAGAAAAAAGGAAACTTGTAACTCTTTCTCGGGACCATGAAGTCAAATTATTATCTGTACATAAAAAAACAGTTAGTTGGCTGAACTTTGAGTTTTCAGGGTACATGTCCATATCAGAATACTGAGGTCAGGAATTTGTACAGAGAGTTAATCACAATCTTAGGTTATCAGCTACACCCAGCAAAAGAGACTGCACAAGGCACTATTAACCATGGCTCAAAAACTAGACAGTTAGTTTTATGTCCTTGTGAAATGTGGCTGTCTTTCGGGGAATAGTTTATCTTAAAAAACCATTAGCAAGGCACCTTGTCTAATCTAAAGCTACTTTGAAGTTAGTGCATAGCTGTCTATTTTCCTAATGCCAAACTGAGCTGTGATCTAAAATAGGCCCTAGGGGTAAACTTACAATCTCTGACTTGTGTAGCATTTCGTTGGACTCATTTTTATTTATCAAAGCGCCACATAGCTAACATTATTGTATCAATTAGACAACACAGTTTAAGGAGAGGTCACCTTTTTGACAATCCACAGATAGAAATGCCCAGGAGACCAGGGTGTATTCATGAGACAAACACACTAGATTACAGACAGCAGGGAGTTTCCCCCTATCTGATGACACCATGCCAGATATCAGAGAAGTTTCAGTAGCAAACATGTAAAGGGACACCAGACGCAAAAGACATTCTGGTGTCTGTAGTCTCATAGCTGAGCTTAAACGAGATTCAGAATGCGTTTCTTCCTGGTGGGTTGACACCTTGAATGTTAATTGCCATCTGCTGTTTTATGAGAATGGCTTCTGGCGATATATGTAAATTAGCTAAACTGATCGATTTTCCCTGGGATATCTGCATTTTCCATATACTGCTTTTGTTTTAATAGGAAAAAACTTAACTTGAAAAAAGTTGCTCATTTTTTCATTAAGTAGGAATCTGTGGAAGATTATTTCAGGAAGCCTGTGGCTAAGAAGTGGTGCTTCAGGTGTCCTTCTGCTCTGGGAAGTTGGCAGCCCTTGGAGGAGCCAAATTCTTTATCATAGGTGGTACTTCAAAGAGAACAAGTTTCTAAAGGAGCATTGGACTCTTGAAGAAACCTGCTCAACCATTAAGACACCCAAGTTGGGGCAAAGCTTAAGCTTTAAACACATTCTTTGTTCAAATTCAGGATGAATGCTGACCACCATGAACATCATACCTCTTACCTGTGGTATTTGTAGTGCTGCTATCAGTGTGGTGCACATGTATAGCCGGGGGCTTTACTGTGTCCCATCCTGTCCTGCAGCTGCTTATAAAATAATCACTCAGAGGCTTAATGTTAATTATAATTGTTTGGCTGATGGCTCAGGCTTATTACTTAACTAGCTTTTACATATAAATTAACCCATTTCTATTAATCATAGTTTTTCTTCTGTAGAAACAGAAGCAGAACCTTTTTACTAAAGCAACATTCTCTTACACTTAAATTTCAAAGTCAAGATGCCTTTAAAATATATGTGTTGGTTTAACTTAGTAGCCCCCATAATCAAATGTCTCTCAGCAGTTAGCTCATTAACAGCCAAAAACTTCAAGGAAAACACAATACTATACATAATCCAGATTGTATATTTTCTAAAGTTCTATTCCTTTTTCAAGGACTTCATTTTATTACTTTCAGATTATTCTTTTAATCTATGATTGTCTCTATCTTTTTCCCTCTCTCAAGCACACATACATTTTTTAAACATACTGTGACCAGTTTAGAGTTGTGTTTTGTTTTTGTCTGAATCTGCCTTTACTATGTATGTGTAATCTTTTTCTGATCACTGCTTTAAACTGCTATGTGGGTGTGGTTAAGACCAAAGCAGCAGTTTTGACTGCTGGCTCCCCCTCCCCACCAGTAGACTTTCCAGTATGGCAGAGTGTCATGCTTACCTGCCATACATAGTCAGTGGCTGGGAGAAGCCTCTTTGCAGTGGCCTATATAAGAGGTACAGGAACTCAACATGCAGTGTGCTGCTGTGCTCCCAAAGCCACAGTCGGTGGCTAGGAGGAGACGCTTTGTACCACAGCCATGAGAGACCTCAGGAGTCTGCCATGCTGTGCCATCCTGCAGCCAAGGGATGAAGTTCTGTACTGAGGACCCCCACAATGAGAGACCTGCCCTTGACTCTGTTACTGTGTGTCTAGAAGCCCTTTTTAAAGATTAGGCCTTATAGAAATTTGAGAGCCCCACAATGGTACACCAAATGTAGCCAGAGGCTTTTCTGTGTCCCACCCAATCCTGTAGCTGCTTATAAAAAAATCACTCAGAAACTTAATATTAATTATAATTGTTTGGCTGGTGGCTCAGGCTTATTACTAGCTAGCTCTTATGAATAAATTAACACCATTCTATTAATCTGTGTGTCACCACATGGCCTGTGGCTAACTAGCAAAGCTCTGGCATTTTACTCCTCTGGCACCTCTCTCATCTCTACCTTTTTTCTTCCTGTGTTTAGTTTGGCTTTCCCACCTACCTATATTCTGCCCTGCCATAGGCCAAAGCAACTTTACTCATCAACCAATAAAAGCAAATTCACAGTATACGTAAGGACATCCCACATCACTAAACACAACAGGTAGACCATGATTTAGTTCCTTTGTACACTCCTATGGTATGAAGCACAGATAGTGGACTGGACACTTTGCATATTGTTAATGGACTAATAATAAAATACAAAACTGACTATCAGAGACACGAGGGCATATCATTTTTAACTGACTGTCAAATAAGAGACTTTGTGCGTAATGCATACATACATGTAGATTGTTGGTGTTGAGGATATTAGGGAAGATATAACTACTGTCACTTACTCAACAACTTACTGAACAAAAATTCAGGACAGGTATGACACTGTTAGCAACGCAGCTTCCTTCAATCTTGTTCCTCTACTCTGAATGAACTCAGTGTCATAATCTAAGATAGCAGTGTTTTAAAAAGCAAGACAGAGGAAGAAAAAGCTTGCCTGTTGGGGCCACATATGGAATCAATTCCATCTTGCCATGTGTTCAGA
This sequence comes from Phodopus roborovskii, assembly GCF_943737965.1. NCBI lineage: Eukaryota > Metazoa > Chordata > Mammalia > Rodentia > Cricetidae > Phodopus > Phodopus roborovskii. The sequence continues at coordinate 14,705,130 of NW_026125391.1, forward strand.
GAGCTCAGAGCATTTCTATTGTCCTTAAGACATTTAGTTTACCTGCTACAGGGTACCTAGGCCTGGGTGGTGAATGGCTCTTATGTAAATGGCAACAGGATTGGGCCCTGACAGCTTTATTTTCATCCTGAAGGCCGAGAATACCTGAGGTTATGAAGTGCCTTCAGGATTAGGGGAAATAGTTGCTGTTTGCTTCTTATACATAATGATACGAATCCTCTGCCATTGACCTCTCCTTTGGTTAATTACTTAAATTTGGAGGTATGAAATAAACAGGAATTTAGTATAGACTGAATCTGCTCACCTGACAACCATCCTGTGTTTCTGTCTCTCAATTCTATCAGACAGCCTTCCCTTATCTACACTCCCTGACTCAGGAATGGACCTGGGGCTGATCAGCTGGTTCTGATTGAGGCCCTGCAAAGACAGCTTCCGACACTTGCCACCATGTGACATTCCAAATTTTGCCTATATTCAAGGAAATGGCTATCTTGACCTTAGTGATATGAACATTTTGAGTTCTGATTCTGCTATAAATGGCATCTCTGTGTAAAGCTGAGTAGGTTAGCAGCGTTTCTGGTTTTGACAACCAAGAATGTGTCTGGGTATTGCCAAATATTTGAGAGCATTCTTCCTACTCCCTTTAAGCACTGCTCATTTACTGTGTTTGGGAACTGTGTTAGTCATGGGTACAGAGACAAAACCATAGTGAGATTGTCTCAGATAATATGTATCATATTAAGAATAACAGTAAGGAGCCAGCTAGATAGGGCTGGAATACAACACTTTGTACATACACAAATGACCTGTGAGGGAAAGAATGTGACCTTTGCCAAGATTAAAATGCAGATACAGTTGGCAGGGCAGGAGAGGGAATAGGCGGGAGGCCTGGTAAGATACTGGGGTTTCAATCTTAAGTGCTGTGGAAAATAGCTGGGAAACTTTGAACAGGAAATTGCATGCTCTTTGTTAATTTTTCAATTAGGCAGCTTTGGAATGTGCATATATGACAAGGATTAAGAGAAAGTGCAAGGAAACCAGGAGGCTGTCTTAACCGTCAAAGAGAGAGGTGGTGGTGACTTAGAGTAGGACAAGACTGAAAGAAAAGGCAATAGAAGAAATGCTAATGCAATCTTTGACTCACTACTATGGTTGATGGGGAGACATGTTAATTGGTATTTGGCTTCAAATGTCTAGATTTTAGTGACGGTTGTTATAGATTTGTCCTATGTATTCATGAATTAGGGTGGCCGCTGTGATAGTCTCCAACCTGGCAGATGACATCTTCACATCTATTTGATTCTGGAGGTCAGGAGTCCTTTAAGAGTTTCACTGGTCTTTTCTCGGCTTGATTGGAGTATTACTCCATTGTTTAAAAACAAGGATACCAGGAAATCTGAAAGCAAAGGGATGGAACTCTGTTGTGGGATATTCCTTTATACTGCATGAAGACATCACTGTGTTTGGTCTAATAAAGAGCCTACTGGCCAATAGCCAGGCTGGAAAAGATTAGGCAGGAATTCTGTGGACAGAGAGGTCTTGGGGAAGAAGATTAGACACAGAGGAGAGGTAAAAGCCACAAGCCACACAACAGCGTGCAGATTAATAGAAATGTGTTAATCTGTTGTAAGAGCTAGACAGAAACAAGCCTAAGCTAAGACTGAGATCCATAATTATAAGTTTCTGTGTCATGATTTGGGGACAAGAAGTCGAAAAAAGCCTGCTATAGAACTAAATAAAAATCACCTTGAGTGAGGGAACCCAGACCGAGGAAGACAAACATGGTATGTACTCACTCATAAGTGGATATTAGCTGAAAACAAAACAAAACAAAAAAAAAAAAAAAAAAAAAAAAAAAACTATGCTACAATCCACAGACCCTAAGAGACTAGGTAACAAGGAGGGTTCATGGGGTGGGGGTGGGGCAATGTCGGGATCTCTCTTTGGGGAGGGGGAACTATAAGAGATTTCATGAGTGAATTGAGGGTGGTCCAAGTGCTAGAGCTCTGGAGGGAAAGGTATCCTGACTTGTCAGGGAGTCAGACTATACCTGAAGCTAGGGTGAGGTGGGAGATGGTCTCCCAGAAGAAAGTAGCAATTATGCTCTGCTCCTAGCGAGAGCTGAGCTGTGCTCAGTTCCACTAAAGGAATGTCCTAGTAGAGCTATCCTTTTCTTCTGCTCTGCTCGGCCCTTGTCCAAGATGTTAATTTTTCTGCTTTGCTCTGCCTGGGGAAGAACCTGCAGAAATGTAGCAATTTCCTCTGGTTCTGGCAAAAAAGTTACTTTTTTTGCTTCACCCCTAAGGGAGATCCCCGCTGATGTAACTGTTTCCTCTATTTTTTCTGCTCAGCTTCCATGAGGGAAAGTCTCAGCAAAGGTTTTTTTTTTTTTTTTGTTCAGTCCCAATAAGGGAACATCTCAGCAAAGGGTCTACTCCACACCTTTGAAAGAAGATCTTTACCCAAAGCTCTTTTAATAGATTTGTTTGAAAAGTAGTTCAGGAGTGTGGCTGCCTCTCCCAGGGTGGAAAGTGATAGGCAGTAACTGAACTGCAGAGGGTCTCATATAGGGCTTCTTAGGGGTGGAGTTTTCCCCAAGGAGATTCCCCCCCCCCAAGGAATTAGGTAGTCTTCCTGCTCAGGGATTGGTTAGTTTTCCCACTCAGGGATTGGTTGGTTTATTTGGTCAGGGGCGGAGTTGACTTTAGTTTCAGGGCCAAACTGTTTCTTTCACTGGCCCTTTTTAGCCTTTCGGCTCTATTTTCAAGGCTAAGGCATATTTTGCTGATTCTAAGGCCAAAGTGTGTTTCCTAGTCTCTGGTTTCAGAGTCAGGGTGTGTTTCTTTGGTTCTGAGTTCAGAGCTAAAATGTCGTGTTCACTAGCTCTTGGTTGGCCCTTTTTCCCTACAGGCGGGTTAAGCAGGGAAGATGAGAGATCAGACTAGGGCGGGGGAGAGTTCTGAAAGTATGTGTGTGATCAGGTAAAACCTGGCTCAAGGGAATCTCCCAGAAATCTACAAGGATGACCACAGCTAAGACTCCTAGCAATAGTGGAGAAGGCCTTCTCCTGTGACCAGACTGGTGCCAATCCCAATTGTCATCAGAGAGGCATCATCCAGCAACTGTATCACAGCCGAACACTAGGTGGAGCTTGGGGAACCCTGCAGAAGAGGAGAAAGTATTATAAGAGCCAGAGGGGTCAAAGGACACCACAAGAAAACTCACAGAATCAACGAACTTGGGCACTTAGGAGCTCAGAGACTGAAGTAAAAACCAGGGCGCCTACCAGGGACTGATGTGGGTACTCTCCACATATAGTTGTATAGCTTGGTCCTCTTGTGAGGCTCATAACAGTGGGACAGGAGCTGTCTCTGACTCTTTTACTGGCGTTTGGGGACCTACTCCTCATACTAAGTCGCCTTGCCCAGCCTTAATACAAGGGGAGGTGCTTAGTCTTACTGCAACTTGCTATGCCTTGTTTTGTTGATGCTCATGGGAGACCTGCTCTTTCCTGAACAGAAATGGAGGGGGAGGGTAGGAACAGATGTGGACTGGGAAGGAGGGACTGAGATGAGGTGGGGGGAACTGCAGCCAGGATGTAAAATACATAAATAAAAAAATTTATTTAAAAAAAAAAAAGACAAAAGAAGCATTCAAAGGAAGGGACAAAGGGCTATCTGTGGAACCTGTTAGCACACCAAAGCCTCTAGGCTCCCTCAGTATCACAAGTACCTAGTTTTTCTCACCTCCTCCTCTGCCCCTGCCATAAACCCCAGCTCAGGACTCATTTCTTCTTATAACTTTGCTATTCTGGCTATACCCTCTTCATCCTCTCTTGCCTTCTCTTGGTCCTCTGGTATGAACTGCATGGTGACCATCACTGCTTGACAAAATTCCAGCATTTCAACACTGCAGACCATACTTTTCCAGCACCTTTTTAAATTTTCATTTTTAATGATTCTCACTATTAATGCCTTTCCCTTTGGGAAATTTTGTGCACGATTTGGTAAAGGATAAAAATGTGTACAATGGTAGCTTCTCTAAACAAAATAATTCCTTTAAAAAAAAAAAAAATCCCTGCCACCTCAGAACCAGGAATCTCACTGTGCCCTCCTAATTACACAAGGAATGTTAGAGATTTTCTAGACACACCTGATTGCAAGAATGAAATGCCTACAATTCAGATACAGAGCCTGAGGCCATTAAGGGTAAGAATTCAGTTAATAAACACATAGAAATCAGAATGGTATGGTATAATGAGAAAAAAGTAAGGCATCGGGATCTACCCTTTTGGGAGCCTGATGAGGGGTGTTACTGTGGAAGCTTCACCTCAGCCCCAGGCATCTGGAGTGTTATGGTGGAAATTCCACATAAGCCCCCTCCCGCATCTCCCTCCAAACCCTGCTGCATCTCAGAAAGCCCGCCAAATAATGACCCCTCCCCCAGAGATGCTCAAGACCACTACTACAGGGTATTTAAACTGACCCCTAGAGAACAGATTCCTGGGTTTTCTGGTCTCCCTTTCCAGTCTCCTGTCTTGGGTTGGAAGGCCACCCAGGAGCATTGTATCTATTAAACATGAGCTTTTTCTAATTTGGTTTGATTTGGTCTGATTTGAATTGTTGCATCGGCAGAGAGGCTTATCAGGGTGTAGAAACTTTCCAAGGGGAACAGGCCCATACAGTAAGACTATGAAATTGTAGTGTAGAGTCTGTTCCCCAGAAGAAGTCCTTTTTCCAAGGTTAGGTATTTGGAAAAGAAGGGTTTCCATCCCTTAGAGGAGGAGGGGCTTGAAGAAAGTTCCTTTTTGCTAGAACAGTCATTTTTATCCCTGGCAAGAGAATTTGTGGCCTTCCATTAGCATATGAGTGGTGCCTTTTTTCAAGGTCAATGCTAGCTAGATTCCTCAACCAATGAACTCAAGCCACATCCCAGGTCAAACATTCCTCCTTATTCGCAGATGACCCTATATGCAATAGAAGGCATAGCCATCCAGATTCACTCTCAGATCCCGTCCACCTCCTACCACCTCTTTGGGACCTGAGGATGCACACATCCTCTTTGGGACCTGAACCCCCACTGAAGCAGGTCTCTGGCAGTCCTCTCTTAGTTTTCATCTCTCGCTCTCCTCTCTCTCCTCCTGACAGTGCCAGTCTGCTGGCCATGTTCAGTTAACTTCTTTCTCTCCCTGTTCTGGGCTCTACCGAATGCCTCTGGCTGCTCTCTCCCTCATATCTACAACAAAAACCTTCACCTTAACCTTGGAGCAGTCATGACATCAGGTTATACATATATAACATTGTGTAAGGTTTAGCAAATTAAACTAGTTTGTGAATTAAGAAGACAAAATCCAGGGAATTAGGATACCTGCATTTTCAATTCCTAAAGATTCACTCTTTTCAATTTTTCCCTCAGGAAAATTCTTCAAATTTTTGAGGTCTCCAATTACAGATCTGTAAAATTGAGAGGTGAGGTCTAAGATTCCCTAACTGTAAACTTTAAAGTGTTGGTTTTTTTTTTTTTTTTTTTGTGAAACTTTCAAATCCATGAATTTTTCTATACTATATTATCATAACTTTGAGAATCAGCATATTAGTTTATATTATAATCCTTATATAAATTGTAATAGTCTCAGTTTGGAAATGAAGTAAAAGAGGCCTAGAAAATGTGTTTAAAGCACATGACTAAACAAGTGGTGAAGCTGAGTTAGCTCTTGTTTCTGCCAATTATAAAGCTGTGCACTCTCTTTAATTTATGTTACTCTTACATTAGAGCTGATTTCTGTAGTGTAGGTCAAGATCTCAAACATTCAGTACCTACCATGCTACTCTTGCTTTCCTATTTCTAAGTCTATAGTTCGAGATGGATGTGCTCAGGTTTTTTTTTAATCCAGCATTCCCTGTTCTTGTTATTTATGGTGGTGTCACCCCAGATGTTACCAGTCCCATATCTTGCCCCCATTACATGTCTTCTTCATGTATGTTTCTAGCACTAACTCCTCACTTTTATCTTAAATAAAATTAGCTATCAAATTGGCATTAAGTTATAATGAATGTCAAAAGATAAAACAGACTTGTGAAGTAAAAATTCCAATTATTGCTTTATATTTTCTTTTATATTTAAGTCATTTTAAGACAAATGCCTTTCCACAGTTAAACATTGAAATAATCTAAATCATATTGCTATAATTACTATTTCTACATCAATATTTGCATGAAAACCAGCATTTAACTTTGAAAATACAGTAACATCGTCAAGACATCTTTGATACCAGTGCATGTATACTGAGGTAATATCTGTATAATCAGTAACTTTCACAAGCATAAGAAACACTTTTTAGATGTCATAAATGAGCTTTTGTAAGTGGAGATTTCCACAGTGCAACATAGTTCCAGTTCAATGTTATGACAGTTACACAAATGTACATAAATTCTATTACTAGATGAACTTACAAAGATAGGATATTGAATATATATGACTAAACAAATATCAAAAATAGTTTAATAGGTACAGAAGCATAGTAACAAAAACACAGCTAACAATAGTGCTGTCACGTGTAGAGTAAATCATGGACTCACCAGGCTTAAGAAACCCTACAGCCATTGCTTTCATTGTTCTCTCTGACTCCCCTCTATTAACACAGTGGCCATTGTGGTTATTTATCATTATTTCCCTGTGAACAAATTTTCTGACTGAGTACTATTTTCAAACATCATTTCTACCACCACCACTGATTATTACTGAAAACACATCAAAGCTTTCAAGGCTAATAATGGTTTCATGCAACTTCAGATCTATTTTGGGAAGCAAATGGCTAATGAAATTTTCCTTTTATGGGTAAAGAGCCACCAGATACCAATGCTATTAGCAATATGCAAATATGGAATTCAACATGCTTATATTTTTCAATAGAGCTGAAACACATACTTTATATCTGAAGCATCATCAAATATTTTGATAACATCAGTACTATATAGCCTATGTGCGCATGTGGCTGCTAGCAGAGCTTTTTTTGGCTGAATTTTGAAAGTTTTAGTGGCTACCATGATAACACATTTATTTTGTTGACAAGGTGTACCACAATCTTCTTTTATAAAGTTAATTCACAGGCCTTTCTTATTGACTTTTTCTAAATGGTTCTGTAACAAAAAACAAAACAACAACAATAGATTAATAAACAAGTTCATAGACACAAGGACATAAACATTTGTCTTCTATGTATTAGATAATTAAAATTTGAAAGAATGTAAAAAAAACTTAAAATATTACAAAATCTAAGTTTTGTTTGAAAAAATATTCAGGGGGGAGGGAAAGTAAAGTCTCTTAATAAGTTCATTTATTTTCATATATTAATCTGTTTTGCTCTCATTTCACAGTTACCCCCAGGAAAACAAAATTTTTCAAATTCCCCTATTGCAGACCCAATTAAGATTTTTGGCAAGGAAAAGATAAGGAACAATGGGAAATAAAATAGAAGTTGATCTTAAAGGAAAACTTGGATTAAGAAAGCAAATGGTTATATCAAGGAAGAAATCTCCCAGAATGGAACTGCAGAATGTTACCGCTCTTACACAGAAAGCCACTACTTCTTGTTAAGGCTGAGTATTAATGTTTTTATAAGAAGTTAACATTAAGCAATTAAAAAGAAAAGATGAGAGAAGGTATTTTAAATGACAGCACATTGTTTATACACTTTTACACACACATAACCACTTTAGATATAAATCAAAGTTTTAGTGAAAATGCTATTAAATTTGGACAAATCTCCTATGTGAAGGGTGTTTTTTCAAAATGAATTTAAAAATTAGTAAGCGCTGATAGTTTGTGCTGCAAATAATATCAAGTCAGTTTTGTTTTGTTTTCTTCCTTATCTAGAAGACAACCAGACCAAATAAGAAAAAACAAAGACTATATGTTTAAAGGGAACATTTTTAAATATTTATTTAATGCTTTTGACTGGGAGGGGCCCCAGTTGGGGAAACACAAATAGATTTAGAAGCTGCAAAATGAGATTTGATTACGGAAAAGAAACCAGTTTTTCTACCACTTTAATGTTTAAACAACTGTTCATACTTGTTTCAAATTATCACAATTATATAAAATTGAGAAAATAAGTTTTCCCAAGAAGGCTTAGGATGTAATTAAATTACTAATACTGATTTGACAATAGCAGTAAAATTGATGAGGAGAAGCTAAATTCACCTTTATACTTTTTGCTGTTCAGACTGTGAATATTGAAGAGTTACTTGTGAGAAAATGTGACGATGAAATGACATCTAAATTTCAGCATGTTTCTTTGGTTTTCATAGTGGACAATGAGGGCTAGGTAGGTGGGCGGGGTTGGGGGAAGAATGTAACAAATCAACTAAGTATCTTATGACAATGGCTATAAAGAGACTTTCCTATTTAAAAATATTAAAAGTTTTTTCTTGAAGTAGATCTGGTTTGGTGCTCATTAAGGTACCTATCTCTCAGGTTAAGGGATGAAGTAGCCAAGGCACCTGGAATGTCAAGTGATTCAGAGGGGTTACAGGAGTAATTCAACCCTTTAAATAGATAGATAATTCAGGAAGTTAGACTTACAGGTGATGAGACAGCAGACACACAAAACAGTGAGAAGGTTTAGCTAAAGCAAGGAACTGCAGAAAAGCACAACCATTCTTGGGTTGGAAGGGTGAGAGTGGATGATTGGGTAAAGGTCAGCAAATGGAAGCTGCCGATTGTAATTGTGACCAGGGAAAGGCTGGAGGCCAGGAAGGAAATGTCACCTAAAGCAGAATATAGGAGAAATTGGTGGCTTTCTCTGTTTTCAGTTTTCTACTAATGCCTCTCACTAGCTAAATTTGCCCAGGAGTCAGAAAGCAAGGTTCTGTAACTGTACATTTCTACATGGGATAGGGCATGGGTAGAAAGAGAACAGACCCAAGAATACACAGATTGATGACCAGCACAGGTTGAAGAACCCAGTTAATGATGGAGGTTGTGGAGAAAGATTTCCTGATATTGATGCTTAGCTTTAAATGCTCTTTCTAGTTCAGTAATCTGGAGCAAATAACCTCAAAACTTTTGACTCTTGACATCTTTGCCTACTAAACAGAGATACTAAAATAATTTAGCTTACTAAGTTGCCAAAGGAGTAAATCTGACACATATGTAAGACCATTAGCCAGGTATTTTGTCCAGAGCACACTGAATAAATGTTGGAATTTCATAAACAGAATACAGACAGGTATTAGGTTAAGGTTTACGTGTGTTATTAAAAAATGTTCCAATCTGCACTACATGACAATTAGTCTGTTTAGGATAGGGTTTTTTCTTTTTCTTTTTGTCCAAAGAAGCAGGTGCAATGACTATTTTCTTAGACAGAGTATACCTATAAAAGCTCTCCATTTTTTTTTTTTTTTTTTTTTTTTTTTTTTTTTTGCTAAGAACAAAAAAGCTCCAAGCTGAAAGTGGTTTTTCTGGGGGTATTGGGAGACTGGAGGAAATCTTAATTGTCATATATTCTTTAGGATTAAGGAGTTACCCCTACTGAACTGTTAAAAGTTACCATTAACTGTCACCATAACTAAGACATTAAGCTATGGACACTGACCTAAAAGATTAAGGGTATATTTTTTGCTCCTCCCTTTTTTTTCCATTTAAGGGTCTAAATATTTCTGGTACCTTGAAAACTTTTTCCTCTCATAATGTGTAGAAAGAACATGATGGTTGAGAAGACCCAGGTTTCACAAATAGGAAAGAGTAAAATCTACCTAGACAAGAGGTCTCAAAAATACTTCTTCCCTTCCCATGCTGAATGCTGAGCATGTCATGGAGTAATTCTTGTTATGCCCTGAGGAGGTCAACAATTTCAGCATCTCTATAAATGCAAATAAGCATCTACTCTAGACCATATAAATTTAGCCTTTAGTGTCCTAAGACTAGATTACATATTGGTAACAAGGTTGTGTATGTTTTTAGATTGCTTCTTGACTGAGTAACTTAAGGCCGAAGAAGCTGAGGAGGAAGAAGCTGTTTGAGACTAAATCAGTCTTTCAGTAAAAATACAAAGGAAGTAATACTGATGACAATGCTGGTAGTTCATTCTCTCCTCCCTCCCACCCTCCCTCGTTCCCTCCTTTCCTCGCTCCCTCCCTCCCTCGTTCCCTCCTTTCCTCACTCCTTCCCTCTCTCCCTCCTTCCTTTTTTCCTTCCATCATCTCACTCTTCTTTGAGACAGATTTAAATGCTGGAGTTAAAGATGTGTGCCACCATGCTTAGCTAACAGCTATTTATGTTTCTTGAGTATTTACACAAGTCAGGAACTATACCAAGCACCCTGCATTTTACTTGGTTCTTTCAACCCTCCAGTGAGCAAGCCATTATTACCGATCCAGTGTTAAGATGAAGGCATTGAATTTCATCCTGATGGATGACATTATCTCTTAGGATCATAAAGCTACTATGAAGACGGATACAGATATTCCAGAGTACATGGGTATGGTGCCTATTTGTCACATGCCAAGGCTGCCTCTTATCAGTTCTTCCTACACCTTCTGCCAAGTGTGCTGTGCTGGGGTTTAAGCTCAGGGCTACAGCACTTGTCTATCATGCATTATGACTTGTATTTTAATTCTGGACCCCCTCCCTCAATGGTGGATGGCTAGGAAATAAATTCAGGTTGGTGGTTGACAACTGAAGAGAAATATGACAAACCTATGGATGTACATTTGGAACTGACTCTTGCTAAATTTGAGACAGAAAGAAAATCCATGGCTTAGATTTGAGAGCTGCTTTAACCAAGAGTTCCCCCATCTTTAAATCAACTCTGGAGGTAGAAATCAGGTATCTGAATGCCTCAATACGTTGCCCTAAGACACTGAAAACAAAGACTGCAGTAATGTGATATGAAACTTCAAATTTTGGTCTCACATTGGCAAAACTATGGCAAACATTCCAGATGGTGAAACACATTTTTTTTTGAACCAGTTTTTTTAAAAGCTATTTTTTATAGCTTAATTTTTTCCTTTAAAACTTTACCATAAGTGGAACATTTTTTTAAATTGTCATGTTAGCAATTCTTTGTATTATAGCTATCTTACATTTGGCTGTAGTGGCCTAATCTTTACCCTTCGGGTAAATCTGGCTTTTCTAGTTATTTACTAAAGCCAGGATTAAGAACATTATTTGAATTTGGGAAGGGAAAACAATCCAAATAGTTTATTTAAGTATTTATTATTTCAAAAAACATTATATATATATGTACATGTCACCAACCTGAAGTTCTGAGTGTTCTTTCAGGAGTCGATCGTATTCCTTTGAAAGTCTCTCTGACTGCATCTTCATAGTTATCACATCATTTTGTGCCTTTAAAAGGGCTAAAAATATCAAACAGAATTTTATTTAGAAATAATTTTAAAGAATTAGGAAAGCTGAGAAACCCTTAGGTTTTAAACAATTAGGAAAGTAGAGAACCCCTATATAGCATACACTCAAATTCCCAACTATTAATGTCATGCTACATTCATATTGTTATCATACTCTCTCCACACACATTTGATGGCTTCAAAAACATGCCTCTTTTTGCTTTATTTCTTTTTGTGTGCACTTGTGTTTTGCCTATATTTGAGGCTGTCAAATTCCCTGGAACTGGAGTTACAGACAGTTGTGAGCTGCCATGTAAGTCATAGGAATTGAACTGGGCCCCCCAGCAGAGCACCCAGTACTCTTAACCACTGAGTCATCTCCGCAGCCCCTCTCTTTATAACTTCATTGTGTATTTTCTAACAATAGGCATTCTCTGACAGGACCACAGTGTAATTACTAAATTTGACAAACTTAATATTAACACAACACATTTAATGTAGTCTACCACCCGTATATTTCAATGGTGACAGCAGTCATAACTTTGCCCTTTTATATGTTTTAAGATACAGTAGTGGGTCACAATTACATTTTATTTCCATGTTTCTTTAGTTTCCTTTAATCTATACTAGTTATTTATTTTTTTAATCTTACTCCAGCCTTCTCTTCTGTGACCCTTTCATTTTCAAGACTACCAGCCACTTTAAAAGAAACATCTTCTTTTGGGTTTGTCTGGTATTTCCTATGACAGAATTCAGGTCATGTATTCCATATTCATGTTGAATATGATACAAATGACGTTTAATACTTCCCAGGGCATACACAGAACAACCACTTCCAAAGATCTTCCACTTTTTACTCTTGTTCCATTTTTGATATTGTTTGATCCTGTAACTAGAGCAGCAGTTTGTGGGAAGATAAATTAAGAAAAAAAAAATCCCGTTCTATGTCAAAATACCAGTCTGCCTACCTCTATTTAGCATCTGCTGATAATTCTTGCCTAAACCAATCATTGTGATAGTTGCAAACTAATTATTTTTCTAACGTTACCATTTTATCTACACTATTAAATTAGAATTTTACTGGCTTTCTTTCCTATCTACTTGTTGGCATATCTGTCATCTGGGTATCATCAATATAAATCACTGAATCTTATTTTGTTGTTGTTGTTGTTGTTTTAGGAAACAAGATCCTTCTGTGTAGCTCTGGCTGTCTTGTAACTCTGTAGACCAGGCTGGCCTTGAACTCAGAGAACCACCTGCCTCTGCCTCCTGAGTGCTAGGAATAAAGGCATGGGCCACCACTGCTTGGCTCCCATTTCCTCAATAATTTGTTCACTGAGGTTCCAATTTCCCTAGATTTGGTCAGCTAGCACTTCAGGCTGGTGCCTACCTCTAACGACTATGCTCTCACCTGTCTTTCATCCTTAAAAGGCATTTCTTTACTCTCTGGCATGTGTCAGACTCACCCTAAACTTCCCTAACCAAGGTCTGTAAACAAGGGATTATATAAACTTTTCATTTGACATGTCAATGTGCTTTTTAAAAAAGCTGTATCATTTTGAAAGAACATATATATGAGAGACATATTATCAGACTGGGACGTTGTAGGCAATATATCTAAGTAGCTTCAATATACTTATCTACAAAATGGATTGTCATTTGCAGCTTAAAGAAATGCTGAGATATTTCCTAAGAATGACCAGACTCAATCAGAAGCTAGAGTATATTCTAGTCACTAAAACCTTTTAAAGTACATTTATCATGAATACAAAAAATAACTACAATGTTATAGTGACAGTAGTAAGTCATTACTAATAAGTCACTGTGTTTGTACAAGCTAACATATAAGTAAAGCCAAAACATTTACTGAACTTATAGCTATTTGCATGCCAATGTTATCATTTCACTATGATTTCTACCGGTGGTAATTGAAACCACCAGCTAAGCACTGCTAGGATATGGAAGAAAATAATTTTTGGAGGCACTGTCAAAGCAGATAAACTTGAGCTGTTGTACAATAATTATACGATCTGAGCCAGAGGAGAACATACTTTATTTGGGAAAAAAAAAATCTATACACTTAATGCTACTTTCTTTAGTTCTGTTTTTTGGCATATGATATCCTGGAGTTATTCAGTATTTGATATTCACAGGTACTATTTTTGTCAACAAACAATCGCTGGATTTAACGCAGGTAGTTTTGAATGTACCTCATTTGTCAGATTTGTATAGGTGAGATTATGTGTTAGTTACTGTTTCACTGATCACCAGCCCCCTCCCCCTCACGCCTGTCTGCTGATAAGCCATTCATTCAGTCTACTTCCTTTTCACCTCTCTAGTCCCTACACTCTATTTCATCACTGTGACCACTCTCCTTATCTCATACACTACTGGAATAGATTCCTCATCTGGAATCTATTCACTGTCTACAGTTCTAACAAAAGTGGTCATTCTGATGCTTTAAAACCCTCCAACCATGCCTCAAAAAAATACTAACACAGACACAAAGAAACCTGGCCTTTCATGGTGGTTTCTATGTTTAGCTCACCTCTCGCCTCCTCTATCTCATTTTATGCTCCAGCTGTAATGAACTCCTTGTTGCATCTCCAAAGTGCCATATTCTTTGGTATAAGCTGCATGTTTCATTCAAGTGTCCCATTACCTTTCCCTGTCACCACCCTGCCTTATTCAGCATTTCCTATGTTATCTGGCTGATTAATATCATCCTTCAAATATCAAGAAGTTGTCCTGCTTCTAATATATAGCAAACTAACCTCCACCACAGCACTTATGCCTGAAGAGTGATTGTGTCCTCACTAGATTGAGAATGACCCAATGAACATCCAGCACACTGCCTCCCAAATGGTAGGTGCTTCCACACAGATAAGTGAGGAGTATAAGTATCTGAAGTATTGTTTTTGTGTACGAATGATAAATGTCAGGCAAATGATAAAATGGGTTACTTTAGTCATCTCATGGGAGTCTTGGTTTCCGAAAGATAAGCACAACTGTCTCTTCAACCAAAAACCAAGAAACTCAGAAGAACTGCAGAACCACACACACACACACACAAACAAAACAAAAACAGGAATATTTGAAATATTTTGATGGAAACGTACTGAGGCAAGACATTCTTAAGATTATCTTTTGAGTATAAGAATACAGAAAGTAAGGAAATGCTCTAAAAATCAAAACCAACCAAAGAGTCTGCCATAGTGGAATCTGTACAGTGGGACATGGGACCTAATCAAAAGAGCCTTAAATGGCCCCAAATAGACAACTTGATCAATAGCAAAGTAGCATTAAAGTACAACTCAGAGTATGACATAACTACTCATGAGGCCACATGAGTAGATAAATGGGGAGAAGAGACAGACCTATACAAAATAATTAAGAACAGAGTATGTGGATTCTCTGATCTCAAGAAGATAGAATACTTACAACCCCTCAAATTTAAATGTGGTCTGTAAACAGTGATTTCCTTTTGAAGGTTACAATATGATGAGAGGAGCTGTACATTTAGAGTAGAGAGACCCAACAGACACATTCTTAGCCAGTAATGCAGATCAGCATCAACAGTGACAATCAGATTACAGCACATACTACTGAAGTCACGTGATAAGGGCCTGCATGATGGCTCATTGGGTAAAGATATTCTCTGTCAAGCTTTATGATTGAGTGGAAGGAGAGAATTCACTTTTCAAGTTGTCCCTTGACCTTTTCACATGGTCCATAGTATACACACACACACACACACACACACACACCACACCACACACACCACACCACATTAAATTTTATTTATTTTGTAATTGGAAGAGGGGGCCTTTGTGCCACTACTCACATATGGAAGTCAGAAGACAATTTGTAGGAGTGTGTTCTCTCCTACTATGTGGGTCCTGGAAATCCACCTCGGGTCATCAGGCTTGGCATTAAAATCTTTATCCACTACACTATATATACAGGACTGGCTAGAAATCAGTAGGTGTAAATACTAAGTAACTAGGAACTTATCTTTTTGCAGGGCAGTGGTGGCATATGTTTTAGTCCCTAGAACTCAGGAGGCAGAAACAGGTTGATCTTTGTCAGTCTGAGGCCAGCCTGGTCTACAAAGCTATAAAGCCTGGTCAACTTCCAGCACCCAGATGGCAGTTCACAACTATCTGTTACTCCAGTTCCAGGGAGGACACTTCTTAGCAGTTGCAACTTTGGGGCACAACAATGAGCCTCAATTAATTTATGCTAGTGCTTAGAGTGCTAGGCAGGTAGACCTGCAAAACTGAGCAAAGGTTAAAAACTGATGAGATGTCACTGTTGTAACTATAAGCTATGACAACAATGAAGGAGTGTAAAATTTAAGTGATAAGACTGGAGATGTGCTGGTGGCCAGATCATAGCACACCGCACTGCACAACTTGAACTGCTGCATAGGTGACAAGAGAGCCAACACAGTTTTAAATAGTGCAGAGGCATAACCATGGTTAAGCAAACAAAACCAGCTTCAGCAGCAGCAACAACAAAACCTCTGTTCTTAGCAGTAATGTGAGGCTCCCAACCAATGGTAGATAGATTGAACTGGACATATGTTAGCAGACTGCTTTCTTGTTAAGAAAAGCCAGACATTTTTTGAAACAGACATAAAGCTACACAAAAATTACCCTACAGAGCAAACATTAACAAAACCCCAAAAAAATTATTTTTTTCTTATAAAGACTTAATTTACAAAGAACACGATTTGTTTCTCTGCATGCATCTCAATGTTCTTACATTCTGGGTGGGGGTGAGTCAGGGGTATGGATGAGGCCCACAGGAAATACAGTGCTTTGGAATTTTGGAGACATTATGGATTTATCCATGTTTACACAATTATTAGTACTCTGGGCCAGGGAACTGATCAACAGGCTTTCAAATTTAATAACCTCCAATGCATGCATTGTATGTGAAAGAAACATCAGTAAATAAGCTTAAGTTGTTAAGTACTAAAAGTAATTTTGGCCCAGGTGGTGGTGGCACATGCCTTTAATCCCAGCATTTGGGAGGCAGAAGCAGGTAGATGTCTGAGTTTGAGGCCAGCCTGTCCTACAGAGTAAGTTCCAAGATAGCCAGGGATACACAGAGAAACCCTGTCTTTAAAAACCAATAATAATAGCGATGCTTTTGGCTCAGCTACTAACTTAAAAGTATCTATATTTTTCTTGCCAGCCTCATCATTCCTACTGAGACATAACTTTAATCTTGGTCACAAGGATTTTCAACTTTGCTTCATGAACATTTTTGATACCAGGGGAAGTTATTCCTAGCCATTTCTGCTTATCAAATCCTTCCCATGCTGATAACTCAGGGAAAATGATACTCTTTCCTTTACATTTCCCCCAGTGGTGTCAGTAAGAATCAACCATACTCTCTATTGAGCTTTACTTGTTTTACTTTTCTATTGCTGTGATAAAACACCATGACCGGGGTTCCTTACAAAAGAAAGTATTTAAATGCTCTTACAGTTTCTGAGGATTAGAATTCATGATGGCAAAGCAAAGGCATGGTAGCAGGAACAGCTGCACACTCACGTGTCAATCCAAAAAGGAGGCAAAGAGCACACTGAGGTCAGGGAGGCCATGCCTGTTACTCCTTCCCAGACAAGTCCACCAACTGGGGACCAAGTAATCAAACATACGAACCTATGGGCGCCGTCCTCATTCAAACCACCACACCTGACCTGACATTATACCATTATTTTGGCTTAATATCCATTTCCTTGCTTTTTCTTTGAGTTTGCCTGGCTTTCTCAATGCACATATCTCAGAACCCTCCATAGCACCAAGGGAACTCCCTGAATGTGGACCAGGAGGAGTTCAAATAGGAAGCTCTACCAAGACCACATGTTACTTTTTTTTTTTTAAACTATGCAGCCATCCAAGAGGTAGCCATTTCCAGTGTTCCAAATCTCAAATTTTTTTTTCTAGATAGAAACTGCTGAGTACTTTGTTAAGAAGTTATAGGGCACTCTACCAAGCATAAGAAGATGGTACTGATCGATTGTACTGGGCAACTGGGACAATCTTTTCCAAGAAAATAATTTTATGAGACCACTTAATAAAATTTAAATACAAATTTTCAAATAAGCTTTACCCTTGACAATAATCCCTTGTTAATAACAAAGAGTACAAAACAAGATGGAAAAAGGGGCAAATGAAAGGGTTCCACTAATCCTCTGATCTTTATCTTGGTTAAAAGCAATCTTGGTCAATAAACAAGAGACCCAGAGTCTTCTTAAGCCTTTACTCTCCCTCATATCCCAAGTCTTGATTCTGCCTCCTCTACATCTCTCAAGATGGAATTCTGTATTTTTGTAGACATTGAAAAGATTTCACAAGTCTCCTTAAGGTAAAACAAAACAAGCTTTGAGGATATAGCCAAGTGGTAAGAGCAAGAGCCTACTTGATTGCCAGGATCACAGAACAAAACAAAACAACTAAAATTGAGCATTAACAATAATAAAACAGGATGTATACCAAATATTCCGGCCGTGGAGTAAATCTAGTTATAATCAACAATGGCTATCAGAGGAACACCACCTTCAGTATTCTAAGGTTAAACAGTTTATAACCAGAGGTGAGAGACTAAAGCAAAATTTCATTCAAGTTAAATTTTTTTTTTCTACAGAGGGCTTTTGGATGATATAATCCACCAAAAAGGAGTAACAAAAATAGAAAACATGGAGCTAAGTGTTGGTGGTGTATGCCTTTAATCCCAGCACTTGGGAGGCAGAGGCAGAGGCAGAGGCAGGCAGATCTCTGGGAGTTCAAGGCCAGCCTAGCCTACAGAGTAAGTTCTAGGACAGCCAGAGCAACACAGTGAGACCCCATTTCAAAAGACAAAAACATGCTTGTTTCCTGGTCTTGTTTTTCATAAGAAAGCCAAGCCAAAAGAGCTATTTTACACTGAAAGATCAAAAATAACCACCTAATCATTAAGAACATGAAATGAGGCAAGTATCACCAGAATGGGACCAATGAATGGAACAGACTTGCTTCTGATGTTTTGTTTTTGTTTTTGTTTTTTTTTTTAGTAACCGTCTACTAATTACCATTTAAATTTACGTATATGCAAAACTTGGAAAAATTAAAACATTACAGAAAGGTTAGAAACATGTGTGCTAGGTGAATATACTTTTATATAGTACCAGAAATATGCAGATATGCTAGGCAGTATGTTCAGATACAGGTTTTTATGTTTTATTTGTAAAAGCAAACACTCTTAAAAGCTGGAAATCGTTGAATAAATCTAGTCTCATTTTTATTTTCCTAATGGAATAATAAAGAACATGCTGATTATTATTTTAAATCAATTCTCCTCTCATGAACTTTTATCATTCCAGATCAGTGGGTTCGGCAGATGTTCTGTGTAAGCAACCATAAAGTAATCAGGTCATTTTGTTTACTGGCACATATCCTCTTCTTCCTCCCGATGCTCCACCCAAGAGAGTTCAAAATTTAAGAGTTAAGAGATGGATCAAACATGCCAGGTCCTGCCCTAGTGATTGCATGAAACATCGTTCTGAAGTCACAAATATTATTTAATTAACCACCTGCTGAATTTAAGTTGTAGAGAAAAGGAAGTCACTGTGAAGCTCTCTCATGACAAAACTATTCGTATTTGAAGCCACATAGCAGACACTACAGATTAATCTGATTACCTAATTTTATGGGACAGAAAATTGTTGCCTAAAAAGATTTAACAAGATTACCCTGTGCTTCCTCACACATTTCCAAGGTTAAACAACTTATAATAGTAAAAATCTTTCTAGTTGAAGTTAAGGATGGAGTCAATTGGTCAGATATTTCAAGCAAAGAATGGCTATCTTACCAGGGTCTTCAAAAAAGAATAAAAACAAATAATCATACAAAAAGAAAACAACATCAAAAGCTACCCACAAAGCTTTAACTTCTCATTGTATAAATAAAATTACTATAAAGAATAATTTAAACTAAAAGTTCATTGTTCCTATCAAAGTTATTATGTATTAATGGTTTGGTGTATTTTTTTAAAAAGTGTTTTCAGATGGGCTATCCAGCTTAATTTCTGTAACTCCCTTTGCAATAAAAGTAAGTCTTTTATAAGGTGATATATTCATTATAAAAACATTTACCATGAAGGTCTTTAGTAAACATATATACCTAGGTAGGAAATACAACAAAAAGAATCCCAAGATATTAAATCATTCTTTGTTTTTTAGGGGGAACTCAACATTTTATTGTTATCAGTCACTGTTTTCTAGGGTAACATATCAAGGAACAAACTTGCCAGTCATATATATACTTTGCTCCACTCAAAACAATAATGACATTTCATCCATTTTCCTGACAGTTTATCAGCACATTTAGAGAATTGTGTTCATTGATTATGTTCTTACTCCTTAGAACATATCTTTATTTAGTATGCATTTAGCTGTCTTTACTCAAGCTTTTTTTCCAGGGGTGGCGGGGGCAGTAGGCTAACTCATGGATTATTCAGGAGAACTCAAACTATTGTTTTATGTACATATATTTGCTGCATCCATTTGGACTATAAGCTCTTCGTTAAATAGTGTGTTTTTTCTTTCTTAATGCTCTGTAATGATTACAAAAGGTCTTCCTTTGTATAGATATTATTATTTGCTAGTAATATCAATTATATATAACATATTCTTCCCCATAGTTACTTCTTCTAGTCATCTTGAGACACTTAGAATAGTTATAGACAATGGAAACAACAGGCAAAGAGCTCACAGAAAAGGAAAATACAATTGAATGGGAGCATAAAATGCAAACAGAAATATCATATTAATATACATGTTAACACAGATCCTCACACGAAATAGGCAAGTGCTCTACAACTATACTGTTCTTGATATGAACTTCTTCCAGCTCATAAAAGGGTTTGTCAAAGAAGCAAAAATTTCCAGACATACACATTTTTGGGGCAAAGGCATGTTCTTCCTTATTCAAATAATAAAATCTCATTGAAAGGTGATTGAGAAAAGAAAGAGCAAATCCAGTACCAACAAACTGTTTTAAGCACTGGCAATTTAAAAACAAGATGGCAGCTTTGGTACAAATGTAGGTGAAAGACAACTAAGTTTGTAAGGCAAAGTAATAGTAGCTCATATCTGCAACCCTAGGACTTGGGAGGGCTGAGGCAGGAGAATAAGAAATTATAGGCCAGCTCTAGCTACATGAGGTCCTGTCCCCCAAAAATTATCATGAAAAGAAATGATAGTCAAATTCATGATTTATAATAATTTTACTACTAAAAGTATTCATATATTAGACTTTGAAGCTTTAATTTTAGAAAGATATATTGTTTATTTGTAGAAACTAGAAGATCTATAACTTGAGTTTATATAAAAAGGAATACAAAGGTTTGGCTATACACAGGAGAAATGTTCTATAACTGCATTCTGTTTTGATTTTAAATTTCTATTGAAAAGCACTTACCAGTTTTAGTCTCTGGTTCCTATGTTAGTATACTTATTACTAGTGAAAAGGGAAATTAAAAAAAAAATTAACTTCAAGGTTGTAAAGGTAGTGTCTGAAAGGAAACTTTATTATTATTATTATTATTATTATTATTATTATTTTCAAGGTATGGCAAGGTAATAGAGAAACATTCACCCAAGAAGTTTGTAGCTGTCTTGCCTATAATGGTGGCCACACCCCTTTGGGCGTGGCTTCAGGTGGATGGAAGCAGAAAGAGGGAGGTGTGAATTGTAAGGTGTGAGGCATAAGGCATGGTCCCCCTTGGAGCCAATCCAGTTGGAATAGCAGAGAAATGCTCGTGCGGCTCTTTGTATTTTTCTGTGTAAGTGTTCCCCAATAAACACCCATTTATCATTTATCTTAGGTTTAGTGAATCTTTACACCAATGCCTTCAGAAGTTGGTTGAATCAGTAGTGTTTTAAAGACGGTACAAGAATGTACGGTTCCCTGGCACCAAACTAAAGTTTCTATTACATACGGACAGTACTTAGGTAAATAGTTCTCTGTTCTATTTATATATGCATGCTTTATTTAGAAAATCCATTAAACACTTGCTTTTCCCTTAACAGGTATACTTTTTTCTTTTTGAAACAGGATCTTGCTATGTAGCATGGGCTGCCTCAAACTCCCAATTCTTTTGCCCCTGGCCACTAAAGTGCTGGGATTTCAGGCGATTGCCACCATACTTGACATGTGTGTGCATGTGTGCATACATGTATGAATATGTTCTGGAACATCTACAAAGACCAGGCTGAACTCTAATTCACAGAGATCCTCCTGTCTCTGCCTCCCAAGTGCTGGGATTAAATGCATGTTCCCCTACTGCCCAGCAGCAGGTATATTTTTAAGAAAAGTGTAGTTGTGCTTTATGTTAAATGATTTGCAAAGCATGTTTTGAAAAAGTATTTAAAATTTGATAATTGAAGAAAAAAGAAGGAAAAGAATAGGGGAGAGAAGATCAGAGTAAGGAATGCTACTCAATCCTTGTTTGTTTCTGAGACAGTCTCCAGTAGCTGACTGGACTCTCCTTGTAGCCAAGGATAACTTTGAATTTCTGATCCTCCTATTTCTATCCCAGTAATGCTTGGATTATAGGCATTCACACTTTCTTTCAGGTCCCTTTTTAAGGATACACACAACTTCTACATAACCTTTGTTCCAAGGTTGGCATCCTAACAATTTCTTTCTAAATATATCATGTTACAGATGTTATCCTGTTCTTAAAGGGATGAGAAACAGGTATTGTGACAAGCAACTCCATTGCTAGTTAAGTCCTATTTATTTTTACCATTGTCTAGATGCATTCAATATTAGGGTGGTACATGTTTCCTCTAACTATAAAGCATTTAGTTTTAGGAGGATTTAGTTTTAGGCACATGTATTACTAATTATCCTGGAAAAGTCTTTAAGTCAATCTTTTGAATAGCAGGTTTCTACAACATAGCTCTATTTCTAATATGAAAGCTTGTGAGCTTTATAAAGTCCTTAATGCTTTGTATCTTATTTTGCATGGCAATGCCTTTCCTCCAATTACTCAACACACTGGGATATCAGGCTTGACTTATTGTTAAATGGATTATTAAAGTGACAGACTAGACCCTTGTATGTGACTAGGTAGTCTTGAATATAAATTAGGTACTCTGGGTTATATATGTTCTCTTCTGATCTCTAGTATATTACTGTACAGAAACATAGACGTAGCTTACTAACTGGTCAAAATCTGAGCCAGGGATTAAAAACTGGTGGAATATTTACTGCTACTCTTAAAGTGTTCTTTTAAAAAAATATTTTATGTGTGTGCCTCAGTGTATGTAAATATGCTATGTGCATGTGGAATCATGCACATATTAGAAAATGGCATTGGATCCCTAGGAACTGGAATTACAACTGTGAGCCACCATGTAGGTGCTGGGAATCAAACTCTGGTCCTCTGATAATTGCTGAGCCATCTCTCCAGCCCCTGGAGAGATGCTAATATTAGTTTAAGTAAACCTTTATATTTATTATTATTTTTTCACTAATAAAATTTGGAGAAAATCCTTAAGGTGGATCACAGAAGCACAATGGTTAAGAAAATTCCTTTGGAAAACATACTATAAAATAAAAAAAATGATTTCATTTGGGTTTCAAATCTAAAAGATCATTCTGAAAAGTTCTTAAGCAATGCCATCTTACTATCCTCAGTTTCTAGAAAAAAAGGAGCATTTGATAAATCTGTGTGTCAAGTGTTTTTAAAATCATACAAAACTTATTCTATCAACATACAATTTCTTAGTCTTACTTGCATGAATGTCTGGTACAAATCAAGAAAACAGCAAAGGAAACATCTCTAGAAACAGAACTTTTGAGTTTCTCAAGGTCATTAAGAATGCTACCTAAAAAAGGGACTCCAGGTAAAAGGAATGTGTTCATAAAATACTGTACCTCTTGAAGGAACCAAACAGGTCACACTCAAACAGGTAAAGTCTGCTTTGACTTTAACCATGACTCCCTTTGAAAGTAGTCAGGCTACATTTCAAACACAGGCAGGACTGGCATATCTTATCAGATTATAAACACATTGTTTATATTGTTAGACTTCATTTTCTCCAAAAACCCAAGTTTTCTGTCAAATAAATACTGAAGTAATGTTGAGTTTGGCTTTATGTCAGGATTAAGAAATTAAAGTTCAAAATATCTCAAAATTGTAAATTTTGAAAGGCAAAGAGGAGGAAACTAAATTGACTATATAGAAGTAAGAATACCATGTATTTGCAAAATACTACATTTATTTATTTCTATTTAATATGGGGGAGGAAGGAGAGAGAGATAGAGATGGGGGAGAGAAATTGCACACAGGGAAGCATAGATGTGGAGGTCACAGGAGAACCTGATGTAACTGGTTCTCTCCTTTTAGTGTGAGCTTGGGGATCTATCTCTGGCACTCAGTGGTGGCAGCAAATACTTCTACTGCTGAGCCATCTTGCCACATCTTGTTTCTTTTTCTTTTTTTTTTTTTTTTTACATTTACTTACTTAATCTGTATGTGCATGAGTAGGTGTGTACACATGGAAGCCAAGAGGAACACTGGGTATTTTCTCTTCACTGAACCTGGCGTTCACTAATTACACTGGTCAGCAAGCCCCAGAGATCCTCCTGTCTTTATTTTCCTAGAACTGCGACTACAGTTGATTGTCACCATACTGGCTTTTACATGGCTGCTAGGGATTGAACTCAGGTTTCATCCTTGTTTGTTTTCAAGACAGAATTTCACTATGTTGCTCTGTCTATCCTGGAACTCTCTCTGTAGACCAGGCTGGCCTCAAACTCATAGAGATCTGTCTGTCTCTGCCTCACAAGTGGGATTTAAGGTGTTCACCATTACGCCCAGCTTCTGGTCCTCCTCCTTGCTAGACAATCACCATTGAAAAAAATTGTGTGAGACAGTTTTATGCTGCCAAGGCTGGCCTGAAATCCATTTTGTGGGTTAAAATGACCTTGAACTTCTGATCACTTGTATATCAGTGTTCTGAGTAAACCACCATGAGTGGTTTAGGAAATGTCAAGTAGTGAATACAGAGTGTTGTGCATATTAGGCAAACACTATATGAACTGAGCTACACCCTCTGCTTTCTTTTCTTTACATTTGTTTGATATTACATACACAAACATAAAACAGATCCCTTATCAGATATAAAAAAAAGATTTTGTAACTATTTTTACTAATTCAATGTACTTTTGAAATCCTTACATTCTCTAAAAGGATTAACACCAACATTTTACAAATTAAAAAAAAAAAAAAAAGTAAGCTGGGCAGTGGTGGCACACACCTTTGATCCCAGCACTTGAGAGGCAGAGGCAGGTAAGATCTTTTTGAGTTCAAGGTCAGCCTGGTCTATAGATCAAGTTTTAGGGCAGGCTCCAAAGCTGCAGAGAAACCCTGCCTCTAATCAATAAAAATAAATAAATAAATAAATAAATAAATAAATAAATAAATAAAATCACCATTGCAGAGAATAAGAAAGAGACTGTTAAAATTTCTTGAGTATGTCTAATTGTTTTGGAATTATAGTAAATACAACAATATAAACTATAATGAGATGTTTGAGTTTGTGGCTATACCAAACAAGCTTGTTTAAAAGAGTACTTTGAATTTTTAATCCACTAATTCTACACTACCTTTGTTTGCTGTTTTTATTTTACCATTTAAATTTAAATAAGAAATTGTAGAGACTGATAATGTGTCAGGAGCTAAGAGCATTGACTGCTTTTCTAGAGGACCTGGGTTCAGTTCACAGCACCCACATGGCAGCTCACAACTGTCTGTAACTGCATTTCCAGAGGATCTGACGCCCTCTCTTCTGGCCTGTGAGGGCATCAGGTAAACATGTAGTGCACAGACATACATGAAGGCAAAACACCCATACACATAAAAAATAAAAATGGTAAAGTGACTAAAGAATTTTTCATCACATGAAATGTCCTAATCTGGGTTTTTGTTTATAGAATTAGCTTTTACCTTTGGAATTTCAATTTAAAATTCAAGAGCAACTTAAACCTAAACTCATAATGATTACTAGCAGGTCTTTGATTTAGTCACTGAATCCTTTCTACCTTCAACTTAAAGAGATCTGAAATTGTGGAAGACCTATGCATTCATCATCATCTTAACCTAACAATCTTAATGATGAATCCCGAATAGGTTTCCTTGTGTCTGATCAACATCAAGCATTATCTCTCCATATACAGATACCTTGCCATGGATAAAACTGCACATACTCAAAGATTTTTTTAGAATGAGAATGGATTTGGCATATATACTTTACTAAATTATGCAGCAAGCACACACTAAGAACAGTCAGGATTTTTTAAGTGAAGAAGCAGTTGCCTTCACGGACTGAGATTTAGGATGCCCCACTTGGAATCTACAACGTAATGCACTTTGGCACAAATCCTCAATTTCTCAGCTGATATCTGAAAAAGACTGTCTTTTTCAAAAAAAATTTTTTTTTAATTTAAATTTAGTGTGTTGGAAATATTAGGGCTTAAGATATGCATTATTCTGCCAAGGCTGTCTCCTTGTGATTACTTCTATAAAAGAAATACGTGATGACAAAAAAATGTGACTCATTTTACAATAATAGGTTTACAAGAAAGTTTTCAAGCTCATAGCTCTTTTGCTGAGGTAAGGACATCTGTATTTACAACACAGATCTGAAACACCTACATGTTTTTCTGCATAACAGAATATGTTTCTCTTGGCACAATGTTTTAACCTCATATTTGAACAGAAATTTATAAAGAGGTCATTATCAGTGCTTGGCCAGAGGGCATTTAGCCATTAGTTTTGTTTAAGGTAAAACAGTGAGGCTTATATGACAGCATAAAATATCTGCTAGTCCTTTCCCTTTTCACATGCACACAAAATTACCATCTGAAGCCTTCTTCAATTCAGTTTTCAGTTTTTCCTGGTCTTCTACCAGTTTTTTATTTTCTGTTTCCAAAATGTTTTCTTCATCCTTGCTATGGTTTTTTAGTACCTATCATAGAAGAGTTATAGGAAGAAATAAGCTTAGGTTGCAACAGTTGGACATTTCTTGAATAAATTAAAATTATTGGTCTTTATTAGTTTGTCTTTTTAAGTATTTAATAATTTTTTCTTATAAAGTGCTACTGCTAATAGAAACCTGGTAGTAAGCAAACACACAAATGGACTTTTCTGTAGCTGTAGAGTTCAGCCAAGAGGTCACAGTATTTTTCCAGAGGATCTGAGTGTAGTTTCTAGTAACCATGTCAGGCAGCTCACAACCTGTTGTGGAATATTATTTTAAGTAGGCAAAGATGTATTACATTTGTTTATGCTGCAAATATTACTTTAACTATGTAAGGGTGCTACATTTGTTTATGCTGCCTTTATTTAATGATGTATACATGTGTAATTAATTATGAAAGATGTGTTTCACCTTGCCTGCCTAAGGTACCTGACTGGTCTAATAAAGAGATGAATAGCCAACAGCTAGGCAGGAGAAAGGATAGGTGGGGCTGGAGAAGTAGTGAGAATAAAAGGGAGGAAAAATCTAGGCCCAAGAGAGAAGAGAAATGAGAGAAGGAGGAGAGAATGTGGGCCCAGCCAGGCAACAATAAACAGTGAAAGTGAGATATAAAGAAGAAAAGGAAAAAGTCCTGAGGCAAAAGGTAGATAAAGAGGAACAGGTTAATTTAAGTTAAAAGAATTAGCTAGAAACCAGCTTAAGCTAGGTTGAGCATTCAAAACTAGTAAGTCTCCATGTTATGATTTGGAAGCTGGTTGGTGTCCCTAAAAGAAAAATTATGGAACAATAACCCCCTTTAAATCTAGCTCCATGGAAATCAAATTCCTCTGACTCCTGTGGGCAACTATACTCACATGCATACAACCACACACAGAGACACACATGAACATACAACTTAAAAATATTCTTTAAAATGATTTGTCATTATGATGGATGGTATTCTGAAGTGAAAGTAAGAATTTCTGATTGGGCTATAATTATAATTATGCTTTCAAAATTAATTCATCAGTTAAGGATGTGTTATACATTTAATGTAAAAAAAATCAGTTCTGGGTTTGATATTAGTTGTACAAATCATCATGCTATAATTGTACTATCTTGTCTACTCAAGACTATTTTTACACATAAATGTATGTAAGAGTATAATGTTGCCAGGATGAAGACAGGAATATGAAAAATGGAAGGGTGATCTTTACGGTAGGAAAGTTCTGGTTTTCATTAAGCATTGCCAAAATAATTTTTATTTTAGTTGATCATTTAAATTGTTCTTTACATTTCAAAATCAACTCTGGATCCAACAATGTTTGTAGCTTGTCTTTTCTAGGTAAAACAATAAAGATCTGAACAGTAAAATAAGTGGTAAACATTGTAGAATAAAAATTTCCTAACTTGCATGCTTACATAAAAATCATCACAGTTACTAAAAACTAGAAGCAGATTAAAATATAAGAGAGATCAGTTAAGATGTAGGCCCTGAGAGAAGTAAGATGTCCAGACTCTTTCTCCAGTAAGATAAGACCACGTGGAAACACTTAGTTTAATAGAAATGGGTTAATATTTAAGATAGAGCTAGCCAATAAGAAGCTCTGGTAATTGGCCAATAGTTTCATAATTAATATAATGTCTCTGTGTGTTATTTTGGGACTGACGTGACTCTGGGACCAAGCTGGTGGGAAACTGCTTGTAATAAAATGGTGCCTGCAATGTGGGAACTAAGAACTTCCACTTAAAACTTGATAAATGCTTAAAAAGGGATTTTAGAAATAAAAGACAGAGACAAGCAGAGACTCATGCAGCTCCTTTAAGGGAGGTTTCCTGACTTGGCATAAGCTGCAAAAAACCGCAGGGCTCTAACACTAAATGGTGTGCACGAGAGCTGGCAATGGCAGTGACCATATCTTCAAGCCAGCAGCTTCCTGCTTGATGGCAGCAAAGATCAAGGCGGTGAGCACAGCTCTCAGTGCTGGCAGTAAACATACTCCCACCATCTTGGATAGACGGCAGCTAAAACAGCTGTGGCTTTCATTTTAGCAATGTTGTTGTTTAGCAGATAAAAGACTTGTGGCCAGAAAAAATAAATAAATAAATAAAGATTTACAGAAAGACAGATTCAGATAAAGAAAAACCTCCAAAAGTTTACTTTTTTTTTTCTTCTAAAAATATACATAGGCTTGGGAGAGAAAAGGAAACAGGATAAAGTGGAGGAGGAGGAGGAGGAGAAGAAGAAGAAAAAGAAGAAGAAGAAGAAGAAGAAGAAGAAGAAGAAGAAGAAGAAGAAGAAGAAGAAGAAGAAGAAGAAGAAGAAGAAGAAGAAAGCGAGTAGCTGGGTGAGGTGGCACAAGCCTTTAATTCCAGCACTCGGGAGGCAGAGGCAAGCCGATCTTTGTGATTTCAAGGCCAGCCTGGTGTCAGAGTAAATTCCAGGGCAGCCAAAGTTACATAGAGAAATCCTGTCTCAATAAATGAAAACATAGAAGTAAAAGAAATAGAATAATAAAACAGCCACTTAAAGATGGGAAATACACAGAGTCTAGTACTGTATACTATTGTGTTGTCTTTAAGTTGTTAAATTGCTAAGGAACAACTACTAAAATACATTTGATTATCAATGCTGCTAAATTAATTCAATTTACATATTTTAAAAATGCTTTGACTTAAAATTTAAGTCTAAGGACAAGTTACTTGGGAAAAAGAATTCCTAGTTTTGTTTTCACAGAAAATGAAAAGCTGTGGATTTCTTCCAGACTAACATGGTTCAATCAAGCAAGACCCCCTGAAGCAGTGTCCCAGGTGATTCAAAATTCAAAACAGCTGGGACAAGGCAGCCTTGCAAACTACAGCCAGGAATTCTGTGTCTTCTTAGGATTCCCATGGTATTATAGTGCCTTCAACCAGCAGGAAGCAGTTTGGAAAGAAGGATGCCCAAATTCCCAAAAATTGTCTATAAATGTTTGCTTTCATTTAAATGGGGTTGGTTATACAATCAATCTCTTTTTAAAGGTAAAAAGGAGATTATGGTATAGAAATGAATACTTTGTTTTGGAATGGATTTTTCATTTATTGATACAATTTAAGGTCAATTTTGTGATATGTATATTTCTCCTCTTGTTTAGGCATTGTGTTTATACAATTCATTTTCAAATGTAATATATAATTTAGTACAGATTATAGTTACCTATAATAGTCAAAACTTATGTTAGGATTTCTAGAGATATATTTGAGATGGATAAATATTCTTCAAACCTTCCAAAGATCTACAACATTTAAAATTATTTAAGGTTTTTCTTGACAGCGAGACATACCCGGTCCTGACACCATCTTCGTCACAAAGGAAGATGGACATCAAAGAAACTCATTATGGAGTTTGTTTCCAATATGGCAAAACTAACCATTTGAACGAGAAACTGCTCTTGCCAGGACTGTTTATATGCTTTATAAACTATACATGCAGGACCCACAGGAAACTGACTGCTGAAACAAGATGGACAGTACTACAGGGTTTGTTACATGGAAGAGTCTGCCAGACAGTCTGCAGGACACAGAGAAAAGTGACTGACAAACTGCCAATACAGGTGGATAGTTCAAAGTTTCCTGCTTTGCTGAGGTGTCTGCCTATAGGCTGAAAATGGAACATTACAGAAGAACTCCAGGTGACTGACCAGGTAGCCAGGTGTCTCTGTCATTACTAGAGTTTATATACTTTCCTTCTGTGGTCTTTGATGGACTTGAAGACAGATAGTTATGGTTATAATTTTCCTGAATTAGGATTAAAGATAAGTTACATATAAGACCTTAGACTCATAAAGATAGGATAGATGATGGAATATTTTCTTTAAATCTTCCTAATGTTAATGACTAAATATTGTTAACTATAGTTCTTATTTGATAACTGTTTTGTTATATATTTTACTGTGTTAAAGTTAAAACCCTTCTTTTTACTTTAGACAAAAAAGAGGAGATGATGGGAGATGACATTCTGTAAATATGTTTCTTTTATTGGTTAATGAATAAAAGCCCTGTTGGCCAATAGGAAATATAGGTGGGATTAGGAGACAAGGAGGATTTTGGGAGATGTAGTAGAGAGGAGACAAGATGTAGGCCCTGAGAGAAGTAAGATTCTTTCTCCGTTAAGATAAGATCATGTGGAAACACTTAGATTGATAGAAATGGGTTAATATTTAAAACAGAGCTAGTCAATAAGAAACACTAGTAACTGGCCAACATTTTCATAATTAAAAAAGAAAGAAATATAAGATACTTAAATTGTAAAGACAGATACATTATATTTTAAAATTATTTTGAAAATAAAGTTGATATAGCTCAGTCAATAAAGGGGTTATCACACTGAGTTTGATCCCAGAACCCACATAAATAACCAGGCATAGTGAAGCCTGCTGACTACTATACTTATGATGGGAAGACAGAGAAGGGAGGAATCCTAAGGCTTCTTGGCCAGTCAGCCTAGCCTACTCCAGCAGCTTTCAGGCTAATCAGAAATCTTGTCTTAAAAAACAAAGTGAACAACAGTACCTGAGGTCGACCTCTGGTCTCTATGCTCATGTGCACATACATGCACATGGACTAGTACCCCTCTCCTCAACACACACACAACAAAATAAATAGAAAGTAAATTTGTCTGTTCACAGGCATGGGCTAGTAGAATAAACATAGTGGCAGAAACTTAATTCTGATGGCTTTCATGGTGATTTAAGAATTTCTACACCAGAGGGATACATTCAACAGACAAAACTCACAAACTCTAGTGAGCAACAAGTAGATGCAAACATTGTAGCATGAAAGACAGAGTAAGAGATAAACTGCAAGAGAACCATGGTTTATACTTTTTCTGTGATTCAGAGGTCAGATTAAAGCTCCAGTGAAATACTACCTTAAATAGCTCTTAAGAGATCAGAGGCTTGGAGCATACTCGGAAACAGAGAGAGCATCAGACCTTTTAGAATAAAAAAAAACTTGCCTCTAAAAAAGCAGGACGAGAATTTTCTAAGCCTCTTAATTTGTTGCTTACTTCAAGTTCAAAACAATTTTAGCCTAGAAAAGAAGAGCTACATTTGTAAAGTCAGAGCAGATTTAAAAGCTTAAGGCTCACTGTAAAGGATTACTGGGGGTGATTACCCAAACTGGAAAGCAACCACTGAGCTGCAGGAATGTTTACAGTGACTGCTTGAATTATTTATGCCGCTGACTTGGAAAAGCTGGATTTGTGGCAGTCTTATAAATAAGCTTTCATTACTGCACCTGTAAAACTGCTCCAATTTATTATCCCAAATTTCATGTTGGAGAAAGTTGTAGAGCTCTGGAGTCTACAACTCAACAGCTCCCAGCTACAGGAAGAGCAGTGGCCCACCCACTGTCATGCACCCCAGGAAGAGGTGGGAGGAAAGGTCAGTGAGAAGTAAAGCTTCATGCTTTCATTCTAAAGCAGTTCAGTTTAAGTTAATAGACAGCATGGCATGGAAGCACACATTTAAACTACCAGTATTTGGATGACAAGCTGAGGCAGGAGGGTTGTGATTTCTTTCTTTTTAAGCTGTATTTATTTTTATGTGTATGTGTGTTTTGCTTGCATGTATTGTATGTCTGTGTACCATGTGTGCCTAGTGCCCATGGACGCCAATAGAGGGCATCAGATCCCCTGGAACTAGAGTTACAGATAGTTGTTACCAATGTAGGGCTGGGAATGAATCCAGGGTTCTGTGGAAGGGCAAAAAGTGCTCTTAACCTCTGAACCATCTCTCCACCTTGTGATTTCAAGACCAGCTTTGGCTACTTAAAAGAATCTGCCTTGAAAAACAAACAAAAGTTAACTTTCATTTCTTTAACTGAATTATTAGAAGAGAAATAGTCCTTGGGCATCAAATAGGCATCATGTTTTAAGGAACATTACTGGAGTTGAAGGGATACTTGTAAATGTGGTCACTAAAAGTCAGCTGCATGGCCTCAAACTTCCTGTACGATATCATTTATTTTTACTATTATCCTTTCTCTCCCTGTTTTCTCAGCTATAAAATGCACACAATACAAACCTCACAGGATTGTTAAAGAATTAAGTTAATATCTTACTGTGAACAGCTGAAGTAACATTTGGCATAGCACTAACTATTATTTATAGTCACAGAACCTTGAAATTTAGGACCTATGAGGAGAGTTGCCCCAGGTCACACTGTCAATTACTGTAGTGCTGAAATTAGCACCAATTTAAACTCTATGAAGCTCAGGAGTGTTTGTTTTTGGCTACATAATATTCTACATATACAGAATAAAGAGGTATTTTTAAAGCAATTTTATCATTCTTTCATAATATTTCAAAGCCCACAGGAAATAACATGAAATAAAAGCATTGTTTTTACATTACCACCTATTTTTAATCACTCTATCAGTCTATAAGTTATACTCTAAGTACTGACAGGATTTATCCCGTTCAAAAATTTCCTTCTCACTGTATACTAGCTTTAGTATAGCATATCTGATTATCTAGGACTACTGATTGGGTCAGAGCTATATAGCAAGCAGGGAACCAGAAAATAGAAAAAGATGAAATTATGGGAGGCCCAAGAACAAGCAAGCAGGTAATAAATTCCCCATCCTGAGTGACTGGCTTTGCAAATAATTCCAAAGGAAGAGTTCCAAAATTCTCCCAAGGAAGTGATGCTTAGAAGGATAAGCTAAATTAACTCCATTGGTTCTGCTGCATATGGGAAAGTTGTGTTCTCAAAACTATGTACAAATACTGTCTGCTTATAGTTCAAGATTAAGAGGAAAACAACTAAAAAGGCATATGTGTGCCCTAACAATAACTATAATTCATTACTCTAAGATGTTATGCACAATTTCAAAGCAATAGAGATAGATGAAAGCCTTCTCATAAACACAAAGCTGGGGCTTTTGAATTTAATCAACATATACAAGGTTTTTATTTTATCATTGTGAAATGAGATCAAAAGATAGAAAATCAAGCAAACATTAAAGTATAAAATAAAATTGATTGTGCTGCTGAAAAATCTCCCCTGAAGAAAAGCAAAAAGTACTTAGTACTAGCTTTTTAATGCAATTCATACCTACATCTTGATTTCTAGAGAACAATATTACTGTAAGAGGAAGTATAGAAGACATCAGTGGGCCAATGCTTTTCAAAATCAAACAAAGGTTGGTGAGATGGTTCAGTGGGTAAAAGCACTTGTCTATGTGAACCTGGGGACCTTAGTCCAACTCCTGTAAGTCATGTGATGATAGAAGGGAGAACCAATTCCCCACAGTTGTCCTCTGATGTCTGCACATGTACTGTGGTATGCATTCATACATCATGCATACATGATAATAAAATTTTAAAAAGAAGAACAAAAGAAAATGTAAGCTGTTTTTAACATGCTGTTTTCATAAGACATACAATAGCCTATTCATAGAGGCACTTTTAAAATTATGCTTCTATAATATATTTTCCTACCTTTTTGTTACCATATAAGTGAGGCAAATATAAAAATAAAACATAAGTTTTGAGTAGGTGATAATGAGTTTTGCCTAATTTATAAAGTCTCAGACCTCCTTCCTGTTGGCCACATGATAACTGCCTGCCTTACTGATGGAAGGTAATGCTTGCAGGCAGGTCTTTTCTTACAAAGGCTGAGCGTCAAGACTAAGCTCAGGATGTTCACTCTCCAATGCTGAACACAACATTAACTTGGTATAATGTGAAGACTACATTCGAATCTTCTTTATTTTGGGAGGTTGGGGGAGGTGATTTCCAGACAGAGTTTCTCTATGTAGCTCTGGCTGTCCTGGAACTCACCCTGCAGACCAGGCTGGCTTTGAACTCAGAGATCCATCTACCTTTGCCCTCTAAGTGCTTGGAATTAAGGGTGTGGGACACCATCCCTGGCTTTGAGAAATGATCTTAATGTATGATTCTTGCCCTTACCTTTTGTATAAGTCACACCAAAACATCTGCTTAAGTTCTTTAATTTGTAGCTTTTCTTCATATAAAGAATTTTGGTACCCCCCAAATACAAACAACAACAACAACAACAACAAAACCACTTTCCTCACGAAGATGTGTTTCATTTATTAGTAGTTCCAGTGACTCTTTTTTTCTAAGAATTAGATTCAGTAAAACTCATGGAATTTGTGTGAAGTAAAACATCAAATCTATGAGATCATCAGATTTTAAAATTCAAATTAATTTTGTGTTTCGCTTTTTTATTTTTTTATGAATAGGGCTAACTTCAGTACTTAGCACACATACTTATTCCCTGGATATCAGAAGATATAAGCAGCATAAGATTTGCAAAAAGGCTTTAAAAATTATGAGACATCATCAATGTCTCAGTAATCTCTTACTAATTCCTATACAACAAATCATACTTTAAGTGAATGAGAAATATACATGGAGAATTATAAATATTTAATTCAAGTTAAGAAGTAAAATTAATGGTTTAGAGGACTTCAAATCTGTATTCCAAGAATGGCCATATTCTGGGTATGTCACAGTCATTGTAATCTTAAACTCACAGTGGCTGTGGTTACTTTCATTGGGCCCTTGTCAACAGTCATAGTGCCCTACCCATCCCTGCTGAACTACTGACTACTGAGAGATTCTGGAAGATGGGATGTCATTGTCATTAGCTGTGTATCCACTGGTGAGCTCACCAAGCTACAATGGACAGTTCTAAACCCATGGTCACAGAAGGCCTTAGTTAAACTTTGTGCCACAAAACAAAATGATATGAACATGGAAAGGAGGTGTGTGTGTGTGTGTGTGTGTGTGTGTGTGTGTGTGTGTGTGTGTGTGGTTTATATGGGTGAAAGGGGATAAGAGGGGAAAGGGATGAGAGTAAATAGAATGTATTATATACATATATGAATTTGTTACAGAAAATATTTAATTACCAAAAATAAAAAAAAAAAAGTGTGCTGCAAGAATGTTTCCTCCTGAAATCCTAGAAACCAGAGCATTTGCATTAATTTGTATTGAGGGGTATTTAAGGAGCAAGCAACCCTAAAAAACAGTGATCATCTGGGTAGTGGTGGTGCATGCCTTTAATCCTAGCATTCGGGACAGAGGCAGGCACATCTCCCAATTCAAGGCCTACCTCCATCTACAGATGGTTTCTCAGAAATTCTAAGTAAGTCAGTAAATAAATAAATAAATACACAAATGTGATCATTTCATAGAACAATGCTATGGCTTGTGCCACTTTCTTCTGCTAAATCATGAAAATGCTATTTTTGATGCTAAAAAATAATACATTCCTCCTTGTGAACATCAAGAACAGTTAAACAATTTATAAAGAAAATTAAATACCCATTTAAGTTTTTCATTCTCTTCCATGAATTTCTTGGCAGCCTTATTGGTATTTTCTGCTTGAGTTTTAAGCACTCCTTTGTTTGATATTTCCTTTGCCAGCTGAGTAATAAGCGTAACCAGACGTCTCAACACTCTGAGGAAAAAAATGAAGTTCAGAATAATGCATAACTACATTAGTCATCAGGAACTCTGACTTTAACACAAATAGCCATTGTCAAATGACTCCTGCTATGTCTAGAGAAATGGTGGTGAAGATGTTTAAACAGAACATTACTATCCAAGCCTGGCAGTTAAAACAAGCTGTGCCCCACTACTTTGTATCCTCTGCTAGATGACAAGCATCACAACACATAGATGTGGTGGCACCTCAGGGCCTCCTGCACACAGTGGTATTTAGTTTTCCTCTACAGGCCTTTATCCTAAAGGAGAAAAATGGAACTTTAGATGATATTGTAAGATTAGTAAGAACCTCCCCCCTTCAGTCTAGTTTGAAGTTTTCAGATCAAAGATATTTTGTAAGGGTGGCTAAGTCTAAAAAGTGAACACTGTCATATCTGCAGGTAGCCCTCACTGTTAGATATTATGATTAATCTCTTCAATTATTTCTTCATCATCTATTTACTAAGGAACTACTATGTTAGGCACTGGGGCCATAGCTGAAAATGAACTCAGTTCTTGCCTTCAAGTTTAAGTTCTAGTTGGAGATATTTTATATAATTTTTTTTTTTTTGAAACTGGGTTTTTCTATATAACAGCTTTAGCTTTACTGGAACTTGCTTTGTAGACCAGGCTGGCCTAGAACTCATAGAGATCTGCCTACCTCTGCCACCTGAATACTGGGATTAAAGTTGTGTAATACTATGCTGGACTTCTACAAATAGTATTTAATTATAATTGTGAAAGGCATCAGAAGTTGAGATCTAGACACAGCCTAAGAACTTTAACAGAAGACCAATCTACTTTGGAAAAGATTGTGGCCACAGAGTTTCTTTGAAAAAGAGGCTAAAGGATAAGAGAAGGAAGGCCAGGTATGGTCAGGTTTGCCTTTAATCCCAGCACTTGAGAGGCAGAGGCAAGTAGATTTTTGTGAGTTCAAGGCAAGCATGGTTTACATAGCAAGTACAGGCCACTCATGTCTACATAATGAGACCCTGTCTCCAAAAGAAACCAGTGCTTCAGCTTCCCAAGGCCCTCCCAACCCCCTCCCCCACCAATTTTCAGAGAGTCTTTATCTCTGTGTGCTTGCTGTATTTATATGTTTCTTTATCCCTGATAAAAACTCTTTTTTTAACCACTAGAAAAAAAAAAAAAAAAACAAAAAACAAAAAAAAAAAACCAAAAAGATATAAGGGGAGGGACGAGTATTCTAGGAGAATAGCTTTTATGATGACTCAAGGAAGGACAAAGAATGAATAGTGAAGAAGAGTGGGAATGGAATGTATTGGAGAACAGTATGAGAAGGTCCCAGAGAGTCAGCAAATCATTCAAGGCCCTTTGTAACCAGCAGATCTACAAGTTGTAACTTTTTTCCCTTCTCCTCTCTCCAACCATCCCATATTCCTCTACTTACTCTTCTTCAAATTCATGATTTATTTCTTTCTTCTTTTTACTAATTGTTATTGCATATATATATATTCCTAAATATAACCTGTTCAGTCCACATAAGTACCTGTGTGTATGTTTTCAGGGCTGAATGTTTAGCACTGGATAACCAATTGGTATGCTCTTCCCTGGGGAAGGCCATGCCTTCTGTTTCCAGCCTTCTTCAATGCACTGAAGATATTTGAGTATATCATCTGTAATCTTTTATGAAGATGTCAACAACAACAACAATAAACTAAGGTGTAAGTAGAAAAAAAAAACAGAAAGAGAATTCTATGAGTGTTAAAACTGTGCTTATACCGCTTCTTACTTACAGCCAAAAAAATAGTGAGAATCCTGAAATATAAAGATTTCGTTGGGACCTAAAGAGCTTCATCTGTGTGTGCTCATAGGCACCAGGCCTGCTGGCTGAATTCTTTTCAGTGACTTGAGTGGATGAGTACTTCCTTACTTCTCTCACAGCATCTATTACAGGAGAGAGAACATTACTTTTGGTTTTTAAGTAACAATATTTTAAACAAGAAGTAGTTGTAGAATAATTTACCTGTATTTTTTATTTTGTTTTATTTATTTATTTATTTATTTAGAGGCAAGGTTTATTTGTGTAGCTTTGGACCCTTTCCTGGAACTAGCTCTTGTAGACCAGGCTGATCTTGAACTCACAGAGATTCGCCTGTCTCTGCCTCCCCGAGTGCTGGGATTAAGGGCATGCGCCACCACCGCCCAACATTTACCTTTATGATAATGGACTTTAGATATGGCTTTCTTTCTGTATGTCCCTCAGTACCAGAGAGGGTACTGTGCCTGAAGATGGACAGTAGTGGCAATTTATGGATCACTACTGTAGCATTTTAAAATCATTCCTCTAGGGCTTACTTATCATCATCTCACTGTCAACTCTTTTTTTTTTTAAATTTAATTTATTATTTTACATGTCAATCCCAGCTCCCTCTCCCTCCCTCCCTTTTATCCTCTCTGCCCCTCACATGCACCCTGTCCACCCTCCCCTCCTATTCCCCCCACCCCAACTCCACATGTAGGGCAATGCCATCCAGGTGAGGTCATGTAGATCTGTCAGGTCATTCGAAGCAGGGACCAGGACCTCTCTCCTGTCTCTAGGCCAAGGCAGCATCCCTCCATGGGGGATGTGTTCGCAAAGTCATTCTCACTGTCAAATCTTGAGCTAAGGTGAAATATTATCTCTTACTCGTTCTACTTTAATGCACGACTAAAATTCAACCCACTGTCAGTAACATATAATCCCACTTCCTTTGAAGTGTCAGCATCCGATTATATTCACTATTACTTGAATTAATTGAGACTGGAACCATTTCATTTCATTGAAATATCTATTTGCATAGACTGGTTAAAATGGGATTCAGACTATGTTGCATTTACTTCATAATAGTTCACAGTCATTATCTCTAAAAAGTGCCACATTTCTATCATTCCAAAATAAAAAGCCCATCAAAGCATTCCACAATAAATTTTTTAAAAAGAGGCTCATTTTATTACATTAGATTTGCATGAGATTTCTTTTACTGAAAAATCTTTATTCCTAATACCACTAAGCATACTTGCTCATTTGCTGTGTGTTGCAATATACACAAAGTAATTTTTAAATTGCTATTAATATTTTTTAAATAGCTTGGGAATGAAGCTTCAGATTTCATTACAATCCTTTGTGTTCATAAAATGTATTTGATGCTTGAAATTATTCTTTTCTCTGCAACATGTTATCTAATATAATATTTAGTTTATTTCTTCTGGTTTGTTTTTAATTTTAGAGTATGTTGAAATGGAAGAGGGCTAACAATAAGGTGATAATGTGATAGAGTCTAATTTCTTATAAATCATATGTATGAAGAGTCATTTGGAAAGCAAGTTTTAAATTTTTCTAATTTCTGGAATGTACTTCTGTTGAAAGACATATGTTCTTGGGTTTGCTACTTTGATGTCTGTTATTTATTACTGTAATAGTCTTGGCTGGAGGAATGTAAATACTATGTAACAGTTACATGACAACAAAAAAAGGAAACAAATTCCGAAGTAAGATATAAATTATATTTGAGTAATCTACTGGTTCTGCATTATTACGTCACTTTAGTGAAGAAGGTGGTAGCCCATTTGAGATGAAGACACCAACATGTTGGGATAAGTCTTATCTGTCTGCTGTAACTAGCCCCAATATTGTAGGGATGTGATACAAATCCATTCAAAACTTGATACAATCACCTTCTTGGTTTGCTGTTATTGTTGTTTTGAGACAGGGTCTCACTATGTAACTCAGGTTGTCCTGGAACTCAGAGATCTATGTGCCAGCCTCAAGTTCTGCTTCCTCAGTCCTGGATTAAAGGTGTGTAGCAGCATGCCTGGCTTCCTTTCTTGTTTTTAACAATTCTATACCCTTTCACAATAGACGCTCTCAAGGAGGATCAACTCTATTTCAAAGGTTGTTGTTTGGAACATAAAACATTTTTTGCATAAAACATCAAACATAGTGGTAAAGGTTCCAAGTTGGTGCTAGTGGACCCACTTAATCCATAACATCAGAGTTGTTCCTAAGGAAAATGCATTTTTCAATGTAGATGAAAAGCAAAAGAGGTGCCGGGAGGTGGTGGCACATGCCTTTAATCCCAGTACTCAGAAGGTAGAGGCAGGCAGATCTATGTGA
Organism: Phodopus roborovskii; assembly: GCF_943737965.1. Taxonomy (NCBI): domain Eukaryota; kingdom Metazoa; phylum Chordata; class Mammalia; order Rodentia; family Cricetidae; genus Phodopus; species Phodopus roborovskii. Next base: position 14,745,119 of record NW_026125391.1, read on the forward strand.
GTTTGAGGCTAGCCTAGTCTACAGAGCAAGTTCTTGCACAAGCTCCAAAGTTACAGAGAAACCGTGTTTTGATAAAAAAAAAAAAAAAAAAAAAAAAAAACAAAACAAAAACAAAAAAGCAAAAAAGGCAAATAATGATTCTTCCTAATATAAACATAAAACCCAATTATATTTTATACTTTATAGAATGTAAGCCTGAACTTAATTAAAATGCCTTTACTGTTCTTGGGTTTGGTCTATAATCTATCACACAGCGTTGGAGTGGAATTTTCCAACTGTGTTAAAATGTTTCTGATTCTTTGAATACAAATTTTTAGATTTAGAATTTTCAGTTAGGGATGTTCAATCTGTCCACTACACATCTACAACTCTACCATATGGATTCAAACTGTGAAAATTTTGTCATATTTGCTCTACATTTTTCAGTCCAAAATCTCACTGATACTTCCCTTAAAAATGTCAGTATGAATCTTCTTAGATTAAAGACATATTCCTACGTAAAAACTGTTAACTTTTTTTTTTTTAAACAAAGGGATAAACAGTAGATGCTTTAGACAAAGGGATAGGCAATGGATGTTTTTAGGGCTTACCAGCTACAATACTAAAGTATGGAGTTGTCTGTGGAAACAGGCATAGACCACATGCAGAAACAAAAATGGTGATGCTTCGGTAAAACCATACTTAACAACAACAGAACTCTAAGCCACAGACTATAAGATGCTCTGTAACACTGCCATCACAATGAGAGCAAAATCCAAATACTACCTAACAACCATCTAGTATTAAAAAAAATCTGCAGCAGCCCCCAAAGCTGTTGCTTCTAATCAGGGTGCAGTGAAGATTCACACTTTCCCAAGAATCTTTTAAGAGCCTAAGGATTCCATTCTTTTGTTGCATACAGGCCAAGCCCCTAGGTACCCAGGACAAAGCTACAGCAAAGACTGTACCTGGTAATTATCTGGCAACTAGAAAGAAGGCCACTTATTACATTTAAACTTTAAAGTGACTAACTTAAAAGAGGCTAAGCATCACTGCACTGCACCTGAAATCTGTGTATATAAAATAGTACCAAATATGTATCAAAATCACTATATCAATATATAAAATGATTTGTCTTTCAATATATCAATATCTTATCATCAACTTAAACAATCAAAATCTAAATAATTTATTTAAAAATAATTGGATTCAAAGAAGGAATCTAATACTTACCTAAAAATAGAACGATTAGTAGGATTATAATGGTCAGGAAAGCTTTGTTCCAAAAACTTGCAATTTTAGCCCAGACACTAAATGAAAAAATCTTCCGCCATCTGTAAAGCAATAAAATTAGATTAGGTAAAAAACAAACAAGTAAACAATGAAAAATAACAGAAAGAAACAACACACAACCAAGAGCAGGTTTTGAAATGTTCTGTAAATACTGAAATATTTTGATAGTGTGGCAAAAATGATAGAAATTTAATTTTAAAAATTTTTACTCCTCTGACATGACAGAATAGCTCATGAAATATAAAGAAATTATTAAATACTATGACATTTGATTATCATTTTTTTCCTGATGGTTTAAATATTCTAAAGTAAAAATAACTTTTAAACATACATGAGCAACACCTCAAAAAGAAATGTGGGCGTGGGTTTGTGTGCACGAGGCATGCCTGTAGAGTAGGGTTAATCTGAGATATTCCTCAAGAGCCTTTGCACCTTGCTTTAGACAGTCTCTCCCTGGCACTCAGTGGTGAGGGGCCTGACTGCAGAATCTGCCTGCTTTTCCTCCCCAGCATTGGGATCATAAGCCTATACAACTATACCTGGCTTTCCCCACAGGATCTAGGGATTAGACTCAGGTGCTCAAGCTTGTATGCCGAGCGAACTAGATCAACGGCCCAAAAAGAACGTCTTAAACTAAAATGTCATGTTTTTACTGGAAGCTATTTCTTTTTCCCTAGTAGAGCAATGTCTCAGAAATGATGATGTCTTTTGATCTAACCATTAGCAATATCTAATTCTCTACTGATTTGAGACAGGGTCTCAACATGTAGCCCCTGCTTCAGCCTGCTAAGTGCTGCAATTTCTACTGTATTTGGCTTCTGCAGGTTTATTTTTAAATGGTATGCTTTTGCCATCTACTCTAAATAAAATAATTTCTTTAACCCAGAAGGAAATTTAAAAATGACTGACAGAACATATATGTAAAATGAAAACAAAAATCCCATATATATATATATATTTATATATATATGTTTTTACAAATGTAAATACCCATATAATTTATCCATTACCCAGGTCAAGGTCTGAACAGAGGAAATGAAATGAGGAAGTAAGACTCATATTGAGCAGCATAAGCAAAGCCACAGAGGCAAGAAAATGATGAGTTGTAAGTGTTTAAGTATGACAAAGTAATCGGTCCTGTAACCGGGAAGGCATCAAGCTTTGTATATAAATATTTTAAATTAGTAATTCACTGAATCAAAAGGAGACCATGACAGTAATTAGCATGTGAATACACCTCACAAGCACAACTTAGTACTTTAGGATATGATACCGTATTAATACATTTTGAAAACTATGAACAATAACTTCAAGTGGAAGGGGAGAAGACTGAGTTCCTTCTATGTCAGGAGTATAATAAATATCTTAAAACATCAGCCTTCCTTCCCCCACCCCCTTTTTGAGATAGGGTTTCTCTGTGTAGCTCTATAGACTAGGGTGGCCTCGAACTCCCGATGATCCATCTGCCTCTGCCTCCTGAGTGCTGGGACTAAAGGCGTGCACCACCACCATCTGGCTTAAAACATCAATGTTTACTCATTCAAGATAGCACGTTCCTGGATCTACAGCTAATTAGGAACAAGGGAAAGTCAGTGTATGAGTAGACTGGACACAGTACTTTAAAGAAGGTAGAAAGTTCTTTACTAAGGAAGCAATGCTAATAAGTGTCTCTGATACTTTCCATATTCAACAGTTTTAACACATATTCATTCATTTTGACTGGAATAAAAAGTAAAATTACTATTAATGAAACTGTTTCTTTTCTCCCTAAGACCAAAACTAAGAACCATTTCTAGGCTTTGGTCTGTAAGCTGCCATTCCACTGTCCCAATTTCACATTTTTGCAGCCACCCCTTTATTTCACTGCTCCAATACAGGGCAGCAATAAAAAGGTAAAACATGCAGTCAAGGGAAGACAGGTGTTCAAGGCACAACACTGCTTTATTATACCTGTAATCAAGACCAAAAAGACTACGTCCTTTTAAAAAGGATGGGGGGGATTACATTTGTACATATAATCAAGCTTTATACAAAGTAGCAATTTAATAACTTAACCAGAGAGCAATCTGAGTTTCGTTTTAGAAGAGTACTTTTCCTATAACCGGCTCTCAAACTCTCTTCCCTTTTTTCTTTCTTTCCTCCCGCACGCTGTCTTTTGGTGCATCCCAGGGTGGATGTGTGGAGGTCAGAAGACAACTTCGTAGGGTCGGTTCCCTTCCCACCATGTGGGTTCCGGGTACAGAACCGGCATTCTCACTTGGCTGCAAGCGCCCTGTGCCCACGCAGCCACCCCGCAGGCCCTCTCAAAACTTTCTAAGCCTGCGAGGGGCGGTCACGCGCCCCCCCACCCCCGCGTTTGGTACTGCGGAGGATTCGGAGGGCTCCTACCTCTGAGGAGGAATAAAGGGCAGACAGAAGATTAAAATGAGTCCTATTTCAGCATAGAGAAAGCTGGCAACCGCTACCCACTGGACTGTCATGGCGTTTCTCTTCACACCTACACAGAGGAAGATTTCACTTTTCACACGAGTCGGGGGAACGGCCCCACGCGGCGCGGGGCCTGACGGGAGTTCGCCCGAACCCACGTGACCGGGCGCCCCGGGGACGGCAGTCCGCAGCCGTGGCCGAGCCGTTGCCCGTGCTCGTCCGGGAGGCCGCCCGCCGCCGCCCGGCTACCCGCCGCCGCCCCCGGCCCCGCGCGCGCGCCCGTCAGCCCCACCCCCCGCCCGCCCCGCGCGCGCCCGTCAGCCCCACCCCCCGCCCGCCCCGCGCGCGCCCGTCAGCCCCACCCCCCCGCCCGCCCCGCGCGCGCCCGTCAGCCCCACCCCCCGACGCGCGCGCGCCCGGGCCCTGCTGAAGTTACACTGGCGCGAGCGCGTCTCCGGGTGCGCGCGTGGCGTGGAGGATGTGTGTTGACGGACGCCTTGTGACAGCAGCCGGGGCCCAGGGCTGGGTTCAAGTGCAGCCAGACACTCTAAGGTGGAACCTCGCGTCTGCCCCTGGTTAAACCGAAGTTAAGGGTCAGGCCCAGGGGTTTGTGCAGCATTTTTTTTCTTGAGAATGTAACAGAGTTTGTATCATCGGGACGCGTTTTGCGTGCTGTTTTCCTGCTCTTGTCCATTGGTGGGACCCCGCAACTTAGCGAGCCTTTTGAGGACTGCTAGGAAAAGATGGGCGTGGGCATACGTTACCTAACCATATTTTGTTAGTTAACTAGATAGGTTCTGGACAACATTGAGGGTGCACTTCCTCATTCCACCTCTTGCTTCCCTGGTGACACGAGAAAGGAAAAGCTAACAACTACCCCTCCTTAGGCCTCCTGGCCAAAATGGAACACCCTTGCTTTAGGTGGACACTTACATTACATACTATTATCTCTTATGGCGGAGAGTCCACTCCCAGGAAACCTGACTGATTTGGAGGCTTTAAACGGGTGGAAATAATGTATTTGTACTTCCCAAGATGAGCGCCTTTATGGACCTTCCTTCTGCTGTGTAGCAGTGCTAAGCTTTGTTGCTTTTCTGTGTTCTGATAAAGAAAAAGGTAACACCTGCCTTTTGATTGTCTTTCTTCAGTAGATAGCCAAAAGCCTAAGTGTGCTTTCCCTAACACCCGGGTTTTCTCTTTCTTTGAATGCCTGTCCCCTTCAGCAGCTGCTGGTGGGCTTCGGTTTCTGAACAAGATAGTTAACTATTGGATCCTAACTCAAAAGGCATAACTTTGTTTCCTCCTCTTCTCCATCTCTTTGCCGATCCTGCTTGTTTTTTTTTTTTTTTTTTTTTTTTTTTTTTTTTTAACTTCAAATTAATAAAATTGTCTTTGGAAAAAACTTTGACATTCTTTCATTAAGTCTAATAATCTAAGCGGGAACACCGAACATTTCCATGTTTTCAACATATATGAATTCACTTAAAGATCTTTTTTTCAGTATTTGTAACTTGGGAATGTTACACAAGGTGGGGCAGTATAGAAATAAATAAAATAAAATAAAATAAAATAAGATGAGTTAGGGAAAGCAAAGGAGGTTCTTTGGAGCTTGGTGGAAATCTCATAACACTGACAGTCTATAATTCCAGCAAAGTTAACAAAAGTTTGTTTTGTTTTGTTGTTGTTTTTGAGACATGTTTTCTCTGTGTAGTTTTGGAGCCTGTCCCTGAACTTGCTTTGTAGAACCAGGCTGGCCTTGAACTCACAGAGATCTCCCTGTCTCTGCTTCCCAGGTGCTGGGACTAAAGGTGTGTGTCACCACCGACCAGCAAGTTAACAAAATCTCCACAAACAATATTACTTATAATAGGAAAATTTAAATGATTATGAAATGGCAATGAACCACACTTAAAGCCTGACTATATCTGACCACATAAGGTCTTTTCCCTTTTTTAGCAGTATACCTACACTTTTCTAGAAATCTTACAATGAGTCATCCAATTTTTTTTCATGATAAAAAGACCTGACCTAAACTCTTGTGCAACCTTTGTTTTCCTTTTACCTTATCATCCAGTGCCCTTTCAAATCATTCTGATCTCATTTGCTAAAAACAGTAATTTCAGAAGGCATCCAAATCATCTATAAGCCTATTAAGACACTTACTTGTCACTTGATTTGAGCAGCCCATGCCTACAAGTTGGTTTGTACTGTCCTTTTGCCAAGTGTCTATTATAAATGTCTGTCCTTAAAACTATGTTAAAATATTTAAAATACCTTTTGCATATGTCAGAGGTGGATGTCAAATGTCTTTTTATACTTACCCACGTTTTCTTTTTCTTTCTTTCTTTTTTTTGGAGAGGGTTTCTTACTGAACCAGAACTTCACTAAGTGTCTAGACTAGCTGACCACAGGGTCCTCCTGACTCTAATTGTCAGGCAGCAACTCCAAGGGCACACTATCACATTGGCATTTACTTGGGTGCTGGGTTCTGATCTCAGGTCCTCAGGCTTGCACCGCTATTGCTTAAAAAAATTAAACAAAATCCCTTCTAGATAAACTCTATCTTTGGTTAGAAATGTGGCTCAGCTAGGAGAGTGTTCACTGTGGCTTTTTTTCTCCAGCACCTCCTACTCTTGTATGTGTGACACATACCTATAATCCTGTCACTCAGGAAGAAGTGGAAAGAGAAGGGTCAGCGGTTCAAGGTCATGCACAGCTACATGACTACATGAGACCCCAACTCAAAAAATAATAAACTCCAATTATGCTTCATACTAAGTCCCTAAATTTTATTTTATTTTGTGTGGCACAGCCAAGAATCCCAGTTTCAGTGAAGTTGATGTCCCTGAAAAGAATTCCTACAGAATATTAGCATGGTATGTGTGTTATTTTGTTTTGTGTGGAAGCCAGAGGACAACCTTGCATGTTACTCTTTAAGAGTAGCCTGGCATCTATTTTGAGAAGAGGTCTCCCATTGGCCCACAGATTAAGCTAGGCTGGCTAGATAGTAAGCTCTGAAGATCTGTCTCTGCCTCCCCAGCACTGGGATTACAAGTGTATGCCAATGCAATTGAATACTTTTAAGATTTATGTGTACATGTGAGCATTTACATGTATGTATATGTACCACATGAATGCCTGGTGCCCAGAAAAGAGGGTGTCAGATCCTCTAGAACTGGAGTTACAGATGCTTGTAAGCCATGTGGGTGCTGGGAACTGAGTCCAGGCCCTCTGTTAAGAGCAAGTGCTCTTCACTATTGAGTCATACTTCCAGCCTTCACATCTGCAATTTCACATGGATGCTGGAGATCACTTTAGGACCTCATCAACTTTTTTTTTTTTTTTTTTCCCAGACAATGTTTCTCTGCGTAACAGCCCTAGCTGTCCTGAAACTAACTCTGTAGACCAAGCTGGCCTTGATCTCACAGAGATTTGCCTCCTTCTACCTCCCAAGTGCTGGGGTAAAAAGCATGTACCACCACCACTTGGCTAAAGATTTATTTATTTATTACATATATACAGTGTTCTGCCTGCATGTCTGATTGCAGGCCAGGAAAGGGCACCAGATATCACTACAGATGAACTCATCTCTCCAGCCCCCTCATCAACCTCTTGATTGTGCTAAGCTCTTTACCAACATAGCTATCTTCCAAGCTCTTCTTGCCTTCTGTTAATTTCAACCAATGGTTGAATGGATTGAACTTATAAGTTGCAGAAGTCGTGCCTGGGAGCCGCGTTGACATCCCCAGGAAACACAGACTCTAAAGCCAGCAACAGAAACACAGCAGTATAAGAAGTAGTACTTGCTATCCCATTGGTGGCAGTCACAGTAACAAGAGGTGGCTGAACAATTGGACACAAGCACTAGAGCAGGTACAAGAATAGTGAAAACAGGTAAGAGACAGTAAAGAGCCTATGAGGTTGGACAGAATGCTGTCAGATTCTGAAATTGCAGGCCCCGGATGCTGACTGAGTTCCAGACAGCTGTTAAGTGGCCATTATCCAAGGCTATGGAAATCCCAATAGTCCAGACTTGAGAATCATGATGAACGATGTAACAATAGCTGCTGCCAAAGGTTGGAGAATCTGGTAGGACTTAACTAACCAGAGTTCTAACGGTGGATACTTCAGGCCTGCATAAGAATCCTAACATGAGAGACCCACCACCTTGTTGTCAAATGCAGAGGGATGTATAAACACCAAAGCTAGTGCTGGAAAGGCTTCTTACCCACCAACATTTCTATTTGAGCAGAACAAAGGACTCTGGCCAGCTCATTAGTAACACAATTATCTAGAACACTTCAAGTGAACTAAATTTGCTGTTACTAGAAGAGCTCCATCTAATCATTATATACAAATATATTTACATTTTTTTTTATTTGTGTGCATGGGTGAATGTGTGGAGGTCTGAAGATAACTTTGTGGAAATGGTTTTCTTCTACCATGTGGGTCCCTGGACTAAAGTCAGGTTGTCAAGCTTGGCTAAGGCAAGCACCATTATCCACTGAGGATTTTTGCTGGCCCTAACCTTAGTTTTAAATCATAGCTGTTATCACATGTAACTAAATTCATTTAGACACAACTTAAATATTTATCGAAATCTTTAGAAGGCCTTTGCTTTTAAATTTTTTGCTCAGGGTTAAGAAAAAAAGGAACTACAAGTAAGCGAAGGAACTAAAATATGAGGGGAAAAAGGAATTGACTCACACACAATTAATTAATTGCTCCTCTGCATGTTCCTTTATTCTTCTGCTCTCTTTTCTTTCTGTTTCTCTGTCCCTCATCCCTGTCTTCCCATCCTTCTTGGGGGTATAGGTATATATACACATTTGCAACAGTAATTCTTTTTACAATACAATGTGAGGCTTGAGTTTCTCAGGGTCAGCAAGGGAGATAAGATTTATACACAGAGCAATAAACTAAAACTGCAAGGAGAAACTTTAAGCATCAATTGCTTAGGGCTGTAGGTCACAGAGAGGGTCTAAGTTTACTTTGCACAAGAAACAAAACCTGGTGCCTTCCAGTGCTCTGGTCTCAGTGGAGGCAGAGGCCTTTAAGAAGGGTTACTTTCTCTGATGATGAGCAAATGGGCTGATTACCTTTCTCTTTATCTTCTCAGGGGAAACAGGAGGGAGCAGTAAATCTCTGAGTTAAGATCTTGGGTAATAAAACAAGAAGTTTGAGAATCTTTTAGTGTGGGGTTAGTTTAGGTTATTCTCTATCTATCTGCTAGTGAAGCAAAGCTAGGGCATGTTTATTTTTCTATCCCTCTAGGCAGCTATGAATCAACAACTTTGGGCTGGGCGTGTAGTAATTCTATGTCCTTGGATATTTGGGACTTTGTTAGATGGGATGCTTTTGCCTGGGCCCTTGTTTAGGGCCAAATGCCTGTCAATAAGGAGATTGCTGTAATTTCAATGGAGAGGGGAACAAGGACCAGAATGTGGGAAACAGGTCTCACACATAGCTAAGGAATGTAATCAGTAAACTAGGACTTGTTAATGGAGAACAGGTTTCATACATAGCTAGGGAGTGTAATCAGTAAAATTTCAAATGCATGGGAGAAATTGTGCCCAGAAAATGATCAGATAGTGCTGAACTGTGGGAAGTAAATTCCAAGTTTGTTGCAGAAAGGAATAAGCTATAGGAAGAATCTACAGCAAAAAACAGCCAATTCATTTACAAGATTATAATGCCAAATACAATTTTTGTATTGGTTTATCCATCAGAAGAACCCTTAATTCTTCTGAGTTTTTTTCATGAGAAGATAATTTTATAATTACTGTGTGATCTTGTGGCTTGTAGCAAATATTTCAGGTATATATTCAATTAGGAAATGTACCAGTTGACTTTCCAATTTAAAATTTTAATGTACAGTCTGAACATAATTCTACACAGAATTTCTTGTTCTTTTTTCATTTTTTATAGATGAAGACATTTGTTCTACTACTTCCTGAACTTTCAAAAAATAAAAAAAAGTACTTGTTAACTTACAAATGAGTAATAACTTGATGTTAAAACAGTTTTATTTAAAAATGTTAAAAACAGAATGCTTTTAGTAAAAATTGCGCGTGCGTGCACACGCGTGCGCGCGCGTGCACACACACACACACACACACACACACACACACACACTTCATAAAGATTTAGAGTAAGTTTTCAATATCTGATTTGGGACTATGGGATGTGTGAACCTCCTGGGTTTTTTAAAACTAAACTTCTGGGGCCACTCAAGATTTACTGAACTGGAATCCATGAGGAAGGGGGATAGGAGCTAATTTTATTTTGTTAAATTTTATATGTAAAAGGTTATGTGCTTTAGCTGAATGCTTGTCTGTGCACCATATGCCTGGATGGCACCTGGGGAGGCCTGATGAAGGTGCTGGATCACCTGGAACTGGAGTACCAGCCACTTGAGAGCTTGGAATTGGATCTAGGTACTCTGGAAGAGCAGATCATGCTTTTAACTATGAGCAATCTCTCCAGACCTAGGGCTAAGTTTTTAAAATTCTGGGAAAATTTCCATTTGTTCTTTGAGACAGAGTCTTACTGGCCTAGAATTTCCAATCTTTTTCCTTCAGCTTTCTGAGTGCTTGGGTTAAAGACATGTGCCATGATGTCTGGCCCCAGCGACTGCTGTTGTACTGAAGTTAGAAGCTACAGATTTAAAAGAAATACCAGGATGTAACCTCATATGGTTCCATGTAGATATCAAGTATATACTACAATGATTCAGAAAGTCGAGTCAAACACCATAATTGTCTGTAAGGTACTCCAGGACTGCTGATGTGCTTGACAGAGCGTTAAATACTCTTTTTTCCTGCTTGGATGTTATCTTTTCCATCATGTACATTAAATGTTGATGGAAACACATAAAAGGAGTTCCAAGTTGAAGAGCAATATCAACCCAGTCCCAGATACATTTCAGTGGGGTTTCTTCATATCCAGCAAACATAGCTGGGTTTGCTAAAAGTCCCCTGGCAACCATCACACCTGCAAATTAAAGCACAACATATTTGTTCATAAACCAAGAATCCATGGTTATCAGTTCAAGCAATGCAAGAGTATTTATCAAAACAAATGAATGAAATACTGCAAAAAGTAAGTTGATTCTGGTGCCACTGATAAACCAATTGTATTTACACAACTAATTTAAAAGAGACACCTATATTGACTGTTTCTTTAAGAGACATCCATGTTGTAATAAATTGGGCTGCTTAAAGTTGGATCTATTTGCTTTCATCCAGTTACCATAGGGCTGCTTGTTAATTATGTAAGGGGTAATGAAACTACAAGCCAATTAACTGTGGTCGATCAAGTTCATTAACTCTCATCTCTATTCTGGTATTCTAGATACTTTTTAAAGATAAAATGAAACAAAACAATAAGTAGGCCATCTGCAGGTGATTTTACTGGTCACTAGATACGATGGTGGCAGCAAAATGATGCCATTGCCTCTTCTAAAACGATCTACTGTTTCTAAGGAAAAGAGCTGAAAGCATTATGAAGAAATACTTAGCTTAAATTAGTACAATAGGAAAATATGGCTCAATGTGCTACACAAAATAAAATTAACATCACTCTCCCATCCTCGCTTTTCCATCCTTATTAAATGATAAAAAAAAAAAAAAATCCCAGTATTCATTTCTTACCATCTGTCCCAGACATCTGCCACACATTTTCTGCTTCCCTCAAGTTTCTTATATCTCCATTAGCAACTACAGGTATGGACACACTTTCCTTTATTATTTTAATGGCATCATAGTGGACTGGTTGGTGTCTTTCTTCAATGGTTCTTCCATGAACTGTAATCCAGGACACTCCTGTTGCTTCAGCCTTCTGGCAAAGATCTATGGTTCTTGTAAGGTCATCATGAATCCTATAATTTCAACATTGCAGCTGTTCATTAGCACACACTTTAATGCTAAAATAACTAAGACACTTCATCTGCTACATTACTTAGCTTCACCATATTGTATTATCACTTCATGCCACTATTAATATGGTTTTGTTGAGTGATCATTCCCATTCAAGACTACAGAAATAATACAGCGACAAACATCTTCCCCTTCCTCACTGTTTTTCCTTATTAGCTCCAAGAAATTAAGAGTCATCAGCATACTGCCACAAAGGAACACGAAGAGGTTATCCTAACACACGAATGCAAGCCTCTTGAATTAGAATTTTGGTTTCTTTTAATTGTTAAATCTTAATACAAGTATCTTTTCTGTTTTCTAATTGGTGCCAGTGATATTTCTTACCATTAGCTAAATAGTATCTAGTGAAAGTTGAGGGGTTAGTGAGGCCTTTTAATTAGGATTAATAATTTAAGAATGGGGTTTATGTTTGTTTGATAGATAAACATCTTTCAATATTTCCACACATCAGTGTCTAATTTATTTAGGATACACACTATTACATCACTAGATAAAAGGAATATTTTTAAACTTCCCAAGTAATATATGACCTTGTCAGTAGATTGAAATACTGTGTTTACCTTATCTTAATTGAAACTGAAAATCTAGGATTTTCCACTTGATTTCTTACTTGTTTCACCATATCTTGAACCAGTTCTGGCTTGTTTATTAAGCAAGCTCCATAGCCTTCTGCCATTGCCCACCTCGATAAAGCAAACACAACAGGTAGATTGTAAATAATTATAAGAGAAGATAAAACTCTAAATTACGGTATCAACCTTTTCTTTATCTGATAATCTGGAAAGAAACAGACATTTACAGTTCATGGATCTATAGTAGGCTAGTTAGCTTAGTTGGCTAGACTGTAGCCCTAAATAAAGTTCATAGATGAACATTTCTAAATGGGTCCTTGAAATCGGGAAAATACTTGCCTAGACCAGAAAGTACTAGAAATGGTTTTTCACTAGCTAAGTGAGAGTATTAAATTAGAATTTATCCAACCAAAGCAGATTATGTGTTCACATTAGCTGAAATTACTTCAAATTTTTAAAATTCCAAATTTGATGTTTATTGTGCATAACAAGAGGTTTTCTCAGTCTCAAGAGCAGAAAATATTTTTGGCTCATAGCATTCCTACACTACCAAACAGTGCATCTAATTCTCCTAATCTGATTTGGCTTATGCTACATTTAAAACTGTGATTTATTCTTTGGGCATATTTTGGCTATTGGCAGCTAACCTAGCACATTGCCAGAACAGTAGTTTACTAAGTACATCCCATTCAAACTTAGTTACGGTAGTCCAATCAAGTAGCTGTGATACAGAAAGGAAAACATAACCACAGTAAGAATTAATTAGGAGAAAGCCAATGGTATGTCTTAAATCACACAAAATCAGCTTTTAGTGTATCTGACATGGCAGTAAAAGCACACTTCTGGGATTGCTGTAGACATTAAGATTCTCAAAGAATTAGCTCTGGATGAGGTTAAAGCTGTTTTATCAGCTTGATACAAACATGTCATCTGGGAATAGGGGACCTCAATTAAGGAATTGGCTCCATCAGATTGGTCTGTGGGCATCTCTGTGGGGGCATTTTCTTGTTTAATGATCCATGTGCAAAGGCCCAGCTTACTGCGGGCTATGCTACTCCTGGGGAGTTAGGTACCCAGGGTTATATAAGAAAACATGTTGAGTGTGATGGTTTGAATGAGAATGACCCTCCCACCCCGTGATGATATATTTGAATACTTGGTCTCCAGTTAGTGGAACTCTTTGGGAAGGATTAGGAGGTGTGGCCTTGTTGGAGGCATGTCATTGGAGGTGGGCTTTGAGGTTTCAAAAGCCTACTCCATTTCCAGTTACCTCTTGGTGCCTTATGCTGCTACATGAGATGAAAGCTCTCAGTTGCTGACCTAGCACCACATTTTTCTGCCTGTTGTCATGCTCCTCACCAAGACCATCATTAGTCAGCCACTAAAACTATAGGCCCCCTACAAACTCTTTTATATATTGCCCTTGTCATGGTGTTTTGTCAAAGAAAGAGAAAAGTAACTAAAACAGAACAAAAGTGGGGTTCTGCTATGAAAGACCTGGTCATGCTGTTCTTTGTTGATATATGGAAGACTTTGGAAAAGTGGAAGAATGCTGTGAGTGGAGCTTAACAGACCATCATAGCAAGGCCTGGACTATAGTAGCACTGAGAGCAATGCAAATTATAGAGCCCAAGAGGGTTCACAGAATGTGGCTGCTTTTCACCTTTGTCCTAACAATCTGCCTGGGGCTAAAGAGTCTTTGATTAATGTTGGTTGCAGAGGAGATTCCAAGACAGCCTAGTACTGACACTCTGGCATTAGTCATTAGTAAGATAATCACTAGTAATAATGCTTATGCAGATCCACAGAGAAAGAGAACAAGCAGGGCAAGAAGAAGACAAAATTCACATTTTAAAGAGAAAAACGGTGCCTGAAAATTTAATGCGGGGCAAAGGTATTAGATGGGATAAAGGGAGTAATCCTAGTGTAGTAGAGTCTGCCCAGCTAGTCCTGCAACTTCTGAAAGGAAAAGGCCTAAGAAAACTTCTGTACCTAAAAAACAACTGTAGCCCAAATGGTATGCAAATGTACTTCAAGGGGGCCAGATTCCATCCCAAGGCCACTGGACTTGGCAGCTTTGGCCATGTGGTTCTTGCCTCAAAAGCATGAAGAATGTGAGAGAAAAGGAATTGTGGAGACTTGTTCTGCAGTTAAGGAGAGTCTCTGAAGTCAGGCATATGGCAGCGGAGTCCCTACATGGAGGCCCTGAGAGGCCATCGTGTGAAGCTGTAAAAATGAAGTCTGGATTGGGATGGAGATGTCACAGGATGTCTACCAGAGAGAGCAGCATACATGGAATCGAACCAGCCCAAAGGAGAGAAGAGCATTGCAAGTCAGCAAAGGTAGAAAGGCAGACATCTAAGTCCCTTGATAATGGTTATAGAAGTACAGAATTTGGAGTCTGCCCTGCTGGATTTCAGTCTGCTCCCTTTCCTCTCTTTTGAAATAACAATGTATATTCTGTGCTATTGTAACTTGGAAGTATATAATTTGCTTTATGACTTTACAGGAGGTTACAATGAAGATATTGCCTTGAGTCTCAGAAGAGAGTTTTAACTTTAGAACAGGTTTGAGACTGTGAGAGACTTCAGAGATTTGAAGTTGGACTAAGTGCAGTTTTGCATTATGATATAGATACAAGCCTCTGAGGGGCAGGTAGTGGAATATGGTGATTTAAATGAGAATGGCCCCATAGGTTCGTACATTTGAATGCTTGGTTTTCTAGCTGGTGGAAACATTTGGGAAGGACTAGGAGGTGCAGCCTTGTTGAAGGAGGTGTGTCACGGGTGGTGTACTTTGAGGCATTCCCCATTAGCTCTCCCTGCCTCATGGTTGTATCTCAGGATGAAGCTCTCAGCTACCTCTTCAATGTTATGCCTTCCTGCCTGCTGCCATGCCTCCTGCTCATCCTCTGAATCTGTGAGTCCCTAATAAACGCTTTCTTTTATAAATTGCTTTGGTCATGGTATTTGTTATGGCAATAGGAAAGTAACTAGTCAGAAAGCAAGTCAGCAAGCAGTGTTACTCCATGGTCTGCTGCAGTGTCTGCCTCCAGGTACATTCCTTGTCTTCTGGCAGTCTTGGAGTGTGACTTGGGAACCCTTCCCTGCCCAAGCTGCTTTTGGTCAGAGTGTTTATCATAACCAACCAACCAACCAACAAACAAACAAAAAAAAAACTAATGATAGCTAGTGGTGAGGAAGAAAAACACTAGTCAAGAGTCTAGAAATAATTTTAGGCATCATAAAAGACCTCTGATGTCATGTTTCTAAATAATGTTTTCTTTTTTAAATTTTTGTTTAGACCCACAGTGCTTTAACTTGTTAGACTTCCTCTTACAATTTCATCAATTAATTAGTTATTTTTAGTGTGTGTGTGAGCTGTGGACCATAGGACCACAGAGGACAACTCTGTGGAGTTGGTTCTCTCCTCCATCACATGGGGAAGGAACTCAAACTGTCCTTCTTACTTTTGGAAAACTACAAAGATATTTTACTGTGTTCCCTTAAGGTTTTTTTCCCCCCTACTTTCTGTGACTTTTACCTCTGAGGGCAACCACAGTTAATATCTATTCCATTTGCATAGGGGCAGACTATTTGAGCAGCATCGGATAAAAGTCTTGCATCATTAGCAGCAAACTGAACAATCAATGGACAGTCACCTGTTTAAAAAAAAAAAAAAGATAGTTCAACATTAAACTTCATAGAAGAAACATTCACACAGCCAAAAATAGTCAATGAAACACTGCACAGTTTATAAAATGAAAATGATCCCAGAGCAATAGTCTCTATGTACCCATAACATGGAGGTGAATGTGAGCATTCTACACATACCGCCATGCCTTCTGTTCTCCTTTGTCTCTGGAAAATGCACTCAGCTGTATTCTCTTCCATTTAGTGACATATTCTTCTATATGGATGGTCTATATACTGTTGTGTAAATGCATTTTATAAATCTATTCCTAGATAGTTACCTAGAAGTGTAACTGTTGAGAAAGTATTTAACACTGCCTAAGTATTTAACATAGATACTATTAAATTATCTTCTAAGAGTTTATAGATGTACAAGCATCTTAATATGAAGGGTTTTTATTTCCATTTAATTCACCCACACTGAACACACAATCTTTGTGTATCTTTATTTGCATGTTCACATTTTCTATTGTTAATTGTTCCTTGTTTCTTTTATTATTTACTTACTTATTTAAGACAGGGTCTCATTCTGTTGTCCTGGCTGGCCTGGAATTCACTATGTAGACCTGGCTGGCTTCAAACTCCAGAGTTTGAGATCTCCCTGGCTCTGTGTTTCAAGTACTGAGATTAAAGGCATTTCTATCATACTTAGCTGTGTTGACTTTTAAGTTTTCTTAAAAAAGAGAAATTTGACTTGTCTATTACATGTGTGTATGTACATATATATGTACATACACACACATTTTTAGTTCTGTTTATCTTAAAGTATATTTCTATACTTATATGGAGAAGTTTAAAATCTAGGCTAGCCAAATGTTTCAGCTTTCCTAGGTCTTAAATAATATGCTTTTTACATATTTTTAAAATTTTAACATTTCAAACGTTTTTTTGAAATTCAAGAGATGTTTATAAAAGGCACATTTCGGGACATTACCTTCTTTGCACTGACTACAGATTTCTATAGGAACTCATTGGTCTGTGAAATGATGAGAATGAACATTGTTTTATTCTTCATTGGCATGTGGGGTACATTCCCTGGTTGATTCCTTATCTACAGAATTCTACTTTAACAACCACTTATTAATCCAATATATTTTCAATACAGTCAGCAGCTGAATATAAAAGTCAAGCTATTTCTATAGCTCATGCCTTTTAGAATCCTATAATTTAGTAGGAGAGAGGGGCCTGTAAGAAGAAAAGAGAATAGTAGGATTAAGTACCCTGTGCTTATGAATGTGGGTGCACAGTGATCAAGGAAGGTTCCTTGGTTACAAACTCTGAATGGTGGATTAGGGACCATGAACTGTAGTTTGCCAGGTGTGTGTGTATATGTAAGAAAGAGATGAAGAGATGAGAGAGAGAGAGAGAGAGAGGGAGAGAGAGGGAGAGAGAGAGGGAGAGGGAGAGAGAGAGATTCTAGCCTGTAGACTGGAGATTCTCAAATGTCAGCAAGATGAGAGTACTTACATGCTTTTCAAAACATAGTTTTTAATACAGAATGGCCTAGAGTGGAGTCTGGAAACATTCATTTCCAACAAGTTTCCAATCATGAAGTCACCTCTGGCCTGGGAATCATATTGAAGCCATATTTTAAGCAATGGATATTATAAGGACTGTGGGCTGGAGAGGGACATGGTCAAATTTGTATCTTAAACAAATTTGTATCTTGGGCTATCAGAGGATAGTCTGAATGAGAAAAGACTACAGGCAACAAGACAGGTGACCCTAGGAATGGCTGACTTTATGTTCTGATAGATTATTGACAGTGTAAAAGACATTCCATATTGAGATTTTTAAAATACTAAAGGCACTTAAAAACTAAAGGATTATAAAGCATAATCTCTGAATTTCATCTAATTATATAAAATAGTTGCATGTGCACACACACACACTTTTTTTTCATTCTACAAAATCAGCAAACTACAGGTTTTACATACCTTGGTTTGTGGTAAATTCACTGTCTCTGGCTTTTACAGATCTGACAAAATCAGCAGCAACTATCATTGGTGTATAACACACATCACAAGAGTATTTTCTTACTAGTGTTCTAAAAGCCAACCTGTGAAACATATAAAACTTTAATCATGAATTTAGAAAACCCTTGAAGCATATGCATCTGCAAGTTCAATTCAATTTATTATTATTATTATTTGCTTTTTCGAGACAGAGTTTCTTTGTGTAATAGCCCTGTCCTGGAACTCACTCTGTAGATCAGGCTGCCTCTGTATCCTGTGTGCTGGGATTAAAGGCATGCACCAACACAGCCTAGCCAATTTTTTAATTATTAAGCATTTATTAGAGAAACTTTTTATTGGATGAAAGAGAATATACCTTGACCCAGTTTACCTGCTATGTATGATCAAAATCCTTGGTACTTGTGTTTCGAGACAGTCTCACTACATAGCTCAGGCTGGCCTGGAACTCACAGAGATCTGCTTGACTCTGCCTCTTGGGACTAAGGGCATGTACCACTTACCCAGGCTAAAACCTCAAAACTATTTATAAAATAATTATAGGAAAATCACAAAAGAGAGAGGAAGGGGAACCAGGCTAGTGGCCTTCGCAAGTCCCATGAATTTTCTTTTTGCTTTAAATATACAAGACTTGGGACGGAAGTAGTTGGCCACCTGGAATTAGCTGTGAGTGAAGACATAAAGGGCCCAATGTGAGATTTCAGCCTTATAAATGATCAGGAAAAGAGAGGCTTTGAAAGACTGAAAACTTAAAAAATAACAATTAACACAAAATGCTACAGACTCATCTCTGTTAGGAAATATTGGGTGAGGAGCCTAGATTTTCACTCTTCCAAGATGCCCTAACATCTCATTATCTGAAATTGTCAAAAGGTGGAAGCAATCCAAATGTCTACCAACTGATGAAAAGAGAAACAGATGCACTATGTACAGCTAATGGACTACCTATTTATCCTTAAACAAGGAAGGAAAGGCTGGCATATGGTTTTATATGGATGAATCTTGCAATAAATATTCTTAAAATGCTAAGTGAACTAAACTGTTTTTAAAAAGACAAGTCTCAGCTACACTAGGCATTTAGAATAGTCAAATTCACAGAGAAAAGAAGCAAAATAATGGTTACTAGGGGCTGGGGGGGTATAAGAATGAAGAATAATTGCTTAAGGGGTCCAGAGATTTAAAGATCAGGCACTCCATTGTATGTAATCCTGTATAATTAAAAACCACTACTAGCTAACTATTATCTTTATTTATTGGTTTTGTTTGTTTTTGTTGAGATAGGGTCTCAATATGTAGCCCAAGCTGCTCTGAAACTCAACAAGTCTCCTGTCTTAGCTTCCTTGAGTGTTGTTCCTAAGTGTGTGCCACCATGCCTATTATGTGTATTTTACAACCATAAAAATCCTGCGAAAAACCCCTACCAGTTAAAAAGCAATAAGCAGAATACAGGCAAAGACATGAAGAAACATTTCTTAAAAACTATGCTGATGATTACCCAACAGTGTGGCCCACACCTTTAATCCCAGCACTTGGGAAGCAGAGGCAGGTGGATCTCTGTGAGTTTGAGGCCAGCCTGGTTTACAGAGCAAGTTCTAGGACAGCCAGGGCTGTTACATAGAAAGGAAGACAGAAAGAAAGAGAGAAAGAAAGAATATTGATGGCAAACAGACACATAATGATATTTGACATCTCTAGATACCATAATGACACAACTCTACTGATCTATAAAATGGTGAAAATATGTCATTATTAAAAGTTGGTGAGGATGAGAAACTAAATTACTTACATGGTAAGCAAGTGTTTGGTTAAAGTGTGAAACTGTGATCTCCATTCTAGAAAAATTTAGTTTTTAAAATACAAAATCTAAGCATAAAATCACCCCAGGTCTGACAATTCTACCACTGTGCTTTGGTCCCAAGATGCATATTCACGTAAAAACTTGCACATATATATTTATATCCATTTGATATCTACTGTATCATAATACACCATCATTTTTATAGATATTAGACTGAGTATGTCACTCACTTGTTATACTGCTTGCTTAGCATTCATGAGGCCCTGGGTTTGACACCGGCATTATTTAAGAATGTCACGGTGGCATACACCTGTAACCCCAGTAATTGAGAAAAGAAGGTAGAAGGATCAGGCCTTTAACCACTGCAAGTTTTAGGTGGCCAGAGATACATGAGATTCTCGGGAGGAAATGCTTGGGGCAGTTATTTAGTTAGGGTTACAAACACACCAGTTAAATGTTAGCACCAGGGCTTGATTCCAAATCATGATTCCAAAGCTAAGAGTTTGAAAGCCTTTTCAGTTGAGTGACTATCACAATACTTGGGTGGGGGTATTCCAAAACTAGTACATATAAGGAAAATTTAATATTGGCTCATTAATGATTTAACAATACTTACTTTGAATACCGAACCATTGGGGCACAGATTTTTACCAGCTGCCCAGATTGAAACATTTCTAGTGGGTCTTTTTTTCTTTCTTGACATATTGTGATTGGTATGGAGTCACTCCTCATGTGTACTAGTTTTAAATCTGAAAAAAAAAAAAAAACCCAGTTTGTAGAGAGAATATGTATTTTACTACATGAAATCCTATCATTGGGCTAGGCACATAGCTCTGTTGTACGGTTTGGATGCTTGCTTAGCATTGGGAAGACCCTGGGTTTAATTCTCAGTAAAGCAAAAACAAAAAAACAAACTATTATTGTAGCAATTTCAATCACCAGTATTTTTCATGAGGTTGGCAGACTCAGAATCTTGGAAATTCGGTCTCTACTTATAGGATCAATAAATGAGGACACTGAACATGGTAGTTTTAGTGAAATAAGGAAAACCCAACCTCTATGTTTTCCCTGTGTATATCATGTCATGATTTTGCTTGCTACTTTTTTGCTTATTTTTTGGGATAGGTTTTTGCTATATAGCCCAGGTTAGCTTTGAACTGGCAATTCTCTTGCCTAAGCCACAGGGGTATTGCAATTACACTGGTGTGCCTCCATGTCCAACCTCATATTACTTTTCATTTTATTTTCTTGATAAATCAAAGGAATCTGACTTGAATTACTTCCCATATGGTACTGTGTATGATAGCAACCTGAAATATTTCATTCAGGAAAGGTAGGTGGCATTAACAGATCATTTGTATTGCAAAATACATCCTGTTATTTTGGGGATGGAGAGATGGCTCAAAGGTTAAGAGCATGTACTCTTCTTGCTGAGAACCTGAGTTCAGGTCCTAGAACCCAGGTTGGAAGGGTCACAGCTACTTGAATTCCATGAGAGCACTTGTACTCACATGCATATACCCATATACCCACATATAGACACACATACACACAATTAAAAAAAATAAAAAATCTTTACAGTTTTATTTCTAATTTTGGTGAACCAGAAGCAGACTTCATTATTTTAAAGAATTTAAATGTTATTACCAGTGAAGATTTCAGCTATCACCAATTAGGTATATCATAAATACCTTTATACCCCAAGTACAATCGATAAAATTATTTACATTTCATGTTGTACTTAAAACTCTGATTTCACAGTGCTTTTTACTTTATATATATATATATATGTGTATATATATATATATATATATATATATATATATATTTTGCACTGTAATCTACTGCCAGATAAAAGCTGTCTCTATAAAATGCTAATTATTCAAAATTCAGTCTTTAACCTTTGGCAGTAAGCTAAAGAAAACATGGCCAAAGTATGTCGTAGCTTGCAAGAGAACTTTGGAAACACCAATATTCAAGTAACAGAAGAAAAGGAATGTAAATAAGCTGCACCAGAGATGGTCTGTAGTGCTAAGAGAAATAAATATGGAGTTCTAGTAAAACACTAAGAGAAGTTTATTACAAACAAGGTAAGAGTCTTAAACATTTCACTATGAGTTGGTGCGTGGCAATGATGTCATTACTGACTTTCTCAATCATGATTTCATCTTTACTGATTCTTGTTGTCACAGTACATGGCAAAACCCCTCTCAACCTAGTTCAGAAAACATTACTAGTTTTAGCAAAATATATATAACGAAAAAACAAGTAATTTAAGCAATATAAAATATTCATCAGTCAAGGGAAACACAGTATTTAAAACTTTATTTTGATCCTTCCTAAGCCACTCTTTGATCAATTAAATGGCTCTCTGGACTTATAGGATGAAGGTACAAATATTTTGTTTTAAATTTCTCCAAAGCAATCAGCCATGCCTGAAAGTACCAGAATAATTCTGCTTAAACTAGATGTCACCAGGCACTATATTGTGCACAAGTATGCTTCTACACCTTGAGTTTATTTTAGGTGTGTTTGTAAATCCATGCTGGTATACACAGTGGAGGTTTAAAACTTTATTGCATGTTAATATGCACTAACTAAAACCCTTTAGTGTAAGAAACAACAAAGTTAAGGAAAGAACAATATCATGTAATTCAGATAATGCTATTCGGCGTTGATGATTATTACTAGTTTTGTATGAGTACTGAAATCTAATGTGAATCTGTGCACGCTGCCTCTGGCAACCGATCAATCCTATTGGTATCACAATTAAGGTCAAACACATCTGAGGCGATGTTAAGGGAATGCAAAATGCAGTGTAGTTCGCGACCCGCTCACCTAAGTAGTAACGAATAATTAAACGTTTGGATTTCTAAGGTACTTAAAGCAGCGCTTAGCAATTATTCTTCTCCAGCATATCCCTCCTACTATCCGGGCTTGGCACTCAAGGCGTCGGACAGGGAAGGCTGGGCAGGCGGCAGCTCCCACGTGCTGGGCGAGGAGGGCCGTGAAGCACCCAGGAGCCTTCTTCCCAACGCCGGAGGCCCGCGTTTCAGGCCCGTACTTGCGTTGGAGGTAGGCGCGGTTACCACGTCTCATGCGGAATCGGAGAAGGGCCGTGAGGTAGCCTATCTTTCCAAGCGTGCTGGGACTGCAGCTCCTGGGACCCACAAACTCGGTCCGGGATGGCCAGGCGGGAGGCGCCTTGAATCTACGTCATTCGGGGGCGGGTCTGTCGCAGACGTCATCAACCCGGCACTTGCCAACATGGAAGGTGGAGAGAGCGCCGTTCCCGTGGCTGGCCGTGGGGCTCCAGGTTCTGCAGCAGTGGCGGCGACTGTGCGGGAGCTCCTGCAGGACGGTAAGGCTTCGGACCGGGGCCGGGCCTGAGTCTGTCTGCATTACGCGGAGGCTGAGGACCCCACCATTCGCTTTGCACAAAGTTTTCCGGTCTGGACGTGGCCACTCCCCTCCGCCCGGCCCACTGGCGTCAGGGTTTGTCCTGGTCGGCGCGTTTCCCCAGGGATGTGCTCCGTTCTTCCCGTGGGTGTCTGGGGGGTCACCTGGCTTTCATTGCTTGAACTCGGTCCTGACACGCCCAGAGCTTCTCTCAAGTTCCAGGACTCTGCACGACATGGTCCGGGCTGACAAGCCCCTACTGCTGTCCAGCTCTTGACCAGAGTGTAGTGTCTTCGCTAAGAAGTGTAAACCCACCACCCTAGGTGACAAACCTCATTAAAGAAAAGGTGTGTAGCGTGAAAAGGGGAATTAAAAACACCTGCTTTAAAGTTTTGGTGCCTCTTAAGTGCATTATCCACGCTAGTCGAATACTGAAGTCAGATTATCGGTTGGAGAGAAATTGCCCCAAGTAAGTTAGCTGTATAACTTTCTGTAACTTTCTACTGTTGAAAAATTCAGTTGTATTAATGCTCAATCTGAGAGGTAGAACAAAATCCACCTTCCCCCATTCTATCATGTATTAAAAGCATTTGTGTTAATCACTTTAATTGCTTCCTAGGTGTTGGGGAACCCCTCCCCCCTTCTTTTGAGACTGGGTCTTTCCACCTAGCCCTGCTGTCCTGGAACTCGATATGTAGTTCAGTCTGGCCTTGAACTCATAGAAATATGCCTGCCACTGCCTTCCTAGTGCAAGGTATCAAAGGTGCAGGCTGCCGAAAAACCTCTTTTTATATCCCACAGAGCTGCATACAGTAGGTTCAGAACTTCTTTTAATTGAACACTCTAAGCGTGGCTTATAAAGGATCAAATAAAAATTTAAATTACTGGGTTTCCTCCGACTGTTGTAAATTTTATATTGCCTAGTTATCTTTTTGAGATATATATTTTGTCAAAATTAGTGATGTTTTCTGAATTAGGGTGTGGATCCTTCAGAGTTTCTGTCTGTGCCACCTTATCTTTGTGTCTTAATTGAAATTCAAATCGTACTAAGCTTAGTATAAAGTTTCCACTCTAAAATACTTTACCATGTAGAGCTAATAAAGGTAGGTCTTGTAATAGTGTTGGAAGAGTACAGTACGATGGTGTACACATCCAAACGGCAATACAGAGGATGATAGCAATGGGTGAGAGTTTGGTTAGGGAGTGTAAGTAATGCTTTCCCAGGTGTTAGTTTTGAACTGAAAGTACTCCAGTTTATATCCCTTGATAACACATTCTAAACAATGAGTGTTTGTTTCGCCAGGGCACATTGCAGGAATTGTAATTAGGTTTTGGATAGTAAATAGTTAATATGCATCCTATATTTTCCTACCTACAAAAATTCTCTTTGTCTTTGCCATTCTCGAGAGTGATTATTTAAATCTATATTTACTCTTTAAAATTTCTGCTTTCAAACCCCCAGAATTTGTCAGATGTGAACCTTATTTTGTAATTGCCTTTTTCCTTCAGTTTCAAATACAGCAGTGTAAAGTCTCTGTTTTCTCTTACAGGCAGCCCTCCCTTTGTGTTCTGGAGTTTTTCCTGTGTAGAGCCCAAACTCTTCCATGTTGCTAAGATCCTCAGTGGTTCCTGGGAGATAAATCATAAGTTTTGATTCTTATCCCATTTAAGTTTGTAAAGGATTGGCTCCTTTCTTGAAATAACTCTCCGAATATGGTATAGGCTTTTTTTTTTTTCTCCTAAATCTGTAGGTGCTCTTCTCTAGTTTCCCCAAATATACCTGAAAGATTGAGCATTTTGTTCAGTAACTGACTCATTGTGTTCTCTGTGTTGAGGATATGCATGAGGAGAGGATTAATAAGCTTGGTGAACAGATGCATAATTGGAAAATTTGTGGCCAGTTTCTGATTTGCCTCTGATAAGAAGATCATAAAAGAGAAAAATTATGTGATTTATTCCAGAGTACCAATCATCAAATAATATAATAGCCATGTGTGTCTTTTTTTTTTTTTTTTAATTTTTCAAGATAGGGTTTCCTGATATAACAGTCCTTGCTGCCCAAGAGCTTTGAAACTCACAGAGATTCACTTGTCTTTGCCTCTAGAAAACTTCCTTTAAACTGTTTCTTTTTATATAGTCATTCTTTCTGGGCCCTTGCCCCCAAGCACTCTTTAGTATTTTCTTCATACAACTCAGGTTTTGGTGTCTTCCTGGGTTCTAAACCCTATATTGTCTGTTTCTGTTTATTTTTTCTTTTTCATTCTAAAATTTGTTTCTAAATCTAATCTCTGTTTTGGTCAATCTTACAGGAATTAGAGTAAGCTGGGAAGTGAGAACCTCAATTGAGGAATTGCCTCCATTTGATAGGTCTATGGGCATGTCTACCTATGGGACATTTCTTTTTTTTCTAAACGTAACTTATTTATTGATTCTTTGAGAATCACACTGCTCACCTTGTAGTTCCCCCATATCCTCCCTTCAATCACTCTACCCATGAAAATTAAAGAAAAAAATCAAAACCAAACAAAGCAAGCAAACAAATACAACCAGAAACAAAACAAAACAAAACAAAAAAAACCCTCTTTGCTTCTCCATCTTTCCAGCCTCTGACACCTCTTCATTGGTCCAATCAGCTTTACTAGCAAGTGTTCATTGCAATTCATCACTGGTCTGGTGCAAGGCCTCTGGTTTCTGCTACACAGTCATCACTGGATCCTCACTGAAACTCCTTTGGGATACCCTTTGAAAACTGTGGGTATTGCTCCACACCTCCTGCCCTTTCACAGGCTCCAAGAAGTCCTAGACGGGGTGGATGTTAGGGTGGGCCAACCCAAGGCGGGGCTGTGGGCCTGGGTGATAGCCAAGCTGGTCAGTCTAGGCCACTGGGGCCACCCGCCTCAGGTGAGGGGCAGTCTGCTCCTCTATGTCCATCATCTATGTTCTCCCTCACCTGTGGTGAGGGGTTGGTGGGGTTGGCTCTCCCAAGTGTAGGGCCAGGGGTAGAGGAGGTGGGGGGGTGGTAGCTTCTTTTGGTAGTGTCTAAAGAGGTACTGACTTAGCATGGCCCCCTCATTTCATCATACGTGGTTCTTATGGCCTGTGGTGGCACAGGCCACAGACATCAACACAGACTCCATCTGCAACTGGATGGACCATGGACCCAGACTTAGTCTTAGCAATAACCAGATCTAGATGTTACTGTTGTCCCATGTGGTACTGAAGGCCACTTAGATGGGCGTTGTCCCCAGTGGCATCGTGACCCTCAAACACTAACATGGACCCAGACTTGAGTCATCCGCATGGCCTTGGATGGCAACAGGAACCTCGGACATCAGTATAGATCCTGGTCACAGTGGGGCCACAGACCCAGACATGACCCTCAGCTACAGCTCTGGCCTGGACATCATCACATTGCATAACAGTACAGGCCACCCAGATCTGTATGCCTTGGCTGCAGCATGGCCCTCAGACTCCAACAAGGCCACAGACGGATGCATTTTCTTTCTTTCTTTTTTTTTCTCTTTTTTTTTAAATTTAATTTTATATAACAAAGTCCAATTAAATGAAAACAAACATTTATACACAATATTTGGGAATTTGGGCGTCGTTCTTCCCAAACTACTTCCTGCTGGTAAGGGGCGCTGTCATGGGGGATTCGAAGAAAATTCAGATATCCTGGCTGTAGTCTGTAGGGCTGATTTGTCCAGCTGTTTTGAATGTAGGATCACCTTGTACTATGTTTCAGGCAGTCTGGCATGATCAAACCACATTAGTCTGGAAGGAATCCACATCTTTTCATTTTCTGTGGAAACAAAAATAGAAATCCTTTTCCCCAGTAACTTGTCCTTCAACTTAAATTTTGGAGTCAAAGCATTTTTTTTTAATTTAATTTATTATTTTACATGTCGATCCCAGTTCCCTCTTCCTCCCTCCCTCCCTCCCCCCATCCCTCCCTCCCTCCTTCCCTCCCTTTTACCCTCTCTGCCCTCTCACATGTACTCTAAATACCCTCCCCTCCCATCCCCCACCCCAATTCCATATGTAGGGGAATGCCATCCAGTTGGGGTCATGTAGATATGACAGGTCCTGTGAAGTAGGGACTAGGGCTTCTCTCCTGTCTCTAGATTAAGGCAGTTATCCCTCCAAGGGGGATATGTTCACAAAGTCCTTTTGTGCACCAGGGATACATCCTGGCTCCACTGTCTGAGGTCTCTTAGACTACTCAGTCATTCTGGCTGAGACCCATATTCAGGGGGGCCTGAGTCAGTCCCATGCTGGCTTCCCAGCTAGACTGATGCATTTTCTTAATTGCTAGTTGATGCAGGAGTGTCCAGCTCACTCTGGGTGGTGCCATCCCTAGACAGGTGAGCATTAAATAAGAAAGGTAGCTGATAAAGCCTGGAGGAGCAAGCTATTAATCAATGCTCTTTTATTGTTTCTGCTTTAGTTCCTGCCTTGAGGTTCTTGCGTTGAGTTCCTATCTCTGCTTTTCTTGATGATGAACTATTTATTACCAGTAAGCTAAAATAAACCCTTCCTTTTTACAAGGATCACTGTTTTATCACAACAGAAAAGCAAAGTAAGACAAGTTATCCTTACTTCTAAATCACAGAACTGTATTTTTAGCTGCCTACTCGGATTCCTGTCTTGATAATAAACAACATTCGAACAAATAGTATGTATTCTATGAAAACATTAATCAAAGCAAAATTTTCCTATTCTTGGTTTTTTTTTTTTTCTGATTGTCACTGTTACGATTTACTATTAATAGTTTGTTAACTGAATGTTGATAGTTTCTTAGGTAGTGAGGCTCTTGAGGCATTTTGTCATCTTTTTTATTTAATGCCTAGGATCTCCAGCTTAATGCAGAATTGAGTTCCTTATATCAGATAAAGAATATTCTACTAATAAACAAAGACACTTTGGAAATATCTTTGATTTATTCTGCCTAATCACCATTTGAATTTGTCAAGTCTTACCCATTATCATGTTCAAATATTTGCCAAATATGACACATGCTTAACATTCTTTTTTGGGGGTGGTGGTTTTGAGACAGCTTTGGAGCCTGTCCTGGAACTCGCTCTGTAGATCAGGCTGGCCTGGAACTCACAGAGATCTGCCTAACTCTGCCACCTGAGTGCTGTGAGTAAAGGCAGGTGCCATTACCACCCTGCTTACTTGATTCTTAGGTAACACTCTCTTATTTGGATCTTGTTTATTTCACTTGGGCTGTTAACACAGTGCTGTGCTTTTCCGAGCCTCTGATTCTGCTTAATGGGAAGATATATCAGTCATCCAGCTTTCTCAGAAAGTAAAAAAAGGCCTGGTTTGTGTTTGTGTAGTTCTTGCTGTAAATACCCTTATCCCAAGCTGGTTAAAGGCACTTACATATAATATCATCTGGCTCAAAGAACTCCTGAACATATTACAGTTAGTTGCTGAAAGCTAGCAGATACTAACTCAAGTATGTTGCTGCATAGCAAATCCTATTTTAGTAATTCTCTGTTATAGAGTACAAAACTGGTAATGTTCTTCCTTGGCTTTAGAACCACCAGTAGCATATAAGTTGAATATTTTGTATATTTTACAGGCATTTTATCAAACTGAACTCCACGCCAGGTGGTTGTGGTGCATGCCTTTAATCCCAGCACTTGGGAGGCAGGGGCAGGAGGATCTCTGTGAGTTCGAGACCAGCCCGTTCTACAAGAATTAGTTATAGAACAGCCTTCAAAACCACAAGAGAAACATGCTGTCTCAAAAAAAAAAAACAAAAACAAACAAACAAACAAACAAGACTGCCCTCCAGCCCTTCTTTGAAACTTTGTTTTTCCTTTATATTTTCTGCTTAAGACATAGGTCTGTCATCTAATTAGTAAATGAACCATTACCCTTGTCAAAACATGCCATTTTGACATTTGCTGGTGGTAAACTTTCTGTGTGGAATGACTGCTACATTTGTCTGGTAAGCTTGTCAAATTGGGAGAAAATGTAATTTTCAGAATTAGGGTCAAAGTCTTCTTATTCTATTACTTCAGATTGAGAGTAATTAGATTATGAGAATAGTTAAGACTGTTTTGCTCTAAGCACAGTGATACTTTCAGATGACATATTTATTAATTCATCTGACCTATATTGAGTATCTGCCATTGTCTGGCTGTGTTCAGGGCCTAGAGATGTGGTAGTGAACAGAACAAATAGCTTCACTTGGTGGATCATGTATGGCAGTGAATATAGACTAATAAAATACAGGTGAACCACAAGGAAGGAAAACACTGAAAAAAAAAAAAGATGAAAATCACAGCTATCAACTTTAACCTTTATTCTAAGAAAGAAAGTGAGATTGTTGCTAGGAACAATGCTTAAGGAAAATGACTATTGATAATACTTATTGCTTCAGATATGTCTAGATCAGTGATCAGTGCATACTGTTATAAAAATTGAATCTAAATTTGAATAGAAATAAAAATTGAATCTAAATTTGAATAGAAATAGGTAACTGCAAACTAACAGGTAGTCTTAAAATTTAAGACTTAAATATAGGTGCTGGAGAAGTAGCTCAGTGGTTAAGAACACTGGCTGCTTTTCTAGAGGTTCTGAGTTCGATTCCCAGAAACCACATAGTGGCTCACAACCATATGTAGTGAGATGTGGTCCCCTTTTCTGACCTGCAGGCATACATACAGGCAGCACACTGTATACATAATAAATACATCTAAAAAAAAAGACTTAAAGATAAAATAGATATAAAAATTGCGTTCAAGTAGATTGGAAAGAGGAATCAGGATATATTTTTTAAAATATATGTACTTTATGAAGTCTATAAACCCTTTAATGAAAAACTCAAAAGAAAAAAACAACAAAAAAAGAAACAGTGGAGTGGTTAAGACCCCAGGATTCAGCACCTATATTTTCTATATTGGAATCTAAGATAGTAACATTGGACAAGTTGCATGAATTATCTGCACCTGTGAAGTGGGGAATGATATTTTCCCACACATCAGGACTGTGTGGAGACTGAATGAGTCAGTACTTGGATTTAGATCAGCACCTGGAACATTGTATTCTTCTGCAGCTGCCTTCAATTCCTTTTCGTTGTTCTAGGTAGCATCTACAACAGTCCCTAGTGCATAGAAGGTCTTAAAACATGCTAATTATGATTATAATTGACCTGTTGCTTGATAACTGGTATACTACAGAGCTGATAAGTTTTCCTTTTTTTTTTTTTTTTATTTCATAGACTGTTATGGTGACTTTTTAAATGAAGATTTTGATGTGAAAGTTTATACTTCTCAGTCTATTCATCAAGCTGTAATTGCTGAGCAACTAGCAAAACTTGCCCAAGGGATCAGTCAGTTGGATAAAGAACTACACCTACAGGTAACCTCATTCTTCTGGGTCATAGAGATTATTATCAGAAAGTGACAGTTTATCCCCTTTGTCATCTCATCATTGTTGAAACTAATTGTGTATTTCTATAAAGATGCTTAACTTACCAGCCTCAAATACATTTTTGTGGTGGTTTCTGCAAATTACTTCTTATTAGTTGAAAACAAATTGATCCAACTCTCTGGAATCATTTGCTCTTTCTGTTTATTATCTGAAGAATTATTATTATTGTTGTTATTATTATTTCACAATTTTGGGCAAAAAAAAAAAAAAGGACACCTTTGATAATGATAACAAAATGGAATGAAGTTTTGGAAGGAGAACAATTTGAATAAAATTGGGATGTCACACAGGAAGTATTTCTACTTTGTTAAGTACAAAGTATAACATTTGTTGAAATTATAGAAACTCAGTAAATGTTGTGATAGGTAGAGCACATATAAACATTAGGAGATAGGTACCAAATTTAGGTGTGGAGTTACAATTGACTTTCTTAATACTTTATTTCTTTGAGTCTTTAAAAAAAATTATGTCCTTTACTAACTAAGAAGATATTGCTGTAGATAAACTTAAAGATTTCTTCTATAATTGACAACTGTCATAGGGTTGCTCTATGATCTGCTTCTTTTTTGTTTGTTTGTCTCATAGCACTAGGTATTGAACACAGGGACTTGCACTGCCAGACAAGCACCTTACCAACTAAGCTATATCCCCATTTCCCAAAATACTTACTTTTCTTTTTTTTTGTTTTTTGGTTTTTTTTGTCTGAGTAGTTATTGAAGAAGTACTTAGATGAATAAATACGTTTGTAAATAAATGGACTGTTTACCAGGAAACTTAGATCTGTCATACCACGAGACATAATATCATCTAACTTTTTGTATCTGAGTTTCTTTGTTAATGAAAAGAATAGCTTAGAAAGATTGTGATGACTTACAAGATTGCTTCAACTTTAAAATTCTGATTATATTTCTAAATATACAAATATTTAGAAGACACTTAATGTCAGACTTTGTGTAAGGCTGTGGAGTAGAGGAATGAGAGCACATTCCTTGGTTCTCCAGATACAGACAGAAGTAACTGTCAAGTGAAGCCTCCTTTATATAGAGTACAGAAGGTGTTTTTACAGAGAAGAGGAGACTGTCCTTAAACTATCTGAGAAATTTTGTCTCAGAAGAGGGTCATTACATGAGTTGCTGGGAATTGAATTCAGGACCTGTGGAAGAGCAGTCTGTGCTCTTTACTGCTGAGCCTTTTCTTCAGCCCCTTGTTTCACTTTTACATTTGGTATTTTTCTTCTTTCATCTAGTATTTCTTTAGTAGGAATTCATGAGAATTTGAAATTAATACTCCTTAGGAGGATAACTTTTATCTGTCTGTCTGTCTGTCTATCTAGATATGTGAGATCACAGTCTCTTCATTCTAGGATGAGAGCTGAACCTACTACATTGTTTTTTTCAGAAGCTGTTAGGGCATTTAGAGTGTTCTGTGGTTGGAACATGGTGGTTGGAGGTCCTCATGGGAGGGGCGGGAACATTCTGCATCTCAAGGGGCTTACATTTTCTCCTTTCTTTTGTCTTTTACTTGTGTTGGAAAGGCACCTGATTGGCAGCAGTGGGAGTGTGTGAAAGAGTAATTTTTAGTTTTCAACCTTTTCAAAGTGTCATGAGAGGTAAAGGAAAAAAGAAAATTATTCTTGTTAAGATAGATATATTGATGACTACATCAATATCAATAATCTGGATAAAATTCAGTCATCTGATGGCAGCCCATCTTATTTTTTTTTTTATTGCCATGACCAAGGTGATTTATAATAGAAGGTATTTAATTTGGAGGCTCATGGTTCCAGAGGCTTAGAGTCCATGACTATCATGGCAGAGAGCATGGTGCTGGAGCAGTAGATGAAAGCTCACATCTGCTCCACAAGTGACAGGCAGAAAGCTACCTGGGAACTGTGTGGGCTTTGGAAACTTCAAAGCCCACCCCTAGTGACACACTTCCTCCAACAGGACACACCTCCTAATCCTTCCCAAATAGTTCTACCAACTGGGAACCAACATTCAAATATATGAGCCTATAGAGTCCATTCCCATTGAAACCACCATGCAACTTTATTGATAAAAGACAAAATAAAGGTAACACTTATATGAAGTAGTAATGATAGGAAAAGAATTGATAGAACAAATTTTATATTTAAAATAGTGCAAAATGAAGGATAAAGGAGTCAATAGAATGACAGTGATTTCCAGAAGAGGCCAAAGTGAAGGCACCCATGAATGATGCTTTGCTGATAAGGAACTTTAGTACACAGGCTAGATGGAGAACTTTGTTATACTGAGAAAGTGTGGAAAATTCAGAATTTCCAGAATATTACTAGTATTTACATGCTTTCTTTTTTATTTTATTTACATTTATCTTATGTGTATGCATGTTTTGCTTACATGTATTTACATATACCATGTGTGTGCCTGGCATCTGGAGGCCAGATAAGATCTTGGCTTCCCTGGAACTGGAGCTATGAACAATTATTAGCCTCTGTATGGGTGTTGGGAATTGAATATGGGTCTTCTATAAGAGCAAACAATGCTCTTATCCACTGAGCCATCTCTTCAGTCCCATTGCATGATTTCTAATGTACCAAGGAATTTTTTACATGTGCTGTTTAACTTATCCGCTCTTCCCCATTTTGGTTATAGCCATCAACACTGCCCCAATTTCCACAAAAATATCAATCATTTGATCATTCGTAGAGAAAAGTTTTTTTTTTTGTTGCAGCTCTGAGGGGAAAGGTATCCTGACCAAGGAATAACACAAAGTCTTAGTATACAACAAACCGCACAGGAGAGATTTATTTGAAAAAAAAAAAAAAAAACAAAAAAAAACACAGGAGGTTGGCTGCCTTTGCTTGAGAGGAAAGCAGCTAAAAACTGAGCAGGTGGCAGGGTTATATTGGGTTTCTTACATATGGAGTTTTCCAGGGTGGAGATTTCCATGGATGGGGTTGGTAGATTTTTAAGCTCAGGGATTGGTGGGTTTTCAAGTTCTGAGTTTGTGCTTTTTACTCTGTAGGGCAGAGCTTGGCTGTAGGGCAGAGTAGGGCTCAGCAAGGGGCTGAATCAGGCTGTTATGACCCTTAGAGTGTTCTGTAGGTAAAACCTGGCAAGTCCTTAGAATTAGGGCCTGGCCACTTCGGATTTACACAGGGCTGGATAAGTACTGAGTGGTTTAGTTTTCAGGATGTGCCATTGATGATACTAAATGAATTCCAAGAATAAAGAAAAACTTGATTTTGAAAGAATTCTATGGAGGCTAAGCACAAGAAAAACACATCAACAGGGATTTTATCATTATTTGCACAGTTCTACTTATATAGGAAATAGGGAAGTAGGGAGCTTGCCTTGGCCTAAGTTTGCATTTCCTCAAGATTCATATGTTGAATTTTCATTTTAACTGCTGAGAATTGAATTCAGGGCCTCATGCATAGTAGACACATACTTTTTCAAATAAGCTGCAACTCTACATGTTCATATGTTCATAAAAGTATTGCAGCTTGGATGGAAAGGTATCCTGGTAGTCAGGAACCAGGGAATACCTCAAAGTCACTGTAAGAGGAGCAGCTAAGAGCTCTGCCCAAGGGAATGCTCTGCTCTGGCAGGGGAGGATTTTCCCATTGAAGTTGTTACAGCCCTGTTCCTGAAGAGTGTTCAACTTTTCTCTGCTAAGGGAAGTTTTGCCAGCAAAATTGTTACTGCTCTGTTCTGCTCAGGTGAGTCTTACAGCTCTGCTCAGGTCCTGGAGTATAACAACTCTACTAGGGGAAAGTTTCCTCAGGGCAAGTGCTATGGCTCTGCTCTGCTCTAGAAAAAAGTTGTTACTGTTATGTTCCACTCTGGTGAAAATGTCACACCACACAACAAACCTCACTCAAGAGATTTATTGGAAAGGAAGAATCTAGGAGGGTGGCTGCTTTGGGTGAGAAACAGCAACAAACTGAACAGGCTACAGAACTTATATAGGATTTCTTGGTGTGTGTGGGCGGTGGTATTTCTAGAGTGGCTTGGGTTAGTGGATTTTTGTAGACTGATTTTGGGGCAAGCTCAGGGATTGGTAGGATTTTGGGCTCAGGGACATTGGATTGGTGGGATTCTGTGCTCAGGGATTGGTGGATTTTCATCCTCAGGGATATCAGGGATTCTGCAGCCTGACTCTGAGGCAAGCTCAGGTATTGGTGGGATTTCAACCCTGGTTGTGGGAGTCAATTAATGGTCAGGGTGTTTTTCCTTGGTCTAGGTCTTGGGTCTAGTCAAGGGCAGGACATTTTTTTTTTTTTTTAAACCTTGGCCCCTTCACCCTGAAGTTTATCGTATATTGAGACAACCCCCAAAATGTTATTTTTGATAGGTGGGTTTTGGAGAGATGATTAGTACCTTGCTAAATTGGCAGAGCCCCATAGGAAGTTGTTCATCTTTCCTCCATGTCGGGACACAGAAGTACCACTGATGATGAATGGATATTGGTTGCTTACACTTGATTTTGGACTTCAGCCTTCAGAACTATGATGATGAGTCTCTTGTGTAGTATCTATGTTATAGTTCTTGGTTAGTACCTCAAATAGACTAAGGCACAGTTTGCTCTTTACAGAACTATAAATGATTTATGTGTTTCTGTTATAACCCATCTCAAGCATACCTCATAATTTGCATGCGTATATGGTGTGTGTGTGTGTGTGTGTGTGTGTGTGTGTGTGTGTGTGTGTGTGTACCCTGTGGTGATATAGTTAATCAGAGCTAATGCTGATTTTTCAGGTTGTTGCAAGACATGAAGATTTACTGGCACAAGCAACTGGGATTGAATCTTTGGAAGGTACATTTTCATTATTTATTACTATTAGATGGAGCTAGGTTAGGGAACCATGAGTTGTTTTTGAGTTTGAGGGCTGGCTAGAAGGTACTTTTACATTTTATTGATTGTACAGGCTCTGTTGTAGCTACTAAGGTTTACCAGGAAGATCTAAAGCAACCAGCAGATAATGTGAAAGTGGACAAGGTGGCAGTGTAAGAGAAAAACTGATTCATTAAATGACCCATAAGCTAAGTTCAGATGACTTCTTGGGCAAGATAGTTACTTTTGTTCTGCTGCAGTTTTCCTATTTGTAACATATATACTAAATGTGTACCTAAATGATGTTATCTTAAGGATTAAATGATTGAAGAAAATGCTCAAAACAGGCTTGCATATATGAATATTTCCATAAATCTTAGTTAGTTAAAACAACAAGAAATTTGTAGTTTTAGAATAAGTAGTAGTGGAAGTAGGTGTGAAATTTTATGTATTTTTTCCTTTCTTAGACATTCTTGTCAGTGAGAGTATAGTAGAATAATCCAGATTAGATTTCTTATTTGTGCGACTCATGTTTGACTAATTCTTTTATGAATTTTTCACTGTTTTCTTGATTACATCTTATAGGTATAAAATGTTACTATTAAGTTTTTCATTATTACTTCTGTCTCAAAGTTTCTATTGTTGTGATAAAAGACCATGGCCAAAAGTAATTTGGGGAGAAGGGATTTATTTCAATATACAACTTTCATTTCATACTCTATCACTGAGGACAGTCAGGACAGCATCTCAAGGCAGGTTTTGAAGCAGAGGCCATGGAGAAGTACTGTTCAATTATTCCAGTGTTTTAGTTGTTCGACTTGTTCTCCATGGCTAATTCAGTTGCTTTCTTATCCACTTCAGGACCTCCTACCCAGGCCTGGTACTACCCATGATGGGCTGAGCTCTCCCACGCTATGCTTTGCATTAATCAAGAAAATGCCCATCAGAGTTCCTATAGGCAATCTTGATGGCAGTGTTTTTTTTTTTTTTTTTTTTTTCAGCTGACATTCTTCTTCCCAGCTAACTCTAGCTTGTGTGAAATTGTGACCCTTGTGTTTTGATTACTATTTATCACATCCAAAAAAAAGTTAAGTGATTTTATTTTCTACTGTGTTGAGTAAATTCTTAAGGAAAAGGGGTTTTTGTTTTTCTGTGATGCCATATTCTTTGTTTCTTCTAACGGTATTTCTTATAGTGTCAAAAATAAGAGCTTACCTCAGAATCCCTGGTGTTTCTAAAGCACATTAGGAGGCTTAGCATTCTGGGACCTGATAGTTTGATTGTTAACTTGAAAACCTGAGCTACATTCTTGAACAAGTTAAGAGTCTCTAAGTATTGATAGCCCTTATTATTTTTTAATCTCTTAAGTTTTTTATGAGTTTCTTAGAATAGTAATATTTTAATGGTAACTTTGAAATCAAATAATATAATTTTCACTTGTGAAATGATAGTACATTGATTAGGTGAGTTACCGTTATAATAGAAATACTTCTCATTATGTCTTCATTCATTTAAAAAAATTTTAATCTCTTATTTAGTTTTCTGAGACAGGATTTCCTTGTGTAGCCCTGGCTGGCCTGGAACCCATTCTGTAGACCAGACTGGCTTTGAACTCAGAGATTTATTTGCCTGTCTCTGCCTACCAAGTGATAGTATTAAATATGTACACCACATGCTCAGCTCCTCTTACTATTTTTTTTTTTTTTTTTTTTTTTGAAGCAGTCTCACAGTTTAGCCCTGGCTGGCCTGAAACTAACTGTGTAGACATGGTTTACCTCAAACTCACAGAGATCCACCTGCCTCTGCCTCCAGAGTGCTGGGATTAAAGGAGTGGGTCAGCACACTCGGCCTCAATGAGGGTTTTCTATCTGCATATCCTTACAATGTGCTTTTTTTCCCCCTAGGGTGCTTTTTGACCTTCTGGTTTTGAGTCTTATTCTTTAAAGGCTGAACCATTTCTCCAATTCCTT
This sequence comes from Phodopus roborovskii, assembly GCF_943737965.1. Taxonomy (NCBI): domain Eukaryota; kingdom Metazoa; phylum Chordata; class Mammalia; order Rodentia; family Cricetidae; genus Phodopus; species Phodopus roborovskii. Next base: position 14,782,426 of record NW_026125391.1, read on the forward strand.
TCCCAGAATTCTTTTTAAGGGTTACACATTTAAAACACCATTAGGGTTGTAAATCAGTGTTAAACAGCTTGCCTAACATGTGTGAGGCCCTGGGTTTAATTCCTGGCTTTGTGAAGCCCTTATATCCCTATCTGTATATTCATATATCTTCATATATATGTATTTGTATATTAGCATAGTGTATATTTCAAAGCACTTTTAGAATGTTAGTTTGAGATGATGAAATATGTAGTATACTTGGAAAATTTAATCCTTATTCCTAACTTCTTCATCTTTTCCCCCTGTATTTGGGAAAAAAAAAATGTAGTTTTGGAAGTACATTCATTCATTCACCCTACCTTTTTTTTTTTTTTTTTAATTCATCCTACTTTAAAAGAGAATTTATTCCCATTTTTCCTGTTTATTTAGTTAATTAAAGAGCAATTGAGAACACATTTGATACCAGGTATTTGAGGAATAGACCAAACCACTGTCCTTATGAAACAATGTTTCTTTCAGATGGTAAGGTCAATTAAAAAAAAAAATCTACAAATAGGGCTGGAGAGATGGCTCAGCCATTAAAGGCTAGGCTTACAACCAAAAGTATAAAAAATGTACAAATAAAAAATCAGACATTTTTAAGTCCTACAAAGAAACCCATCAAGTAGAGGAAGGGGAGACCCTCCTATTTTTAACAGTCAGAGAAGGCCTTTCCAACAAGGTAGCATTTTGAGCTGACATCTGAAGGATGAGAAAGAGCTGTGTGTGGAGAACTGGAGAGATTGTTGAAAGCTTAGGGAATGGTCAGTTGGAGCAGGACTTACCTTGATGTGCTTCAGGGCAATAGGGAAGGCCAGAGTGACTTTTGTGAATGAATGTGGTGAACAAGGGTGAGAGTCACAGATGAATTTGCTGGAAAGGAATTTTGATTTCATTCTGAATGTAGATGTTAACCATTAGAGAGTTTGATAATCGGAGTACTGTAAGACAAGGTGAGTGTTGTAAGTGCTTTTTCCTGCTGCCTCTCCAGGATGACAGCACTGGTAGGGTAGTGAGGCTGATGGTGCCTTGGACTAGCGTGGGGAAGAGAAAGAGAGCAGTTGATGGGAGTAAAATTGAAGCAGAACTGAAAGATTTCTTTGAGGGGATTGAAAGCAGAGTGAGAAGTCACCACAGTGATTTCTTAGACTTAGTCTGCTAACTGGATGTGACTTGTTGAAATGGGATAAATTCACAGGATTATGACTTGGCAGGGTTGGGATAGGGCAGAAGTCACCGTCAGCATATTAAATTTGACAGGCCAGAATTTAGGGCTGGGGGTTGTACATGTACAGGAAGATGTAAAGAAGAAATCACACACCCCTTTCCATATTCACATGTGTCAGTAAATAATTTTTTATGGAAAAGATAGCATTTAAAAGTTGGGATTGAATGAAATCCTTAAAAGGATACAGGTGAAAAGAAGGTGATTGAAGCCAAAGTGAGAGATACTTGAACACAGGAGCAACTGGAAAAACAGTGGAAAGACGAGGGAATGTGTTGACTGGCTTCGGGAACACAAACTGGACTGACTATTGCTTTACTATAGGAGTGAAGAAGATAGCGTGGAAGGATACTAAGCAGAGAATTCCCTATCACTCAGATTTTTAAAACATAATTGTAGCAAATATGTGTAATGTTAATTTTTCCATTATAGTTTAATTTTTAAACAAGTTTCACGTATCTGATTGAGCAGTGCCTAGTGTGTTTTCAGTGTTGTACAGCCCTCAGCACTATATAGTTTTAAAATTTCTACACCATGTGAAATGGAAACCTGTCAGCAGTAAGTAGCCATACCTAGTTTCCTGTCAGGCTTCTGTAATGGGCCAGGTATTGGAATAGGAGGCTAGTCGCAGGCTTTTATAACTGAACTTAGAAGTGATATTGGTTGCCTGCATCAGGATGATGGGAGAAAAACATTATGATGCTATTTATGTATATTTTATATTCTGTTCTTTTGGTCCAGTGTGAATTTTGTAAATTTTGTAATGCCTATATGGTTGTTATCTTTCCTAGGTGTTCTTCAGATGATGCAGACAAGAATTGGAGCTTTACAGGGAGCTGTTGATAGGTACTGTAGTTCACTTTATAAATATATGAGATGGAGCGATTTCTAGCCATTGATATGTAGCAGATGTGTTTTTAGATTTACTTATCTGTGTATGCTTGTGTTTGAATGTGACATATATGTGTGCATGTGGTGTATATGTGTGTATAGGTATGTGCATAGAGGTCAAAGGTAGTTATCTAGTATCACTCTCTACCTTACTCCCTTGAGACAGAGAAACACTCTCATTGAACTTGGAGTGAGGCTGGTGGCCAGCAAGTCCCAGTGATCTTCCTGTCTCCTCCCATAATTGCATAGGGTTACAGGTTCACATATAGCCATGCCTAACTTTTTACATAGGTGATGGGGTCTGAACTCAGATTTTCATGCTGTACAGCAAGCATTCTTATGAGTACTTTTTCCCTGCCGGTCTGGTCCCACCACTGCGCCAGCCCCAAATAACACACAGAGACACTGTATTTGATAATAGCACTGTTGGCCTGTTACTAGTTTCTTATCGACTAGCTCTGTCTTATTAACCCATCTCTATTACTCTAAGTATTTCCATGTGGTCTCATTTTACCGGAGAGAGGGGCTGGCGTTCTTCTCTCTCTAGTCTCTCCATGCTGACTCCTTCCAACTTCCTCTTTCCTCCTAGTCCTGCCTATCTTGCTTTCCTATTGGCCTACAGTGTTTTATTCATTAACCAATATGAGAAACACATTTACAGAATGACATGACTCCCATTGAGTCATCTCTCTAGTCCCCCATTGATATTTAAAAATGATTTTATTCTCACTATTTCCCCCCACTTTTTTTTTTTTTGGCCTTAGGATGAAGTCAAAAATTGTTGAGCCATATAATAAAATAGTAGCCCGTACTGCACAACTAGCAAGACTTCAGGTAGGTTCTCACATCTGATTCTTTAACTTTATTTTCCACCCTGTTTGATAAGTGGGAAAATTTTTTGTGCTTATGATGTATGTGGGTAGCTGTACTTGTGCATGAAGGGGTAGAGGCCAGAGGGTTGATGTTAAATATTTCTCTATGGAAATTATTCTTTGATGATTTAACACACACATAAAATGTATCTTGATTATATTCTCTCTCATGTTCCCTTCTCTTTCATAGACTTGCCTAATAGATACCCTTTTACCTTCCTTTCAAAATAACTCACTGAGTCCAATTTGTGCAGCCTACATGCATAGGAGTGTGGAGCCATCCATTAGACTCTTTTTATGTTTTCAGGGACATGCTGAAGTTCTGTGCCAGAATTATCGAGGAAGCAGTTAGGTGATACTGTGCTCTGGCTCTGTAGAAACATGCCTCTTTCTTCTGCTGGGAGATAGAGAAACCCAGTGTATTAAGGAAATCTCTACCTAGCAGGGACAGGAATGGAAGAGTAATGGTGGTGGAACCTGTGCCACAACAAAAGAGAAAGGTGAATCTTCCCTTGGACTGCCCATATGCGTCTGGTACTGACAAATGCTCACAAGGATAAATAAAGCAGTTTCTGTATCCATAAGTGTTCTTTTTTCCTGCTTGCTGGATCCCCTGTTACTGTGAAGCTGAGGCTTCACTGATATGACACTGTCCTTGTAGTGGAGCCTAGAGAGTGTTTGGGTCTTTGCAGGTCATATGTGCATTCTCCTTCTATGGAGATACTGCTCAGAATTTTGCTCTAAGTGAATTGTTTCTAGCTGACCCTTTCTTCACTCCTTAGAACAGTTCCTTTTCAATGCTTTTCCAGCTATATATACTTTGGTTGTGATACAGTTGGCAGATTCTCATTGGGTATATATCCTGGAATTCTGTGGGTTACTGTGAGATGATGGTTGAATTAAAGCAGGCCATAGTTGCTTTTTTTTCCCCCCTCTAATCTGCCCCCTCTCCTTTTTTGCCTCTCCTGCTGTTATTTTTTCAAAATGAAGTCCTGGCCTCTTATACTATGTTTAAAAATGGTATTAGATGCCTTAGTTCAGGGTTTTGCAACATTCTATAAATATCTGAGGCAGCTTATTATGTAAAGTTTATAGCTGCTAAGCTATTAAGGATTATGTTTCCATCAATTCTGGTTTGGTATTGTTGATTTTCAGAAGACCTTAATGGTGGTTGGAGAAATTCACAATATTCTTTTTATTTTCTTTGACTCTTTCAGAGCTGACAGCCTTAAGTAGACATTTCTTTTTCTGTTTCGAGGCAAGTTAAGAGGTTTCTGGATTACCTCTATGACTAGGGTCCTCAGGGTTCCAACTGGGGTCTGTGATGGAGACATTTTTTCCCCAGGTGTTTAGACATCATGGATTAGGATGTTGTTTGCTAGCCCACCAGCTACTGTAGCCTTCTGAAGAATCGGCTCCTTTTCATCAGAAGTGTCAATAAACAAATACTGAGATGACTTCTTGTTAAGATGGAGACAGACATGAAGCTCACATGAAGGAATTCATCGTAGAATCCATTTCTTGAGAAATCACTAAAATTGTCCTTAAACTGGACCTTGTCTATTACTTTATATAAAGCAGGCATTGATGCTGCTGTGTCCATTCAGTGTGTCCTTGATTGGTGTTGACTGACTTGCTCCTGTCCTCATTCCCTTGGATGGAGTGAGGATGGCCTTATGAGATTGGCTGGATGGTTGGTCTTGAGGGCACAGGAGAGGGGAGAAGGGGAGGAAAAGAGTTTTGAGAGAGCAGGTGAGAATTTTCAGCTGGTCAAGAGACAGAGGGTGGTCTCATTGGGTCCCCTGTCCTTGTATTAGGTTTGGCAGAATTATTGATTGAAGATGAGAATCATTCAGTATATCTGAGTCAAGGTCTATATAGGTCTAGACAGGGACTAGAGACAGGGCCACATAGACCTAGAAGCAGTCTCTTAGTTTCAAATCTGATATAAAAGCATGAACATAGGGGATTTTCCACTACTACTGTGTCTCCATTTATAGAACAGATTGAGCTGGAGAATGGTATTGACAGTCTAAAGACCCATTCTTCAGTGTTTTTGGCCTCCTAATTTATAATGGAAAATCAACTTCATAAAACTCTATAAATTGTCCCCAGGTATAAATTGGGTACTCTAGTAGGTTTTTGTAAAGCTCTGAGTATTTCCCTTAAAAATAAGAAATAGTAAAGGAAGTATGTTGTGGACCAGAAAGAGAAGAGACAGACACATTTTAGAGTGTGGCCACAGTCTGTACAGAGACAGTACTGGGATGCCTAGGTGAAAGTGATGATACACTGATACAGAGAGCTTTCAGAGCACTGTGCATGAGGAAAGAAAGTAGTTAAAGAAGATTGAAAAGCTTGACATCAAACCAAGCCTAAATAATACCTATGCTAATTCATAGCTTAGGAAAATTGTCTTAGAAATGTGTTGCCTTTTAAATCATTCTGTGTCCTTGGGGGCTCTTCATGAGCTTACTTGGGTTTTTGTTTGTTTGTTTGTTTTGTTTTGAGACAGGGTTTTTCTGTGTAGCTTTGGAGCCTATCCTGGAACTCCCCAGCCTCTGCCTCCCGAGTGCATGTGCCACCACCACCCTGATTTACTTATAGATTTTTAATCATTATTGTTTACTTTTTTTACATTTTGAACATCGGAAAAACTGATGTTCCTGCTTAACTTGTTCTTCATTGAGCTTCAAGTTAGTTGAAGTATATGTGGGATAGCAAATGTGATGGTTTGAAAGAAAATGGCCCCTCTAGGCCCATAGGGAGTGGTGCTATTAGGAAGTGTGGCCTTTTGGGAAGAAGTGGACACTGGGGACAGGGTTTGAGTTCTCAGATGCTCAAGCCATAACCAGTGTGGCAGTCACTTCCTGCTGCTTACAGATCTAGATGTGGAGCTTTCAGCTCCTTCTCTAGCACCATGTCTGTCTGCATGCTTCCATGCTTCCTGCTTTGATGACAATGGACTTTTGAACTTCAAGCCAGCCCCGATTAAATATTTTCCTTTAAAAGAGTTGCCATGTTCATGGTGTTTCTTCACAGTGATAGAACTCTAAGACAGAAGTTGGTTCCAGAGTTTAGGATATTGCTGTGATAGACCCAACCATGCTTTTGTTTGGAGGAATGTGTGTGTTGGGATTTTGGATTAGAAAAGCAGTTGAATGCTTTAAATGGGCTTAATGGACCATCCTAGTAGGAACATGGAAGACAGTGGTGCTGAGGGTGATTTGAACTGTGGGGGCCTGGCTCAAGAGGTTTCAGAGAAGAATAATTTTATTGTGTGACCTAGAGACTGTTCTTGTGATTATTTTGGCAAATAATGTGGCTGCTTTTTGCTGTTGTCTGAAAAGTCTGCCTGAGGCTAAATTGAAAAGTTTTTGATTAATGGCATTGGCAGATGAACTCTCAAAACAGCCTAGTATTAACTCTGTCATATATAGTTGTTAGCAGTCACTTTTATGAAGATTTATAATGAAAAGGAGAAAGTTGAGCAGGGAAAAATACAAATTGCACAATTTAAGAAGGGGCACTATAAAGTGCAATGGAGTTAAGTCCTGTGTTTAAGGAAATAAACAAGTTAAAGAAAATTTTGATGTTAAATGGAACAATGGGAGGTGGTGACCTCAGGGCAGGATCCTGCCCATCTAAGCTTCCACCATGTGAAAAGGAATTAAAGAGATGCTTAGAGCTAGATGTGGTGGTGCTGGCATTTAATCCCAGCACTGGGAAGCTAGAGGCAGGCAGATCTATGAGTATGATGCCAGCCTGGTCTACAGAGTGAGTTCCAGGACAGCCAACTGTAGGCAGTGAAAGAAACCATTGAAAACAGAAAGCTGGTGAAGATGTAATTCGAATAAGGGGTCATGTTCCAGCTCCAGCAAACAGCAGAACCTGGCAGCTTTGGCCATGTGGTACTGGCTTTAGAGTCAAGGATAGAAGAAAAGGTTTATGGAATCTCCCCCTGTAACTAAGGAAAGCTGCTGAGGTGAGGCATATGTCTGAGGTATTCCTGGCCCAGAGAAGCCTTTGTGTGAAGTTGTAAAGGTGACCCTAGATTGCCTTGGATACTCTAGTATGTTGGAGATGCCAGATCCATGGGATACCTGCTGCGGAAAGCTAATAGGGAGTGAAACCAGCCCAAGATAAAGAAGTGTGTTAAGTCAAAAAAGCAGAAGGGAGTTGGAGATCTGAAGAACACTTTGATATCAGACACGCAGATGAAGAGTTTGGAGTTTGCCCACCTGGTTTTTTACTTTTCTTGGTTGAGTATTTCTGTACTATGCTCCCTTTTGGGATGCTAATATATATTGTACCAGGCTTCTTCTTTTGGGCCACCAGTGAGCTCGCAAATTATGACACAGAGGCTTTTTTTTTTTTTTTTTTTTTTTTTTTTTATACTAGTTTTGAATGCTCAGCCTAGCTTAGGCACATTTCTGGCTAGCTCTTTTTTAAACTTAAATTAGCCTGTTTGTCTTTATCTACCTTTTGCCTCGGGGCTTATTACCTTACTACTATATATCTTACTTTCACTGCTTCTCTATGTCTGTCTGTCTGTCATCTTCCTGGCTTCTTGCCCTGGATGTGTCCCTTCTTTCTTTCCTCCTTGTTCTCTGGTTCTTCTTTTCTTCTGAGCCTAGATTTCTCCTCCTGTTTATTCTCTCTGCCTGCCAGACTTGCCTATTTTCTCTGCCCAGCTACTGGCCACTTAGCTCTTTATTAGACCAATCAGGTGCCTTAAGCAGGCAAGGTGAAACAAATGCAATGTATCTTTACATAATTAAACACACATCCTTACATCTTTAAACAAATGCAGCATAAACAAATGTAATACATTTTTAAGTTAAAATAATATTCTGCAGCATGAACAAATATAACACATTTTTACTTAGTTAAAATAATCCATAACACTGTATATTGGAAGTACTGATCTGTGTTTTCGTTTTGATTTTGCAGGGAATTACAGTTGAGAGATTATGTGAGTCTCAGAAGAGACTTTGGACTTTTCACTTTTAAACAACAGTGAGACTGTTAAAGATTATGGGGACTTTATACATACATACATACATACATACATATATATATATATATATTAAATTTAAATTTGTAACAAGCTTGTTTTACGTATCAATCCCAGTTCCTGCAGCCTCCCACCTGTCCTCCCCTGTCCCCCCCCCCCCACCAACCCCCATCCCATCCCCTTTCTGCTCCCCAGGGAGGGTGAGGCCTTCCATGGGGGAATCTTCAAAGTCTGTCATATTATTTGGAGCAGGGCCTAGGCCCTCTCCCATGTGTCTAGGTTGAGGGAGTATCCCTCTATGTGGAATGGGCTCCCATTCGTATAATAGGGATAAATACTGATCCACTACCAGAGGTCGCATAGACTGCCTAGTCCTTCTAACTGATACCCACATTCAGGGCATGTGGGTCGGTTTTCCAGCTATCAGACTGGAGTCCATGAATTCCCCCTTGTTCAGGTCAGCAGTTTCTATGGGTTTTTCCAGCCTGGTCTTAACCCTTTTGCTTATCACTCCTTCCTGGATTCCAGGAGTTTGGCTCAGTGCTTAGATGTGGGTATCTGCTTCTGCTTCTGTCAGCTACTAGGTAAAGGCATATAAGATAGTCATCAATCTCATTATTGGGGAAGGGCATTTAAGGTAGCCTCTCCACTATTGCTTAGGTTGTTAGTTGGGGTCATTCTTGTAGATCTCTGGACATTTAAGATTATGGGGACTTTTAAAGTTGGACTTAATGCATTTCTACATTATGATATGCCTACAAGCATTTCGGGCCAGGGAGTGAAATGTGGTTTGAATAAAAAATGGCCTCCATAAGCCCATACAGAGTATCACTATTAGGAAGTGTGGCCTTGGAGTAGGTGTGGCCTTGTTAGAGAAAGTAGTAACTGATGGTGGGATTTGAGGTCTCAGATGCTCAAGCCATGCCCAGTCACTTCTGGCTGCCTATGGATCCAGATGTAGAACTCTCAGCTCCTTCTCTAGCACCATGTCTGCCTGCATGCTGCCATGCTTTCCACCATGATGATAATGGACTGAATTGCTGAATTGTAAACCAGCCCCAATTAAATGTTTTCCTTTAAAAGAGTTGCCATGGTCATGGTGTCTCTTCAGAGCAATAAAACCCTAAGTAAGACAGAAGGCAAGAGGGAAATAACCATGTTTTTGCCTTGACCATAAATGTCCTATGATTATGTCTCCCACTAGAAGAAAGTGTCTTTTTATATCTTTTTCCTCTGCCCCCACTTCCATTTCAGTCTCTTACCAGAAAGCCTTTTTTTTTTTTTTTTTTTTTTTTTCTAAAGTAGAAGATTCTGGCTTCATTTATATGCAGGAATATATCAGTTGAATATAATTATCACCCCCAAAGACTATCTCTATCTTAATTCATTTTAGTAATATTGTTTCCTTATGAATTGCTTCAGGTTTTTCAGAAAAGGTTTGAAGAATTTATAATATTTTACATAGAACATTTAAATTTTAAAGTCAATGAAAATTTAAGTTTTTCACTTTCAATACTTAAACATTTTAAAAACTAACTGAATGTTTCAAAAATATAATAGGGTCTACTGATATAATTCATAAATTTGTCATAAATTTTAAAAATAACTTGAGCTATTTACCATTTTAGTTTTAAACTTTTAAAATCATATGTTTTAGTCTAACTCTTAATTTTAAAAGTAAATAAGAAAAATTGAAAAAGTCTGGAACAAAGAAGGATACCATCCCTGAAACCATTTGTTTTTTGTCATATATGGTTTGTGTCATACTTTGTTGAGTTCTCATTTCTTTTAATTGGTATTATCAAATTACTTTATCTTTTTTTTTTTTGAGGTACAGTCTCACATAATGCAAACTTATCTGAAGGTTACTATGTAGATGAGGATGACCTTGATCACCTCCAGCCTCTACTTCTCAGGTGCTATCATAACTGGTTTTATACATTGTTGGCTATTAAAACTCTGGGCCTTGTGTATGATAGGCAAGTGGTCTACCAACTGTGTTATATTGAGAGCCCAATTTTATCTTCATTTTCTATAGAGTATAAATCTATCTTACTGGCTTTATAATTGTCCTCTGAGCAAGTGAATGTATCAAGAAGGAAATGAAGAAGTTACAGCACAGAAATGCCAATCTCTGTAAACAGTCTAATAACATATAGAGTGATTAGTTTGGAAAACCATAAAAAAAAACACATGCTATTGTAAGAGATTTGGTGCTAATTTGAAGTTTACTTTTTGCTATTGTTGTTTATTTTTGAGAATATAATTTATGTACAATATTTTTTCCTTCTGTTTCCTCCCTCCATGCCCTCCATAAACTTCTCACCGCTGTCCTTCAGATTGATGCTTAATTGTTTTTGCATGGATATATAAATTTCATATATGTATGTATTTCTGAATATAACTTTTTCCTCCATATTATGTTACTTTTATGTATGATTTGAGGGCTGACCATTGGGCACACAGTTGGTGTGCTCTTGTCTAGGGAAGACCACCTCTCCTGTTCCCAGCCTTTCTTAATTGCCTGCATTTCTTTGTTTAGAGTTGAGGCCCTGTAGGCTTTTCCATGCCCAGTTTGGCACAATCATTTATGTCATTTCTTTTTGTTCTTTTTGTCTTTTTTTTTATTTTTATTTTTTCATTTTACATACCAACCCCAGTTCCCCCTCCCTTCTCTTCTCCTTCCCTCTTCCCCCTTTCCAACCTCCCATTCACTCCTCAGTGGGGGTATCAACAAAGTCTGGCATACTGAGTTAAGGCAGGATCAAGCCTCTCCTCTCTGTATAAAGGCTGAGCAAAGTATTCCACCATAGGGAATGGGCTCTAAGAAGCCAATTCATGCACCTAGGATAGGTCCTGGTCCCACTGCTAGGCTCTCCCCCAACAGATCAAGCCATGTAACTGTCACCCATGTTCAGATGGCCCAATTCGGTCCCATGCAGGTTTCCCAGCTGTCAGTCAATGGTCTCTCCCTAGCTTAGGTCAGCTGTCTCTGTGGTTTTCCCTATCCTGCTCTTGGCTCCCCTCCCCCCTTTGTTCACATGATTCCCTCCTCCCTTTCTTCAACTAAACTCCAGAGCTCAGCCCAGTGCTTGGCTGTGGGTCACTGCATCTGCTTCCATCAGTTACTGGATGTAGGTCTTATGATGACATTTAGGGTAGTTACTAACCTTGGAGAAGGCCAGTTCAGGCACCCTCTCCACTATTTCTACTGGAGTCCTTGTTGGGGTCATCTTTGTGGATTCCTGGGAATTTCTCTAGCACCAGTATTCTCCCTAATCCCACAATGGCTCCCTCTGTCATGATAGCTGTAGCACAAATTCTAATTGGTCTTAATAATAAAAACTCTAGAGAAAAGATGGATATTGGGGTTAAAGCTGAAGATCAGAGAAGCAAAGCAGCCAACCACTCAATTTCTCACCTCTGCCAATGTTCAGACCCAATGGGTGATTCTGTCCTCAGACTGCATCTCCAGAGTACAGCACCTGTCTCCACAAAACCTCAGACTGCACTGAGCTTCTGTCTCTTCCTCCCTCCTTATATTTCTCTCTAGTGCTGGGATTGAAGGTGCTGAGATCACTTTTTTTTTTTTTTTTTTTTTTTTTTTGTCCAGTCTGGTGTTCTAAAAACTTATTGTACTTTCTTAGGCATTAACCTTCTTTAGGTTGGGAAAGTTTTCTTCTATGATTTTGTTGAATACATTTTCTGTGCCTTTGAGTTGGAATTATTTCTCCTTCTATTCCTATTATTCTTAGGTTTAGTCTTTCATGGTATCCCAGATTTCCTGGATGTTTTGTGTTAAGAATTTGTTGGATTTAACATGTTTTTTTCCCTTTGGACCAATGAATCTATTTTTTCTATCACATTTTTAACACCTGAGATTTTCCCTTCCATGTCTTGCATTCTGTTGGTTATGCTTGCATCTGAATGTAGTTCTTGTTTGTTTACCCAGATTTTCTATTTCTAGAATTCTCACAATTTGTGTTTTCTTTATTGCCTCTATTTCAATTTCAATCTTGGACTGTTCCCTTTAGTTGTTTGTTTGTTTTTTTTTTTCCCCTTGGGTTTCTTTTAGGCAGTTATTGCTTTTTTCCATTTTTTGGTTCATTTTTTCCTGTATTTCTTTATGAGAGTTTTTCATTTCCTCTTTAAGGGCCTCTTTCATCTTCATAAAGTTATTTTCAAGGTCATTTTCTTCTGCTTTATCTGTGTTGGGATGTTCAGGTCTAGCTGTCATAGCAGCACAAGTGCTGCTGCTGTGTTGCCCTTTCTGTTGTTGAATGTTTCTTTGTACTGCCATCTACCCATCTCTTCCTCCAATCGGTGCAGGTGGGGCCTGTGCTTCCAGTGGTCACTTTATTCCTCCAGGTATAGGTAGGGTGGGTGGCTCCCTTGGTCTCTGATTCAGTTGGGGGATGGTTGGGGGGGATGGGGAGGATGCTGCTGCCTAGTAACTTGGCTGCTGTAGGTGGCTTGGGGCAAGGGATGTGCCCTGAGGGGTAGGACTTAGAGAGCAGTGCTGTCCAGTTGGGAGCTCAGATACTCACCTTTTTCCTCAAGCTGTAGGTGAGGCATGTGGTTGATAGGGAGGCCAGAATTTGGGTGGGGAACAGGGGATGTGCCCCCCAGGGGCCAGGGCCTAGAGAATAGGGCTGTCCAGTGTGGAGCTCAGACACTCACCTCTTCCCATTTATGACATTCTTATTCTAATCAAGTTTGGGCAGTCATGTTGGTAAGACTTTATGGGCGTAGCTTCTGATGTCAGACATAATCCCACAGTGAATTCCTTGATTTACTGGCTCTTATAGTCTTTTTGACCCCTAATCTGCAGTGTTCTCTGAGCCTTAGATACCATGTGTTTTGTAAATGTGTCATTTGAGACTGGGTTTACAGCATTGCATTTTGATTTCCATCTGTTGAAAAGAGAAGTTTCTTTGATGATGGGTAAAAAGGTGTGTTTATAAGGTGTGGTAGCTTGAATGTAATTGGCCCCCATAAGCTCATAGGGTGTGGTGCTATTAGGAGGTGTGGCTTTGTTGAAGTAGGCATGCCCTTGTTGAAGTATGTCATTCTGGAGGCAGGCTTTGAGGTTTCATATACTCAGGATATTGCCCAGTGTGTCAGTCAACTTTCTGTTGCCTGTAAGATGTAGAACTCTCAGCTCCTTCTCTTGCACCATGTTTACCTGCATGCTGCCATGTCCCACCATGATGATAATGGACTGAACCTCTGAACTTTAAGTGAGCCATCATACATAATTAAGCGTTGTCCTTTATAAGAATTGCCATAGTCATGGTATCTCTTTATAGCAATAGACATAACGATAATGTTTATAGATTGTTGTTAGAGATTATGCTGGCTTAATAATGTAGTGGTTGCAGATTCTCCAATACCCATGATTTCATTAGTACTGAGTAGTTAGTTATCTAGGTTAATATGAGGCATGGGCATTCCTCTTGTTTAGTAGGTCTTAAATACAATTAGAGAGCTGTTGGTTACCACCAAGGTTTGTGTACTACAGCTGCACCTGTAGGGTTATCAGTGCCATGGTGATTGTGGGTGTGGTCCATATGTACCGTAGCTGGGTAGAACCAGTTGGTTGTCTCTTTCATCTGGAAGCTTGCAGGGCATCTTTTTGATCCCCGGAAAGCTAATTTGAGGCTTACTTTTTAGAGAGCACAACAGCTTTGATTTCTGCTCTATAGAAGCTATCATCTGCATAAAAAGCCTGCATAAAAAGCTCAAACTAGTAAGCAGGAAAGCATTGTTGCAACTGATGTGTTAGTGAAGATTTCTTCTGTTGTTGAGACCAGCTTACTTTGTTAGCTCAGTACAGCAGAGTAGGTGGTGGTCCCACATGATACATTGTTAATTTTTCCTTAATTCTCAAGCCACAGAGTGTGAAATAACTTTCAGCCATGGAGTTTTGTGCTGTTTTCTTAAGGGCTAATAGATAATTGATATATCAATTGACCTGCTTTTCAAGTAGAGACTCACATCAGCATAAAAGGCAGCAGAGAATATTGTTCTCGTGACATTTCTTTATGAATCTTAATCGACAAACTACTCAGTTCACCAAAATGATTAGAGAAATACCATTGCCAAAACTTGTAATGAGCACAGGACTAAGTTTAATTAAACAAGGACTGTAAAATATAGGAAATAACAATTTTTGGGTTTGGCAAAAACTTAGAATTAAACTGAAAAATATGATAAGAGCACATGCTATTGCATGTTCAGTAGTCACTCTTTATTCTGGTATTGCTTTTGTTAATTAGATATTGTTGTGTTGTGCAATCAAACAAGTGAATTATCTTATGTTACTCTAATTGTATTATTATCTGTTGTGTCCTTAAGAGTCACAACTCTTAATGTCTAAGATATAAGATGGAAGATAGAAGTAAACATTGTATACTTTTGATCCTGAATTGGAAGTATCACTATGAAGTTGAGATGTTTTAATTTTAAAATATCATAAGCCTTATATTTGTACATTTTTGTATGTTTATATATGCATACTTTTAATCAGAGAATGTTTTATTTATATTCTCAAATCAATCAAATGGATATTTATACCATATTTTAGTTCTGACATTTATTTGCTGCCCATGTCTATGGAGAAAGCTTAGCAATGAGCAAGCCTAGTTTCCAAAATGATTTTGAAATAGCTTCCTATTAAAAGAAGCAAAGGCTTCTTTGAGAAATCTTTGAATCAGGTTGGAGAAATAAAATATATAAAGTGATCTTGAAAAATTTTATACCAGACACTGAAACTACCAGATCACCAGATCCATGACAAAGGTGCTGCAGAGCTAATTCAGAAGTGTTCTTAGTGACAAGTTACTTCATTTTAGCCCCAAAGTCATAGATTATTAAAACGTGAAAGCACTTATGGTACAGTTGCTTGCTCTGAGATGTTTGAACTAATTCAAATTGTTCCATTTGGGTATCAATAAGGATTAAAGTTAGAGTGAATTGACAGCTCCTCTTGATGCTTAAATACATACTTTCATAATGGAAAAATTAACCCCACAAAAATTAACAAGCCCCCATCTCCTACTGGGCATCATTGGTGGATGTTAATCCTGCCTTTGGGTTGGAGGCATAGAATGTAAATGCTTTTGCAGAGGACTTGAGTTAGGTGTCCCTCTCTAACACACACACACACACACACACACACACACACACACACACATACACACTACAAGTAATAAAAACTTAAAATAAACACTGCCTTTTGAAACTGATAAACCAAACCAAGATGAAATATTCTTATTTCCAGGCACTTGAGACTAACAAATAATAAAGGAGATAGAAATTTTATGTGTTAACAAATAAAGACAAAACAGTAGAATTAGATTGATTCTATTATCACTTAGATTTTAATGGATTTTGATACTTAATATCAGAAAGAGAAACTCATACTGATGAAGCCGCCTGCATCCAACCATTTTATAGGAAATACAGAAGGCACTTGTCAAAGTGCACTGTGAAGATGTGCACTTGTGAAAGTGTACTGCACTTCTGGGATGCCTAGTAGACAGGTGATCAGCGTGTCCCACAGATTTCCAGAGACAAGCTGAGGAAAGGTGTAGACTAAAAAGTCATAAAAGCCTGTAACTTGTAACAACATATGCACATTTATGTGTGTATATGTATACACACACACACACACACACACACACACACACACACACACACAGATAGAGAGATATTCATTTATTTCAGTAACAAATCCATGGATAAAGATAAGGAAGTTATTACCTTAAAAGAAAATAGTGGTAGCCGGTGTGGTGGTACACCTGCACTCAAGAGGCAGAGGCAGGCAGATCTCAGTGAGTTTGTGGTCAGCCTGGTTTATAAAGTGAGTTCCAGGACAGGCAGGGTTGCTATTACAGAGAAACCCTGTCTCAAAAATAAGCAAGTAAACAAACAAACAAACAGGAATAGTGGTTTCTCTCAGGTGGAGCAAGAGATGAATAGTGATGTGTCAGAGTGTGTGATGGCTGGTATCCTGTTTTTTTTTTTTTTTTCCCTGTGTTGTATGGTTCTAAGTATAGCTATAAATCTGTGAAGGAGGCTTAAAACATTTTATGATTAGTGGAAATAAGATATAAGGAAAGGGAATTGAGTATAGGAGAGATGTGTCTTGGGAAATGGTGAGAATTAATGGCTTTCATTCAGATTAGCTAAGACTTGTTGAATGAGGATGTTATTAATGCTGCTGTTGGAAATTTTAACTAGCCTGTAAGTGGAGAGGCACTAAAGTTTATTAAAAAGAGGACTGGAGTGTTGAAAACTGTTTTTAAGAAGGTAAATCCCTGAAGGTGGATTTCATTGAGAGACTATTGTGTGAAATTGGAACTGATAAGGACTGGCTTGTGGCAATCATTGAAGGAATGGAATTAAGATTGTTTTGTAGCAGCTTGTTATGTAGTAGGCAGTGAATAAGATTGTTAATAGTAGAACATTAGAAGTGAACTTGAAACTGTTGTTTGAAGGCATTCCCTTTATTGGGTAAGACTGAGTAAATTTGAATGGAGAGTTTTAGGTGATATAGACTGAGGCCTGATATTTCTCCTCATGATGTATTTAAAATCTCAGAATGGTTGTGCAAGATTCAAGATTCCACATTGTTCATGGAAATGAACAGTTCTGCCAGGCTCTGTGGTACAATCCTAGGTGATAGGAGTTCCTTCCTGGAATCCTAGCACTTGAAAGGTAGAGAGAGGCAGGGCTGGAAAAAGTGCATCCAGCCTGTTTTACAATGAGTTCCAGGCCATGTGGGCACTGCCACTGTCTTCAAAAATAAAAAATAAGTTAAAGCAAGCAAATAATAGCAAAAATACTTCTGTTAATTGAGGAACTGGTCATACTGGTTGTTTTAGTTGAGAACATAGTTCAGAGTATAGAGATATGAGGGTGATTTTTGAGCATTGCTTTTTTTCATGTTTTGAATTTTAAATTGTGCTTATGTTAAACATGTAGAAAATAGCATTTAATTAAAAGATGGAGATTTTAGCTGGCCATTGTGGTGCTTCCTTTAATCCTAGCACTCAGAAAGCAGAGACGGGTAGATTTCTTTGAGTTTAAAGCCAATCTGGTCTACATAGCAAATATCAGGCCAGCCAGAGCTACATAGTGAGATCCTGTCTCCAGGAAAAAAAAAAAAAAAAAAAAAAAAGATGAACAAACGAATATATAAAATAGTTGTGCCAAGCATTTTGTTTTTAGATGGAAATTCTTATTTCTTATTCATCATATGGTTACTATGAACAGCAGTTACGCAAACGTGTTTGCTACCTAATGTCTTTGACTATGTATGTTTGTGTGTATATGCTATATGAATGTCTGAGTGTGGCTAGGATGGCTGTAGTATATTCTGTGTTTACCTATAAGAGAATTTTATACCTGGACATTTATACCTGGAGCTTTTTAAATTGTTGTGTGTGTGTGTAGGTATGTGAACATGTATGTATGTGAACATGAGGCTACAGGTGTCTGGTGTCTCCCTTGATTCCCCACCCCCCCCTTTTTTTTTTTTTTTTTTTTTTTTTTGAGACAGGGTCTTCCTGAACCTGGAGCCAGCAATCCCTATGTATCCTGTCTTCTCTTCCACAGTGCTGGGGTTACAGATGTATGCTGAATCTGGGTTTTTATTGAGTTGATGGTAATGGGGGTCTGTTATCTTTCCCAGCCCTTGGAGTGTACATTTTTAAAAAATTTATCTTTTTATGAATTTTGTTTGTGTATGTGGATTTCATATCATCTATCCATCCAGCTCATCTCCCCATCCCTTCTCATCCACCCTCTGCTCCTGCAACCTCCCTGAAAGATAAAACAAAGTAAAATTTCAAAGAAAAGGAAGGGAAAAATCTTGTTGTGGAAGCTGTAGTGTGACACAGTGAGTCACACAATAAACCCTTTAGATCCTACGTCTTTCTTGCAAGTATTCATTGCAGTGAGTCATTCATTTGGTTTGAGGCTTCTGGTTTCTGCCATATTATCAGTATTGGGCCCTCACTGGAACTCCAGTTGGATATCCTGTGTCATGGAGATCCTGCAGCTTAGGTCCCATCCCTTCACATGCTCCAGCAGATCATAGGTGGTATGGATATTTGATGGACCAACTCATAGCCCTGGTTTCTGGGTTGGCCTGCTCTCTTTAATCATCAACACCAGGGTGAGCTCTCTAGCATTGGTCCAGCCCTCTGTGCCAAATCTACACCACTAGGGCTAGCTCTACTGTGTTTCCTAGATACAGGGACCACCATGCTAAGTGAGAGGCAGGGCCAGCCTTGTGACCACAGGGACAGCTCTCCCATTCACCACAGGCAGTAAGTGGTAAATGGCTTCTTTCCCTTGCTCATACCACCATATGGCAGATGAGGGCCGGGCCCAGATTCTCATGTTCACGTTCACCACCAGCTCACCCTTACCACCTTCACTGGGATCACTTCTGCTATACTGTCCAGGGAGGTACAAGGCCCGCCCTCTCAAGTGCTGCATCTGATGAGAGGCAGGATCAGCTATCCTGCCTGCCACATGTGGTGGTGGTGGTGGGGCAAAGTGGGGAGGGCATCTTTCTGTTGCCCTTGCCACCACATGGCAGACAAAGCAGGGTGGAAGCAATTCTGCCACTCTCAGCACCTCACAGAGCTTGTCCATGCCCCACCAACAGGGTCAGCTCTGTTGTGCTGCCCAGGCAAGGTGCAGGACCTGTTCTCGAGTGCTGCAACTGCTGGTGAGGGGCCAGACCAGTTCTTTAGTGTTGCAACCAATGAGGGGTTGGGCCAACTCTGTGAAACCCTATCCTTTTGGCCTATGGTAGTAATAAGAGCCATAGATACCAACACAGACCATGGCTTAGGCAGGGTCTTGGGTATGGACATGGCCCATGGCTGCAGCCCAGGCCTGGACATTACCATGGCAGGCCATCTGCCTTAGTCTACTCCTTGCCACCTTCATCTCTTTGGATCTGCCTCTCTCTATAAGGACATGAGCCATCTGTCTCACTCTCCCATCCACAGCCCACTCTATATTTGTTCAGCATAACAGAGCCTGACTGGTGGGCCTGTGTTTTAGATATTTGTATGCTGCTCAGCTCTCATGTAGCTATTGTCTCTTCCTGGCCTGGGGCAGAGAAGCCCTGGGCTGGCATTGAGTTTTTGATTCTTATTGCTACCTGATGGGGGTTTCCTCAGTAAAAAGTTCTTGCTTTTCAAAGATGGTAGTGTTAAGCAGCATACATTACCTTTGTTTTTTATCACTGTGGAGGCTGGAGATGATCTCAGCCTGCTCTTTCACTCACTCTCAAGGCAATGGCTCTGCACCCAGTTCTGAATCAGAGCATGCACACATTTTAATATTTTTTTAAAACCTCAGTTACATTTGGGAAAGAAGAACTAGGAAGTGGCATAAAAGTTAGTAATAGTTTTTTTGAGTTTTGTTTTATTAATTTTCTCTTCTGTAATTTATTGATAAGACCCATTAGGAAAATTCAAGTGGATAAGCATAATTTATTCTTTCAGGATTAGTGAAGTTGAAGGTTTTAAAGACTATTCCCCTAGACATTGAGAACAGAAACTAGATTGGAAGCAATGGTAGGTAGCCAAGCACAGCAGTTGTCATTGTGGCTACACGTTGCCATCACCTGGGGATTTAAGTAATCAGAGCTGTTGTGTGGTTATCACTTCTTCAGATTTCTATTTAATTTCATAGAAATATGGTTTTAGCATTGGAGCTTTTTGAACCTTTCCATTTGAATTAATGTGAAGTCAAACAGCAATTGGCCTAGAACAGGGTTGAAAAGAATCTTTGACTCCATAGTCCATAGAATCTCAGATTTGCTCCATTCAGAATAAGTTGAAGTTTTTTTCTTTTTCTTTTTCTTTTTTTGTAAAGGTTAAATATGGGGTTGTGGATGTTCTTTTTAAAGATATGTGGTTATTTATGGTGTCCATTGGGAAACTAAAAGAACTAAAAGGATGAATAATGTTTTTCATATCTGAAGAATGGAGAGCTTCACAGATGAAACTGACCATAATCACAATGAAATTTCATGGAGCTACTCCACTTTCTTAATACTGTGTTACTTGAACAGGTTGCCTGTGATTTGCTTCGGAGAATAATTCGCATCTTATATCTCAGTAAGAGACTCCAGGGACAACTGCAAGGAGGAAGTAGAGAGATAACCAAAGCTGCTCAGAGTCTCAGTGAACTTGGTAAGTCCTTTCATGATTAAAAATTGGTAGAAGTTGTTAGTATTTGTACTGGCCTACCTTTGGAGTTCTGACAAGGTATGCCCTCAGCTTTTGCAACTAACTAACCTGTGCCTGAAATAGGAAAAATTAATAAAAGTCTAAAAACTTAGACTACAAAGCCCATATAGGAAAAAGAAAACTTTCAAGCTCCTCTGGACTCTGAAAGGCAGCCCAACAGATAAGGCTAAACCATACCTTTTTGTACCTAGCTTTTAATGCCTTTGAGACATATTCAGATTGTTGAGTATATTAGCGTTTGTCAGAATACCTTCTTTGCTGTTAAGGGATTGTTCTTTGATTCACTGGTTGAAGGAGAATGAGTTCTTTCTAGCTTTTGGTGATTATGAATAGAGCATCTGTAAACACGTGTGTGTAGGTTTTGTTGTGATTTCTATGGACTAAATATCCAGGAGAAATGCTGCTTATTTAGGTTATAAATCCCATGTTGATGTGATATCTAGATGTCTTTATTCATTCTTTTCTTCGACATTTGAAATAGGCTCCTGACATTCAAGGTTTAGAGTGATGGTTTCGCTGGCTAAGAAGCTTCAAGTTCCATATTTTTTCAGGGCAAAGTTTGAATAGCTAGTGAGTACACATAGAAAAGGCCAACACCTGGGTTCTGATGAGATTTTGTGTGTTTCTTGTTTTCACTGGGTACCCAGTGATCTTTTAGAAGTGAAAATATTTGGTGATATTTATTCTCTTATAAGTTCAGAAGGTCTTTGATTATATATGTCTCAAGTATTGACGGTTTGCTTACTCTTGATGGCATGGTTATTCCAAAGTAACACGAGAGAAATGTATTTGACATATTATTTCTGAGTTTTTCTGTTTTTGATATTTCTGTTTCAAAGTCTTGCTCTGTGGGTCATGACCCTGGTGGGGTGACATATCAAATATCTTTTGTAGTAGTTATTTAAATTACAATTAATAATAGAAAATTATAGTTATGAAGTAGCAACAAAATAATTTTATGGGATAGGATTACTATAACATGAGGAAGTATTAAGTGGTTGTAGCATTAGGAAGGTTGAGAACCATTGACCCAATGTTTATGTTATATTTTTACTGGTCAAAGAAATATAGTAGACTTCTCAAATCATGCTTCAACGTTCCAGTTGTGTAATTCTAAAGTGTAGATATTGATTAGGCTCATTTTTACAATACATTACTTAGTACCCTCGAATATATTATATCAAAAGTTAATTTAAGGAGTTAGTAATATTTGAGTGTTGTTTTCTTATGCCTTTTTAGAAGCATGCATTATATTTATTTATTTTTTAAATAAAACACCTTTGGAAGGTTGTAATTATGTATTTGTGCAATACACATATACCTGTGTGTAACTAATAAAGAAATAAGTGGCCATCAACTTGAGAGTTGGGGAAGCATTTGAGGAATTGGAGGGAGGGCATATGGGGAATCTGGAGGGAGGAAAGAAAAGGAAAGCGATATAATTTTATTTCAATTAAACATTAAAAAATAGTATATTGTATATATTTGTAATTCTTTTATATTTGTTAATTTATCATTTGTGCTGTTTTTCTTTTGCTTTTATTTTTAACTTTTGATTTTATTCTTTACCCTTCTTCTTAGTCCTTCCCACCTCCCTACTTGCCGAAGTTCATGTTCTTTCTCTTTCTCAAAAAATGAAAATGACTCCTCCCCCCAACCGCTAGAAAAAACCACACAAGGAAAAACAGAAGACCAAAATGAAACAAGAAGAACATAAAATGACATGGAGTCTTTTGTGTTTGCCAGCTACTCCTGGGCATGGGATCTGCCCTGTAGTGTAGTTGATATATATACCCAGTGATATGCCATTGGAAAAACTGATTTTTCTTTTTCCAATTGGTACTATTTGCAAGTCTCTTCTTGTCTAAGGGAAGATCTTTATGTTCTCTTCAACTTCTCAGTTGTGGGATTTTGTCTGTTTGAACATGTGTAGCCTCTGTGAGTTCATGTGTCTATCAGTTCTTTCCTTGGAGTCTTCCATCACCTCTGGTTTCTACAAAAGAAATAACACTATAAATATATATTATGTCAGATAATGCTATATGTTATGTCAGGTTAAGACATACAGACTTCAGTGGGATTAGTGATGATTTAGAAATGTCAGGGGGACAGCAGATTTCATGCACTGTGCAGACTTAATAGCAGAATGGGAGCTGTACAAAATAGACCTTGTAACGTATTTATCTCTTCATATTCTATGACAAGGTTTCTTTCAGTAGAGACCAGCTGTGAGACCATGGTGACCCTACAGATGACATGGTTAGTGTGCTCTCAAACGCCCTCACACTATGCTTTTTCAGTTATTCAGTGGAAGTCACTCTTTCCTGGGAAATATTTTTTTTGAGTTTGTTTTTGTTTACTATGCTTTCCTTTCCCCAAATGTGTTATTTGTTGTTTTTCCCTTTTATTGAAAATAGATTTCTTTTTTCCTCACTTGATATATCCTGATTATGTAAGGTTTCCTCTTCCTCTGCTCCTCCTAGTTCCTCACAGCTTCCCATCACATCTGGACATCCCCCCACACCCTTGCTTCTGTCTCTCATTAGAAAATAAACAGGATTCTAAGGAATAATCATAAAATAAAATGAGATAAAACATAAACTAACATAACAGAATAGGACAAAACAAGAGAGGGGAAGGAATCCCATTAAAAACACTAAGCTGGAAGCTATAATATCTACACAAAGAACTTGTTTTAGTTAGGATTTCCATTGGTGTGAAGAGACACCATGACCTTGGCAGCTCTTATAAAGGAAAAGTATTTAATTGGGACCGGCTGGCAGTTTCAGAGGTTTAGTCCAGTACTGTCATAGTGAAAAGCATGGCAGCATGCAGACAGACATGGTACTGAGAGTTCTATATCTTGATCCATAGGCAGTAGGAAGTGAATTGTATCACTGGGTGTGGCTTGAGTTTATATGAGACCTCAAACCCCATTTCCTGTGAGAAGCTGTCTTTGTGGGGCTACAGTAGGAGCCAGATGACCAGCCCACCATTAGTACCTGAGAGGGGGAGTGTGGATAAAAGAAAAACTAGCTAAAGGGGTTCAGAGGAGAGACAGAGACACAGGATAGTTGTCAGGAGGGCCATTCAATCCATCCTGGATGTGTCCCTAGTTTATTCTTTAACAATCTTAAGTATACAACCAGAAGAGGGGACAATGACAGAAGACTTCTATTGTCATGTATAAGGGACAAAGAGACTTACTTCCCCTAATCCTCCAGGTATTTGGTAGCTGCACCTGCCAACTGGCTCTCAAGGTCAAAAGTAAATACACCTGGGCCCAAGTCTGTTGTTATTTATATAGAGACATCCACTACCAAGGCCAAAATACCCTGTAGTCACCAAACTATCCTCTTATAGGTAGTAAGACACACTTGAGCTCTCTGAATTTGAGGCAAGATGAAATGGATCCTGACAACTTCCACAGTGACACACTTACTACAACAAGACCACACCTACTCCAACAAGGCCACACCTCCTACTAGTGCTACTCCCTATGTATGGGTCAAGTGTTCAAACACATGAATCTATGGGGGTTGTAGCATAGGACCTATAGGGTAAAAAGAGAGAGAAATACATACACACTAAAAAAGATAAAAATTAAATTATGAATAAAAAAAAAAAAAAAAAAAAAAAAAAAAGGAAAAGCCCTGACATGACATGAGACAAGGAACTTCCAAAGATGCCACTGAGTTCATTTTCTATTACCTATATACTGCTGGGCATGCAACCTTATCCCTTAAGAGTTTTTGTTTCCCTTAGGAAAAACTAAATTTTCGTTTGCAAATGGTTATCAGTTGGAGAGGGCTTCTGGATTAGGGACAGAAGCATGTGTCTACTTCTCCTTGCAGCTCGAGGACTCCATCTGGTGTAGAACTGGCCTTGTTCATGCCGCTTCTGTGAGTTCACATGTGCCTCAAATCGTTGATTTATACAGCCTTGTGAATCTTACACTCTGTTTTCTCTTCTGAGCCTGGAGGGGAGGGATTTCATGAAGACATTACATCTAGAGCTGTGTTCAATGTCTGTCACTCTCTTCATTATGTCTGGCTGTGGTCTCTGTGTGTGTTCCTGATCTGCTGCAGGAGTAAGCAGGAGGAAGTATCCCTGACAGTGTCTGAGGAAGGCACTGACCATTCTCCTTAGTCAGAGTGGCCAGTGTTATTTTCTTAGTGTATTCTTACATAGGGGTGTAAAATTATAGTATCAGCTAATTTAATGTCTCACTTTTTAAGTATCAAAATTATAATTTCTATGCAGCAAAATTTACCTGTAGTAATCATTAAGCATAGATAAATCTTACTTATTTCAAGTTTTAGTGTATGTATTTGTCCTCAATGACAGTCCTTCATATTTAAAATTAGATATTTTATTATGATTATTATGTTCTAGAACTAATAAATATGGCAATACAAATAGTGGCATATTCTTTAAACCTCTTTTGTAATGTAGTATTGGCTTTACTGAAGATATTTTATAAATATTAAATGTTAAAAGATTGCTGAGAAAATACAGTTCATGGTTGACTTATCTGAATGTGAATGTGTTAAAGAAATTAAGCCTCTTGGGCTGGAATGACGGTGCAGAGGTTAAGAGTCCTTGCTGTTCTTGTGGGGACCTGTGTTTGGTTCCTAGTACCCACATCTAATAGCTCACAACTGTCTATGCCTCCAGTACTAGGGGAATCTAACACCCTCTTTTGGCCTTTGTAGGTACCTTTGTGTACATAGTACATATATAGAAACTCTAGCAAATGCACATAAAATGAAATCTTAAAAAAATTACATCTATGTGAATAATGTATAGTTTCATATTTGCAAAACCATCTTCTTTTTATCACTGTTCAATTTTGATCAGTTTTGCCATGATAATTAACAGAAGTGAGGAAGATAATAAATTCCCATAATACATTGGAATTAACATATTAATAAAAGTAATATTTTTCATTTACCACTACAATTATGTACAAATATGCATCATATTACACTTCAGTGATGAGAACATTTCTACAAGTATCGGTGTCTGTGTGGTACAGGTTCTCCTTATGTAACCAAACACAATGGGTTCACTCCTTGTTGAGTACAGAGCCAGAAAGCACAACTAAGAGACAAAAGAATGAAGTTTGTTACTTGCAGCAAGTAAGGAGAGCATGGGGCTGGCCCAGACTGGGGTCTCTCAGCACACAGGGGCAAGGAGGCTTTATTGAGAACTCTTAAGTATTCATGTTGGAAGGACATCTCAGCATATGTAGGGGTTGGCACATTCCTAAGCACATTTATCTCAAGATCATGCTTCACACATTGCATTTTAGAAGTGGAGGATGAGTGACTCTGGGACAGATAATTTCACATTATGAGATTATAGTGAAGAAAGTTATGTACCTTTCGAGGACAAGCTGCCTGTGACCTGTTTCCTCAACTGGACCCTACCTTCTGATAGTTCATTCAGATTACCCATTGATGATGATAGATGGTACTCTGGTGACCAGTCACCTCTCATTAATGCCACTAGCTGGAAATCAGTCCTTCCAACACATGAGTCTTTTTCAAGGACTACAGCTATATGATACTGAGTTTCAGTCTATAAAACTAATTTATTTGCATGCTATGAAATAAATGCTAGCCTTTGGACTGAAAGTGGTATGATTTTTTTCTCTCTATGCAGATGAAATGTGCACATACATTGTAATAAAAACGCTCGTAATTTGAACGAAATCAGTTCAAGCTGCTGTTGGTTAGATGTTTGAAGCAAACTATGTGCCTAATGTTAACATATTTATGTTACTTTGACTGCTTCACCTGGAGTCTACAGTAAAGGTTTAGGATTATGAAGAGCCCTCCGTCATGTAACTGCTAATCTCTTGAGCCAAAGTTTCTAGTTTTTATGCTTACCATTGGTGACTATCTTTATTTTGTCTACACAAGATAAGGTTTTGGCCATTGATTAAAATTATATATATATATATATATATATATATAAATTATATATATAATTTATATATATATATATATATGTTATATTCTAAACAACGATAGGAATTTTTAATGTTTCCTAGATTTCAATCATATATTTTATCTTGAGTGTTAGAATTATTTTCTATTTTCTGTTAATACCACTTGCTAAAACAAATTGTTAGTGTTTTGATACTCCAAATTTATAGGTTATTGTGATTAATTATACAATATATATGGTTTCTTAGCTGAAATACAATTTCTCTTTATTTAAAAAAAATCTACTTTATCTTCAAATTCAAAAATTCCTTCTCTCTCTCTCTCTCTCTCTCTCTCTCTTTTTTTTTTTTTTTTGGTTTCTTTTTATAGCCTTGGCTGACCTGGAACTTACTCTGTAGACCAGGCTGGCCTTGAATTCACACAGATCTACCTGTCTCTGCCTCCTGAGTGCTGAAATTAAAGGCATTTGCCACCACTGCCCAATGTATACCCTAGTTTTTTACCTTCAATATGTTTTAGTTTTTGAAAATACTTCACTTGTGGACTGATAGCTTACCAAGATATATTTATAGGTAGCTTTTTATTTTATTTTTTCTTACTCTATTTTTGACTTTTCTTATAAGTAGAATTCAAAGGAAGAAAATTTTTCCATTAAAAATAAGCCCAATCATACTTTCATACATACTTCTGGTCTGCTTATACAAATTGTAATTTGTAATTCACATACTTATTAAATGAGTATTTCAACATCAATAAGCTTTTTAGGAACCCAATATAAATTTAATGAATAGATACAGATATTGTGTTTCAGAAGTTCAAGGTCTGTCACTATATCTATATTGGAAACATAAATCTAATACTAACAATGATGCTGATGTGGTTTCCAGGAGGAAAAAAGCTGCCTTTTCTATTTGTATTCATCTTTATTTCCCACGAAGCAGTACGAAAAAATTAGTCATTTTATTCCTGTAAAACTTAGGTATATTTATTCATCTCTTCTATAAATATTTTTGAATGCCTGCCTACTGCACTCGCCTTGTGCTACTTTATACATTAACGTATGTCCCTAATCAAAACACAAAGCCCCCTTCTTTTTATAGCTATCTTCTAATGGGTTCTCTCTCTATATATAGAATGCACATATAGCTCCTGGAAAATTCTGACTCCAAAGTCTGTGCTTTAACCACCAATGCTTTCCTTAAAGTCCTTGGCAGCACTGATTGATTTGCCAAAAAGATTGATGTCTTTGTTAGGTCTCCAAATGTCTCCTTTTTTTAAAACCTATGAAAAAAAAATTCAGGATTTTATCCCACATCCTAAGATTATCTTGAATATAAAACTAAATCTAAATAAAGACCTACCTACTAGGTGAAAGCGAGAGAATGGCTTTTGATTGAAATATGATTACCTCATATTTTAACCCAAATATAAGATATGCATTATTTATGATATGCCATGTTTCAGCAACAAATTCACTTTGTGATTGTGGCAGTTAATGACTTAATGGTCCATATCAAAGCTTTGTTGAGTTATTTTAAGATTGTTTTTAAAATTATCTAGGCATGATCCTGAACAACTTTAATCTCAGCACTTGGGAAGCAGCTGGAGGATCTCTGTGAGATCCACATCTCACAGAGATCTACATAGTTAGTTCCAGGCCAGAACTACATAGACACGCCCCCCCCCCCCCCGGTAAAATTGCTATATATACACACATATATACATATGTGTGTATATATCAGTAAATATACATATAAGCAGTAAATTCTCTCTCTCTCTCTCTCTCTCTCTCTCTCTCTATATATATATATATATATATATATATATAGTAAGTTATAATGAGGCAGTTAGGGAAGTTGGATGGAGAAGTCCATTAATTAGTAATGTTGACTGTCTATTTTCTGAGTTTTTTATTTTCATTCCCATCTATTATGTCCTAATACCAATACCATATATCCTGAGAACATTCTTTTTTTGTTTGTTTGTTTGTTTGTTTTTTGAGACAGGGTTTCTCTGTAGGTTTGGAGACAGTCCGGAACTAGCTGTGTAGACCAGGTTGGCCTGGAACTCACAGAGATCCTCCTGCCTCTGCCTCTGCTTCCCGAGTGCTGGGATTAAAGGTGTGTGCCACCAATATCCGGCTGAGAGAACAGTCATTAAGCCATTTTTTTTTTTTTGTAAGCATTTTGTTATGTATTTACTTTGGAAGAAGGGATAATTATGACAGTTTCATCTAATATTGTACAGATGGGTAAGTGCAGCCTTGACTATCCTATTTATTCTCTCTGCCTGCCCCCCTGTCTATCCTCTCTCTGCCTAGCTATTGGCTGTTCATTTCTTTATTAGACTAATCAGGTGCCTTCATCAGGTTAGGTAGAAGAAGTGCAGCATATCTTTACACAATTAAGCACACATCCTTGCATTGTTAAACAAATGCAGCATAAACAAAAGAAACACACCTTTACACAGTTAACGTAATAATCTGCAGCATAAACAAATGTACCACATCTCTGCCCAGTTAAAATAATATTCCACAACAGGTAATATTGTTTGTGGGTAAATTTTATGGTCTGTTTCTTTATTAGTTTTTATTTTTAAACTTTTCAGGTTTATCCAGATCTATTTATTGAGTTGGCAGAAATTGTAGTACTATTTCTGACTATGTGCTGGCATATGTCTTAGGAGAGAACATTAGTTAGGACTCTTTTTTTTTTTTTTTTTTTTTTTTTTTTCATTTATGGTGTGGAGTCTTCCATCTCAAGTCTTTTATAAAGTATATGAATCTGTACTTAGTATTGATTGATTTTTTTTCCTGGGCTTTGTTTCTGCTGAAACACATTTTGAAATTTGGTTGCTATTATAGCATTCTTGGAAGGTAGAGTCTTTATGAGGTAATTAGATCATTATGAGGATTAATTCATTCTTAGGGGGTTGGATTAGTGTGTTGGACCCCACTCCCAACACATCTACTTTGGTTTCTGTGTTCCTATCATCAGTTGGGTTGGCTAGATGTTGGTGCCTGCTACTTGGACTTTCATAAACCAGTACAAGTTTTTCAATATGTTATTCCGTTCCAGGCATTCTGGAGGTCACTTACTTGCTCATATGTGTGGATTTACTGATGGGCTATTTTCTGTTCTCATGAAATAAATATCTGCATTTTTGTTCGTATCATTCTGTTTAATTGTCTTAGCTTTGTAATATTGATATCAGATAGTATGTTTTAAAAAGTGCTTTATTTAGTTTAGCACTTATCTCCAGGGATCTGTGCCTGACCAGTTTGCTGTACCATTTTTTGCTTATTTCTGATATATACTTCCAGTCTGTAAATTGAGCATTGTGAATTTGAATTACTTTGAGAGTGATCTAAATAGATTTAAGAATGTCTGCTTTGTCTTTGAAATACAATTAGAGATGTTAAATGGAGAATATATATATATATATATGTGTGTGTGTGTGTGTGTGTGTGTGTGTATATATATATATATATATATATATATATATATATATATATACTTTCTGTTCTCAAATAATGATTGGATGTAAGAATGTTTTATATTAGTCAAGTTTAGAACAATAAAGCTACCTGGTCATTTTATTTGTACTTGATTTTTGGGATCCACAAATATTAAATATTATTTTATTTTGAAAAGATAGTCTTTGAAAATTATGATTAAGACTGAAGTCAGCTTCATGTGGTCATTTTTCTTCTATTTAATAAATTTTCTAAGACACTTAGAAGATCTGTAGTGACACTGTGTTCATTCATTGAAAGTTATGTCTTCCCCTTTGACAAAACTAATATGAAGGAGTCTTCCTACAGTTTTCAGTGGGTTAATATGTATTATAGTATTCCAGCTCTCTGTATTACTCTTGTCTTGTGACCACTTCAGTAAATTTGCTTTTTTTTTTTTTTTTTTCATCCAAGTTGAAGTTCTTCAAGCATGGCTTGAATGTTGTAGGAAATTGTTGCAGAATGAAGATTTGTGGGATTTTGAAGTAGTGAAGCAAAGGGAGGGGAGTCTAGAATTAGAAGTAAGTGCTGTTTCACTGTAAGAAATTGAGTTTGTTGTGCTCAGTTAAGCCATAGTCAGATATGTTAGTATGCTTCCTTTAAGAAAAAGTAAGAATTAGCTGGACATTTGCTGGATACTTATTTAAATTAAGACATTTACTGGTAGTAGTCCTATTTCATGGTACAACTACTGAATAGTTAAATGGAATGCTTTTGGTGCTAATGTGGAGTATTAATCTACTGTGTGGCACTCAGTGTAGTTGCTTGGATAAGTTACAACAAACAGGAATTTATTCTCTTGTCATTCTGGAGACTGATATGCTCAGGATGAAACCCTGGCTTCTCCCATGCACCTTCTTGCTGTGTCTTCCTGTGGCAGAAGGGGAAGTTTGTTCTCACATGGTAGAAGAGGACAGAGACAACACACTCCCACAAGCTCCTTAATAGCAGTATTAATTTGTATTATCTGCCAGATGCCTTGTGACCTAACATACCCAAAAGGCCTTGCCTATCTACACTATTGTGCTTTGGGGTTAACATAAATTCATATCATAGCAGTTTTCATGCTCTGTGGTTTGATTTCTGATTTCAAATGGGCAAAGTTCATTAAACATAGTATCCTAGGCATCATAGTGAACACCTCAAGATGTTTTATACCCTAATTCATGGAAAATATGTTACTTTCAATGGCAAAAAGGACTTTGCAGTTACAAGTATGGGCTTTGAGATGAGAAGGTTATTATAGATTATTTTTATGGTTTCACTGTCAGTCACTAACTTAAAAGAATAATAGAAGCGGTAGGAAAAAAGAGTGGGTCAGATGAAGGAGGCTGGATGGAAACAGGAAATTGAAGCATGAAGAATATGTTATCTGCTATTGTTGGTGTTGAAGGTAAGTGAAAGAGACTGAGAATCAAGTCATTTAGATGTGATTAGAAGTTGACAACTGCTCTCAACTAATAGCCAGGAAAGAAATGGGACTTGCTGGTTGTCTTACAACCACAAGGTACTACATTCTGTAACTACCTAAATGAGCAGGAAAATAGTTCAGCTCTAGAACTTTTAAAAAGTAAACTTCACTTTGTTAATATTTGGGTTTTTGGTCATTAATATTTGTGTTTTGTGGTGCTAGGTACTAAACCAGGGCCAAGTGGAAATAAGAATATATTTAGTCAAGATTCATTGTAGTGATCAGGAAATTTTCCATTGAGTTTCCTGTTGAGGCTAGTAGTTCAAAAATTGTATTTATTTAGTACATACTCTGAAGGAATCTTGTGATTTGAATGAAGATAATGTTAGCTGTTTAACTCTAGTCTCCTAATTTGCTTAATTGAAATTAGTTGGCTTTGCTTTGTTTATAAATTTAGGTTCTGTTTGAGAAACTATTCTAATTTTTATGTATTTTACTTTAAAAAATGTGTATAGGTGTTTTGACCTCATGTATGTCTATGAATCACATGTGTACAGTGCTCATGGAGGTCCCCTGGAACTGTAGTTGCAGATGGTTATTACCTGCCATGTTGGTGCTGGACATTGAACATATGTCATATGGAAGAGCAGTCAGTGCTTTTAAACATGGAGCCATCTTTCCAACCTTCCCTCTGCTCCCCAACCTATTGTAAAAGAAGTCTGAAAAATGTGTAAGTCTTGAGGACTGAGGAGAAGGAAGGCCCAGTCAGTAAAGTCTTTGTCACAAAAGCTGGACCTATGTAAAAAAGGTGGACATGGCAGCATGGGCCTGTGATCCTAGCACTAGGGAGGCAGAGGTAGGAGGATCATTGGAGCTTGCTGCTCAGCCACTTTAGGAGTCAGTAAGTTCCAGGTTCATCAAGAGGTCTTGTCATGAAAACTAAGGTGGATGAAGAGTGCTCAATGAAGGTACTCAAGATTGACTTCTAACTCCCACAGGCTCCTGCACACATGTGTAACTACACACATAGAAAAAGAGATGGGAATTGGATATTGATTTTTAGTAGCATATTAAATCAGTGAGGCAGCCTTAGGCTCTAAAACTTCATTTGGGAAGAGACTTGTATAACCAGTTTCAATTGAGTAGGAGAGTTAGTGTTTATTTGGGATTCCCCATATGGTGACCTAGATTCTTCAGCTTGATCAGGGCTGAAAGTATACCCAGGGTGATCTCTTTGAAAAATAAAGCAAGCAACACCCAAGGCTTTCACGTGTATATTAAATGTGGTAATTATGGGCTAGGGGTAGACAAAAGTTAGTTTACTGACATAAAGGGTCTACTGAACAAAGCTTGAGAATCATTAAGACTAGCCACCTAATTAATTCATGTGGAAAAATTATTGCTTAACACTAAGTAGTGAAATTGATGTTTTAAAGTGAGTTAAACTGTAGTAATGAAAAATAAAAGCTAAAAAGGTTTGGTTAGAAAGACTTTCACTGATAGTAAATAACTGAATATATCTTGTTGAATGTATACTTGTAGGCTAGTTATTTTAACATAATGGTCAGAACAGCAGTGTGTTCAGAGATTTTTCTTCATCAAAGTGATGCATTGTTAACACTGTAGAGACTATCATAAAATTTTACCAGAAATGATTCCAAGCATTGCTGCTGTGGAATTTGGATTGAGACAGGAAGAGATGAGCTTTGAAATCATTTAGATCATGGTTTAAATTCCATTTTCTTCTGTATTGGTGACTGGATTTGAAAAGCTCTCCCATTTCTAAAGACTGTTGAGATTTACTGAGACAGACTCTATAGACTGCTGCACCCTTGCCTGGCCCCCCCAAATGGCTTTTCTCTCATCCTTTTTTCTTTAGGACTGTAAAAACCAAATTTTTGTCACATTTTAATAGTCACCTTGGGCACATGTCGTAGTCTCTTCCTTCAAAAGTGTATTTATAGTTCCAGAAGAAAAATAAAAGCAAAACAGTTGTTACTTTTATGTGTGTATTTTTCATGGATTTCTTTTCCCAGAAATGGACTTATTCTGCAATGCAGGTTGACATGGAACTTACTGTGTGACCTAGACTGATCTCAGATATTTGGCCTTTCTCCTGCCTCAGCCTACTGAGTTCTGGGATTACAAGAATGGACTAACAACATCTGGCTGTTCTCATGGATTTACTTTCTGAGAATAAAATATTAAAGTCTTACTATACAGATTTTCAAGTTAGAGATGGGTACTAAAGATCATAAAAAAATAATTAAGAGGCTCAGTAGTTAACAGCATTGGCAACTTTTCCAGAGTACTCTGATTCAATACCCAGCAACCACATGGCAGCTCACAACTCTAATGCCAAGATCTAAAACAGACATATGTGCAGGCAAAATAATACCAATTCATGAAAAAAGAAAAGAAAAGAAAAGAAAAACGTAAGAAAAGCAAAAGTGAATTCTCTTTTACAATTTATTTCTTTGAAAAATGACTATGTCATATAATTGAATCGAAATGCCATTGTTCACTATTTTTAAACAAATTCCACAATAATGTGATAAGTGCTGTATTGATCCCAGGTGCCAAGTCCTGAGCCTTATATCATGAGCTAGTTCTCATGACACTTTCCAGTAGTTCTTTGAAGTGATGTCATTTTAGAGATGGACAGAGTCTCTTGAGATGAGGCAGCAATCTCATGACCACACAGTTAAAGCAGGAGGGTTGGATTTTCTGTTGTCGGTAAGATGTGTGCCATGCAAGTGTGAAGGCTTGAGTTAGATCCTACCAGAAGCCCTAACTGATGGCATGTGCATGTAAACTCCAGTGCAAGAAAGGCTGAGACAGGAGAGTCCCAAGGCTTGCTGGGCAGCCAGCCTGTATTAGTAGGTGTGCTCCAGGTCCCAGCTAGAGGCTTTATCTCAAAAAGCATAGGGGTGACTCCTGAGGAACAAATTTCAGGTTTGACCTCTGGATTTCATATCTACATGCATACAGCTTCCCCCCAACCTGAAATATGTGTGGTCACTTCTGTGTTGTGTTGCAAATTTACTGTAGGTTCCATAGGCTTTTAAGTTTTGTGTATGACTGAAAAGCTCTTTTCCTTTATGTTCATTCATTCATTCTTCTTTTTTTTTTTTTAAAATAAATAATCCTTAAGGAATACAATTGAAGTCTATATTTAGTCTCAAATATATATATATATATATATATATATATATATATATATATATTTAAGGTGATAATTTGAGCATCTTTACCCATTAAATGTAAAATCTTCCCCCTTTACCAAAAGTAAAACTGTTTTTCTATAGTTTTACAACTTGTGCTCTGTGAGACCAAAGCGTATATAAATTTTTGACTTTTATAAATTTAAGTGCAATAGGTTTTCCAGTGGAAGTTATGATTTACCATTTAAAAATTTTAATGTTATGATTGATACCCTTTTTCATGGATGTTACCTGCATCTTCTTCATTATTTTCTCCCTATAGGTGAGAGAGAGAGAGAGAGAGAAAGAGAGAGAGAGAGAGAGAGAGAGAGAGAGAGAGAGAGTGTGTGTGTGTGTGTGTGTGTGTGTGATTTGAAAGAGAATGGCCCCCAAAAGGAGTGACACTATTGGGAGGTGTGGCCTTATTATAGTAGGTATGGCCTTGTTGGAGGAAGTGTGTCACCATGGGGGTGTGTAACCCAAAAAATAAATGACCCAGCGACTGATACTGGGGTTCAAGATTAAAGCTGAAGATCAGAAAAGCAAAGCAGCTGGCCTAGCCTTTATTTTTACCTTGTGCTGAAAGGTGAGACTGGCTCCACCAAACCTCAAACTGCTGCCTCCTCTCAGCATGGCTGGAGAATCCTAAGACTGAATGTCTCCTGTCCTCAATGTGGCTGGAGAATGAATGCCTGATATTGAGACTTTGCTCCTGTCTTACATACCTCCTTAATGCTTGGATTAAAGGTGTGTGATCCCAGGTGCTGAGATCATCTTTGTGTGTGCTGTTGCTCTTTAGGACTGGATCAATCTTGTGTAGGTCTAGGTGGCCTTGGACTCACAGAGATCCATCTACTTCTTAATCCTGAGTCCTAGAATTAAAGGTGTATACCACCACCTTCTAGCTTGTGGCTGCTGGGATTAAAGGTGTGTGCCTGGCTTCTATGCCTTGTGGTTGACTTTGCTTTCTGAATCCTCAGGCAAGTTTTAATAAATCATAAATAATATCATTATAGGAGTGGGTGGTCTTTGAGGTCTCATATATGATCAGGATACCACTCAGTGAGACAGACTACTACTTGTTGCTTGCAAGATGTAGAACTCTCAGCTACTTCTCCTCCACCATGTCTGCTTACAAGCAGCCATTTCCTACTATGATGATAATGGTCTGAACCATTGAAATGTAATTGTCACAACAATTAAATATTGTCCCTTAGAGGAGTTGCCACAGTCAGATCTTCTGAGTTTGAGGTCAGTCTGATCTACAGAGAGAGTTCTAGCACATCCAGGGCAACATAGACAAACCCTGTCTCGAAAAACAAAACAAAATAAAAAAAATAGTTGACATGGTTATGGTGTCATAGAAACCCTGGCTAAGACCCCCTACCCCCCCACACCCTACACCTTTATTCTGATTTGAATGTGACCTTATTGTCTGTGGTTGCATAGAGGTTTATTTGCTATATTATATAGACTAGACAGACATTTATTCATTTTGTTATTTTTTAATGTCTTATTTAACCTTTTTTCTAATTACACACAGTACTCTTACCTATTGGGTTAATTTGTTTCCTATTGCAGCATTTAAAATTTATTTTTGGTCAGGAGGCTGGTGGCACACACCTTTAAGGGAAGGCAAAGGCAGGCAGATCTCTGAGTTTGAGGCCAACTTGGTCTACAGAGTAAGTTTTAGGACAGCCAGGGCTGCACAGAGAAATCCT
Organism: Phodopus roborovskii; assembly: GCF_943737965.1. Taxonomy (NCBI): domain Eukaryota; kingdom Metazoa; phylum Chordata; class Mammalia; order Rodentia; family Cricetidae; genus Phodopus; species Phodopus roborovskii. The sequence goes on from NW_026125391.1 coordinate 14,818,533, forward strand.
GCCTTGAAAACTAAAAAAACAAAAAACAAAAACCACACACACACACACACACACACACACACACACACACACACACACACACACACACACACACATACCCAAAAAACAAACAAATAAAAAAACAAAACAAAAAACAAAAAACCAAAAACCCAAAAACCCAAAAAGAAATTCTCAGTATTCTTCAGATGTTTTTATGGCTTCATTTTTCTCCATCTGTAAGTTATTTGGGTGTATCTTGCTTACATAGCAACCATAGTGTACTCCAGCAGTACCATTTACTGTCACCTGGAATGGAAGGAGATTTTGCTTCCTGGAGCTGTTCACTTACTGACTCTGGGAACTGATAAGCATTTAACTTTAGGGTTTCACATCTTAGTTATTTTGCAAATTACCCTTTCCTTCTAGGTTTGAAATGTTTAGTAATTTATAATAGTTTTCTTACTCACTTGAGTTTTGAATGTGCTTTCTCATGTTCCAGTTGTCTTTTTCAAATCTCAGGATTGAATTTGTTACTGAATTTTTTGTCATTCCTGGGTGTTTTATAGTTTTTAAGTTGAAAACATATATATATATATGTGTGTGTGTGTGTGTGTGTGTGTGTGTGTGTGTGTGTGTGTGTATACACATATATTATAGATGTATTTTTGAAATGTGTTGCATAACTTGTAATATATCTCTGATTCTACATTTGAAAAATGCAGAGCTTACTGCAACATTTCTTTGGTTTTTGTTTTGTTTGTTTGTTTGTTTTGTTTTTGAGACAGATGTCTTCTAAACCTGGCTGGCTTTGGAGTCTTTATTCTTTTGCCCCTACCTCCCTAGTTGTGGGATTATAGGCTGTGCCATTATATACAACATTCTATGATTTTTTTTGTTACATATTTTACTTTGCTATTTTAGGTTTCAGTAAAATATAGCTATAAATAGTATAATTGGGGGATGAAAATAAATGGAATTGCAGTTTAAGAAGACAAAATTGAAATTTATAAGAGATTGCTAACCTGATTTGTTCTTTCATATCAAAGTGGTCTAGATACTGAGGTTTAAACTTGATAAAGGAATAGAGTAAAAATACTCTACTCTTTTTAGATGCCCTCCTGTACATTAAAATATAGCAAGATATTTACTGGACTTAGGGACTGATTTGGTCTTAAATGGTTAAAAAAAGAAGTACATAAAATTAGATGAGTAGGGAAGTGGGGTGGATCTGGGAAGAATTAGAGGCATATGAATATGACAAAAAGAGATTGTATGACATGCAAAACTCTCAAAGAACTAACACAGAACTAAAACAAAAATAAAAGAATACCTTTATTATGAATAAAACTTTGCTACAGATTTATTTTCTGCAGATATGATGCATTTATTATAAATCTATTAAGAGTGAAGAAAAAACGAAATGTATTAAGCTCTCAGTGGTAAGGATGCTATTAAAACACTATTGGTATCAATTCTTTAGTGACTAAGTTAAATATTTAGTGATGATTTAAATAATACTATAATAACTGGAATTTGGAGATAGGGAGAGACACTAGGAAGGAAATACCTGAACAATATCCAGGGTAGCAGATGTGACAGGATCAGAAAAATCACTACCAGGTGATAAAAGCAAAAATGCAATCGTCAGAAATGTCTATGAAATTGAGCAGTGGTGGTGCATGCCTTTAATCCTAGCCCTCAGGAATCAGAGGCAAGCTGATCTCTGTGAGTTTGAGGTCAGCCTATCTACAGAGTGAGTTCCAGGACAGCCAGGGCTACACAGAGAAACACTGTCTTGGGGGAAGAAAAGAGAAATGTTTATGAAAACTAATTGTATACATCAGTATCTGAAGGGTAAAAATACAAAGACAGCAAAATGCTTCTGAAAATTAAAAAGTTAATTTTCTTTTCTTGTGTGTGAGGAAATGAGATTATATAACCACATTTCCTAAATTTTCTCTGTCTTCATATTCAGTCTGGGTTATATTCAGATAGATTTGATCCTGAGCCAGAAGCTCTGCTTTTTGCTTCATGTACTTGGTCTTGTTGACTGTGTGATCCTGCTCATCTTCCCCTGATGTCACAAGCCAGTCTCATCTTTCAAAGTTCATGTACCAGTTCTTTCTACAGCTTCTTTGGGCACATGTGATCTTCCACATTTGAGCCCCATTGCTCTTTTTTGTTTTTTAAAGCTTTTATTATATTTTACCTTGTGATACTGAGGTTGACATATTTGTTTTATCTTGGCCACCTTTGTAAGCACATAGGAATCAAATGATTTATGTAATGTTCAAATTTGGTTTGAGGGCTGAGTGTCATTGTAAGGGACCATTTAAAGGTATTCCTATTTTTTTGTGCTTGTGAGATAATAGATTTGTATATGTTGCTAACTAGAATTTATGATTTATGGAATGGTTTTATGAGCACTTAGAAGCTAACATACTTGGATAATTCAGTAACTAGAACTGATGGTTGCCACTATTTGGCAGTGTTGGATAGTTTGTGACTCTACCTACTGGATCTTGTGGCATGTGTTAGCATTAAGCTCTTAGAAACATTTATGTAACTTGAGAGAATATGTTATGAAACTAATTAACATTTTTGATAATATAAATGGTTATTGATAAGTTATTATATTTAAAAGAAATAGCATTTCAGAGGCTACAAAATGATTTCTATAATGTATTACCCGATAGATGAGAACAGTCTTTTCCCTCTTCTTACTCTGATTGCACATTCTTTGTCATTCAATCTCATGGCATAAATGTCTTACTGAGCATCTTAAGTTTTGGGCAAGTTAATAATGAAAGTTGAATTCTTTTGCTTGACATTTCAGTTTTCTTGCAGCCAACTCTATGTGAGGGTAGAGTGGCATTCTTGAATGTTAGCTCAGGTGTTTTTGTACATTTTGGTTCTTTAACAGTATCTTTGCCAGTAATTTGCTTTTGAATTTTGAGAGTTGAGACGTCTGGGTGTTATATCTTAAGGCCAGTTAGTCCATCTGTTCCTCTAAATAATACATATTTGAAGGTTGGGAGGGTAAGGGAAGAAGAGGGAGGGTATGGCTTAGGACTCTTTTTATCATTTTCCTCTCTGACTAATCCCTTTTCATGTTATAAGTTAATCAAGATCTGCTGCTGTAATATTTTACAATTCATTCTTGAATTAATCCAGTTTTACCCATGACTTTATGAAAACTACTCTTTGTTTTGTTGTTGTTGCTTTTGAGTAACTTTTTTAAAAGTCTGTCTCTATATTGTTTATGATTGTTTGCACAACATATATATTTGCATTTAGTAGCTATAGAGGCCAGAAGAGGGTGTTGGATCCACTGAACTGGAGTTATAGATGTTTTTGAGCTACCATATGGATGCTGGGAACAAAACCCCAGTCTACAGCAAGAGCAGCCAGTGCTGTTTCTGAAGAGCCAACGCCTCAGCCCCTGCTTGCAGAGTTAATTTATTTTTCCAGAGGTAGTTCTTATTCTCTGTGTTCACTGTATTTTAATAGTTTTGTGTTGAAAAGAGTAAAGATATTCAAAAATAGTATTGTATAGTCAAAATAACAATTTACTGACAAACACTGGTCATGAGATTTTTGTAATTATTTTGGCTGAATGTTATATATAACTGAATAGTATTGTATCTTATGTCATGTTTCATAGTGGTACCATTTTATACTCTCAGTGCACATGTGCACACACAGAGCCACACACTATTTGATAGGCCATAGCTGAGCCATATCATCCAGAGCTAAAGGGTTTTCAAGGCTTTGAATGCTTTGAACTTTTTTCCAACTGGGATGACAGACCTGTGCTATCATGACTTCATGACTGTATGTTTTTTTTTCTGAAAATGCTTTATCAGTAACTCATTTATAAAAATAAAATTTATGTTTATGTCCCTAGGAAGCTAATGTCTTGGTGGATTGATTGTATATGTATGGCAAAATAAAGATTAGTAAGTTTATTTTTTTCTTTAAGAAAGTAGTTTGATATCAGTTGAATTCAGTGTGAGCTACATTTGTAACTTTTCATTTATTAGAAACCTGAATACCCTGAACCTTTAGTCTTCTGATAATCAAGTTAGTGGTTTCCTTCTCCTGCTTTCTATGAGAAGGTTTTTGTTGTGTTGCTCAGGCTGACACTGTAGCCCCAGAATCAGTGATCATTGTGCCCCAGCCTCTGCAGTGCTCAGATTTCTATTGTGACTTACTGTGGGTGGTTTTAAGTCAGCTGATCTGAAACTTAGCACTCAGGTCACTTGAAAGTAGTTATTCAAAATGGGCTTTTCAGGGCTAAAATTCTAGAGATTATGACTGAGAAAGTCAGAAGGGCCCAAAAGTTGGCATTTTATTTTAGTGTCTCTCTCAGACCTTCTCTCCCCCTCCCTCTCTCCCTCTCTCTCTATCTGTATGTGCATATGTCATGATATGTCATGTATACCTGTAGAGAGGTCAGAGGACAACTTGTCAAGGTTGATCCTCTCCTTCTATAATGTGGGTCTTGAACTTAGGTCTTCAGGCTTGGTGGCAAGTGCCTTTACTCACAGAGCCATCTTGCTGGCCCAGGAGGAATAGGCATTTTAAACCAGCATTGTAGAAGATTCTGATATAGGCTGATTACTCGTAACACTTTTAATTAGGATACAGGGGTAAGATCAGGAACTTTAAAAAAAATGTTCACTTTCAATTTCTCTATTATTTTCTGGTGAATTAGTGTGTGTCAAGCACTTTTGGGGGAGATATAAACATTTTTTTATAATCAATTTATTGTAGTATATATAGTTATGGCAGCTATAGTTTCCTAGCATTTTGTTTAGTAACAAAATAAAAAAAAATATGGGAGGAAAACCTTTAAAGTATGGAGTAGATAAACTTTTTTTTTTTTTTTTAAGAGACAGAGTTTCTCTTTGGCTGTCCTGGCACTTCCTTTGTAATCAGGCTAGCCTCCAGTTTGTAGAGATCTGCCTGAGTCTTCCTCTTGAGTGCTGGGATTGAAAGTATGTGCCACCAATGCCTGAGTTCTTCCTTCCTTCCTTCATCTCCCCTCCCTTCCCCGCCTCTGTCCTCCCCTCCCTACCAGATATGATCTCACTACATAATACTGGTTAGTCTGGAATTATGTGTAGACCAGGATGGCCTAAACTCACAGTAATCTGCCTGTCTCTGTTGTCTGACTACTAGGATTGAAGAGGTGCACATCATGCCTGGCTAATTTTTCTATTTTGACTGGCCCTATGGCATGAATAATACCATAATCTTCTCTATCTAGCCATGCATTATTGTATATCGTTGCCCATATTTTGGATCTAGCATGGACTCATGAATAATATAATGGGCTGATATATTCTGTCTTATTTTCTGCATTCCCAGTCTATGTTCAGTGTGGCCAGAGTCCTCATTTTATTAGCATTAACATGAAAACTTTTATAGTAAATTAAGGATTTCTACCTAGTTTGAGTATTATGTCTATAACTCTCTAAAGGGAAAGTGGTTTCTTTATAATGTCATTACTTTGCCTTGTGCCACTTTTTCTTTTCACCCTGAAATCTTGGTAGTTTTGTAGTTCGCCTTGCTATTGCCTCTCAGGAAAAAGGAAACATTGCTTTCATGGACACAGGGTGAGAAAAATGACCTTCCTCCCAGACAGACTCAGCTTTCTTTTATCTTAGTGGTGCTTCAGGGTTTGATAGTGGGAGAGTTGATATTGGCGGCAGTGACATGAATGACAGCTCCTTTTACCGCCTGCTGGTGGAAGTACAGAGCTGTCACACTTGAAAGCCAAGGGTACAGTGTATTGGGGCCTGTAAAAACTGTGTGACAAGAATTGTGGAGACACTTAGGGTTACCTTCACATTTTTTTTTTTAAATAATGAGAAATTGGAGAAATATTTTCATTGAGTTTTCTCAGCTCTTCTCAGATGCAAAAATGAATCTTAGGAGTTGATAGCTTTTGTATTAGTAATAAAGTCCACTGTTTCATTTCAAATCATGATACCACTCTTTTCAAACATGCACAAATTATTTTAATATTCCATTACCTTTAATGGTACAGTGTCTAATTATATTTCAGATATATGCAGTCACTCAACTGGAGTATCTTTCATTATTTGAATGGTTTTTAGAGAAATATCAGCTTTCAAATTAGTTTTCTTTTGTTAACTTTAACCCACAATTTTATTTGTATTTCCCTAGGAGCTGAAGCTGAGTATCCTTGAGTATTTTAAGTCTTTAAAAAAAATAAAAGATTTGTTTTTTTATTACTTTTATTTGTGTGTGTGTGTGTGTGTGTGTGTGTGTGTGTGTGTGTGTGTGTGACACATTTGACACATGTGTGAAGGAGCTTGCAGAAGCCAGAAGAGTGTTGGATTTCTTGGAACTGGAGTTACAGGAGTTGTGAGCCTCTGCATGTGGGTGCTGGGAATAGAACTGAAGTCCACTGGAGGAGCAAGTCCTCTTAGCTGCTGAACTGCCCACCTCCAGACCCTTACTTAGATTTTTGAGTAGCTGTATCACCTTAGTTTTCCGTCTTATGATAGCTTCTTTTTTTTTTTTTTTTTTTTACATTTCTTTTTATTTATTTATTTATTTATTTATTTTATATAACCAAGTCCATTTAAATGAAAACAAACATTTATAGACAATATTTGGGAATTTGGGTGTCATTCTTTCCAAACTACTTCCTGCTGGTAAGGGACGCTGTCATGGGGGATAGTTTCTAAATGCCATTTTTCATGTAACATATATTACAAGTTAATTCATGTTTCATTTCTTTGAACTCATCTGCATGTCTCCAAAGGGGTCTACATTCAAGAACACATGCAAGTGCTTATCTCTGAACTGTAAAGAAATGCTCTCCAAAAATTTGGTTTGTTTACGTATTTCACATTTAATTTGAGGAAAGGAAGAAAAGTTGTTCTATTCAGAAAAAAATGCTTTTGATACCAATTTAAGAAATAGAAACCTTTCTTACATTTTTGTAAGGTGACCTTAAAATATAGCTTAAAGCTGTTTATAAAAGGTTTAATTTTTTGATCCTTTATCAGTATTTATTAATATTGCTATATTTAAAAAAACTTAATTTAAAGTGTTATCTTTATGATCCAGAAGTGATGACATACACCTTTAATCCAGTACTTAGGAGGTAAAGGCAGATGGACCTCTGTGAATTTGAGGCCAATTTGGTCTACAAAGTGATTCCAGGACAGCCAGAGCTACATAGTGAGTGAGACTCTATTTAAAAAACCAAAACCCAAGCAACAACAAAAAACTATGCAGCCATTAACAAATAATGAAGATGTGTATATAATGAATTGGATAGATGTTCAGTATGAGTTATTGGGATGATATTGGGATCAAAGGATATTTTTATTTTCTATTACATGTTGCTATCTTGTCATGTGTTTTGTTTGTTTGTTTTGAGAAAGGGTTTCATGTAGCTCAGGCTAGGCTCAAGCTCTGTATTTAGCACTGTGTAGCCAAGGATGACCTGGATGACCTTCTTGAACTTCTGATCCTCCTGACTAGGCTTATGCCATTGTACTTGGTTTCAGGAGGGCAGGAACTCAGATTTTTGTAAAGGATAGGCAAGCATTTTACCAAGGTCCTCTACTTCCTCATAAATGAAACCACTCAAAAAAATGTTTTAGTCAGAAGACCCAGTGAATTAAATATGGTATATAAGGCAGACAGTTTAGAAAAGTCAGTCTTAAAATTTCAGTTTAGGAGCCGGGTATTGGTGGCACACGCCTTTAAATCCCAGCACTCAGGAGGCAGAGGCTGGTGGATCTCTTTGAGTTCTAGACAAGCCTGGTCTACAGAGCTAGTTCCAGGACAGGCTCCAAAGCTGTATGGAGAAACTCTGTCTCGGAAAACCAAAAGAAAACATTTTCAGTGCTGGGTATAGTGTTTATGCCTTTAATCCCAGTACTTGGAAGGCAAAAGCAGTTATGTCTTTGAGTTTGAGGCCATTCAGATTGGCATAGATAGTTCCAGACCAGCCAGGGTTACTGTCTCAAAAACAAAAAACAAAAAACAAACAAACAAAAAAAAAATCCTATCAGTCTAAATATTTTCTGGTATTAACAATGTTCATGAAGAATATTCATTTTACTTTATTGATTTTTTTCTTCCCCCCCCAGATTCTTATCATTTTGCCCTTATTAGCCATGTACCTTGAACAGTATAATTAAATAGCTCCATGGGGGAGGGTAATCTGTTTTTTTTTATGGATCCTCATGTGGTCATGCTTAATTCTTGGCTTTCTTACACCAGTTTCCTTTTAGGTAGCAAAGCCTATTTATTGTGGCTGGAACTGCCTGTCCCAGCTGTTTACTCTTTGCTGGGTTACTGCCATCATTTTGGCCAGACCCTGTCTAGTATCCAGGCGATGGTGGCAACAATCTCCTGTCCTTTGAGCCCTCCTCTGGCAGCTGTGTGCATGCCACACTCACTGTGCTGCTGATGTAGGAGGCTGGCTGTCCTTTTCTTGTTATCCCCTGCTCATGTGTTTCTGCTGGCACTTCACACCTTGTCTAATGGTCCCAATGTAACTTCCCTAACAGCTTCCCCACTGTACTCACTTCCTTCCAAACAGAAGTTTTCTTTCTTTCTTTTTTCTGGAAAATGCTGGAGTACTTTTCCTCAGTAGTACTTTTGTTATGCTATTATTAAAGTCAATATAATTGTTTTCACTTTTAGTCTCCTAAAATATTATTCTTCTTTTGCCACTTTTATGCAGCCTGCCTCCTCTATCAGATATTTTTACACTTTTTAAGATATCTCATCTGAAATTCCAAAGTATTCTGAAATCTGAAAATGTCTAGATAGGAACATTCTACATTTGACCTAATATAATGGTTTCAGTTCAGATGCAGGCACATTAAAAATCTGGCATAAAATAACCTGTAGGTTATGTGTATATGAAATAGATGAAACATTTAATTAGAATTGGACCCATCTGCAAGTTATGTCAGGTATTCCAAAATACCTACAGCGATCTGAAACACTCCATCCCAAGCAGTGCTTGATGTATTCCTTGATTATGGGTTTTTATACTCCTTTGGGTCATGACCCTTTTTCTGTAATTCCACATCTCAGCAATAATGCTCGTGCAGTGTAGAAATTCACAGGTCAGTTGAATTACAAATCATATAACTACAAAACATAATAAAATAAAAAATGTTGTTGACCTTGAAATAGAATAAAATCCTAGTTAATGGTTTTCTTAATTTTAGATTACTTTTACTCTTGAGTCTGATTAAAAACTACTTTTTACTTAGAGTGTGTGTACACACATGCACAAAGATCAAACTGTGTGTGGAGGTCAGGGGGCAATTTACTTAGTCACTTCTTTCCTGTACCTGTATGTGGGTCCAGGGATCAAATTAGGGTTGCCAAGCTCATGTGGTAGGCACTTTTCTACAGGAGCACCTGACTGGCTGGGGAAGCCAGAGTCTAAACTTGGAGAACGGACACTTTGCTGTAGGATTTCTTTCTTGCTTTTTTCTTTTTTTTTTGGAGATGAAAAACTTGGTTACTTATATGAATATGACTGACATTGTTGTCAAGTATAGAATAGTCTTTAAAAAAACAATCATAAAAAATTTAGTCTCCATAAGTTTGAATATTTTTTGGTAGAGTAATAAATTCTCTAAATTGTCAAACAAAACAAGAGAGACAATACAAATTTCTAAATCTTGTGGACCTTTTGCTGGGAGTAGTTGACTCAGCTAACTATATGCCTGAACGCATAGATTGAAAGCACATGGATATTTAAGATGTTGTCCCTACCACATTCACTCATGCCACTATTATTTTTGTAAAACAAGTTTTCATTATAAAAGAAAAATTCAGCAAGAATGCTTTTATGGGGTAAAATTACTAGTGAAAAAGTGAGAAATTTTCACATTGAAGCAAAAGAAATTCTGAGGAAAACAATGCTTTTGTTTGTTCATAGAGTGAATGAAAGTTAAGGAAAACTTAAGGTTGTCTAAGCTCTCATTTACCAAGAGATCAACAGTTGTAGACTATGTGCTTTGTTTTAAAATGCAGTTTTTCACACACTATATATTTAACACATTTATATTTTTCTTACTAGATCAGAATGCATGAAAACTATTATGCCAACATGGCAGAAACTTACTTTTATACTAAATTCTTTAGAATATTTATTAAACCTCATGATTAAAAGTATTGAAAACACACTGGAGTTATTTCCTAACATGAACTCTAAAAGTAGTCTAGTTTTAAAAATTAAGATTACAGGGTGCTGTGGCTTAGTTGGTTAAAGCACTTGTTTAGTAAAATTAAGATTATAAAATCTAGGTGCCTATGCTTGGAAGTTTGAGTACAAAATGCATTAAACATTTTAGTTAAGGTGTTAGATGGTATTGTAGGCCAAATATTGAGTGTGAATTTCTTAACCCCATTAAGTCTTAATTTTTAGATTTAAAAAATTAATTTTACTTTATTATGCTAAATTTTTGTCAAACTGTAGCATTTCTTTAATTTCAGAAAGCAGGAGGAAAGTGGGCCTTTGCCAAGTTTTGACACACTAGCATTATTATCAGAAATAAATCAGCTTAATTTGTCAGAAATGTTTTCCCCAGCGATTAGGAAAGTCAGTAAAGTTGATTGAGTGAATCTCATTTATTTGTATAGAAGTAATAGCTATTGAATTGTTTAACATGATGTTTTCAATTTAAAAATGATGTTACTTCATTTAATGAATATATAGTATTTAAAATATAGAATAACTACTGTTAACCAGTTGTGATATATATATATATATATCAGGTACTTACCTATTTCAAATAAGTTGTTGCTAAGTTTTTCTTGTTACTACACATTGCCAAATTATTATAACAAGTGAGAAATTATTTTTTGCTATGAAAGCATCCATAATCCTTACAATCTATAATTATAAGTAGTAGTCATTTTCTAACATGAATTGATGATTTGAGAGGGAACTGCTTAAGTTATGTGGTGGTTGAATAGAAATGTGACACAGTTTATTGTTGCTTTAATCACTTGGAGAGTGGAAACAGAGCTGCTGTTGAAGACTGGGAAGGAACCCTGTATAAATTCTACTACACATAAGTTGTTACGGATCTAAAATTAGAAGCAGCTGCCTTTGTTAGGCTTTCTACAATGATAGAAAAGATCCTCTTCCTTCTGCTCAGCCTTCCTATTTATGTGGTTAACTTCTCTTTTACAAAATGGTGGAGTTGTTATTAAACTAAAAATTAAATTTATTTTATTACACTTTTTTAAAAATCAGCATTTTCTTTTAACCTAGAACATTTGGTGTACACTCAGGCAAAATGAGGGAGAAAGGACAAGGCTGGTGTTAATGTGTTTTCTTCCCTCCCTTTAATGTTAGTTCATTTGTATTACAGGCATAATACCCTTGTAATAGAATCCAATCTTTTTTATGTAATAAGCTTGAATTTTAAAAGTTTCCCTAATTTTGTGTGCATATTAACGTTTATTTTATTTTATTTCTTTACTGGTTCATGGTTTTAAAATACTAATATAGCCTATGTTTTCCCACATAAGGGTTATATATAAGAAAGAATAAGGTTTATATATAGTTCATTATTTTGTTGTTAAAATATTTTAACAAGTTCATCATACCAGAAATATAGCATAGTGATACAGAAAATCTTGCTTTGATTGTTTTGAGATTATAATTTTTTGTGTTAAATATTATACAACTTCTCATATAAATATATCTAGTTTGTGGCTTAGAAATAATAGGCTCCATACATTATTTTAAAAAATGTAGATACCTGTGTCAGTTACATTTTAAAGTTATACACTGTTTTAAGGCTATGTATTTATTCTTTAGAAAATATGACTTACATGAGTATATTCTGATGAACATAATATTGACAAATTATACATATGGTATTACTTTTAACAAACTGCCATGCAACAAATACATTAAATAATGAAGAAATTGAGTATATATGATCTAATCTAATTGACATTCACATTGAAAATCTACAACATAACCAATACTCAGAATGTTTTACTCTTACATTTGGCAGTAATCAGTTTTTACAATTTAAATTTAAAACTCTTTTGAAAGTAAATTTGGTGAAACTTAGACTTCTCCCTAGTCTGTGACAACCTGAGGTACTAAACATTTCTCTCTTATCTCACTGTCTTCATAGGGGACCTTTTTGTTTCTTTTAGGATCTATCCATGAGTTGTGTATTACAGCATTATTAGGCATGGGATCAGCTTCAACTATGGAAACAACTCGTTTCTTCATTTTGCTTTTTAAGACCTTTTGAAATTTTTGTCTGGTGAATGCATACAGGAGAGGATGGAATATAGTTGTTCCGTAAGCCATGACTAGAAAACACAATCTTAGTTTTACTAAAAGGTCACTTGGCCCCAAACATAAAATGGTGGTATTTAAAACAGAAATTGGTGTCCAGCAGAGAAGAAATGTAGAAATAATCAATAAGGACATTTTGAAGACTCTTTTCTGCCTTTCTCGTCGTTCCCTGTGGCGTTTCACTGCGCGCCGGAGGGCAATTATTACCGACACTGAAGTTCTCACACCAAAGACGACGTTTCTCCCACCACTGCTCTGTGACATGTCTGTTGTCTCATGTGTGGTTAGAGAGATTGTCTTTTTCTTCCGAGCTTTTTTCTTCTGCCCGGTTGAGAATCTGGTGCCGATCCGGATGTTAAGAGCCTGAAGTATCTTGGTGTATGTGATCAGCATCACTATAACTGTGAAGAAGAAGATGGGGATCTGAACTAGAAGGTGGTAATACATCCCCAGTTCAGTGTAGTACTCACTTGTACTGACACACAGCAGTGTCTTGTTTTCCCATGTATTTCCACTTTGAAGACTGAAAAAATTTACTTCAATGAAGGGAATCAGGAAGGAGAAGAAAGAAAAAATCCAAATGGATGTCATTAGCATTACAGCTCTGCCCATTGTCAGAATTCTGTTTGCAGGTTTCACAGAGATGTCATATCTGTCCAGAGTAATAGCAAAAACGTTGATTGCTGTGGAAACACTTGCAAAGGAAACACAAGCTTCGTGGAAACAGCAGATGAGAGCAGTGTTACTCTCCAGTGAGAGCAGAAGGATCACTATAGTTAGAGGAATACATCCCACACAAATTAATACATCAAGTACATGGAGATTCATTGTAATAATGTTACTGACAGAGTTGATTAAGTTGGATTTCATGCAGTAAAGTACCAATACAGTAAGGTTGCTGCCAAGTCCCAGCACAATTTCTAACATGAGAAATCCAGTGAGAGATACTTGAAAGCTTAATGGATATGATAGTGCTTGGTACATATTGGTGTCGATGTCATCAATGTCATCTCGCACTGTAATGTTTGATACAGACTGCATGTTGATTTCCAGAACAGGAGAAAAACACATTCTTTTGGAGCAGTTGTTGTTTCCCCTAGAAAATGAAATAGAACATTTGATATTTGGCAGTTTAAGTGACGTATAAGACATGGTAGTCGTTGTAAACAACAAAATACCTTTTTATTATGTAATCAGTTTAATTTTTTATTTTGTAAACTATTGATGCAGAATGTAGAACTGGGAAACATCAAGGCTGCATTGTTTTGGTGTAAAGAGAAATTATTTTCTCTTTTTTAAAGAAATAACCATATGAGGATTGTTCCTCTGTAGTGCAGAATTACTATCCATACAAGGGTGTACTTCATTGGAAATAACTGGGGTGTTTACTTTCAGAGAAAGTATGCTTCTGAGTAAGAAGACTCCTTAGTATGCAAAATTTTGATCCAATGATTTAAGATTTCATTTAAACAATGCTGTGAGTGGATAGAAGGTAAATGTTATTTTAATATGCTCTTCTATGATTAGTGTAGGTGTAATTATTCCTGTGAGATTTCAAATGAAGGGGACAAGTGTTCATTTGAAAGGATAATGGCACACAGCTCTAATTCAGCTCTTTCATTTACACCACTATCTTACCAACTCTAGCTGAGTTCATGAGGTGTCACCAATGTGGACATTGAGGTTATTTTCCTAAGAAAGATGCAGATGATGCAAATTTTGTGTATCATATAAATATGCCCACTACATTTTTACAATAGACTTACAAACATTTGGGAAAAAGAAAGACAATATGTTAAAGTAAAAAGCCACAACCTCAGTAAAATGCATTCCTACAGCTGATGTATTTTGTGACCACACCCTCTTGTTTGCTGTAGAAAGAGGAAATTGAAATTCGATACGTATTAAGAAGTAGATGCTTAATGAGAAACTCTGTCTGGAAAAACAGAGAGAGAGAGAGAGAGAGAGAGAGAGAGAGAGAGAGAGAGAGAGAGAGAGAGAGAGAGAGAGAGAGAGAAGTTAGATGCTTTTGACGTGGTTTTATTAATGTATCCAGTTATTTTGTTTAATTTGTGAGGTAAAAATGAAATTCAAAAGAATGTTTTGAGCCCATTCAGGAAAACTTTAAACTTCACATTACCTGGTTCACATCAGCCAGTGAATCATTTTGAAGAAAAATTCTGAAGTGGACATTTTGGCTAATTCATGAAAATAAGTATTTTAGGACTTTAGAGCCATTTATAAAAATAGTTATCTTGTTTTTTCTGTGCTGAAGTATCTCCAGTGAGCAGCTTAAAATTAAAATTCATCTTAAAATATGAATTTATATATCCAATTATATTTCATATTTCAGGTATAGCATTTGAATGGCAAAATATTCTAGCCTGAAGTATCAAAATTAATAACTTTCAAAATTCATAATGGCATTTCAATTGATGTTACATTTGACAGCTCTATACATGTTATTTTAGGGTACTATTTCAGAAATATGACATTAATTTCATTTTAGTTGGAATGGGTATTACTAGACACATATTTATTCATATAAAATGGTTTAAGTTACTGAAATTCTATAAAAATGGAAAATTTTAAGAGTGCCAAATTTTCTGTACTGGCAGACTGAACATCAAGTCTTTGTTTTGTTATATCACATTTATAATTAATAAAGCAGATATGTCAAGTAAGATAGCAATGAAAGAAAACACACTTATATTCTGCCACAAGGTGCATGCATCTTTTGACCTACCTGTTTGCTGTTGCCTTACGGGCCTTTTGGCTCACCATGGCAGTTTTCCACAAATTGATACATGATGTCATTGACAATTTTGACATGAATATTTTTCCTGACCAACAGTGAAATATTTGTGTTTTATTTCATGTCTTATAGGAATTCATTCTTTGCTGTTTGAGTACTTAAGCTGTACAGGTTGTGAGATTTAGTTGGCGATTTATTTCTGAAGAACAGCACACCATTTTCATGGTTTTTCTCCCCTCCGAAAGTCATGGAATTTTGTCAAATGATAGAAATTGCATTCTCTTTTTGATGGAAAATAAGATTGAATTTCTTTGTTTCCCAGAATATGTGAAAGCAGAAAAGGAAATATAATGTTTCTAGCTTCTAAAATGCATTTGTTTGCAGTCTGTTTTCTGCAGCAGTTCTCATTATTTTGAAATGATTTCTTGATCACATAATTTGCTTTATATTATAAATCCAGTACATGCTCTTTTGATAAAAACCATCTGCTATTTAATTTGGTTTGTTCTCATTAGAAGAGGATACATAATTGGTCATAAAGCTCAGATGGAAAACTCTATTAGTCATATCAATTGATATGAATATCTGAATAGTACAGAAAACATTTGCTAAAGCTTCATTTTGCTTGCTGGTATATCATGCCATTTTCCTTTTTGAAGTTTTTGCATCACTGTTTCTTTCAGAATCAGTAGTGTCCATAATTATGCTGTGTTAAAGTGTTAGCTCTTCCTTTAAAAACATTCATCTGTTGGTCTTCAGGCTTTTACAGTTTTATTTTTTTTTCTTTTCGTGGTTATTCTGTATAGCATCTTCTTGGGATGCTGTCAGCTTGTTACGTTCCAGCAGAGCTAATTCCAGGCTTTAACTCCTTAGTTTCTTAAAGTCATGTGTTACAAGACTATCTAGCAGTTGGTGGTTCAGAGAGCTAGGGAGCTTCTTAGGCAGTTGCATTCTTCATATCGTCAATTTTGTATACTGAATTAGTTGTGAGCCCTTGTGAAAAAGGTGAAAATGGTTAAAGAATAGGATTCCTGATAATTTTGAATTAGTTATGTTACTTTAGCTAAGAAATTAAAGCCATGTAACATTGTTCTCAAAATAAGCAAAGTGTATTGCTATAGCCATAATACTAAGTATGAAATTCCTTTCATAATAAAGATGGCATATATTACCTTAGCAACAGTTTTAGTATTGAAATATAACCACAAGAAGGACTGAAATTTTAAACTAATTTCTCTCCTCTTTTAGAAGCTAGCTTGAATGTTTAGAGATTATGAACAGTTAGTATTTACTAAACATACTGCCCCCGGCAATAAATTTAACATTTCCTGTATGCTGGGAAATATTGCAGCTTGCTTAATTATTAGCACATGGCTTGAACTTTAACTCATTAAAACAGATTCTGTGATAAGACAGTATAAATTTCTTTTGATGAATTGCTCATGAAATGTAAACGGTAGTAAAACAAAATCTTAAGTGCAAATTAATAATTTTCATTGAACACAACTGACCATAATCTTAACAAGAAATAGCTAAATAGTAAACTAGCTTTTTATAAGATATTATTTTTTTTTTAGCACTTGAGAATGGCATACTAATGACATTAAAAATATTTGGTATATTCAAAGTGATTTAAGAGCTTATGTCTTTGGAGTACATTATAGATAACAAAATAGTTTTTGGTTTAACAATATACCCTAAAAATTACATTTAAAATACATCACATCTTAAAAGAAGTAAAATTTAAGATTCCATATTTTCCAATAAGCAGAGTAAAAAAAGCAAACTTAAAAATTTAGGTTAAAATTCCAAAGTAATTTTACCCCACTCTGCTGTTTCAAAAGCAGCTATCTACTATAATAAGGAACACATCTTACCTCTGCTAAAGATTTGACCAGTTCCTGATGTAGCTGAAGCATTTCCAGTTTTGATTGTTTCATTTTGTTCATTTGTCAGTAGAGGGCTCAGGGAAGAGGATCATAAAAATCTCTTCAAAATGACCTTAATGAAAATGTGTCTCTGTACTGTGCCATTGTCTCGGCAGTCCTGCTAATGTATAGAACGTGTGGTGCTGCTTCAAGGCTGCAGTCTCTCACTCTTCCTACTGTGGAGTCAATAAGCATTTGAAGATACGTAATGAAAGTAATTTAGCATACTGAAGGCTTGTTGCCTCCAGAGACAGCTTTTAGATGCAGTCTTTCTGAAAAGGCATGGCTGCTTTTCAGAGGAAAGCCTGCTCCGAGCCAGCAGCTTTTGCAGAGTGACAGCCTACCTTGTCGCTTCTCTCCACTGCAGAGAGATGCAGTGCATTCACTAATTTTGATTGGCCAGTTGTATTGGCTTAAACTGCTTCATATGTATGGAAGAGGGGTACACCCCCCCCACCACTGCTTTATATAAGAATGCTGTTTTAAAAGGCCAAGTTTTTAAGTGGTTGGTTGTTACTCTTAAATGGAATGTGAGTAATTAGTCTTTTAAAAATGTGTGTTTTATTTTGGCTCATTGAGTCCCCAATACCAAACACTAAGAAAATAGGTGTGTGTGGGGGGTGGGGGGGTTACATAGTAAGAATAATATATTTTTAAGTCTGAATAACTGGATTTGACTATTTTTGTAGCTGTGTGTGCTTTGGGTTGAGGTTCTTTGTTTCACAGATAGAAAACCCTACATCTTTATAGTGAACCAGCTTTGATTTCAGCTAGTTTATTTGTATTCAAGTCATCTCTTTGTATTCCAAATTGTGACCATCGCATGGTATTAAATGTCATCTTGAGTTAAATATTCAGTCACTTAGATATTCCTTCATTTCATTTGTTTGTTCACATTATTAAGTAAATTGCTTGCATGGTGGTAGGGCATAAATGAGTGATTTGTTTCAGTTTTGGGAATGGAATCTCAATCCTCACCTATGCTGATATTTCTGGTTGTAAGCCTAGCCTTTAATGGCTGAGCCATCTATCTCTCTAGCCCCCGTACTGATATTTTTATGTGTAGATGTGTGTGTACTGACCATTTGCTGTTAATATTTGATCTTACTGGACTATTTCTATTTCTGAAATGGGCATCTTTCTTAATATAGTATATGAGATTGCTAATGCTGCTGGTAAATGTATGTGGTAAAGGAGATGGTGTGTGTCCTCTTAGGCAATAAAGTTAACTATTTTAAGATGATTGTAAAAAACACAAAACAAAAGACTGTATAAAAATACATTCATTTAAAATTAAATTTCTATGACTTGTGGGTACTTTTAAAATACATTTCTATTCTTTAGTGATGAAACATCCTTTTTTTTGGATGGGAGTATATGTAGTGACTAGATTATTTTTAAAATTACACTTATGTATGTATGTGTGTGCATCTGCCATGGTGCACATTTCATAGTCAGAGGATACCTTGCAGGAGTTGGCTCTTCCCTTCCATCCCATGGGTTCTGGGGATGGAACTCAGGTCGTCAGGCCTGGCAGTGAACAATGCTACTCACTGAGCCAAAGAGGAACATATTGCTGATGGCTGCACTATTAGAGTATTAATCATTACCTAGCTTTGATATTTTAGCAATAATATTGAGTTTTCAAAATGTCATATTCTAGATTTTAAAAAATTTGTTATTATAGAAGTCGGGTGTGGTGGCACAAACAATTAATCCCACCTCTCAGGGAGGCAGAGACTGAGGGGTATTTGTGAGTTTGAGGCCAACTGGTAGACAAAGTAAATTCCAGAACAGCCAGAGTTGTTATATAGAGAAACCCCCATCTTGAAAAACCAAACCAAACCAACAATCAAACAAATGGGGTTAGGGTGGGGGGTGGGAGTTTAGCTCAATGATAGAGTACTTAAGGCTCTGGGTTTGTCCCTCAACACTGGGTGTGGGTGGGTGAGAGGGTGGGGGAGACAAAAATTTGTCATTTTAATTATTCTTTTATAATTTTGGAAGATTATATACATTTTTATAATCTTTTATGGGCAATGTTCAAATTTTATTGGGGAGTACCTGATAAATACAGAAGATTTGACTTGCAATTCTTTAGAAATTGAAAGTAATGTGGATGTTTTGCTGTGAATTTTGAAAGGTTTCTACATAGCTTTGGGTCGTAAGGTTTTGGTAATGCTAAAAATGAAAATTTGTGCTATTTATTATGTATGCATTTTCTAAGTTATGGAAAAAGATCTTGCTACAGTGCCAGATATGTTAAAGACCGATGATAAAAAAAAAAAATGTTATTTTGAACTAAAAATTAAAGTCAGAGGGAACATGTTAGCATGAGCTGAGAATTATGATTGGAATATGGAAATTATTAACATAATAAAAAATCTATGTAGTTTCTCTGCCAGTGAGTTAATTGTTTGCTTAGGTTTATTATTAAAATATCCTGATTAAGTAGAAGAAACAAAGGCAAGGACAAATTTGTTGACTTGCCAAAGTCTGGGTATGTTGTACCAATCTGTTAGAGCCCTGTGAGCCTACTGTTGAAGCCAATGGGCCTGTCTCCTTGGAATTACAAAGTATTTAACACTGTTAACCTACATTTACTCTCCAATCCAAGAGCCAGTATAGCTTTGTGTTTTGTTGTTGTTGAAGGATATTTCTGTGATTCTCTTCTCTCTTAATGGGGTAACTTTTCTAAATTACAGTCAGATTTTTTTTTGAGAAACAAAATCTGAATTTTCTGTAAATAGTAATTGTAGCAAAAAAAGCTCAAGTATGAACATTTCTGTGCATTCCCTGTATAAGTGAGTTGTGATTAAAGATATATGAGAAACCACAAATAGCAGTTTTTAAAATATAATACTTAGTCTCATTTTTTGCATTCTTAAAGCCACAAATTTGTTTGGTACTTGTATGCTATTAAATTTTTCACAAGGTAATTTAAAATCCTCTAGTTTTAACAAATAAGTTAATAACAATATTAATTGACATTAGATTAAGAATCAAATTAAGAGGGCTGGAGAGATGGCTCAGTGGTTAAGAGCACTGGCTGCTCTTCCAGAGATCCTGAGTTCAATACCCAGCAACAACATGGTGGCTCACAACCACCTGTAATGAGATCTGATGCCCTCTTCTGGCCTGCAGGGACACATGCAGGCAGAACACTGTACATAATCAATCTTAAAAAAAAAAGAAGAAGAAGAATAATAATCAGCTTAAAAAACTGGGTGTGATGGTACATACCTTTAGTCCCAGTACTCAGAGGCAAAGGCAGGATGGATATCCAACTTCAAGACCAGCCTGATCTACCGAGTGAGTTCCAGGACAGTCAGGGGTACACAGCTAAACCCTGACTGGAGAAAGAAAAAAAATTAGATTATATTATTTTTATGAAAAATTGCATATCAAATTACATATTTAAGAATTTATGATGATTCTTGTTTCCATGGTAACAGAATTTTTTTCATACTTGTGTACTTAATACAAGTGTTCATATAAGATACTAATTTTGAAAAATGCTACAGCTGGTAAAAGCTTTTTTCTTTTCTTTCCTTTTTTTTTTTTTTTTTTAAACTTTTATTGATTCTTTGTGGATTTCACATGATGCATTCAGGTCCCACCTACTTCCATGTCTCCTCAGATCTGCCTTCTGCCCTTGCAACCCCTCCAAAACAAAATTTAAAAGAAAAAACAAAACAAACAAACAAACAAACAAAACAAAGAAGCAAAACAAAAATAAAAACAACAACAGCAACAACAGAAAGGAGAATTTTGTCTTGGAAGCTGTAGTATGACCCTTTTAGTCCATGCTTCTTTACTTGTCATGAGTCATTGGTCTGGCTAGAGGCCTCTGGATGCTGCTATGTCACTGGTGTTCCTCTTGGATATCCTGTTGTTGTTCTGTGTCGGGGACTCTCAAATTTCATGTTATAAAGTAATTCTGTAGGTTGTTTTTACCTTATAAATTTGGAATACAATTTTGGTTTCCTAGTGATAATTGAGCAGCATATGTGAGCCTCACCTCTAAATATGGGTCAAAATTGTTTTTCAGAAGTTATGTTTTCCTTTTAGTTATATTATTATTGTATATCTTTTAATTCCTAAAAGTTTGTGGCTAGTATTCATACTGTACTTTTGATGAGTTTGTAAGTAAAAATTCAACTTAGTGAAATATTTTAATTAACCATATCTGAAAGTATTTGAGAAAAAAAAAAGTATATATGTAAAGGTAATTTCTAACCACAGAAAATCGCTCTTTAAGCTGTATTCTTCAGAAAGAGTACTTTTCCAAAGAAAATTTAATATTGTTAACTCTGTTTCTGATACTGGAGCTCAGGGAAGAACAGTTTTCTATTTAAAGCCAATTCAAAAATTTCATGTGACTTCTCAACTGTAATTTTTACACAACAAATACTTTGTCAGGAAAATAGAAACAGATCATCCTCTGAGACCTCAGTCCAGGAAAGAGTAGCCAGGGCAATAAGAATACTATGATTCATTATCTCTAAGAACAGTTAAAAATTACTATACATACTTCTTTGTATCTTTCTTTGTTTATCTTTTCTGTTGCTTTCTTTTCTTTGCATAATTTGCCTACTGTAAGATATTATACAGTATCAGATTCATTTCCACCTTGAGGCTAAGTCAGTTTGATCCAGCTGGATTATATATATTTTACAAAACTATGTCAGGTTTTGTTTTCTGTGCTGTTTGAAATCCTATGTTTTTTTGAGTGACAAAGCTGACTGGTTTCCCATGATCTAGATGTCTTAATATTGTAACTATCAGAGAACTGCCGTTCTTTGTGTTGGGGGGTAGGAAATTGTCTTGTAGGCTGTCATTCTGCTATAGGTTCAGGACATGCACTGTCCTCCTTGGGTCATCGAATAAAGGGATTTATTGTAAACATTTTCTAGGAACCTTGGGAGAGTTACATTTATGGATATATGTCTAGTTGCTGCTGCTTTCTCATATTTGATTAGGGATATTACCTTAATAAAGCCCTGTTAGTATTTGGATTGTTGATACAGAGAATTTGTGGATAAACTTGGGAAAAATTGAGAGTATTGATTGAGTCATTAATGTCAAGGGCATAGTGTCTGTGTTATTTTCTGTGTGTTCATTTGTGGTTTTATCATTTTGTTTTTTGGTTCTTTGTTTATACATCTTGTACATATTTTGTTAGATTTGTATATTATTATTACAGTTTTAATGCTATCAAAACAATACCAAATTAAAAAAAATTCTACCTGCTTGTTGCTAGGGTTTATGACAGCAGTCATTTTTCGTTTATTGATCTTTGTGGTGGTTTGAATGAAAACGGCCCCTGTAGGCTCATAGAGAGTGGCACTATTAGGAGTTATGACTTTATTGGAAGTGTGTTACTGGGGGTGGGCTTTAAGGTTTCAGTAGCTTAAGTCATGTCCAGTATTTCTTTCTGTCTTCCTGTTGCCTGCTGGTTCTGATGTAGGCCCTTTCTCCAGCAACATGTCTGCCTGCATACCACCGCCATGATGACAATGGACTAAATTGCTGAACTATAGCTCCAATTAAATGTTTCCCTTTTATAAGAGTTGCATGGTCATGGTGTCTCTTCACCGAGACAGTCTTGTATCCTACAACTTTACTAAATTCATATGTTAATCTGAGAGATTTTTGAAATAAATTACATAGACTTTTCTGTATATACAAAATAATGTCTATACACAGAGATTAAGTTTGCTTCTCCCAGAAGCTTACATGTCATATTTATTTCTTTTCTCAGCATCTCTGATTTTAGATTGGCTAAGAGTATATTTGGCAGCAGTCTGTCATGAGTCCTGAGCATCCCTGAATCTTCTTCCTGAATTTGACAAGAATGCAAGTTCTGGCTGTTCTTTATCTAGTCTCTTTCCCAGGGAGGTTCTCCCTTGAGGGATGAAGTAATGACTCCCCAGACAAAGATTAGATGGATAAATTTGCCATGTTTGTTCTGAAAACAATCCATTTCCAGCTTTCGTGTTCTTCAGCTGTTTTAGAATCTCACGTGATATAGAGCATCAACCCAGAGCCTTCTGGTAGAGGTCCAAGTAGGGCAAGGTGAATTTTCAGCAACATTATATTCAAACTAGTTTTTGTACCATATACCTTCTGTTTGTATCTGTGAAACAGTAGGAAGTTAGCCTCATGGCTTATAAACAGAATGGATAATATCCCATACCCTTAACTTTTTTTTTTTTTTTTTTTTTTTTTTTGTTGTTCAAGGACATGATATTGACTGTTGACAAAGGTGAAACAGAAAGGTTTACCTTTACAAGAAAGGACAGGGCTTCTTTGGGTTCCTTTAGTGGCCTAAAGCTCATGAGGTACAGAAGCAAATCTATCCATTTAAAGTAGGGCAGTTGTAGAGAGTTGAAAGCTACTGCCCTACCTGCTAATGAATTGTTTTTCAGCAGTAAAAGATGCATGAATAAAGGCAATGGGGTGGTGCTTTGGTTGTTACTCATTCTCTAGACTGGGAAGGAAAGCAAAATGTCAGTTCATGAGTGAGCCAGCAAGCCTCAGGGAAAAGGGCAGTGTGGTGTCGCTATTGAATCAAAAGCTAAGGTAATAGGAGGCAGCAGTGAGGATACAGAGCTGAATAGACTCACGTAGTTTACATATCCATTTGTTGAGCAGCCATCATGGAATTTGAATGTAGATATAAAGGGCTTTCATACTGGTGCAGCTGTTCTTTGTGCCTACAAGCTCAGGTTCCTGTCTTTCCTTTTATTCCAAACTCATCTGCCTAGCTGAAATCCAGGTGAAAGAAGCCTCCTGAAGAGGAAAGAATGCATTCTTGTAGCTGAGGACAGATGTCTGTGGAATCCTACAGGTTTTGTCGGGGAGAACTCAAGCTCAGTAGGTTGCAAGGAAGAGTCACTGAGGTAGGGTAGGCTGGAGCTGTACCAGGAGGCACAGGGGCAAATCACCCTTGTAGGAGGTGGGGATAGAGGGATGTACCACCTGTACCAGCTGGTGTGAAGAGCCAAAGGGAAAGAAAAATCTTCCTAGTCACACAGCTCTTCCCTACAAGCCTCCTACTCCTCAACCCTCTGGCCAGAGAATAATGTAGCCTTCTAGAGGATCTGGCTCTAGTTGCTTTGTTGGTCTGTTCCATTTCTTGTACTGTGATCTGCAGGTGGGAAGCAACTGCTCAAATTCAAAGAAGATGAAGTGTGGGTAGGGCCTCTGGACCTACCCATTTGCTGTTATTTTCATGCACTCTGGTAGATGGATATTTAATGCTGTGGTTTTTGGTGGATACTTTCTGATTTTAGAGGTGACTTTCACAGTTGTGGTTTGCTACCTGTCAAGAGGGATTTACAGAAACCTAATAAAAGGAAAAGAAATGACAGCTAGTTAAAACCCTTGTGGCTGCTGGAGAACTTAGTCTATTTCCCAGTACAGCAGTGCCACCTGCCTGACCCAGCTGCCAAGTGCACCTCCCCACCTTGCCTCCCTCCATTCTTTCCACCACAGTTTTTTTTTTTTTTAAAGATTTATTTTTTTTTATGATGTATACAATGTTCTCCCTTCATGTCTGCCTGCACACCAGAAGAGAGCACCAGATCTCATTATAGATGGCTGTGAACCATCATGTGGTTGAACTCAGGACCTCTGGAAGAGCAGTCACTGCTTTTAACTACTGAGTCATCTCTCCAGCCCCTGTCTCAAATTTTTAATGCTGTGCTGGGGATTGAACACAGAATCTCACACATACTAGGGAAGTATCATTGAACTGTGAATTGTAAAGCTCTCCCCCTTTATTTGAGATAGTCTCATTTGCTGGTCACACTGGCTTGTATCTCTTAGCACTAAAGCACTAAGCTTGAACTATTTCCCAATAGTTTTGTTTGTTCCAGTGCTAACAATTGAAGCAGGCTTTCCTGCCACACAGGCAGGTACTTTGCCCTTGAATAACACCCCATCAAGTAAGTGCATAGCTTTTGAGATGTTGCAGTTGCCTACTGATAGCTTTTGTTAAGATGAACTACCTGACACATAGATACCTTGTGGCTCTGTGGCATGGTGCCCCTGTTTGGCAGTAGGTTGACTTGGGCTTCATGATTCTCAAGTAGAAATGACCAGGTAAACTTCATATGAAGATGAAAATAGTTTGTCCATAGATATGGCTTAGTGTCAGCTTTGCTTTTGTGTGAAGGGTGTGTGGTACTATGTAGTTGGAACAAAACATGTCTCAGTTTACCACCTAAAACAAAGCTTCTGTGAACCCTCTATTCACAGAAGGTCCCATGAATAACTGGGTTCGATGCACCTTGTCTTTGGCTAAGTGGAAGCTGATGTAATCGTTTAGTGTCAGTGCTAGCTACCAACTGTGAAGTGGATATGATCGTTCAACTTTCATGACTCCAACCAATTTTTGCTTAGACTACTGGCCTTATTAGGGTTTAAAACATCCTTTTTTTTTTTTTTTTTTTCCCTCCTTTTTCTTTAAACCCTGGCCTATTGCCAGCCTAATCTTCAGTTCTGCCCTTTAGGAGGCTGGCAAATTAAGTCATTTCCATGGGACTTTAAGCTGTGAAAACAAGTTGCAGCTGCCAGTAAGACAGTTTGGCTATACAGTTTGCATATTTCTGGTTCTACCTGGGTTAATTATTACACTTGATATGGCAGAGTACCCACATGAGAGACTGTGTGGTGTTGGGGAAGTGGGAGCTTTCACTTGTGAACATGGACTCTGTTTTTTCAGCCTGAGAACTGAAGAATCATCCCTCATCCTATCTCACCCCTGACCACGTCTCCAATTCCTTTCCTAGTTTTTCAGTTGTGTTCAGAGAGTGACACAGGTGTTACCCTTCTCACAGTGGTTTAAGTGTCCCTACACTTCACGTCAAAGTTGGAGAAAAGGATTCAATATATGCTTCGTACTGTATCCCTCAGTGCCTGCTGTTTTCTTCTCCTAAGCTTAGACTGTGAGAGATGCAGTCATGACAATTTTCCTGTGCTCTCTGTGACCGTGTAGTGAAGTTTGTGAGGAAGGACCTGGGTTGGGTTTGATTACTTTTACATATGTATTCTCTACAGAGTCTTTCTTCCTTCCTGTGTGTGTGTGTGTGTGTGTGTGTGTGTGTGTGTGTGTGTGTGTGTGTGTGTGGCCTTGG
The DNA here is from genome assembly GCF_943737965.1 of Phodopus roborovskii. Classification (NCBI taxonomy): domain Eukaryota; kingdom Metazoa; phylum Chordata; class Mammalia; order Rodentia; family Cricetidae; genus Phodopus; species Phodopus roborovskii. The sequence goes on from NW_026125391.1 coordinate 14,844,687, forward strand.
CTGTCCTCCAGCTCATTCTAGACCAGGCTGGCCTCAAATTCATGGAGATCTACCTGCCTCTGCCTTCTGAGTGTAGATGAAGTTTCTTTCCCTCCTGGTCCCACATCCATTTAGACTCAAATAATTACACAGAGGCTTATATTAATTTAAACTATTTGGCCAGTGGCTCATACTTCTTACTGGCTAGCTCTCTCTTAATTATTAACCCATAACTATTAATCTGTGTATTTCTACATGGCCTTATCTTTTTTTTTTTTTTAAGATTTATTTATTTATTATGTATACTGTATTCTGTCTGCATGTATGCCTACAGGTCAGAAGAGGTGCCAGATATCTTTACAGATAGTTGTGAGCCACCATGTGGTTGCTGCAAATTGAACTCAGGACCTCTGGATGAGCAGCCAATACTCTTAACCTCTGAGCCATCTCTTCAGCCCCTATCTGACCTTACCTTACCAGAGAATGCTCCAGCATGTTACTCCTTCAGTGACTACACGGCCTCTCCCTGGTAGCACACTCTCTGCCTTCTCTCCCCAGAATTCTCCTCATCTGGTCGCCTCGCCTATAATTCCTGCCTGGCTACTGGCCAATCAGCGTTTTATTCATCAACCATATGTACAGAAAAACATCCCCCATCACCTGAGTACTGGGATTAAAGGCCTGTGCCACCACTGCCTGGCTCTCTATGGATTCTTATCTTTCTGTCAGCACACTCACTTAGCCTGTAGTAAATCAATAAAAATGTTACCTAAATAGTCCTTCTGGTGTTTGCTTTTGGCTTTTCTAATGTGTCCCCCCTGCCAACTGTCTTTTCTGACAGACTGGGCTGATTGGTACTCTAACTTTTGCTGCCTGACAATTCTGAGAAAGGTTTATATCTGTAGAGAGCTTTTCTTTCTGTTGATGTGTAAGTTGTGTTCTTTCCAGTCCTTTTCATCCTTCTGGAAGCTGGAATAACATTTGGGTTTGTTTGGAATCTGTAGATCCTTATGCTGAGTTTTCTGACCCGTGGACACTGTGTCTCTAACTTTACGTAGGTGGTCTTTAATCTCTCACAATATGTATTTTACATTTCTCATAGTTGTCAGGTTGAAATATTCTGAATTCTTGGTTTTTGATAGTACTCTAAAGAATATTTAGCCTGTATTAGAAATGTATATTACATTTTTTGAATGACCTTTTCCATTTATTGAAAACTCTGATTTTCCTCATTTAATCTATAAACATGGAAAATTTGACGAGTTGAGTTTTGGATGTTAAGCTAACCAGGCATTTCTGAGGTATGGCTCACTTGGTCATGATAGATTGATCACCCTTATGATATTGTATGATTTCTTTTACCTGTGTGTTTGTGAGGGATTGTGGTCTGTTATTTTTCATTTATTTTAATGTTTTATCTAGTTTTAAAATTCTGAGCTTATAAAGTGAGTTGAAAAATATTCCTTTTCACTTTTTTCTGTCACTGTTTTAATGATATGTATCTTTTAAATTATTTAAGTTGCCAGTATTATCAACATTCCTTTTAAGTATTTCCTGTTCCATGTTTTAATGTTCATACGATCTGTACTACTGTTTCTTTCTCTTTTAGTGAAAACTTCACTCATCAGCTTTAATTCTTTTTCCCCTTAGTGTGTGCTCAATACTATATTGCTTACTTCTCACAAATTTGGACATGTTTTATTTTATATCACTAATTTCAGTGTGTTTCTCACAGAACTCACTCTGTAGAGCAGGCTGATCTCAAACTCATAGAGATCCTCCTGCCTCTGCTTACTGAGTGCTGGGATTATAAAGACATGAACCACCACTCTTGGCAAATATATGCTTAATTTTGAAAATGGATATTGCTCTAAATATTCTCTTTGACCATAATGGAATTAAATTAGAAAGCAGTAATAAAACTTGAAAAATCACCCATTTCTTGAAAATTGGAAAACATTTCAAAACTACAAACATTAGACAATGATAGCAAGGAAATAAAAAAAAAAACATACTGAAATAAGTGATATAAAACCCCATCCAAGTTTGTGAGAAGTGGATAATGGATAATACAGTATTAAGCACATATTAAGGGGAAAAAGAATTAAAGCTGATGACAAAGTTTAAGTGCTGGGATAAAAGACATGCTCCATCATGCTCCTCTGTGAATAGCTTTAAAGGTAGTTTGTTTTCTTTCTTTGGCCTGTAAGGCCAAGTGATGATAGTGCCTTAAGGTCTAGCATTACTGAGTCTCTGTTTATACTTCTATTAGCTTTTTATTGAAGACTTACTTTTAGTGGAGGAGAAGTTGTGAAGTCCCAAACTATGACTGTTGATTTGTTGCTTTCTTGTTTCACCTTTCCAAGCTTTAGGTTCATGTATTTGTGTTTAGCACACTCATGTTTAGGTTGTCACATACAGATGTTTTACCCCTAGTAGTAAAACCCTGAGGTCAGTTTCAAGGAAGTTCTGTGTGGTTTGCAATACTTATATTTAATGTTTTATCTGTATGCCTTTGAGGTATTTTTTCTCAGACACTCATGGATTTTTTTTTTCCTTTTTAAAGTCTGTTCTGATTTTTGTATGAATTAGAATGTAAAGCAATTATATTTGATGTAATTTTCACATAATTATATTAGTTTTCTCCTTTGCATTCTGTTTATACTAAGTATCCTGATTTTTTTTTCCTTTCTGACCTTTTTTAGGGATTAAGTAATATTTTAACTTTTCATTTTATATTCTCTATTAGCATACTAACTATATCTTTTCGTTTTCTTTGGTGATTATTTCAAAATTTAATAATAAAGATGCTTAACTTACTATCATCTAATTACAATATATCATGCATGATACTAGAACCTTATCATAGTATAATATCTATTGACTCATACCATCTTTTATACTGATTATTTTGCTTATGTTGTATGAATTTCAAAATATTTCATTGCTATTTTTGCTTAGCCAGTCATCTTTTTAAAAAAAACCTTAACTTTTGTTTGTTTGTTGTTTTCAAGTAGGGTTTTTCTCTATGTAACCCTGGCTGTCCTGGAACTCATTCTGTAGACCAGGTTGGCCTAAGACTCAGAGATTCATCTGCTTCTACCTCCTGAGTACTGGCATTAAAGGTACTTTAATACTTAAATACTTAAATAGGTATTTATAATTTCTGGTTCTTTTAATGAAGTTTTGTTCAGCAGAGGCTAGTTTTGATCTTATTTTGTTTCTTTCTGAAAGATGTACTACAACCTTTTTTTTTTTTTTTTTGTACCGAAGGATTATTGGCAATAAATTTACTTTATCTGAAATGTATTATCATTACTGCCTTTGCATCGTTGATATTCTTGGGTTGATATTCTTGGGTATGTGCTTTTGGTGTGGCTATTGTTGTTGATGCTAGACTTGTTAAAAAATCAAATTAAACGTATTTTGTGTCTTCAAATACTTTTAAAACTCTTGGTATTGTTTTGCATAGCATGGGACCTTTGTTTTTTTGAGGAAGGGGGGATTAGTTTGGGTACTTTTACTTTTGGTCTGGTCTTATGAATCTTATGTTTTATGGAGTTGAATGTGTTGCTAAAATCTTATATTAATTACTCAGTTTAAATATTTACTTTTCAGCTTGAGAAATTTTCTCTCCTCTCTGTCTCTCTGTGATTCTTCAGTCCCCTCCACCTTTTAAAGACTTTTAAAAAAAAATGTGTATCCATATTTTGCTTTCATGTATATGTGCACATCATGTGTACAATACCCACAGAGACTAGGCAAGGGTATTAGCTCCTGTAGAACGAGTTGCGACAGTTGTGTGAGTGCTGGGAATGGAACCCAGGTCCTCTAGAAGAACAAGTGCTCTTCACTTCTGAGCAGTCTCTTCAGCCCCTCCCCACCTAACTTTTTGAGGGAGGATCTCATTGAACTCACTGATTTGTCTAGGCTGGGTGGCCAGTGAGCTCCAGGAATCCACCTGTCTCTGCCTCCCTAGTGCTGGAATTATAAATAATTGCTACCATGCCTGGTTTTTATGTGAGAACTAGAGATCCAAACTTGTTTCCTCATACTTTTGTGGAAAGCACTTTACTCACTGAGCCTTTCCTTATTCCTTGATAATTTTTTATAATTAATTTATTGTGTTCATGTTTTCCTTTTTATGAACTAATTGTCACATATGACTTAAAATCTTTGTCTCCTAATCATTTTATCTTTTTGCATGTTGGTATTTCTGATAACGTTTACATGGATATTGGTCTTTGTGGGCGAATACTATGAATGGAATTTTGTCTTCTTGTATTGAATGTTATACTTTGTGAGTCCTAATACTGTGGACTAAGCTTGCACTGTTTTCATGCTTGTGTTTAAGTAACATGACAGTCAGCTCTAGAGGGACCTTCACCAAAATTAGTTCAGCTGTATTTTACTAATTCATTCATTCATTCACTCACTCACTCACTTATTTATTCATCTATTTATTCATCCTGTCTGTCTGTCTGTCTATGCCTTGTTATTAAAGTATAGTTCTTGACTGCCCCTGTTCAGTGGCCCTCTTGGCTTTTACTGGGACATTTTGTAGTGCTCTCTGCATTCAGATACTTATCTGACAATAGTCTTCCTGGTAGTTCTTTGCCACCCTGACTCTCCCTATATGAGTTTATAACTTAATATTCATTTGAATATTTAAGAAGTCCTATATAGAAATGTATGAAATGGTTACCCCCCCCCCCCACCCCTGCAAAGTACCATACAGAATTTTCTGAAAGTTTAAATTTCTCTTTTTCTGTTTAACTTAGTGACAGAATTCCATCTTATTCAGCTTTCCCTGAACTTGTCTCATAAACTTACTGTTCTCATTACATATGCTGGAATCTTTGACAATAAGCTGAATAATTGTCATAAAGCTCAATTCATTGTCAGGTTTAGGAATCTTTGACAATAAGCTGAATAATTGTCATAAAGCTCAATTCAATGTCAGGTTTAGCGGTGCATATCAGGGATCCAAACACATTGGAAGTTAGAGACTCAGGAGTTCCAAGGTTAGGCTAGGCTACAAGAGGCCTTGTCTTGTGGTGATATATTATTTATGATTTAATAAAGCTTGCCCGAAGGGTCAAAATGCAAGGCCAGCCATAATGGCTAGCAATAGAAGCTGGACTGTGGTGGCACACATCTTTAATTCCAGGGCTCAGGAGACAGAGACAGATGGATCTCTGTGAGTTCAAGGTACCCAGGGCTACATTAGAGTAAATCAGTCTAAAAGAGAAACTGCTCACCCCTTTAATCCCAGCATTAGAGAGAATATAAGGAACTCCATGCAGTCTCAGAGGGCAGTCTAGGTTTCTGATGCTTGGTGCAGTGCAGTCTGGAGATACAATCTGTGGTTCAATGGATAGCCCCTTCAGTCTGAGCATTGGTATGAGAACTCTCTAGTGGCCAGCTGCTTTGCTTCTCTAATTTTCAGCTTGAACCCCAATATCTGTCTCTGGGTTTTTCTTTCTCCCTTTACACTGTCGCAAACCCCAACCAGCTTTAAAATTGAAGCCTTGCCTTGCCTGCTATCCAGTGGGGTGGGGCCAGTTTTGTGGTTTTATGTTTTTTTGGGGGGGTCCTATTTACTAAGTAAATCTTACTTCTGGAAACAGACATTGTAATTCTTTTAAACACTTAATTATCATGTAGTTATTTTTATTTATTTATTTTATTTATTTATTTTAGTTATTTATTTTAGTTATTTATTATTATGAGCTACAATGTGGTATTTCTTACACTGCTTTCTTGGTATCTTAAAGTTGTCTTATTGTTATTAAAATCTAATTGTTTTAGTTCTTATGCCTTATTTCTTATGTTAAAGCTTAATGATAAGCTAGCAATGTATGTCCAACTCAGAGTATTTTTATTTAAAATACTGATTTTGAATAATTTTTAAGATATATATTCATTCATTCATTGACATTTTCAGACATACACACGATCCCATTCTCCCCATGTATTTTCAATCCCATTCTCCCCCTCTATTTTCAAACTTCCTTCATTGAGCTTCTCCTGGATCTTCCCTCCATATCCCTACACTTAATGTTCTTTTTAAAAAATAAGCCGGGTGTTGGGGGCTCACGCCTTTAATCCCAGCACCCCGGAGGTAGAGGCAGGTGGATCTCTGTGAGTTCAAAGCGAGTTCCAGGACAATACAGAGAAATCCTGTCTTAAAAAAACTAAAAAAATCAAAAAAAAAAAAAAAAAAAAAAAAAAAAAAAAAAAAAAGCCAACAACAAAAACAAAACAAAAAACCCTAAAACCCATAATTTAGGGTTAAATATTGTTGTGATAATATGTCATGGCCAAAACAGTTTGAGGAAGTAGGATTTATTTGTCTTACAATTCCATGTCACTGTTCATCATTGAAGGAAGTCAGGAAAGGGACTCAAACAGGGAAGGAACCTGGAGACATTGGCTCATGCAGAGACCATGGAGGAGGGCTGCTTACTGGTAGTTCCCTATGGTTTGCTCAACCTGCTTTTCTTTTTTCTTTTTTTTTTTTTTTTTTTTTTTTGCATATAGAGTATTTTTTATTTAATTTTATATAACAAAGTCCAATTAAATGAAAACAAACATTTATACACAATATTTGGGAATTTGGGCGTCGTTCTTTCCAAACTACTTCCTGCTGGTAAGGGGCGCTGTCTTGGGGGATTCGAAGAAGATTCAGATATTCTAGCTGTAGTCTGTAGGGCTGTTTTGTCCAGCTGTTTGGAATGTAGGATCAGCTTGTACTCTGTTTCAGGCGGTCTGGTGTGATCAAACCACATTAGTCTGGAAGGAATCCCCATCTTTTCATTTTCTGTGGAAACAAAAATAGAAATACTTTTCCCCAGTAACTTGTTCTTCAACTTAAATTTTGGAGTCAAAGTGTTTTTTTTTTTTTTTTTTTTTTTTTTTTTTTATTATTTTACATGTCGATCCCAGTTCCCTCTCCCTCCCTCCCTCCCCTCCCCCCAAGCCCTCTCTCCCTCCTTCCCTCCCTTTTGCCCTCTCTACCCTCTCCCATGCACTCTAAACACCCTCCCCTCCCAACCCCCCACCACAATACAATATGTAGGGGAATGCCATCCAGTTGGGGTCATGTAGATCTGACAGGTCCTGTGAAGTAGGGACTAGGGCTTCTCTCCTATCTCTAGAATAAGGCAGTTATCCCTCCATGGGGGATATGTTTGCAAAGTCCTTTTGTGCACCAGGGATACATCCTGGCTCCACTGTCTGAGGTCTCTTAGGCTGCTCAGACCTTCTGGCTGAGACCCATATTCAGGGGGGTCCGAGTCAGACCCCTGTTGGCTTCCCAGCTATCAGTCTAGTGGCCCTTAGCTCCTCCTTGTTCAGGTAAGCTGTCTCTATGTACTTCTACCGCATGGTCTTGTCCTCTCCATCTGCTTCTGGGTTCTAGTTTGACTCAGTGTTTATGTATGGGTGTTTGCTCCTGTTTTCAACAGGCATTAGTTGAGGACTCCATGGAGAAGTTAGTTGTTGACATCACTCTCCGGGAAGGGCATTTATGATAGCCTTTCCACGGAAGCTGAGATTGTTAGTTGGGAGCAGTCTTGTAGTTCCCTCGACCTTTCTTTGTGTTCAACTTTATCTTCAAACCAATATTGGCTCCCTCTTTTATGTTCTCTCTCTCTGTCTCTGTCTCTCTCTCTCTTTCCTATTTTCCATTCCTAACCAGGCTCAATCCTCCTGGTCGCACATGCCTTCCTCTCCTCCCTCTCATTTTCTCCTACTTCTCTCTCCATTAGCTGTCCTCCCCCACTATACCTGAGGTCTGGGGGACTTGTCCCTTCCCAGTTCTGTGAGGGACTTTATATGAATCGCTTAGAATACAACTTGTATCCTAGTTCCTCTGGTGATGTGAATTATAGGCTGGTGATCATTTGATCTAGGTCTAAAATCCATATATGAGTGAGTACATACTGTGTTCCTCTTTTTGTGACTGGGTTACCTCATTCAGGATGGTTTCTTCAAGTGCCATCCACTTGCCTGCGAATTTCAAGATACCATTATTTTTTTCTGCAGAGTAGTATTCCATTGTGTAGATGTGCCACATCTTCATTAACCATTCTTCAATTGAAGGGCATCTAGGTTGCTTCCAGGTTCTTGCTATTACAAATAGTGCTGCTATGAACATAGTTGAACAGATGTCTTTGTTGCATTGATGTGAATCCTTTGGGTATATGCCTAAGAGGGGGATTGCCGGGTCCTGTGGTAAACTAATTCCCATTTTCCTGAGGAACCGCCATACTGATCTCCAAAGTGGCTGTATGAGTTTGCACTCCCACCAGCAGTGGAGGAGTGTTCCACTTTCTCCACATCTTCTCCAACATAAGTCATCACTGGTGTTTCTAATTTTAGCCATTCTGGCAGGGGTAAGATGGTATCTCAAAGTTGTTTTGATTTGCATTTCCCTGATAGCTAAGGATGTGGAGCATTTTCTTAAGTGTCTTTCAGCCTTTTTGATTTCCTCCATTGAGAATTCTTTCTTCAGTTCTGTACCCCATTTTTTAATAGGGTTATTTGGTGTTTTGTTGACTAGTTTCTTGAGTTCTTTGTATATTTTGGAGATCAGCCCTTTGTCGGATATAGGATTAGTGAAAATCTTTTCCCAGTCAGTGGGCTGCCGTTTGGTCTTGTCAACTGTGTCCTTTGCCTTACAGAAGCTTCTAAGTTTGAAGAGGTCCCATTTATTAATTGTTTCTTTCAGTGTCTGTGCCCCTGGAGTTATGTTCACGAAGCGGTCTCCTATACCAATTTGTTCAAGGGTACCTCCTACTTTCTCTTCTAAGAGGTTCAATGTGGCTGGATTGATGTTGAGGTCTTTGATCCATTTGGACTTGAGTTTTGTGCATGGCGACAGACATGGGTCTATCTGCAGTCTTCTACACACCCTCATCCAATTGTGCCAGCACCATTTGTTGAAGATGCTGTCTTTGCCCCATTGTATAATTTTAGCTGTTTTGTCGAAAATCAGGTGTTCATAGGTGCGTGGATTAATATCAGGATTTTCAATTCGATTCCATTGGTCTACCTGTCTATTTTTATGCCAATACCAGGCTGTTTTCAGAACTATAGCTCTGTAGTAGAGCTTAAAGTCAGGAATGGTGATGCCTCCTGATGTTCTTTTATTGTATAGGGTTGTTTTGGCTATCCTGGGTCTTTTGTTTTTCCATATAAAGTTGATTATTATCCTTTCAAGGTCGGTGAAGAATTGTGGTGGGATTTTAATGGGGATTGCATTGAATCTGTAGATTGCTTTTGGTAAGATTGCCATTTTTACTATGTTTATCCTACCTATCCAAGAGCATGGGAGGTCTTTCCATTTTCTGGTATCTTCTTTAATTTCTTTCTTTAGAGTCACAAAGTTCTTATTATATAGATCTTTTACTTGTTTGGTAAGCGTTACACCAAGATACTTTATGTTGCTTGTGGCTATTGTAAAGGGTGATGTTTCTCTGATTTCTTTCTCTGCTTCTTTGTCGTCTGAAAAAAACAGGGCTACTGATTTTTTTTGAGTTTATCTTGTATCCTGCTAGTTTGCTGAAGGTGTTTATCAGCTGTAGGAGTTCCCTGGTAGAGTTTATTGGGTCGCTTATGTAAACTATCATATCATCTGCAAATAGAGACAGTTTGACTTCTTCCTTTCCAATTTGGATGCCCTTGATCTCCTTTTGTTGTCTTATAGCATTAGCTAGAACTTCTAGTACGATATTGAAGAGATATGGAGAGAGAGGACAGCCTTGTCTTGTTCCTGATTTTAGAGGAATTGGCTTAAGTTTCTCTCCATTCAGTTTGATGTTGGCAGTTGGTTTGCTGTATATTGCTCTTATTATGTTTAGGTATGTTCCTGTTATCCCTGACCTCTCTAATACCTTTATCATGAAAGGGTGTTGAATTTTATCGAAGGCTTTTTCTGCATCTAGGGAGATAATCATATGGTTTTTCTTTTTCCGTTTGTTTATATGGTGGATCACGTTGATAGATTTTCGTATGTTAAACCATCCCTGCAATCCAGGTATGAAGCCTACTTGATCATGGTGGATGATTTCTCTGATGTATTTTTGAACTCGGTTTGCCATTATTTTATTGAGTATTTTTGCATCGATGTTCATCAGGGATATTGGTCTGTAGTTTTCTTTCTTAGTTGTGTCTTTGTGAGGTTTGGGTACCAAAGTTATTGTGGCCTCATAAAAAGAGATTGGCAATAAACCTTCTGTTTCTATCTTGTGGAACAGTTTGAGGAGTAGTGGTATTAGTTCTTCCTTGAATGTCTGGTAGAATTCTGCACTGAATCCATCTGGCCCTGGACTTTTTTTTCGTTGGAAGGCTTTCGATGACTGCTTCTATTTCATGTCGGGTTATAGGTCTATTTAAGTTGTTTGTCTGTTCTTGATTTAATTTTGGTAAGTGATAGTTATCCAGAAACTTGTCCATTTCCTTTGAATTTTCAATTTTTGTGGAATACAGATTTTCGAAGTATGACCTGAAAATTGTCTGGATTTCCTCTGTGTCTGTTGTTATGTTCCCCATTTCGTTTCTGATTTTGTTAATTTGCATGTTCTGTCTCTGCTTTTTCGTTAATTTGGATAAAGGTTTATCAATCTTGTTGATTTTCTCAAAAAACCAACTCTTTGTTGCATTGATTTTTTTGTATTGTTTTCCTGGTTTCTATTTTGTTGATTTCAGCCCTCAAGTTGATCATTTCCTGGCGTCTGCTCCTGCGGGGTGAATTCGCTTCTCTCTGTTCTAAGGTTTTCAGTTGCGCTGTTAATTCATTTATGTGACTATCCTCTGTTTTCTTCATATGGGCACTTAGTGCAATGAACTTCCCTCGTAGCACTGCTTTCAAGGTGTCCCATAAGTTCGGGTATGTTGTATCCTCATTCTCGTTGAATATTAGAAAGTCTTTAATTTCTTTCTTTATTTCTTCTTTGACCCAGGAGTGGTGCAATTGCACATTGTTAAGTTTCCATGAGTTTGCAGGTTTTCTGCTATTTGTATTGTTGTTGAATTCCACTTTTAAAGCATGGTGGTCCGATAAGATACAGGGGACTATTTCTATTCTCTTGTATCTGTTGAGGTTTGTTATGTCTCCTAGTATGTGATCGATTTTAGAGAAGGTTCCATGTGGAGCAGAGAAGAAGGTATATTCTTTTGTCTTTGGATGGAATGTTCTATAGATGTCTGTTAGCCCCAGTTGAGACATAACTTCTGTTAATTCTTTTGTTTCTTTGTTGAGTTTCTGATTTGTGGTCCTGTCTAGTGTTGAGAGTGGTGTATTGAAGTCTCCCACTATAAGTGTGTGAGGTTTTATATGAGCTTTGAGTTTTAGTAGTGTTTCTTTTACGAATGTGGGTGGCTTTGTATTAGGGGCATCGATGTTCAGAATTGAGACTTTGTATTGATGGATTTCTCCTGAGATGAATATGAAATGACCGTCTTCATCTCTTTTGACTAGTTTTGGTTTGAAGTCTAGCTTGTTAGATATTAGGATAGCTACGCCTGCTTGCTTCTTATTTCCATTTGATTGGAAAATCTTTTCCCAACCCTTTACCCTGAGGTAATGTCTATCTTTGGAGCTAAGATGTGTTTCTTGTATGCAGCAGAAGGATGGATTCTGTCTTTGTATCCATTCTGTTAATCTGTGTCTTTTTATAGGTGAGTTAAGACCATTAATGTTGAGGGTGAGTAAGGACCATTGATTGTTGATGGTTGTTTGATTTAGGTTTGTTGTTGGCAGTGGTATTGTGAATATATTTGTTCTGCTTCACCCTAGGTTTCTGGTGTAGTTGGATTATCTGTTGCCTACATTTTTGTGGGCGTAGTTACCTTCCTTGGGTTGGAATTTTCCTTCCAATACTTTCTGTAGGGCTGGATTTGTAGATAAATATTGGGAAAATCTGGTTTTGTCATTGAATATCTTGTTCTCTCCATCTATATTGACTGAGAGTTTTGCTGGATATAGTAGCCTAGGCTGGCATCCGTGTTCTCTTAATACTTTTAGAACATCTATCCAGGACCTTCTGGCCTTGAGGGTTTCCATGGAGAAGTCAGGTGTAATTTTGATAGGTCTGCCTTTATATGTTACCTGTCCTTTTTCCTTCGCTGCTCTTAATATTCTTTCTTTATTCTGTATGCTAGGTGTTTTGATTATTATATGTCGAGGGGTCTTTTTTCTTTGGTCCAGCCTATTTGGGGTTCGGTATGCTTCTTGTACTTTCATGGGCATGTCCTTCTTCAGATTTGGAAAGTTTTCCTCGATGATTTTGTTGAATATGTTTTCAGCACCTTTGAGCTGGGCTTCCTCACCTTCCTCTATGCCTATTATTCTTAGGTTTGGCCTTTTCATGGTGTCCCACATTTCCTGGATATTGTGTGTTAAGGATTTGTTGGATTTATGGTTTTCTTTGGTCGATGAATCTATTTCTTCTAGTTTATCTTCTGCGCCTGAGATTCTCTCTTCCATCTCTTGAATTCTATTGGTTATGCTTGTGTCCGTGGTTTCCGATTTTTTGCCCAGCTTTTCAATTTCCAGCTTTCCTTCCATTTGTGTTGCCTTTATTTTCTCAATTTCGGTTTTCAAATCTTGAACCGTTTCCTTCACCTGGTTAATTGTTTTTTCTTGGCTTTCTGTACTTTCCTTAAGGAATTTGTTCATTTCTTCCACTTTTTTGTTTGTTTTTTCCTCTATTTCTTTAAGGGATTTTCTCATATCTTCTTTGAGGGCCTCTATCATTTTTATGATGGTGATTTTTAAGTCGTACCCTTCTGCTTCCTCTGCTTTGTTGTTGTGTTCATTCTAGTTGGTGTAGATTCCCTAGATTCTGGTGGTGTCATGTTTGTCTTTCTGTTGTTAGGTGTTCTCTTGTATTGCCTTCTTCCCATAGTTTCTTCCTGTAGGTGTTGGTGGTGTCTCTTCCCTCTCTCTATGGTCCTTCCCAGATGGGCTTATGTGGATCAAAGATTCAATGTCTGTATCTCTGTGTGGTCCAAGCTCTCTAGGAGGCTTCTCTCTGGCCAATAGCAGGCAGAAGAGGACGAGGGCTGGACTGGAACTTGAGAAGGTTTTGCAGGGTAGTGGGATCTCACTGGAAACTGGCGCTCTCCAGCTGAGACCTCGTTCTTTGGCAGGGGCCCGGATTTGGGGGTCAAGGATCTTGCCTGCAGGAACTCCAAGTGGACCCGCAGAGATAGCCGGATCTCTGGGAGGGGCCTGGGACTCCAGCAGAGGACTGGAGGCGGGGTCAGGGACCAAGCTGGTGGAAATTACAGGTGGTCCCACGTGGATAGTCAGGTCTCCTTTGTTCGGAGTTGCTCCGAGAGGTCTCCGAAGTAGGGTGGACTGTTGGCTCCACCCTCTGTCCCAGTGCTCAACCAGAGCGGCAGGACCGTAGGTGGGGTAGGGCACAGGGTGGGGGGAGTAGGCTGGAGGTTGGGATGGGTGGGGGTGTATCAGAGCTCCAAGGGTGCTCTCAAAGGGGACCGGAGACAGGAGCAGCAGGATCAGGGGCCAATCCAGGGAGTTCAGGCGGGGGAGGGGGGAAAAGAGGTTGAAGGGGACAGGCAGCCCCAATTGGGCCCAGACTCACCTCTGGCCAATAGCTGGCAGAAGAGGACTAGGGCTGGGCTGGAACTTGAGAGGGTTTTGCAGGGTAGTGGGATCTCACTGGAAACTGGCGCTCTCCAGCTGAGACCTCGTTCTTTGGCAGGGGCCCGGATTTGTGGGTCAAGGATCTTGCCTGCAGGAACTCCAAGTCTCAACCTGCTTTTCTAGAGGAACCAAGGACCACTAGCCAAGGGATGGTACCACCCACTATGGACTGGGCTCTCCCCCCATCAATCAGTAACTAAGAGAATACCGTAGAGCTCGGTCTTATAGAGACATTTTCTCAATTGAGTTTCCCTCCTTTCAGGTGAGTCTAACTAGCCAGCACACTACCAAGTCCAAATTGGTGCTCTCTATATGCAAATGGATGTGGGGTCACCCATTGGAGCATGACCAGGTTTGCCTTATGGGAGAGACTTTTCTGGGGAGATAACAGACCTCAATATGGAGGCTACCAAAGTCCAACTTGGTGAATCAATGAATTTTATTGGAATTACTTATAGGTTTACAGATGAAGGGTTACATATAGAAGTGGAATGACTCAAAGACAGCTACATCATCAAAGCCCATCCCAGTATGACTGACAGTTCACAAATGCTGGAAACCTGGAGTATAGGGCACAGTCAGGTGGTTCAATTGATCTGAACCTCTTATAGGCAACTCGAGCTAGTCTTTGTTTCTTCCGGGCAGCTGGGCTTATCTGAGTCTTTACATCTCTGCTCATCTGAGTTCATCTAAGCAGACTTCATTGCTTATACACTTTTGGGGAGGGAAGGCTTTAGTGAATCTGCTAAGTTTCAGGGACTTTTTGAAACTATTTTGAGTTGCTTACTTCCTGTCTTCCTGGAGATTTGTGCAGCATGAAATTTTGCTTCCCTCCTAGAACAGTGGTTCTCACCTTGTGGGTCGCATATCACATATTCTGCATTTCAGATACTTAAGTTATGATTCATAACAATAGCAAAATTATAGTTATGAAGTATCAATGAAATAATTTTGTAGTTGGGGGGGTCTCCACAACATGAGGAACTGAATTAAAAGGGTCATAGTGTTAGGAGGGTTGAGAACCACTGCCCAATGACATCCTGTTGTTTTTTCTCCTTATAAACATTCTCTCCTAAAATAGTCTGTTTTTACACTTTGTGTTTATACCCTGTCTTAAGTACAGGCAGGGTGGTTACACAGAGAAATCCTGTCTTGAAGAAAACAAACAACAAATAAATGACAACTCCCCCCAAGTCGTTTTGATTTAATGGGTCATATTTAGATGTATCATATTGCCCTCCCCCTTTTTGGTCATTAAAAAATATAAGAACACAGAGTAGTAGTATTTGCTGGACACAACAGGGCCATTGTATATATAAACTCACAGCATTTGAGACTACATACACAAGACCTGTACAAGATCAAACCAGCTAGAATCCCAGCATGGGTCATAAATTTCACTCTTAGCTGAAGAGCTTTAGGCAACTGAAGACTGTCAGAGAGGGTAAGTCAGTTTTCTTCAGGGAAGCAGCATCATGCTCCTACACATGATCCTACACATACATGTATAAAGGGCATAAAGTAGTAGCAGTGAACTTAAAAACAGAGCACATTAAATTAGGAGGGAAAAGTGGTATGGGGATAGGGGAGGAATTAGAGGAGCCCTAATGGGTGGTGCATTGGATCAAAATACATAACAAATAGTTATGTAAATGTTGACAACAGCAAAGGATTCTTAGGCCTGAGGGTATAGTTTGGCTCACAAGCTTTAATGTGGTGACCTTTAGTATATATAGATCAGCCAGGCTTGGTTCAATGAGACTCCCTCCATCTTATTATCTTTTAAATGTAAGGCTTTACATATTTATGGAGTCAAGTCTGGATCCCAAATTCTTAGGCATTTTTGTTGTTGTTTATTTGTTCTTTTTTAACACACCAAGTAGCTCTGGCTTTCTTGGACCTTGTAATGTAGATCCAGCTGGCTTTGAACTTGTGACCTCTGCCAGTGCCTTACCAGAGCTGAGAGTACAAACATATTGGTATTTTCTTTATATTACATCTACCAACACATTTATTTCCTCAGTCATTTGTCCATATTTTACTTCTGTGTTACTCAAAGATAGATGCTTTTTTAAAAATTTAAGCCCAAACCTCCCCTAGATTCCCACCTGCTTTTGTTCTCTGCAGCTTCATTCATACTTTGTTCACTGTGCTCTTGCATATATTATCTTTATCACATACTATTGTACTCTGTCAAAGAGGTACAGAGATCTCATTTCCTGTTGATTTAAATTTTGTTCTTACAATATCAAAAGCTGGTGATTTTCATAGTAAATACAAAACTACAACTTGTCTAAAATATTTTTAATTGAGTTTTATTGCAAAGTAGAAAGACAAACATTAAACTGTAATAAAGACCATGGCTATTAAAGGTTTCTATGATAAATACCCATTTTTATGTGTATTTTGGCTGTTTTTCTCTTTATATTTTTCTTCACTGACAATGTGTAACAGCTAATGAATAAAATAAAAATAAAAAAATAATTCTGCAATACGAAGGAAGATTGCTTTCTAAAAGGCAAAATGTCAAGAGCAGGCCTTTTTATAGTTTTAGTTTTGAGGATCTGCAGATGCCTGTCTCCTCCAAGTACAACAGAACCATTGCCTTAACAGAGCACTCCTTTCTCTCCTTGGTGTATTGATGATTAGGTTTGTCTTGGAGAGTAAAACAAAAAAACTGAAAGAATTTTATTATTTTATCTTGTTACTATAGGTTTTAAAAACCTATAGCGGTGGCTTCTTAAGGATAATTTTTATTCTAAGAAACATGAAAGGCAATAGGTCTTTTAAATATACATGAGCTATTTACATATTAATATAAAAAATTTTAAAGAATAAGATTAGTTATGAAGACTGAAGGTACTTGAAAAAAAAAACTACATGTTCTTACAACAATTTGTTCCATTCTTTTTTCCTGTAACACAGTTATTCCTCCCCCGCTCCCCACACAACAGATTTGTACTGTAAGAATAGCATCATGGTGCAGCCTGTAACTCCCAGAGGTAAAACACACAGTACTAAATTTCCATCTGTAGATTTTAATTTTCATATTTCAGTCATTTTCTGAGTTATAGTCAAATTTGAAGTGATTTTAAGCTTTCAAGGACTGAATCTCTGTTGGCTTATTTTCTGGGGTAGGTCTATAGTGTACTAGTTAGTTACTCTGCGGTTAGGGTAGATATTTTGTTACATACAATTAATCCTTGATAACTTCATATATTCTATTACTTGGGAGTTACTTTATGCCTTAAATTTTAATTGTTTACTTTAATCTTATTTGATTAACTTTAAAATGATTGCTTACTCTGTTTTGGAGACAAGATCTTGCTATATATGCATTCTTGGCAAGCCTGGAACTTGCTTTGTAGACCAGTTCGATCTCAAACTCCCCCCAGCCTCTAGAGTGCTGGGATAATTCCATGCCACTCCACTACTGTCACTCAAATTGCAAGACTATCATCAAGTTCACCATTGGCCCAGATGCCCACACTGCTAACACTTTCGTCAATGTCTGTAAGGAGTTCGGTTTTTCCACCTGCTGCCTGGTATTGTCCTGCCGCCGCGACAGCCCCAAATAATACACAGAGACTCTGTATTTGATACAATGCTGTTGGCCCGGTTACTTGTTTCTTATCGGCTAGCTCTGCCTTTAATTATTAACCCATTTCTGCTGATCTATGTATTTCTCTTACTGGGGAGCCAGCGGCATACTGCTTTCTCCAGACTCTCCATCTTGACTCCTCCTTACTACTTCCTCTTTCCTCCTTGTCTCCTAGTCCCTCCTATCTTCCTTTCCTATTGGCCAACAGTGCTTTATTATGACATCTCCCATCAAATGTCATTCAGTATTTTCATTGCTGTAATAAAACTTATGAGGCAGGAACATTTATAAAGAGTATTTATAAAGTTTATTTGGGTCCAGTTCTGGAGGCTAGCAAGTCCAAGACTAAAAGCACAGCCTGGAGTCTTGTGAGGACCCTCTTACTACTAACTCCCTTCTCCCTCCTCCTCCTGCTTCCTCTCCTCCACCTTGAGTCACAGACTCATGTTAAGGGGTTCTCAAAATTTTCGTAGCCCAAGTTAGACCTGAATTCATGATCCTCTTGCCTCCATATCCCTACTGCTGAGAGTGCAGGTATGTGTCCCTCCACCTGACAGATCTCTCCCTCTTCTTATTAATTTGGACTTTATTGGTATATAATAGCGTGTCAATTATTTTAGCCCATTGAATCAAAAAACTCATTCTATTAAGAATAAATTTGAACATGTGATATAGCAGCAATATTTCAGATAAATTTATAAAATATAATCGGTGCACTAACTTTAGAAAGCCGAACAGAACAGTGTTAGCTGAGGAAATATCCTGTGAAAACATTAGGGAATTTAATGTTGCAAGTTTTGACTAATTCTCACTTGTCTTAGAAGACCCTTAATTAAAAACAAAAAGAAGATCCTTAATTTGTAGCTATTTATTTACTGTGTCAAAAACATTGAACTCATTTTGTTGTTACTGATGTTTAGGAAAGGAGTCATTTAGGAAATGGGTGATTATAATCCTGCCTCTCAATCTCTTTTAATTCTCTCTAGTCCTCAGGTTCTTGTTATTGATACTACATGCAGTAACTTTCAGGACTCATATAAAGATATAAAGGTCTGAGAATCCTTGCACTTCCTATTGTTTAAATCTTTGCAAAAATTGTATCACTCTAAGATATTTAGGTCTTTCTTTAAGCTGTAATTCTTAATTCTTATTCACTTTTCATGTTGTGGGAATGTGATGATGTCTAGGACATTATTCTAAGTGATAGAAAGTCACTCTTGGGATTCTGTCTGTTTGGCTAGACCTTTAACCAATATTTAGTACGCTCATTGTCTCCTTTTTTTGTAAGGTACTAAGTAAAAAAAGGAAAATAATGACTTTATAGTTTAGTTAGACAAACTTACCATGATGGCTATAGCTGGCTTTCTTTTGGGCCATCTACCAGCTCCCAAAATAATGAATGCTTGACTTTTTTTTTTTTTTTTTTGCTTGTCCTACATTGTACCTCGGCTTTTCACCTATCTTACCTTCTGTATGTCCTACTCTATGTCTGTCTGTCTGAGGGCTGCCTGGCTGGTGGTCTTGGGAATCTCTCTCCCTTTCTCCCTTGTTCTCCCTCTCATTCTCTTTTTTCTTTCCTGTAGACAGATTTTTCTTTTGAGCTGCTAGATCACAAAAAGTCACATGGAGACTTATTGTAAAATCTTAGCTGATAGCTTAGGCTGGTTTCTAACTAGCTCTTATAACTTAAATTGACCCACTTCTGTTCATCTACATGTTGCCACATGAAACGTGGCTTTACCTCTCCTCCTATATGTCTGTTCACTCTCCATCTGCTGGCAACTCCTTACATCTCTACCCTTCTTTCCAGTGTCCTCTGTGCCTAGAAATCCTGCTTAGCTATTGGCTGCCCATCTTTTTATTAAACCAATAACAGTGACACACTTCACAGTGTACAAAAGATCATTCCATAATATTCCCCTCTTTTTGTCTAAATAAGAAAGGTTTTAAGTAACATAGATTTTACAGCAAGAACAGTTGCCAAGTAAAGATTACATTTATAATACCCAATCCATTTATATTTGGCAAATTCAGAGAAAATACTCTACTATTAATGCTATGTTGGTATGTCACTCTATAGTTTTGTACCTAATTTACCTTCTGTCATAACTAAGGAAAAGGGTAACTAACTATATTGTCTTCAATTTCATCAAGGACTACCGAAGGATATATTATCCCAAGTAAACAGGAAATGTAGTGCAAGCCACTCCCAAAACTATACAAGTGAGAAAGACATCTGGCTTCCTGGGCAGTCACCCAAAGTTCCTCTGCAACATTGGGGCATCCATCTCTGGCCTATAGGCCTAGAATACCTGGCAGACTTTTCTGTGAAGCAGGAATTTTGAAAGACTGTCCTACCTTGTTTGGGCAAAGTTCAGCAGTTGCTTTTCGTTGTGTCCTGCAGAATATCTGCCAGACTTTTCTTTGAAGTAGATATTTTGAAGAACTGGCCTATTTTGTTTTGGCAAAGTTTTGCAGTCTTTCGTAAACTTTTTATTTATTTATTTATTTATTTATTTATTTATTTATTTATTGCATTCTGCTTGTCTAGTTTGTACAGTTTTTGGTTAGCATTCATATAAAGAGCAATTTCTTGCTCAAATGGCTAGCTTTGCCACAATAAAAGCAAACTCCATATGGAGGTTCTTCAATGCCCATCTGTTATGAGCACTTTCCTGCCAGCCTGATCCCCAAGCCGCATCAGCCCCAAATAACACACAGAGGCTCTGTATTAGTAATAAAACTGTTGGCCTGTTACTAGCGTTTCTTATTGACTAGCTCTGTCTAAAATACTAACTTATAATTACCAATACATGTATTTCTTACTGAGAATGCCAGACTCGCGGCCTCCCCTCCAGAGATCACATCACGACACCTCTAATTTTGGAGAATCTTCCACCTCTCCTAGTTTCACCTATCTTGCTTTCCTAACAACCAACAATGCTTTATTCATTAACCAATAAGAGAAACATATTTACAGATTGACATTTCCCATCATCTCCTCTTTTCTGTCTAAAATAAAAAGGTCTTTAACTTTAATACAGTAAAATATATAGCTAAACAGGTATCAAATAATAACTATAGTTAACAATATTTAGTCCATTACCATTTAGCAAGATTTAAAGAAAATATCCCATCATCTATTCTATCTTTGTGAGTCTAAAGTCTTATATGCAATTTATCTTTAATCCTATCTAAGAAAAACTATACCCATAACTGTCTGTCTTCAACTCCATCAAAGACCACAGAAGGATTGTATGTAAACTCTAGAAATGACAGAGACCTCTCACTACCTAGAGAGTCATCCAAAGTTCTTCTGTAAGTTGGCGTAGGCCACAGTGTATCTGGCAGACTTCTCAGCAAAGTAGGAAATTTCGAAATGTCCCACCTGTTTTGGGACTTTGTCAGTCACTTTTCTCTGTGTCCTGCAGAATGTCTGGCCGACTCTCCCATGAAGCAGGAACCCTGCAGCAATATCCATCTTGTTTTAGCAGTCACTTTTCTATGGATCCTACATGTCCAGTTTATACAATATAAAGTTAAACAGTCCAGACAAGAGTAGTTTCTTGCCCAAATGTCTTGCCTTATTGGAAGCAAACTCCATAATGAGTTTCTTTGATGTCCATCTTCCTTTCTGACTCAGTTGGTGTTGCCAGGAGCAGTTGTAACTCACTGTCAAGAATCTGTCTTTACTGATCATGTGGTATGCCCTGATTGCATGAGATTTATCTTAAACTGCTATGTCAGCCACCCACATGGCTCAGCTTAGCTCTGGTGGATGGTTCCAGCCTGCAGGTAGTCTCTGTAGCTGAGTCTGTCTGAGAGATTGGGGTCACCAGGAAGCCTTGTTTGACTCTTGTGTTTCAAAGTTTTTTAAAGCTTTCTCAGGCCTTATGTGGATATATGTCCCACATGTTGGGTACCCTATATAGACAGATTTTTCCTTGGGCTGCCAGCTCACAAAAAATGACTTGGAGACTTATTAATTATGAAAGCTCAGCTGATAGCTTGGGTTTGTTACTAACTAGCTCTTATAACTTAAATTAAGCCATTTCTGCTCATTTACATGTTGCCATATCATGGCTTTACTTCTCCTGCATATTCTCTTGGTCCCCCCTGTGACTCCTTGAGCCTCTGCCTTCTTCTTCCCAGCAGAAGCAGTTGGGGTTACTGAGAAAAGTATGGCTGACTTGGCTGAATGAGTGGCTTACTCATTATCCCTGAGTTCCAGCTCTTAAGAGAAGTGGTTTTGTGAGGGGTGAATGAGTGTCTCTAGGGACGTGGTGGATTTCAAGTGCATGTTGGACACCTAAGCTCTAGTAGTGACCTGTATGTGATGATTGGAGTCCAGTAAAAAAAGACAAGAGGCAGATTTGAAAACTGTCTCACATAGATGGGAATTGGATATGCACCAGTATGAAGTTTATTCCTCTAAGGAGGTGAAAATGGTGATTGTTTTTTGAGCAGCTGTAGTACTTAGTGGATGAGTACAGGGAGAGACAGCAGAGGTACTGAGGATAGCAGCTAGGAAGGTTGGAAAGCCATGGTCTCAGGGCACACACACCAGAAATAAGGTTCACACAAGCACTCCAGTCAGGGCACACTTTCTGAAGCGAATCTTCTGTATGGCCCTTTCAGTGAGGAAGTGATTCTAGTGGCAGAACTTTAAAGTATTACCTGGTATGTGGTGAGAGTAAGCAATGTAATTAAGAATAAAATCAATTTATGGGCAATTAGTTTTGACTGTGAAAAATCTCAAAAGTGATAACTGCATATTTAGATTATAAGAGAAAAGAAAATAGGTGTTATACAATATGCATGTGAAGTAACTGAGATTCAGTGCAAGCTGTACCAGTGTCTAGAGGTTCCGTCTTGTAGGTTATATCATACTGTGATGGAGATACTACATAAAAATGCTTATTAGCATTTTGTCTTGTATTCGTGTTAAATGTGTAAATCTCCAATGTTGTGTGTTCCTTGTATATAATTGCATATACTAGAAATGATTTTAGCATTTTCAGCCTTGGTATGTACGTTAGTAATTTATTGTGTAACACATTCAAAGTTTAAAACAAGCATTTATTAAATTACAGTAGCTCTCTGAGTTTCATGCAAGGTATATTGGTCAGTCACCCCTCCTCTCCTAGCTCTTTCCTGATTCCTGATGTGTTTATGCTGTTCCAGTGTCCTTGGATGTGTGGTCTTACACTGGGGAGTGGTTGATTTAGCAGGCGCTACCCTTTTTGAGAAAATGATCGCTTTCTCTCCCAGCAGCTACTAGTTGCCACTAGTTACTCAGCTACAGATGGGAATATGTGTTTAACTTCCCTCTTCGTGCTGGGATTTGATCTCATTTGGGCTTCCACAGATTTTGTGTGTACAGTCACAGCAGCTGTGAGTTTCTGTGTACAGCTGTGCTTCTGTATTCATATGAACCTGTCCCCTTGTTTTTTGCAGGTGTAGTACGGGTAATAATGGCCCCAAGAATATTCATGCATTATTTCCTAAAAACAGTGAGCATGATATCTTAAAAAAAGAAATGTTGAAAGTAAAATTACAATTACACATAAGATAAGGGCTATCTGTGTGGGCTCAGCCTAATACACGAGCCCTTCATTTTCCAGCAGACATCAGAAGAAATGAGTCAGAGGGATGAGGCAGAAGGATATTCAGAGAGATTCAAAGTGTGAGATGGAGTAGGGAGCTGTGAGCCAAGGAATGTGGGTGGCGTCAGAAACTAGCAATCCCTTGCCTGACAGCTAGCACAGAATGAGGGAAGGCAGACCCACAGCTATATGGAACTTCATTCGGTCAGAAGCCTGAAGGAACATATCCTTTCTGGGGCCTTTAATGAGTAATGGATGTAGCCAACACCTTTCTGTCTTGATACATAGAGAAGAGAAGGAGATTGAGTCTGCTGGACTTGTAACCTATAAAGCTTTAAGATGGAAAATTGTGTTGTATTAGGCATTTATTCTGTTATAATTTAGTAGTAATAGTTAACAGTGTACAAATCAGGAAACGCAAAAATGTTACTTCGATGGTTCTGGCTTAGGCTCTCATGATACTGCCTGCTGTGAAGCAATCAGCCACAATCTTATCTAGGGCTGTAGAAAAGACTGCCTCACTGGTGGTTGTGGGTGGGCCTCAGTTCCTTACCCTGAATTCTTTATAGGGCTGCGTATAGCAGGGCAGATGTCCCAGGATGAGTTAGGTAGGGTCAAGAGACAATGAGAACATGTTGATATATAAAATAGATGCCACAGTGTTTTTATATCTCAACTGCGATGTGTCATCATGTACAACTTACACAGAATGTTACCAGAAGGCAGAGTTCATTGGGAGGAAATGACAGGTGATAGGCACCATGGGATGTGTGTGTCTCAGATGACAACTACCAGCTTACACATGATCTCATTAGACACAGCTAGTCTCAGTCTGCAGCGTCACTCTAAGCTAATTATTGAGTCTCTTTAAACTGAGGTTACTCATTCAAAACTGAAGTTTTAGATTTTCTTATTTGAAATCAACTTAAGCTCATTTAAGCAAATAAAGGGTTTCTTTCTTTTTTTGCTTTTGTTTCCATAGTGGACATAGATCCAAGGTCTTGTGCATGCTCAATAAGAACTCACCTAGCTATGTCCCAAAGCAATAAAGGATTTTTAAAAATATATATCATAGCTAACACTTGCCACTTCTGATTAAGAATTTTAAGATTTTTTAGGACAGTTTTAAGGAGTTCTTGAAAATAGACTCTAACTGCCTTATCTTCACACAGATGATCATTATTGAAGTTGTCAGGTTTGGTTCCGTCTTAAGGGTATGTTTTGTCAATTCACAGTTATATAGATTTAGGGGAGGGTACTTCTGGAGGGTTGCTGTAAAGGATATCCTTCTCGTGGTCTGTTTGAGTCACAGTGCAGTGGGCAGCATGTGGGCGTTCACAGTAGTGCTGTTTTATGTTCTCTTGACAGTTGGAGGACTTGTGCCTATGGCAGTGTGTTTCTTCATTGCTGTGTCTAGCACATGGTTGCTCACTAGATACTGTTAAATGAATAGCTGATGTAGCTATGCCACCACCGGTCCCATTTTAAAGTGTTTTTCCACATACACTAATCAGCCATCATAACTAATACTTTGACCTACACCCTATATACAAAATCAATGAGTCTGTTTGCTCTAATAACTTGTTAGAGATTAAGAGAATATATTTACAGCCACACATCTGGTGAAGGATTACTTTGTGGAATGAAATGGAATTCAACTTGTCAAAAACCACAAACATGTTTAATAAATGTCCAATAGATTCAAATAGACATTACTTAAAAGAAGATGTAAGTTGTCAGCAGTTGTATTGGACAATGCTCCAAGTCACTAGTCATCAGACAGACAATTACTACTTCACTTCACTTAGAATACCTGAAAAAGACCAAGGACAGCAAATGCTAAGTGGACTGCAGAGCAGGACACTGCAGACACTGTTAGTGGGAATGTGAATTAATATAGACATTGTGGGCGACAGTCTCGAAGTTCCCAGAAAACTGAAAATAGAACTGCCTTATGGCCCAGCAATGCCATGATTACAAAGAAAATAAAGCCAATATATTGATGAGACACATGCACTCCCATGTTTTTTGCAGTATTATTCTCAGAGGCTAAGAAATGTAATCAGTCATGTCTATCATGTCATGAATGGATTTTGAAAAATGTGCTTAATATACGTAATGGGGTAGTTAGTCTTTGTTTTGAGGTAAGGTTTCTCTGTGTATCTCTGGCTGTCCTGGAACCTAAAAGCTTATCTCTATCTGTTGCTATATCTAATTTAGGAATATGTTTTGGAGATTGAAACCAGGGTCTCACACATGAAATATGTTTTCACAATGAGCTACAGCTCTAGCCCAACAAAAGTTATTGTTATCACAGATCCAGAAATTTTAGGAATTTGTAATTCTTTGTTTTTCTTGTTGCTGTGGCCAGATACCTGTCAAGAAGGACATTAAGGCAAGAGGGCTTGGCTTTTAGTGTTAGGACATAACCCGTAATGGTGGTGAGGACATGTGGCAGGAGCTTATGGCAAGCTGACAACATTGCACCTTGGTCAGGAAGCAGAGAGAAGTGAACATGGTGTTCATCTCCTCCATTCATTCAGGGATCTAGACTGAATAGTGCTGCTGCTGGCATTCAGGGTGGGTCTCCCTTCTTTAGTTCAACCTGTCAGCCATGCACAGAGGCTTGTTTATTAGGGAATTCTTAATCCAGCTAGGTTGACAATAAATATTGTTCACAAAGTTGTAGGTCAGGAACTTCGAACAAAGTCCGTGCACTCATCCTTTAGTTATACCTGATACTGCTCTCAGCATCTTCTAGCAGGAGGAAGGAAGATCTGTGCTGTGACAGCTGCTGGGTGTGCTTACTGTCTTTACTAATTTCTGCTAAACAGTCCAGAATTAAGCCTTAACAGAATTATTCTTCTGGTAATACCCTTTGAAATACTATGTTCTAGACACTGCCTTATTAAGTGCAATGGACCAACATCCAGATTCCTGTTCTCAGGGATTTCCTTTTGTGGCAGTTAGATGATTCACACATGATTATTTTTATTCACATAAATTACACCAAATGAAAAGCAGTATTTTGAGGAAAGTAACAGTTCATCTTGAGCATATTAAGCGTGATGCCTTTTAGTTACCTGAGAAGATGGGAATCTGATCTGAGGTTGTAAATTCAGAGTGTAATGGTTGTGATAATGATACCAGAAATAGCTACTCCTGAGCAGAAGCACAGACCCATCTATAGGGCCCTCGTCCGTAGCTTCTTTCCTCTCTGTTATGGTTTGCATATTAAGTATCAGACCTCTGAAGAGCTGTGTGATGTAGACCTTGCCCCGAGCAGATGGATCCAATCACAGAGAATGAGTGAGCCTTGGGGGCTCTATATTCATCAGTGGACTGATTTTTCTGGTGGCTTCCTAATTTGATGACATTATTGGTTGGGGAATGGAGACTCTTGGCAGCTGGGCCCAGGTTGGATAAAGTAGGTCACTGGAGAGATGTTCCTTTTAAAGACATCTTGTCCCTTCTCTAGCTTTCTTTGCCTCCTTGTGGTCACGAGAAACAGCTTTCTTTTATCATGCCCTTCCTCTGTGACTTTTCTGCCTGGATAGTGCTCTGAAACCATAAGCCAGAACAACCCCCCCTCCCTTACATTGTTTGCTCTCACATTATTGTTAAGTCTGTTTTGACTGTTCAGAGTCTCATGGGCTAAATTTTAGGATGCCTTTTTCAATTTCTGCAAAAATGCTATTATTTTGTAGGTTGGTTTGAATTAAACATCAAATCTGTATACTACTTTGAACAGCAGGGGCATCCAGCAACAGTCTTTAAATCTGAACAATAGAGCTCTTCCTGTTTATGAACAACATCTTTAATTTATTTCAGCCATGTTTTATAGTATTTAGACTATAAGTGTTTCCCTTCCTTGGTTAAGCTTATTCCTAAGTATATGATTACTAATAGTAGCTAGCATTAGTATTTTGGTTTCTTTAAGAAGAGGGTTCATTATGTGATCAAGGCTGGTTCAAACCCACAACCTTACTACTGGGTTTATAGGCATGTGCCACCATATGGGATTCTTATTATTTATATTGTTATAGCTTTTAGAATGCCTTCCTTAATTTGATTTTCACACAATTCATTACTAGTTTACAGGATTAGAAATGACTTTTTGTATTTTACAATTTATTCTTTTTTTTTTTCTTTTTCTTTTTTTCCCTTTTTTTTTTTTTTTTTGAGCTAGGTTTTCTCTGTGTAGCTTTGTAGATCAGGTTGGCCTCTAACTCAGAGATCCACCTGCCTCTGCCTCCCCAGTGCTGGGATTAAAGGCCTGCACCACCACCGCCCAGCTTATTTATTACTTTTTAAAACAGTTTTCATGTGTGTAGAGTAAGTCTTTTATATATTTATATAAGATCATAGATAGTTTTACTTCTTGCTTTTTAAAGTTGTATGCTTTTTATTTGTTGGTTTTTGCCTGATATTTGCAGCTAGGTTTATAGGGCCAGCCTGAATTTTAAAATATAGTTAAAAATTTTTTTCCTGAAGAAATAATAGTTTATTATATGTGTATATATACAGACACATTTGTTTTTAGTGCTAGGGATTAAACCCAAGACCTTGTGTAGAGTACGTATCTTCTCTACCACTGACCCACATCATTCATCACTAGTGAGCTTGAAACTAGCCTGGGTAACATAGTTAAAACCTGTTCCAAACACACATTAAATATATAATTTTAATCTATCAGTGCTTTGGCTAGCCTCGTGTTTAACTCTTCAACCTCAATAACTGTGAAGAGAGTTCTTTTGTAGCAGATTGTGAATTATTTCATTGACTATATTTTATTATCTTGTTATATTTAAGATTTAGGGGATTGAGTGGTAACTCAGATGACTTCCATATTAAAACAAAACAAAACAAAAAGCTGGGAATGCTAGTATGTGCTTATAACCCTGTCACTTGAGAAGGAGAGATAGGCAGACATAATGGGCTCCATGGCCAGTTCCAGGCCAGGGAGAGAATGTTTCTCCCAGACCAAAGTGTTAGCTCAGGTTGTACATTTGCCTCTTCATGCATGTGCACTTGGATTTATTTGTACTCTTGCTTCTACACATAGACTTACACATACAGTCATATACATGAACACGTAAACACACAGACCCAAGATTTAATGAGGATGCTGAAGTATATACGAGGAAAATCACTAGTGAGTTTATGTATGAGTTTGATTTAATGCTCCAGTAGAGCCAGAAAATAAGGCAGTGTACATTTTTAAAAATTGGAAAAGCAATTTAACTCTTAAAATTCTACAGTTGGTAAAATAGGTTACAATTTCCCTTCTTTTTATGATCCTTGCATAATAAAATGGTTAAAAATGTTCTGTAATAAAATAGTAGTTCTTTATATTCTGTATATATGCATATTTTGCAAACAAGATTCTTATAGTAAAAGCATATTGGTAAGATAATCAAATCCAGTTATGTTCCAAATAAAAAGGATATAATTGTTATAATCGAGGATGACTTTCCTCTCAAGAGCCATAATTTAATCAGATTTATACCATACTTTTAACTTTATCATAATACCTCAGAAATTCTTCCTACCGCAGATGTCAACACTCCCCAAATTGATACATAAATTTAATGAAGTCCCTTTGAGAATCCAAAAGAGTATAGGGTATAGAATTGGTGAATTGATCCTAAAATTCATATAGTGCAGTAAAAGCAACCAAGAATAGCAAAAACAAACAAACCAAAACAACCTTCCCAAAACAACAACAAAAGAAATAAAATTTGAAACATGATAGCCAAAAATATTTTAAAAATCACAGCTAGGTAATTATATTTAATTATTTTAAAACTTAGTACAGAACTCTCATAGTTAAGACCAGTATTGGCATAGGGATAGATGTTTATAGATCAATGGACTAGACTCTAGAAATAAGTCTTCGTACTTATATCCCATATCTGCCTCCCAAGTGCTAGGATTAAAGGCCTGAGCTGGGACCTTACTCTGTCAGGCACCTGCTTAGAATTGGGAAGCATTTTTGAAAGGGAAAGGGAGGCTTGAGACCGATGGTCTCATTCAGCTCACAAGGTTTCCAAGGTTACAGAGATTTCACAGAGTACAAAGTTTCTTTATAAGATCATCATGGATTAAAGTTAATAGTAACTATCATCCGGTTAGGCTAGATTGATTAACTTCTTTTTTTCTTCTTTCTTTTTTTTTTTTTTTTTTTTTTTTTTTTTTTTTTTAAACCACTGGCTGGTTCAGTGGCCTTGTTCTCAAGATAATGGGGTAGGGAGGATGTTAAGACAGCTGGTGGTGGGCTCCAGCTTTCTTGGTTTTCTCTTGAGAACAGCATGTGGGCTCTGGTACTATACTCTGCAGTCTGGGAGTTATCTACTGACTGGAATTCCTATTCTCTAGTTTTCCTTTGTAGCCATAAGCCCTAATTTATACCTTTTAGTTATTAATTTTCCATCACAGTGTACATGTCTGTTTTGTGGGTGTGTATTGTTGTTGTTTCTGTGGCTCTGTAGAATAGAAATTATGATACTGTTGGAAATGTAGGTAAGTTTGAGTCCTAGGTTTTGGCAACAAAATGTAAGTGAGTGTGAGTGTTATAGTTCTGGAGATGCATAGGTGTCCTGAAGCCAGGTTACCTAGAGCTGCAGTAGGATAACTCTGGAGGCTGGAGTGCAGTAGGACAGCTCAGCCCTGGAGGGAGAGGTCTTCCCTGCTCCTCTCCTAGAGAGAGCCATTATAGCTGAACTCTGCTATGTTCCTCTAAGGTAACATCCTAGTAGAATTATCTTCTTCTTTGGCCTAAGATGTTACTTCTTTGGGACACTGTGCTAAAGGGGAAGCCGCTGCAGAAATGTGGCAATCTCTTCAGGCTCTGGCAAAAGTTGTTACCTTTTCTGCTCAACCTTGCTCAGCTCCCCCACTTCCCCTGGTATGGGGTAATGTCTCAGCAGCAAGGTTCTGTTCTGCACTGGCGAATGAAGGAGGCATCCAGTAGAGTGGCTGCCTCTGCCTGCCAGCATGGTGAAGGACAGCCAGCAACTGAACAGGTAGATAGGGCTTCTTAGGGGTGGGGTTTTCCTAGGAAGTTTTCCTGCTCAGGGATTGAGCAGAGATGGCTCTGATTTCAGGGCCAAACTGTGTTTCTTTCATTGATCCTTTTTAGCCCATTGGCTCTAATTTTGGGGCTAGGGCATATTTCTTTAATTGGCTCCAATTCTAGGGACAAAGTGTGTTTCTTTGGCTCTGGTTTCATAGTAAGGGTGTTTTTCTTTCGTTCTGGATTCAGGGATAAAGTGTTTCTATCACTGGCTCAGGTTTCAATCCTGGATGTGTTTCTTTCACTGGCTTTGGGTTCAGCATCAGGGTACTTGTGGATTGGTTGGTTTCCTGCTCAGGGATTGGTTGGTTTCATGTTTCAGTTCCTCAGAGTCAGAGATGCTCGGTTTCAGGGCCAAACTGTGTTTCTTTCCCTGACCTTTTTTTTTTTTTAAACTTCTTGGCTCTAGTTTCCAGCCAGGGCATATTTCTTGGACTAGCTTTGGTTCTAGGGACAAAGTGTGCTTCTTTGGCTCTGATTTGAGAGTCAGGGTGGTTTTTTTTTTTTTTTGGTTCTGGGTTCAGGGATAAAGTGTTTCTTTCACTGACCCCTTTACCCTGGAGTTGGTGTTGCTCTTTTTCCTCAGGGTTGCCGGAGGTCTTTTATGCTTCCATGTGAATTTTTAGGAAAATATTGCATTGAAATTTTGGTGGGTATTGCATTGAGATTGTTTGGTAATATAATCATTTTATGATATTAATTCTTCCTATTTTCCATTTTCTGGTGTCTTCAGTTTCTTTGTCCAGTGCTTTAAATTTTCATTGTAGCTGTCTTGCTTTTCTTTGGTTGAATTTATTACTAGGTTTCAATTTTTATTTTATTTATTCATTTGATGATATTGTAAATAAATCTTTTTCCTGAATTATTCCTCAGTATGTTCATTATTGATTAATAGAAAAACTGATTTTTGTACATTGATTTTGTGTTCATCAGATCTGAGAGTCAGAAGAATTAATTTTTTGTGGAGAGTGATGTTGGACTGTCTCCTTATTAGCACAGAGCAGAACCAAAAATAGGTGTAGCAAGCAGAAGTTAGACATCTCTTAGGCAATTTTCTTGGGTCTGACTGTAGTTAGTTCCTGTAGGTATTTAACTTTTTTTTCAAGCCACCGTTTCATGTGTAGCAGATTTCCTTATTCATCATCCAGGGCTCCTACTTCAGACCAAGTGAACTTGACATAGCTACATTAAGTAGAGAGAATTCACTAAAATATTTGAAAAGAGTGTGATAAGAACAAAGTTTTAGATGGCCATAATCAGATAATTGGTGCTAGGAATGGCCTACATTTTCAAAACAGAGAGCCATACTGGGGACATTCTAATAGTTGCTATGGAGTCAGCGTTCATGGTTCTGACTCATATTTATGGGCTGAGATCTTAATTTCCAATGTGGTTTTAAAAAGGCAGGCTTTCGTCAAGTAATCTCACAAATGATATTAGGGCTTATAAATAGGAATTTGGGATAACTTTTTTGCCTTCTTGTGATGGGACAAGTCTGAAAACGTGGAAGGGACCTTATCAGAGCCCAATTGTACTGGTGATCTGGTCTTGGAGGTCACATTATTGTATGGCAGCAGCCTGGAATAACACAAATGGTATTTCTTGCCTTTACCACTTAATGGAAAGTTCTTTTGTCACTCACTTCTATCTATAAAGTGGAGTGAGTACATAAAACTCTTTGTTGTCAATCTATTACATGAAAAACACATAGGTTCTTGCAATACTTTTTGGCTACTCTGTCTGTTTGCTAGAATTGTATCAAAATTATACTGATTGTCTCTGAATTGTGAAGGCTAGAAGATTGAAATAAAAAATACTAATAGGTCAATTTCCTCCCATAGGAAACTGTTCCATGACTCTCTTAGTTTATGATGGCTTGCTATCAGTCTTTAGTTTCTTGGATTTTAGAAGTATGAGCCCCAAGCTCTGCCTTTATCTTCACATAATATTCTCCATGTGTATTTATCATAACTAGAGTTGAGCTTCATTTTGCCTACATCTGAAGTGACTATTTAAGCTGATATTCTGAGGTTCTGGAGTAGAACCTCATGTCAACTTTAAGATTTTTACAATTCAGCATATAACATCGTAATATATTTATTTGCTTTTGACATCTATTGCTGGTTTAATTTCTGATAACTAGTTGTATATGATCCCATGCTACTCTAACCTTTTTACATGAATGTATTCCATCTCTCATGTACATATTAGAGGTAAATATTCTCAGAATTAACCTCAGTCACTTAAAACTTATAGACTAGACTAGTACTTTTCAAAATTACTTTCATATTATTTTTTAAGGAGTTTATATGAATAGTAGACATGAATTTCATATAATTATATAGTATTTCTTGTATTTTTGTAAAATTCAGATATAGAGCAAGAAATAAGTGTAGCTAGAAGTTACTTTATATATGAGGATTCTGTATCCATAGATATTTGTGTAAGTAATTTTTATAAGATGGGAAACAGCAGCTATTTATCTCTCTCATGTTTTACTGTACTGGTATGATTAGTGCTTTAACTATGAAAATTAGATTCCTTAACCCTGCTTTTTAAAGGATTAAATAAACTACTTCTAACTTGATGGGTATTTTGTGTCTTTTTGTATTGCATCTAAACTAGTCTGATGTAATCAGTGTGTTTCCCACATGTGTTCTGTAGATGATAGTCTTGCTAGAGAGTTTCTGAAATCCAAGGGGGCTAATGCTAAGGGGAAACACTATCATGTGTTCATAAATTTTTATCATTCCTAATCATTATTTTGAAGCATATTGTTATAAAGAAACTGCTATATCTTCTGTTTAACTGAAGGATTCCTAGATTTGTTCATTATAACAGTAGTTAAGATGCTGAGTGTTTTCACTAAGCATTACTCTTTTGGAGCACTCAAGCCTGTAAGAAGCAGTTCTTAAAATACCCAGGATTAGTAATTAAACCAGATGTTACCATCCTCACCTGCAGTTCTAAGTAACTGAAAGTCTGCTGAGCTACAGTCTGAGGGCAGTAGTTGAGTCCAGGCATTAAGACCAGCCTGGATTATATAGCATGACCCAATTTAAAAAAACAATGACAGCTTAACAAAAACGTTTGACATTGCTTTTAGTGCTTCATGACAAAAACATTTAAATGTTCATTGTTCAACTTTTTAAATAAAGAAGCTGCCTGGTTTATAATTATCTTTTCTGATTTGCCAACAAAACTCTAGCCACTCTTGCGTATGGATAGTACTTAGGGAGATGTCAAAGGCTTTTTGACAAAGGAAATCAAAGTCATGCTGATCATCCCTACATAATGCATAGTTATAGTGGAGGAAAACAGTTTCTTATTACTGTTCAATAAGCTCAAGGTTTTGTTTGATACCTTGGTATTAAAATATTATTTTTAAAAATAGTTTTATTGAGATATAATTGAGAGACAATAACCTGTCTTGTTTAAGGTACACAGTTTGATAAATGTGAACATTATTTGAGTGGCTGAGAAACAAAGCTTTTACAAATTCAAGGTAAACACATTTATCACTCTGCAAAATTTCTCCAGCGTCCTCTCATACTCTAGTGAACCACCAACCTAAATTTCATTTTATTTCTATTTATATAATTTGCTCATTGCCTCTTTTGCGTTTTGCATTTATTTGAATTAAATATTTTTTTTTAATGATTGCTGTATTGCATTGGTTGTCTTGTTAGTTATTTACTGTGTTTTATTTGTTTTAGAGTCTGGCATCATGTTTTTGTTAGTTTCTCAATCTTCTGGAATGAAAAGATTGTAGATTAACATCATTAAAAACAGTTCTGATAAAGCAAAGTCACTGTGTGTCATAAAAAGTACAAGAAATATGCTATTTACAGAGGGAGGATACAGTACTGTCTTACTACTATAGGATATAATTTTAAAGGCTTTATTTAGCCATGCTGTGACATAGCTCTTTGTAATAAAGTACAAAGAAGTGTACTTTATTAGAGTAATTTCTATTACCCATACAATTCTTCATGTTCTCTCTTCATGAATAACAGTTAAAATCTTTTCTTCATGAAGAAAAAAGTTCCCCTAAACAAAACAAACAAACAAAACAAAACAAAATAAAAAAAACTCCAAAACATCCCAGTCATTGGGTTCATCCCTGATGACTGAAGGGTAGCAAGCAAGACTCAATTTAACCTGTCTTTTCCAGGTGTGTTATGTTTGGATAGTGAAAGCTCCACAGAAGAATGGTGATGCCAAGTGGTCCCTGACCGTTCAGGATGAGTTTAGATGGGGTTTTACTAAATTCTCTAGATTGATCTTGAGCTTACTCCCCTGTACCTCTTGATACCTGGGCTTATGGGAATGTACTGCCACCCTCAGCAGCTTTAGTCTCACTTTTTAAACTGATTGCTTTTTTTGCTGATTTACCTAGTGCACAAAAGGAGAGATAGTGACAGCTATTTCTGGCATGGCTGATAGAAACATACGCACCAAATAAATCTCTGGAAAGGGAAAAGGAGATGTTTTAAATATAAGTCTTTGCTTTTAATCTATATCATATGGGCAGTATGATGGTTATTAGAAAACCAGGAAACGAGAGAAACTGTGTTCAGCTGACCAGCTGGAGGCAGACAATACAGTGACATTTCTTTTGCGTGACATGTATGGGGTGGGTAGTAGCCACAACACATAAAGTAAGATGTAGGAAGGAAAGCTAGCACCATTTAGGAAAAGGTTTTCTTCTGCCCTGAATGATACAGAGAAAAGAACAGGCTTTTGATACTAAATTGCCCCAAATCTTTGAAGAACCAGGGAGATCAAACTTCCTTGAGAAGTATTTTAGATGTGAAATATGATGGTTCAGATTTTACTTAAAGACTTGGGCTATTCTGTGCATAGTTTATGTGGTCATATCAGTTAAGAATTAACTGGAGATATGGTCAGTGGTTAAGAGTCATGGCTGCTGTTCCATAGGACCTGGGTTCAATTCCCAGCACCCACATGGCATCTCACAACTGTCTGTAACTTCAGTTTTAGAGGATCTGGTACCCACACAGACATATATGTAGGCAAAGCATACGATATTAAAAAAAAAAAAAAAAAGAAAAGAAAAAAAGAAAAAGAAAATCTTCAAAGGGCTGGAGAGATGGCTCAGTGATTAAGAACACTGGCTGCTTTTCCAGAGGATATGGGTTCAATTCTCAACACCCACATGGCAGCTCACAATTGTCTATAATTCCTTTTCTAGGGGATCTAACACCTTCACACTAATGCACATAAAATAAAGTTAAATATATTATTAAAACAAGAAGTTAACTGGAAAAACACAAAATTTAACCTATGTTTATCTCTTCTTTGGGATCCCTTTTCTCCTAGAGTTCATCATAAGGCCAATGGTTAGCAACTAGTACCCTATTTTGAAATTAATAGTTTACTTGGAGGTATTTTTTAATCTTTGTGTTTGTGTGATGTATGTGTATGGAGGGTCACATGATGACCTTAGGTTTTGGTCCTTGCTTTCCACTTTGTTGGAGGCAGGGTCACTTGTTTTTGTATACTTCCTTTACCAGGATAATTAACCTCTGAGCTTCTGTGGATTCTGCTGTCTCCACTTCCTGTCTCCCTGTGTACATGTTGGGATTATAGATGTGTGCTACTGCCTACAGGTTTATTTATAGAGGTTTTAGGGATTTGAATTCAGGCCCTCTTGCTTGTGCAGGTGTTATACCCACTGAGTTGTCTTCCTAGCACTGATGTAGTTTTTATAGTTAGGTGTAGTTAGATATCCACCCTGCCCACACCTGTTGCACTGACCATGCCCATTGGGAGTAGGGACAGGGGCAGATGTGACCTGGGAGAACTCGGTATGGGGTCGGGAACACCCAGAGCTCTCTCTCTCTCTTGCTTCCTGGACTGAGACAGAGAGCATCCAGAGGCATCCTTGGGACTGGAACCTGCTGGTGTTCATCTGTCTCTGTTGTAAATTATTTCTCCCTGAATAAACATCTATTCAGCCTATCCGTTTTCACCGATCCTTATTTTTCCACAATACATCTTGATAGCTGTATAGCCATCTTGTGAGCATTGATATTTTATTCTTCACTTTTAGAGTCTCAGAAAGGATAGTTATTTTTTCTACACTTATACAATCAACTAGTATTAAAGCTCAGATGTTTTAATTCCTAGTTTAGCATTCCTTTATTCATATCCTGTCTTTTAAAGGATATACCTGTTTTCTGTAAAAATAAGAATTAACTCCTAGCTAATGATAGTGTAGTGAGTGCCAAGTGCATAGCTCAGTGGTAGATAGTTTAGCCAGTATATACATGACTCTGAGTTTCATTCCAATTATCAGAAAGAATTTAAAGGGGTTTTGAAGATTTTAAATGTTTTAGTAAATACTGTTTCATTTTACATAAAGGTCAATGTCAAAGGTTACAATAAAATTTTAATATGTTTTCATGCACTGGCTTGTCAGTGTCCTCTTAATGAAGTTATTTAATATCTTTTGCTATTTACTCACTAGATAATATGAATTATTTGTGTTTTGATGGTAATACCCTTCTTGAAAATTCTTGGACAATTTTATACTTGTATATAATGGCTATTATCTTTGTTACCCTCACCTCATGATCTTCCTCCTCCTACTTCTGCTTAACTCAGTTCTTCTAAAAAAAAAAAAATCATTTGCTCCCATTTTTATGTCTTTTTGTTGGTATGTATTGGGTTTTCTTGTGATCCCTGGTTTAATTAAGGTTGCTTGCATGAGCATGGACCAGTGGTGGGTTTTGTTTTGGTTTTGTTTTCTTACTGGAACACGGCAACTTACTGTTGGCTACACCACTGAAGGAAATGAGGCTCCCTTTATACAGTATCTATACTCTGTCAGTAGCTACTCAGGATGGTGGACCTCTGAGCCTATCCCCATTCTCTGCTGGAGTTTTGAAGGCAGCAACTTGTGTAGGTCTTGCTCAGGAACCACAGGTAGGGTGATGGTAATACTTTAATTTTGTAGCTACTACATTTATTTTCCTCTGTGCTTTCTTCTGATAGTAAATTTGCTGTTTTTGTTAGATAACAGTTAGAAATTTAGTTATGATGTATTTCTTATGCACTTTGAAGGGTATACAATTATCTTTCTTTAATAACTTAAATAATACTCTATTCTGTTTTAAATATTTTTTCTGATTTATTGTATATCATAAGAACTTGTATTTGTTTCTAGTTATGCTTAGGTTCTCATGTATTAAAATCTGAGTTACTTTATTGCTATATGTTCAGTGTTCTTTATGCCATTATTTATTTGAGCAAATGCCTCACAGCCTTAAAAACATTATCTCCATAATTTCATTATACTTTTGGTAATATTACATACTATTAGACATTTCCTATAATTACACATAATATTCAAATATTTTCTTCTGTAAGCATAGTTTATAATTATATTCAAGAAAACTATTAATACACTTAAAATACTGAATATAAAAATAAAGTACTTTATACCTAGAGTAAGGAAATTAAGATCAATGTATATTTAATTGGCTTTGATGGAGTTTTGGATGATATCTTTTTTTTTAGGTTTGTGTTTTCTCGAGATTTCTATAGTAAGATAACATTTTTAAAAGAAAATTCTATTTCTGAGGTTATAATATAAATATAGCATTTCCCCCTAACTTTTCCTCCCTCCAAACCCTCCCTCATACCCCTTCTCATTCTTTTTCAAATTCTTGGCCTCTTCTTCCATAAATTGTTACACACACACACACACACACACACACACACACACACACACACACCCTGCACAGATGTAACCTGCTCAACCCATATAATACTACTTGTGTGTGTATACTTTCAGAAATGATCATTTAGTTTTGGATAAATTATGCTCTTCTTTAGGGAAGACTATTTCTTCCTCTCTCTGCATTCCTGCCTGTAGTTCTTTATGTAGGCTGAGGACTCATGGACGTTCTTTTCCATGTCCACTTTAGCATGTCTGTTGTTATCCTTGTTCATCTCCTGCCTATACAGTCATATTGGTGAGACTTTAGGAGTGTAGCTTATGACATTCCTAGGAGACAGCACACTCCCTATTCCTCTGTTAATTTACAGTCTTTCTGCCTCCTCTTCCACAGTCACCCATGAGCCTAAAAAATAAAAAACGATGACATTTAGACATTCATCCATTCACAGCCTCTCTCTCTCTCTCTCTGTCTGTCTGTCTGTCTCTATCTTTAAAACAATTTTAAATAGTTGAAGTGCTTCATTTAAACATACAGGGAAAGGTAGGGGCTTTCTGAATAGGATTCTAGTAGCACAGGAAATAAGGTCAGCAACCAACAAATGCCAGTAAGTGAAAAAGCTTCTGTACAGCAAGTGAGTGCAAAGGCAGCTCTTAGAATGGGAGAAAAGCTTTGCCAATTGTAGACAGAATATTGATTTCTAGGATATACAAAGAATAACAAAAAAAAAAATCAAGGAAAAAAAGCCTACCCAATTAAAAATGGGCTAGGAACTGAATATAGAATTCTCAAAATAAGAAACAAAATGACCAGTCAACACTAGAAAAAAATGTTTGCAATGTTAGCCACCAGGGAAATTCAGATTAAAACTAAGATTCCATCTAACCCTACTCAGAGTGGCTATCATTAGTGATATAAATGTTTAATTATAGTATGTGGAGAAGGGAAACTTCATACACTGATGGTGGGAGTACAGCCACTTTGGAAATCAGGTTTCCAAAAACACTCAAAAAGAGTAACCATGTAACTGAGCTGTACCATTGCTTGGTGTATACCCAAGGATTTTCTATCTACTTCAGAGATGTAGTTGCCCAACTGTGTTCACTGATGCTCTCTACTAGTCATAGTAGCTAGGAAATGGAATTAGCCTAGGTGTTCATAGATAGGTGGGTATGCAGTAAAACAGACAGCGGAATTATGTTTACCTGTAAAAAAATGAAATTGTAGAAAATATATACAATTGAAGAACAATGGGGGAAAGTCAAGTGCCCTATGTTTTCTCAAATGTGTGGATTGTCAGGAGCTGTCTTTGGGTCTCTCCTGAGTGGGGGTGTGTGGATGAGGGAAAGAAGCTCATACCTGAGTGGGGGTGTGTGGATGAGGGAAAGGATAGCTATAGACGATAAAGAAAAGACGGACACACAGAATAAAAGTCAGGAGGGCAGATCAGTCAATACTGAAATGCCACGAGTTTATTTTTCACTACTCTTAAATACCTTAATCAAAAAGGGGAACATGGTATCATATATACAGAACAAACAGACTTTTCTTCCTCACTTATTCTAAGGATTCAGTAACCACACATTAGCTTCAACTTCTTGATCTCTAGCCTTGAGGATCGGGAGTAACCATACCTCAGATTCAGGTCTGTTATTACTTACGATAACATAGCCAAACATCCTACTGTAGCCACACCTTTGACCTTTAGGTCTTATGACTTGGTGAGGACAGTTTTGAACTCTCTGTCCTTGTGCCAAGATAGAGTGCAGCCATTTTTTATGGGCACCCAGAGTGGATCCTAGTTTGGATTTTTTCTATATGTTTAATCTTGAATGTTCATAGAGACCCGAAGTGACAAGGGGACCATGATGGAAGGGAGGAGAATCCTTAAGGGGTGGAGAGTAGAGATGATAGGCATAACTGTGAAAACAGAGAAGGAATGCTTGGGGAAGCAAAATTCCAGCAAATACCGGGGTGGGGAATGGGACGGAATGTAGGATACAGAAAGAGGATGGCTCAGCAAAACCCAGAGTTATGAAGCTGTCACAGGGAAATGTACTATTTTTTATAGCAATTAAAATATAATTTAAAAAGAGTTTTGAGAACCAGATATATTGACACCTGCCTTTAATCATAGCACTTGGGAAGCTATAGCAGGCAGATCTTTGAGTTTGAGACCAACCTAATTTCATTGTGAATTGCCATGTCAGCTAGG
This sequence comes from Phodopus roborovskii, assembly GCF_943737965.1. Taxonomy (NCBI): domain Eukaryota; kingdom Metazoa; phylum Chordata; class Mammalia; order Rodentia; family Cricetidae; genus Phodopus; species Phodopus roborovskii. Next base: position 14,884,547 of record NW_026125391.1, read on the forward strand.
ACTTCTCAAACAAAGAAAGTTTGAACAGAGATACTATGCATGAGTGGTTAATGCTAAAGCTATAGGTTTTAAATGACAATCTTAGTGCCTAATGTTGAACACTTCCCTAGGAATTATTGGCCAGGAAAACCCCAGAGGTCCTTGTAGACCCTACAAGTTTATCACTATTGCTCTTAAGTTCCTACCAGAACTGCATTTTAAGACCTTATTGTTGAAGGCACCACATGCCTTTGTTGCACAATATAGACAAAACATGTTATAACTGAGCTTGAAGCTTCCTCTCTGCTCTAGTTTTCATTTTGGAAGTTGCTATGCAGCATGTCACCAGTTTTCCTTCCCAGCTTTGGACCTTGCATGCTATAACACAAACTTGCAAGAAAAGCAGGTCTTACTGATAAAATTGTGTCACAACTGTTATGTGGTAACCAACTGTTTCTGATTGGCTCTGAGGTCTTCTCTGGACCTGGTCAGAGACCCTTTACTAGGGAGGTCATAGGCATTAAGGATGAACCTACTACTTCTGTTTTGTTAAATGGATACCTTGTAAAATTGCCTCCTAAATATTTGTGAATAGATCCATAGATTGGTGCTGACTTTAGCTTTCATCAAAGAATCTTCTCTTTATATTAAATGTTAGTTAATAGGAAGCCTCATAGCCAGTTAAGTTGCTGAGAACAAGTAATTCTTGAGTGCTCATTCATAATAAATAGGTCACCTGTATCACGCCCTCCCAGGCTCAGGGAACATCACACAAGAGAAGAGAGGAAGAATATAAAAACAGGACAATGAGGAGGAGGACTGTGAGATGCTGGCTTATGAGCATTATGTGGCCATGGCACCATCTCAGAAGAGGAAGTGGAAAGAGTGTAAGAGCCAGAGGGGTTCGAAGACACCGGGAGAACAAGGGCCTCTAAATGAACTGAGCAAGGCTCATATGAATGAAGCTGCAAGCACAGGGCCTATGCCAGTCTGCACCTTGCCCTCTTTCGGTTTAATGTTTTTATGGGACTCCAGAGTGTGTGAATGAATGACTCTTTTCCTTTTATTGGTTTGCCTTATCCAACCTGGATGTAATGGTTTTTGTTTTATATTCATATCTTACTTTACTGTTGTTGTTGTCTGTTAGAAACCTGTTCTTTTCTAGTGAGAGGCAGAAAGGGAGTATATCTGTATGGGAGGGGAGGTGGGGAAGGACTCGGGGTATAGGGAGAAGAGACTGTAATTAGGATATACTGTACGAGGAAGAAAAGTCTGTTTTCAATGACAGGGAGAAAAAGAGAAGGGGCAGGTGGAGACGCTGGCTCTCCTTTTCTGTCCCATGTAGGAGTAAGTCACTGAAATAGGAAGAGAGTGCCTGAGTACTGGATTGGGAGTGTTGGTTGTGGCACAGGGCTGTCAGTTCTAGGAAGGAAAGGAAGTACTTGGATAGTGTCTGGAAAGAGATGTGAGGGAGAAGTAAATGCAAATATTAACATTATCAGTCATAAGGAGAGAACTAGGAAAAGGTAAAACAAGGATGTATTAAGATTGTTATCTTTTTTAACAATAAAATTCTGTTATAATCTTTTCCTGGGCTCACAGGTTCTATTTGTCAATTTTTTTTTGTTTTTCTCTAGCCTCTAAGGTTGATCTCCAGAGTGACATGATCTGCTTTCCTGATCTTTGGCAGCTGTTGCATTGGCTACAAGTCAGCATGATGCTTTTAAATAAAGAAGAGATAACTAACCATTTAATTTTCAGGGTTGAACAACTGTGGGCCCACTTCTTTTGGTTGTAGGTACTGCAGAGAGCCAAGGTCTGCAGTCTTATATCTGGGTGATATGTATATATATCAAGAAAAAAATACACAGTTGCCTGATATTTCATATAGATTTGTATCTAATGTTTCCGGGATCATGGTGATTCCTTGGGCCATTAAAAACAAACATACCAGTCACTTTTGTCTTTGTTAAACTTTACTGCTGGTTGTTTAAGATCATGCATGTAGCAAAAATTAAATGTTTTCTGCCAAGGCCAGTTGAAGAATTGATCCTCAGGAACTCACCTTTATTTTCAGCATTTGGGAGTCAGAGGCAAGAAGATCTTTGTGGGTTTGAGGCCAACCTAGTCTACATAGTGAGTTCCATGACAGGCAGAACTAAGTTTCAGAAGGGCAGGTGGAAGGGGGTGGGGTGGAGGGAGGAGGTATCCTGAAAGCTGAGCTTGATGGTAAACATCGTCAGTCTCAGCATACAAGAGACAGAGGCAGGAGGATTGCTCCAACATCAAAACCAACTGAAACAATATCACAAAACTTCATCATTGAAAAGAAAAAGGAGGAAGAAAGAAACAAAGGGGAATGGAAATACCTAGGCTTTAATCATTATAACTAGTGTGGCTGCTAGGATTAAATGTGTGTACCACCACTGACTTGTGGCTAGTTTTGCATTTTGATTTTCAGGAGAGCTTTATTTGTTTTATCATAAACAAAATGTCACCACATAATTATATCAGTGTTATGATATAATCTATGCTGCTTAATATTGTTTTGTGGTTATTGGTTGTTTTGTTCTATTTTAAGTGTGTTACATAGCAAGAAAAATCTCAAATAATGTGTTTATGTAATATCTCAAATGGTAGTGTCTTATCTCTCTAGGTTATTATCAGTCTTCAAGATAATCTTGTACAAATCTGTTTTGTTTGTTACCTATTTTGTATACAATAAGTTTTAGGCTGAATTCATTTTAAGTTACTTTTGTTTATTTGTATGGGTATTTGTGGGAGCATATGTATGCCACTGCATATTTGTGGAGTCCAGAGGATAACTTATGGGAGTCAGTTCTGTCCTCCTCTCTTCATGTGGGTCCTGGGGATTGAACTCAAGTCATCAGGCAACAAGTGCTTTTACCTGCGTAGATACCTTACTGACCCAAGCCTGAGGTTTTTTCTTTTTCTTTTTTTTTTTTTTTTACTTTTAAGATTTAGTTTATTATTTTATGTGTATGGTGTTATGGTTGCATGTATGTAAGTGTACTAATTGCTTGCCTGGTGCTTCTGGTCAGAAAAGTGAACTGGATCCCCTTGGACTGGAACTATGGATAGTTGTGAGCCACCATGTGGGTGTTGGGAACTGAACCTTAGTCCTCTGCAAGAACAACAACTGCTGAGCCAACTCTCCAGAACCCCATGACTGAGTTTCTTAATTAGGTATTTGAAAAAAATCTAATGTAGAACTAATTAGATAATTTACTATTGTGTTCCAATAATGGCTTTAGGAAATAATATAGAAAATACAACTAAATTAAAAATAGATTGGGAAAATAATCAAAGCAAATGTAATAAACAGTTATAATTGAGAAAAAGTGATATAAGCAAAGGAAATAAAATTTATCATACTCAAGACAAAACGTAATTAATGATATTTAGTTCATCACTTAAAGTTTGTATCATAATCATATAAACATTTATTTTCTTAGGCCAGCCTATGCAATTTTTAAACACTGGTAATACTGTGTTGTATGTGGTTAGACATGACATGTTTATTGGAATGAAAAATATATATAATCCAATAGCTGCTGTAAAGGCTATTTAGATAATTTATAAAAGTATAATTTGATAATTTGTATCAAATAACTTAAAAGTGCTTCTTTGCATGGATATTGCTTTAATTCTTCCCCTGTGAAACAAACAATTCCTTTTTTTGTAAATTTGTCACAGAAATAATTCTAGATATTTAATATTTTACATTTGAAGATGTTTAGAGTAGTTGCTTATGATAGCCAATATTCTGTCTTATGCAGAAGGCTGAGTAATTTTTTTTTTATTCATGTGATAAACTATTGGGGGAAATGTCTGGTGTTTGTGTGGACAGTAGTGCGGTGGGTAAATGCTTGTACTGTTACAGTATAAAATGTTTTTTTTTCTGGAGGTAGTTCTGTCTCCTGTACCAATACCACTGTCAAAAGTAAATATATGAACAAAATAATGCACAGGTGGGTTAAAAAAGAGGCTGAACTTTAGAAGAGAATGCTCAGTCTATATGTTATATCTTTGGTAGCAAATGGAAGTTGTCTGTGTGTTTTCTGAGGCATGCATTTGAATGGTGCTCTTTGAAAAGTAAATGTGTAGGAGGAAGCAACTTGTGTTGATTGATGACTCTAGCCAGCTGCCCAGTCACTACATCAGTGTTTGATGTGATTTTTCTCACATAAACACCCAGGGGAGGCTCTGTGCTATTTTTGTGCTGGTTGAGAATGTGGGGATTCAATCAGATCCATGCAAATCCACTCATCTGCTCCACAGTGGTTGCCTCTATATTATGGTATTATGTAATTTCTTTTTTTAATAGATCTGTGGCTGCAGAAAATTTCTTGATGAGCACATTATTTCTAAAGGCTTTATCTAGTTGGCAGTTTATACCTTTGCACTGGACCTTCCCTTGTAAGGTGATAATTTCCTTCTTACAGTGTGAGAGAATCTGCTGATGCCAGCCAGACCATATACACCTTTCTCTGGGTGCACTGCTCCAGTCTATCTTACTTGGGACTTAGCTTAATGGATTCAGCCTTTGGTTTTTGAATGAATGAAATACAGTTCTAACTACTTGAATGTACTTAACCAGTTATGCTATAGTACTTAAAAGAAAAGTATTAAAATGCCAGAAATATTAAAATGCCTAAACAAATACTGCATACCAAATTTATTAACTTCTTGTCACCAATCTTGTATGTCGGATAATATATTAAGTCTTACATTTTTTAAAACACCAAGAATCAATCCTTGACATGTTTATTCTGTGAAATCTTTATCATTGTGTTGGACCATTGATACTGATAAACATATGCCTATAATTTGCTTATATTCAAGCTGATATAAGATATATTTTACCTCGATGGAGGCACACATGTTTAATCACAGCACTTGGGAGGCAGAGGCAAGTGAATCTCTGTGAATTCAAGGCCAGCCTGGCCTACAGAGCAAGTTCTAGGACACCCAGGGCTGTTACACAGAGAAACCCTGTTTCAGGAAAAAGGGGGAGGGGGAGAAAGCAAAAAGCAAAAATTTAAAAAGATATTTTTAAGCAAACACTTCATTTTATCTCTAGCACTATTTTAAATTATTATGCTTTTATTTGTCTGTTATTTTGACGGTGTAGGAGTAGGTGGAGTTTTCCTGTCCTATCAGCTGCTTCACACTGTGGCTTATATTTACTTATAAATGCTCAGCTGATGGCTCAGGCTTATTACTAACTAGTTCATAGAACTTAACCATTTCTATTAATATACCTTCTGTCACATGACTCCTGCCAACTCCTCTGCCTCCTCCTTTCCTCCTTCCCTCATTTTCAGTTTTCTTTCCCACCTAGTTTTATCCTGTTTAGCTATTGGCCAGTCAGCTTGTTTATTAAACCAATCATAGTGACATGTAGTCACACAGTGTACAGAAGGATTATTCCACAGCAGTGGGTTTTCAGCTTCATTCTCAATAATGTTACACTGAGCATTCCTGTACATGTCTACTTACATACATACACACACATGTACATGCACATGTACAAACCTATGTGAGTTCAAATAGAATAGCCAGAACCTGAAAGCAACCTAGATGCCCCTCAACCAAAGAATGGATAAAAAAAAAAAAAAAAAAAAATGTGGTACATTTACACAATGGAGTACTACTCAGCGGTAAAAAACAATGGCATCTTGAAATTCCCAGGCAAATGGATGGAACCAGAAAAAAAAAACATCCTGAGTGAGGTAACACAGACACAGAAAGACAAACAATGTATATAATCACTCATAAGTGGAGTGGATATTAGACATAGAGCAAAGGATCACCAGCCTATAGTCCACACCGCCAGAGAAACTAGGAAACAAGGAGGACCCTAATGTTATGATAGCTCAGGGGAATGGTGGATTCCATGGCAGACAAGGGTGAACAAGGCCAATGGTGGAGGGGCATGGACAGACTGGGACACAAACATGCCAGGCAGACAGAGCTCAGTGACAAGTTTTATTAGGGATTGGGGAGGAAAGAGAAAAGAGGTAAAGAGACACATTGATAGAGAGAGGGCAGAAGAAGGAGACAGAAAAGTCCTATCTGCCCCAGAGGAACAGTGAGAAAGAGAGAAGGGAAGAGAGAAGAAGAGCATAAGTGGGTGGGGTCTGTCTTTTAAAGGGATCCTTTGCACCTGGGTGCAGACCACACAATCATGGAATCCTGTGCTGACCAGGATACTGCTTGAGTGCATTCTACCAGGTGACAGGGGCAGGCAAGCATTATGCCTGAATTCTTACACCTAAGAGAGGCATTTCTTAAGTTTTTAGTAGTTTACTTTTCTTACTAAATTTAGAATATCAGTATTTAATATTACCATTATCCCAACTTGGCTAAATTCAGTTCCATGCTTGTATTCCCAGCTAGCAAATTGCAGGAGTAATATTGTCTGCCTTTTGAATCTCAAGCTGTTCCTCAGAACCTTGTGGAAACTTTTAGGACAGATAGATGCTTATGTGAGTATGCGAAAGATCCTGGGTTACATACTCAGCATGCTGGTAATGAGTAAACAAAGAAAAGATTGCTTTTACTTCCTAAGTTTAAAATTTGTATTGCATCTACTGAACACAATGGTGTATAACATGGTTTGACATTCATCTGGTTTTCATGGTAGTCTACAGATTATTTAGAGCATATGTTATGTATTGTTACCATTTTGCATCTAAAACTCCCTGAAGCTCAGTGAGTTTTACTTGTCTGTAATTACCTAGTAAGTTCCAGGCAAAATTAAGTTTAAATGATTGGAAAGCATTTTTAGCAAGTTTTCATTGTGGTAAGCCTTATTATGACCCTTTTCAACCTACACAATGAAAAAGAACACACTGTGATTGAAGTACAATGTGCCACCATACCCAGTTTTGTGAGTACAGGGGATGTGACAGTATGCACTTTTACTGATCAAACACTCTTACCTGATCCTGTAATCTCACAATTATTCTTATTATTGTGAAAATTTGTGTATAATAATTATTCCAGTTTTTTTTTCAATTTGGTAACAATGTTGCTAATGTCAGTCAGTACAATCACATAAATGGCAAAATGCAAGGGTTTATTTGTGAATTATTAACTATTTTCTCTAAAAACATTTGTTTCAAATGCTTTGCCATTACAGAATCATTTTTGAGGCTGTAGGTAGACTTTGAGAAATGTCTGCAACTATTAGGATATTTATTTGAATTAAAATAGAATCTGGGCCTGTTGCTCAGACATGCAATCCCAGCATGGGGAGCAGAGGAAGAAGGTTTGTGAATTTCAGGCCTGCCTGGGTTATATTTGTGAATTCTAAGAAACACTGGCCTACATAGCAAACAAAACTTTTCTGGAAAAAAGACATTCTTTAATTTGTTGACATTTCTTTGCACGTACAATATGTGTGTGTGTGTGTGTGTGTGTGTGTGTGTGTGTGTGTATTTTTGTTGTTGTTGTTGTTTTGTTTTTTTTGTTGTTGTTGTTTTTGATTCAGGGCTTCTCTATTGCCCTGGTGTCCTGGAACTTGCTCTATAGACCAGGCTGGCCCTGAACCAGAGATTACACCTGCCTCTGTCTCTCCCTCCAGGGCACTGGGATTAAATGTGTGTACTACCACCACCTGGCTGAACTTAACAGTATTTTTTTTTTTTTTATCATTGACTTATTTTACTTAAGACATTCAACTTCAGAGGTACATTATTAAATAGGAGATATTTGGGAGTTGTTATGTTTTAAAATATAGATTTTTAAAGAAGGAACTGTTTTCAACAGCAAATCCATAGTGGTTTTGAAAAGTTATACATATTGTTTTGATTCTGTTATTTTTTAATATTGACTATTATTTTTTTTTAAATAGATTATCTTTCTCAAGGAATAGATCTTTCTGGAATAGAAGTAATAGAAAATGATCTACTCTTTATTGCAAGAGCACGACTTGAAGTGGAAAACCAAGCTAAACGTCTGCTGGAGCAAGGTGTGGAGACCCAGGTAATAAATGTCAAGAATTTTTTGGGATATAAATGCACATTTAACTTTGGATTCAGAAATTAATATGCTAAATTTTATCATGAAAGAACTGCATTACAGAGTAAAGCATGTTTGAGGACAGGGAAATTTAACATGTCTTTATGTATTTAATTCTGACTATATCCAAGGTTTCTACTATATAACATTTATTCAGTACATTTTTTTTTTATGTAATATCTATCTCTCTCGTTACACACACACACACACACACACACACACACACACACACAAGGAGCGTTATAGTTTTATTCAAGGCATCTTTTTTGACAGTATAGTAAAGTTAGTAATACTGTTCATTCCATTTTATATAGATGATAAAACAGTTTAAAGATTTGTTGAAGGTTGTGCACTTGGAAATAGAATGGGTTGAATCTTAATTAAATTTGCTCTTAGACACCTCTGCACACGCGTGCACGTGCACGCACGCACGCATGCGCGCGCGCACACACACACACACACACACACACACACACATCTTCTCTACCAGTCTCTCTCACATTCGAGTCTCTTGGATTTGCTTTGTGAGTCACTGAGTTTAACCAGGGCTGTCTGTGTGGCCATGTATTTGGAGCTGTCTTTTGGAACTTGGTGTGCTTAGTAGTGGATTCATAAGTAAAGACAGTGATTTATTCTATCCCAGAATTTACCAGTAGCCAATAGTTAGTGGTAAAGAGTAAGGGCCCGTTCCTTGTTTGACTGTTGATAGGGCTTGTCTTGTGAAGCTCAGTGTGGGTAATATGAATTGATGACTTCAGAGGTTATTTTACTATATTACATATTTATCAAGATTATCAATATTATTATTAATATTTATTAGTTATTATTCATGTGTGTGTCTGTGTGTGTTAAACCTGCTAAGCCCATTTAGTATTGCTCCTATATACATAGTGCTGGTCATTTGGAATTGAAGCACGTCTCTGGAGAAAAGTGATGCTCCCTTCTCAATAGCCATTGATTGACTGTAGTGTGACATGAAAAATAAAAGATCAGAGATTGATATTGGGGTTCAAATATCAGAAGAGCAAAGCAGACAGCCTCTAGCTTCTTGGCTCTACCTCAGGTTGAAAGGGCTGATCCACATGAGCTCTTCACCAAGTCTCAGACAGCTACCTAAGCGTAGTTGGAGACTGAATGCCTCTCTGAGACCTTGCTTCTGTCTTACATACTTCCCTAATGTTGGGATTAAAGGTGTGAGCTATAATTCTTTTTTAGATTGATTTCACTCTTGTGTAGTTCTGGGTGGCCTTGAACTCACAGAGATCCATCTACTTCTTACTTCTGAGTCCTAGGATTAAAGGTATGTACCACCACCTCCTACCTTCTGGCTGCTGGGATTAACGGTGTGTATCACAACTGCCTGATCTCTATAACTTGAGGCTGACTTTGCTTTCTGAATCCTCAGGCAAGCTTCAAAAAATCCAAAAATAATATATCACTACACTGTAGCTCTTCATCTAGGAGTGAAGATATATGAGATTTCTTATTTACATGTTGGTGTGTTAGCTGGCTTTGTCACTATGCAGATCTTGTTCATGCAGCACTTTTGTTGGATGCAGCTTCTGTGTCATGTCTATAAGATACTATCTAGTAGCAGGGTTCCTGGTTGTTTGGCTCTTAGAATCTTTCTGCTTCCTATTCTATGGTTTTCCCTGAGCCTTAGGCATAGGGGTTGTATTGTAATTTATTATTTGGGGCTCTAAGTGCCCTTGGAGGGCAGCTCATAACTGCCTGTAAGTCCATCCCCAGGGGTTCTGATACTCATTTATGGCATCTTGCATGCCTGCTCTCAAGTGCACATACTCCATACAAACTGTATTTGTAATAGATGTAGATATAGATTTATCTAAATGGAGAAAGATGATAGACAGACAGACAAAGGGATTTATTAGAATGCCTTCCAGGCTGCTGTCCAGCTAAACCAACAATGGCTGGCTTGAAGAGAAAGTCCAAGAATCCAGTAGTTACTCAGTCCATGAGTTTGGATGTCTCAGCTGGTCTTCAAGATATGCTAGAATCCCAAAAAAAGTAGGCTCTAATGGCAGTAAAGGAGTGGACTTGAGGAAAAGCTTCCTTCTTCCGTGTCCCGATAGGCTTCGAGCAGAAGGCATGTCCAGATTAGAGGTGGGTTTCCCAGCTCAAAAGATCTGCACTAAAGAAAGATATGTCTTTCCATCTCAATATCTGGATTAGAAGAGGATCTTCCTTCTTTTTAAGCAAAAATCCCTCACAGGTGTGCCTTCCATTTTTTGAATTTTAGTTAATTCCAGATGTACTCCATTTAATAACCAAGAGTAGCCATCACACAGACAAAACATGTATATATTGTTATAAAAAATTAACAAGAAACAGAAAACTTTTCTTTATTAAAATATGTGTATTTATGGTGAACTCACTTGGTTGAGGTTCACTAGGAACTAGGACTATATTTTTTTGTGTCTTCCCATTTTCTGAATTGTTGTGTAAAATTATCTATGGTATTCTCAATGTAGTCCTGAGTTTGATTTGCAAATATTTTTTGAGATTATTTATTTGTTTGTTTGGTGTTTGGTTTTTCGAGATAGGCTTTCTTTGTGTAAAAGCCCTGATTGTCCTGAAACTCAGTCTGTAGACCATGCTGGGCCTCAAACTCATGGAGATCCACCTGCCTTTGTCTCCTGAGTGCAAGGATTAAAGGTGTGTGGCACCACTGCCCAGCTTTGTTGAGAAATTTTACACCTATGTTCATTGGAGAAATTGGTCAATAATTTTCTGTGGTTCTTATCTGGTTTTAGATAGGAATATTAAACTCCACTGTTTATCTGTGAGATCTTCTGGCCATCAAAGGCAGGGCTATGTGCTGCTCTGCCTGATCTAAGCTTCTTGCTGTTTTACTTTTTAGTTTTCTGGGAAATTCTACCCCTCCACCCTACCCCAATTCTCCACAGTTGCTTTCCTGTGCACTCTGGGACTGTGGGAAATATAATTCAGTCTCCTGGAGTAGTGGTTGTTCCCTTTTCTCCCTGTAGGTTAGTTTTAAACAGAGGTTCCCTCTCAAGATGGCGTCCAGAAACTTCCTTCCCAATCTTTAAGTGAAAACCCCTTCAGTGTTGACCCATCTGATGGAGGACTCACTGTCTCAGTAAAACTACTACTGGATTTGAGCTTATGTGAGCTGTGGGCTTGTCCTGTGGGTGTGACGGAAAGCCTCCTCACCAGGACTGCTGGTTTACCTTTTTGAGTGGGACTTCTGCCTCCTCTCTCAGTGCCTGCCTTCCTTCTGCTGCTTTGTACTTTTTTGGTGACCTAATGCTATCTTTGTGATTTTTTGAATCTCCTCTCATGTCTCTCTAGGCAAAGTCCACTGTTTTCTGTACTGGCTCTTCTGAACTGGTTGTACAGAGGCAATTCATAGTTCTCTGTTACTGCAAAGTTCCATTCCTCTCAATCCATTATTCTCTGTGTTCTTCCCTCCCCTTTCTACTTTCATATGTGTGTGATGGGAACAGTATGCCTTCTCAGTGAAAAATAACTCTCCACACTTAGTAATAAAGGAAAAGCTCTTTGCAGTAGTGGGGTTGGGGTAAACATGTGGCTGGTGGTGGCTGATACCCAAGAAAAGGCAGGCTCAGATAGATGATTATGACTAATGTGTATACCTTGGCTTATAGATTCCACATATACTATTAGTCTTAAATCTCTTTAAGGTCCCAGCCCCAGATTACAGTTTGAACAATTTAAACAGAGATAGAAGAGTGTAAGTCTGGCCACTTGGGCAGATGGGAGATTGACACAGTATGGTTCTTTTCAAAAAATTGTTACTCAGAATCATTGTGCTCATTTGGTAGAAGTATGCTTTTCCTAGGAAGAGAACTGGGGGCTTTGTTGCAGGCTGTGTTCCTGCACTACCCCCTTTGAGCTGCTTGTTAGAGGCATGTTCTCTGGGGATGGGCCTAATGGCTGGTCAGTCCTCAGTCCTGGTGATTCCTAGCATCCTATTGATGTTTAATGAGGATCAGGAGAAACAAATAGGACAAATAGATGTTTATTCAGGGAGAAATAACTTACAACATAGATCAACACCAGCAGGTTCCTGGTCCCAAGGATGCCTCTGGATGTACCCCTGTCCCTGTGCTTCAAGCAAGAGAGCTCTCCGATCCCCCTCCTCAGACTGAGTTCCCCCAGGTAACTTCCAGCCCTGCCTCCACCCCCACAGGTGCGGACAAGGTGAATATCTCACTACAGCATCCTAAATTTCACTTATCTCTAACAGGCCTGATTAGCAGACTGCTCCTCTTTGGGGGAGGGGGCAATATTCCCTTAGTTATATTCTACTTCATGTGATATAGTGTCTCCTAAGAAAATCTATTAATGACGATGGCTCAGTGGTTAAGAGGCAAGGCTGCAAAAGGACTTTGGGAGCACCTAGAGGCAGGAGGGAGGGCCTAGTCCCTACTCTAAATGACTTGACAGATTTTGTTGATCCCTCCTGGAAGGCTTCACCCTCCCTGTGGAGTGGAGGGGGGGTCATGAGAGGGAGGGAGGTAGAGGGAACTGGGATAGATATGTAAAATAAGAAAAAAAATTAAAAAATACAATCATTTAAAAAAAAAAAAAAAAAAAAAGAGGCAAGGCTGCTCTTCCAGAGGACCTATATTTGATGCTCAGGATGTACACGGTGGCTCACAACCATCTGTCATTCCAGTTCTAGAGGATCTGATGCCTTCTTCTGGCTTCTATTGGTACCAGGCACACATGTGGCACACAGACAAAGCACCCATACACAGAAAATAAAAATAAAACTTAAAAAGGAAAATCTGATAATATCAGTTCTATTACTTTTGAGTTTCTTCTATACCATATGGCACACGCGCTCGCGCACGCACACACACACACACACACACACACACACACACACACACACACGCACACACACAAATGCATACATGCATATACATATCTAAAATTAGAGTCTGCATATGAAAGAAAACCTGATGTTTGTTTTTTTTGAGTCTGACTTATTTCATTAAATATTATGAGCTCCAGTTTCATTCATTTTTCTTTGAATGCCATAATTTACTTTTTCATAGATGAAAAAATTGAATTGTGTATATGCACCATATTTTCTTTATTTATTTACCTGTTGTTTGACATCTAGACTGCTTCCAAATCATGTCAACAGTTAGCAGCAAACGTAATAAACATGGATGTACAAGTATCTCTGTGGTATTCCAAATAAGTATCCTTTAGGTATGTAACAAAAATGATGTAGGTGAATCAGATTATAGTTGTGTTTTTGTTTTTTTGTAGATCTGCAATGCTGATTCCATAGTGGCTCTGCTATTTTACTTTTCAATCTACAGAAAGTGGATACTTTTGAAATCTAAATAGCTCAAGAAGATGACAATTAGCATTTCAAAAAGTACAACATCATTAGCCTTTCTGTTTTTGTAGTTTAGTGCTTCTTGGCTTTTAGCTTTTAAAAATTTTATTAAATCCATTAATTCATTGCTCTCTCTCTCTCTCTCTCACACACACACACACACACACACACACACACATACACACACCTTGAGAAAGGCAGAAACAGAGAAGAGAGCTAACTTTCCTATCTGTAGATTCTAACAGTTACAGATTTAAACAACTGCTGATCTAACACTGGGAAAAAAAATTGAGGAAGTTTCAAAAATTTAACTTTGCCACATCTTAGCCACTTTGCTGTATTCATGTCTTTGGGTTTTTATTGCTGTGAAGAGATGCCATGACCTTGTCAACTCTTTAAAGAAAACATTTAATTGAGGGTGGCTCACTTACAGTTTCAGAGCTTCAGTCCATTATCATCATGACTAGGAGCATGGCGGCATACAGGCAGAGGTGGCGTTAAAGCTGAGAATGCTACATTTTGCAGGCAACAGGAAGTCAACTGGCTGTCACACTGAGCAAAGCTTGAGAAAAGAGACCTCAAAACTAGCTCCCACAGTGATACACTTCCTCCAACACAGCCACATCTTCTAATAGTGCCATTCCCTTTGTGTGCCATTTTTTTTCAAGCCACCATACCATGCAAATGAAGTAATGAATTGACTTTACACCATTTCATAGACCCTTGACCTTCCCAGCACTCAGTGTTTGGGCATGGCTTGTGTTTGTCTTTTTTCAGGTCTGTAAAGCCATGCATGTGATGGTTGTATTTGTTTTCAGCATATATAGATTCCCACCCCCATGATTGTTTGCTACACAGTACAATATATCACCTATTTACATTGTATTAGGTATACTAAGTTATATGAAGATAATGAGTATACTGGAGGTTTGCGTATTAGTTAGCAAGTCCAACCTTTATATACAAGGCAAGGGCATCTTTGAATTTTTGTTAGGAGCTGGTAGAGAAGGGGAAGAAGTACCCTGTGGATACTGAGGTGTCCTATATGCCTGTGTATGTAAGAAGTTGTTCTCTGTTCTGCCAGCCAGCTCCCAAATAATGACACAGAGACTTACTATATTAATTATGAAAGCTTGGCCTTTAGCTTAGGTTTGTTCCTAACTAGTCTTATAACTTAAACTAACCCATTAATCTACATCCTGCCATGTGACTTTTACCTCTCTTGTTCTGAGTCCTACTCATTCCAAATCTCTATGGCATCCTCCACACCTCAATTCATTTCCTTCTTTTTCTCTTTCTGCCCACAAGTCCCACCTATACTTCCTGCCTAGCTATTGGCCATTTGTTCTTTTTAACAGCAATTAGGAGGTGCCTTGACAAAAAGACATATTTGCAGTGTACAAAAAGATTATTCCACAACATGTGTACATCTTTAGTTTTTGTAATTCTTAATATTTTACATAGAAAAATTGAGAGGCAAGCTAAATAATTCTAGAATAGTAATGAATGTCAAGGTTTGTAAAATTCAAGTACTATTTTCAATAGGCATTGGCCATTTTAACATCTTCAAGGAATTTTTATTTAAGAAATTCTATGCTTAACAGTAGTATTTTTCTAGGGTAATAAACTTTTTGTTATTGCTCAGGTACGTGTGTGTGTTTGTGTGTATTTGTGTGATTTTATTTTGCTTTTTTGTTTGTTTGTTTTCTTCAAGATAGGGCTTCTCTGTGGATACCTCACTATCCTGGAATTTGCTTTGTAGACCAGGCTGGCCTTGAACATTAAAAGTGTATGCCATCACTGTCCAGCCTGCTTCGGTTTTTTAATTCATATAAAATTAATGGGAAACTAACAACATTAAGAAACTGCTCTTCCGAACACATGCTAATAACTTCAACATTCATGGCTCATGTTATATCTAGGTACACAATGGTGTTACAAATTCTGCCCTAGGTATGCTGCTACAAAATTGCTTCAACATACTCATGTAGAAGATCTGTAATTCTTGTTCTTCAATGGAGAATAATCTTTGTGAGTTGATACTCTTGTACAACTATTTAACATGCATTATTTAAAGAGGCTTAAGAACATGGTGGTGATGGGGTGTTTAATTTTGTTTTCTTGTTTTGGGGAGTTTTAGTTGTATTTATAGAAAGAATTTAAAGTTGGAGGTAGAGATGGAGAAAGGATCTGGAAGGTTTGGGGGAATGAAGATGATTATGATCAAAATGTATTTTATATTTTAAAGGTGTGTATATATGTATATATATATACATGTATATATATGTATATATTCTAAATTGGAAGATAATAAAATGAATCAGAGTAGTTATGTAAGAAAATAAAGTATCTATTTTTTGATAAGAAAAAAAAAAGAAACTGCTCTTCCTTAAGTCTTGATAGTTTTATTTTGTTTATAGTGTGTAAAGTTAATGAAAAGAGACTGAACTAGATCTTGCTTTGTAGCCAATGAAATTTAAAGAAAAAAGATGAAGAAAAAATGTACATAGAATCAGTGGTGATTGCTTGGCTACCATATGTGATTCCTAGGTTTGATCTTCAGCAATACACACTCTCATTCACATGTGGATGCCTGTGTGTTTTCATGTGGAATTAGCTGCATGAACCTCAGAAATACAAGTCAGGGAATTTTTGTTTCATTCTCTCTCAGCATTGTTCCAAAGAGGTTGGGTACTGCTCAATGGATGGCAGTTCTATCTCTATGCAGGACTGTATTGATCACGTTAACACAGTTTATTGACATTAGCTAGTAATATCAAATTTACTTGTCTTATTCAGGTGTATATTAATTGTCCTTGTGATTATAGTTTGATTGCTGTTTCTGTGCTTGAGCTTTGATGAGAAAGCTATAAACTGGGTGACTTGCAAGCAACAGGATTTGAGGAGGTTGAGAAATTGAAAATAGGAGTGCCAAGAACTGGGTATTTGTGATGTCCAACTTCCTGTTCTTCAGATAGTATCTTCTCTTTATATGCTGGAAAAAGCAAATGTGCCCCTAGGATTACTGTAATAAGGACCAGAGTATCTTTGCACCTCTCAGATACCCCTGTTCCTAATACCAGAATATCAACATGAATTTGGAGAGGCATACAGTATTTAGACCAACTCAGCATCCTAGGTAATTTTCCTTAAGAGATAGTGCACTGTTCATGTTGGCGATCTGCTTCAGTTCACAGAGTTTACTGTAAACTGACCCATGTTTATGAAATCATCACATTTGTCCTCCTCAGACCTGGCTCTCTGTTAATCTCACAGAGTCTGCTTAAGGCTTGGCAGAAGTGATGGAATTAAGGCCTTGATCAATAATGTCAGCAAGGTAAGGTTATTGTTAGGAGGCAGGGTATCTTAATGCAGCTACTTCCTGTTCTTGGAGAGAAGCAGGCAGAGGTGTCATCCAGCTCTGTGCCAGTATGGAACCCTTCTTGGATAGGTAGACTGTACTAAGCTCTCTGCTAGTAACTCAGCACTTGTCATCTGAGCCACAGTAACAAAGCTGTGAGGAAATACGTGGTGAAGGAGACAGGGATGGAAAGGTGAGCAAACTAAGGTTTCCACGGCTGTTGAGGAGCAACAGATTTGTGTCTGGAGCTCATTTCATGTTTCTTTAATAAGACAACCATGTTTGTTTTGATTTTGTTATGTTTACTTCATAGTTTGTTGACTATTTCCTATGGAAAAGTAAACTTATATAGCACAAGTATTGCTTTAGAAAGTGTCTATGAGATGACTAACTCCTAATGTAACCCCAATTTCCTCAGTATTCCTCCAAAGTTGTTACTTACTGACCAGTTTAATTTTCCAAATTCCGAATTACTAATTGAGAATTTTTGTTCTCACTAACCTTCCCCTCTGTCTAGTCACTGTTTGAGTCCTGTGAAGAGACACCATGACATGACAATTCTTATCAAGGGAACATTTAGTTGAGAGCTTGTTTGTAGTTTCAGAGGTTAATCCATTTTCATTATGGCAGGAAGCATGACAGCAGGCAGGCATCAAACTGGAGCAGTAGCTGAGAGCTACATTCTGATCTGTAGGCAGGGTGGGTAGAGAGAGGAAGGGAGGCCCAGTCCCCCCCTCCCTCCCCTCCCTCCCTCCCCCTCCCTCCCTCCCTCCCTCCCTCCCTCCCTCCCTCCCTCCCTCCACTTTCACTCTTGTGCTGTTGTTGCATCTCATCAGCACTCAGACATGCACACTGTGCCACTCCCACTCTCTGCTTTGCAGGCTTGCAAGCTTTCTTCTAGTTTTCCGTGCACCACTCTATTCACCTAAGCTTTTGTGCTGTCTTTATACCCGAGTGCTCTCTCCCTTTTGTATTAAAACACAATATACAGTCTTCATCTATTGCATCCCCAAATCACAAAAATGGCTACCTGTATAACCACTCTATGCTTTAAGTACTGACTAGAAGAGCTGGGATGGGTGCTGGGGTGCTGCCACATTCAAGACATAGTGGTCAGTAAGGACTTAATGCATTAAAACCTGAAAAGACGTTCAGTAAACAAGGAACTTTTGAAAATTCATAGTATCGATGTTACAGCTTTTCCCTTGCTATGCCAAGTACCTGACAGAAAGTGAATTAAGGATAGAAGGCTTATTCTGGTTCATGGTTTGTGTATGTGGTTCTTTATGGCAGTGGGATCATGAAGGGGCTGCATCCAGTCAGAAAGAGAGACAAATAATGCAGGAACTTAGATTTATTTCTACTTCTTAATCAATGGATGGTCCTAGCTCATTGGATAATGGTATCCACATTCTGGGTGTCTCCTTGTTCTTCATTTATAACTCTTTGTATGTCCTCTAATTACACCTCTGATGTCCTCACAGATGTACCCAGAGGTGTTGTTATCTTAGGCAATTCTAAATCTTAATCAAGTTGACTGAAAATTAGCTGTCATATTTACCATTACTTGTATTCGGTAGTCAGTTTGAAGTTACGTTCAAGAAAGTGCTTACTTTTTTATTTATTATGTAGTTGCTTACCATAATTTCAGTATCAGTGCTGTCTTTTCCAGTTGTAATCTGTCATAGTTTAATATTATCAGAAAATTTCCACCTTTGCTGTCTTCAAGGATTTAGATGATTTACCTAGGGGGTGATCAGTCAAGTCATATTGTCTTTCTCTCCCTCCCTCCCTCCCTCCCTCTCTCCCTTCTTTCCTCCTTCTCTTTTTCCCTCCCTACCCCCCCCCAGTGTGTGTGTTATTGCATAATGTAATCAAACAGTTACTGTTTCACCATTTCATTGTATCCAACCTTATTCAAATAATATTAGTCACCATCACCCAGCTATAACATTTAGAAGTGTTGTGGTCATCTTTATTGAATGGCTGTTATGCTACAAAGGTTTGTGTGTGCCCACCTTCCCAAATATCATATGTTCATATGTTGGAATCTTCTTAAGGTGATGATATTAGGAGTGATTACTTGCTGTGGGAAGAATCCTTATCAATGGGATTCATGCTCCCGTGTTCGTTATCCAACCCCTCACTTCATGGAGAATGTTTTCGCATCCTCTCTAACTTCATGAAGAGATTTCTGTTATCATATCGTTTCGGACACACACTTTATAGTGAACTCCCTCTTACCCTGCCCTTTACTTCATGGAGATTGCTCTCTTATCCCATCCCTGACTTGGAGAGCAGTTTCTTATTTCAACCTTGACTACATGGAGAGTGCTCACTTACCTGCCCTGACTTCATGGAGAGTTCTGTTACATATGATTATAGTAAAAAAGACATACTTGTGAATAGATGGTGTGCCCTCACCTCATGTAACACCTACTGCTCTTTCATTTAGACCAGCAGTTCTCAATCTATAGTTACTACCCCATAGGTCACCTAAGAGCATCAGAAAACATAGATATTTACATTATAATTCATAACAGTAGCAAAATTAGTTATGAAGTAGCAATGAAAATGTATTATTAGGCTGAGAAGCACTGATTTAGACCTACCTTCTAGCCAATAGAACTATTGGAAATAAACTTTTGTTGTTCATAAGATGCCCAGTTTCTCTGTCGTCTGTCTGTCTGTCTATTGTCTTATAGCAATAGAGAGACTAATACAATAGCTATTTAGTTATTTAGCATTTCTTTTCAAACAAATTTTATTTTTTAGTAAATGTAGATGACCAGTTTGATCCTTTTGTTTTTCCCTGGTCATTTGTAAAGTATCCATGTATGGGTTTGTATGGTCTGCTAGCATTACTACATCTCTTACTACTGTATTATATATCATTTTCTATTTTCAAAATCATAAATCATGTAGGTACAAATAAACTGCTATTTCTCTCTAAATAAAAAACAGAAACATATATAAGTGAGCTTCCAATGTCAGCATTTTTATTTAACATGAATAAGCCTTATAGTAAGAGCTTATCATTTCTGTTTACCAGCAATTTATAGTGGTATCATTGACAATTGATGGATTTTTGGAAGGACGTGCACATTTTCTGGGGGAATGCACTAGATTTCAATATTAGAGCAAAACTATAGGAGTCTCTGTTCCAGGTATGGGGCAGGCTCTGTCAGCCATCTTCAGCACTTCTTTTGTCTTCCCTGTTGACCCCCACAATCTTTCAGTGACTGGGACAGGGAGAGAAAATAGCATTTCTACAGGCTCCGTTGCTTCTAGCTTTAACTAGCATTCAAAAATAGGTGATGGGGATTTTGATCTGGATGAGTTCCTGCATCACCATAGATACCAGGCCCCCACAGGAAAATGATGACATTTTAATTAGCAAGATGGGTTTAACTTGTGAATTGCAAGCTCTCCCAGTAAACAAGCACAGAGCTTATGGAGACTGGGGTGGAGGAAGAAGGTAGTGTTCTTGTCTTCGGAGGCCATCAGGAAGCAGCTCATCATCCACACTCAGTTCTTTCAGGAATTAGTACCTGGCCATACTGAACAGCCACACACTTTCCTTATCTCTGAGGCAGGAACCTCCTTAGTTAAGTCTGGTGTCCTGGTGGTTATCAGTTGCCAAACAAAAGTGCCCCATCAATGTCTTCCAGACAGGGTTCTGAAAATGGCAGTGTAGGACTGCAGGCCATCAGAAAAAACATCTGCAGAGTGCCTAGTGTGAATTTAGATTGGTTTAGTCTTGTGACTGAATGGAGTCTGGGGAAGTTAACCACTTTCTTTAGCTCTTAAAATAAATTTCTGGAAATGTTAAATATAGAAATGTCATGCTTCATTAAACAATGTTTTTATTGTTGATTTTTTTTTTCCTTTCTCTTACATGGGGCCTAATAAACATCAACAGTAGACACTGTCTGTTGCTTGTCAAGCTTAAATGTGGCTTAGAGAAGCTATCTTGTATTTCCTGACTAGAATTTATTCTATTTGGGCTCACCCTATAAGAAGCTGCAGAATAGATCTCACCATTTGAGTCTACAGACATGCTTTTTGTATATTTGATTCACTGCTACATTAACTGACTTCTGGCTTCTTTTCATTTCATCTTTAAAGACTCGGTTACAGATGTTTATTGACTACATAGTCAGATCATGATAATATGCATTGAAATTTCTTTTAAAGTAATTTTTGGAGACAGACTCAATATACTGTGTAGCTTTGACTGACTTGATATTTACTGTATAAACAGAGCAGGCTGGTCTGGAATTCAGAGATCTGGCTGTCTCAGCCTCCTGAGGGATAAACTAATCATTCTTGTTCCTTTCCCCTTCTGTGAGGGACCTTATATGACTCTCTTAGAATCCTCCTTGTATCCTAGTTTCTCTGGCAGTATGAATTATAGGCTGGTGATACTTTGCTTTATGTCTGAAATCCATATATGTGCGAGTACATACCATGTTCCTCCTTTTGTGACTGGGTTACCTCAGGATGGTTTCTTCTATTTGCCTGCGAATTTCAAGATTGCATTGTTTTTTTTCCCCCATAGAGTAGTATTCCATTGTGTAGATGTGCCACATCTTCTTTATCCATTCTTCAGTTGAGGGGCATCTAGATTGCTTCCAGGTTCTTGCTATTACAAATAATGCTGCTACAAACATAGTTGAACTCAGTCTTTGTCACATGGATGTAGATCATGGATGTACATGGATGGTATCTCAAAGTTGTTTTGATTTGCATTTCCCTGATAGCTAAGGATGTTAAGCACTTTCTTAAGTGTCTTTCAGCCTTTTTGATTTCCTCTATTGAGAATTCTCTCTTCAGTTCTGTACCCCATTTTAAAATAGGGTTATTTGGTATTTTATTGACTAGTTTCTTGAGTTTTTTGTATATTTTGGAGATCAGCCCTCTGTCAGATGTAGGATTGGTGAAGATCTTTTCCCAGTCTGTGGGCTGCCGTTTGGTCTTGTCAACTGTGTCCTTTGTCTTACAGAAGCGTCTTAGTTTGAGGAGGTCCCATTTATTAATTGTCAATCTCAGTGTCTGTGCTACTGGAGTTATGTTCGGTAAGCAGTCTCCTGTACCAATTTGTTCAAAGACACCTCCCACTTTCTCTTCTAAGAGGTTCAGTGTGGCTGGACTTATGTTCAGGTCTTTGATCCATTTGGACCTGAGTTTTGTATGTGGCGATAGACATAGGTCTATCTGCAGTCTTCTATACACCATCATCCAGTTGTGCCAGCACCATTTCTTGTAGATGCTTTCCTCCCCCCATTGTATTCTTTTAGCTGTTCTGTCAAAAATCAGGTGTTCATAGGTGTGTGGGTTAATGTCAGAATTTTCTATTTAGATTCCATTGTGAGCATATTGGAAGTGGGGTGGGCAGTGAGTGGAGAGTGAGCTAGGAGAAAGAGAAGGGGAGGAGAGGAAAGCATGTGGGAGTAGGAAGATTGAGCCAGGAGAGGAATAGACGAGAGAAGAGAGAGAGAGACCACAAAAGAGGGAGCCATTATATGTTTGAAGAGAAAACTGAATCTAGAGACATGTCCAGAGACCTACAAGACTGACCCGTACTAACAATTTGAGCAACAGTGGAAAGGCTACCATAAATGCCCTTCCCTGATAATGAGATCAATGACTAACTTATCCACCATCATAGAGCCCTCCTCTAGTAGCTGATGGAAACAGAAGCAGACACCCACAGCTAAACACTAAGCTGAACTGGAATCCAGATGCAGAAAGGGAGAACAAGACCAGGCTGCAGAAACACATAGAGACAGCTGACCTGAACAAGGAAGAGTTAATGGGCTCCCATACTGATAGATAGGAATCCAGCATGGGACTGCCTCAGACCCCCTTTACATGGCTCAGCTAGAAGCCTGGGCAGTCTAAGGGACCTCGGACAGTGGAACCAGAATGTATCACTGGTGCACAAAAACACTTCTTTTTATTTAGACAGAAAAGAGGAAATGATGTGGATGTCATCTCTATATGTTTATCTTATTGGTTGATGAATAAAGCACTGTTGACCAATAGGGAAGCAAGATAGGTGGGACTAGGACTAGGAGATGAGGAATCTGGGAAATGTAGGCAGAGCAGTCGAGATATAGGACAACAGAGGATTAAGAGGTCTGAACCCTTTTTCTGGGAAAAGAAGACCATGTTGATATACATAGATTAGTAGTTATGGGTTATAATTAAGTCAGAGCTAGCCAATAAGAAAGCTAACAACCAACCGTTTCATAATTTTAAAAAAAGTAATCATTCTTGTATGTGTGGAGAATTTCATACTCTGCTAGTAATTTTGAAGACTAACACTGTTTTAACTAATAGTTTTCCTGCTATGCCATTGATATTTTTGGTGTGCCTTGATGTCCCTTTAAAAAATTCTTTGCTGCCATTTTCCTCCTTTCATTCCTAGTCTTGGGGGCCAGTATTCTATTCCATTCAGAGAGTTGACTTTTCACTTTACACAAATGAATGAACACATGTATGTAGAATTTGGTTTACTGGGACCTCATGTACTCCAGTCTGATAGCTGGGAAACCAGCATAGGCCCAGCCCAGACCCTCTGAATGTGGTGACGGTTAGGAGGACCTGGCAGTCATGGAGCCTCTGGTAGTGGATCGGTATTTATCCCTAGTGTAGGAATGGACTTTTGGAGCCCATCTCACATAGAGGGTTACTCCCTCAGCCTAGACACATGGGGGAGGGCCTGGGCTCTTCTCCAAGACTTTGAAGACACCCCATGGAAGGCCTCACCCTCTCTGGGGAGCAGAAAGGGGATGCAATAGGGCCTGATAAGGGGGAACAGAGGAGGGTGGGAGGGTGCAGGAACTGGGGTTGATATGTAAAACAAGTTTGTTTCAAATTTAAATTAAAAAATTATATAATAAAAAAAGAATTTGGTTTTCTGTGTTTGGCTTATTTAATGTTGTGACTTGCATTTTGTTTCATATTGCTGCCAATGGCATTCCATTCTTTTTTATGGCTGAGTAGTATTTGATGCTGTAATATTTTGCTACATTTTATTCATTCATCTACTGATTGGCACCTAAATTGTTTTCAATATTTTTGTTATTGTAAACAGTATTGCAATAAATGGAATTGCACATATTCTTTTGTATAATGAGTTTAACTTCTTTAAATATATACCTGGGAGTGTAGTCACTAAATCATATGGGTCAGGTTTTAGACCTTTTTTTTTTTTGTTGTTGTTGTTGCTTTGTATTCATCTTAAAACAAACGTCGTGTTTGTATTTGTGGCATGAGGTCATTGGCTGTCCTCTTACTTGCTCTGTCTCTTTTTTGAGAACACAGTTTCATTGAATGTGGTCTCCACGCCCCTAGCATTTGCCCTTCATAGGCTTGAGTTATATGTTTGTATGGCTGTATCTAGCTTTTTATGTTGGTACTGGGATCTGAACTTAGGTCTTCAAGCTAATATAACAAGGGCTGTTACCACTGTCTATCTTTCTAGCCTATACTCTTTTGATTTATTTTGAGAAACTGTCTTTCTATAAGTACAGACTAACTATATAGTCCATACTGGCCTCAAAGTTTCAGTGATCCTAGCCTCATGACTTCTGAGATTATAGGGGTGCACTGTTACACCTGACTTTGATTTTAGTTTCAGCGTGTATATGTGTATTTATATGTTTATACATGTGTACAGATGTGTGTATGCATGTGGAGGTCAAAGGTCAATGTCTACTGTCTTCCTCAACCACGATCCAGTTTTTATTTTTGAAGCATAATCTCTTAAGGAAGATGGAGCTCACAGATTGTTCGAGGATGTCTGGTGAGCAAACCCCCAGGGATCCTTGTCTCTCTACCAGTATAGTGTTGGGATTGCAGTGTAGTGCTGGGATTGCAGTGCTCCACCATATCTGGCTTTATTTGAGTCCTCAAGCTGTGCAGCACTGATATATCTCAGCAGCCCATCTCTAGCTTTACAGTGACTGAATTAAGGAACCCTCCCCCCAACATTGCATAAGTCCCTCTCCATGCCTTCCCTAGCATTTATTTTTACCTTTGATGGATCACCATTGTAACTGGGATGAGAGCGTGTCAGATTTGGGTTTTGAACTGTTTTTTTCAGATGAGTAGTGAGGCTGAGCATTCTTTCATATGCTTGGCCATATGTATGTTGTTAAGAAATGTCTACTTAATTTTTAGCCTGTTATTAATTGGATTACTTGCTAGTTTGGCTTTGAATTGCTTATATATTCTAGGTACTGATCTGTTGCCGGGTGACCCCTTCCTGCCCCCTGCGCCCAAATAGGTTGTCTGTTAGCACTGTTGTTGCATTTGCTGTGTAGAGGCTTCTTTTTAAAAGGCGCACGCGCGCGCGCGCACACACACACACACACACACACAATTTTAATCTATTAAGGAGACTTTTTTATTGGCAACTTTGTCAAAAACCAATTTTATGTAGGACTGTTGATTAGTTTCTTATTTGCTACTCTGTTTTGATTAGTATGGTTTCATGAAGTGTTTGAAGTCACACATTGTGACACCTCTGGCTTTAGAGTTACCTTTTTACCTCTTCAGGATTACTTTAAGTCTTTTGTAAGCCCATGTGAATTTTAGAATTGCTTTTTCTATTCTTGAGAAAACTCACTTGCATTTTGATAGATTGGTAGTATAATCATTTTAATAGTATAGGTTCTTCTTGTCCACAAATACAGAATATCAGAATATCTTAATCTCTCTCTGTCTCTCTCTGTCTCTGTGTGTACATGTTCTATATAATTTCTTTCATCTCTGTTTTATTGTGGCAATATAATATTATGAAAATATCTCTTATATTAAGAGACCTGCAACTTTTTGCTGTTCCTTTTAGAGTTAATAATACATCTCGAAGTTACTTAAGACTTACTACTGCCTGTCTGTTTAACCTGCCTTTAAGAGAACTATGTAACAATTGC
Source organism: Phodopus roborovskii (assembly GCF_943737965.1). Taxonomy (NCBI): domain Eukaryota; kingdom Metazoa; phylum Chordata; class Mammalia; order Rodentia; family Cricetidae; genus Phodopus; species Phodopus roborovskii. The sequence goes on from NW_026125391.1 coordinate 14,910,243, forward strand.
AACACATCTATTTGCATTGGATTTCCCATGTAGTCAACTTTTACAACTGAAGCTAATGCATTGCTGTTAGCTTCAATTATATAGTATTCTATGTCATTTGCTAAAAATAATGAATACAGAAGTTTAAAGTGATTTTCCAAAATCTGTCATTAAGTTTGGAAGCTCATAAGCAATTTGTTGATAAGCGTATTTGTTGTCTGGGTCAGTTAAAGTTTCTGTCAAGTTCCTTCCTTCCATGTGATGCTTTCTGTGATGTTCAGTAAACAGTGAAGCCCTTGGTTAGGGGCATACATACACAGCTAATACAACTCTCTTTCGCTGTCTGTCTCTGTCTACCTCTCTCTCTGTCTCTCTCTGTCTCTCTCAGATATATTGACAGGGACAGATACTGCCTTTAGAGAGGCACAGATTCAGACTCACATGACACAGACAGGAGACAGAAGAAAAAAGGAGGGTGAAGTAGAAAATGTATGTTTGGACTCCTTCTTGGTTAAATGACCCCAAAGGGAAGTGCTTTCATATCTTTCCTTAATGAGACCCTGATTCATTATTGTTGATTCGGGGATTAATCACTAATGCTTATAATATTTACATTTTACTATATATACTTTGAAATTTTTCACTTCTGTGGTTAAATTTATCCCCCAAAGTTTCATTTTGATAGCTTTTATGAGATTATTTTCTTATTTCACTCCAAGTTCCTTATTAGTGTATAAAAATACTACATTTTATAGCAGGGTTTTATTTTTTGCTTCTTTTCTGATTGACTTATCAGTTCTAATACTGCCAGATTCATATAATGAGTTTGACAGAATTTCTCCCATTTCAATTCTTTGATGGAATATTTAAGATTTTTAGGAATTTGTAAAAACCTTCCATTTGTTAACAGAAAATTTAGTTTCTTATTTCCTGTTTGTATACCTGTTTCTCTTTGACAAGGCATCAATTGGGTAGGTATCAAAAGAGAGTGGTGAAAGTTATTACCTTTCTACTTCAGACCTCAGAGGGACTGTTTTTGGTCTCTCTCTAGTTAGCATAATTCTGGCTGTTTTTCATGTATGCAGTCTTTAGAATTTTGTGGTATCATCCTTCTATATTTAACTTTTTGAGAGTTTGCATGCTTAAGGGATATTCAGTCTTACCGCCTCTTTTTTCCTTTTCACTGACTGAGATGGTCATTTGCCTTTATTCTTTATCTTATTAAAATGTTTGATCATATTTTCATAGTTGAACTATGCTGTGTCCCTAGAATGCATCTCCCTTCATCATGGTGCATGCCATTTACTATTGAGTTCAGTTTGCTGATATTTAATAAGTTTTATATCATGGTGTGTTGGTTAGTGTTAACTGTCACCTTGACCATCAGGAACCATCTGGGAGTGTGGCTGTGTGTGCCAGTGCCACATGGTCCTGAGTGACTTGAGTTGTGAAGACTGACTTTCTGTAGCTGCCAACCCAGGACTGGGCTCCTGAACAATACAGTGAAAAACAGGAGCTGAGCAGCAGAATACTTGAGTTATAGCTGAAGTAACCAGATGCTTTAAGTTGTTGTCTTGACATTCCTTCCATGAGATAAACTGTACTTTGAACTGTGAGCCAGAATAAACTCCTTCTCCATTAAGTTTCTATTTTCTTGGTGTTTTATCACAGCAACCTGAACAGAAACTAAGACACTAAGACTCATACCTTTCCTTTGTTTTCTCCCTCCCTCCCTCCCTCCCTCCCTCCCTCCCTCCCTCCCTCCCTCCCTCCCTCCCTCCTTCCCTCCTTCTCTCCTTCCATGTTGCTGTATCTGGCCATATTAGCATTGCTGGGTTCATAAAACAAGTTTGACAGATCTCTTCCACTTCAGTTCTTTAAAATAGTTTAAGAAGAATTGATATTACTTTTCTTAATTTTGTATAATTCATCAATAAAGCCATTGCATTCTGAACTTTCTTGGATGACTTCAAATTGCTATCAGAATCTTCACTATTTGTTATTTATTTTACATGATTCTATTTTGATAGGTTGTATGTGCTTATGATTTTGTCCATTTCTTTTTTCAGAACCCCAACGTTGTTCATAGTTTTTTTTTTTTTTTTATACTCCTTATATTCTTATGGAATGAGTCATAATGTCTTTGTTTTTATCTGATTTTATTTTTTCTGGATATTTTCCCTTGCTTTGTCAGCGTGTTCAGTCTTTAAAAAAAAAAAACAAGTTCTTTGGGATGAGAAGATGGTTTAGTTAATAAGTACCTGCTATACAATTGTGAGGATCTGGTTAGGGTCTCAGAACCTGAATAAAAGCTGTGTGTGGCTTGAAATCCCAGTGGTGGTATGATGGGAGGTTGATACAGCAGATTTCTGGAGGTGGCCAGCTGGCCTGCCTGTGTGGCAAAATTCTAGGCCAATGAGATATGCTGTTTCAAGCAAAAAGGGAAAGCCTCCTGAAGATCAATACCTTTGGTTGTCTTTCAATGTATCACATGTACACTCACATATATGAACATGCTCAGAGATATGGGTATGCACTCACATACCATACAATAAGAAAGCAGAAAACAAATCCAACCCTTTGTTCTTTTTATCTTTATATATATTTCTAGTTTCAGTTTTTATTTGCTTCTGCTTTGATCTTTGTTATTTCTCTCCTTCCAGTTTTATGTTGGGTTTTACCTGCTTCTTTCCTTTTTTCATTGTGTGTGGGGATGGGTGGGTTTAGTTGAACTTTTTGTCATGACTGCTGCTTGCACATATTGACACGGAGACTTAGTATTGATTATAAAAGCTCAGCCAATAACTTAATCTTGTTACTAACTAGCTCTTACAACTTTTTTGTCTCATGGCTTTCTTACCTTAACTCTGTACTGCCCATGCTGCGTTCTTTCCTGCCAGCTGTTGACTCCCCACTTTTCCCCAGCATCCTGTGTGCCTGAAAAATTCTGCCTAGCTATTAGCTGTTCAGCTTCACATTAAACCAACAAGAATGACACACTTCCACAGTGTACAAAAAGATTATTGAGCAAGTGTGTGAGTGTGCTCACCTGCATAGTTATTCATGGTAGCAAGAAGGTAACATTGTGATAACTTACTCCTCTGCATTATTTTATTTTTTTTAAGACTAAGGTCTGTAATCTATTTAAATTTTGAAATGCAACAAAAAAGTTCCCATTGCTCATCTAGCTGAAAAAAGAAATTGCAGTTACAAGAATTAGTAAGCATGTTTTCTTTGTAAAAAGTAGCAAGCAGTAATCTTAAAATTTCCATTCTTCAGTTCATTGGGATACTTAATTATCCAATCTGCCAAGAGTCCAGAAAGAGAAGAATTAAACCATCTCTACATTATTTTTTGAGACAGGTTCTCTCAATAAACCTGGGACTCACTGTTTGCCTAGAGTCACTAGCCAGTGAATCCCAAGGAATTTGCCTCTCTTCCCCCTAGTGCTGTGATTGTAAACCATGATCATGCCTGGCTTTTTGTCTGGGCATCTGGTAGTCAGGCACTTTACCCACTGAGCCACCTCCTCTTCCCATTTCTGATTTTCGCAGTCCTTAAAATGCATAGTTAGCATTGCTGATGTGAGGCCTGTCTATGTATTACAACAGATTCCCTTTGCTATAATTTTTTTCAATTTTCCTACATAGTTGTTTTTCTTTGCATTTAGTAAACAACTTGAAGAACTATTATTACTAGTTGTACAAGTTAAACATATGTAAAGATTTCAAAATTAATTTCACAAACCTTAACCTGATAATTTTTCCATTGTTCTCAAATAACTTTCTTTAGATTCCATACAGACTTAGCATATGGTATACTTCTTTTCAGTTGAACTTTATGATATGTAGAAATATTAGTGTTAAGAGTTATTCTTCCACAATTTTTAAAGAGTTGTTAGTTATTATTACTGCTAAAAACATTTGAAGTTTATATTTACATTGCACTTCATAATTTTAAGCTAATTGCTTTTGAAGCTTAACCTTAACTACTTTGTGCCTTTACTGTCATATTCTTTAATTTGGTGAAAAGTTAATTTGATCTTTTGTCATTCAAAATTACCAGCTGGAAGATTATAGCTTGACTGACTTTGGGTTTTATTTTAGTCGTTAGCTGCCACTTTGTTTTATATGTATAGTTAAGTGTATTTTTAACTGATAAAACATAAAAGGTGCATATGTTTATTGGGTTACCACATGTAGACATACAGTTCTCCTCAAACACTTGCCATTTCTTTATGGGTTGAGCTCATATTCCTTTCTATAACTTTTTGAGATGTATTCTGTCTGTATGACTATTCACCCTACTCTGAAACATCACACTATGAAGTCTTGCTTCTGTGTAATTTCAATTAAGTGTTCATTAATCACTGCCCCCTCTCAAACCTCACCCGTGGTAACCACCATTGTAGACTCACTTTTTATTTACTGCAGGAAAGAAGAAGAAGAAGAAGAAAAAAAAAAAAAAAAAAAAAAAAAAACTAAGGTAAAACAGAAACCATGGAGAGCATGAAAACCAAAAATATTTATTATCTTGCTGTTTAAAGCATGTTGGTACCAGCTTTAAATCATTGTTTGTGCATTCTTCAAAACCTTCCCTTCTTTTCCCTGTCCTTCCTTCCTTCTTCCTTCCTTCTTCCTTCCTTCTTCCTTCCTTCCTTCCCTGCCTCCCTCCCTCCCTCCCTGCCTCCTTCCTTCCTTCCTTCTTTCCTGCCTTCCTTCCTTCCACTCTCTCTTTTATAATAGTGCTTCAATTACCTAATGGTTCATACTTGTGCTTTTGTTTTATACCAAATGTGAAGTAGTCCTGTTACTCCAATTGTTAGATGATATACACATATTTTTCATAGTTTTGGCAAAATAACCTTTCATGAATAATGCACAAAGTATCCATTGTCTTATGTTATTACCATCTTGAAGTATTCATTCCCATGTAATTAGCTACTATTAGCCCTAAGCTCTTCTAACATCATTGCTTTCCATAGTTTTCCAGTTCACTGAGTAATATTTCATTTTCGTTTGGTTCTGTGAATTTTTCAGTAACTTAGTTATTTTATTAAATTTAATGTAGTATTTTCTCACTTCCCCTTTGATTAAAATTTGATACTCTTCAATCTGTGTATACTTGTTTTATGTTTAACAATTTAGATATCTGTATATGATTTTATTTAATGTATACAATATTAAATTTTTATAATTTTTATTCTGTGATACAAAAACTGTGTGATAGAATCAGGCAGCTATTTGGAATCATGGTTTGTTGTTTTCCATAGGTTTGTAGAATGGGAATCATACAGTGTATTCTTTTATATGCTTGGCTTTATTAATTCAGCAGTGTTGAAGTTAAGAATATGTCTTGGTAGTTTGTTCCTCTTTTGTTTCTTTCATTTTATAGAAGTAACATTTACCCATTTGTGTGTGAGTGTATGTTGTGTTAGGCTTATGGTAAGCAAAACTTAGGAGTGCTTGAGCTCACAGCTCTCCATCTGTGGATGTTTCTGTCTCTCTAAGGTGAATGTATGGCAAAAGTTGTTAGGTTTTGAAAATATATTTGCTATGGCTACCCCCTACCTTCTCTGTGTTAAGAACTCACAGTTGCTGAATACATGTAGCCCTGTCATGGTTTTGTTACTTTCTGTACCACATCAGTAGTTTAGAATTCTGGCCCCTCCAGATCTCTGTTGGCAGTATTTTTGATTATATACATTTTAGTGTCTGTTTGGAAGATTCTTGTCATAAGTATAATTTAGAATGACTGTTGTAACTTTTTAAAGGATAATAGTGAAGTTCCCCCCCCCCCCCCGTTTAGGGAACTTACTGTATGTTTATCAAGTTGGAATAACTCTATTTACCCCCTTTTGTTTTTCAAGACAGGCTTCTTTGTGTAGCTTTGGAGCCTGTCCTGAAACTCACTCTGTAGACCAGGCTGGACTCTAACTCACAGAGATCCACCTACCTCTGCCTCCCAAGTGCTGGGATCAAAGGCATGTGACACCACCACCTGGAAAAAATATTAATATACTCTAGTACAAATCTTTTGTCATATATATGCATGTATTGTATATAAGTGTTTTCTCCCATTGTATGTGTCAGTATTCAGGTACCTGTACTGGCCTGTCCTTAGGGTTCTGACAGGACACACCCTCTGCTGCAGCTTTGAAGAGCACCACCTGTGCATATTCACTGTGCTGGAATAGGATTGATTTCTGGTTGATAAAATCGTTCAGTGTCTTTCTGAGTATCTCAGTGATATTTGGGTTATACTCTGCTGACTGCTGGCTGTTAACAGTCTGTGAGATAGCCCTGTTATGTTGGCTGAGAAATATGTATCAAATGTTAATCAGCTGCATGCTCCTGAGTCAGAAATGCTACTGTAAACTCTGAGTCACAACCGTAGCTAATGTGATTCTTAGCTTTAAATTGCTGTATTTAATGAGGCTCCCTTTCCTTCAGCGCCTGTAATCTTGCAAGATGTGCCATTAATTTTCAGTGATGTTCAGATTAGTAATGCCAAACAAAGCGTCAGGTGTGTGCATCCTTCCAGAGTTTGTGCACAATGATACCTTAAGGTATCAACTTCTAAAGGATTACAGAGAAATGTAAGATGTGTTTGATAGGCTTCAGTAATACAAAGATTACTTAATATGTTTAAAAGTTTTTAGAAAATTATCTCTCTCTCTCTCTCTCTCTCTCTCTCTCTCTCTCTCTCTCTCTCTCTCTCTCTCTCTCTGTGTGTGTGTGTGTGTGTGTGTGTGTGTGTGTATGGTGTATGTAAGAGGACTGAGCAGATGCCATAACAGGCTGTGCAGTCTTCTCTCAGAGATCAGGCCTCATTTTCAGTTTCCTGAGACTAAACAAGCCATTCCTGAAAGAGCCACAAACAAAAGACAGTAAGTCATTTGTGCCCCTGACCACAGGGAGGTAGAATGCACCAAGCCTGGGCCATTGAGCCAGCCCACATAGTCAGTGCTCCCTAGGCCAGCTAGCCTCCACAGCAGCTCAAGGACAAAGCCTGGGACTTGTCCAGTTCTGCCCCAGAATGGAAAGCTGTAGCCCTGATCAGCCCCTGACTAGCCCTAGCCAATTAGAACTTATTAATATGATTTCCACTTGCCTAAGCCAGTCATATCTAAAATGACCTAACTGCTCTTGGACCTCTCTTTGGCTGTGCTTAAAAGGTGCCTATGAGCCCCCTCAGCTTTTCACCATTTTGCCTTTGTGTGGGATGGATGGCCCCAGCATGCTGGAATAATAAATGCTCTTGCTGATTACATACATGGATGGTAATCTCTTGTAGGATGTCTCCAGGACCATAACAATGTTCATGACTCGTGGGTGCCAAAACGGGACTTCAGATCCCATGGAACTAAAGTCACAGTTGGTTGTGAGCCTCCATGTAGGTGCTGGGAACTGCACCTAAGTCCTCTGCAAGAGCAGCAAGTGTCCTTAAACACTGGACAATCTCTCCAGCCTTTATGTTTATGGATTTGGTGTGAATAAGGATATCATCCACTATGGACTTGTAGACTTTTATGGTTATGATATTTTTATTTTATTCCAACTAAATCAAATCCTATCATTATTTTTGTTTCTAACTTACATTATAGAAGCTTTTGAAGCCATTCCAACCTTGGTTCAGGGTTGTTTGTGTGTAGAATGGTCTTTCATATCATTGCATAGCATGGTAAACAGTGGAATGTTGCTTCTTTGTCATGGGACAACCTTTGTTTTGTTGTCTCTGTTGCATTACTATGTGTCAGCTACCACATTAGTTAGTGTTTCTGATTTTGTAAGTTTTGTAGAGATCTTAAGCAAGTGTAAGTCAGTGTTCTGAGACTTTATTTTGCTTCCATGTCAACTATGGAGAGGTTGAAAAAAGAAATTGCAACATACTTATTTTCAAAGTAAGAGAAATAGTTACAGCGTAATAGAAAATGGTTGAGCCACATTTAGAAAAGTTTCCTAGGTTATACTCCAGTTTTCATAGTCAATATATTCTTTCTAGTCTGTTACATGGTGTTTTCTCCATCTTGATATAATAGTTTATAAAATTGGGAGATCACTTGGTTCTTTGAAAGTCACAATTGTAGAAACATTCAGAATATTAAGTATCTCATTCAGAGAGGCTTGTCTTTTGTTGATGTTTTAGGTAGAAATTTATTTCCTATGAGCATAAAATTTTTAAACTGTCCATACCCCTTTGCTAGGGGTGGAGGTCCTGCAATTTTGTATTTTTAAGTAGTTTATATATATTTTGATAGCTCTTATAGTTGCAACAATGTTTATTCCCTGAAAAATTGCTGCCTATGGTGCTGCTGAGTCAAGTGGAAAACCTGGTGTGTAGAAAGGGTATGGCTTAAGAACCTGGCAGGACCTTCTTTACCTGTTAGTGATAATAGGTAAAGGCTCCTTTAAAGACCATGAGCAATATTCAGACAGAAGGGACAGTGTGCTATTGAAGTATACTCATTTCATAGATCAGGGTGACTTACCACAGTGAGGACAGCACATCTACCTTGGTAAAAAGGGTGAGGGAGTTGGGAAGGGGCTCTGAGGTAACAAAGTGAATTCTACATGATTCCACTTATATGAGGAACCCAGGAACCCAGAACAGTCAAATTCATGGACATAGAAGCATGGAGGTTGCCAGAATTTAGGGGGATGGGGAAATAGGAGGTCCAGCAACAGTACAAGATTACAATCTTGCTACATTCTCACCAATCCTTGTTACTTTTTTTTTTTTTTTTTAAATAGAGGTCAACCTAGCAAGGAAAGGCAACACTCGCGATTATTATTTTAATTTCTATAACTGCTAGTGATGTTTTCTACATCTTTTCATATGTATACTGGTTGTTTGTGTATCTTCTTTGTTTAATTCTAAATCTTTTGTGTATTTAATTGGCACGTTGGTGTAGCTGCTTGACTGTAGGGCTTATTTAGGTATTCTGATATTAACTCCTTTACTAGATATAGCCTACTCTGCTGCTTGCCTGTGTTGCACAGGTTTTTAGGCCCGTGAATCCATTTCTGCTTTTGTTGCCTATGCTTTGGGTGACATGTTGTATTTTATGAAACTTTTTTCCCAGGTTTTTATCTAAGGAGTTTTATAATTTCAGGTTTTACATTTAAGTATTTGACTTAAGTTTTGATTGGAGTATGAAATAAAAGTCCAGCTTCATTGTTGATATGCAGAAGAAATCTGCACATTTAAAGCAAGCACCCCAATGAAGCTGGGAACCACTGCTGACATCATACTTGAAAGTCACATGTAAAGGCCTGTTTTTCCTCAGTAATGCACTTCCTCTCCATAGCTTTAGACCCTGCTCTATAAGCCCAAATATTTCTTCTTTACAGCGTATAGAAATTGTGCAATAGAGTCCATCTGTTTCTATCCTCTCGTTTTATAAAGGAGTGAGGTAGAAGCCTGATATTTGCTAGTAAGGGCTTAACCAGAGTTAGTGGTCAAAATATGTGATATTTATCTATGATAAGACAGGATGATGGGAGAAGGATGCAAATGTTCAATATTTAGAGGATATGATCTTCATTTGAATCATAGCTAGGAAAATTATTTCCATTTAAATACTCTAATGTTGTAATCCAAGGTATGTCTAGAGTGGTCCACCATCCCATTTTGCTGTGTTTGTTCACAGTGTTTCTGATATTCATTCCCAGTGTGACTTTTGGTTTCCAATATGTATATTTTATTCTTCAATCTCATTTACTACCCAGACTGCTTTCCTATGATTATACATTCCTGTAGCATTCTTATTCCCAGCAATGGTGATCACTGGCATCTTACATGCACTCCTATGTAAGGACATGATCCCTTTGCAGTATGCATCCCTATGTAAGGACATAATCTATTAGTAGTAGCTGTGTGCCTTCCAGCTTCCTGGCTGTCACCTTCTCACTCTGATCCATCCTTTGATTCCCCCTTTTCCATTTCTTTCTTCAGAGTCTGGATTCCTCCTCCCCTCTTAACAGTTGAAGCTAGTTGGTATGTTGGTCTTAGGGTTCCCTGGAGGAAGAGAACTGATCAAATGAACTAATACATGTGTGACATTTATTAGGGTGGCTCACAGGCTGTTATCTGAGTAGTCTAACAGTTGCTGAAAGACCATGGACCTGGTAGTTGTTGAGTCTGTATGACTGAATGTCCCAGGAGTCACAAATGGCTGCTGGTCCCAGAGGGCTGCTGCTTTTCAGTCGTGTTGGAATCCTGAAAAGTAGGTTCTAACACTGCTGAAGGGGTATCTTAGGAACAGGACAGATGATCTTGCTAGTCTGACTGAGGGCAAACAAGGAAAAAGCAAAAACTTCCTTCTTTCATTTCCTTTTATGTGGGCTGCCACCAAAAGTGTGACCTATATTTAGGTTGGATCTTCTGATTTCAAATGATGTGGTTTTCTGGTGGGCTTTCACCTCAAATAATCCAACCAAGAAAAGCCCCTCACAAGTGTACCTACTAGCTGCTTAGGTCTTCATTAACTCCATGTGTAGTCAGGTTGACAACTAAGATTAGCTATCACAGTTGGCATCTATTTTCTTTTAATATTTTAAATCTTCCTCTCTATCCTGTTCATTATGTTCTTGATTTAGTTTCATATTAGGACAAGATAATAACTGGTACAGGTTCCTTGTAAAAAGAGTTTTCTTTCTGGGCGGTGGTGGCTCATGCCACTAATCCTGGCACTCAGGAAGCAGAAGCAGGTAGATCTCTGTGAGTTTGAGGCCAGCCTGGTCTACAGAGCTAGTACTAGGACAAGCTTCAAAGCTACAGAGATACCCAGCCTCGAAAAACCAAACCAACCCCCTGCGGAAAAAAAAAAAATTCTTTTAGCTGTTGGCCTAAGCATTCAAGTCTGAGATTGTCAGGCTCCTTTGTTTAGGGTTATGATGAAGGTGACACATCAGGGAAGAGTACCTGTCCTGTCATAGTAAGGACTCATATCTCTAGCCATAAGCCAGAGAGGGAGAAAGGAGATGGGAAGGAATTTTGAGAGGTGGAGAGAGTCAAGGCAGAGATTGACTACAGCTCCATACCCCCTTTGAAGGCATGCCTTTGTTTGTGGATCTACAGAGACCACTTTCTAAGCCACAGCAATTTTCATTGTACCTCTCTAGCTCAGTCTATTTTTACTTTTCCTTTCTTACTCTTCTTAGTGGTTATTTGTCAGACAGAGCCAATTGGTTCTTTAAATTCAAGTAGCATAGAATATAGTATTTAAAAAAAACAATAATTTTTCTTTTATTAAGCTTTTAAAAGTTCACTGGATACTCATTAAGGTTTCCTGTGTCAAGACTCTTGGCATTTCAGGTATTTATTATCATCATTTTATGTATTATAGTCCAGGCCATAGAGTCAGTTTGTTCATTGCTTTTCTTGCTGTCAAGAGACACCATGACCAAGGCAACTCTAGTGGGGCTGGCTTACTGTTTCAGAGGTTTAGTCCATTATCATTATGGCAGGAAGCACGCAGGCAGGAAGCAGCCGAGAGTTCCACATCTGGATGAGCATGTGGTGAGAAGAGGGTGACACTGGGTCTAGAATGAGCATTTGAGACCCCTTAGCCCACCTCCACAGTGACACACTTCCTCCAGCAAGACCACACTTCCTAATGTCATTCCCTAACCATTGAAATGTAAGAGCCTATGGGAAGTATTCTTATTGAAACTACCACACTGCTCTCTAAGACTTCACTAAGGGCTCTTGTGGTCTTTTGTTTGTAGAGTCTGTTGATGTTTAGAAAATACTTACCACCCTCTGAATAAATGACTTTCTTTCAGAGTCTGGCAAACATATCTAATCAAATTCTTCTCCGCTAAGTTGTCAGCTGGTGGACTGTACCAGAGTCATCTGAATAACTGCATGGAATAAATAAATAGACCTCATCTGGTCCAGGCCAAGATCAAAGAATTTTGGAATTAAAGCTACTGTTGAGTACATTTTCTTCAAAATGATCTTCAGCTAACTTTGGGAATCTTTTTCTCTCATCTATCTTCATCATTTTTAAGTTTTATAAAATTGAAACACAGAAACAAGCTGACTTTGTCAGGTTACCCAAATTGTTCTGCTGGAAATCCTAACTATTTCATTAATTAAAGATAGGATGATAAGAAAAATTCCTTGGAGCTAGGTATTATGTCCATGCCAGTACTTCCAGCACTGAGGAGGCTGAGGCAGGAGGACTTCTGTGAGTTCAAGCCTGGCCTAAGATACAGAGTGAGATCCTGCCTTGACATTTCAATGGGCCAGGAGAAATGCCTTAGGAATAGAAATAAATGGTATTCTTAGAATTCTTAGAGATCCAGTACTTTATATTAGTCCTATATTTTATCAGTCCAAGAAACGGGTGTTATTCCAGACTCTTAGCAATCTCATGAGGAGTGTGATAACCAACATGTACAAACTTACTTGTTCTTTTCACATATTCAAATGGTAATTCCCACCATCTATCCATGTAGCACATGAGTTAGGTGTAAGAGTATAGTAGTGATTAAACAAATACAGCACCTTCCTTTAGTACTCCTAATTGTGAATTTTATAAATACCATAAAGTTTGATGAGTGATAGTGTAGTTTGCCCTAAATCACATAGCTTATCTACTACCGAGGACTGCAGGCCATCAGACTTTAAAAGCCCACACCCTAACCACCATAGTACGCTGCTGCTAGATCAAAGTAAAGGTAACTGATGTTACTTCAGATGTTCTGTTAACATGCATATGTAATCCCAACTACTCAAGAGTTAGAGGCAGGACTGGCTGAGTTTAAGAGCTGAGATTAGTCCTGTCAGTACAAGGATACTGCCTGTTTCTCTTTTCCGCCTCCCCCTCCATTACACATACAAGTACACACGTGCACCCACACATATTCATGCGCGTGCACACACACACACACACACACACACACACACACACACACACACCTATTAGGTTGGTATTTTCATTTCTGCGTTATGTACACAAGGAAACTATCTTAAAGAGGTCATGTAATTTGCCTTTGGTTTTGGCTATTTAATGTCACAGCTTGACTTAGGATGTCTGCCTTACTCTAGAGCCTGCGAAATGGGATTAACGACAGCTAATAATAGAATCAATGAAGTGTAAAGTATTTGATTAGACTAATAAATTACATTGATAAACACCCCAAGAGCTGCTAAGGATCAGAGGAAAAATGCAAGAACAAACGGACTGATAGCATATCCAGAAATCTAAAACGATGTTGGAAAACATTAGTTTAATTTTTCATCAATAGATTTAAAAAATTAGATAAAGTTGTCAAATTCTAGGAAAACAACCTACAAAAATAAAGCTAAGAATATTGGGTCTAAGTAGTTGTCCTTCTATTATTGAGATTGAGTTTATTACAAACCTTCCTGCTGAGAAAACTACAAGGGCAGATAGCTTCACAGTCCAGACTTCCAAACTCTAAGGAACGAGCAAGCCAACATTATGTAAACCCTAACCAACAACTGAAGAAAGGTGAGTGTGAACACTTATCCTATGAAGCAGGATAATGCTGATAACAAAGTAAAGACATTAGGGGGAAGAAAAGCTACTAGCTGTTTCTCTCTTCACTATTGCTGTAAAATGCTGAGCCTTACAGTGCTAGCATATGTGAGCAGGGAGATCAGGAACGGACAATTGACCCTGACTAAGATGTCTTTCCTCCAGAGGTGCAGTGTGATTTCTTAAATAAAGGAAGGCTATCATCTTAGTGTGTCTAAAACTAAAATGGGTATCTGATTAAAAATACTCCCAATGGAGCAAAATTAAAAATTCATTCTGATAAATGGTATCACCAAACATCAGTGATAGAAGACTTAATATTTTTACCCAAGATTAGGAATGACAGAAAAATTTCTGCTGCAATATAACTCATAATCAACTGAAGACTGTATTAAGAAAAATCAATAAAATTCAGATATATCATGACTGCATATAGAATAACTAAAACAGTGACAGATAATCTGCTAAAATTAATTGCAGAGTTCAAGGTCTACAGTATGAGATCCAGGGACAGCCAGGGCTGCACAGGGAACCTGTCTTAAAAAAAATGGAGAAAGCTTATTGATTATAATTTTAAAATATAAAAAGTCAATTTAAATATGCTAACAGCACACCAAAAATGTAAAGTTATGATGTTAAAACCATTTAAGTCATAATTTCATAAATGAAAAAACACATATGCTTTCTACATAGAAAACTTCCAAACATTATTATAAAAGACTTTAACAAAGACATGAATAAATAAGTAGAAATACTGTCTTCGTGAGTTGGAGATTCTATCATGGTACAGATTTCGATTCTGATTTCACTGTTGTAATCCCAGGTTTTTAAAAACAGAAATTGTCAGGCCAGTTCTGGAGTGTATATAAATATCATGAACCAGGAATAACTCATAACAAGTTGAAGAAAGAGTTGGCAGTAAAAGCATTGTCAAGCTATCCTAATAGTTCCGACATCTTATTATTAAAGATGATTAAGTAGAAAATAGGATCCAGTGCAAATCACACACTTGGCTTACTGTATAGGTGGCTTTTGGCTTTTGAAAGGGAGGAGGGAGATAGTTTTCCTATGCTGTACACTTTTGTGAATAAATACTGTTGGATCAGTTAATATTCATGTAGAAAAATGCTGAAATTGACTCCTATCTCATATTATATTAAAATTAATTTCATGATATTTTTATATCTAATCATGAGAAGACAGAATTTCTGTCAGATAATTTATAAGTGACACATTTCCATTAATGTGTGCTGAAAACCTTTACTTATAAACCAGATATGTACTTTGTTAACTTTTCTTAATTTTTCTGAAGTTGTCTGTAGTAATTTAGATGGGTGTGCCCCAGTAGGCTCATGTGTTTGAATGTGTGGCCCACAGGGAATGGCACTATTAGGAGGTTGTGGCCTTGTTGGAGGAAGTATGTCACTATGGTGGGTAGGATTTAAGCTCAGGTTTGACCAGTGTGGCACAAAGACTCCTTCTGCTACCTGTGGATCTAAATGTAGAACTCCCAGCTCCTTTTCCAGCACACAGTCTGCCATGATGATAATAGACTACACCCCTGAAACTGTAAGCCAGCCCCAGTGAAAGGTTTTCCTTTATAAGACTTTCCTTGGCTAATGATGACTCTTCACAGCAGTAGAAATCCTAACTAGGATATTCACAATCATATTATTCTAATTTAACATATCCATCCTCTTCTCCTTTGATTTCTTCAAGAAAAAATTGACTCCCACAAACCCACATGTACACTAAATTTTTTAATTATGATAACTATATAGTTACCACAATTATATATATATATATACATATATATATATGTTATATATAATAGAAGTAATAATTTTATTCGCAGGCAAATGGGTAGAACTAGAGAAAACCATCCTAAGTGGGGTAACCCAAACCATAAAGACAAATATTACTCACTCATAAGTGGATACCAGATGTAAAGCCAAAGATACCCAGCCTACAATCCACAACCCCAGAGAAGCTAGAACCCTCTTCCAGAAACAGATGAAAGCAGATGCAGAAATACACAACTAACCAATGGGTCAAGCTCCTGGAGATCAATCAATGTGAAGGAGGAGTGATAATATGAACAAAGGAGTCAAGACCATGATGGGGAAACCACAGAATCAGATGACCCGAGCTAGTGAGAGATCACTGACTTAGGTCTGACAAATGGGGAACTTGCATAAGACCCAACTAGACTCCCTTAATATAGGTGACAGTGGTGTGACTGGGACAATATATGGATCCAAGATCTAACACTAATGCACAGAGTGACTTAGTGGAGCCCATTATATATGGAGAGATACCTTGCTCAGCCTAAACACAGGGGTGTGTGTGGGGGGGAGAGGTGCCTTGGTCCTGCCTCAACCAGATGATGGAACAGACTTAGACTTTCTAGGGGAGGCCTTACCCTCTCTATGAAGCAGATGGAAGGAGGGGTGGGAGAAGTAGGAGGAACCGAAGGAGAGGGAGAAGGGGGAACTGGGATTGGAATGTAAAAAAAATACATTAATAAAAAAAGAGAAAAAGGTTATCATTTTAGCTGTTTTTAGGTTTATAGTTCAATATGATTTTTCTTAAGATTTTCCTTAAGATTTTTTTTTCTTATTTACTTATATTTGTTTTCACCCCATTTCACCTGTGTTTCAGAATCCAACTCAGGTTGGAACAGCTCTTCAGGTTTTCCATAACCTGGGGACTTTGAAGGATACTGTCATCAATGTTGTGGATGGTTACTGTGCTACTTTAGAAGACAGCATCAACAATGCATTGGACGTCAAAGTTTTGACTCAGCCTTCTCAGCCAGCTGTGAGAGGTATGGGAACGGTTTATATTCAGCTCCTTTATTTATTTATAACTGAGAAGTTCTTTGAGTAGGGTGTCAAACATTCATATTTCAAAGCAATCTAATGACTCATTTTCAGTAGACAAAAACTGAGAGAAGAAATTATGTTTCAGAATGTATTTATAGGTTTTGTGTAGCATTAGTGAGTTGTACTGGCCAGTTGATATATTCAGAACCTCTAGATAAAGATGTCTGGGCTGTGGCATCATTTAGTTGCAAGGAAACATTAAAAAAAAAAAAAAAAAAAAAAAAAAGGAAGAAGAACAGAGAATATTTTTTTTTCTTCCCAAAATCCTGATCCTGATATGTACTTTTTATTGGAAAAGAAAATATTTTTAAGGAATGTCATTTCTACTTTAGCTTTCTAGTCTTTTCCTTATACATTTCCTACTGAGAAATAATAATGCTTGAAGCAGTCAAAATGGACCAGACCCTTGGTATCGTAGCACCTAGGCTGACTGCATGTAAAGAGAACTGCAGTAGACTCTAGCCCTAAGTTAGTGCTCAGGACACTCACACTGTCACAGCACACCTCTTCAGAGAAGGTGGAAGACCACCCATTGTATGTGTTTCTTCCCTCCCGTGCTTCTGTCCTTCCATTTCTCACTATGTGTTCCTGTCTTGCTAGTCTAGAAGAAAAGTGTCCAACTTGTCATTCTATCCCACCCCTTCTCAGTTTTGCTTAGCCCTGACAACTTGTCAGTTTTCCCGTCTCTCAGCTTCTTTTTCATCACACAATTGTCCTCCTCTGTCACCTTTAGCTTGAAATCAAATATATCTTGATTTCCTCTTCTTTGACTCTTAAATTTCATTTTATTTTGCCAGTCTACAGAAAAATTTCCCACATTATTATCTGTGCTAACTGTAATATTCCCCCCCCCATATTTTTATTGAAGGCACTCTGACATTCACAGAGTAGTCTTGAAGAATAAACAAAATGACCATGTAGATTAATGATACTTCTAGTGCATAGGCAATAAGAGAATTCCATTTTTGTGGTGGTGGTGGTGGTGCACCCCTCAGCCTTATCTACAGAGTCAATTCCAGGACATCCAGAGCTACACAGAGAAATCCTGTCTCAAAAAACAATAAAAATCAAATACCAAAATTTTTTTTTTATACTTCATCTTAAGCAAAAGTGAGTTCATAGCTCCCGAATCAATTGCACTAGTAAAAAGTAATAAAAGAATCTTAAGTCGACTAGATTTCTGAAGGTTTACTTCAGTCTCTGAATAGGTCTATATTGATTAGATTACCAAAGGAGTTTGTTGGGAAAAAATCACCAAGGGAGATTTTCCTTTCAAGTTTTGTTAAGAATTATTTTCAGAAAGTTTGATATAATGTTTAAATTTCTAGGAGCTGTTTAATCTCATTTCCTCTTGGGATGTCAAGAACAGGGAAGGGGAAAATGAGAGCAATTATTCACATATTGTCAATTTTCTTTTAACCCCCTTTGGTTTTTCGAGATAGGGTTTCTCTGTGGCTTTGGAGCCTGTCCTGAAAATAGTTCTTGTAGGCTGGTCTCGAACATACAGAGATATGCCTACCTCTGTCTCCTGAGTGCTGGGATTAAAGGCGTGCTCTACCACCACCACCCGTTTATATTGACATTTTTTTTTTTTTTTTTTTTTTTTTTTTGCCTAACACAGTCTTTATACAGTAATGGATTTTAATGTGACATATTCACATTTACATATTGGGGTTTTTTTTGATAATTTTTTTAAATTTAAATTTGAAACAAGTTTGTTTTACATGTCAATCCCAGTCCCTGCACCCTCCCGTCCTCCCCAGTTTCCCCCACCAACCCCCATCCCATCCCCTTACTGCTCTCCAAGGAGGGTGAGGCCTTCCATGGGAGTCTTCAAAGTCTGTCATATCATTTGGAGCAGGGCCTAGGCCCTCCCCCCATGTGTCTAGGCTGAGTATCCCTCTATGTGGAATGGGCTCCCAAAGTCCATTCGTATACTAGGGATAAATACTGATCCATTACTAGAGGCCCCATAGACTGCCCAGTCCTCCTAACTAATATCCATGTTCAGTGAGTCTGGGTCAGTCCTATGCTGGTTTCCCAGCTGTCAGACATACTGTCAATCTTAATGTAAGCCTCTTTTTTTTTTAGAAAGAATAAAGGCTCTTAAAGCTGCCTTTTTGCCATCTGTTGAGAAGTGGGTAACATGATGTAATATAGAAATCTCAAGCACTAGTTCCTCATCTTTTTAAAGGATAAGTATTATCTTTGTTTTTAATATGAAATTGTTTTCATGGTAATTTTCTCCTGTATGTTGAGGTTACATAGAGTCATTTTAAATACTCATTAAAGTAGTTGAGTATGGAGGAGCATCACAACAATTATGTACATGGTTTAGGGCAAAAAAATTAAACATTAATTATAAATTTTCTATAGATTTAATATTAAGTAATATATTTTAAATGTTACTTTAAATATATAAAGAACAAAAAATCTCATAAAGATAGCATAGAGATGGATACCTTTAGATCTGGATCCATGAGGCTGGGGCAGGAAGATAGTACATGTTTGAGACTACCTATGCTACCTATGAGACTGTGTCTTAAGTAAAACGAAACAAACAAAAACACAGCCAAGTTTGCAAGCAGACTACCTAGGGTACATGGCAAGACAGTGTCTCAAGAAAATGAAACAAAACAAAACTAAAGCAAGAGCCAAGTTTACAAGCAGACTATCTAGGGTACATGGCGATACAATGTCTCAAGAAAATGAAACAAAACAAAGCTAAAGCAAGAGCCAAGTTTGCAAGCAGACTACCTAGGCTACATGGTGATACAATGTTTCAAGAAAAGAAAACAAAGCTACAGCAAAACCTAAGTTTGCAAGCAAGCTTGGAAGTTGGCTGTGTAGCTATGAATAGACTTGTTACAGGACCACATATTCAATAAACATATGAAAGGCATTCAATATCTTTTTAGGGGATGGACTAGTGATTAGGAACATCCAAACTAAGCAAGATACTGTTTTCTCTTATTTAGTTAGGAAAGCAAAAAAACATGTATTCATGTTGTAGGTGAGTAATGGTTCAGTCCCTCAACCTTACAGTTTGATTTCTCAGATTAAAATTATGTGTTCCTTATGATCCCAACTCCTCTATAGGGATGTGTCGCAGAGGAATAAGCTGTATATAAATATACACCAGAAAATTTAAATCATGGGATGATAATTCTAAATTTATGAGGCCCTTTGCTCTGGAGAAAGAGTAGAGGAAACAAGACTAGAAAAGAAGAAATGGAATATTATTTTATTTTCTGTTATGTTCCTAAACTTGAAGCTAATATTTACATTATTATTCCATATGTGCTATTTTTCTTATAACTGTTTATTTTGTGTATGTGTATGTATGTGGGCACACACATGCTTCAGTGTGTATGGATGTCCCAGAACAACTTAGGGAGTAGGTTGGCTCTGTCCTTCTACCATGTGGGTCCTAGGGATCAAACTCAAGTGATCAAGCTTGGTGGCAATTGCATTAACTAATGGAGCCATCTTGCCAGCCCTCATATGCTTTTTCATATGTTGAAGTATTTTATTATCCTTGAATCTGGTTTTTATATTTTATTCATTATATTTTAAATGATTTGCTTATTTTTTTTGTTGTTTTGTTTTGTTTATGATTTGATTATTATCTCTTGTCTTTTTCATATGAATTCTCTTTCTACATTTCTACACTTATCTCTTCTTTGGATTTCACAATATAATTGATTTTTCAAAAATGTTTTATATACACTGTTTTTGGAGTTCTTGCATGGTTTGTAGAATTTTTTTTATCCTTGTGTTTAAATAGTTTGAACAGATATAAATTTCCACTTATACTTTCTTTCCCTTAGAATTTTACAGCTTTTTGTGTTTCAAGGTGTAATGTTTGTCTTCCTTACTGAACTAAGGAAATAAATAATTGATGTAGAAATTTAGGAGATAAACCTGCTTTAAAGAAATAACATTACCTTATCACCTCAGAATTTGTGCTCAATGTCATCCTGCCCTGATTCAATGACACTGATAGCATGTGAGTCAAAATTCACCCTTGTACATGTAAGGATTTAAAAGCAGATGATAGGAAGACACTGGGCATTTTGCCCTAAGTCACTCCTCTTCACATGGGAAAGGTGTGTGTGTGTGTGTGTGTGTGTGTGTGTGTGTGTGTGTGTGTGCGCGCGTGCGTGCTTCAATGCATGTCTATGTAGGGGCCATAGGTTGATTTGAGAAGTCAACAGCTCTGGAATTACAAGTAGCTTCAGAGATGTGCTTTAGCAAGCTTTGCCTCTTTTCCTATTAAGTTGACAGTGGAAGCTAATCCTCAAACTGCCTCTCAGCTCATCTTGGGCATCCCTGAGTTTGAGGACCATTGTCCTACCTAGATCAGACTGACTGTCTTTCCCTCATCTCTCCATTATCTCTAAAACTTCCAATTCCTTTGCAGCTTCCATTAACATACCTCTTCTAGCATCCCTTGTGTATTTTCTATAGTCATTGGAAGTACTCTGAATTGGAACCAAATCCTAACAGTCATTAAAACAAAAAGCACACCTCTCAGGTGACTAAGAAACTGTGCACTCTCAAGATTCACTCAGTAGGAAATCTCTTTGTCTGTAGGTTGTGCTTACAATTGATTTTAAAGCAGTTTCCCACTAATGTCTCATTTGTCAGTTATCTGGTCTCTTCTTTCTTTTAATTTATCAATGGCATTTGATTTGAGCACGGCTTCATGGTCATGTCAAAGGGCTTATCTGATTCCTTATTTTAAGTAAATTACTTGGTTTTTGTTTGTTCTTAATCTTGCTGGCTTTCAAAGGAAGAGAATATCATTAACTAGAAATCATCCATAAGTATTTTGTTTTTAATTTCAGGAACTCTTAGTTTTTTTTTTTTAAATTTACTTCAATAAAAACAGATTTATGACACAGTTTATTGTCTCTCGAGTCTGTTAAATCTAATCAATGGTAGCATCCATTTATTTTAAAACTTCTTTCCCTTGTATCCTAGTTCCTCTGGCGGTGTGAATTATAGGCTGGTGATCCTTTGCTCTAGGTCTAAAATCCATGTATGAGCACATACATACCATGTTCCTCTTTTTTGTGACTGGGTTACTTCATCCAGGATGGTTTCTTCAAGTTTCATCCATTTGCCTGCGAATTTCTACACACCATCATCCAGTTGTGCCAGCACCATTTGTTGAAGATGCTTTCCTCCTTCCATTGTATACTTTTAGCTGTTCTGTCAAAAATCAGGTGTTCATAGGTGTGTGGGTTAATGTCAGGATTTTCTATTAGATTCCATTGTGAGCATGTTGGAAGTGGGGTGGGCAGTGAGTGGAGAGGGAGCTAGGAGAAAGAGAAGGGGAGGAGAGGAAAGCATGTGGGAGTAGGAAGATTGAGCCAGGAGAGGAATAGACGAGAGAGAGAGAGAGAGAGAGAGAGAGAAAGAGAGAGAGAGAGAGAGAGAGAGAGAGAGAGAGAGAGAGAGAGAGAACATAAGAGAGGGAGCCATTATTGGTTTGAAGAGAAAACTGAACCTAAAGAAATGTCTAGACACCTACAAGACTGACTCCAGCTAACAATTTGAGCAACCATGGAAAGGCTACCATAAATGCCCTTGCCTGATAGTGAGATCAACTAACTTATCCACCATCATGGAGCCCTCATCTAGTACCTGTTGGAAACAGAAGCAAACACCCATAAGTAAACACTGAGTTGAAGTAGAACCCAGATGCAGAGAGAGGACAAGACCAGGTTGCAGAAACACATAGAGACAGCTGACCTGAACAAGGAGGAGCTAATGGCCCCCAGACTGATAGCTGGGAAACCAGCATGGGACTGACTCAGGCCCCCCTGAATATGGGTCTCAGCCAGAAGGACTGAGCAGTCTAAGGGACCTCAGACAGTGGAGCCAGGATGTATTCCTGGTGCACAAAAGGACCTTACAGACACATCCTCCATGGAGGGATAACTGCCTTAACCTAGAGACAGGAGAAAAGTCCTAGTCCCTACTTCAAATGACTTGACAGATCTACATGACCCCACCTGGATGGCATTGCCCTACATGTGGAGTAGGGATGGGAGGATGGGAGGGGAGGGTGGTCAGGGTGCATGTGAGGGGGCAGAGAGGGTAGAAGGGAGGGAGGGAGGGAGGAAGAAGAGGGAACTGGGATCAACATGTAAAATAAAAAAAAAAATAAATTAAAAAAAATTCTTTCCTTTATGGTGGTATTCTCTTTAGTCCATTTGGTTATGTCAATTGTGGTTATATCTTCAGCACAATATATTTAGCTTGTGAGCATAAAAACCTTTATGTGCTGTTTGTTGGTTTTCTTTTTAGTTCCTTAACAATGTGTCATAAGAAAAACAATTTAAAGAAGAAATACTAGTTTTGTCTCAATAAGAGAACAGCAGACTCAGAGCAAGTATACAGTTCAGGAGAGCCTGGGGTTTCCTTCTTTAGGTCCAGCAGAAAGACTAGCTATTTATAAAGGGTGGGTGTAGGTGGCACTTTGATTGATAGACTTGGGTTGCATACTACTTTGTGCATGCCCTTTCTCAGGATGTAACTGGTTTTAATCATATGAATATATGATCTAATCATGAATATATTTATACATATGAATATTTATAAATATGAGATTTTCACTAAAATTTCACTCAGAGGAAACAGTTTGCATCATTGTGTTTGTGTCCAAAACCAATCCAGGGTGGACCAACCCATTGCTCCTAGTTTTCCATATAGTCCAGGGTATGATTGACCACAGAAGGGCAGCCACCAACAAGCTGATCGGAAGAGAAGAATCCACCTATTCTTTGTTTATAGTAGGGTGTATATGCAGCTCAGTGAGGGTGGGGGTGTGAGGGTCACAGATTGGTAAGTGCCTTTTTCTTTCTTTCTTTGAAAAGAGGTGTGTATGTAGCTCAAATTAGGCAGAGTTACTTGATGCTTATCTTCCTCTATACTTGCCTACCTCAGTTATGCAAAAAACATTATGGTAGCAGGAGTGTGTGGTAGAGAAGGTTATTCATCTCATGGCAGCCAGGAAGCAAAGAGAGAAAAAAGGCACAGGGAGCCAGGGATAAAATATGTACTCCAAAGGCATATCCCATACTGATGTACTTTTAATTAGGCCTACCTTGTTGAGTTTCCACTGATTCCCAGTAGTGCTGCCAGCTGGGGGCTCAAACTTTCAAGACATGACCCTTTAAGGGACAATCAAATCATGACATCCCATCTCTGGCTCCCAAGGGGTCACACCCATCCCACATAGCAAAGTGACCAGTCTTGTCATGTGTTCTCAAAGTTGTAACAGTTCAGTGTTGTTTTCAAGTCCAATTCCAACTCAAGACAAACTCTTACCTGTGAACGTTAGTAAAGGTAAAAAATATGGTTAAAGTTTCCAGCATATAATAGGGCAGAATAAAGCAAGAAATGGGGTTAATGTTTTATATTATTTCCAGAAGCAGAAAAGAAACTAACCCATGACTGGAATCCAGTAGGACAGACATTAAGCTCTGTTGCTCCATGACCAACAGCTAGGATGTGAGCTCCAGAAGTGTTTGACCAGTCCCACCCTTGGTCTTGCAACTGCAGTCTGCATGGTGTGGTCTGTTGCTTGCAGCATTCCTCTGCAGATACTCCATGTTCCTGGAGTCTAGCTTCCTAAAGTCCCCATTACAGCTTAGGCTCTCCTTTCATAGCACCATGCAGCAAGTTTTGGCCACAGGCATTTTGTCCTGTCACGTACCGACCTTCCGGGTATTCTTTTGAAGTCTAAGTGGAAGCCTTTATGACTCATGTATTATGTTTTCAAAGTCAGCCTTAAATGGTCAATGCCAAGTTCTACTTCCTACTCACACAGTGACCAGGACCAAGCCTCACAAGTTTTATTATGATTTTTCACTCTGGCTTTTGCCCCTGTTTTCACTTTAAATCAGGTACAGCTTAACCAGCAATAGTCAACCTATAGCCTGAATACTTGACAATTTTTAAGACAATTAGTCTTTTATCTTTAAATTCAGCATTTTGTCAATGTCTTAAAGCATGAACAAAGTTTTTGATAGCCTGTAAATAAATAGCCTCTAGTCCAGTTCCCAGGACAGTATCCATTTCCTTCTCTGATACTCTGAGACTTGCCTTTACTGTGAATTCTTACCAGGGTTTGGTGTTCCAAACTCCCACTGAATCACCCCAATAGCAGACTGTATTTATTTTATTTTTAATTTTTATTATATTTTATTTATTCCTATTTGTAGGTGCATGCATGCCATGGTACATGTATGGAGGTTAGAAACTTTTTGGAGTTGATTCTCTTCTTCCAATATGTAAGGCCTGAGAATTAAGCTCAGTCCACCATGCTTATCAGCAAGCTCCTTTACCTGCTGAGTCATTTTTGCCAGCCCCTTTATCTTTTTAAAATGATTGCTTCTCTCTAGTTATTCTTTTTTTTTTTTTTTTCAGTCTATTGTTAACAGTATTCTTTTGGATAGCCTGATTTTTCCCAAATTGTTTTGAGGAAAACTATTACAACAAAGCGATACACAAAGACTGGTTTGTTTGAGAAAAGAGGGAGGCTAAGACCCACTGCCCCGTAGAGATGAGCTGTATGAAGTAAGAGTCTCAGGACTGAAGGAATTGAAATGAGGGGGGGTATGACTATTATTAAGTATGGAGAAAGGGAGAAAGCAGGCAGAGGAAAGAATCTAGGCTGAATATGGCTAGTGGACTGAACAAGACCAGGAGAGGAGATGCTGAGAGGCAAAGAGGCCAAGAGACCAGTGTAGCTAAAATGGCCTAGTTATATAGGGATCTGGCTGCTAGAAGTGAAGCAGAAACCCAGCCCCTGGGAGGGGGAGGTTGAGGGTAGGGGCCAAAAATACTGAGTGAGGCCAGGAGCTGGCCAGCTTCCCCTTTGATAGATATGTTAATAGTCACCTCAGTCTTTTGTCCTCCTGTTTCTGAGACCAGCAAGGATGTGAGCTGGGATCAGATCTTGAGGGAGAAAGCTATTAGGAACATTATAAGAACACTAAGCAAAAAGAATAGAGATAGTTGTCCTGGATAGCATGGCAGGAGACCATGCTTCAGAGGAATCCTCTGAACAAAGTGGACCATTCTGACTGTGTTCTTTCAGGGAGTGATAGGAAGCTCCACATTACATGATTTTAGTCTGCCTGGTGTGGATGACCAGAGCCAAGTACTGGGTAGGACCATAAACTCTTTCAGCTTCAAGCAGGAGGAGCTGCAAAACCACAGCTCACCATAGCAGGAAAGCTGCAGGAGTCTGTGACCTGATTCCTGAGGACTGCCAGGGTTTTTTAGAGGAACCAACAACTTTAAGTGGCAGGCTTGTGACCTAATAGCCAAACCTTCAGTTAAGTTCATAGCTTTTTTTTTTTTTTTTTTTTTTTTTTTTACTGTTTTTGTTTTGATAAATAGCCATTTACTCTGAACATTTTGCACAATAGATAACTGGTTTTGCATTGTATTTTCATGTTCTAGTAATGAAACCTGGTTTTTATCAATGGGCTCTTGTTTGGTTGGTTGGTTTGGAGAAGATGGTTGTTAGAAATAAAAACTTGGATGCTAGATACGCTTATAATTTTTAAGGGGTCATTATCACTCTGCTCTTTGGGTAGACAGGTTTGGGAAATGCCTTTAATTTTCATTACATTGTCCACTTTTACTCTTTTTATAATGAGAACATTGGTTGCTGCTTTTAAAAATATACCTGAACTAGCTGCAGGCCTGTTATATTCAAACTGCACACACAGCAAACCTGTTATGTTTATATTTTCTTTAAGGTTCTTTTTTGCCCCCAGCATATATTCTACTAAAGTAAGTGTTCTGTGATTTTAAATTATTTGAAATAACTGGTTTCCTCATGATTGTGTTGTTAATTTGATAATTTCATTGGCTATATTTACTTCAGTTCAGTTTAGGAGCTTGTCTTTGTCATTCTTGTAAACTTAATTTGAATGTGTGAAACATTTCACTTTGTTTCATTACTCTTCCCTCTCTTTCCCTTTTAAGGAAACTGTTTTCATTAATTTTTATTGTGTTTCTCCCTCCCTCCCCCCGCCCCCCATTTCTCTGTTCCTTTTAACCAGGAGGTCCTGGGCGAGCTACCATGCCAACTCCGGGAAACACAGCAGCTTTTCGTGCTTCCCTCTGGACCAATATGGAAAAACTTATGGATCATATCTGTGCTGCTTGTGGACAGGTAAATGTTTAAAAAGATGAGAAAAACTTTCTAGATAAAGTAACACCTGGTACTTGGGGCAGGTCTTTTATCATCACTGGTACTCTAGCACCTCGGCTGGCTGACTGTAGTGTGTGCAAAGGCTGTGCACGTCCCTCTCCCTGTCCACTTGTCCCTTAGTAGTTATGCCATTTTTGAGGAATTTCTGAAATATACCTTGCTTTTCCCAGTTCCTAAGTGTTAACATTGGTCTCACTTGACAACACCCAGTTAAATACACTTTGCCTCTCGTTCCTCCCACCTTTAGGTACAGCATCTACAGAAAGTACTAACCAAGAAGAGAGATCCTGCTTCTCACATTTGCTTCATTGATGAAATAGTGAAGGTATGTCTAAAGGAGAATATTTTGTATCTCGCTCATGCAGAAAGTAGGAAGATACCAGCAAGCATTACATGGGTCACTGCCTTGTAAGGTAACTGTATATCAAAGGCAATGTATTTATTGACAGTTATAAATTTCCCTTGCAAGAAAATGTCAGCAGGGGTGTGGTCTAATTTCTGAAGTGTACTACGCACTTCACATTTCTGACATGTAAGTGATGGCCTGCAACATTTTCAAAAATTTTCATTAGAAAGTAACCTGAAATATTTCCATCTTTAAGAAATTTAAACAGTAGTCATGATAACATATTCACATAAGGCCACAGAACTCATTCCATTATTAGTTTGCCCCATGGCTTTCTTTGCTGAATTTACTTTTCATGCTGTAAAATCTCCCTTTTCTCCTTTACCAACCTGCCAATTTCTTGATCCATTAGAACTCCTTTCAAGACAGGGAAATCTCTGAGTCTACATCTTAGTCATTAATTTTGAAGTGCTTGTATAATTGTTAACAGAATAAGGAATTATAATCCTATTTATTATTAAAGCCTAACCCTGCATGTGCTAAAGAAAAATATTAGTATGTTCCCATTTTGATGCCATAAGTAGTTTTATTTGTAACTTCATACATTACTATGTTAAACATCTCCAAGATTGCCTTCATTTGAGTGACTGAATCAGAGTCTCAGGACCCAGCCTGTAGTTTGACTGATGCCAATTATGTATTACACTTATATGAAGCAAAGTCAGTAAAAGTAATTGGCATGGGGACATCAATTGCTATCTCCAACGAAGCCCTCTTTAAGGAAGGGTACTGGTCAAGGGTCAATTACAGCCTAAGATGTATCAAAAGCCTAGGACTTCAGAGTACTAACCTCGTATAGTTTAGCTAAGGGAACAAATTTTATCAGCTAAAGAATGGTAATTTTCAAGATCCAGGTCTCCAGAATCCACCCATGAATCAACCTTCCCAGGGTCCTTATATGGTCGCTCGCAGTTGCTGCCGTGCTAGTGCTTTCCCACACAGCATTAAGAGTAGTACTCCCCCTGGCTTTACCCTGCTTCCTGCTTCCTTGCACATGTGGAAGATGCAGCTCCGACAGTTTGCACACTCACTAGTTATTTTGTACATTTACTAGGCTATGAGGAAAAGTTTAGGCCTTTACATTTACAAGCAAGTTTACATGCAGTGTACTCGTTCGCTCTGGTCTTTCCACACATATTAACTTACCTCTCTTTTTGTAAGAAGTGGCCTGTAATGTTTTTACTATCTGATAACCTATATTTTAAGATTCCATTTCATATTTTAGTATTATGTATACAACATTAATTAGAGTGAAATAATAACTAAAGCGAAACAATTCAAGTGTTTTTAAAAATATTTTGAGTGTGGGTTTGCCTTCATGCAGTTGTCAGAAAAGAGCGTCAGATCCTCTGGAGTTATTGCCACTTCGAAGTCTCCATGTAGTGTGGGGAGCATCCCTCTTTGGGTCCTCCTTGTTACCGTAGCCAAGCACTGGGCCAAGCCGCAGTAGTCCAGGTGAAGAGCTTTGTCCTGACTCAGCGTGATATACCATGCTTTATTGACTCCAATGGGAGGCCTTCCCCTTTCTGTATGGAGGAGGAGTGGATGGGGCAGGGTAGACAGGAGATGGGGGAAGGGAAAAGGAAGAGAGAATGGAGGGGAAACTGTGGTTGGTATGTAAAATACATGAAAAAATTTGTACAGGCCAGATTTTTAGTATTTTTTATGTTATTAGCTATTAAAATATCCCCTCTTAATCCTTTTAATATGCTTTAAACATGCTTCATTTTACTCTCCTATTTGTTCTTTTTTTTTTTTTTTTTTTTTTTTTGGTTTTTGAGACAGGGTTTCTCTGTGTACCCTTGGCTGTTCTGGGACTCACTCTGTAGATAAGGCTGACCTTGAATTCACAGAGGTCCACCTGCCCATGCCTCCTGAGAGGTGGTCTTAAAGGTTTGTGCCACCACTGCTACCAAAATGAAAATCTTAATGCAAAATATTCATCATTTGTTTAAATGACAGCACCTGTGTTTTCCTGTCTTTAATGTGGTTAACTGTGCTATAGTTGTAAACACATTTTCAGCAGGATGCAGGGATTAGTTCCACTTACTTAAGGCTGGAATGGAAGGATTGAGGCCAGCACGATTCCATTCCACCTCAAGATGTAAACAAAACAGTAAAATAATCACACATCTGTTTAGTAAGTGCATTGTTTTTGTAGTTAAGAGGCTGCATAAGAACCTATGTAAAGAGTTCAGGGTTCTTAGGATGATTTGGAAGCCCATATAATAATCATTAGCATAATATTTCTGTGGTGTCTTTCATGTGTTCTTGTTTCACTGGCAGTTTTTGCATTTTTTAAGGCTTTTGAAGAAGGACTTATACAAAATATGTAGAAAAATTTAAATACATACATTTATAAAAAGTATGGCTATGCCTAGAATAATGTCTGTCTTCCTACTTTATTAGTTCAGCCTTTTGTGTTTGTTTCTCTGTGTGAGTATGCATGTGTACATGTGTAAGTGTCATATGCACATGTGTTTGTGCAGGTGCTTGTGCATGCAGAGACCAGAGGAAGACATCAGGGGTCCTGCTTTATCACCCTCTACCTTATTTCTTTGAACCTGAGGCTAGGCTGTCTCTATCCCAGTGCTGGGGTTACCCACAGTGAAGTCATGCCCACTCTCTTCCCTGAGTACTGGGGACTTGAATTCAGGTCCTTATACTTTTCTTCTTCTTGCCCATTAAGCCATCTCTCTAGCTCCTGGTTTGTCTGTTAAATCTGTGAAAGTATAGTTTAAAAATAAGAGAAAAAAATGTAAACAATTTTTAGTGAAAAATGTTTCTTATACACAGGTTTTTTTATGGTATCTATTTAGAAATTTTTTTCCTTAAGAGATCAATAGTAATAAACATTTTTCTTTTTATATTAGAATCAAATAGAATTTAAAATTTTGTATTTATTTATTATTTTTATAAATAGTCTATATCAGAATTTCAGTGAAAGGTCAATTAAATGATGCTTCATATTGGTTTTGCTGTATGGTATAACTATCACCATAGGAATAATGGCTATGAGTGGGAAACTGAGCTCTCTTCCAGATTATCTTGATTGACGAGCTGTTCCAGTGCTTTTAAAATTCACTGGAGACTAAAATAGAATTTCTGCATTCCATAGTACTTTTGACAGCTTCTTTCCTTTTTCAAAAAACGATTGATTATTTTCTATGTCAAATGATTGTTGTGATTATTGTCTGATACTGTTCAGTTTTTACATATTGATACTTGAAATTTTAAATGTCTTTATGCTTCATTATAGTGCTATACAAATTAGTCATATTTGCTTCCTTTTCCTAAGACCTCCCTACTTTATACTTAACATTTTCATAACATAACGTTTTAGTGTTTGCAAGCTGAATTGTTAAGTTCTGCTTGGTTTGTTTGGTTTTGGTTTTTTAAGGCAGGGTTTCTCTGTGTAGTCCTGACCATTTTGGAACTAACTCTATAGACCAGGCTGACCTCAAACTCATAGAGATCCACCCACCTCTGCCTGAGTGCTGAGATTAAAGATGTGTGCCACCAGCTCTTGGTATAAGGTTTGCTTTCTTAGTACTACTTCACAGAATGTCAAAGGAAGACAAGTATACTGATTAGTAACTTAAACCTTGGCTTCCCAGCACTAACCCCTGCCTAAACTGATCATACGTTATACGCTTTCAGAGCCTTAGCGATCAAATTTTGCCACTGAAATGATATACCCTGAGTAGAAAAACAAGTAAAATTCAGATATAGCAGTTCGTTGTACTAGGCTCAACAGTGATAAGACAATGGATAATAATAAGACTCAATGGTATAATATGATAATTGCTATTTCAGTGTTTTAAAATCTTAAAATACATTTTTTTAGAAATCAAAAGCTAGGTAATAAAGAACTATGACGCATGAGGAACTCAGTTTTGTTTAACAGTTATAATAACAATTTGTTTTGGTATTAATTGACATGTAATATCAGGAGCTCAAGTCATTATCATACTTCCTTAAATAACATAATAAGCAATATTTTGAATATGTCAAGATTGTATATCTCATTTAAATAAAGTAATCCTATATATGGTAACTTTTTAGCTATAAAAGTAATCAAACTTAGTTTTTGTAGTTTTTTTCTTGTAAATCTTATGATACTTGTAATTCATTTCAAATAATTTGTTTGCACTCTTTTAACAGGCAAAAATAACAGTAGAGTTTATTTTAAAACTTTTAGTTTTTCCAGGCAGTGGTGGCACATGCTTTTAATCCCAGGACTCAGAAGGCAGAGGCAACTGGATCTCTTTGAGTTTAAGGCCAAGAGTGAGCTCTTGGACAGCCAGAGCTACGTACAGCTGTTGTGCCTGTGGGTTTCCTCAACCTCCAAGGAAGTGACTCCTGAATGCAAAAGCAAAAAGTTTTTATTGCTACGAACCAAACTGGCTGGAACCTCACTCTATTGGAAGAGTAAAGTGCCTGCTTACAATTGTGAAGGGTTTAAAAAGGGAAAAGGGAAAGGAGGCTTGAGACCGCTAGTCTCAGTTCACAAGGTTACAGACATTTTATAGAGTACAAAGTTTCTTTACATGGTCATCATGGATAGGCAAGATTCATTAGCACACCTGCAATGTTAGGAGCTTTTTCGTTCCTTTTTCTTTATCTCCTGAGAACAGCTTGTGGGCTCTATAGTCACAGAATTATCTACTGGCAGAAATTCTTGTTCTCTTTAGTTTTTCCTTCTTGCCATAAGCCCTAATTTTTAATTTTTCCATCATCCAGAGAAACCTTGTCTTGCAAAGCCAACATCAAATAAATAAATAAATAAATAAATAAATAAATAAATAAAAGTTTAGTTTTCAACTTGGTAATTGCTAAGATGTTTGATTCTGGGTTGTAGAAAGGACAGTGTGTATAACATCTATAGTCCAATAGTGTGGATGTTCTGACGAGGTAGTTTCTGCTATGCCTTATTACCTGGGAGGTTGTTTAGTAGATGTCCATCCTCTTATCAAGAACACATGAATATGAAGCAATAAATTGGGTTGAATATAAGATTATCCTGGACCATTTATATCTAATGTAGTGGATATTTTAGTAGAAACATGGAGCCATTTCAAAGCTTTTATTTAACAAAAGTGGCTAATTCTGCTTCCGGCAATTTCATAAATGCCAGGTAAAAATAACCCTGTATTACCTTGATATGATCATTTGAAAAAAAAATGCATTCATACTTGTCAATTCATATTTCTGTTTAATTCTGTATTTTTCTCTTTCTGTAGTATGTTTTCTATAACTCCATGAATTAACCAATACTTTCTTTAAAAGTAAAGGTTTGCGGCTGATATTTAGACATTAGATGTTCAAATTTAGGGGGTAGATGAATGGCTCAGTAGTTAAGAGCATAGACTTAATCACTTAATGGTTCGAATGTCACCACCTGGCATCTCAGTTTTCTGTAATTCCACTTCCAGGGGATCTGACACCCTCTTCTGAACACCCTCTTTTTGAGCACCAGGCACACACGTGATGCACAGACATACATGCAGGCAGAACATTTGTAACCTGTTTTAAAAAAAAAAAAATCTAAATTTGGAAAAAAAAAAAAAGCTTACAAGAGCAAAACAGAAGTTCAGTTTGTTATTTTTGGCCAGGCAAGAGTTCTAGTGTCACTGTAGAGTCAACACTACTTTGTAATAATACTTGGCTGTAAAGTGAGTTAGCAAATTATTGACAACATAGTGAAAAACAGTTTGTAGGTTTTCATGGACAGAATTAAGTCAGCTTAACTGTGTGGGGGTGTAGATATGATACTTTCATTTTCTAAGCCAACAATAAGCCAACAATTTTTATCTTCAAACTGAGTTTTGTAATCATGTGTGTAGGATGCGTTAAGCTAAATTTGGAATGTGTTCAGCATTTTAAGCTGCTATAGTACTAATGAGAATTTTAACTGTGCCAAAAATGTGTTTTATTTTGCCCTTTTAGACATAGCATATGATTCAATAATAGCATGGAGACTCTAATTAGAAAAGTTTAATGCACCCAAATTAAAAATCTTAACATTGTAAGTAAAATGTGCAACCTGACTGTGGCTTCTTAATGTATTGAATAGCTGAATCAGGATAAGCCAGTTAGACAGACAATCTATTATTATTGGGAAGTATTCTACCTATACAGGTGCTAGTCTAGAGATGAGATACTAGTTTTTCTTTTGAAGACAAGGATTTTTTGGTTTTTCGAGACAGGGTTTCTCTGTGGCTTTGGAGGAGGCTGTCTTGGAACTAGCTTGAGACAAGGATTCTTTATGTAGCCTTGGCTGTCCTAGAATTCACTCTGTAGACCAGGCTGGCCTTAAACTCACAGAGATCTGCCTGCCTCTGCCTCCCAAGTGTTGGGATTAATAGCATGTGCCACCACCATCTGGTGAGATGAGATATTCTTAAGGCCCTTATCACTGCAGTACAAACAGACAAGCAGCAGAAGAGCCTTGCATTATAAGTTGATACCTATGTCACAGTAGCAAACAAGGTCATCTGATGTTAACAATACCTTTATTCCCACCAGAAACAACTATCAGCCTTTGGTAGAGGAAAGCATTTGTAGCTTTAGTCATCATACTACTCCGTGTATTACAGTCCCAGGCAATATCAGTTCACAGTGAAAAATGTCCAGTCCTCTAAATTGAAAATTAGTATTGAGACCCAACAGGAAAAAAAGCAATAACAACAACAAAGAAACTCTTAGACTTTGAAAATGTCTTTAGCTCACTACAGATTTGGTGTATTAGAATTTTTTGATAAACTAAGTAAATCATTGAAAATAATAGAAAAATTGAAAAAATAAAATTATCAAATACTATTTTTAAAAAATAGCCGAATAGAACATTTGAAAATAAAAATCATTGAGGACTGTCAAGATGACTCAGTAGATACAGATGACAGCTGTGTCAGCCTGGCAACCTGAGTTTGAACCCTACAACCCATACAAAGGTAAAAGCAATGAAGTCCTCCACTAAGTTGTCCTTTGACCTCTCCACATGTACCTTGACACACATGCCGCATACGCACATGGACACACAGTAATAAAGTGAGGAATAAACAGTTGAAGCAAAGGTCAGCTGGCGGTTTAAATGGCAGTGTGTGCACACCGACAGAGGCTAGAGGCCAGGCACAGGGAGTCAAATTATTTAGAATTCTACATGAAAGATAAGTATAATAAATATGAAAGAAAATGTGAAACTGTGGATAGTTATGTATGATTTTAATGTAGACTTCATTGGAAAAAGAAAGCCAGGGAGTATAATAGAAAACCCATGCTATCATCTAACTCATTCAAGAAAAGCACTAGACAGAATCCAAAATCCATTCCTGATGGAAGTTCTTTCTAAACTAAGAATAGAACTGTCATTTCTCAAGCTGGTAAAAGGTTCCAATGAAAAACATAAATGGGTAAAATTTTCAGTATATAATGGTAGAAACTATCTCTTCCCTAAGATAGGGTAGAAGACAAGGGCTTCCTTTCTGTTCTTACTACGTGTGTTTCACATTGTTCTATCTGTTACAGTAGGTAAGAAAAAGAAACGAAAGCCTTCCTTTTGGGAACAAAGGGAATTACATTTTTCATAGGTGACATGCACATATGTAGATGATGTCTTACCCAGATGTAAACTCACAAAATCCACTGTACTAGTCAAAAAAGATAATAGACCTATTAAGTTACTTTTGCATTGTTACAAAATACACAACCCATAAGATGTCTTAGTCAGTGTTTCTATAGCTGTGAAAAGGCATCATGACCACAGCAACTCATAGAAGAAAGTATTTAATTGGGGCTTGCTTACAGTTTCAGGGGTTTAGGCCATTTATCATGGCAGGGATCATGGGGACACACAGGAGACAGATTGCTGGAGAAATTAGCTGAGAGTTCTTCAGAAAGCAGGAAGAGAGAGAGACACTGGGCCTGGTTTGCATTTTGAGAACCTCAAAGTCCACCTCCATTGAGTGACACATTTCTTCCAACAAGGTCACGCCTCCTAATCCTTTCAAATAGTGCCACACCCTGGTGATCAAGCACTCAAATACATGAGCCTATGGGGGACATTTCTATTCAGGTGGACACATACAATGAAGAGCCCAGTTGCATTTTCTGTATATTTCTACTATCTTTTACAGGGAATTGGACCTTATTAATTTTAACAATTGTACTCTGTTTCTATGTAAGGATACCTTTATTTCTCAGAGATCAATTTATTTCTCCAGAGCCATTGTTCTTTTACTTACTCTCTAACAGTTCACAGAGAAAAGGAATGAAGATGATAAAGTTAATGTGGCTTCCATTGCGCCTGTCTTTTTACTTTATTTATTATTGTCTGTATGTGTGTAACATTTATTGCATTCATGTGTGTATATGTGTATTTTGCACATGTGTTGACATGTGCATGCATATGTGTGCATGTAAATGGGACTATCCAAATTACTAGCTTAAATCTCATCTCATCTGACATGGAGTGCTGATTAGGAGCTTGAATAACTGGATCACAAGTCAGAATTTGAGTTTGGAGAGAACTCTGTCTATCTCTCTGTCTATGGAGACAGTGACACTTCATTTAAAAGCTTGGAAAATGGCTTGACAGCAAACAGACATCACTGTTTCAGGTAATTAATTGGTATAAATACAACAAAGTGCTTATTCACAAGCTAAGATGCTATGTTGGGGCAGCAACAGTGCAGTGCACAACCTCAGGTAGCAAAGGCATTTGGTAAGGTGTGTGTCTGTCCTGCTCTGCATTGATCCTAGCTTTCCTTGGCTCAGGTTGCTTACTTTTAGGCCTCTTTGTTGCTAGGGATTACCTCTACAAGGCTCTGTGAATTCAGGGGGCTGAGTGAATAATAATGGGTTTGAACTTTTATTCTGTGAAATCTAGTTTTTTACCCAAACCTAGTACTTCTCAACAGTTCCTGCTAGACTGGTATGTGAGCAACAATTAGACCCCATTGCTCCTCATGGGCACATGTCACCTTACTGCCCAAGTCAGTGAAGGAAGCTGTTCTCCACACAGAGTGTGACAGTGCCTTGCTTCTTCAGGGGCTTCCAGAATAACAAAAGTTGAAGAAATGGGTTTTCCCGCCTTGATGGCCAGAAAATACAACCTTGAGAAGTTATTCAAATTACACCATGTCTTAAATACACATTGCATATAAGACAAAACCAAATAGAAAAGATCTGGAACGGAACCTTTTCCTTGCTCTAGATTACTAGCTACCTGGCTTTTGTTTCAGAGCGTGTGCAGGTTAGTGTGGTGGTTCTGTGGTAAACAGAAGCTTGGCAACAGATACTCCTTTCCTCAAAATAACACAGGGGAGTCTCTACTGCCAGAACAAGCATGGCGAGCTCTAAGATCTAGACTTCTCCCTTGTGCTATCTATGACCTACATTATAGCACTAGCTTCTTTCCACTTCACCTTCCAGGATCCAGATGCAAAGGAACTGGTGTCCAGAGGTGAGCGGCATTTGCCTGGAACTTGCATGTCCCAGGTTTTACTCATTTATAAACATTGCTTGACAGACAAAGCCTCCATTCTTCCTTTTAAATAGCCTACTGTCAGCCCCATGGCCACTGGCAAACAATTTTATTGCCCAATGGATGACAGAGACTCATTCATTTTCTTGGTCATTTTCTTGGTTGAGATGAGGTGCATGTGGTCTCCCACACACTTGGTCACATGGCTGTTGCTTCACCTACAGCTCTTTACTTCCTAAATCTATTGAGTTTTTGGCTTTACAGTTGCCAATGCATGGTGCACCAGACCAGGCAGTCCTGAAGCCTTTCCAATCACCAAAGCCTGGGCTTGAGCCAGAGGTGCATGGCATTGCATATGCATTGGTGCACTGCTGCATAGATGATTGGCTATCCCCACAGAAGTTGGCACTGCACCCAGACATGAGGCCCTGCATCTTTCAGTGTTCTCTCTCCACATTTTTTACCACAGTGTCTACAACCTTCTGCACTCAGAGTTGCACCTCCACATGGTGACACCTATTATTAATTCATTCATTCATTCATTTATTATTTTTAGCTGGTTTTTTGGTCAGGCAAGATGAGACAACCCCAACCCCTGAAGGTTACTATTTATTTATTTATTTATTTATTTATTTATTTATTTATTTATTTATTTATTTATTTTAGGCAAAGAGAACTTTCTTCTTTGTCTTATATTTGCAAAACCAGGATTTCTCTGCTTTGAATTCAGAGGGTGATTAAGAACCAATTTAAAATTCATATCCATTTGGTGTCTTTGATCAAGTCTGCTGTCCTCCTCATTCCTGACACAATCTCTCCACAGAGATCTCTGGCGCAGACTTTTCCCTAAGTCATTTGCATCCTCATTTCTTTTTATCTTAGCCTAGCTCCACTGCATCTCACCTTTTCTCAGTCAGCTCACTTGACTTAGAAATACTCTGTTAAAGTCGGAAAAATGGTGCCCCTTATCATCCTACTTAATACCTCTGTCTGGTATGTAGAAGGAAGTTGCATCCCTCCTCAAAGGCTCCTCCTCTGTTCATGTTGATAGAAATTTCTGTTTCACTAGCAGCTCTCAAATAAATACAACAAAGCTTATATTAATTACAAATGATTGGCTAATAGCTCAGGCTTGTTACTAGCTAACTCATATTTTAAATTAACCCATATTTCTTATCTTCACTTTGTCGTGTGGCTTGGTACCTTTTCTCATACAGCATGCCCATCTCACTTCCCTCTGCATCTGCTCACTGCTCTCCAGCTCCTTCCTTCTTCCCAGTATTCTCAGTTTGACTCTCCTGCCCAACTTTATCCTATTCAGTTACTGGCCAGTCAGCTTCTTCATTAAACCAATCACAACAACATATATTCACACAGTATAAAGGAATATCCCACAATTCTGATAGGCACTTACTTTTCTTCAGTTTCTTTTACTAGTAGCTTTTCCTTCCCTCTCCCCCTCTTCTCAATGTATACATCAAAAACAACTCCCAAACCTATTGTGTTAGTCAGGATACTGTAAAGGAACCAAAATGATTAAATGAATACATCATATATATATATATATATATATATATATATATATATATGATGTATTAGAGTGGATTATAGGTTGTGATCTCCTGATGGAAAGTCAAGAAAGCCAGTAGTTGTTCAGTCACAGGACTGGATGTCTCAGCAGTTCCAGTCTGTTGCTGATTTGTGAAGAATTCCTAGAGAGTTGCTGATCTCCAGTCTACATTAGAATCGGAAGAAGTAGGTTCTAATACCAGCAAAGGAATGCCTCATCAACAGGGTAGGTGAACTGACCAGCAAGAGTGTATGCAAAGAGCCAAAGCTTTCTTCTCCTGTGGTCTTTTTATGTGGCCTCCCACCAACAGATTTGGCCCAGATCTAGGGTGGATCTTCACACCTCAAATGATCTAATAAGAAATCTCTAATAGTTGTACTCAGTGGCTTAAGTTTTGGTTGATTATAAATGTTGACAGCCAGTGTTAGCTATCACAGGTCCACCCTTTGTCAACTTAATTTCTAAATGAAAACAATAACCAGGCCATAATTCTTCCTAGCATGATATAGCTATGTAATGTGCATCCACAAATGCATTATTCAT
The DNA here is from genome assembly GCF_943737965.1 of Phodopus roborovskii. Lineage (NCBI taxonomy): Eukaryota > Metazoa > Chordata > Mammalia > Rodentia > Cricetidae > Phodopus > Phodopus roborovskii. The sequence continues at coordinate 14,948,866 of NW_026125391.1, forward strand.
TTTAGAATAGGCATCGATGTACCTTGAGAAATGCTTGGTCTTTTAATGTTTCAAAATTTAAATATGATAACCACTGATACTATCTCAATCAGTGGTGTATGATAAATAAGTAACAAATAATATCTATTTAATTTATGTGTATATATACAAAAACACATTTTTAACAAAATGGGGCAAAAGTACTCATGTCACAACTGGCCTTAGCTGGTATTTTTAACTACCCTCTTCTATTACCTATTCTATAGTTCTCCTTCCTTCAGTTACCACTTTAGCAGGCCTTGGTTCTTTTCCTGGAGAAGTGACCTATACTTTTATTCCTGAAGGGTCTGTGCCATTTGTCATTCTGTCTGGATTGGTTTGTAGTAATTTCAAATAGACTTTAATCGCAAGACATGGTAACACCAAGAGACACCCTAGAGGTTCTCCTGCACTCCAGACATAATATTCCCTACCTCCACTGTGCAGAAGCAATCCAAATTCCCCCTGGCAGTCTGGATCAATCATTTTTTATAACAATGTTAATCCTTTCTTTGGCTGTTGGTTTAAGGACATCAGAAGACCAAAGTGTTCAGTGGAATGTTTGTTGTACCTCTGGCAGGAGTACTCCCCTGTCTGGAACCCAAACTTTAGGCCAGTAGAACTTATTGGGACAGGAAGCAAAAATTGTCCTGGTTTGTCACTAGGGGTAAGAGTGAATGAAAAAAACCAAGAGATTCTGACTTTATTTTTTAAAAAAAAAAAAAAAAAAAGAATCCCATTTCTCATTGCTGTCTGTCTAGCTCACATGTGGAACACAGAAGGCACAGGGATGCACCCATCCACTCAAAGTAGAGCTAATTTTCCTCACTCTACAGTCAAATTTTTCTCACTTCAAAGTTTACAATTCACTATACTGGATTGGGGGGATTATTCCTTATATTAATACACAAACAGGTGATGTTTGTTTGAGATAACCTAAAACCTTTCCCTACATTAGTACTTGTTGAGTAAATAACTAGCTTGTTAAAATATGTATGTTGATTTTTATTTAGTTTATCAATTCCTGAAGTTTAGAATTCTAACTTGATTTATTTAACAGTAGCCTCAGAAGACATATCTTCATTTTTGCTTCAGAAAAGTGAGATATGAGATCATATAAGATTAAAACTCTTTTGTGGGAAACAAAAGCCCAAATGGAGCCTTTGATGGACTTGAGATCTGTAGTGCTCAGTCCATCAAGGAGATGAAAGCAGACAACATGATCACATGGAACAAATGTGGCACACAAGGGCACGGAAGGAAAGCATGAAAGGCGATGATGAAAGCCGAGGCAGCCCCTTGCACCAGCATGCCCCTACAGTGGTTTCTTAGAAAAAGGCAAAGCTGTAAAAGTACAGATTCAGTATTGTATTTTACGATCACATCTAAAAGCAAGCAATATAGAAGAAGTGAAATGAAATTATCTGTGGAATAGAAACAATATCAGAAATCTGGGATATGAAATTATAATTTCCCAGAAAATATAATTAACTTGTTAGTTAAAAATACTAATTTTACTTACATTTTTCAGTTACCAAATGTTGAAAATATTTTATTATGTGGAATTTCTTCAGACTATCTGTAGATAGAAAATTTTTTAGTCTATGAAAAGTTTCCCCCTAAAATATGTTTTAAACCATTTCTTTTTTTTTTTTTTTTACTCAAGAAGAGTAACTTACATTAGGAAACATGTAACTATACTTTGAAAATAGACATCTGCATCCCTTCACATATATGCATACCTCAAAAATTCAAAGTTGGGTCTCTCTTAAAAATGTAAATATAAAAATTTCAGTTGTCAAAACAAGATGATTTTAATAGTATATTTCAACCAGACTTGGTGAAACATGCCCATAAAACTACAGCACCCTAAAGCCTGAGGTAGATGAATTGTAGTGAGCTCAAGGCCAGTGTAGTCTACATCATGAATCCCTGTCTCAAAAGAACCAAAAAAGGGAATTTTTATTCTCCTTGAGGTGGTCAGAAATTTGATCTCACTGTCTTTGAACTATAGTCATGGTATATCCAAGGGCCATTCTGTCTTCTGAGGCTCAAAACATATTAAAACGATACTGGATATTTTATTCTAAAATAGGTACTAGGAGCTTGTCATCACTGTGACAATAATATTAAGAAATCTATTAGTATTTCTAAGTATTCTAAGGAAATATATCTACATTTGGTTTGGTGCATAAAAAGAAACAAATCTTAATGCTTTAAATTATGTTAAAATTTATGGAAAACTCATTATAAAATATCTTTTAAATTTTTTGTTTGTTTGATTTGGATTTTGATCTTGCCTCAGCCTCCTGGGTGCTGGGATCACAGTCATGTACCATCATTCCCTGCAGACATTTTATGTGTGTATGTGAGGTAAAAGTTTGTACATATGTGCATGCAGATGTGGAGGTTAGAGTTCAATACTGGGTTTTTGTTTTTCCTTCCCACTTATTTTTGGAGATAGTCTCTCATTCAACTCAGAGGTGGGCATTTCGGCCAGACTTGCTGGCCACCATCACCCGCTTTAGGAGTTTTCTGTCTCCTCTGCTGGGGTTACCCATGCATACCACTTAGCCCAGAATCCACATCCAGCTTCTCATGCTTTTGCCCTAAGTACATGTCCATTGATACCGCCATTATTCCATGCTTGTTTACATAAATACAGGAAATTTTAGGAATCTGAATTTCTGTCCCACAAATACTTGTGTATATCAAAGGATGAAACCAATAATAACTAACATTCATTGAGGATTTATTATATGTTCTACTAGCACAAGATTTATATTAGCTTATATAATCCTTATAGTAATGCTGTTTGGTGGTTTTGCTACCAGCCTATCTTCTAGATGAGGACTTGAGGGCTGAGAATGTCCACACTCCTTGCCCAAGGCTGTGGAGCTAATGAGTAGCAGAGCAGAATAGGATAGCAACTAATTACTGGAATGTAAAACAAAGCTTGACTCTTCTCTCTCTTTCTATTTGGTTATGTTATTATTTATGCATATGACTAAGTGTCTGTGAGTGAATGCCATTTGTGTGTTTCCGTCGAGTAGGAGATACCTATAGTTGAGAACCACCTGATATGGGTGCTGGGAACCTCATGGCTCCTCTGGAAGAGCAGCTAGTGCTCTTAACTGTAAGTACCTCTATAGCCTTTGCCACACATCTTGAAATAAACAAGTGCTCTCTTGTTCTGTATGTTTGGCTCATAGGATGGACAGCCGGAAATTCTGTACACATTTTGGAGTGCAGTTACCCAGGCGCTTTCTTCTCACTTTCACGCAGCAACAAACTGTAAGTTTACTATCCATTCAGACTTATTTAAAATGTTTACTTCTGTTAAAACTTAATATCAAAATTTTGCTGTATTGCTGTATAAAACAATTTTGTTATTATTCTAAAACTCCTGGCTGGGTGGCAATGGTGCACACCTTTAATCCCAGCACTCAGGAGGCAGAGGCAGGCAGATCTCTGTGAGTTCGAAGCCAGCCCTGTCTTCACAGCAAGTTCCAGGACAGCCAGGACTATTAGACAGAGAAACCAACCAACCAAACAAACTAACTAACTAAAAAACAAAACCCTGATGCTTCTCTTAGACTTTTTTGATTTTTGAAATGGGTTTCATTGTGTTGTATATCCCGGGCTGTCCTGGAGCTCACTTTGTAGACTGGGCTGGCCTCGAACTCATAGAAATCTTCCTGTCCCTGCCTCTCTGAGTACTAGGATTAGAAGTGTGAACCATCACCACCTAGCTTAGAACAACATTCTTAATTGAGCTGAGTATTCCCTGTGTAGATAACAAGAAGCAATTGATGTTTAGTTAATTCATTAGAATTATTTTTAAATAAAGCTATAATAATGAAGATTTTATATAAATAAAGAGATTTACATTGTAAATTACAAGGTGATCATTAGAATCTGATTCATTCAGGTTATCAGATGGCTTTACAGGTAAAGGCACTTGCCATTCTAGTTTGGTGACCTAAGTTTTAGTATAGGATCTATTTAAAGGTAGAACAATCTTACATGATTTTGTATGAAGTGCTGTTTTCGATATGCTGAGCTAAATAAAAAGTGTGTTGCTAAAAAAAAAAAAAAAAAAAAAAATAGAAGGTAACAGGAATTGACTCCAGAGTTGTCCTCTGACACACATACTTGGCATGTACCCCCCCCATATACATGCAATAATAACAAAATTAATTTAAAGCAGAAGTATGATTCACAAAAGTTTTCTTGTTTTTATTACTTTGAAACAAGGCCTCAGTATAGTGCTCAGGATGGCTTTGAACTATGGCAGAGTAGCTAGAAAGAGTGAAATATGTGAATCCACTGAGTATGTGTTTAATTATCCAAATAATATAAGGTTTTGAAAGGGCTTTTAGAGTTTATGTGTAATCCAGGAGGTGTAATCCAGCACCTGGAAGGCAGAAGCAGTGAGATCTCTGAGTTTGAGGCCATCCTGGTCTACAAAAGTGAATTTCAAGACATCCAGGACTGTTTGTATGTAACTAAATTTTTATTCATAGCTTTTATTAAAATGGCCCACTATGTAGTGAATGCTGTTCAGCCATTGGGAAGCTCAGTCTACTTAATTGCTTCCTGCTTCCTCCCAGTCTCTAATGAATTATGCTAGACTTAGTTAAACAGCCACTTCATTTAGGACTGTGTGGCTGCTGTTAATCAACCCAGTCATGTTCTGAGAGTCCTGTTCGTCTCTCTGCATTTGGTTTCTGCATTTGGTTTTGATGAGCTTTGTTGAACTACAATTTGTATAGAGTAGAAATTTCCAATTTTAACATAAAAATCTATGACTGGTAGGGAATACTTACATTCATTTTTTTATCATTACAGTTAAGATGTAAAAATTTTCCTTGCTCCCCAGATACCCTTCATCACAGTTAATCTACTTTGAAAGAAAAACATGATTCTCTTTCCCACCCACCACAGGGAAATGGGGTGACAGTTGTCCCAATTCTTCCTGGTGGTTTTGATAGCCTTAGTATTTTAAGCAGAAAAGACACCAAAAAGTCGAAAAGTGTGATTGCGTTTTAGAAAGCATCATGAAAACACAGGTTAAAAATCTCTGTTGTTGCCAAGTGGCAGTGGTATGCACCTTTAATTCCAGTACTTGGGAGATAGAGACAGTCAGTTCTCTGTGAGTTCAAAGCCAGCCTGATGTACAGAGTTCAAGTTCCTGTACTTGAACAGGATATCCTGTTTCAACACCCCCCCCACCTCCAAAAAAAACTCTATTGTTGATTTTCATCTATGTCTCCATGAGTTTTTCTCTTAGTTAGGTTTTTTGTTTGTTTGTTTGTTTGTTTTGTTTTTGTTTTTGCTGGGAAGAGACACCATAACCACAGCAACTCTTACAAAAATAAAGTTTAATTGAAGTGGTGGCTTACAGTGTCAGAAGTTCAGTTCATTATCATCATGGTGACAAGCATGGCAATGTGCAGGCAAATGTGGTGCTGCCTACATCTTGACTAGAAGGCAACATGAAGTAGACTGGCTGTCACACTGAGTGAAGCTTGAGAAAAGATCTCAAAGCCCGCCCCCACAGTGACACACTTCCTCCAACAAGACCATACCTACTCCGACAAGGCTAAATAAAGACCCAGGACAGTAAAACAAAGAATGGTTTGACTCTTTGCACTCATAGGACTTATAAGTCTAACATATATGCAATTGAAGTAAGTCTTAAAGCTGAGAGATAAAAGAAACAAAGAATTATTGAAAATATCTGTGTTATGGTCTAAAATGTGTGTGTGTGTGTGTGTGTGTGTGTGTGTATTTGTGTATGTCCATCCGTCCATGCCCACCCACCCACCCACAATTAATACATTGAAACCCAGATCCCTGATACAACTCTTGGGACAAAGAACTTATTATGTGACTTTTTCTAGGGAAATATGAAGAAATGACTTTTCACTGTAGACGATTAAGGCTACTTATACAAACATGAACAACTCATAGCTACTCCTTGAGAACTCTTGGCAGCTGTACCATCAAGAAATCTTGTGCCAATCAATTTTACTGTTATAGAAGTGATTGGAATCTACATGAGAAAGGGGAGCTGAGAACTTTCTAGTCTTCATTCCTTTTCTCCAACCCCATACACAGTGGAAGTTAATGAGGTGAAGTTTTCACAACTCCTCCACTGTGGAGGAAATAGTACTACAGGGATGTTATAGAAGAAACTAAGTTCAATGATGTCATAGGGTGGGGCTCTGATCTCATGGGATTTATATCCTCATAAAAAGAGATGTTTATGAGGGAGTGAGGGAATGGGAAACTAACCCAGCCACAAAAACTTCAACCTACAGTCTGTCCTGCCTATGGGATGTGCTGGGATTGGTTCCTAGACCAGTTTTCATCAGAGAGGCTAACTAATGGAGACAGATGCACCTACAGCCAAATAGGTGGAGCTTGGGAATGCTGCAGAAGAGGGGGAGCCAGAGGTGTCAAGAACAGCATAAGAAAACTTACAGAATCAACTAACCTGGGCTCATAGGGGCTCATGGAGACAGAACCAGGGAGCCTGTATGGTACTGACCTCTGCATATATATGGCAGTTGTGTAGCTTGGTCCTCTTGTGAAACTTCTAACAGTGGAACGGAAACTGTCTCTGACACTTTCACTGACTTTTAGGAACCTACTTGTCATCCTGGCTCGCCTTGTCCAGCCACAATACATGTGGAGATGCTTAGATTTACTCCAATTTTATATGCCATGTTTTGTTGATATGCATGGGAGACCTACCCATGCATATAGAAATAGAAGGAGAGTGAATTGGGGTAAGAATAGAGTCTGGGGGATGGGCTGGGAGAAGAGGAAACTGGCTGAGATATAAAATTAATTAATTAAAAAGGGGAGCAATAGCTGGGTGGTTGTGGCACACACCTTTAGTCCCAGAACTTGGGAGGCAGAGGCTGGATCTTTGTGAGTTTGAGGCTAGCCTGGTCTACAGAGTGATTTCCAGGACAGGATGTAAAGCCACAGAGAAACCCACCTTGAAAAAACGGAGTGAGAGAGAGGTATAAGAGTTTGTCACTTCAGAGAGAGAGAGAGAGAGAGAGAGAGAGGTATAAAAGTTTGTCACTTTGGCAAGACAATAGCCATCATCATGGCAGGAAGAGAAAATGAACCCTATGAACCCTGTCTGAATTTTGATCTTGACTGCTATAATCTATCTTCATCAAGTATTAAAAATGTACTCTATCACTTTTTAAAATACAGGGTTGTTAGAGACATGCTCCTTTTACTTTGATCAATCTCTTTGATTTTTTTTTTAAACTTTGCATTTTATTTTGTATGCATAAACGTTCTGCTATAAGCATTCCATGGCACACATCCGGAGATCCAAGAACAACTCTGGGAAGTTGATTTTCTCCTGTCTTCTATGTGGGTTCCTGGGATTAAACTCAGGTCATCAGTACTTTGACTCACTGAGCCATAATTTATCCTCTATACTTTTTTTTCAGTTTAATGTTTACTTCCCAGAACTTTAGCATACAGAAAAATCATAAACTTTTTAAATACAATATTTTCATTCTTTGAAAAAAAGTCCTAAACTTAACATTGTAGAATTTTGTTTATTATTATTGATTGGCTCCGCACATTTTTCTATTGGAAATTGTAAACTTACCTCAACACACCTTCCCCATAATAAGCAATGGTGCTCTAGGCAGCAGGGCTGACTGGAAGTGCCCTGTTTGGTAGTGCTATGTTGTTCTTACTCCCAGCTGTTTGGCTTCTCTTTGTGAATTATATTTTCCAACTTTTTTTTTTTTTTTTTTACAAGTGTGTTTCTCTTGTGTATCAGACTCTGAGTTTCACCTTGGTTGGCTCTGGTTGCCTTTACTGTCTTTAAAAACTCCTGTTGTCTGTTGCAGATATAAAGATTGAACCTTTTGTGTCCTTTTTTAAAGAGTTTTTTGTTTTGTTTTTGTTTTGTTTTTGCAAAACTGGAGCAGTGATTAATCGAGGACTGATTGTTTTCTGCTACTGAGGCAGAACTTCTAGCACCTTTCTACATACCTAATGTTCAGTATGAGGCTCCCAGCCAGGATTTCTGGAACAGGAATTATTTATTCCCAGCATTGTTTGACATTCCCCTAGAATGTTTGGGGTGGCTGTTTATCCCTTTAGGTCTTTCATAACACGAATGCTAGTAAGAGTTTTGCCTCATACCCTGGGTGAACCTTTGTAGGTCTCTTGAGTTTCTGTAGCTTTCCCCTCTCTGGTACATTCTTCCATGATCTGATGTGCCAGTTTGTTTTCCTTCCCCATTCTGTGGCCTGGAAATTCCTTCCAAAAAATAAGCAGGGAGCCTCTTTTCTGTCTCTCAAAAATCATGCCATTAGTTCTGTGATATGAAATGTCTTAGAAACTATGGTCCATAAGTAGCATCCATTTTTGTATCTCATATAAGAGGATCAATGTGTCTCTTTTGAAGCCGAAGTCCCTAATCTAGTTTTGTTACCACCATTACTGTTGTTATTACTTAATTTTTATTACGTGTGTGTGTGTATGTGTGTGTGTGTGTGTGTGTGTGTGTGTGTGTGTGTGGTGTGAACGTACATGTGTGAAGGCCAAATTATGCCTTGTAGGAGCTAATTCTCTCTTGCCAAGTCTTGGGCACCAAACAGATCTCCATGCTAGGCAACAAGGACCTTTTCCTATTGAGCCACCTCACAGCATACCTAATCTAGTTTCAGAAGCAATGATGATACTATTGGTGTCTTTGTGTGAGAGAGAGAGAGAGTGAAAAGTGAAACACAGAGAGAGAGAGAGAGAGACATAGAGACAGAGACAGGGAGAGTGAGAAAGACAAACACACACACAGATTGAGAGACACAGACACACAGAGAGACAGAAAGTGAGAGAGTTGAATAATCAGCCCTCTGGAGGCAAAACAGTATCTCATTAAGAAACTCAGATTGTGAACACCTTTCTTCAAAGTAGAGCCCTGACTCTTCCCCTTGACCTCCATTTACATGGAGTTTCCTCCTCTTCTTGCTGTACATGTACTCTTGCTCAATTTGGTTATGAGAAAGCTCTTAGCAGCATATTGTTACTTTCCTTTCTGCCTTGAAAATCTCCTGACTTCTTCTCATTGGATGTAAACTTATTTCCCAATCTAATCAAAACTAAACTAAGAGTGCTCTTTAGTTACTGTTTATTTTCCTTTTGTGCTCTTATCTATATTTCCCATAAGAGTGATTTCTTTTGTCTTCATTTTCATTCTGTTGATTTCCCAACTAAGTGAAACTAATAGGTCTGACTGTTTTCCACCACTCTATTGAAATTGTCCCCATTAAGGTAACCAGTGACCTACTTCTTAATTGCCAAATTCAGTCTATGTTTTTTGGTACTTACCTCTTGGGGCCATCTCTTTGTGAGTCAAAGAAAGTACTAAGAGGAATATAATTATTTTAGACAGAGATTCTTGTTAGTATTTCACAGTTTATAGTCCATGTCTTCTGATGTCATCATTACTTTAATAACTTCCTTTGGGAGAACTCCAAAGTAAATTATTTGTGAAGCGTCTTCCATTTTTGTAGCATGCACAGTCCCTGTAGTGTGTTGTAGTGCTACTTCAAATTCCAGGCAGCCAGTGTTAAGGAATGCAACCATCTGCAGAGTTGAAGATTACAGACAATGTAACAGATTGTCTAAGTAATATTTTGGCAGAATGTATCTAAGGGGAAGTTTTCCTAGTTAGGAACATGTTCTTTCTGATTATGCATGTTCATGCTTAACAAAAATATTCTGCTAGAAAGTACAATTCATGGATTTGACAGATAATAAATTTAAATATACTTTATTCAAAAAGTAAAAGGCTAACTAACCCTATAACCATAAAGATAAATTAATTTATATAGCAAGTCCTATTAATTATCTATGGGTCATGAATATTTCCAAAATATGGTTTCTAAGTTTTTTGGCTATTCTTTTCTCTTGTAGTTTCCAGGTAATAATATTGATTCAGCAGCCTGTTGAATTATGATCCATATTTTCAAGCTTCAGCAGAAACAAAGTGAGCACTATCATTGTGAACTATTTGAAATAAAAACAGAATTTCATTTGAGACTTCTCCTAGAGTATCTCATCATAAATAAATATGGTTCATTACCCTCCATAGTACATATTAATAATTTGCCTGCCATGACTGACTCTCACCATCTCCTGAATATAGCCTTGTAAGACAAGGGGTATTCTTCATAAAGGTGGCATCCTTACAGCAAGGATTCAGTAAATACTAACTGGAAGATCGACAAAGAGGAGTGAATGGGGAAGATGCTGTGTCCTTCATGAAAACTTAGTGTTTACAAATGGGTGATGGTTAGAGAGATGGCACAGCGGTTAACAGCATAAGGATGCAGTTAACCACTGTTCTTCCAATATTTGACTCTTAATCATCATTATAGCCAGGCATAGTGATGTGTACTTTTAATCCAAGCACTCAGGAGGCAGAGGCAGGTGGGTTTCTGTGAGGCCAACCTAGTTTGCACAGTGAGTTCCAGTTCAGCCAGGCCACATAATGAGACCTTATCTTAAAAAAACAAAAAAAAAAAAATCAATTCTTACAAGAATTAAAATAAATAAAGTGTATAATTATGAGTACTTTTTATTTTGCCTTTTTTTTTTTTAATATTAGAGCAGTTGAGAGGAGTAATTAAGATGAGTGGGAGTTTATGGCCAGCCTGGCTACATCACACCTTATCGTAACAACATCACAAACAGTAGAATGGTAGTGAAGCTAAATGATGCATTTTTCACTTTTTCATTTGTTTTGTTTAGAGTTTGGTATGCGTTCATTGTACATGGTCCTATGTTGCATCAGGACATTTATATAAGTATGTAAGGTGTGGTGATATTTTCTTTTTGATCTAATAAATCTTGCCTAAAGACCAGAATGCAAATCTAGGTATAGCCAGGCAGTGGTGGTGCGCATCTTTAATCCCAGCACTGGAGAGGAATATAAGACAGGGGCTCAAGGTCTCAGTGTATTTAGACTGCAGTCATGCCAAGGATAGGATCACCCAGCCTTGGTAGAGGTAAGAACTCTGTAGTGGTTGGCTGCTTTGCTTTTCTGATCTTCAGCTTGAACTCCAATATCTGTCTCTGGGTTTTTCTTGTTCCTACTACAGTAATGTATTTTGATAACATTCCTCATACCCTCCTACCTGCTTCTTCCTCCTCCAGCTGCCTCTGATTAGTCTCCCATTATCCCCTGAGACAATTTCTTTTCACTTCTACTTTGATGCCCTGTATACATAATGACCTTATGTAAACAATATAGTTCTTAAAAGTTAAGGTGACACCACACACACACACAGACACTGCAAGAATAACCTCAACTTCATTTTTATTTAAAGTATCTTTTATTCTTATAAGTAAACCATTTTACCATAGGCTTTTTTTTTAATGCTGTGTTTTGTTGGTGTGTGTGTGTGTGTGTGTGTGAGAGAGAGAGAGAGAGAGAGAGAGAGAGAGAGAGAGAGAGAGAGAGAAGTGATGGGGTCAAACAACATCTGAATTAAAATGGCACCCATAGGTTCATAGGGAGTGGCACTATTAGAGAAGGTATGACATTGATGGAGGAAATGTATCACTAATGGGGAAGGGCTTTAACATCTCAAAAGCCCAAACCAGGCCTAGAGGCTCACAGTCTCTTCCTGTTGCATGCCAATCCAGATGTAGAACTCTCAGCTCTTTTCTAGTACCATTAGTTACATATATATGTATATATGTTGTACACACTCAAATCCTACCAAGTTCAGTGTTGTTCTACTTAATATTGTTTAAGGCTGACCACTAGGGATTGAATAATGTATTGGTGAGTTTCTTTCTTGAGAAAACAGATTCTCCTCTCAGTAGCCGTTGGCTGCCTGTGATCTTCATGTTAAGATAGACTCTTGTGAAATTTACTTCATCTTTGTCCGCATGTCGATGCAGGTCTTTGTAGACAACTCATTATTGAGATCTCCTTGCCGTGTCTAGAAGATACTATCAAGCAGCAGTCATCCAGGTCTTCTGCCGCTGAAACTCCAGTCCCCTATTCCACAGTTTTCACTGAGCCTTAGGTGTATGGTTGTATTATAGGTAAAGTAGCTGGGACTTTGTACCTCATGGTCACTTATCTTTTGCATGTTGACCACTTGCGAATCTCTGTAATAGTTTCCATTGCTTGTGAAAAGAAGCTGCTTTGATGATGGTGAGAGCTACACTTAACCTTTAGGTATAAAGATAAATATTTAGAATACAGTTAGACATTATATTGGTTTAAGGAAAATGGCAAAAGTTGGTTCTCCTCCAGGTTTATGGCCTTTCAAGCTATAGGTAGTTGGCTAAGTTTATAATACTAGGTATGAATTTCCTCCCATTGACGGGGCCTTTAATCCAATTATGCAGCTGTTGTTTAGCTCCAAGATAAAAGAGCCACTCTGTACCATTGGAGATTGTTTCTGGAGTTTTTCTTGTCCCACCTGTTCCCACAGCTGCTTTAGCCCCAAATAAACCTACGAAGACTTCTACTAATTATAAGACTAGGGCTTCTTACTGGCTAACTCTCTCCTAGTTATTAACTCAGTACTATACATCTATGTATTTCCACATGGTCTTGGCTCCTTTCGCAGCTACATGGCGCCTCTTAGCGGAGCCTCTCTTCAAGCTTTCTTGTCTCCTAGCCCCACCTACCTTCCTGCCTGTACTGGCTATTGGTGAAACAGTGTTCTGTTCATCAACCAATAAGAGAATCATATATACAGAAGGACATCCCCCATCAGGAGATACCTTGCTGGGACAGTCATGGTAGTTTATAAGTTTTAGGCAGATTGGGTGGACTGCTGACTATTTTTCTCCCTTTGTAGCATGCACTTTTGATAATGTAAAAGCTGCTTCTCAGGGAAGAGTGAAGTAATTCAGACCAAGGAAGACAGTCATCACATATTTTCTTTTATTTGTGAATCTTAGCTTTGAAACTTTAGATTTAGTATAAATCCTGAAGTAACCATAGAAACCAGAAAAGTGGATAGGGATTTGGGAATGGCAGAATAAAGACAACAGCAAGTATATTAACTGCAGAGCCATCTCTCCAGCTCCATGGGCAGGAAAATAAGAGATGAGAGATGGATGAGGTCAAAGTGAACTGATTCATTTTTCATTTTTTTCTTTAAGATTGTTTGATTCTTTTATATTTAATTCCTCTAGCCACTGAAAAATCATCTAGAAAATTTTTTTAGTAAATATTATTGAGCCCCTCTAAAACTTAAAATTGTTATATTTAAAAATGAGTTTGTTATGAGAAACAATGAAGAAATAGTTTATTTCAGATTTGAAGACAGAAATATATGAGATAATTGTGTAACTGGAAAATTTTTTTTAAATATTTGGAGTGAAAAATCAGCTTCTAACTAAGCTAAAGATTTTTTAAAAAGGAGAGAAAAAAAAGAAGTCAATAGAGAAATTAGAAAATATTTTGAATTGAATGAAATTATAGTATTGTATCACAACTTACATAAATATTCATATTTGAAAAGGAGTCGTCAGTGGCTATTGTTAAGATTGAAAGGAAAGAAAACAAAACTTACAATAAACTTAAGGGAAAATAATTATACCACATATCAATGAAGAAGAAAATAGAATGCCACTGAAACCAAAAACTGATTGTATTCAAGAAAAAAATATCAAAGACTTGTGGGGTGGAAGGGACAGGGAGATAGCTTAGTCAGTAAAATGCTTACCTTGTAAGCATGAGGACTTATGTTCAATTACTTGTGTTTTGGGATTCAAACCCAAGTCCTCATCCTTGAAGTATAAGTATTTTACTGATTGAGCTATCTCCCTAGCAGGGGCAGGCTTTTAGTCAGAGGTTCCCCCCCCCCCTTTTTTTTTTTTCCTAAAATGATTATTGCCTGCTCCTCTTACCCCATATTGTATATAATGGTGTCTTTAACATGATTAAATTATATTGCAATAGTAACTAAGCTAATTTATGAGTCCTATCTCTATGTTAGTGCTTGTTTTTGTAATGCTAGTGACCAGGTATCTAAATAACAAATCTCCTATGGAACTAGGAATGAATAGCCTGTTTTTCTGTTTGTAAGTGAATTCTAATACTCAGATATGCAACAATGTTTTAGTAGGGTTTCCATTCCTGTGATAAAAACACCATGACCAAAGACTGCTTAGGAAGGAAGGAATGGTTTTACTTCATTTTATATTTCCAGGTAGCAACAGTCTACCACTGAGAGGTACCAGGGCAGGAAGCTGGGGGCAGGGACTATTGCACAGAGAGGCCATGGAGTACTGCTTACTGACTTGCTGTTGTGTGGCTTGCTTTCTTATTCGCCCAAGAGTAGCTCTACTCACAATGGGCTAGGCACTGCCAGATCAATCTTCAATCAAGAAAATGCCCTACAGGCCTATCATATAGAAGCATTTTCTCAATTACTATTTCTTCTTCCCAGATGACCCTTCCTTGTGTCAAGTTAACATAAAAACTACTTCTACATTTATTATTAGTTATTAACATATCATTTATTAGTATTTGTAATATTACCTATATTATTCTATATTTATCAAAATAATCACATGTACTGAGATGATGATCAAGGGAAGGGTATATTCAACTAAAATTGGGAATTTTGTTTCTCTCTCTTTTTTTTTTAATCTTTCTGGTTTTTTGAGACAGGATTTTGCTGTGGAGCTCTGGCTGTCCTGGAACTGTCTCTGTAGACCAGGCTAGCCTCAAACTCAGAGATCCACCTGCCCCTGCCTCCCAACTGCTGTGATTAAAGGCATGTACCACTACCACCTGGCCAAATTTTGTCTGTTTTTAATGGGGATAACATTTCGGAGTATATAGTCTTTGTACCAAATGTAATGAATTATTGGCATCATTTTCAAAGTTGTCATTGAAACATATCTTTAGTTTATTCTTTAGTGTTGGTTTGTTACATATTTATGTGCAGAGTAAATATTGATTTACTACCTCTAATTGCCTTATGATTTATCTAATACACATTTTGCTTGGCAGCTTCTATGTTTTTGAAACAGGCATTTGAAGGTGAATACCCTAAACTATTACGTCTTTATAATGACTTATGGAAGCGTCTTCATCACTACAGTCAAAATACCCAAGGGAATTTCAGTGCAAGTGGAGCTGCTGACCTCTCTGTTGACCTCCCAAACATGGAAGATGATACTCAAGACATGTTCATACTGAAAAGGCCAGATTATGAGTATGTTTCATTTAAAGTAAATGAATAGGTTATTGGCATTTTAGGAATTTTATTTTCTATTTTTCCTTATAAATTAGAAATCAAGAATGTACTAAGCTTCTCAGTGTTTGAAATCAGTGACTGTTGTATTTTGCAAAACTTGTACTGCAAACATTAAATTGGCATGAGCATTGTATCTTCTGCCAGAATGGGTTTAACACTATGCTAGGTAATGAGGAGGTGGGTGATAAGCAAATGCAATCTTTGCCTTTGAGGTGATTTGGTGTGTGCTGAAACTACCAGGGAAATAAATCTTATACTGGGTTAGTTCCTCATTCAGTGTAAGTACAGTCAAATCTATCCCAGATAATCTCTTCAGTCACCACAAAGCACATATTTAACCATCTTGAAGAACTACATTGGAAACCAATATATTGTGTCTATGAATTCTACCCTGTCAGCTTTCCACCAAAACTGATAAGGATTTCACATTTCTGTGTAAGCACTGGATTAAGTGATTAACTTTCCTCCAGTTCTACAATCCTGTTTATTTTCACAACACTGACTAAAGTAGCAGTGAATTCTTGTCACTTGCTTAGTAAGAAAAAACACTGGGTAAGTTCTGGGTAATGTTAGCTGCTTGTTTCTCTTTTAGCATTTTCTCTAAGATAGCTGGTTATGTCTGTGCATACTGACTAATGAAGTACATAGCCAGCTTAGACTGGACTAGTAGGTTGAGACCAGATTGTCTCTTCAGTAGCTGTTTTATGATAAAAGACAGATTAGCCAAAACATAGCTCAAGAGGAGACAAACCTACAGACATTTAATAATACATTAACAAGGAGATGATATAAAATAGTGTATCCACTATCAGTTTCTGGCTTAGCTTAATTTTGTCCATGCATATGCACTCAGGAAGGACTGGAAGTAGCAGAGACCGGTGGAAGTCATACTGCATCTCCAAAAGGCAGAACTCTGACTTTGTGCTTTGTGCTTTTTGCTAGTCAAGATGTCTGTATGGTCAAGAGACAACAGAAAGCACAATAGGCTTTGTTTCCAAGTTTCTGTCTATGAATAGATGGCTCCAGTGCTTTTAGGATCCGGGCAAGGCAGTAGCAATGAAGACACCATGGAGGAAAGCATGTTGGAGGGAAGTGAACCACCTCATAGTGGCCAGGGAGCAAAGAGGAGAGAAGGGGCAGCTCTCAAGGGCTTGTTCCCAATGACCTCCTCCTTCCCCAGGACACCACCACCCACTTTCTACCCTTTCCCCTGGCAATCCATCCATATGATGAAGCCATCAAGGATTTCATCCATTTGTCAGGTCAGAGCCCAAAAGTTTTATGCAGCTTCCAAAAGCCCATTGCTGGCAGTTGGCTCCCAGTGTATGAGTCTCATATTCTAATCATAACAGTTTGGTACCGGCGCAAGGACAGATTAGAATTTAAAGTGTGGAAAGAGGTGCATTGTTGGGCGGTGGTGGTGCACGCCTTTAATCCCAGTACTTGGTATAGTCAGAGACAGGCAGATCTCTATGAGTTTGAGGTCAGCCTAGTCTACAGAGTAAGAACAAGTTCTAGGACAGCCAGAGGTACATAGAGAAACCCTGTCTCTATAAACAAGAAAGAGGTGCATTGTTAATTTTACTTTAAAAAGGAGTGTGCTGACCATTTAATACAAAAAAGTAGTCATTGACAGATACTGCTCAAATAATTAATAGTCATAATCAAAAAAATGAAGTTGCATCTTTTTTCTGACAGTATGCAAAAGTGAACTAAAATCGGATCAAAGACCTAAACAGGTGGCTTAGCATCTGTGAGCACTTGTTGCTCACAGAGAACCCAAGGTCAGTTCATAGTACACACATGGGGGTGGCTCATAACCATTCATAACTCCAGTACCAGGGTATCTGATTCCTTCTTCTGAAGTCTGTATGTACCAGCCATATACATGGAACATACATATACATGCACATATATTTCTCTCTGTCTGTGTGTGTGTGTGTGTGTATGCAAACAAAACTCATGTACAAAATAATTCCTTAAAAATGTTAATGTATAGTGTGAACATATAATTACAGGAGAACATTAGGACATGTCTTCATGATTTAAGATATGGTAAAAAGCCAGGCAGTGGTGGTGCATATGCTTAATCCAAGTATTAGGAAAGCAGAGGCAGGTGGATCTCTGTGACTTCAAGGCTGGTCAGGTCTACAAAATGAGTTCCAGCACAACCAACCAGTTCTGTTACACAAAGAAACCATGTTGAAAAAAAACAAGAGAGAGAGTAAAAAAAATTTTATATATGATATTGAAAGTGCAAACAGTGAAAGAATATATCTATGTATATATATGCATATATGATATATATGTAGATAGATAAATATGACTGCCTCAAAAGTAAAATCTTGAGTGCATCAAGGTTACCAATACAAAATATTTATACATATATCTGAGAGCTAGACTATATAAATATTTCCATATCTAATTAAAATTGGACAAAAGATCAAAATTGACATAACTCCAAAGAACATAGATGGCCTGTAAACACATAAAAAGAGACTAAACATCAAGTAAGAAAAGGCAAATAAGCCAAATAAGCCAAACCTAAAAGACTACTCCTATTTCATGCCCAATGGGATTCTTATAATCAGAGAAAGGTAGCAGAACATATTGGCAAGTATGTAGAGAAACCATAGCCATTATATGCTGCTGGTGGAAATCTGAAATGGCATAGGACTTTGAAAAGTAGTTTGAGGTAGGCAGTGGCTAGAGAGGTGGCTTAGAGCTTAAAAGTACTGGCTGCTCTTCAAGAGGTTCTGAGTTCAATTCCCAGCAACCACAACCACATGACAGCTCACAGCCATCTATAATGGGATCTGATGCCCTCTTTTAGTGTGCACGTGTACACGCAAAGAGAGCAAGTCTTAAAAAAAATTAAAAAGAAAAAAAAAGGAAAGGAGTCTGACGTTTCCTCAAACTATTAAACAGATCACTTCCATATGACCAGTATTTTCACTCCTAGGTCGGTAACCAGGAGAAATAAAAACATGTTCACACAAACCTTTGTATATAAATGCTACTAGTTAAAAGATGGAAGTAGCCTAAATATTGCTTGCAATATTGATAATTGAAAAAAAGCTTTACCCATAAATATTACTTAACTCATAATAGAAAATAAAGCACTAATAAATGTGCCAATGAAGAACTTTGAAACATTGCATCATGCTATGGTAAAGCATATACACCATCCATATGAAAATCTAGAATAATGATATCTGAGCAAACAAAATGTAGCTTAGTGGTCATATAGAATTGGGCATAAAGTATGTTACATATGTTGGTTGAAGTGTGTGATAGATAAGGTTTTTGGGGGACAGTTTAGAGACAGGGTCCATGAAATGCTTGGCAGATTATAAAGACTTAGTGATATTTGTGGGATGAAAAGAGATAGGAAAGTGTGGAACGTATACAAAGTCACCTTTATAGTTGAACTTCACCAGCCCCCTTTTCACTGGACTGTAAAGTACTATTTATTTTTATCTTCTCACCACTTATCAAAGTGCCTGGTGCCTAGTCCCAGTAAATATGTGTTGAGTGGAATACCTATTGAATGAGAAAACATCAAGAGATAACTGTGGAATTGTGCATCAAGAGCCAAGAGCAGTCTGACCTCTAGACTTATGGGTTGACAAGAAGAGAGACCGTTGACTATACACAGAGAGAAGGTCAGATGTTGTCATGGTTGACATGTAAGACAAAAAGGGAAGTTTGCTCTCTAAGGAAGAGGAGAGTGGAAACATTAGTGAAGGGATGGTAAGACAGGTAATTAACCATAGCAGGAAGGCAGTTTGATAACACTGAAACTATTTGCTAGTAATTGAAAGAACGCTGTAAGCTCCAGTCATTGCCTGCTAAATGGGATCCTGCAGGAATTGCTGGGGTCAGCTAAGAGTAAAGGAAGAGAATTTGGTAAATTCAAGTTTTGTTTTGTGGAGAATACTGTAAAACAAATGAACACTCGTCTCGAGAACATTTATGCTATTATAGGAATTTCACAAGTATTTCTTCATTTTGCCTCATTCTTGCTAATATCCCAAGAATGGGAATCTGTTGAAGGCCTACGTCTGTACCCTTCCCCTAAGTTTGTGAAAGATAGCAGCTGTGAATAAAAAGGGTTGAGCTAATGTGAGAGGAATCTGTTGGCTACCTCTCGTGGGTATGCTTGATAGTCTATAAATAGGCTAGAATTATTGGGCTCCTGCAGTATTCTTTTAGTTTCAGGGGACAGTCAATCCAGTAAGTGATGGTGTATACTATACTGCATAGCTAAGATTTGCATTTAAAATGCTTCTATAAGCCTTAATAGGTGTCCAGGTATGAGCCGGGCATTGGTGGTTCATGCCTTTAGTCCCAGCACTCAGGAGGCAGAGGCAGTTGGATCACTTTTGAGTTCTAGGCCAGTGTGGTCTATAGAGCGAGTCCCAGGACAACTTCCAAAGCAATACAGAGAAACCCTGTCTTGAAAAACCAAATCAATAAATAAATAGGTGTCCAGGTATGAAATATGTTTCTAAAAGTGCTTATATCTTTTAAAACAAATTTTTGTTAATAGTTAAATTCATTAGAGATATATTTTGAAATGTACTTATAACTATAGTTTATAACTGTTACTTGCCTTTTAAAATATTTTATTTTCACAGTCCAGAAAAAGCTTTGAAAGATTCACTACAACCCTTTGAGGCTGCTTATCTTTCAAAATCCCTATCCCGACTCTTCGATCCCATCAACTTGGTTTTTCCTCCTGGTGGGCGTAACCCTCCTTCCTCGGATGAACTTGATGGCATCATTAAAACTATAGCAAGGTATGTGTTTCTTGTATTATAGCATGTCAGGCTGTCTGCCATATTTGCCATGGTGGTACACTTTAAATGTACCTCAAAATAAATTATTCAAGTAATTAGGCTTCCAACTAAATGGAGTTTTATAATGAGTGAGTGTTCACATAGTGTTTGAGATTCTAATCAGTAAAGCCATTTAAATGTAGACACAATGTGTAGATTGCAAAAAGCATCTTTTGTAGCCTGACAGTGGTGGTGCACACCTTTAATCCTAGCACCTGGGAGGCAGAGGCAGCTGGATCACTTTTGAGTTCAAGGCCAGTGTGGTCTATAGAGCAAGTTCCAGGGCAGGTTCCAGAGCTACAGAAAAACCCTATCTCAACACACACACACACACACACACACACACACACACACACACTATCTGCTATAATTAATTTGTATCCTATCAAGAAATTAAATATAGCTCTTTATTCTTTAGACTCCACTAACTTTCTACCTAGTATTATTTAGGAAAACAACTCTAAATAATTGTACAAACTGAAAATCAAAGACAAACAGAGGTTTTAACCCAGAAAGCACTTCATCTTCATGACAGAACTGGGGTTAATAATTCTGATTACCCTCCCTGTATAGTAGGCTTTTCTTTGTGCCACCAACCAACTCCCAAATGAAGACACAGAGACTTATTATTAATTATAAATGCCAGCCTTATCTTATACTTGCCCTACTGGCTCTTATAACTTAACTGTTTCTCTTCATCTATGTTTTGCCTTGGGGCTTTTCACCTTTCTTTCATTCTCTCTGACCTACTCCGCATCTGACTGGCTAGCAGCTGCCTGGCTGACCAGCCCCACTTATCCCTCTACTATTTTGCTATTGGCTGTTCACATTTTTATTAAGCCAATTAGGTGCCTGAAGCAGACAAGGTAAAACAGTAACTCATCTTTACATAATTGAACAAATGCAGCATAAACAAATGTAACACATCTTTATATAGTTTAAGTAATTTTCCACAACATACTTAAGTGCACTAGTTTAAGCTTTCCAAGTGAATGGGAATGGTTTATAAACTACAAAGGGAGGTTTTTCTTGAGCACTTGCAGACAAATGCAGTTACACTGTGGTTTCAGAGTATTCCAGTCAGATTACAGGTTAGAAATACACTCCCTTCTGTAGCTAGCAAGTTTTCATAACAGTCAATCTGTACTTTCATAATTGACATTTTGAGGAATAAAAATACTGAGTGGTGATATAGATAGAGTGTTTAAATTCTTTCAGTCCACAAATGTGAAGATGGCACTTTACAGATGTGATATGTATATGCATACCTGCAGCTGTGACTGTACCTGTACAATGCTTCAACTGACTACATACTCTCACCATGTACTTTGACTTGATGAAGTCTTGACGGTATGCTTCTTATCTTAGTAACTTTAACCTTCTTAGTGTGCTTGTAGTAGTAGACACGGTGCTGTATCCAACTTAGTTTCTGTTACCTAGTCTGTAAACGCTAGGGAGGTTGATCATCAAGGGTGACAGTGGTTTGAAGAAGGGTGCTTATGCCAGTGTGTATAAAATGTAAAAGTGAGCAGTTTCACTATCACGTGAAAGGGCATTTTGTCATATATACTATATACCAGTGTTTCAAATACTCAGTTTCGGTTTTGTTTTTATTTTGAGACAGGGTCATTTTATAGCCCTGACTGTTCTAGAACTCTTTATATAGACCAAACTGACCTCCAACTCATAGTGATCTGCTTGTCTCTGTCTCCCAAGTACTTAAAGCCAGACAGGGCCTTGTGGTTTCTTTAGTTTCTTTAAAAAAAAATTAATCTGGCAAATGCCACATTTTAATATACTTCATGGTTTTCATGAGATATTTAACTCTTGATATTCTTTCCATGGCTTTTGAGAAAAATGTCCTCTTTCCTTCTACAGTCAAATCAAATATCTTATCAGTTCACTGTTAAAGTCGACAGTGAACATGACAGAGAAATACTTAAAAATCTAAAATTTTAAACATTAAAACTATAGTCCTATCTATCCATATATTTAAAGTTATTCTTTACAAAGCAGAATTAACTGGCATAGTTTATACAGAACCCAAGTGTCCTTATATGTCATATGTAATTTATATGTTTAGCCTATGTCTCTCCAAGGTCATCATTTCTATTCAGTAGCTGTCATTTCCTTGCAGATGTCTGTGACATGCAGTGCTGCTAATTGTACTTATCAGTATTAGCAAGAGTGCTACTTTCAGTCTATACACAATTTACTCTCTTAATCACAGACTGAGCCCACACGTGGCTTGCTTTTATTACTGTGAAACTGATCATTAACAAAGATATCTCAAACCCTTTTTTCCTAATGCTGCATTTAGGAGAAAAATGAAACATTGTAACCAATTCCTGGAAGCAATCAGTAAAGATTCAGCATCTTTCTTATTGGGTTTCAGGTTCTATGCCAGGCATTACTTTGTTGATGAATTATGTTACTCATAATTGATACCTGCTTTTGTTTTCTCTAGTGAACTCAACGTAGCTGCTGTTGATGCAAACCTCACATTAGCTGTGTCAAAGAATGTAGCGAAGACCATCCAGTTATATGGTGTGAAATCAGAGCAGCTTGTAAGTGATATATCCCTTTATTTACAAATTTTGATGATTTGTCTAAAATCTCCTAGTTATACCCTCTTTGAGTGACCATAATTAACATTATAGCATTTAAAGATCCATTTTTACTTACATCTGAATTGTTCTATCTAGTTGGTTTTGTAATAATTCTTAGAGTATCGTGCTAAGTAATTTACATGGACTGACCCACAATGGTAATTATGTTATGAAGCTTCCTACTTTCAGTTCCAAATTGTGTTTGCTAATATGTTGCAACTTTGCATTCATTTGTTCTTGTAATTGTGACATAATTTAGAGGCATCTTTTTTTTTTTTTTTTTTTTTTTTTTAAGCTTTGTTATTGAAAAAGACATACAGAGACACAGGAACCATTGGTAGGCAGATGACTAATTTTTCTTTCAGACCTTATTTGTAGATGTTCATAGCTTAAAACAAACACAAACATGGTTTGTTGCTTTAAATAAAATTTGATGTTGTGTCCAAGAGAATTTAGTGTAGCTACTTAGGTGCCAGGAAAGACATTTCTATGCAATGGTCCTAACAGAGGGTGAATGTGATAAGACAGAGCAGGCCCTGCCTAGAGAATATTTTGCTTTTTGTTGGGGCAGGTTGGGGAGTGGGGAGGAGGCAGTAGTCATAGAAATATATAGCTTTAATCAATGCAATAATGGCAAAGGGCTTTGAAAATGGAAGCTGTGTTAACTAATGATTGATTATGTGCTATTGGTGACAATCTGTGGCCTGAAATCTCTTGGTCCTCCCTAAGCAACGGTGAAGACTAATGAAAAGCCATCATTTCCTTTTTTAATAGAATTCTTTCTCTGAAATAATTTTACTTTTCAACCTTCATTTTATTGGTGAAAGGAAGCCTAATTGTTAAATAAAATTACAAAGAACACCATTTATTTTAAAACATAATACTATTTGGTTAGTTACTATTTCTTTCCAGTAAATAACACTGCTTCTGCTATCGTATTTTTAAATTATTTTGAAATTATAGTTATTGATTTATTTGTGTGTATGTGCATGTCCTCAAGTACACATTAGTATGTATGTTACAGAGTGCATGGGGAAGCCCCTAGCATGTTCTTCCTTTCTGCTCAGGCCCTCGGGTGTGACAGTCAGCACCTTATGTACCTTGTCACCGTGCATGCTCTCTTCAGTTCTCTCAGTCTTCTAGAATAGTTTCACTAAAGCATTCAGAGGAAAAAAGCCAAGTACAAAGTTTTTGGTCAAAGGCTAGTTGGAAACATTTTTAAGCAGAATAAACCACCCTGGGTATAATTGGAAATGTGGATAGGTGAAATGAGATAAAAGTAAAATCATTAAATAATGGATATTTTTGTAGTTGAAAATGTAAAGCTCTAATCCACAAGGCCAAAAAGTGGTAGCAACAACTTCATTGATGAAATGTTGAAGTAGTAAAATAAATACAAACTAGAAATTTTAAATTTAAAGACAGTATGGTTTCAGAACACTGAAATATTCAGCAAGCAGCTCTCAAGAATCTAGGTGTATCTCTCTAAATATTGCAAGTTTCTTGGCTACCAAAACACTTTAATAAATGGAATTATTGCTTTAGTTCATATCAGAAAAAAGCTAATAAAAAGGATTTGCAAGCTCATTTTTAGTGTTCTGTGGTGTAGCAGAGTATAACAGATATTTGTAACACATTACAGCATCGTGGCATGACTTAGTAAAAGTTCTTGCCATGCAAGCATGAGGGCTAGGGTTTTGTCTCCAGCACCCACCAAAGAGTCGTGTAGACATAGTGGCCTGCAGGAGGCAAAGATGGGATCCTGGAGCAGGTTGATTAGCTAGACTAGTTGATTGGTCTAGCTATTCAAGTGAGAGATGCCTGTGTGTGTGTGTGTGTGTGTGTGTGTGTTGGAGAGTGATCAAGGAAGAAATTTGCTGTCAGCATCTGGCCTCCATATTTACACACATATACATGCACCCACACACATGCAAGCCTATGTACACTCAAGTACATATATAACACACTGATATTAATACAAAATGATTTAATTTTTATAATTGTAAATTATCAGTATATGTATATTTACCTGTAGCTGGAAGTTTCTCTCCTGCCCTCCAGTTCCCCAATAACCACTCAGAGTCTTAATATTAATTACAAACTGTTTGGCTTATTAAGTCAGGCTTATTGTTAATTAGCTCTTATAATTACATTAACCCATTTCTATTAGTTTATATTTTACCGTGAGGCTTGTAGCTTGTTACCTCACTTCTTACTTCCCCAGCTGCTGTTGTTGTCTCTCAGACTCTACCTTCTTTTTCCTTTTATCTTTGATTGGATTTCCTGCCTGGCTCTCTTCTGCCTGGCTGTTGGCCAAATCAGCGCCTTTATTAACCAATGATAATAAAACATATTTACAGCATATAGAAAGACATCCCACATCAATACCCCAGGACTTTGCTGTTATTGAAAGGCATGTATAATGTAAGCCTATATCTCTATAAGGATGGATGAATCTTTAAATCCTTTCTTTTTTTTTTTTTTAACCAGAGAATCCACTTTTTTTCTTGGATATTTGAAACACCGTTACTTATCCTGACTTGTTAAATAACCTAGTCTGATCTGTGTTCCTTAACTTAGCAAACTTACCATCTGTCTTAGTCTCTGTTGCTGTGAGGAGGTGCCATTGCCAGAGTCCAACTCCAGCAGGGTTCAGGTCCCAAAGAGAGGGTGTGTAGTCTGCTAAGGAGGGAGGTTGACATGACCTGAGGGGGAATCAGGTGGCTGCCCATTTATTGAAAATAGGCTATATTTTATATGCTATCTAATTGCATATAGTTTAACCACAAGCAATGTTGAAAGCAGACTCAATGATCCTAGGGTAAAAGCAGTTATCATTTTTCTTACTGTATTCTTGAAGCAGAAAACAGTAAGTTTAGCCACAATCTAAACGCCTATTGTCCTTTACTGTTCAGTAGCCCCGCCAGGTGCCCTCTTATACTTCCTGCTGCACAGTCTCAGCCTTTGTGGTCAGGAAGGGGTCAGACATTGAGTCATGAGAAATAAACCCATAAGAACAATTTTCATTCCTCAAGGGGCATGATGTAGTGTTTGTACCATGAGCACAGCAAGCATTGAGCTGTTTCCTAATTGCATTCCTCTGTGAGTCCTATAATATGAGCCTGTTCTCCTCATACCTTCTCAAAAGTGGAAGTCTTGACATCTTACTCCTTTTCCATGATACCATACCATCCTGATTTCTTCAATGTATACTCCTGTATATAGCAGAGGGAGATCAAGCCAGTCTAACTTCTTAACAGAATATGTTCCCTGTGGAGCAAACTTCCAGTAAGAGACCAATCCTGGGCACCATTCTGTATTTATTAACTGAACTCTTTCCCTTAATGGCCTTAGGCTTTGGATCTGGGTCCATTGTTTCTCTTGATTGTGTGCTTTTCATTCTTAGAGACAGGTGTGCTCAGTTAGTAAATCTTTAATTTCTCTATTCTTGGTGTAATGTGGGGGGAGCACAGTGGGGATTCCTCTGTGGGAGTTCTCAGAGGTACCACGCTGTACAGTTCCACAGTGGTGGGGATTTTTTCCACCAAAGAATTATTTGGTTTAAAGAGACTGCCATTTTATACAGTTCATCCTCCACCAAAGCCCACACAAAATTTCCCAAAAGAAAAGGCATAAGGAAATTTCCATAACACATAATGAAAATCACTAAGAGTGAAAGTAAAAAAGATGCTGAAGAATTGTGATCTGCAATGTTGAACTGCTGAAACTATGTTACACCATGACCAAGGCAACTATTATTAGAGGAAGCATTTAACTGGGGGCTTGCTTACAGGTTCAGAGGGTTAGTCCATGGCCCTCCTGGCAGGAAACATGGTGGTGTGTAGGCAGATGCTGGAGCAGTAGCTGACAACTACATCCTGATCTGTAGGCAGAGAGTGAAACTCTGGGCTTGGCATGGGCTTTTAAAACTTCAAAGCCCACCACCAGTGACACACTTCCTCAAACAAGGCTACACCCCCTAATCCATTTAATCCTTTCAAATAATGTCACTTCCCAGTGCTGAGATATTCAAATATGAGTTTATGGGGGCCATTCCTACTCAAACCACCACACCATTCCAAGTGTTGTCTGGCAGTTCAGAAAATCTATTTTAATAATAATAGCATTATCATTATTGTGTGTATGTGTGCACATGTATATGTGTATAGGAATACATGTACCATGTTGTGTATGTGGCAGAGGACAATTTTATATACAGTCAGTGCTCTCCTTTCCATCTGTTCACGTATCTGTCCTAGGTCTGAAATGTGAATTGCAAGGCTTATGTAGCAAGCTCTTTTATCTGCTGAGTCATCTTGCCAGTCCTGAGAATCCACAGGGTAAGGTAGGGGTCACAAAAATAACCACTACCATTGTACACTTGTGGTAAAGGCATTTTCATGTGTTATTTCACAACAATCCCAGTATGAAATGGAAGTATTATTGTCTAACACTGCAGTCTGAATATCCAGCCTAACAGTTAGTGGCATTGCCATTTAATATGGTTGAAAGTGCAATGTCAGCAAGCAAGTGTTATAGCCAGTGTCTACACCTAGACTAAACTGAGCTTTGACAGCATCCATTTCTGATGTACAACTTCTGTAAAAGCTTTAGGTTGTACCACAGTACAATAGATATCTGTATTTTAAAACACTCATAATTACTTTACTTATCTATATCATAGCTTTTTACTTCTTTGCTTCAGTGTATAGCCAGATGATAATATTACTAGTTTCATTTAATAAGTGATTTTGCACATGTGTGTACTAAACATGTTTGTGTATGTGCTCATATATGTGGGTACAGGTGCCCGAGAGAGAGCCCAAGATTAATATTGGGTGTCTTCTTTGCTTACCCTCCCTTATATCTCTAGGCAAAGTCTCAATGAACCTAGAGCTTGCCATTTTTGCTAGTCTGATAAGACACTGTGGTCCAGGGATGCCCTGTCTCAGCCTTCTGAGTTTGTGATTACAGATGAGCCAACACATACCCTGGATTTTAAATGGATTCTGAATATCTGAGTTCTGGTTGCCATGCTTGCACAGCACTTGAGCTATCTTCCCTGCTCCCTGGGCCCAGTGACATTGGGTTTTCACATGAAAGTTGTAAGCAATGAGATGTACATCTACTATGTTTATTTTGTGTGCATGTATGTATATGCATACATATATATGTTATTCATGTGTGTGTACACTTAGTCTATTTTCATGTAAGTCAAGACCAGAGGTTGATGTCATGCTCTTAATCACTCCATTTTATTTTTGAGATAGATTTTCTCTCTGAACCTGGAGTTTACTGATTTGGCATAATTAGCTCATCAGCAAACCCCAAGGATCCTCCTGTTTCCATTTCTCCACTGCTGGGGGCATGTCTTAATTTGGGTTTTTATTGCTGTAAAAAGATAACGCCATGACAATGGCAATTCATAGAAAGAAAACATTTAATTGAGGTGGCTCACTTTCAGTTTAGAGATCCAATCCATTATCATCATAATGGACAACATGGTAGCATGCAGGTAGACATGGTACTGGAATAGCTGAGTGTCCTATATCTTATAGCAACAGGAAGTTAACTGAGACACTGGGTGCTATCCTGAACACAGGAAAACTCAAAGCCTGCCTCCACAGTGACAAACTTCCTTCAACAAGGCCATACCCAGTCCAACAAAGCTACTCCCTATGAGATTATAGGAGCCGATTACATTTACACTACGACAGAGTGTAAGCTTGTGGTTCTGTGTCTGACTGTGTGCATTGATGTCTGGCATCAGAACTCAGGTCCTCATGCTAGTTCAGTAAGCACTTTGTGAGCCACACCATCTCCCTCACATTCTTCGTTGCATGCTTTTCCAGAGTCCATCGTACGAATATCAGCTTCCTGGATGCTCCATTGTTTACAAGGAGACCTGTAGGGAGTATGGTTTTTCCTCCTGCCGCAGGTCTGGTCCCGCTGCCATGCCAGCCCCAAATAATACACAGAGACTCTGTTAGATAGAATTCTGTTGGCCAGGTACTAGTTTCTTATCAGCTAGCTCTGTCTTAATTATTAACCCATTTCTTCTGATCTATGTATTTCTCTTACCGGGGAGCCAGCCGGCATTCTGCTTTCTCCAGACTCTCCATCTTGGCTCCTCCTTCCTACTTCCTATTTCCTCCTTGTCTCCTAGTCCCTCCTATCTTCCTTTCCTATTGGCCAACAGTGCTTTATTCATTAACCTGTATGAGAAACATATACAGAATGACATCTCCCATCAGAGACCAGTACTTTTTAGGTTGTCTTTGTTTAAAATTTCATTATTCTTTTACATTGGCAATAATTGTAGATATGATTTAAATCACTTAGTGGAATTTTGTGTTCAAAACACATGTGTGCACACAGATTAAGAATATAGCTCAAAGTCTGGCTTGGTGGCACACTCCTTTAATCACGGCACTTGGGAGGCAAATATAGACCTCTGTGAGTTTGAGGCCAGCCGGGTCTACATAGAGAGCTCCAGGACAGCCAAGACTACATATAGAGACCTTGTATCAAAAAACAAACAAACAAATAAACAACAAGAATGTTGCTCAGTAGTGGAGTGTCTGTCTAACTTATACACAGCCCCAGTTTGATTCCCAGAACTATTAAACCAACAAATGAAAGCAAAACTCATATCTGTACATTCATTTAGGTGTATCTATTATTATGTTTTATGAAAAATTCTTTAATGTTAATGTGCTAGAAATTTGTATATTATGAAATAGAAAAAGTCACTGATCTTTATAATAGAGTTCAAACAAATGTTTTCTCTGTCCTCTGTGTATTAAGAAATTAAAGTGTTAGTATGATAGGGAACTGTTATAGAATTTTTCATACTCTCAAGATTGTAAATTATTACAATTAAGAAAATTATATCTATTAATAAGATTGTTTTTAAAAGGTGAATTATTGGGTATTTTCTAGCACTAAAACTATTACCTGGTAGTTTTAGGGCATGAAATCTAAGCTCTTATTGTAAATGTCAAATGTTGTGAACTGTGAAATGTACATGGACATGTAATTAAGTTGTAGACAGAATGACATTTAGTAGAAGGTTTCCATTTTAGTGCAGATAAGCAGCTTTGTATGAGACCAATAATCCCGAATCTGGGTTTTTTTTTTAAAGCTTTGTGAATATATACTTTATTTCATGAATTACTTTATAAGTGACTTGGGGACTTGACATTCATTCACTTTGGAAGGAAACTTATAATGATGACATAAATTTTAGTGAGGTGCAGCACATGCCTTTAACCCCAGCATTCAAGGGGCAGAGTCGGGGGGGTCTCTTGAGTTTGAGGCCTGCCTGATCTACAGAGTGAGTTCCAGGACAGCAAAAGCTACAGAGAGAAACCTGTTTTGGGGGAATGAAGGAAAAAAAAAAAAAAAAAAAAAAAAGAGTTTTTTGTTTGTTTGTTTGTTTGTGTATTTATGTATTTCTTTAGGTATCTTTAGCTTTAAAAGGATTATGGAGAATTTAATATTATCTACATGGATACCATTCCATGTTGCATAATATGACAGTGATCTGTGCTGTCACATTCAGACAAATGAAAGAACAAAAGAAATCTGAAGTCACTGGGAAGAGTATGCATATGAGCAGTTGAAGTATACCCTGAGTCTTATGCCAAAAGCACTCTGCCATGGTGCCAGCACACTGTCATTTTGGGCTAATGATCCTCTTGATCATCAGACAGCGTCCATCTTTGCTACCCTTGTTTTTAGCCTGAACTGTTTTAAGATCATTGCTTCTAGCTTTCTGACTGGCTTTCCAGATTTGTAAGTGTTTGATTTCTGGAGGCTGTGACGGGTCAATAGGAGATGGATTGATTGCTTCTCTAAAAGTCGGAAGGGCTGTCCTGCTGACAGACAATAATGACAAAAATGATTGTTTTCATTTTAAAATAGATGGCTATTCTTGGTTGTCAATTTGACTATATCTGGAATGAACTACAATCCAGAAATGGAGGGCACACTTGTGATCCAGGTCTTGAGGCTGGATGATGTCTTTAATCCAGAACTTGAAGCTGGAAGGTACAACTTTAATCTGGGCCACACCTTCTACTAGAAAGACTATATAAGGAGAGTGGAATAAAGAAGGGATTGTTTGTTCTTCACCTGCTTGCACTCAACTTGCCAGCTCATCCTTTCCTTCACTGGCATTAGAGCCTCCTTCTTCAGGAGTCCAGCACATACAGACCAGCTGAGATGCCCAGCCTTGTGGGACTGAGCAACTACTAGGGTCTTGGACTTTCCTTTTACAGCTAGCCATTGTTGGACTCACAGAGAGAGAGAGAGAGAGAGAGAGAGAGAGAGAGAGAGAGAGAGAGAGAGAGAGGAGAGGATTTATTGGAATTATTGGAATATATATAACAGGAACATGCACATATTACATACACACATGCCACACACACATACATACATACATGCATATGTAGGGAACACACACACATACATATACACATACACACACAGAGAGAGAGTGACATTCATTCCATCAGTTCTGTGACTCTAGAGAACCCTGACTAATACAAATATTTCAGAAGGAAATAAACAATCCAAGAGCTTTGCTGAGCATTGTTATGCTCATAGTTCTAGCTGCTTATGAGGCTGAGGCAAGAATATCCTTTGATCTTACAAGTTTAAGACCACCTTGGGCAACAAAGTATGACCCCCTTCTCAAAAAAAATTTTTTTTTTATATTTTGATATCAATGTTTCCATTAGTTGTTCCTGTAACAGACAAACCTGCATGGCATTCAGCACTCAGGCTATGCTGGTCAGAAGAACTGTAAACCAGGCTGCTTTGCCTGGCTGTTTACTCATACAGTGGCTGCTGGCCTTAATCTTAGGTAAGACTGCTTTGCACATCTGTAATTTGACAGCAGGCTCTCTTAGGCAGAGGCAATGCAGAGAAAATGCTCTCATAAACCTGACTCTCGAAAGCAGCTCACCCACAATGCCAAGTTCAATCATGTAGGAGTATCTGCAAACACCAGTGCCAGAGTAACCATCTGTGTGAGGCAAGAGGAAGTCCGATTCACCACAACTCAGTAGCCGGTGTTGGTTCAAACTTACAGTCTGGCACAAGGCAGTTTATTTTAGACCTGTGTAAGTGCAGTACAGTTGGGTGAGGGGGGGGCGTTTCCTTGTGTAACACCATCCCCTGTGCATAACTACCTTGAAATGCTTCTCAAAGTACTTGTCAGTTCTTCTGTGAAGATGGATTCTAGAGATAGGGTACATGTACTGTGTTGAGAGTCCAGGGGAGCATCTGTGTGGTCTCAGTCATACAGGCACCTCCACTTCTGGTTGTGGGAGTTTGGGGGAGCATCTGGCCCTACATATAGCAAAGTTGTTAACTTCCATTCACCGCCTTCTTGGTGGAAAACAAGTTATATATCTTTTCCTTAGAAAAGACTTGTGTGTTTAACTTTCCTGGTTTCCCTAGTGCTAACTATGATTGCAAGGACCTTTCTGCTCCCAACACATGAATGCAGATGCAAAATGCTGATGAAGCCATGCCACAGAACCAAAGTGGGAATATGGCAACAGTGTGAGGTGAAAATCATGAACCCTGCCCTTCCCCCTGAATTGAATTCTATCAGTGTGTGTTTGTTTTATGCCATTTTACTACTTTTATCCGGTTAATAATTCAAAAATCCTACTTGAAGCCTATGTATTTGTTTAACTTTGTGCCATTTGGCTACTACCTTCAAGCCAAAGAAGAGAGAAATATGTTGCTATGGTAATTTGCTAAATTTGTTATTGTTATAGTTTTGTTTTGTTTTGCTTGTTTTTAAAGAGCTTTGTATCATCTGATATCTCACTATCCTGCCCAGTTGGCCCTGAACTTCTAGGCTCAAGTGACTTTCCTTTTTCAACCTCTCAAATAGCGCAACAAATGTTCTGTATGACACCTAGCCATGACCCTTTTCCATGAGTGTTTCATCAGTAATACTGGATATGCTGACCCTTGTTGTGCTTTGAAAGTATGTATTATCTTCAACTTACCTATTTCCTCCTTTTCTCAATAAAAATATTTTACTTTCCCC
Organism: Phodopus roborovskii; assembly: GCF_943737965.1. Lineage (NCBI taxonomy): Eukaryota > Metazoa > Chordata > Mammalia > Rodentia > Cricetidae > Phodopus > Phodopus roborovskii. Next base: position 14,981,699 of record NW_026125391.1, read on the forward strand.
CCAGTATCCCAAAATGTGGATCTTCCTTAGTCTCTGTATATTTCACATCTAACCCAGAAAATACTGGGTTTTACCCTGTAATTCTTCAGTGCTGTGTCCTTTCCATTTTGCTCTAATACCATCAAGAAGAGCTTGCTTTGAGTCTCCCTGCTTAGTTTGGACTGCCTCCAAGCTCTTCATGCTCCTAGGCTGGCCTCTAGCTCCCAGTCATCTTGCTTCAGTCTCCTGAGTGGTACAATTAATTACAGACATGTAGCATCATTTCCAGCAAGACTTAAAAATAGTTTGGCTTTGCAGATGTTGTTATAGGGAGGGTTAGTCTGAATTACCTCATCAGCTTTTCACTTGAATTGGAAATGTTAATATCATTTCAAAACATATTAGTGGTCAAGTATAGTTTTAAAATCCTACCATGTTCCAGTGTATGCAACATAACTGAATTCCTTCTTGGTGCTTGAGAACGATACTGTTAGATTATTTCTGGGAGAAAGGGCAGTTAGCAGTGAGCCACGGCAAGTCTGTGTCATTACCTTTCTCACAGCATACATAGACACACACACACACACACACACACACACACACACACACACACACACACACACACACACGGTAATACAGGTTATAGTGTCCTTCCAGGAAACTTACAAAGGAAATCTACCCCTATTGCCTAGAGTTGCTAAAGACTCAAGCCTGGTGTAGCCTGAGGCAAGATGACTTTGCCATGGCACCAAACCAAGAATTAAGTAGGTGGTATCTTAGTTTGTCTTCACGTATCGCAGTTGCAAGTATTGGATCAGATTTTGAAGTAAGAACTGCAGGAGTAAGGATGGAAAGGAGCTAGAAAGTGGATGCTGCACATACGCATGCCAAGGACAAACGAGGGAGAGAAAGGAGAAATGAGCATTTTCTTTCTTTCTTTTTTTCTTTTTTTTTTATTAAGATTTATTTATTATGTATATAGTGTTTTGCCTGCATGTATGCCTGCAGGCGAAAAGAGGGCACAAGATCTCATTACGGTGGTTGTGAATCACCACCATATGGTTGATGGAAATTGAACTCAGGACCTCTGGAAGAGCAGCAAGTGCTCTTAACCTCTGAGCCATCTCTCTAGCCCTGAGCATTTTATTGAAAGAAAAATGAATGCAATCAAATTTGGTTCATTTGAGTATAAGCGAACTCATTTGCATTTTCAACACTATTACTCCTCTCTTGCTATCCATAGCAGATTTATTACATATACCAGGCTGGTGATTTCTGTTTACATCATTACTAATGAGGTTGTGCCACTTGAGAACACTTGCTAATACATTTAAGCGGTACCAAGTGGTGGCATGTAGGAAAGGTCTCTGTGGTAATAACCAAAAATGCCTTGTCTCCCTCCTATACTCTTAGTATTTTTCAGTATCATAAGATACAGTGTTAGTCTAGTAAATCAATGGATGAGGTTCAGGGGGATCTGGGAACCTCAGGAAATTATAAAATGTTGTTATATAAATTTGTTGCTGGGAAAATGCTCCAGCAGATTTCAGAGGTCTGCAACTCTTCTCCCCAAGTAACAATAGATACTTGTAAGACTTCAAATGTTTGGAAATTAAACAGCACACTTTAAAATGGCCCACGGATCAAAGGAAAAAGTTTACTTTTTTAAGTAACTGAATTGCAATATAATTTGCATATCATAAAAAGTACCCATCTTAAAAGGTTTTTGTTTTGTTTTGTTTTGTTTTGTTTTGTTTTGAGAGACAGTCTCACTATGTAGTCCTGGATGTCCTGGAACTTACTCTATAGACCAGGCTGGCCTTGAACTCATAGAGAGTTGCCTACCTCTACCTCCTAAGTGCTAGAATTAAAGGCATGGGCCACCTACTCCCAGCCTCCATTTTAACAACTCTTTTTGTTTATTTGGTTTTTTTGTTTGTTTGTTTGTTTTGAGACAGGTTTTTTTTTTTTTTTTTTTTTTTTTTATTGCTTTGGAGCCTCTCCTGGAACTCCCTCTGTTGACCTCAAACTCATGGGGATCTGCCTGCCTCTGCCTCCTGAGTGTTGGGATTAAAGGCATGCACCTCCACTGCTGTGCCCCATTTTAACAACTTTTAATCATAGTAAAATTTACAATAACATAGAATTTGTTGTTTTGAGTACACTGGAACATTCCTGAAAGCTCCAGGTACTTGGAAGGCTCAAATAGGTAGATTACTGGGACCAGGAGTTTGAGACCAGCTTGGATAATGAAATCTATCTGCTAAATAGAGTGTTAATTGCATGTATCCCATGTACACTGAAAACTAACCACTCTGAAAGGGTTATGTGCATCAGTGTCAATTAAAAAGACAGACATTTAAATATACATATTTCGAGATCAAGCCAGTCAACATTTTAGCTCATTGAGGGAAGGGGCTCATGAGCACCCCCAAACTGAGAAGTTGTGGACAGTTAATGTTTTCTGGAGGAGTGAGAGTCATTTTTCTTTAATGGTGGTCCACACCCTTTCTGTTAGAAAACAGACATCTAAGGAATAATAATAATATAAAATTAGCAAACTGTAATATGACAAAACAACTGGATAAGAAAAAGAGCAAAAGAAAAAACACAAGAAGTACATATACATGCAAAGATGCACATGTTCACACACTCTCCAAACTGGAAGCCATAATACATATGCAAAGGACCTGTAAGGTAGAGGGGAAAATATCTGACTTACCATCAAGAGACAGAGAACTTCCAAAGATGTTATCGAGTTCCTTTTGTGTTGGCCATCTACCACTGGGCATGCAGCCTACCCCTTGTATCCTTTGTGTGTTCCATTCACTCTGGCTTTTACCCTTGTATCTCCTATGTGGTGGAGTTCCCTGAGCCTTGCAGGTATTTGATAAGGATATCCCATTTAGGACTGAATGTTCTAGAGTTTTTCACTCTCTGCTCATTGTCCAGTCGTGTGTCTTTGTATTTACTCCCTGTGCTGAAAGAGGAAATGTCTCTGATGGGCTGAACAAGGTATGGATCTATGAGTATAAAGGAATGCTGTTTGGAGTCATTTTATTGCTACATTCCTTTAGCAGAACAGTAGTATTTGGTTTTCCCCTAGGTCCATGACCTATCTAGTCTCAGGTTCTCTCCTTCCCCCCCCCCTTCTTTCCCCAAGCTCCCATGGAGTGGGCATTAACTAAGATTAGATATTGGTTGGTTACTCCTGTAATGTGAAATTCACAAGAGTCTTGTAAATGTTATCAAGAATTTATTTACTTATAAAATAGGGGTAAACACTCACTGATACAGAACAGGTTAGATGCTGCCACTGTTCCAGCCACCTTCATCCAGTGTTCTATCTAGAGTGGGAGGGGTGTGTGGGGGGTTGGGGGTGAAAAGCAAGCTGCCTGCTCTGGTCTAACCATGCAAGAGAGTGCTCGAGCAAGAAAGTGAGAGACCCTTCTCCCTCAGTTTATAAGTTATCATGTAGCAGACAATACCACACCCTAGGGCTTGGTGCCCCAAAAGTCATTGGCTAAATGTATTGAAATCCTACAGCATAGTTCCACCAGCTTTGAGCCACTATAGCGCTAATGGATCTTGGAGACAAGTGACTGTTACAGATTGAAGGGTTTGTAGCCAGGTTTGTGTTTATCTTTATCCTTTGGTAACATGCAGAGTACATTCTAGCACCTTGGACACTAGTTTGTAGGAGTGGAAGCTGTAAGTAGATAACAGCTTAATTTCTCCATGTTCAGTGAGTTATGTCGGTGGTATCTTTAGCATTGGGACCTTACTGTCAGTTTGTGGAGAGCCACCAGTAGCCTTGGCAATAGTCAGGATTGTTTGGGGCTTCCCATGGAACTGCTTTGACCAACACCTCATGTAAATGTAACCCATTCCCTGTAGTGGAAGCTTCATTTAGTGGCAAGATATGTTTAATAGGGTCTCTGTTTCCCTACTGTTTGGTGATATAATTTAGAGCACTTTCATATATATATTCATTCTACTGTATTAGGTTTTCATACAATTCCTCAAATGGCCCTTAGTTTAACTATCCCTCCCCACATTCCCTCACTTGCTTCACCCATTCCAGTACCTTATTTTTCCATAACTATTCTATTTTCTTTTCTTAACAAGGTCCATCCCTCCCCCCTAGTTCCTTACTTTCTATTTAACCTCTGTAGTTATACATATTGTAGCTTGCTTATTTAATTTAACAGCTAAAACATACATATAAATGAGTACATACCATGTTTGTCTTTCTGGGTCTGAGTTTTTTTTCTAATCCCATCCATTTATTAAGGAAGTTCATGATTTCATCAAGTGGGCCTTAAGTCAAATCAGACATTGGTTGGTTACAAGCTTTGTGCCACCATTCCCCGAGTATATTTTGCAGTCAGGACAGATTGCAGATCAAAGATTGTTTGGGTTGGTATTTCCATTTCTCTTTTGATAGACTGTAGTTGTCCTTTCTGTACCAAAGACTCTACAGTATAGGGATAAACATTCTGCGTAGGCACTAGTTCAACCTCTGTGTTCAATGAGCTGTGTGGATGTTGTCTTCAATAATGGGGCCTTGCTGTCAGTTTGTGGAAAGCAACCTTTTGTATTGTCAACATCTTGGATTGTTTGGGGATTTTCTTTGGAGCCCTTTGGCCAACAAGTCATTTGGATGAAACCCAGTCCCAGTACTGGAAGCTTCATTTGGTGACAAGAGATGTCTCCTTCATTATTTGAATATGTCCTTAGGACCACTTTCAGATATTTTCAGAAGCTTCCACTGCATTGTTTTCATAACACCCCTCAAATGACCCTCAATTCTATCTGTCTTTTCCTCGAATCTCTTCCCTCACCTCCATCTCCCTTCCCCATCTAGGTCTTTCCCCGTGCCAGAGAGACCCATGTGTCCCCTCCTAGTTTTTTCTTCTATATCTATCTTCTCTGTAGAAATTGTAGTTTGCTTATCATTTATTTAATGGCTAATATCCACATATAAGTGAATAATACTGTTGTGTCTATGCTCTGAACCCCCAAATCACCAAGAGACCCTGATCCAATGCAAAAGCAAAAGGTCTTTAATTTTATGACTTAACTCAGGTTCCCTTGTCCATCTGACACAGCTTGGAGTATATTTGAGTAGAGCAAGCGGGGGAGGGGGATTTTCTGGGGGCTTAGTTACATAGCAACAGTTTTAGGATTGATGCACCTCTGGGCTTGGGAAACCTGACCTGTGTTGATTGGTCAACTGGTGCTGCAGGAAGGTTGCTATGCCTAGAGGCCATCCTAGGGCAGGTGCTGTGCTCTGTATTCCATTGTTATTAGTAAAGCACTTCCAGAGCTCACCAGCTAACTTCTGATTGGTTCCTTGTCACATGGAGGGTATCTAGCTTCCTAGTGACTATGGCAAGGTCTGGCAAGGTCGCTAACTCCTCACATGTTGCTGAGTCAGGGGCCTTTGTCTTACTGGGTCTTTTCTGCAGTGTGTCATGGCTGCCAAAGCAGAGGGCTGGAGGAGGGTCTGGGCCCTTCCATACCATATTTATCTTATCTTTCTGGGTCTGGATTACTTCAGGATATTTTTTCTAGTCCCATCCATTTGCCTACAAATTTCATGGTGATACTTTTTTTTTTTTTTCATTTCAGCAATACTCCATTGTGAAATGTGCCACATTTTATTTGTTCAGCCTTCTGTTGAGGGATATTTGGTTATTTTCCATTTCTGGCTATTATGAATTAGCCATCAGCAATGGGCATGATTGAACAAGTGTATTAGAATGAAATGGCTTTTGTGTCTATGTCTAAGAGTGGTATAGCTGGATCATGATATAGATCCATTCCCCACTTTCTGAGGAACTGCCAAACTGATTTCCATAGTGACTGTACAAGTTTGCATTCTCACCAGCAATGGATAAGTATTTCCCTTATTTCACATCATTACCAATATGAGCTGTCTTTTGTTTTATTGGTCTTAGCTATTCTGACAAATGTTAAGATGGAATCTCAAAGTAGAGTTGATATACATTTCCCTAATGACTAAGGATATTGAACATTTGTTAATTGTTTTTCAGCCATTTGAGTGTCCTCGTTTAAGAATTCTCTGTTTACATCAGTACTCCATTTTTATATTGGGTTCTTTGTTTTCTTGGTCCAGCGTCTTTTAGATATTTATATTTTGCATATTAGCCTTCTATTGAGTGTGCAGTTGGTAAAAATCTTTTCTTATTTTGTAGGCTGCTGCTTTGTCCAAGTGACAGCATCCTTTGCTGTGCAGATTTTTAGTTTCATGAGATCCCATTTAGTGTTTGTGCTATCAGTGTTCTGTTCAGAAAGTTTTTTTCCTGTGACAAAGAGTTAAAGACTATACCCCACTTTGTCTTTTATCAAAATCAGTGTGTCTAGTTAGCCTTATGTTAAAGTCTTTGATTCATATGGAGTATAGTTTTGTGAAGGGTGATTAGAATGTATCTATTTCAACTCTTCTATTTGTAGCCCACAAGTTTGTCCAGTGATGCAGGGTCCTTGCAAGCATCATGACCAGCAGCAAAATGATCCTGGTGAGGTGCTGGGCCAAGGGGGTTATTTTTACACATTTAAACACAGTAAGACTTTGGAAACAAGTTTCTATGTGACACATCACAGCAAAGCTTTAGGCATGGGTACATTGAAAATTGCTTGCAGAGTACATCTCTTTAGGCAACACACCTGAATCTGTTTTCACATGAATGAATTCTGTTGACTGAGAAACAGTGTTCAGGATAAGATCCTAGGAAGGGAGGGTTTGTAATAGCATAAGAATGGGTTCTGTTGACTGAGGAACAGTGCTCAGGATTCTGTGGGGTTGATGAGGGTTGGCTTTACAGAATAGGAAAGAGTGAAGGTGTTAACACATTCTTTCACAGCTTTATGGATGGAAAATAGGTGTCACTTTCTTCCATTGATGAGAAAAAAGCCTGAGTGTTTAACAATTTTGTTTTTTCTAATGCTTATCTGTAAATTCATGCCCTCTTCATAGCACCAATATGTTTCTGGCTTCTTTATCAAAAAACAGGTGTCCGTAGGTGTGTGGACTTACTTCTGGGTCTTCAGTCCCTTTCCACTGATCAGGGTGTCTGTTTTTGTACCAGCACTGTGCTGTTTTTATTACTATAACTCCGCATTATGCCTTGAAACCAGGGTGGTGATACCTCCAGCAATTCTTTTATTATTCAGGATTGTTTTTTTATCTATCCTAGGTTTTTTTGTGTATATGTGTTCCCATATAAAGCTGAAAATTGCCTTTTCAAGATCTGTGAAGAATTGTGTTGCAATTTTGATGAGGATTGCATCGAATCTGTAGATTGCTTTTGGTGCAAAAGCCATTTTTAGTATATTAATCCTACTGATCTATGACCATGAGAGATCTTTCCATCTTCTAATGTATTCTTGAATTTAAGTGTCTTAAAAATTTTTATCATCCAAGTCTTTCGTTTGCTTGGTTAGAATTACCCTGTTGTAACCAAATTCTGAACCCCCAAATCACCAAGTGACCCATTCTGATCCGAATGCAGAGTCTTTTATTATTTAATGAGTTGACTACATTAACTTGGGTCTTCTGTACCTCTGACTTGGCAGGTGGGATCGAGAAGGACTTGAAGGATCCTCGAGGCAGGAAATTTATTGGGTAGAGCCAGGAGAGTGTCTAGGGGTATGTAACAGTGTCAGGATTGTTGCACTTATGGGCTTGGGCAGCCTGTTCTGTGTTGATTTTCAACTGGTTGCTGTGGCCTATATACCCTCCCAGGATGGTTGCTATGGTTTGCATGCCACTGTTACACCATTACCATAAAGCATGTCCAGAGCCCACCAGCTAATTTCTGATTGGTTACTTGCCACATGGAGGGTATCTGACCTCCTAGTGACTGGGGCAGTTCCTGCAAGTTCAGGAGTCCAGAAACTCTGAGTCACAGGCCTACATCTTGCTGGGTTTAAGCAGGGGACTGGGTGAGGGTTTGGTTCCTTCAACCCCAAAATATGTTTTATTATTTTGAAAGACCTAAAAAGTAATGTTAATGATGGACTAACCTAGAAACCAATATCTGTTCCTTGGAATTTGCTAGCTTCCTCTCACAAGGCCCTGAGATAAGAAGAATTCACACTGCCCCTCCTTTCCTGTGAGTCAACAGGTGGTAAATAGGGTCAAGAGATAGCTGTAACTCTGGTTTGCCCAGACAAGATTAATTAGCACACCTGAAGCCCTAAGGTCTGCTGACCCTAATAGTGAGACCATCCGGCCTCCAAGGGTCATGTACTCAATGGACAGAGGGTCCCACCCCCTCCCTAAGCTTGTGGGTTTGCCTTTAAAAACACCTGGGCCCAGGGGAGGGGGCTTCTCCCTAGCCTGTGTGCTGGAGGAGCCCATTTGTGCAAACGTTTCCTGTTCATTAAAGCCTCTTGCGTTTTGCAGCAACTGGACTGGACATTGAGTTCTTGGGGTATCGACCGAACCTGGAAGACTCCTCATTCTGAGGGTCTTACAATTTGAGGCTTGTTAAAGATACTATTGTTCTTATTTCTTTCTCAGATCCTTTGTCACTTGTATATAAGAGGACTTCTGATTGTACCCAATTACTTTGCTGAAAATGTTTATTAGCTGTAGGAGTTCCTTGATGGAACTTTTAGGGTCACTTATATATACTGTCATATCATTTGCAAATAATGATGAATTGACTTCCTTCTTTTCAATCTGTATCTCCATGATCTTCAGTTTCATTATTGTTCTAAGACACTAAGTACTAAATTGAAAAGGAATGGAGTGGACAGCCTTGTCTTGTTCCTGATTGTAATGGAAATTTTGAGTTTCTTTAAATTTAAATTGCTGTTGGCTATGGGCTTGCCTTTATTATCTTGAGGTATGCCTCCTACATCACTATTCTCTCCAAGATTTTTATCATGAAGAGGTGTGGGATTTTGTGACAGGCATTTTCTACATCTAATGAGATGAACATGTGGTTCTTGTCTTTCAATTTTGGTTATATGGTAGATTACATTTATTGATTTGTGTATGTTGTGCCATCCCTTCATCGGTAGATTGAATTTTATTGAGAATTTTCACATCTGTTCATAAGGGAAACTGGTCTGTAATTCTTTTTCATTGTTGAGTATTTATGTAGCTTGGATATCATGGTAACTCATAGAATGGTGGACTCATAGAATGAATTCGGCATGTGCCTTCTGTTTCTACTTTGTGGAATAATTTAAGGGGTATTTATTTGCATTAACTCTTTGAAAATCTGGTACAATTCTGCACTAAAACCATCTGGCCCTGGACTTTTTAAGTTGGGAGGTTTTTAATGACGGCTTTCATTGGGGGTTATAAGTCTGTTTACATTGTCTATCTGAGCTTTATTTAACTTTGGTAAGTGATATACACAGAGAAAATTACCCATTTCTTTTACATTTTCCAGTTTGACACAGTATAGGATTTTAAAGTATGTTTTTATAATTCTTTGGATTTTCATGGTGTCTGTTGTTTTATCTGTTCAGGTGGAAGCTCTACCCAATCCCCTGGCACGGAACTTTCACCAGAATATCCCAGACCATTTGGGTATATGGATGCCAGGGGCTGGGGTGAGCTTCCACAGGAATATCATCCAGATCTTCTTTCTCCTCCTTTTAGTTAGTTTGCGTTGGGTTTGTTAATCTTACTGATTTTCTCAAAGAACCAACTTTTTGTTTCATTGATTCTTTGTACTGTTGTTGTTTCTATTTTGTTGATTTCAACCCAGAGTTCATTTCTCACTGTCTAACTCCTTCTTTTGTGTGATTTCTTCTTTTTGTTTTAGAGCTTTCAGGTGTGTTGTTAAGTTACCCATATGAGATCTCTCCAATTTTTTTAAAGGTAGATACTAAGTGCTATGAACTTGCCTCTTAGAACCACCTCCATTGTGTCCCATAAGTTTGATTTTGATGTATTTTCATTTTCATTTGATTCTAAAAAGTTTTTTATTTCATTCCTAATTTCTGTCTTGATACATTTTTCATTCAGTGGTTCAGTTTCCATAAGTTCATAAGCTTTCTGTTTTTGTTGTTGGTTTCTAGAAAGAAATACTCAAGAAAATAGTGCAAGTTAGGGAGTACCTTGTACTCTAGTGAAAATTGTTTATACTGTCTTGGAGTGCCACTGACAGAACTACAAGGCTGAAAAAGATGGGCATGTTGTCCCTTCCTACCCAAAGTCCCATTTTCTAGTTCTACAGAGTTCGTTGTGCTACCCTGGTGGTGGTGAGGAAATAGAAAAGCATCAAACACCATTTGTTTATATTTTCATTTAACATGTAAGTAGGTATAAGGATTCAGGCACAATGCACTCAGGCAGTACTCTGGTGAGCACACAGGTGCAAAGGACCCTTTACAAGACAGACAGACCCCTGCCCACTTACACTCTTTTTTCTCCTTTCTCTTTCTTACTGTTCCCCTGTGACAGACAGGACTTTTCCTGGCTCCCTCTCCTCTTCTGTCCTCTCTCTGTCTCTGTGTCTCTTTACCTCTTTTCTCTTCTCCCCTACCCCCTTCCCTTTAATAAAACTTCTCACTAAGCTTTATGTTTATCCTCTACTTCAGTCATCCTTGCCCTCTGTGGAATCCACCAAGATTCCTCAGGCTTTATCATAACAGTAAGACTACTTACTAAATCTACTAATTTACCTCTTTTTCTAAGCTAATACTGTATTTTAGAAACTTTGCTAAGTCAGAAAATGCTTATACCAGTTCTAGTACTTATCATGGGAAACAGGAAGAGATGAATATATGACTTTGAACACTTTGGTTTTTAATCATTTACTTGTGACTAAGTTTAACAGGGCCAATGTTTGGGAGCCAGTACCTAGTCATGGGTAGGTGAGAATTCCATCTGTTATTTAACTACTTAGGGCTCTTTGAAGTGAAAGGAAGCTCAAGTTCTGGGGGAAGTGGAGATGTCAACTGCAGGTGGTTAAGGCGAGTGGGGATGGGTGAGAGCCTTGGGACAGGGATGGTGGCATGTAAGCAGAGCAATTGTGCTTTGTTCCTGTATGTACTTATTGCTCATCTCTCTCTATAAGCAACATTTAACTTTGTCTCTGACTTTGTTGTTAAATTTTAAATATTCAAAAAGCACCTGTCTCAAGCTATTATCTTTGATGTTAGAATTGTGTGAGGGTTTAGTCTAATGTCAAATTGTGGCATTGCTGTTGGGTCTGTTCTGTGACTGCAGATTACTGTCCTTTAAAAAATAGGTATTGGGTAGCAATTTAATCAAATATCTGGTAAATTCAGCACCCTAGACAATAGAAAAAAAAGCAAGAGCAAAAGGAATACTTTCTGTAAACTGCTAAAATTGATCTCAAAATATCTATATTCAAAAGTATGCACTTAGTCAGCAGAGTCCTAACCTCAGGGCACCAGGAGATAACCAAAAAAGAAGAGAATGGGGGCAGAATTTGAAAAATCTCTAAAATGAGTATAGACATAGAAAAAAAAAGTGACTAGTTTATAAATAACAAAATAAAGTCTTTAAAAAAAAGTAAAGTAATATAAAAAGTGAGCCATGTGAAGGGGAAAAGTACACAGGGAGCCTGACCTGTGTGGTACAATGTCAACTTTAAATTGTTTGAATGTTGATGAGTGAATGACAACTGTTGAAAGACATGGGATTGTAAGAGGTACTTCTGAATTAATCCAACCTAGATACCTTAGGAATGCCTTAACTTTAAAATGGGAGTTAAAAAAATGTATTATGTTAGGGAAGAGGTTTATTATTTTTCTCCAGGAAATGAGTGGCTATGGATTCCTTCCAAGTTAATAGAGATCATGTTTGATCAGGGAATTCCCCCCTGAAAATCATGACTAAAGACGTAAAAGTTAAATCTTAAAAAAACCTACAAGACAGATGATAATAGAAGCTGATCCTTTGGCATGGGAGCAACACTGAGACTGAATGAGACATGATAAATCTTGTTGGCTACAGAGTCCTCATGACTTATTGTTACATGCCATCCCTCCATATGACATGAACAGAGATTACAGAATCCAAACAAACTTAAAAGGTTAACAGATGCCTTTTACCTGCTAAAACATAAAACAAAAAAATCATCTTTAGCTGACTTGTGCACACTCAACATTCCATACTTGTGTCAATGCAGATATATTTAATCACCTTTAGAAGTGTGTATGTTTTCAGAAAAAAATAATCAGACACCAATAAAGACAAGTAGCCCAAGTGATCCATCCTCTCAGAGTGCCTCTGCTGCAGTACCTCAGATTTCTACATCTAGAACAGCTTCAAAGTTGCTGGCTGAAATGATCCAGACTCAGATTATTCTAGTCAGGACTACAGATAAGCTTTTACACTTTCCATTGCTCAGGACTGGACAACAAATGTTATGATTAGCTCTCCCAGGACTTGGCCATTATCCTAATTTTCTCAAGGCCACGAAAGATGCCATTGCCTCCAGACAACAGGAAGCAGTTAGTGAACAGATGCCCATATTTCCAGGAAGTGGGGTGAGTGTTTTTGACCATTCAGTGGGTTATGGATGTTTGTCATCATTTAGGGGGATTGATTATGAGTTGTTATTGGTTGTACTCAGGAAAAAAAGCTGAATAAAGGAGATTAGATTCAGGGATCTCTTTCTGAAGGGAAAAAGGGGGATATAGTATAGACATGTTGGGATAAAAGGGTTGATTGTTGAGTCTACATTTGAATAATGATTAGTTTCAAGTATTTTACATTGGTATAAATTTTTGTATATTGATACAAATTTAAGGTTATTTTTGTTATAATGTATATATATTTAAAAATATACAAATTAAAAATACAGCTCATTAAAATGTAATATATAATTTAAAAGTGCAGGTTAGTAGTTAGCAATGTATTATCAAACTTATAGTCATGTTGGGTATATTTTCAAGGTTAAGCAAGAGAATATTTTAGATGGTCTTCAAACACTTCAGAGACCTATAGACTATGGCATTTAAGATGTTTAATAACCTAAGGATTTTCATGACAGTGAGACTTTGATCCTGGCAGCACCAATTATGTTAAAAAAGATGATGGGCATTGAAGAACCTCCATATGGAGTTTGTTTTCATTGTGTCAAAACTAGCCATTTGGACAAGAAACTGCCCTTGCCTGGACTGCTGATGGTAAGCTGTCCACACTGAAAAAGCAGGGCACAAAGAAAGTGACTACCCATCTTTGCCAAGACAGGGTAGGACAATTCTTTTAAAAATCCTGTTTCAAGGCTAGAGAGTTGTCTTAGAAGCAAAAAGCATTGGGCGTTCTTCTAGGAGTCCTGAGTTCAATTCCTAGCACCCACATGCAGCTCACAATATAACAGGATCCAATACCCTCTTCTGGTGTTCAGACAGACAAAACACACATATACATTAAATTTTTTTTAAAAAAGTCCTGCTTCACAGAAAAGTCTGTCAGATATTCTATGCATGTAAGTTGAATATGGATACTTAATTACTGAGGAACTTCAAATGACTGTTCAGACAGCCAGCTGTTTCTGTCATTTCTGTAGTTTTGGAATTACCTTGCTCTACATTTCCTGTTTACTCAGGTAATATTTTATCTTTCTTGGGTCTCTGATGGAGTTGAAGGTGAGATAGTTATAGTTACAGTTTTCTTTGTTACCAAATTCAAAAAAGAAACTCACAAAAAAGGTATAAAATGTATAACGTTGACAGACATAAAGCTTAAATTGCTCATCTAAGAAAATATTTTGAAGTCTAAAAAGATAGTTATAGTTTTTAGATGATAATATAAATTATAATAAAAATTGTTTAGGTGTGTGCCACTAACGCCTGGTTTACAGGTGTGGTAGGAGCACATTCTTTTAATCCCAGTATTTGGGAGGCAGAGGCAGGTAGACCTCTGGTTTTGAGGCCAGCATGGTCTTCAGATCTTCAGAGTGAGTTCCAGGACAGCCAGGGCTACACTGAGAAAACCTGTTTTGAAAGACAAAAAAAAAAAAAAAAAAAAAAAAAAAAAGTTACATTGTATTCTTGATATTTCCATAGCATTTTCTAGTTATTGTTGTTTTGAGACATTTTTCTGAGTCAGCCTTAAAGCCTTTTTCAGGTAATTTTCAGTCCATTTTCTGTATGAAAACGGTGAGCAAGCCTTCCCTTGACTGCCACTTTTTGTTCCGATTCAGGGTGCTTGGGAAACCCCTGCTATATCATTCATAAATTAAAAGGAGCTGCAGTGTTCTTTAGCTACTCTATAGTTTTCTGTACAGATCTGGGCTCTCAGTTGTTTCCCAGATCCAGAATTCATGGGCTACTCCTATCACACAGATATATATATATAGATATAATCCCAGAAATATATTTTTCATAGTTAAATTTAAAAGGAATGTTATTTTTTTTCTTATATCTAGGAATTGTTTTTGTTATTCAAGGATTTGTTAAGCTTTTAGATTTGTTTGTGGGTCTGTGTGTGAGAGACAGATGTCTGAAACAGAATTCTTTTGGTTTCTACCATTTATTTTCACACATAGTATGATTACCTATCTATATGTTTCTTATATTTTATTATGTTGAATTTCTTTTCATTCCTACTTTGGTGCTGTTTTTGCACCTTTGTTACAGTTTAGTCATTTCCATTAACTGATTTGAAATAACAACCATGACACTAGTAGCTCTCAAGTCATTGACTAGATGTGTAAAAAGCATCTTCTCTGTGACATTCTGCACAAAACTAGTAAAAGCCAGAGGCTAACCCATGGGAAATACTATAAATTTTTATGTTAGTATTAAACAATACAATTGTAAATTCTAACAGTATATAAATATTGCTACTAATTTTAAGTTTGTGTGAGATTTTTGGTTGACTATAAATGTAACTTGAAATATGGCCGATGTGGTTGTTGATGTTGAGTGTAATCTCAATACTGAGGAGGTTGAAGCAGGAGGTTTGCAGCAATTTTGAAAGCTAGTCTGTGATAATTAGTGAGTTCTAGGCCAGCCAAGGCTACAGATTGAGGGCTAGTCAGAAAAGAGAGGAAATAAGAGAAGGGTAAAGAAAGGAGCACAAGGGAAGGAAGGAGGAAGACAATGAAGGAAGGGAAGGGAAGGAGAAAGGGAAGGGAAAGGAAGGGAAGGGAGGAAACTATTAAGTACAAAAGAATTAAGAGGGTCTGGAGAATTGTCTGAGTAGTTAAGAGTACTTAACTGCTCTTATAGAGAACCCAGGTTTGGTTCCCATTTACTACCATAGTGGCTCATAACCATTTGTAACTCCAGTTCCAGAGGATGTGATACCCTCTTTTTGTGTCATGGGCTAGCATATGGTACACATACACAATCTTGGGCACACACATGTACATATAAAATTAATAATTTTAGATATTCAGATCCCCATAGTCCTCAATTGTAAAAGCATAGGATCTGGTATGAGGGAGCTGGCAACAAATTAAACATGGATCATTCTAGGTTACTAGCCCAGAATGCTCATAGTGGACCATAACATTTGCCAAGATACAAGAAGATTGGAAGAAGAATAGAATATTTAATTCAATATACGTTGAATAATTACAAAATTGAATAAGTACATCTGGAGTTCTCATGAGAAGACAAAACAGGATCTTTAGTATATTCCCTTAGTCCTCTACCAAAGAGGGTTTTTTGTTCTCTTTTCTCCTCTCCCAGGACGGGGAACTAGTGTCTAGTTGTTTTAAATCAAGGATTCTGCCAAGCCATCCTGCAATACATGAGACAGCCCTAGCAACACAGAATAATCATGTGTAGATGTCAGTATCGCTAAATTTGGTACATTTAGAGCAGTCATCTTGCTGGAAGAAGAAGACTGGGGCACTGAGGAGGAAAAGCAGTGAAGAGAAATAAAGCTGTGAGGCAATAACCCAGAGAGGTCAAGAGAGGACTCAGTGATATCATAAGGCACCTGACTCAGCAATGCATACCCAGATTTACCCCATAAGAAGTGCTTATGCCCATTTATTCCACACTCATTGCAACTAATAATCTTTCATTTCTGTGGATTTCCCTATCTTAGATATCTCACAGAAATATAATCATTTTTATATGACCTACTATGACTAGCTTCTTCTACTTAAAATGTTTTCAGGATTCCTCCATGATAAGCCATGTAGTAGAACTTTGTTCCACTTCTATTGCTGAGTAATGTTATCTGCATTTTTACCTTATTTGTAAGTTGCTTGATATTTGATTATTTTTACTTTAGATTACTATATAAATGATATTCCTATGAACATGTGATTGCGTGAATACATCTGAGTGAATATGTATATTAATTTCTCTTGTATATAACTGGGGGTTTAATTACTAGGTTACATAGTTAAATTTGTATTCACTTTTGAGAAATTACTAATCCAAAGCGATTACTCTATTTTACTCTCCCAAGAGCTATTTTGAGCACTCATTTCTCCAGACCCTTGCCAACATGTAATTGTGTATTATTCTGTATAGCTTCCTAGTGAATATGAAGTCAGCTTCTATAGCTACAAAACTTCAAAAAATGGCCAACCCTCATTAATGAAATGAGCTCCAGTTATCTAGCATTAATCTCTCTATAATCTCAATTTTAAAAATTGTACTGGTCCAGGCCATAATTTTTTTTCCAAACAAGTTCTACTGGCCTTGAATTCCCCTGCCTTAGCATCCTTGGAAGCTGTGACTACAAGCATGTACCACGTGCCCTGAAGCTTGTGACATAAATGCCCATTATCATGAGATTCATATATCCAAATGCCATCCTAGGACCATGGGTGCTTCAGATTGGGTTAGTTTTCCATACTGTAGGTTAAGTTGGATTTGTGGATTCTTCTGAATGCTGATTGTTTTTGACATAGTTACTATAGGAAAAGGGGATCTTTTTTTTTTTTTCACTTCACATACTTAAATGTGACTGTTTTAGAACATATTGATTTCAAATGAGAAATCTGCCCTTGCTGTAAGTGAAAATAAATGAGGACTTTAACCTGGTGTCAAGAGGTCTTAGGTTGACTTCATAACTTGTATAATGGGCAACAGCTTTAACAAAGTAGCACTGCCTTTTATAAAAATTAGAATTGCTAAAGCTTTTTGAAATTCTATTTTATTACAAATAGAAATTGAAAAACTAGGGGTTGAATATAATTTAGAAAGATAGATAGATATCAAAAGAAAGGAGAAAGAAAAGGTAGCAGTTGCTTTTCTGGTGGTTCATTTGGGTTCTAGAACAGCAGAAAGATGCTTTCAGATCTACCTCCTAAAAAGCCAGTGTTCCATATGCTTGAGACCATTGCCAGCTCTGCAATGAGCTACGTTATTCCCTGGTCAGGTTTGCCTTTGGATAATAACGTTATAGAGAATTATGTTATAAAGGGATCATCATGATCATGGTTGATGCATGGTTTTTGTTCCTTTAATCCTGCACTGCAACTGATAGAGATTAGTTTAATAAGGTAGTCCATGTCCCTTCCCTTAAAACTATGTATTTAGAAATAAAGACCAGGAAAGGGAAGTTCTCAATACGACTTCTTATTGCTCACTCGCCTACGCATAATATAATCATGGGCAATTTATTGTCTGAAAAATAAGTTGACGACTACCTTTTTCTACCTCTCATTTCCATGGAGTATTAAGAAGATGGTTGTGAAATATGTATGAGTCCCATTCTCCACCACCCCCATCTTTCCTTGCTTTTAAAAGTATTTCTTATTTGAGTGTTTAAATTTAAAAAAGCTTGTTGTCAGTTGCCAGTGCTTTTGAGCTTACTATGATGGTGTGACAGATGACAGGGCACATGGGGCATTTGGGGCATACATGCCATGGGTTTAAAAAGAGATGGTCTTCAGAAGGCAAATTGGAGTTAACATTGAGGTGTTATCTCTCTGGAGATTTCTTGTGCATAAAGTCCAAAGTTTTGTTTAACATGACCTTAATACTTCATACTTTGTCATCAGGATATGCACTTCTTCCTGGTTAAAAAAAAATAAATAATAAGAGATACAGTTTGTTATCTTGATATGTCTTTGTATGTTGAATTTTTACAGCTCTCTACTCAAGGAGATGCCAGCCAGGTGATTGGGCCTCTCACTGAAGGACAGAAGAGAAATGTAGGAGTGGTGAATTCCCTGTTTAAGTTGTACCAAGCAGTAGCAAAGGTAACCTTTATCTTTATTTTACAAAGATAAATATTTAGAAGACCGGAAGGATGCTGAACCTCTAAGCCAGGTTTCGTAGTACATGCCTATAATCACAGAACTTGGGAGGCTAAGGCAGAGGCATAGGGGTGGGGGGTGGAGGGTAGGGTAGGCCCTCGTGAGCTACAAAGCAAGACCCTTTCAACAAACAAAATGAGAGAAAAGGAGCGACCACAACAACAAAAATCAAAAGTGATCTTCTTTTTCTCCTCAAAATGTGAGTGACCTTTAGCATTAATTTTCACATGTAATCTTATGCTTTGGGGTAATTTCTAAAAGTCTTTTCATTGGTCTGTATTTCTGAAACGTGTATTTTATACATTGATGAAGTATATTCTGAAGAATTACCAGGTAGGCTTCAGAAACACGAAAATGACAAGATGTATTTAAGGGTACCCAACCACCTTCCTTTTGTCACTTTTCTGTTGTACCAGGGGCCATTAGTATGCTCCTCATTAACCTGATTTCAATGTCATTATTAATATTTGTATTGATTTGTATAAATGCAAATGTCTGAATTTCATATCTTAATATTTGTGAAGATAATAGTCAGCCTAAAGAAAAGTGAATGTTTTTAAAGAGATAAGTAAATATGGCATTCTTCTGACCTTTATCTTATCAGTAAAATTGAATTTCTACTGGGGAATGTCTGTTTGCTTTGTACATAAAAATTTTCAATGGACTCGTTTTTAAAGCAGGTATGAGATACTATTAAGTAAAGATAATATTTTAATGTATCGTCTGGGAAGTTTGTCATATTATGGTAAAAATTAGTGTTTACAAAAATAAATGACATAATCAAAGTTGTAACTGCATCAAACTCTGTTCTAGGTGGTTGCCAGTCAGGGCTCATTCCCGTCAGCAGCTGAGCAAACTGTAATGTCAGCCCTAAAGGTGAGCAGATTTAATCTTTGACTTTATAGATATCAAAGCAACCCTAAAGTTGTTTGTCTGGGCAGAAGATAATTTCAGAATAATTCAGTATGACCTATATATACTCAAAATAGCACATTGTTAATTATTATGGGGAAGAAATACATACATGTTACATGTTTACAATTTCCAGAATTTAAAAATATGCTCTTCTAGTTCCAGGACAGGCTCCAAAGCAATACAGAGAAAACCTGTTTCAAAGGAAAAAGAAAAGTGCTCTCTTGCTCTCTATAGATTATGTTTGACTTAAACTAATTGCATATACTGAGGAGTTTTTGTAGTATTTCCTGTTATCTTGTAGCAGTTCCTATTAACATCCCAAAAGAGTGGTTCTTTACCAATTGACTTGTCCTTAAGTGCTGTCTGACAATATTGGAGACACTTGGGGTTCTCATAACTCAAGGTGGGATTCTACAGAATTCTAGTGAATGAAGGCCATGTTCTAAGTATTTTATAATGTAAAGACAGTCACCCCACAACCCAGATTCTGTCCCAAATGTCATGAATACCAAGGTTTCAAAATCCTCCTTCTGTAGGAAAATGTAGTTAGGGTATATTCTCATTTTAACATATGCCAAGAGAAAATACTTCTCTTCTAATACTCAGGAAGTTAGGGCTTGTTTGTTTTTGTTTTGAAATAGTGTCTCACTGTGTAGCCCTGACTGGCCTATGTAGATCAGGCTGGGTTTGAACTCACTGAGCTGTGCCTCCCAGCTAAGATCAAAGGCATGTGCCATCATGCCTAGCTTTTAAGAAGTTTAGTAAACATTAATTTTGGTGTAAGATTCAGAGGCTTAAGTACTTACAGTAGAAAACTTTAACTATCAACCAAGTTAGACACTCTTATGACAGTAATAAATATGTTTCATCTATCAACACTTCTTGCCAGACACATGCAGGGGAATATACTTAAATAGTACAGTAATCTTCAAGTTTTACCGTATTGTTCCCATTTTGTATTAGAAACAAAAAGTTCTCATAGTCACAAGCCTGATAAACTCAGATCTTAGTGCCCAGAAGACATGCACCACTGGACTTCGCTGCCTTGACTCACTCATTACCTTATAATTATTACTTGATGCCCTATTAACAGATTCTGAAACCACACAACTTTTTCATCCTATCTCAGCTATCTAACCTGCTATAATCTTGGTCAGATTAATCCACTCTCCTTGACTTAGTTCCCAGATTTATAAAATGCTACTATATACCCATGTGTGATAACAAATGTGAACTGTTAGGTTGGGTTTAGATCATTAAGAAAAATGATAGAGAGATAGATGAAGGTCTACAATTAAACAGTAGGGCACATCCATTCAAAAAGGCATTGAAGAAATGAAGAACATTGGGAGAAAAGTCATAAATCTTAAAGGAAAGGGGAAATTTAGAAGCTAGATATAGTTCATAGGTTCTGTTCCTGGGGCTGAACAAGTAGCAGTGTAAGGACATACATTCATATGTGCAAAGATCTGATGTGTTAAGAATGACATGAGAGACATTTGCATGTTTTCATGTCCTCCTTTTCCTCAGTGTGGTTATCTCATTACTAAACATTATGGAAGCTTCCATAGTAAAATTATTGTTTTTAGTAAAAGTTTTTAAAATTATCGATTATCATACTGTAAGATTGGACCAGAATAACAAACCTGAAGGTTCTACAATTCTTGGATGCCAGCAGGGGACAGATGATCATCATTTCTGTGCTCCACATTGTCCTCTATCTTCTCAGGAGAGCTAGCTAACTTCTTTTTTTTTTTTTTTTTTTTTTTTTTTTAATAAACAGTCATTGCATTCTAACAAGCATGGGGATAAGTGGCATTTAATCACTCTGGCACAGATATTCTGATCCATTTTTGGTGAGCTTGTCTCATTACAGATAGTGACTATTTCGCTGGATTTATATATGGCAGTGCCTCACATCTCTTTTATTGTGTGGGTTTGATGTTCTCTAAGAGAATATTCCAGATTGTTGAGGCTCTGATATTTTTATAATCATAGCTATTTTAGGGAAATCCTTTTAAAATGTATAACAGACTTCCTTAATTTGTAGAGAGCATATGGAATGTAACATGATCTCCTTTTGTTTCTTTGGGTAATTATTTATCCATGCCCATCTTTGATATGCTAGCAGTCCCCACGATGCTTTCTCTTGCCCCTCTTTTTCATTGTCCTAAGCGGAAGCCTCACCCAGATATGAAGTTTCTATTAGTTATTTAAACTGAAGAGTTTTATTTCTTCCTTTTTTGTAATTATGCTGTTTTTCCACATCCTATTTCTCTAGTCACATACTCTATTTCCACTAGTCGCATACTGAATAGAACTGGGCTCCATTAACTGTTCCTGGCCCAAAAGAATTAATTTATTTTATTATTGTTAATGCAGTAATCATGATAAGGTTTGTAATATAATGATGCAACTTTACAGTTTTTTCATAGATGACCTTTACCAAATTAAACAAAGTCTCATCCATTCCTAATTTACTGGAACTGTTAAATAATCAGTTATATTGTTGCATTAGATAGTCTTAAACAATTGAATTAAAGTGAAATTTTTGTCTCTTTACTCTGTTAATTAAGTACATTACAGTAATTTACTCTAAATCTCATGCACTTGTCTTGATATATTACCCTTGTCATAGAGTGCTTATTTCTCTATCCACAAAGGATATTGGTATATCATTTTCTTCATCACTACCTTATTCATTTATCAACTTAATACTGGTCTCAGTAAATGTCTAAAAGGCTTTTATATTGCATGCCTTTTTCCTCCAATGATAGGTTTTATTACTAAAGCCATCTGAGCTCTACTTTTCTTTGTAGGGAAGTTTATGACTACATTATTATCTGTTTAGTATATTAATGACTATTTGGGTTATTTATTTACCTTTTAATGACTTTTGAACGATATAACTTCCCAGGTATTAGTCTATTCATCTAAGTCATCTAACTTATCAGCATAATGTGCCTGAGTCACTTGTTATCCTTTAATATTGTAGGACTGTTAGTGACAGTCTCTCTCTCATTTTTATATTGTTGATATGTTTTCTTTTTTAATACTAATCTAGTTAGGATTTTATCAACTTTGTTGATATTTAAATTACCAGAAAGCCAGGCAGTGCCCTTGGAGCCCAGAAGAGTTTGTGAAATCCCCTAGAACTAGAATTACAGACAGTTGTGAGAGACCATATGGGTGCTAGAAATCAAACCGAGGTCCTCTAGAAGAGCAGCCAGTGTTCTTAGCCAATGAACTGTCTCCCTAATCCCTCTACCTTATTTTTAAAGGCAGACTCTTTCACTGAACCTGGAGCTCATTCATTGGCCAGACTTGCTGACCAGTGAAGCCCAGAGTTCCTGCTGTCCCTGGCCCCATTCTCATAGATGCTTTCCATAGATACTAGAGATCCAAACTCAGGTCTTCACCCTATGTGTTAGGTACATTACCAGTGGACCCATCTCCAGAACCTTCAACTTTCTGTCTTTGACTTGTGTCTCAAGGTTTTGCTTTGTCTTGTTTTTTTGTTTTGAGTCCTTGTATTAATGGTTGTTAGACCCTGAAACAGCCAAAATAAGCATTTAAACTTGTACATCTTCATTTGAAGCACCATAGTTTTCATCACTTTTGTCTTCATTCTGCTTGAAGTATTTTGGAAATTTCATTTTGTGGTTTTTTTCCTTCAGTCTATGAATTATTTAGAAGCTCCTTTTTTTTTTTTTTTTTAAATTTCCAGGGTTTTATTGTCATATTTATCTTACTGATTTCTAATTTAACTGGTGTCAACAAGCAGGTTTTCCATGTTGCTTGTTCTGTGAAATTTAATTAGTCTTGTTTTCTGACTTGTATTTTGTAGTCTGTGTGTGTTGTATTTTAAATGGGTATAGAGGTAGCTTTTCTAACTTGGAATATGGGTCATTTATAAATTAGCTATGTGTGTATAATAGCAATTTATAATTTACTGTTGTTGGTTGTAGTATATCATTTGGCAGGTTAATAACAAGTGTAAAGATATTCCATGTCTCAGGGCATTGGTAGCATATCCCAGCACTCAGGAGACAGTGGCAGGCAGATCTCTATGAGTTCAAGGCCAGCCTGCTCTACAGAGCCAGTTCCAGGACAGACTCCAAAGCAATACAGAGAAACCCTGTCTCAAAATACCAAAAAGAAAAAAAGAAAAAGAAAAAGATATTCCATGTCTGACACAGGCCTTTAATCCCAGCATTTGGGAGGTAGAGACTGGTGGCCTGGTCTACAGAGCTAGTTACAGGACAAGTAAGACTACATAGAGAACACAGAGAAACACTGCCTTGAAAAACAAACAACAACAAAATCCCTTTTTATGTGTTTGTTCTGTCAATGGCTGAGGTAGAATCAAAAGTATATACTTTTGTTATACCAAGTTCATGAGACCCCCCCCACCAAAGACCACCAAGGAGCTGACTTACCGATGCAACGGCATGAGGTTTATTGTTCTGTCTAACCGTGGCAGGGATCCTGTCTAGTTAGCTCATGCTGGCCTGAAACACACCAAAGGTCTGCCCTGCCTTTGTCTCCCAAATGCTGGGATTAAAGGTGTGCATCACCATACCTGGCTTCTTCCTTCTTTTTTATTTCTATTAATTCTTGTGTCGTCAGTTTTGAAACTTGATGGCTGTGCTGTTGAAGGTTTGTTATATATGTATTTATCATTATTCCTTGATGAACTGACAATTTTACTGTTAGAAAATATCCTTTTCAGCTTATTGCTTTGCATTCTATGTTAGCTAATTATAGTTAATCTAGTTTATGTATGCTAATGTTAGCAAAGTATGTGTCCTATAAAATTGCTTTGAATGTCTCTGTGTATTTTTGAATTGCATCTGTACAGACAGTATATAGCTGTGCCTTCTTTTCTCTTTGTTAGTAATCTCTGCCTTTGATGGAGTATTTAGTTCATTATCAATGCAATCATTGCCTAGGTTTTATTTAAGTGCATTGTCTAGTATTTGTCTTTTCCCATTCCCTCTTTCTGTCTTCTTCTGGATGATTGTTTGCATTTTACTGATGCTTCAGTTACACCCTTTGTGTAATTTTTTTAGTGATTATTTTCTGTGTTATCATATATGTATTTTCTATATATTAGAATTACTATTTCATTATTTCATATAAACTTACAGAAAGTTAGGCAGAGGATTCAGTTCTGTGATTGCCTAGCATGTGTAAGACCCAGGATTCCATCCCCATCAAAGCAAAAAAGAATAAAGGAAGAAAACTTGTAATTATTAAAGCACATTTGTGTCTTTATCCATTAAAAATTTCTTAAGGTAATGCTATATTTGTTGTTGTTATTTTTAAAGCATATCCATTTAAAACTAATTTTGTTTGTTTGTTTCAAGACAGGTTTCTCTGTGTAGCCTTGGCTGCCCTGGAACTTGCTCTGTAGACCAGACTGTCCTTGAACTCACAGAGATCCATTTGCCTCTGCCTTCTAACTGCTGGGATTAAAAGCATATGCCACCACCACCTGGCTAAAAATGTTTTAATGAGCAATATTTTTATATTTAGCTATACTGTGCATTTGTTCTTGAAGACTTCAATTTCTTTATATCTAGTTTTGTTCTACTTCATCACTTTTTTCTTTTTATTAATGGTGGAATATGAAGTTTATTGTAGATATGAAAGAGAAACAGCCAGAAGCAGCTGGAAGAGTCCAAAATGGACATGACCAGCAGACTGAGCTGAGCCATGTAAGGAGAAGGGGAATGGAGGGCCAGGAAGCAAAGATGCTGAGACCAAAAGTGGACTATGTACCAAAATGGCTGGGTTATATAGGGTCAGAGATGCTGGGGGGAAGGGGAGGCTCAGACTAGTACCTGGGTTGAAGAAGTTTGGGGTAGGAGATGGGTATGTCAGCCAGGAGGACACTCTAACAGGTTGACACTAAGGAATGCTAAGAGAACCTGGTAGCTTGCTTTAGCATTGGTATGTTGATAGGCACCTCAGTTAGCCCTTGTTCCTTGGCTGAATACCTAACATTCAGCTTTTTTGTTGTTGTTGGTTAGAGGATGATATAATCTCTTTTAAAGCTACTTCTGGCTTTAGTTGGGGCATCTTTGTCAAGGTGGAATGATGATCAAAGGATAGATTCGGAGATATCTGTTTCACTGCTTGCTGCCCAGGTTCTGCAGGACCACTTGGGGGCCATCCATTTTGGAGCCATCTAGGAAACAGATTGGAAGGAACACCTGGGGTGCCCTGTTGGCAGCCTGGGAGCAGTCTGCAATTGACTTCAAATCTGCAGGGACTGATGTGTGAATCTTAGGGCAACAAACTTGCTCTTTCTTTCCCACAGAATACTTTTATTGTAGTTTCAGTCATGGAGAATGCCCCTCCCCACTACAATTAGGGTTTTGTTTTCTTTTAGCTCTTTAAATACACTGTTTGGTTATGTTCCAGCCCTCCATGATTTCCAATGCGGTGTCACCAGCCTTCACCATGGGTTTCCATATTTGTGATTTTCCTCCTTGTACCATTCCTCAGCATGTACCATTTTCAAGCTTTTCTCTGTATCTTTGCTTTTCAGTGGTTTGATTTTTGATATAGCTAGGCAGATTTCTCTTCATAATTATTCTATTTGGGATGGCTGATTTTTCCAAATCCATAACCTTATGCTTTTCATGATTTGGGGGACTGTGGGATTCTTTTCTCCTCTAAATAGATTTTATGTCTCATCCTCTGTCTTCTAATGGGACACTAGTTAGCAACACAGACCTTCTACACCTGCTTCAGAAGTCTAGTTATTTGTTGGTTTTCTTTTTCTCTTCTCCAGATAAATTTCTGTTGAATTTATCATTGATCATTGACTTTCTCCCCTATTATAGATCTTTTCTATTAAAGCTGTCAAGTCGATTTTAAAGTTCAGATAATACAATTTTGTATTTAAAATTTTTAGTTTTTGTGGCTTTACTGCCTACTGAAAACTCCATCATCATCATCATAATTTGCTTTACCTTACAGAGGATATTTCCTCATAATTTTGGAATCTGGGTTATTTCAGGTCATGTTTTTCTTGAGGCTTCCTAAAATTTCCTATGTTGTTGTGCAATATTTTACTCTTTTTTTTAACTTTTGGGACTTTTGGGGGGCTACCACCCAGCTGCCAAATAAATCACACGAGTTAGACCTATTCTTAGTTATGAATGCCCAGCCTTAGCTTGGCTTGTTTCTTGCCAGCTTTTCTTAAATTATCCCATCTATCTTTGGCCTCTGGGCTTTTATCTTTTTCTATTCTTTACTCTGTGTCTAGCTATGCAACTGGGCGGGTGGCCCCTAAAGTTCTCCTCCTTCTCTCTTTCCCCCAATCCTCAGATCCTTTTCTCCCAGATTTCTCCTCATATTTATCCTCTCTGCCTGCCAGCCCCTCCTAATCCTTATTCTTGCCTCCCCTGCTTCACTATTGCTCATTCAGCGCTTTATTAGACCATCAGGTGTTTTAGACAGGCACAGTAACACAGCTTCACAGAGTTAAACAAATGCAGCATAAACAAAGTAACATACCATAAAATAATATTCCCTAACAGGTTTTTCTATTTGCATTAAATTTGTATATATCTTGGACCTTGTGAATAATGTATTGTGTAAACTCATAATTTTAAAATATTTCTTCAAAGGGTATTGATAATTTTGCCTTAATAAGAAATTAATGTGGTCATACTCAAATTGTACACAGTCATACCTGTCATTAGTCACTCCGTGCCCACATTCAGTTCACTGTTTTCCCATTAACAGATGATCTCGTGTAGCCCAGGCTGGCTTTGAGTTTTCTGTGTAGCTAAGATAGCCTGCAGCTGCTAGTCCTTTTGCTGTCATCTCCCAAGGCCTGAGATTATACTTAATAGTTCATTTCTTAAAATAGTATTGGCAAGACAGATTTAGTTTATTCTGCATGAATGGGGCTTATGAGTCAGATGGAGACTAGTGCTGAATTTAAATGTACAATTAGACATTCCCCACCTCCCAGCTTTCTCCCTCTCATAATACCCTTCTCACACCCTAGGAGTCTAGCTTGATCCCAATTTCATTACTCTTTTCCTTTGTAATAGTGTATAATCCCTATCACTTAGCACTTAGGAAAGTATACACAAGAATCTGAGGCATCTTCAGCTCCATAGGGAGTTCAAGGCCAGTCTGGACTACACGAGACTGTCTCCAAACAACATTATTATAGTTTGTATCTCAGAAACCCTCTTCCCTATCAGAAACACAGACAACCTGAAAAATTAAAGCATGGCAATCAGTATGTCAAATACACTAACAATGATGCTCTTACTAATATAATATACTTCAAGTCAAAATTAGAAAAGGTAAAGAAGGCCATAGCAATTAATAAAAAGACACTCTGTTGAAAAGATATAACAGTTGTAAATACATATGCACCAAAACCTGGGACTTTCAGCATAAAATTAAAATAATTGGTCCTGAAACAATGATCTTTCATCAATAGATAGGTCATCAAGAAAAAAAATCAACCAAGAAACAATGCTATTGATGAAATGCAAAGTATCATTCGAGAACTCTGAAAATCCAAAATGAAGAATAATCTAGAAGAAATTAATAAATTTGTAGATACATATAACTTATTGAAATTAAATAAAAAGAATATACTTAAACAGGTCCATAACAATCAATAATATTGAAGCTGTAATAGTCTCCCAACAAAGCAACTTGAATACCTACAGATTCACACCTGAATTGCATCAGACCTGTAAAGATCTGACATCAATGTCCTCAAACTTTCCGTGAATTAGAAACTAAAGAAATGAACAAGACTGTTCTCAAAAGAAGAACTAAAATGCAGTCAGATGTTCTCCCCTGTAAGGAATAAGTAAGGGTAAGGAGGTGTGTGAAAATGACTTTAATTCGGTCTATGTATGAATGAAATTGTCAAAAGTTAAAAGACTATAAATAGCCAATGAATATATGAAAAATGTCAGCATCCGCAGCCATCAGGAAAATGCAAATTAACCCTACATTATATTCCATCCTATCCTAATCAAAGTGGTCATCATCAAGAATAGAAATGACATCTAGTGCTAATGAGGATTTAGGAAATGATGACCCATCATACACTTATAGGTATGAACATATATGGAAATTGATATGCAGGTTCCTAAGAAAACTGGAACTACCGTGCAACTCAGCGGTAGCACTTCCACTCATACTCAAAAGAATGTGAGGCAGAGAACCCACGTTCATTCTGTGCTGTTAACCATCACCAAGATGTGGAACCACCCTCGGTGCTCATTTACAGACAAAAGGAGGAAGAAAATGCAGCCTTACTCAGACATAAAGAAGAATGATTTGACATTTTCAGGAATATAGATGCTGACCCAGTCAACAAACATTATTGTTTATCAACTGACAATCATAAATGGTTGCTTTGGGCCTTTATGGTCGATTTTAGGAAGTTGCTTTCAAATTCTGTATTTGCTGCTTTCAGCAAACAGTACATGTGCATTACTTGGGTCAAGTGTGTGGAAGAGTATGTAATTTAAGATTGCAGCTGTGCATTACCTTAGGTTGTAAAAGCTGGTAACATGGGAAATCCAGGGCAAGTGATGTTGGTTGTCATATTCTCTTAAAGGCAGGTTAAGTAAACCAGTTGAGTACAAAGTAGGAGAGCAGTCTTAAGGGACTTCAAGGTGTATTATTAACTCTGGCCGTGAGTTCCAGCAAAAATTTCAGTCTCTCAGAATTTTCAGAGTATTGCTTTGCCACAGAGGACCATTTGGGAGCAGGAACAGGACTAGTGGGGAATGAGGGATGAGAACAAGGAATAGAGGTAAGATGGCAAAACCTAGTTTTTGTTTTCTCCCGGATTGTAACCACTTATCTTTGCCCTGGCCTTACTATAGTCCTCTGGGAGCAAGGCCATAAAGCTTAGGAGCCTGCCTACTTACCCTAGAGCCCATGGCTCTCAGAACTGCCTGAGATCTATTTTCTGTGTTCTCCAGTAGGTGCTCTTATTTTACATTAGATGTTCTTTCATACCATGAGTAAATCATACAGTGTTTTAAAGATGGTCTTTACTTTTCTGTTCCATACAGTAAGGTCACTTAGCTTTCTTTTCCCAGTATACAGCCAAGCTCCTAGGGTAAAAATGTAGAGAGTCTCAGCTGTTCTACCTGTCCGCTTGTTCACCCGTGGCTTTGCATAGTCTTCTGAACGTGCCTGAGTTTCTCTATGCATAAATTGTTTTGCATATACTATAAATTGGAAATAATAAAAAACTATATGGAGAAGTAATAACTTATGTGACGTAAAATGACCTCTCTGACAAAGTCTCTCCTCCTCCTCCTTCAAGGGCATTGTTCTTTTTGTCCTCTAAATGGCAGTTGGCATCAATCTGTGCAGTAATCTCTGGGCTCACTGACTTTCTTGGCTTTTCTCCTGTCTCAAAAGCTGGTGACTACCAAATCTAACCAGAACATCCCAGGAAGTACAAATTTAAATACCTCTGTACCTACCTAATAGCCCAGCTAATTTTCACATTTCTAATTCTTATCCAAAACCGAACTTGTCTTTTTCTTTATATCCCCAAGTCAACTTCTGCTGCTTTAATATGTAATGTTTTACCAATAATGTTACTAAAAAAATTAAAGAAAAAGACATGTGTACTCTTAAATCTCTTCATACTTCATAAATCTAACTACGAAGCCCTACTGAATTTTAATCTCTGTTCTTGCTGTATGGAATTGTTTCATTTGCCATCAGTATCTCCTGCAGCCTCGTTATTGCTTTCCTGCCTCCAATCTAATCCCTTAGGCTACTATCTAATGTGATTGTTTTCTAAATTGAAATCTGACTATGTTTTATCACTGGGCTGCATCCCTTCCTAATCCATCCAGAGCACACTATAGCTGCATCTCTCTGGCAGTCAGGCCCTTGAAGTCTGTGTGTCCTGTGCCCATTGGCACCCAGGTAGATTAGTGTTTGCCACGTGTTCCCACCTCCATCTTTCTCTCTGTTTCTTTCCTATTTGTCAGGGATTCAATTCAAAGGAACCACCTTTATTTTGCATATCTTTTCAGCATGACATGGAAATCCCCATGTGATCTGACTATGCTCTGTTGGAATGTTTAAGTTACTGTCATGTTTCATCTGTATCACTACACTACTGACTGGGTCACACACACCTGTGTACATATTATGCTTATTATCTTGACAGATTAAGGCCTGCAGATGACACGTAGAAACTTAAGGAGTAATTGTCTGCCTTACTCTTTTCTTAATGGCTTAAAATATTGTGAGCCATGGTCATCTATCACCAGTGATTTTAATTACCCCTGAAGCATGGGTAGTATACCTGAAGTTTCTTATTTGGAGTGTTTACAGGATTCTGGTCAGTGTTTGCACACCAAAACCCGTAACTAAGCCCTAAGTTCTTGCACAGATTGACTGGTGTTATACAACACTTTTCCACCTGGGCAGCATGGATGCTCTGGCTTATAGATCTCTGGTGTGTGCTCTAACCTGTAGGATGCTTTGCAGCATCCCTGTCATCTGTTGCTAGACACTGATGATACATTTCTCCCTGGCCCTTGGTCTCCAAACCCTGCCAGATTTTCCCAGGAGCACAACTGCCGTTGTTAGAGAATCACCGCCATGGAATTCCCCACAGAAACCTATCTTGTGAATTGCCTAAGTGTTCCACCTGTAGGAATCACCAGTGTTCTTGCTTTATTCACTCTGGTGAGAAGAAAAAAATCTGGTGATGTTCTGATTGTTAAGTGCTTGTTTCACTTTTTTGAGAAACAAAAAAATTGTTTTGGTTTGCTCTCACTTTGTCTGCTCCCTGATGTGGCGTACTTTCTCCAAGAGCTCATTTAACTACAAACCCTTTTGACAGAGTGAGATGATTGGGGGAGTTGGGAGTTTTCAGTGCGGTATTCTACATATTTTAAGCTTTACGAGTCACAGCTGAAAGTAGTTAGGTGGAGAAGCAAACTTGTGTTAGTTAAACCTTGTGTAGTCTGACTCTGATAGAATACGAGAGCTGTTAGTCAAAACTGTATTCACTTCATGTGCTCAGATGTCTCTGTATTGGTTTCTCTGATTTTGTGTATCTTTCCCTTTTTCTCTTTGTCAGACAATTCACGCTCTCATGGGGAATGCCATCCAGCCCTTACTGACTTCAGTGGCAGATGCGATCGAGGCCATTATCATCACTATGCACCAGGAAGATTTTTCTGGGTAAAACATCTCCTCAGAGCTGTTACTAGTCCTCAGTGCCTTGATTTTCCATTCCCTGCCCCTCCTACCCCTACTACTTGCCATATTTCTTACCAGCCAGGCTTTATTCTTGTTTTATTTTATTTTTATTGATTAATTCGTTTGTTTATTGGTTTTTCAAGACAGGGTTTCTCTGGGTAGCTTTGGAGCCTTTCCTGGCACTCAATGTGTAGACCAGGCTGGCCTGGAACTCATGGAGATCTTCCTGCCTCCGCCTCCTGAGTGCTGGATTCGAAGGCATGCGCCACCAGATTGGGCAACACTTAATCCTTGTGATAGCATTAGCTCCTTGCCTCCTCCTCTTTCTTTGTGCATGTTATTACCACCGTCTCACTGTTCTTGTTTCCATCCTCTCTCTTCTTGTTGGGACAGAACAGGTTTGTGGACTCAGCTTGACACTTCAGGATTGGGTAGTTTGTGCCAGCTCACTCTTCCTGTTTCCCTTCCTTCTCACAGATGTCTGCTTCTTTTCCTGTGTGGTCCCCTGGCACTGTTGTGACATTCCTCTTGAGGACTAATTTGAATCCTGCCCTGGCTTTGGGAGCCAGCTCTCTCTCAGCCCTCTCGGAGTCCTAATCATGCTTTCTGTAAGGAGATCCTATCTAAGAGTGTTTGTGTAGGCAAAGGAAGCAGTGGATCTCTCTAAGACGGTGGTTCTCAACCTGTGGGTCACAACCCCTTTTGGGGGTGGGGTGTCAAATGACCCTTTCACAGGGGTGGCCTAAGGCCATCAGCAAATAGAGATATATACATTACAGTTCATAACAGTATCAAAATTGTAGTTATGAAGTAGCAACACAAATAATTTTATGGTTGGCAGTCACTGCAATATGGGGAGCATTAAAGAGTGGCAGAATTGGGAAGGTTGGGAACCACTGCTCAAATAAAGATAATGCATTACAAAGCTGGTGCTATGAAGATGCACATTCTTCTTGATCCTCACTTCTCCTTCAGCTTCTGAATAGCACTGTTGTTGTGAAGACCCTGCAGTACCTATACAACTTGTTTAGACCCTGCTATTCAAGGCTTTAGAGTAATTGGGAGAACTGATCTCTAATAGCCAAGTATATTTGTATTCTAGTAGATTTAAATCAAGCTTTTAATCCTCAGTAAGATTTGATACTATGTATCTCATATTTCACCTGAAGTGTAACTTCATTTACACTAACACATGCTACTGGAACTTGTTCCAGTATGCTCTTTTCTATGAACACATTCCCCACAGTAATAGGAAGATCTTGTGATGTTTTAGATAAAGTATGAAAAGATCTGAGAGGCCAAGTGGATTAGGTCTTCACGGGAGATAACTCAGCTTTAGGAACATACATAAACTGAAAACAAAGGATGGAAAGATATTCTATGCCATGGAAACAAGACAAGAGCAAGAACAGGGTTTTAAGTCAAAAATTGTAAAAATTCAACTCAGAGATTATTATAAAATGATAAAGGGAGTCAATTCATTAACTGGATCCATATCCTACCAGAGCACCTAAATATAAACAGATACTTAAAGAATCTGATTGCCACAACACAGATGAACCTGAAAGTCATTCTATATAAAAATAAGCCAGACACAGAAACCAAATACTTCGTGCTCTCATTTATATGTAGAACCTGAAATGATAAAATAAGACAATAGAATAGTGGTTACTAGGGCTTGGAAGTTAGAGTAATGCATTGATATTGGCCAAACGGTATAAAGCCGTAACCAGATAGAAGGAATAAATGAGAATTTACTGTAATGGATGTGTTCATTAGATGTTATCTTTTCACATTGTATACATATGTTACTATGTATCACTGTATGCCACAATTGTGTGTTTACTGTTCATCCAGTAAATGAATAAACAGATATGGAAATACTTTATTTTTTGCAACTTAGCCCTTTATACTGGTGCCTGAAAAAAAATAAGCCATGTAGTGATCTGAGTCTGGCACTTGCCTTCGCTGACCTCTGCTCAGGCAGCACCCCACCTTGCCTGCCATGAGTCAGAGCCTGGGCACACTGTACCGAATACTGGCGACCCTGCTGCTATTAGGAAAGTCTTTCTTACATGTTACATCTTGCATCCTGTCCTGGAGGAACAAAAGCCTGCTTTCCCTCTCCCTGCTTGCTCCCAGAAGTGGAAGCCCTCTGTTTATCACCAGTGCTTTACTTGAAGGTCATCAGGCTCACTTGCTGTCTTTCTCAAGGAGTTTCAATTATATCTGTTGTTCATCTCTAGACCGTTGCCATTTCCTCTGCATCAGTCTCAGAATTTGGAAACATTTCCCTTGCTTTTTGGAAAAGATTCGGCATTATGTAGTCAATGATCTCATCTATTAGCTAGGATCAGGTGATTTCTAATTTTGGTCTAACTCCTCCCTATAAATATTTCATATTCTTTGAATATATTCTTTAAAGGGCAATTGTAAACATTTATAAGTTATAAATAGTATGTCATGGAACACAGCTGGTATCATCTGCTGTTCCAAATTAAAGCCTTTCCAAACCTCCTCATCTGGAGGGAAAAAATTTCATGCTGCATATTGTTACACAATCAATCCTTCTGTCACAGTGCTGCCATTGGACTGATGTGATCAACTACAAAAGCAAAGATTGCCACCAAGCAGTTTCTGCCCTTGCAAAGTGTAAAATGTCATTTCAGAATCTATTATTGCCATAGTCGCTTACCAGGCAAAACATGGGAGTGGATGGAGAGCTGGGAGCTGGGTCAGACCTTGAAAGTCCAGAGTGTGATTGATCTAAAATAGATAGCTGTCTTTGGTTCTCAATAAGTAAATGCATGCTAAAATTATGCCAGTAATCCTCATAGGTTCTAAACACTAAATTAAGAATATAATTTAAGCATTGTTTTATGTTCTTTAGCACTTAGCAAAACAAAACAAACAAAAATGGTGTCTTTATACCTTTAATGGGGAAAATTGCACAGGATTGAAATAGTAACCAGAAAATGACAAGATTGTAGCTTTTGCAGTGATGATGAAAATGACTTTTTTTTTTTTTTTCCTTTTATAGGTCATTATCCAGCTCAGGAAAGCCTGATGTTCCTTGTTCTCTGTACATGAGAGAGCTACAAGGTTTTATTGCCAGAGTTATGAATGACTACTTTAAGCACTTTGAATGTTTGGATTTTGTCTTTGACAACACTGAAGCTATTGCCCGAAGAGCTATCGAACTTTTTATCCGAAATGCCAGTCTTGTAAGACCTCTTGGGGAAGGTGGGAAAATGCGACTTGCTACTGATTTTGCACAGGTAAATTGATGCACTGCTCCAAGGGGGCTGTTCTGTGAGCTTCACTGTCAGCTTCATGTAAAGAAGACCTAAAATGTCAGTATTTAACTATTTATGCAGCAAAAGAGAAAAGAAAACCACTTGAAACTAATTGGATGAGTTTTAAAACATTTTATCAGATTTTATTTTTGTTCTTTCTTTTTAACAAAATTATCATTCCCTCATCTTTGACCCTTCAAGATTAACACAGACTCTTATGCCATTGTTGTTCTTTTGTTACAGTTATAGGATAAAGCTGGAGAAGGGGTTGGTCCCGAGTGGGAGAGCATAGCAGGTTCCATAGCAGGTGAGGGTGACCAAAGCGGAGGAAATAACACACCAGGCAGACAGAGCTTAAGTGAGAAGTTTATTTAGAAAGGGGAAAGGAAAAGAGACATGGAGACATTGGGAGCAGAAGAGAGGGGAGAAGAAGGAGGGAGAGAGGTGAGGAGAAGAGCAAGAGCAAAAGAGAGATCATAAGTGGGCAGGGTCTTTTAAAGGGGTCTTTTACACCTGCCTGCAGACTAGTACTTAGGAAACCCAGGGCTGACCAGAGTACTGACTGAGTGCAATCTGCCAGGAGACAGGGGCAGGCCAGCATAATGCTAGAATCTTTACAGCCACAATAAAGCAGCAGTTTACATCTTTGCTATTTTAATATCCAGCAAAGACATAATAATAATTGAGTGACTTTGCTTGAAAAAGATGTAGCAATGAGATGAATTTGCAAACAGCCAGAAAGGGGCCCCATGTTGCCATAAGAGAAAGAACTCCAGCCTATTAGTGATCTTCTAGAGAGTATCTGTGCTCAGTGAGATGGGCAGGCTGCCTGGCAGATAGTCTGATTATTTAGACTCTCCACTAAGTACAGTACCCATTTCCTTTGTGTCTAGCCTTAAGATCACTCAAACTATGTGATTTTTACTCTCAGAGGCAAAGAAAAAACACCCTAAGCACCCAGTTTCCTGAGAAGATTCAGAAACAGTTGATTCGCTTTTATATATCCAGGGTGAATCCATTTCTTTAAACCTTTCTAAGCTGTTAGTTTTACTGATCTAAATAGTTATTCAGTTGGAGTCTTCATATTAGTCTGCCAGATCCTCCTTGCTTATAAAGATAAATGCTAATGCCAGTGTGTGTCTGGGAGAGGACTTGTTCAGGGTGCTGGCTGCCAGATGCTCCCACACCCTACCACACTTACAACACAAACAGCTAACCCAAACCTGGTTTTCAAAAACCATCCTCTTTACTTGTAATGACCCTGCAGTTAGTTATTTTCATTCCTAAAATGATGTCTGTGAAACTACTAAGTCATACAAGAAGAGCCTTCCTTTGGGAAAGGTAACTTTAGTAGCCACGTGTGAGAACAGAAATTATTAAGTGCTCCTTTTAAGTGGCTTAACCTTGTCCATTTTATTGCCTTCATTCTGTCTGTGAATAATGACAGTTATGTCCATGTGTCCCACAACCTATCGTATACCTTAAACATATTGTAAGCTGTTCTCTAACCGGTCTCTCTCCTGTCCCCTCTCCTCCTGGGTTTTGTTTTTCTTTCTGTCTTCCTCCCTCTGCCAGCCCCCCCCCCCCCCAGCCTATTTGCATTCTTCTCCAGCTGGTTTGAGTCACTTTCCTGGAGGCAGCACTTCAAGTCCAATTAGAGTGGCAGCTGAGCAGGAGATGGCCAGAAGGAGAGTGCTGTAGGAGAGCTTGCTGTTTGGGGTTTTAATGATGTGTTCTCTTGAAAGATGGCAAGTGTTGTCCTTTATAGCCCCTTCTGCAGCTAGCACACCAGAGTGTGCAGCCTCCAGTGGTGGGTTGAGCGTCGTCCCCCTTCCCAAAGCTGCAGCACTCAGAGCTGTATTTGCATTCCTTTTTCCTTTAAGACACACTGCCTTCTGAAACCATTCTCCCCTAGGGTAAATGGAGCTCATCGGTTCCTGTTAGTGCACTCAGTGTTCTCTGTGCTGAGTGTACTCCAGCGCTGTGGTGGGCTTGGGCTCAGCCCCTGCCACCCACCCTGTTTGCTACTGCGCTCTGTCCTCCAGTTTTACAAGATCCCATCATTCCTCTCAGCCTGGCTCAGATCTTAGCCACAGGTGCAGGAAGACACTATTTGTGACCAATAATAGTGTTAGCAAACATTTCCCAGGTCATGCTCGCTACTCCATTTTTATTTTTGTTTTGTTTCAATTAAAATTTGAATTGGGGCTTTGATTTCACTGGGTTTTGTTTCTTGCCACAACTGCAATTATGTGTGGAACTTCAGCTTTCAGAGTCCTGTTTGGTCGCAAGTCTGGGTTAGTCAAAATTTGTATGCCTGACAGACATCAGCTGGGGGCTATAGCCTTTTACCTAGCTCATTATTGAAAGCTGTATCAGTTTGTAATCACAATTAAATGAGGTCACCAAGGTTACTGAAATCCAGAGCACACAATTCTCTGTGGGTTTGGAAATGATTCTTGGAATGAAAGTCCCTGCTGGTTAGTCATACACAGAGTTCAAGAAAAGACTAGTAGGAAGAATTTGGGAAGATTTTGCATTAGCTTATAGATAGGAACACAAACCGTGAAGCATTGTAAGGGCTCTGGAAACAGCCCTTACTAACCTCGCTCCTCAGGAGCACCTGTGCAGAGAAAAGGCAGTTGCGAGCTTCCATCTGGAGGATGCATAGTGAGGCAAGTGCCCTGCACACAGCCCAGTGAAGAACTAGGTCATGAGCATGAGGTGGCTTCCTACAGGTAATTAATTTCCTGCTGTGACCACATGGCCTTGTGTCTACACTAATCACACAGCAGTTCACAAGGCCCACAGGGCTCTGCTGATGCCCACCGATGGCAGACACGCTTGCAGTGCCTACTGCAGCACCCTTTCCCCTCTGTTTTCTTTTTCCTCTGAGGGAAAGAAAGGACAGCTATTGGCGTTGGAATTAAATTATTTAGTGGTACTCCTAGCAATTTCTATTTATATATTTTCTGGTGCTCTTTAAGTATACATTTTTATCTTTCCCACATTGTCCAAATAATGTAAAGTTAGAAAAGAAAGCCAATTTCTCATTTTGGTTCTGGTTCCTCTTGCCCTTTCTTATCTTGATGAACATTGTCCAGGCGAGAATGTCCCTGAAACACCGAGATGAGCCCTGTGGAAAACAGTGTCTGTCCCCCAGTGTACATCCAAAGCTCTGCAGACTCCTCTAACAGAACAC
Source organism: Phodopus roborovskii (assembly GCF_943737965.1). Classification (NCBI taxonomy): domain Eukaryota; kingdom Metazoa; phylum Chordata; class Mammalia; order Rodentia; family Cricetidae; genus Phodopus; species Phodopus roborovskii. The sequence continues at coordinate 15,019,534 of NW_026125391.1, forward strand.
TCCCTCTTTAACATGAACTTCATTGTTTAAAGGGAAATGATTTTTCAGAATCCTAGGGGTCCTTTTTAGATTAAAAATTCATCTTACACATCATCTGTGTGTCTGGTATCTGTGGAGGCCAGAAGAAGGTACCAGATCCCTGAAACTGGAGTTCTAAGTAGTCGTGAGCTGCCATGTAGGTACTGAGAACTGAACCCCTGAACCACCCATACTACAGTTTGGAATTCTGTCATTTATATGGCACAGAAATCCTCAGAGCTAAAGCTTTATAATCATTTGGAACATGCTGACTGGTAAAAAATTTCATCAATTATATCGACTACAAAGAGGCTTGTGGTGCCTACAGAGAACACAAATACATAGTCTAGAAAACCTTTTTTCCAACCCAGACATGATTTGAACTTCTTCTCTTACTTAACAGCATACAATATCTCATCTTTGGCCTCTTTGGTAAAGAAGTGTAAATGTCATTGAAATCTTTACCTTTTAATAAATTTAAGTGCCTTCCAAAACTTGTTTCACAGTCAGTTAACATTAAATTTACAAATACTACAACACTGAGTATAGGTAATGGCTAAACTGTCACCCTTGATTAGATTGAAAATGTACTAGGGGATTCATAAAGTGCAGCTCTAGGTCTCCTAGGAAGGTATTTCCAGAGAGAATTAACTGAGGGAGAAGACCAGGCCTGAATGTGAGTCTCACCATCCATAGCTGGGACCTGTACCTTCAGCACAAGCCTAGATGGAGAGGGTACCTTCAGCTCAGGTCTACATGGAGAGGGCACCTTCAGCACAGGTCTAGATGGAAAGGGATACCTTCAGCACAGGTCTAGATGGAGGGGGATACCTTCAGCACAGGTCTAGATGGAGGGGGATACCTTCAGCACAGGTCTAGATGGAGGGGGGTACCTTCAGCACAGGTCTAGATGGAGGGGGGTACCTTCAGCACAGGTCTAGATGGAGGGGGATACCTTCAGCACAGGTCTAGATGTAGAGGGCACCTTCAGCACAGGTCTAGATGGAGAGGACACTATCAGCACAGGTCTAGATGGAGAGGGATACCTTCAGCCAGGCATTTTCTCCCTGCTTCCTATCCCCATCTGGTGAGCTGTTCAGCCCCATCAGACCTTCACCATGATGAACTGAAACCTCAGAAGGTCTGAGCCCCAATAAGACACTCTTTTCTTAATTGTTTATATCACAACAATTGTTCATGTCACAACAAGGAAAAACTGACATAGAGTATGTCTTGAGTTTGAACTTCAGCGTCTGCCATGTAAAGCCATGGTCTGTCTTCATATTTCAGATGGAGCTGGCTGTGGGCCCACTTTGCAGAAGAGTATCTGATTTGGGAAAGTCCTATCGAATGCTTAGGTCATTCAGGTAAGACCTAATTTTCTGTTATTATACACCATTTCTAGCAGGTGTTTCTTTCCTCCTATTCAAGCTAAGCTATATATAATTGTCAACATTCATTTTTTATTATAACAACGCCAATATGAGATGATCATCATAAAAGGCATTGTTTAGAGAACCACCTAGAATTACGTACAATAACTAATAACATGGGAGATGGTCTTCTGAATTATAACTTTCAGGTTGTGTTGATGGGTGCTTTTTTAACTTCCCATTCCTGCACAAACACCAGGAAATTCATTATAATACAGGCTTTTTTTTCCTGAAAATTTTATTTGTTCATGTACATTTTAAATCCAATCTACTTCTAAAAGTATCACAGCATATACTAAAGACAAACACAGCTATTGACTAAAACTGAGCTCAGTGATGAACTTAGGGAATGGATTAGGGAGCTGAGACTGATGCAGTTGAGCACCAAACTTAGGGTTGAGCTTCCTACAAATCAGTTCAATAAGAGTAATAGTGAGTTAATACAGAGGCAGAGGTAGGTGGTTCTCTGTGAGTTCAAGGCCAGCCTGGTCTGCAAGTTACCGGACAATCAACTGGTGCATAGAGAAACCCTGTTTTGAAAAACAAACAAACAAACAAAAAAGAGTATCAGTGAGCTAGTTCATACTCATGATGTAAAAATATAGAAATATAGCAGTTCAATGAGGGAAGCTGATCTTTCCATGACTGTATGGACTCTTGGTTCTGAAAACATCTAATACTTTAATGACTTCAATAGTAGATGCTAGAAAATAGGGTGGTATTGTGCATATGGCTCTTTACTCAGTAAGCTAGAATTTCCAAAATTTTCATGTAATAACACAAAGAAAATATTCATACTAAAAATGTGGCTAACCCTATAGACTGGAAAGATCTACATAATAAACATTTATAATATTTTGTGAGTATAGCATACTGCATGAAAGGCTTTGACACAGACTAATCAAATGTCCAAAAAGCATAATAATCCCTGGGTGTGTTTCTGTAAACCTAAGGTGATGTGAGCTTTCTGAAGCTTGGCTCAGTACTGGAAACTAGAGTAGTTGATAGTGTATGCCCTTCCAATGAAGGCTGTGCTCTCTTACATCACCACACTGTTGTAACAGCCATACAGGGAGCCAGCCAGTACTGCTGACAGAGACCGTGTGCTTTACCTTGCCCATTTCAGTCAACAGAATTCCGTTCTTGTTTTCATTGCCAACAGCATGGCCTGAATTTGACTTTTTCTGCAGTGGATAGTCCATGATTGCAAGAAAACTTCAAGTGAGATCTTGCATATTTTTCAAATACCTTCTTTGGGTCTGCTTAGTTCTTTAAATAACAAAACTATAAGTATTGTATTAAATTCTAGTTCTGTACTAAATTGAAAGAGTATAAGATCTCAAGGTTACCAATCTATAATTTATCTGCTTGAGCTTTAAAAATGCACTTTAAGTCATGTACTTTGAACAAGATGGTGATACAGTTTATTCATTACTTTCCTCCTGCTGTGATACAGCATCATGATCAGGGCAGTTTACACAAGGAAGGGTTTATTTTGATTTATGACTCCAGAGGGAAAGAGAGTCCTTTATAATAGGGAGCATGGACACAAGCTGCAGGCATGGTGGCAGGAGACAGAATTGTACCGCCCATATCTTGCAGCTCAAGCAGAAAGCTGGTGTTTTATGGTTGGTACAGTGGCTGTACCTGACCCTATCACTGCCTCAGCTGCTGACTGCCTCACAGCCTCCACCTGTCTGCTGAGACCTTCATGTCTGCCAGTGCCACCTCAGCCACCCCCACATAGGGAGGCACATGCTTTAACTTAGTCTCTGTTTTTTGTTTTTTGGGTTATTTGTTTGTTTGTTTGTTTTGGTGGTGGTGGTTTTTTTTTTTTTTTTTTTTTTTTTTTGGTCTTTTTTTTATTTTACCAATAAAGATCTGGGTACCAGATGCTGGGATGAAAACCTGCAAGCTCAGAGAAGCAGAGACAGCAGCCAGCTGACCTTCCTCCTCTGCCATAGTCTCAGAAAGAGACTTTTCTCCTACCCTTTCTGGAACAAAAACTCCTCCAACTGGATGTTCCTCCCTTCCACTTCCTGTGCCTCCTCCCAGCCTCCTGTTTTCCCCTCACTCTCTGTAGTTACTTCTAGTCAACTGGTTGCTTATTCTGCCTCTTGACTGATGGTTGATTTTATTTACATGGTGCAATCTTGGAGTTCACAGTGTGATCATAGATGCTGACAGAAGGCCGAGAGAGCACACTGGGAACAGTGTGAGGTTTAAACTCAAGAGCCTGCTCCAGCAAGGCCACGCCTCATAACCTTACCAAATAGTACCAATATGGGACATCTTCAAATACCTGAGCTTATCTGGGAGGGCATTCTCACTTAAACCACTACAAATTGCAATCTGAACTATGTAATAGAGTGATGTCATGGCTGACTTAGTAAATGTTCTGAGGGCATTAATCAAGTAGCTTTTGACAAAGGTCTGAGAAAGACACTGATCTGCATTTATTTGCCATAGTAGAACTAGGCTCTTTTTTTTTTTTTTTTTTTTTGATAATCCCAAATTCCATATTGTGTGTGTATTAAAATAGTACTAATCTTAATAGTTTTGAGGGGCTAGAGAGATAGCTCTGAGGTTGAGTACTGGCTGTTCTTCCAAAGGTTCTGAGTTCAATTCCCAGCAACTACATGGTGGCTCACAACCATCTGTAATGAGATCTGGCGCCTTCTTCAGTCATGTAGGCATATATGCAGGCAGAACACTGTGTACATAATAAATCAGTCTTAAAAAATAGTTTTGAAATAGAATGGCTTTTGCCTCAGTACTTGTAAGTTTGTGTGACATTACAGAAAAGTAAAATCGGAGGATAAGTTTCACATAAAACTAATTAACAATTTAAGATGAGAAGTTCCCACTAACTCTCCCAATTAGTTCTCACATGAGAAAAAGAACCCCAAAGGAACAATTTCAAGCTTGGGTAACATCTTTTTATACCTACTTATAGATTCAAAAATGTATGTTAATAAATGCATACATTTTAAAAATTATACTTTTTTATCTAGCTCTTGATAGAGCAATAGTCCGTCCAGATGCATTTCAGACTTTTGGCCATGATGCATAGAGAATTTTAGGGTTTCTTAATCTTTTTGTGTATTTTGTTTTCTTTTTTTTTTTTTTTTTTTTTCTGGGAGGATCCCACTCTTTGACTGAGGCTGACCCTCCTCTCTCAGCCTCCTCTGTTCTGAGATTAAAGCATGCACCACAATACTTGCTTGAGGTTTTTGTCTTTTGGGTTTTTTGTGTGTTTGGTTGGTTTATTTGGGTTTTGGTTTGGGGTGTTTGTTTGTGTGGTTGAGTTTTTATTTTCTTTAATTTCATTTATTTATATTTTGAGACAGGGTTTTTTTTTCTGTATAGCCCTGGGTATCCTGGAACTCACTCCATAGACCAAGTTGGCCTCAAACTCACAGTTCTACTTGCCTCTCCCTCTCAAGTGCTAGGATTAAAGGCATGTGCCACCACAACCAGGCCCTAGGACCTGTGATTATTAACCTGCATCTTTTTCTTCATTGTTGAACTCTCTGACAAGAGCTAGGCATCAGTCAGTAACTGTGTGCATTCATAGGTCACTCAAAGTTAACTGTCCCTCCATGTCCAGGTAAATAATGGACAGTATTGGATTGCCTCTTAAAAGTTGGTAAAACAAACACAAAATATTCCCTAATGCACCACTAAATTAAAAGCAAACCAAAAAAATTAAAAACAAAAAAGGCTACTAAGAAGGAAATTGCTGTGATATCTGCTCTGCTGTAAACACTCAAGTGTGTTTATAGAAGAGAAAAAAGAAGAGCCATTGTCAGTTTTTATTTTCCAAATTTTCTGTTGCAGCTTTGTTTTTTAGTGAGAAAAACCAATAAATTTTACTGTTAAATTCCTCACATTGTTTTCCCATCTAGAAATAACAGAAGATCTAAAGAATAATTTAACATCCATGAGAACATTTTCTAACAAGGTGGGGGACAAGCAAGCCAAGTGATAACTCAGGTGTATTGTAGAATCCACAGAAGGCTTCATTCTGAACAGCCTGAGTTAGAAGCAGGGGGTGGGGGGAGGGCAGCTGGGACCCCTCTGCAAGGGAGGAGGACCTTGCCAGTCTATCTCCCTGCAGTTAAGATCCTACTCCCCTCCTCCCCCCAAAGCCTTAGCAAGCTCTCCCTTTCCACAGCATGTTGCCATCTGCCTCTAGGCACTCTCTCTGATGGTAATATCAGTGGACTAGTTAATTAAGTCAGCAAGCTTCTTGCATACATTTACATTTTCCTGTCTCCATTAGAGTTCCTCAGGCAGCAAGAACCTTTTCATACTCGGACAGAATGCTGCCTCAGAAAAATGCTGACATTCCTGATCTGCCCCTAGAGGCTTTGTATTTCTACACTTGACACATGTGTCAGAACTGTCAAGACCCTGTTCTTGTCTGCCTCTCTGCAGCATGACATTAACCCCTGAGCACCAGATGCAGAAAACTCTGACTCTTGACACTGTCAGTGTAGATGCCAGTGTGGGTCTGTGAGCTGACACAGGAAAGCCTGAGACACAGCACCTGGCTTCCAGCACACCTCACCTCCCTCCTGAAGGCACACTTTGTTCCTGATGTCTACTGCCTGCTTGCTGGAACCTTCTTATGTGGATTTCGTAGACGAGTGAAGACAGCCAGGGAATGGGGCTGTGCTATACTGTAGCTTTTAGCAAGAGGGCAAAGAAGAAAAGAATGAGATTGAAAGATCAGGTTCAGGATAGGGGCATCATGAGTAACTGAAATAGAAAGCCCTTGTGTTGGCTTTCATTGCAGGGATATTGCGGTTTTTCTTTTTTGTTTGGTTGGTTGGTTGGTTGGTATTTTGAGACAGGGTTTCTCTGTGTAGCCCTGACTGTCCTGGAACTCATTCTGTAGACCCAGGCTGACCTCGGACCCACAGAGATCCATTTGCCTCTATGTCCTGAGCGCTGGAATTAAAGGTGTGTGACACTATCCCCTGGCTGCTGAGGGTTTTCTAAGGCCCTGATATATCAACCATACATCAGCTGCTATAGCTGATTAGATAAAGGCCATGCGCATGTTAATAAAGGGAATAATTTGACAAGAGACAAGACGGTCAGGAGTATCTTATGCCAGAAACATAGAAGGACACTTTGTGTCTTTCCATAGTGTCAGAATTTATTGAATAACAGTATATTTACTACTTTCGTTGGCTTTGATGACAGCAATTTGCCAGATAATCCACCTACCTCAACAGTCCATCGGAGATGAATGCAGGTTCTTTATTCCAGTCTTAATTACTAATATTAACTCCTTTATCACACTGTACACAGGATACAATAAATGTATATATGTGTGTGTGTATGTGTATGCATTCTATGTATGTGTGTGTTTGAGAGAGTTACAGAAAGAATACAACAGTACAGTAGCTTTCAGAAGTCAGTGTATTGAAATGCATATTAATCTTATGTCTTATAAAATGCATATATTGATAATCCAAACCAGCCTCAAGAAAGAAGTCGTTGCTGTAGAGCTCAGGCCATGAAAGAGTGGGAGTTGAGGCTGAAGATGTGACCAGCTGCAGAGACAAAAGAGCAGCACCCAGTCTAAGTCCAGAGGGACATACATGGGATGGTCATGTAGGCAGGGTTGGACTGAGCTGATGGCCCAGGGACCATTGGGTGCATACTCTAGGTACCAAATGACAGGTTGTTGTGGGCCCCTGCGATGACAGTGCTAGGTATCTTCCATTTTTATGGGGTAGAGGTAAAGGAGGTACACCCTCTCCTTGGTCTAGCATGTTTGACAAATTCTTGGGCTTGGTTTTGCTGATACAATTTTAATGTACTTGTATACCCCTACAGTCTGAATTCACCTTCATACAGTTATAGGTTAGCACAATTTCTACTGCCAAGACAATGTCGTTACCTGCCTGTGCTGTGTGGGTGGTGCTGGACTGATGATGGTATTTATGAATTCACCCTGCATGTAATATCTCCATTCTCAAAATAGGAGTAAAAATCTGTTTGTAAAATAGAGACTGTCAGAGCAAGGTACAACCTGGCTACTATTTTACACACTATGAAGTGACTTAGAGTAGAACATATATACACATATACACTCATTTATTTGTAGGTGTGGTCACATGTGTGCCATAGCATTCATGTCGACCTTAGAAAGCCACTTGTAGGAATTGGTCCTCACCTACTACCATATGCATTCCAAGGATTAACCTGAGGCCATCAGGCTTGGCAGCAAATAACATTGACCACTGAGCCATGTTGCCAGTCCCCTCCCAGTACATCCTTGATGACCAGTGGCTGATTGAAGAGATTAGGGAGGACATTTAAAAGTTACTAGAGTCAAATAAAAATGAAAACATAGTTTACCAGAACCTTTGATAAAGTAGATATGTCAGGAAGTTTATAGCTCTGGTGCTTAAGTTAAAAACCAGAAATATCTCAAATAAATAAATCAGCAAGACAAGAGTCATCCAAAGCCAAAAGCAGATGACAAGTAGCAGTCAAGATCAGAGCAGCAGCGTCTGGGCACTGGTGGTGCACACACCTTTCATCCCAGAGCTTGGGAGGCAGAAGCAGGTGGATCTGTGTGAGGTCAGAGCCAGCCTGATCTACAGAGCAAGTTACAGGACAACCAAGGCTACACAGAGAAACCCTGCCTTGAAAAACAAACAAACAAATAAATAAATCAGCAAGCAAATAAATAAAAGATCAGAGCAGATATTTATGAAATAAACACTAAGAGTAACAAAAGCAATCAAACATAGAGTTGGGTCTTTGAAAAAGTGAGCATCTAACCAAAGTAACCAAAGAAAGAAAAGACCCAAGGTTCATAAAATTGAAAATGCTAAAGGAAGCTTATTCTAGATTTCAGTGAGGTACACGGTCAAACTATCCCACAAATTATAAAGGGGAGGCATATAACCAAACTCATTCCTCAGAGTAGGCAGCACTGTCCTGAAACCAAATCCCAGTAAACACAAAACAATGAGAACTATAGCCAAACTCCAAACTGCTTGATAAACAAAAACTGTGTGTGTGTGTGTGTGTGTGCACTTGTATGTGTGTGCATTTGTGTGTGTGTGCACATGCATGTGTGCATGCACTTGTGTGTGGGTATGTATGAGTATGCATTGGGGTGGAGACAGGCAAAGAATAACCTTTGGTGTCATTTATTCCTTGGGTGCCATTCATCTTCAAGTTTTTGTTTTGAAAAAAAAAAAAAAATCACTGGCTGGGGCTTGCTGATTAGGCTGGCTGGCCAGAAAGCCCTAGACATCTGCAAACCTCTGTCTAGGTGCTAAGATTACAAGTTCATGACACCATGCCCAGATATTTTACATGGTTTTTGGAACCCATGCTTGCAACACAAGCTCTTTACAAATTAAGCTATCTCTGCAGGCCCTACATACAAAAATTCTTTTTACAATTTTTAATTTTTTAATTTTATGTGTATGTAAATATTTTTATGTAGAGTTTATGTATGCCATATGTGAGCAGAGGACCGTGGAGGCCAGAGCAGGGTGTGAGATCACCTGGAACTGAATTAATGGGTGGTTGTGATCTCCAGTGTAGATATTAAGCCCCAGGTCGTCTTCTAACCCCTGTGATGCCAGGCGTGCATATGGTGCTCAGACATACATGCAGGTAAAACATCGTACACATAAAATAAAAATCACAGAACCATGTTGGTGTCAAATCATTAAATGTAATACAACCCAAAGATAAACTTTTGGACATAAACCACATGATCAACTCAGATGCAAAAAGGCCTTTAACAAAGTTTAGACTCCCTTAGTGAAGAGAGTAAAAATCAAAGGCATATATCTCAACATAGCAAAGGCTATACATGACAGATCTTTAGTCAACATTGTACTAAATAAGAGAAACTGAAAGCATTCCCTCCAGAATGAGACAAGGTGCCCATTCTCTGCTCTTGCTCAGTAGGACAGCAGGACAACAAGAAGTAAAGGGGACACAAATAATAAAAGAAAGGGGGAAGCATTCCTATTTTAGATGACATGATCCTGTATTTAGGAGATTCTGAAGACCCCATCAGAAAACCCTGAGACCTAATACACACTTCAGCAGAATAGTAGAATACAAAATATACAGAAATAGTGTTTATTTTTCTATATATATTATAGTAAACTTCCTAAGAACTAAATGGAAAAAATCTTATTTACCATAAAACAGATCAGTAACACACCTGGAAGTAAACCCACCCAAGGGAGTAAAGATATACTGAGGACCCTGAAGAAGACAGAGGAGAAGCCCTGCTAACTTGATGGGTAGAATCATAAAGATTTTTCACTATAGTTAACATCCTAATCAAACCTCCAGTAGCATTCTTCACAGAACTATAAAAAAATAATGAAAATTGACATAGAAGTATAAAGAATTCCAAATGGCCAAAGTAGTCCTAAGCAGAAGAGAAAACGGAACCTAGAGACTTACAAGACTGACCCCAACTAACAATTTGAGCAACAGTGGAAAGGCTGCCATAAATGCCCTTCCCTGATAATGAGATTAATGACTAACTTATCCATCATCATAGAGCCCTCCTCTAGTAGCTGATGGAAACAGTAGCAGACACCCACAACTAAACACTGAGCCGAACTAGAATCCAGATGCAGATGGAGAGGACAAGACCAGGCTGTAGAAACACACAGAGACAGCTGACCTGAACAAGGAGGAGCTAATGGGCCCCCAGACTGATAGCTGGGAATCTAGCATTGAACTGACTCAGACCCCCTGAACATGGGTCTCAGTTAGAAGGCCTGAGCAGCCTAAGGGAATACAGTGGAACCAGGATGTATTCCTGGTTCACAAAAGGACTTTGGGAGCACATTCCCCATGGGGTTATACTCCCTTACCCTGGAGACAGGAGGGAGGGCCTAGTCCCTACTTCAAATGACTTGGCAGGTATTGTTGACCCCTCCTGGATGGCATCACTCTACATGTGGGGTGGAGGTGGATGGGAGGGGAGGGTGGTGATAGGGGCATGAGAGGATAGGAGAGCGGGAAAGAGGGAGGGAGCACTAGGATCGATATGTAAAGTAAAAATAAAAAATAAATTAATTAATAATAATAATAAAAAGAGTAATACTGGTGTTTACCAATCAGATTATATTAGTGAGCCAGAGTAATAAACTATATGGTACTAGCTGAGGGGGTAAAAAGGGATGTAGACCAGTCACACGGTTACAACAGCCATGTAATTTTGACAAAAGTGTCAAAAACATGTACTATAGAAAAAGACAGAGACTTCAACAAGTGGAAAACTGGATTTCTACCTTTAGAATAGAGAAACTAGGTCCCTGTCTTTCACACCACACAAAAATCAATTCAGACTGGATCAAAGATGTCAACATAAGACTAAAAGTCTTGAAATACTGGTAGAAAACAAGTGGGAATACTTAAGCTAGGCACTGAGAAGGGTGTTTTGAAAAGGACTGTATTAGCACAGAAAAGTCCAAATTTACATGATTCTACATGAAATTAGAAAGTTTCTGTACAACAAAGGATATACTTAGCATTGTGAAGAGACAGCCTAGAAGATGAGCAAATGGGGCTGGCAAATGGCCCAGGAGAGACACTGGCCACTGGCTGGAAGCTGAGTTCAGTGCCTGGGACCTACATTGTGGAGGAAGAGAACCACCTCCAGGTTGTCCTCTGATGGCTACTGGCATGTGCCCGCGCGCGCACACGCACACACACACACACACACACCAGTACAGATGAAGAAAGGCCTTTGCCAACTGTGCAGTGTACAGGGAACTGATATCTGGAATATGGAGAGAAGGACAAAGCTGGGCATGGTGGCACGTGCCTTTAATCCTAGCACTCAGGAGCCAGAAGTAGGCAGATCTCTATGAGTTTTGAGTCCAGCCTGGTCTACAGAGTTTGTTCCAGGACAGTGATGACTTCACAACAAACCCTGTATTGAAAAACCTAAAAAAAAAAGGTAAACACCACCAAAATTTTAATAAACTAGACAGACCATTCCCAAAGGAATTTGAAGAGGTATTCAACACCCTTGGTCATTAAAGAAAGATAAATTAAAACTGCTTTGAAATTCCATCTCCCCTAAGGCAGAATGGCTATCGTCAAGATAACAGGTGCTGGCCAAGACATCCAGAAAGAGAAACTCTTATCACTAGTGAATGTCAGCTGCTACAGCCACTATTGAAGTCAACATGAAAGTTCAAAACAACCTAAACATGTACTTGCGTGTGACCCGGCTGTACAATGCATTCCTAGTGTGTACCCAAGTGCCTTGTCACAGTGAGGTCACAATGATGTCATTCATGCTCCACAATAGCTGAGGGCCCATCAGGGAAATGATCATCCCGGCATCTTATTCCAGAAGGGCTTGTTTGTTTTAACTCTGATTGGTCCAGAAACACATTAGAATGCTTATCTAAATTATCTAGGAAAATAGCAAAATTTTAAAGACTGGTAACACATTTCCTGCCACTGAAAGAGTACATGCTCTTAGCTTCTGCTCCCAGTAGCTCCAGGACAGCTCCAGAAAGATTTAGATAGGTCCTCCTAAAACCCTGCCTTCTTCTGCTTGGTCTCTGATGATAAACCATAAACTCTTAACAGGAGCCCATCTAACCTCTGCTTTGAGCCCTGTTAATTCCAAGTCATTGGCCTCCTGTGTCATTGTCTTCTACAGCCCTCGTGACCCTAAAATGTCTCCTAGAGCCTCACCTCCTGCTGACTTGGGACATCTATCTGTTCTTCCAATGGCAATCCCATGTCCTGTACCAGAAAGATGGCCATTTGCATCCTGAGGTCATGTTTCCTCTTTCACTCACTTCTATGGGAGTTTCTGAGCTTTGTATTCGGTGATCTTGCTGCCTTCTTGGGCCCTTCCCTCAGAATTGAAGAGGGTAGGCTTGGTGGCAGGTGGCATGGAAGGTATGAGCATTGATACTAGATGTGGGGACAGGAGCATCATGACCTCTTGTCCTGCATTTCATGACTAGCATTATCAGGCTGTCTGAAAACTGACAGCTGTGCAGCCATGAGTCATTTAAATGTGACTTTCCCTGACTAGAAATAGATACTTTTTCTAAGGGATCTAATACTTGACTAATTAACTCTACCTTCTGGCTAGAATATGTAACCTTGGAAGTGCTGCTATATTTAAAACAATCTCTAAGAATGACAGTATGGAATTTCTGCCTTCCATATTCATAGCACCTTAATTAATGTTCTTTTGTTTTGTAAAGCACTTCAGGTGGTGATTATTTTTTAACTTGGTGCTTCAGGTCCCACCTGGAATCAGGGACAGTGCCGACTCAAGCTGAAAGGAGGTAATGTGTACAATGCCCAGTGCAGATGCAGCCCAGAGGAGCTGCTTGCATGGCTCTTTAGACAGTTGTTAGGAGGAAGACTGACTGATCTTGTGAGGAAGATTTTGTGGCTTAGATTTCCAAAGGGGCAGGTCCCCAAAACAGGTTTTGTTTCTGAGCACCTCACCCACTCTGTCTGTCGTGGGCCATGCTGCTAGCCTTAGTTTGTCCTGTGCAGGGGTGTTTGGATGCTTCCTCCCTCCTTGCCCATGCCTCCAGTTCTCATCTTCCTCCCTGCCTGCTTTCCCCCCTTGTGTATCCTTTGTAGTTTGCACTGAAAATAGACTGAAGAGCAGGGCGTTGGTGGCACATGACTTTAATCCCAGAGGCAGGCTGATCTCTGAGTTTGAGGCCAGCCTGGTCTACAAAGCAAGTCACAAAACCTACAGAGAAACCCTGTCTCAAAAAAACCAAATATACATACGTATGTATATACATACATATCCTGAAGGATAATTGTGAAAAACACAAATACTCAAACCATAAAATTAACTTCCTTACTAAGTTTCAGATTTAGCTTTAAATTTCCTGAAGCTGAGGATAAAACAAAACCAGCTGGCTAGTTCTCCATATCAGAACGAAATGAGGCAAATGTGTGGAGGCTGACAGGAAGTTTGTTCTTAGCCCCACACCCTGCCTGCTTCCTGACCGTGCTGAGACCCTCCTGTGTCTTTCCCTGAACTTGTGTTTGGCTTTAGCTGCCTTCTGGTGTGTGCCTTGATGCACTTCTCTTCCAGCAGGGTTGATTAGAGAGCGATTAACTTTCTGTGCCTAGAGCCTGGTATCTAATATGGAGAAGCTTGATCCGTTGTTTCTTTAAACATTTCTCTAGGCCCTTTCTTTCTTTTCCTCTTCCCCCTTCTATTAGACAAATCCTGATGGCCTTGTTGGCCTTTCCTGATTCCTCTCAGCTTTCTTTATTCCTTCTCGTCCTGCTCCTGTAACTTGATATTTTAAATTCTGTCTTTAAGTCACTGGTTTCTTGTGCTTACTCAGGTGTGCTGGTGATACTTGATAGTGTTATTTAGCTCTTGTGTTTTTCATCAGCTTCAGGTCACCCCAAACACCATCCTCTACCATCTTACCATTTCACAGTCTCCGTAAAGTTATAAATCAAGGCGTGATTAGGTTCTTTGTTTGACACAGTTGTGCGGGTTGGAACAGAGGTCTCAGAGGTTATATTGATGACATCTTGACCTTTTGTTGTACAGTGAGGGAGCTTTTGTAAGGGTTGACTTGATGGTCAGAGGATGTTAGTTCCCACATGGAGGTAGGCAATTTAGGGAGCTAAAGGTAAGCCAAGACAATCTGCAGCCCCAGCATTCTGTCTCTCCACAGCCACAGCCATGCTAACCAGCTGTGTAGAGTGTTGAACAACACGAGTTTTGTGGTGTTTGTTTGTTTTCTAAAACCATCAGCTCACAGTTCCTTCTGTTGGTCAACAATCACATTATGTGCATGTGAAGGCCAAATACTGCTTTGTGTTCCAGTGCGTTAGAGACTTTTGTTCATCCCTACGATGAGACTGAATAGGCAGGAATGCAGTCACCAGGAGCGGTAAATACTAAACCGTTCACATCACCAGCTCTTCAGCTGCCATGACCCAGGCCTAAGGTTTCTCAGCCTGTGTATCTGCATATATGTGACATGTAAATAGGACTATTACACCTAATGCCAGCATAATCAAAACACAGTATGTCCGAAGGAGTTAAAGGCAGTTGATAAGAGAAGAGAGTATTTTACCCAGCTAGGTGTTACCCCATCTGAGGTTATTTGTATCCGATAAGATGACTTAATTGATGTTTGTGTTATTAAAAATGACCTACTTCCTTTTGAATATAGATTTCCTTTTTGATCAGTTTTGTTTTGGGTAATACTTTGATATTTCCCATTATCTCAGTATTGTACCAAATTCAGTTTGAAAGATTTATACTACAGATGAAATCAGATAACAATATAGCATTCCTTTAATTTCTCTTTTATCCAGATTGTCTTTTCTCTATACAAGTATTTTTGGTGACAGGGCTGGGAAAGAGAGCTCAGACTTACACAGTATTGGAATTTTATGGCCTTCTAGGAATAACCAAATCTTAGGTCATCATCAGAATGAGAAATAAGACTGCAACAGGAGCCACTGTATAACAGTGTCTGTTTGCTTTTTGTTGATAGAATGCAAATATTTTAAGTTTTGAAATTCTGCCAATTATATTATAGGATAACTTAAAATACTAATTTAATCAAGAAACATGGACATTTTTGCATGTGTGTATGCATGTGTGTGGTGATTTGAATGAGAATGACTCACATAGGTTCATATATTTTTGGTCCCCAGTTGGTGGAACTGTTTGGGAAGGATTATGGGGTGTGGCCTTGTTGGAGGAGATGTGTCATGGGGGTAGGCTCTGAGGTATCAAAGGGTCATGCCATTCCAGTAGGCTCTCTGTGCCTCATGCTGTGTCTCGGGATGTGAGCTCTTAGGTCCTGCTCCAGGCCATGTCTACCTGCCTGCTGCAGTGCTTCCTAACATGAGGGCGTGAACTCTGACCCTCTAAAACTGTGAGCCCCACATAAAATCTTCTCTCTGTTGCCTTGGTCCTGGTGTTTTATCACAGCAATAAAAAAGCTAAGACAATGTGTAAATTGTGCGTACTCATGCATTTGCGAGCTTGCATTTTATACATCTGTGTGGAGTCCAGAGGTGGATGTTGAGTTCTGTCTTCAGTTTCTCTCCACATTATGTTTTGAGATAAGGTCTTACCCAACCCAGGCCTCACAGATCTGACTAGTCTAGCCAGCTTGCTCCAGGATGCACCACCAGCTTCAGCCTTGCCAGAACTAGGATGATAGGCATGTACCACCATGCCAGGCATTTCCACATGTTTTGGGGATCTGAACTAAAACCATCATGATTACATGGCAAGCATTTTTACTGAATAAGGTAGGGTCTTAGTCCGTGGAACACAGAATTCTTAAGTATGAAATACCATGGTGGTTGTTGTTAGAGACTGGGTTTTATATGTATGTATGTATGTGTGTATATTATGTATGTACACACACACACACACACACACTGGATTAAAAGAATTAACCCAAAGTTTTGGCTGTCCCTGATAAGAGTAAATGAGGTCAGAGTTACCTTAAAGTAATCAGAGGCTGAAATCTGTCACAAAGCTTTCAGAGCCTTTAAATCTGTGTCTTAACATTCTAAGCATTAGTAGAAACATAATAATCAAATTGATTGGAACAAGTTAAAATTCTTCTCCATTTCTTTGGTAAGAATAGTTTATTGGCTTTTGTTGTTGTTGTTATTGTTATAGTTTGTCTTTTGAGACAGGGTTTCTCTGTGTAGCCCTGGCTGTTCTGGAACTCTTGGTAGACCAGGCTGGCCTCAAACTCACAGAGATCCCTCTGCCCCTGCCTCCTGAGTACTGGCTAGGATTAAGGTGAATGCCACCACCACCCAACTTGTTTACTGAATTTTTTTTAAGTGTTTGAATTTAAAATAGTTATCCCTAAATAGAATAACTTTTGGAATATTTAGCATAGATCTTTGCCAATTTAAAATGAAAGTTTTAAAAATCCAAATTATATTTAATAATGAAATAATATTTTTATAGAAGTAGTGAACAAAAACCTAGAATTTGGAGTTGGAGACTCAGTGGTTAGGAATGATTATGAATCATCCAAGGACATAAATTCAACTCCCAGCACCATCTTGAGATGGCTCACAACCACCTATAACTCCAGCTCCGAGGAATCTGATGCTCTCCTCTGGGATGGGTGGAGCTACTGTTTGTTCCTATGTTCAGGCAAGTAAGTTTAGCTCTAGAAAACTGTGGAACAATAGTTTTCAACCTTTCTAATGTTTGTGACCCTTTAATATGATTCCTCATGGAATGGCGACCCCCCAACCATAAATGGCTTTCATTGCTACTTGATAACTGTAATTCTGCTACTGTTATGAATAGTAATGTAAATATCTGTTGTGCAGAATTCTGATATGTGGGCCCTTTGAAAGGAACATTCAGCACACAAAGGGGTCGAGACCCACAGATTGAGAATGGCTTCGCTAGAAGTTCACAAGGCTAGTATCTCCTTGTCTGGATTCTGAGTGAGATTTTTGGCTAGGCAGATTGCTCTGGAGACATAAGCCAAGTTGAACATGGCACAGATTTTTGTGAGCTAACTGAGTTTTGCAGGTAGGCTGTCATTGGCTAGTGTCTCTGATTAGGGACCACTGTGATCAGGAGGAGCACAGCTGCCACTCAGACCTGAACACTGGCAGCTGTGAGCGATGATGCTTCCTTTGTTTCTACTTGGCTCCAGAGTCCAGCCCTATGGTGCCCAAACTCTCCTTCGAGGTAAAGAGTGCGCTTGTCCTTAGACTGGTAGGAAAACTGGATGACAGCTTCTTGTTCTGTCTTCATAACTTTAAAGTGGGTGCAGACAGCGCTTCTGATGCTGTGCCAGTATCAGGGAGGAATGTTGTAGCCTTAAGTGAGACCGTCAGTAGCTTTCTAGTATAGTTTTTGTATGAGTCAACCAGTCTTGTTTCTAAGACTGAAGTTTTCATTGGGATATTCCCACCTTTGAGTAGTTCATTAGGTGTGACTTTGGGGCAGGAATAGTGAAGGCTGATAACTCTTACTGACCTCGTGTCTAAAAGTAAGTGCTTAAGCATTAACTGTTTCATTGATGACTGCAATGCTTTTCTTCCTGAAACTGGCAGCTTTGACCTAGTAGTGGAGACGTGTCATCCACACAGTCAAAAACAGATACCTCCAGCCAAAATGAAAACTACCCCAGCAGCTTCTTCATGCTTCATTACACTCATGGCCTGAGGCTCTTCAGCATGGAACAATGAAATGATTTGGGCTTTGAACATTTTCAAAGCAATGTAGCAAATTCTCAGTGTGGCCACAGAAAGAATTTGGAGGTTTCTGGCTTTCTGGTCACAGATGATAAAAATGAACCTTGTTTCCCAATACCTAAAGAAAACAATAACAAAACCATGTTATTTGGTAAGGTAGTGTCTTAGTTTTGAAACTCTTCACTTTGATAAGATACCAGGACAAACGCAACTGAAGAGAGGAGGATTTGGTTTATTTCCAGTTTATTCTCTGCCACTGCAGGGACTGGTAGTGGTCACATCACACCACAGTCAAAGCTGGTGAACGGTGAGTCGGTGCCACATGCAGATGCTCAGCAGCCCCTCTGGGCCCCTCCTGTGAAACGTCTCCCTCATCAAGTAATCCCAGAAACTGTCTCACAGGCATGCCCACAGGCCACCCCAGTTCAGAAGAGTTCACTGAGATCTCTTTCACTGCTCATTCTACCTTAGTCAGTGACCCAAATTACCCATCATAGGCACTTTAGATATGAAAGCATTGCCAGGAGGGTAGGTTGTATTTGTAGGATAATTTCTGTAAAGACTTTTTCCTAGTATTTTATTTACAACAAGAATCAAGTGTCTCTTGGCTCTTAGAATAAATGCTCATTGGTGAGAGGAAGGAAGGGATTGGGCTATTACAGAGGCCTGCCTGCCTGCCTTCGTACATTGGCATAGTTGATGGCTGAAGAAAGAGACCAGAATACAGGGTTGTGTTCCATGGCTCTTATCAATCATCTGGACTGCCGAGAAGTGTGGCTGCTGCTAGCTGTACCAGGTGAGCCTCTACAGCCAGCCATCAGCTTACTAGCTAGTGTCCATTAGAACTCAGAGCTGAAGGCAGCTGTACACCATTCCTGCCCTGATTTTGGCACCAAGTGGTCAGGCTTTGGTAGCAGAGTAGATTTCCCTTCACAACACTCCTATGAAATTGTGTGTGATGGTAAGAATCACAGCTGAAGGGAGCCGGCATAAGTTGTTGGACTAATCAGCAAAGTGATGACTTTGCATTAAGGACTCAGGTTCTATTTAGAAAACTGAGTTCATGTGTGTTAGATTACAGACTAAAGGGTTTTACATAAGGTGGGAGCTACAAGGGTCAGTCAAGGTTAAAAATCTACTACTTTTACTCCAACTTAAAGGCTTCAATTTGAGCTTCAGTTAATTCAGCCTGTTCACAAAATGGCCCTAAGAAGGAATTCAGACCCAATAATGGGTGGTAAGTGTTAAGAAAAGAGCTTGAAGTGAATGAGCCTGCCAAATTATGAGCACGTGTGTCCTAGGGCTGACAGGGGGTTTAAAAATGGGGCTTCAGAAACATAATCCAGGGCTGGCTGTGATGGCATGTGCCTATGATCCCAGCACTTGGGAGGCAGAGGCAGGTGGATCTCTGATTTCCAGTCTGGTCTACGAGTGAGTTCCAGGACAGCCAGGGTTCATAAAGAAACCCAGTCTCAAAACCCTCTCCCCCTCCAAAGAGATGTAGGAAGAATATTTCAGCAGAGTGACTCCCTATAGAGCATGCTTCCAGTGCTGAACCACAGGAACTACCTTCTTCTTTTCCTTCTAGACCCCTGCTCTTCCAGACAAGTGAGCATGTGGCAGAGAGCCCAGCGCTGGGGGATGTCATTCCGTTCAGCATCGTCATTCAGTTCCTGTTCACAAGAGCACCGGCTGAGCTGAAATCCCCCTTCCAGGTGATGAAGTGAGGGTAGAACCTTCATGGAATCTTCCCAAGTCCCATCGTAAACAAGCATCCTCACTGAGTGGGAAACTGGCTAACCTCCTTCCTGCTTTATTTAGTCTTGGATGTCTCTCTGAAAGTGAACAGAGATGGAAGAAAACTCCAGGGCCCGCATCTGTTTTCTCAGGAGTCAGACAAGTTTACCTCATGAGTCCAGAATTAGCCCTTTAAAAAAAAGTCTCAGCTGCAGAAGGTGGCCTTTCCTGTAATCTCAGCCTTGGCATGCTGAGGGTTGGCGTGAGTTCCTTGCCAGCCTGAACTACAGAGTGAGACCCTACCTCAAAAATCACTGACATCATCACCATCAGACAAAACACAAAAAGACATTTCTGTTCATAAAGCCATGTCAGTCAGTGGGCAGATGTCCAGGTTTTTTGGTAAACAGTTGCATGAAGGCCTGTGCCGTTCACCCTGAGAGCCATGGAGTAGTACATCATGTGCCATTGTTTGCTGCCATTTGCTAATGAATGTACTTTCTTCTCTGTGTTGCAACTCTGAAGAGGGCAGAATGGTCCCATGCTCGCTTCTCCCAGTGGCTGGATGATCATCCATCTGAAAAGGACAGGCTCCTCCTTCTCAGGTAAGCTGTGTGTTCCAGGGGTACCATCTGGACTGGAGGGTAGGAAATGTGGGGCATGGTAAAGGAGCAGTGGTTGTGTGGGCACAGACATGGCAGCTGCATATACTCAGGTGGCCCTCATTGGATAGGTCCTGTATGGTGGTCTCTCTGCAGTGGACTGGCAGGCATTGGACTGTCTGGTTCTTCTAGACCTTCACACCCCCTTGTGAAGCCCATGCCCAGTGGAGCATGAGCTCCAGCATTAAAACATCTCCAACTATGAAAGGGTCCATTTGGGCTCTGTATTTTATGTGCCCTTTTCAGTGCTGCAGTCACTGAGATGGTGGCACTCAGATGTAAAATTTGAACAGTCACAGTTCTTGGCAGGAAAGGACCACTCAGAACCTACTACTGAGATACCACATTCTCTGGCTGTGGTCTGTGGATGCATGTCTGTGTGCACTGTGTGTGTGTGTGTGTGTGTGTGTGTGTGTGTGTGTGTGTGTGTGTAAGCGCGCGCGTGTGTATCTTGTCGCAAGCATGGCGATGTGCATTTGTGCATGCAGCTTGAGCATGTTTCTCCCATCAGCACTGCCCTCTGAAGCCCTCAGGCACCACCATCAGAGACCTCCTCCCTGCCCGCAGCCTTGTCAGCATCGGTCAGCACTTCCTTCACATCAGCTGACTCAGCACACTTTATGGCCCTGTGAGGCTGAGCACCGAAGCTGGGTCTTCCTTTCCCCATTCATCCCATCTGCTGATTTCTTCCTTTTAGCTATGTCTTAAGTGCCCTTGCCTACATGTTGTTTCTAACTTGTCTCAGCTGAGCTGATCCAGATGTACCCTTCTTTTCTTGTAGCCTCCCCCACTCCCCCATAAACCCCAGGTCTGGGACTTACTTGCTTGGGGCCTTAGGCCAGTAAACTTGCTTTCAGACATCTGAACTCAAATACATCACAGAAATATCAACTTCCAAATGTTTTAATTTAATATCCCACACACACCTCCTTTCCTGTACCCCGTCATGGAAGGTCACTCACCTACCCAACCATGCTAGGAAACAACTAGATCATCACTCCTCCTCTAATTCCAGCTAGCATTGTTCTTTAACCCCTGAAGCCATCCTCTACCCTGTCAGTTTAGTCTGTGGGTATATGGCAGGCCAGCTAGGCTGTCTGATCCTCCATGAATGTCTGAAGCACATGTGGGAAAGTCATTTTCAGCTATGTGTGTACATGAGGTCTCAGTAGAGCATAGTGCACTTTTCAGGTAAAGCACTCCACTAAAGAAGCTGGGAGCCCATCCTCTTCTCAGAGTGGTACCAAGGAGACCTGTGCAGGACAAGGAACATGAGCCCAGGCTTCTCTTTCCTCACTATGGAGCTGACCCTGAAATGCTGTGTGAGCTTCCTGGCAGTGCCCAGGCAGGCCTCTTAAACATCCTTTTGGAAAAGGCTTCCGGTGTGGTGAGGGGGCTTGAGTCTCCCCTAACTAGTTGATTTGCAATATCTTTGACTTCTTTTTTCTCAGTCCCAAATAGTCACTCACCTTCAATATACTTGATAATAGAGGATGCAGCCGGCCTCGATTTTGTCATGGGTGTCCTGCTATGAGTGATCATAGATGTTTTTTCTTCTGCTTTTTAAACTGTTTTTTAAACAGTGCTGTTGCTAAGTCCATGCGCAGCAAGTGAAAGCTATGCTCTTAAAAGCCACCTCTTATCCCTGAGCAGAAAGTGCAGACTGCCTTGGGGATCCACAGAAACTACACAGCCACAGTTGCCTGGCTCTTGGTCAGAAAAGGCCTTTGCCTTAGAGGTTATGCTTTCTTACCCGTTACTTCAAAACGAAGTTTTATCCTGATTACCAGAACATTGCTGGATGTTCCTCTCCCTGTAGACAGACCCCAGACAAGTGTTGGTCTGATGTCAGAATTTCTTAAGCTTCTGGAGCAGGCCTTGGTGGAGCTTCATTCCACCCCCACCCCCAATTCCCTCCTGTTCGTCTGTTAGGCTGTAAGGCAAAGTGTTCAACAGTAAAGTGGACTGCAAATGGTGAGTTCTCTGCTGCCTTCTCTTCATCAGCTGTTTTTGTGCAACTTGGATAGCTAACGGTGAAGTTGACTTTAAAGTCAGCGCAATCACTGACCCAGGCCATGTGAGAAATGGGGGGCTGCGCCAGCTCAGCCACCAGGCAGGTGCACCAGCCGTGCAGGCTGTGGTACAGAGGTGGTCACCTGGCTGAGACCATGCTTTCACTAAAGATGAAACATCAGTTTGGATGCAAAATTTCCCCAGGCTCTGCAGAAATGGTTAGATCTGCCACAAACCTGTTTTAGAATTTGCAGGGCAGAAGCAATGAATCTTATTGTAGCCCTTTGAGGACACTTAGGTCCAAACAGTTTAGATTTCATCAACTTTATGGTATATTTATCTATTGTTACAGAAAACATTTGGTACCATTTGAATCCGTGAACCCTTAGGCCTCTTGCCATTGTCCAGAACCCACAGGCCAGGACTTTCTTTTTCCAGATTTCTAAAAAGTCCTGTCTTTTGGGGGAGGTAAGGGGGGATTGAGACAGGGTTTCTCTGTGTAGCTCTGGCTGTCATGGAACTCTGTAGACCAGGCTGGCCCATAACTCACAAAGATCTACCTACCTCTGCCTCCTGAGTGCTGAGATTAAAGGTTTGAGCCACCATTACCCAGCTTCTAAGTCTTAAAATGTCTGCTATAGGAGACAACGTTAGGTGCCTCCTGGTGTTTATCACTGCCAGTAGATGCCAGTTCTAGGAGCTAAGTGTGTGAGATAGGTATATATGGAACTGCAAAACCAGGGGAAAACTGGGGCCTAACTGCCTTTGGGGGTACAGGTACAAGAGATCACTTAGGATTTCAGTACTAATCACAATGAATTTTAATGTCTGACAAAAAGTTGCTGTTTATAAAACATTTACTTGGTGTGTCACTTAACAGCATAGCCTATTAACACAAGCCAGTCTTCAGTACTTATACTCATTGCTTTTCCTCACTGAGGATAACTTCAGCAGTCTTATTTAGTTATAAACAAGCCTCTTACATAATGGTTGGCCCAACTTCCAAGAAAGCTAATGTTTTGCTGAAGCAAATGAAGTAATTTAATAAGTGCTTGAAAACCTTACCCTGATTTATGTGGGAGGGCAACTTAATCTGTTTTCTTACTGTAGTTCTGATGGTGTTTTTGATGAATATCAGGAGAAAAGAAAAAGCTAACCAAACTTATTTTGAGCTTTCATCTATGCACTGTGTGATTTACATAGGCGTATTCCTTTGAGTGGAAGAGACTGTTGCTTTTAAAGTACATTTTGTAAACAGAACAGATGTGTCCACCCTGCAACATTTGTCTGTAAGATTTTCCATGTCTTAGACTGGGGAATGTGTGAGTACACACATACACACACCACTGCCTCAGCGATGGTTGAGTCCTTGAAGGTTTCTCTACCGTATCTCTCAGCTAGTCTCTAAGGACATTTGTGGAGTTGGGGCACCTGCCTGAACAAGCGTGACAATTGGAAAAGAAACCATTTTCTATGGAGAACACTCACTAAGGGCTGGCTCTGTATAAACTGAAATGGCTCACAAAGTACTGTATTTTAAGAGCACTGACATCTACTCTCTGGGAGTTGAGAACTGCTTATTAATGGCACTTGCTGGCTTTTTTGTTTGAGGCAGGGTTTTTCTGTGTAACCCTGGCTGTCCTGGAACTCACTCTCTAGACCAGGCTGTCCTCAAACTCAAGAGATCCATTTACCTCTGCCTCCCAAGTGCTGAGAAGAAATGGTATGCACCGCCCTTGCTCAGCCTTAATGGCCTGCCCATGCTTCCATACAGCCAAAGGACTCACTCATACCCTGAACATAGCCTTGAAACCAGGAATTTAAGAATGCTGGACACTGTGTAGTCAGGCCTTTATATACATCTTTGTGACTTCAAGGTAATTTTTTGCTACCTAACGTTAGGGTTTTATAACAAAGGAAGTTTTTAAAGCTGAGTCCTCAATGATAAAGACTGTCCAGGGAGAGCACATGAAGGGGCATTCATCCCAAGGATAAGAGGTGATGTGCAGATGGTAAGGAGAGTGCATCTCTTTTAATTGTTGGATATGTGGGAGGGCCAAAACCAAACAGGCCCTCTGCCAGTTCCTATCTTGGGAGAGACATCCTGTTTCACAGTGGAAAAATATCTTGATCTCTTCTCTGACTGGGCAATGGGCTCAGCCAGGAGCAAGTGAACTACAAACCAGTGATTTGCAGTCTTTTTCAGGCTTCATCAAACTGTCAAGAAGCCTAAGCAGCATAAAAGGCTGAGCAGTGTTTTGTCACTGAGCTGGGTTGTTTGGGTGTCATGTCATCCTCTTGCAAACAAGGGATAGCTGGTAATGTTGGAGAGCCAGTAAGTAACAGGATGGCTACTCTCAAGTGCAGGCAGCTGTATGAACAAAAACATAGCAAACTATTCAAAACCAAGCACAGTTGCTGGATGTCAAATGTGGAAATAGGTGGGATGATTTGAGTACATAGTGTGACTGACTACATATAGACAGGGATGAGTTTCAGAACTTGTTCCCTGGACTCAAGGACAAGGAAAGACCAATGGAACAGTCCCAAGCATTTGGTAGATGAAACTGTTACTTCAGATGTCTAGAAGTAAGTAGGTAAACAGAACCAGAGACAGCTCCCAACAGGTGAAGAGACAGGAACACACGTGACCAGTGACTTATTTCCAGTGTTTGGGAACAGCAAAGATGTGAATAGAACTGGTAATTTATTCCTCTTTACAAAGAAATACAAACCATTCTGTTAGCTTTATTGGCTGGTGATGCCCAAGTTTTCCCATGGAGACCAGTTATAAACTTTGCGGCCACCCCTACAGCTCTGTTGTGGGAAAATGGCCCTAGGGATGAAGAAACTAGTCTGTTGCCACCATATCCTGCCCCCAATGCAATTCAGAATATCACCAAAGAAACCACATGGGTATCATACACCACCAGTGCCTAAGTTCAGACTCCTTGTTACCTATCTGCCCAAAACTAAGAGCCCTAACTAAGAGTTATGGGCTCCCAGTCTTAAGTTACTGTGTACTCCCAAGGTGCTTTCTCCCCTCCCTGAATTCCACAAACAAGCACAAACTACACCCACATTCTCACATACCTTCAGGATGGACACAGGGAAACAGTGTGTACTGAAATGTTAACAGAGTTGGCCATAGTTGAACCACCCAACTGGCCTAACTACTGTAACCAGATACATGTTTGAAGTACAGGTCTGTGGCTCTGTTTGACAGTTCCCTTTGCATTTCAGGGGAGCCCTGGAAGCTTATGTTCAGTCAGTGAGAAGCAGAGAAGGCAAAGAATTTGCACCAGTTTATCCCATTATGGTTCAGCTGCTTCAGAAGGCTATGTCTACTCTTCAGTGATGTGCATTCTCTACCACAAACGCATCTAAAGGCGACAACTAGCAACTGAAAACCAGTGATTCTGTTTCCTACTGATTTAGTCCTTCTACTTTACATGTCAAAATACATCAATCACAAGCTTTCAGTTGTACCCACCTAATGTTTTTCATAAGGATACTATTTTTTCCTTTTTCAGATTTTTGAACAAGGCAAAATTACTAATTAGGTGTGGTGTGTGTGTGTGTGTGTGTGTGTGTGTGTGTGTGTGTGTGTGTGTGTGTGTGTGTGTGTTTGATTCTCTATTGCTTTTAAAGGGACAAGATCAACTCAGGCCGCTTTCCCCCAACCAATGTAGTTATTTTCAAATCTCACTGTAGAGTCACACCACTGAGGAGTTCCTGAGTGCACACCTAAAAGTGATACAATCAAGTCCAGTGATTGGCAGAGCTGAAACAGATTCAAGCTCAGTGTTCTTCATGACATGTTGCTACATTTTTAAGAGACGCCAGGGTTTCCTTAATATTTGTCATTTTATTAAAGATAGGCACTTGGGCTTTGGAACAAAGACATGTTAAAAAATAAAAACTTCTTTTCTACAAAGGTTCTCTATAAATATAAGTCCTTATTTTTCTATTGTCTTTACTCCATTATTAACATTCTTTAATTTTAAAAATCCCACCAGAAATCTAATTATAACACTAGAAGTCAATTTTATCAAGAATTTTTTTCCATCTGCTGGTCAAATTATTCTGAGAGATTATATATAAATCCAGTCAGTCAGAAATCAGAGACTTTTTTCATTTTATTTCAAATAATATACAAGAATATAGTGTGCAAAATTGAGGGGCAACATGTAGAAGAAGTGTGATGAACTGAAATCAATTTTACAGCTGTGATTCCTAATCCAAAAATACCACTTGGTAAGTAACATGAGAAGCCATGATTGTAGCACGGAGCAAACGCAGCTGCATTGCCACAGCGCTCGCTCTACTTTAGAAGCTGAAGGGAGTAAAGTGCAAGTGTTGCACTGCAGTAAGTGCATAGTCTGCCCCCACCATAGAGATACGATGACAAAATATATATCTATATATATATATATATGTGAGATATGTGGCTGAGGAGATAGAGAACACATTAAAATACAATGGTGTCATCTGTTAATAGCACCATTACAGTGACGTCCCAATGCTATTAACTAACTGCACCTTGGTCAGTTTGGCCCCCTCGGGAAATCATGGAGGAGTGCTGCCCCCTGGTGCATCCACTCAGCACATGTCCGCTGTATCCGAAGCAGGTGGCTCTTTTAGCTAAGACAATGACACCACCTACCTGCCATGTTATGTTGTCTCTTGGCACTGGCCAGACTAGAAGCGACTGTGTTTGGCACAGATGCTGGGCCATGTGGTGGCTACTCAAGAAAAGGCCAGCTTCTACTTCCTTCCTGATATCATGGGTACAATACAGATTAATAAGCAGTAAGGAGCTGATGTATAAACAGCAGTTACATATTTTTTAAATTCCCCTTCGTACAATTTAAAATAAAACATGTATACACATCTTTCTACTGTACTTTAGCACCACAGGATATCAATTTTCAAGCCTATATTACCTGATAGACATATGAAGTTTGGAAGGAAAATAAGGCAATTTGGTTTACAATGTTGATAGTTGTAGCTTACTTAATGCTCTAATGGAGAAAGCAAATCCTCACTCATTAAATCATTTCAGGACTCAATGCTATCTTATGGTCACACAAATTCAGGACTAATGGTGAGACCAAGGTCTTCCAAGCTTTTCCATCCAGAGTCAGTACTTATGCAGATACAGACTTACAAACACAAGCATCTGGTTCAATGTTGTTGAGAGCCCTGTGGAAATAAAACAGTGAATGCTTACAAAGCAATGCATCGTAACCCTGCATGGTAAACTCAGATGCTCATAAATTTACTGTGAAAATGCTCAGTTTCCTCATGGCTCAAATACCCAGAAACTTTATACAAATGGGAGAGGAACATGCACAGAAAATAAAACAGGTAATGGCCTATATGAAGTTCTAAACAGAGAATTTTTGGGAAATGGGTATGTGGCTCAGTTGGTAGAGACCTTGCCCATGAAGCACAAAGCCCTGGGCTCAAACCCCAGCACTACATAAACCTGTGCATCCAAGGCAGAAGGTAGCACAACCAACACTTGAGCTTGTCCTGTGACTTTAATATGCATGGCTGCACTTGCACGCACACATACACACACACACACACACACACACACACACACACCCTTATGCCTCCTTGAATTAAGAGGTTGATTCAACCCCAAGCTGCAGATCATTCTTGGGTACGAAAGCAAGTTTGAGGGCAGCCTAAGCTACATAAAACCTCAACACACACAGAGCACAAAACAAACTTGTATATTATGGTTCAACTACTTTTGGCAGCTGACTACTACTTTAAAATAAATCACTGAGACATTTAACCTACAAATTACAAAGCCCTTTTCCTGTTTATAGACTCTTCATTAAAACATGAGCTCATTCTACTGTAGCATATGCATTTTTTGGTAAATAACCTAAAAACATAAAGGATGCTAATGAACAATTATAGTATAGTATCGTGAACAATTATAGTCTATCAACCAAGATAGCATTGTGAAACTAACTTCCCAGCATGCTTATTTCTTCAGATTATTCATCTAGCAGTTTTTGTCAGTGGCAAAATGTTACTGAGTAAGTCTAATAAGTCTAAGGCAAGACACCAAGAACTAGAGAATTTTTTTTTACCATAATGTTAAGAATCAAGTTAATGGTGTCCATTTTCATTTTCTTTTTTTTTTAAAGACAGTTTCTCTATAGACCAGGTTGGTCTCTAACTCAGAGACTTACTTGCCTCTGCCTCCTAAGTGCTAGGATCAAAGGCAGGTACCACCACTGCCCAGCCTAGTGTCCATCTTTTAACCAAATTAGAACTACTATATTCCAAAACTATCTTCTACCTTAGCACTTAGAACATTCTTAAGCTAGTTTGAGATTTCTGCTTATCCTACATGGTTCGTGATGATGATTTTAAAAAGGGCAGACTTTGCTGATATGCTCTGAAAACATTACTAGGTCTGACGCATGATGATGGTGAGGCATCTTTAAAGGCTCTGACATGCCAGCACACAGGGCACACAGCACGTTAGAGCAGATAGTGCTAACATACTGAGTTGGTTCTTTTCCTTTTCCAACAGTCAGGGTTTAAACGTTTTTGTTCTTCAGCCAAAGCCTTTGCTTCTAATGTGTACATCCTCCTTTCCTCGTTCTTCATCTTTTTCCACCTGTCACCAAGGATGACACTAATGGCTCTGCAAAATAAATATTAACATAATGTAAACTTTCCATACACGAGTACCAACTGCTGCTACTTCAGACAAAAATATAAAAAACATAGGGAAGGGCCATCACAGTCACCTCAGCAAAATCCTGTCATAGGATCCATTTATCGGAATCTTGGGTGGTTAGTGCCAGAATTAATATTTGTTCCAAGACATCCAGAATGGTTAAAAACTGGATATTTCCCAAGAAAAGTTCAGTATTGGCAGCATAAGGCAGTCAACTTGTATTAAGGACTTAATCTGTGCATAGCTACTCAGACTGTCACAGTTATGCTAAAAAAAATTTTCCCCACACAAATGCAAGCCAAGTGAGAAAGACCTTTTTGCCTTAGTTTATGTCTAATGATAAAAAACTACACTTTAAGTCAAATTTGTACTTAGTGTGAGAGAGACTCTGAATTACATTCAAAAGGGTAAGAGGGAGGCAAGGTGACATTTTCCTATTTTTCCTGGTAATTCAAGTACCAAAGCTATTAAAGTGATCTCATCCAGAACATACAGATATAAATCACTTCCTTCCAATAACAACATTTAGCCATTCATGGCACTCATTTATGCAAGAGTCTCAGTGTTATAAAATATTATGTTCAGGTGTATCAGTTTTGTTTATGCTGCATTTGCATTTGTTTAACTCTGAAGCTGTGATTCTTTGCCTGTCTAAAACATCTGATGGACTAATTAAGAACTGAATGGTCAATAGCAAGGCAGGAAAAGAATAGGTGGGGCTGGCAGGCCAAGAGAATATATAGAAGGAAAAATCTGGGAGAAAAGTAGCCAGAGGAGGAGAAGGACTCCAGGGTATGGTCAGCCACCTGGCTATATAGCAAGCCATGGAATAAGACAAAGTAAGAAAGGGAAAAAGCCCAGGGGCAAAAGGTAGATGGGATAATTAAGAAAAGCTGGCTACAAACAAGCCAAGCTAAGGCTGGGCATTCATAAGGATAAACGTCCATGTATGATTTATTTGGGAGCTGGGTGGCAGACATCCCAGAGAGTAAAAGAACAAAAACAAACAACATCCTGGGTAACCACAGTGTATAAACATAATGTCTGTACTAATTGACAAAGATGGTACATTGATGCTTCAGAAAGACAGTAACCACGGGAGTCTTGTTAAATAAAGTGTGTGAAAGTGACTGGATGTGCTACATTTTACTTATGAAATAGGCACAGACCTGTCTCAGTTTCCCAAGTTAGAATGTTTTTGGGTGTTAGTTTCTTCTTAAGTTAAAACATGATGGGTAGTATGATGTATACAATGCTGAACACTAGAATCTGTACTCCTTTTCCTTTCACAATTTTTTCAGCTAGACTAATGTTTATGCCATCTGGCTAAGTATCTCTCTAACCTACTTATTTTAGGCTACACTCTGCCCCTAAATAAGAACTTCTTTATTCATGGGATAAAGATCAACCTCTACAGAAGGAAAAAATTCCACAGTATTCTTTTTCAGACTTTCTTTCATGTTAGATGTCTACTGATGCATCAATCACATGGCAACAATACTGAAATGCAAAGGAATAATTATGAGCCATATGTGAGGTATCTTTGATGAAAGAGATCCTAAAATAAGAAAACAAATGACAATGAAACATCTACTCTTAGGCAAGTCCTTTCCTCCAGAATTAAAAGAACGACTGGCACTAGACTGTTAGAAAGGCTGGTTAATATAGTACAAGGACACAAGTACTGACTCTAATAAGCACCTGTCATGAAATCTCCCAGATGGCCACCACAGAGCAGGGGGGAGAAGAGTTGTACTAAGTTAGTCTTAAAATGCTTTTCAATGTTACAAGTATGTTTTCTGCCAAGCTACTACATCCTCTTGACCAGAGACTATGTCCAATATGAATTTTTACAAAATTTACAGGGTCTCACCACTTAGCTCTGGCTGCCCTCAATTCCAGTTCTAAAGAAATAACCAAATACTAGGACAAGGCCATTTTGTACAAACACATCAACTTATATGCAGTTGTGATGCAAAGCTTCTTCCTGAAATGCAGGCAGTATTTAGAATTAAGTGCATTAACACATTACAATCAGAATTAAAGTTCTAGTCTTTTGATTTATAATCCCAAAGTCAAAGGAAATAGTGATGTTGACTCTAAGAGAAATAGGAAGACTGCAAGAAGACACCTTTAGCATGTGAGCACATACTGAACTGGATGGATAGCATGATGCTGAGGCAAGTGAGGCAACAGCCAACAGGACTTAAGTTCCACTGGCTCTTTCGACAAATCTGAGAGCTTGTTTGTATAAACTTGCCAATGTCCAATAGTAAGACTCAGTTATATAAAATCCTCTAAATCTGACACAAGGAAGTACTGTACTATGCCAGTCTTTTCTAAAACCTCAGGTGTTCCAACAGGTAATTTTAACTTACTTTCAAAAGGAGACCCTTGTCAGGAAGGTAATCTGTATAACCTATGTATTATAAAAACAATGTATCTGCAAGACCCAACAATACCACCATTGGGCATACACCCAAAGGAGATGCTCAATCACACTTGCTGAATTATATTCATAGCAGCATTATTCATAATAGTCACAACCTGGAAAGGAATGGACAAGAAAAATGTGGTATATCTAAACAATGGAGTATTACTCCTCAGTAAAAAAACTGACATCATGACTAGAACAAAAATCATCCCGTGTGGTAATCCAGACCCAGAAAGACAAACATGGTATGTATTCATTCATTAAGTGGATGCTAGATGTAAACTAGCAAAGGACAACCAGACCACAATCCATAGCTTCCAGAGACACTAGGTAACAAGGAGGGCCCTAAGAGGGACACATGGATCACCCTGGGAAGGGGAAATAGATGAGATCTCCTGAGTAAACTCAGGGTTGGGGAGTAGAGGGGAGGGGATGGTCGAGTTGGGGGAGGGACAAAGAGGGAGAGCAATGATATCTCAACAGAGGGGGCCATTATGGGGTTAGGGAGAAACCTGGTGCTAGAGAAATTCCCAGGAATCTACAAGGATGACCCCAGCTAAGACACTTAGCAATAGCAGAGAGAGTACCTGAACTAGCCTAGCCGCCTCTTGTAATCAGACCGATGAACACACTATTATAGAACTTACATATACACAGTCAACAAGACAAAACAGCAGCCCACAGAATGGAAAAAGATCTTCACCAACCACACATCTGACAGAGGGCTGATTTCCAAAATATACAAAGAATTCATGAAGCTGGTCACCAAAACACCAAATAATCCAATTTAAAAGTGGAGTACAGAACTAAATAGAGAATTCTCATTAGAAGAATCTAAAATGGCTGAAAGGCACTTAAAGTGCTCAACATCCTTAGCCATCATGGAAATGCAAATCAAAACAACTCAGATACCATCTTATACCTGTCACAATGGCTAAAATCAAAAACAGCAATGACAGTTTATGCTGGAGAGGATGTGGAGAAAAGGGAACACTCCTTCACTGCTGGTGAGGGTTCAAAGTGGCTACTTTGGAAATCAATATGGTGGTTTCTCAGGAATTAGTCTACCTCAAGACCCAACAATTCCACTCTTAGGCATATACCCAAGGACATCTGTTCAACTTAAATACCACCATAGAGTTTTCACTCAGTAGCCGATTGAAACAGAAACAGATTCACAGCCAAGCACTGTTCCTGGAATCCAATTGTAGACAGGGAGGAGTGATGAGCAAAGTGCTCAAGACCAGGCTGGGGAAACTCACAGAAACAGCTGACCTGAGCAAGTGGGAGCTCATGGACACCAGTCTGACAGCTGGGTAACCAGCATAGGACTGCATCAGGCCCCTTGAACGTGGGTGTCAGTTGAGAGACCTGGGCAGTCTATGGGGCTGCTGGTCAAGTGGATCGGTATTTATCCACTTGGGAGCCCATTCCCTATGGAGGGATATTCCCCCAGCCTAGATACACAGGGAGGGCCTAGGCCCTGTCCCGAATGACTTGACAGACTTTGATGATCCCTCATGGGAAGCCTCACTCTCCCTGGGAAGTGGATGGGGGTTGGATGGGGGGTTGATGGGGGGGCATGGGAGGGAGAGGGAACTGGGATTGGTATGATTGTTTTTAAGTTAAATAAAAATTTATTAAAAAGAACCTACACACAGTGACTGATGAAAGCAGATGCAGTGACCCACATCCAAGCTTTTGGTTGAGTTCCTGGGCTTCAGTTTAAGAGAGGAGGGAGGGATCATTTGGGCAAGGGGGAGTCAAGATTGTGATGGGAAAAACCACAGAGACAGCTGACCTAAGCTAGTGGGAGCTCTGGGACTCTGGACTGACAGCTGGGAACCTACATGGGATAGAACTAGGCCCTCTGTATGTGGTTGACAGTTATGTGACTTGATCTGTTTGGGGGGAGGAGGGCATATGACAGTGACACCAGGACTTTCTTAGGGGCATAAACTGGCTTTTTGGAGTTCGTTCCCTATGGTTGGATACCTTGCTTAGCCATGATACAAGGGGAAAGGGATTTAGCCCTGCCAGACTTTGTTGACTCCCTAAGGGAGGCCTTACCCCCCCTGAGAAATGGATGGAGGTTGGGACGGAAGGAGGTGGGGGTGAAGAAAGGGAGGGAGGGGTACTGGGGTTGATATATAAAATGAAAAACAATTTAAATAAACAAAAAACAATGTATCTAAAAGCCAACCTAGGAAAATGGAAAGAAATCAACAAGAGCTTCTGAAGTTACTGTGAACTGCACTAACTTGTCAGTAACTGTATTCAGGTCATTACTACTTACCTGTTATCTTTCCCTGGGTACATCTGAGTATATTCAACTCTGTATTTTTTGGCAAAAAGCATGAAGGCGTTCATTGGTCTTTTGCACTTATTAGGAGAAGTGGCACTCACAGTCCCTGAGCTGTGGCTTTTGACAGCTTTAGCATACAGAGAGTCAGAGGACAGCTGTGCTGACCCGGGTGAACCACAGCTTTTACTGCATTCAGAGCCTGCAAACTCTTGAGCACTGCCAGGTCCTCCACACGACAAAGAAGCACGGCGCTGACGGGCCATACTGCTCAAAACATAGACTGCAGAAGAGTCCATAGGTGTGAAGTCATAGCTAGAAAATCAACAAACACACCGCTCAATTAGACCCACAGTAGTATATTGAACACTTTATAAACCTCTCATGTGCTTGAAAAGTTCACTGCTTCTTATGCCATGCCATCGCCAGCATTCCTTTAGCAGTTCACTGACGCTTAGAAGGAAACCTCGTGCATGCAACTGAAAACTGCTTTAAAAGCCAACCTCTAAGCCCCAGGAAAGTCACAGCCGGCACATGTCCTTCACAGCTGGTAACTCCTTCCCACACCCCGTATCTGCCCTTGATTCTTCTACATTCATTTTTTAACAAAATTTGTTAAAAATTAATCTCATTCCGTGCCTAGAAGATTCTGGACCTAGGAAACTAAAATGGAGTGGGGAGTATTCCAGGCCTGAGCACTAACTACTTTGGAAGATAAAAGCCAGCTTGAGAAGGGCATTCAGCCCAGAACTCCCAGTGTTAAGGAGGTTCAGGCAGATGGGTCTCTAATATATACAGGTCCTCTAGTATCTTAACCCACCCTTATCAGTAAAGGCAACATTTTGATGTAAGTTCAATTTAAAATCACCCAAACAACTATCCATAGTCCCACTCTTCAGCAAGCCTGGGCTTAGGGGAGTTCATTGGCCCCTTTCATAGAGAGAGAGAGAGATCAGCCAAAGATACAAAGTTTGTCATTCAACCTAGGATAATGCCTAGGATGTAAAGCCCAGATTTCCTCACCCACACTCCCAGTACTTTCACAATTCCAACGGCCAAATTCAAGAATAATCAAGCAGTCACCATATTAATTAAAACACTAGCTGAAAATTGAAGCTAATATAGATCACAGCCTAAAGATGCACCATAAAAGGATCCTCAAATTCAGTGAACTCTTCTTTGTTTTCTTCTCAGCACAAAACCTTTTATTTGACTTTTATCAAGAACTTTCTCTCAAACAGAAATTCTGGGTACTACATCAAAGTAGAAATAATAAAAGATCAGAAAACCATTAAGCAAAAAAGCGCCAAACGAGCAAAGCAGGAGCCACAGCCTTAACTGCAAATGGTAAAAGGTACTTTTACCAAAACAAAAGGCAGCCTCATACTGTCTTCTTTCAAATGGTATTACATGAAATAAATGTACTGAAAACTACTAAGTACAAAGTCCATGTTCAGAACTGGCATGTGCTAAAGGCTTTATAAAATATTTTAAGGCCCTACCAAATAAAATTTAGAAAACTATCAAAGTTAGCGCATAACTGTTCACTTCTACTGAAGAAAGTGAATATCATCTAAAACACCAATGGAGTAAGCTAGTTACTAAAATTTGCAAGTTCCACCATCTAGTGGCAGAAATCTGTCATCTACTTTCTTTGTGGATACAACTTGGGTCAGTTTCATACACTCAGTAACAGTATCCAGGATTTAAGCTTCATAGATAGCTTAAATGTTTTGCTAGCCCCTCTTTATAAGCATCTGTTCCTACCTTTTATCTTAGCACATGTCATTCCTCAAACCCCTTCATGTTTAATTACTCTCTTCTTTTAAAGATTAATTTATTACTTTTAACTGTGTGCAGATGTTTATGGAGGCCAGAGGCAAACTGGGGCTGGAGTTATAGACAGCTGTTAGCCACCACATGTGGGTGCTCCGGACAGAATTTGGGTTGTCTGGAAGTGCTCTTGACTACTGAGCCATCTTTCCACCCCTCTAGTCATTACTCTTAAAGGCAAACTCGACAATAATGTAGAATCTATTAATCAAGTCATATGTACTAGCGAATTCAGTTTAAAATAATCAGTATTTAAATCACTACATTAGTTTCATGGTTAGAAAAACCACTATAGAAAAGTGAATTAACTTTACCTAAGCTTCCAGAGCTAGCTTAGTGCAGCATCAGAATGTGCAGGCAGCCAGGCAAGCAGGCCAGCTATGAGTCATGCTTCTAGCACACTACCTAACTACCATCAACCCGCTTCCTTCAGAAGACTGGAAGAAAAGAGGTACCCAATAGTATCTAAAGTGCATTCTAAATTGATTGTAGAGTATGTGACCATACACAATTTTCATAGGGCTTAAATCTTACCTCTGCCACCTTGGTAAAATTAACTACCTACTGTAGAAGAAGAGGCACTGCTATCACACTATGGTCACTCAACAGTAAATGAGACTAATGGCTAAGGTCTTCCAGATGAACTCATCTGCTCTCACTAAGTAACAGCAACACTAAGAGTGAGAAATGAAAGCTTGCTATCTTAGAAAAACAAGACCTGAACAGCCAAATTTCCCTTTTTGCCTAAAAAAAAAATGAAGTTTGATACAATGCAATGTCCAAGTTATGAAGGATAAACTAAGCCGTGAACTCTACTCTAAAAAGGTTCTAACACTGCTAACACAGTGCATTTGTCCCCCAGAGAAGCACTCTTAGGTTTTGAGAACACAACAATGGTGTGTATGTGTAAAATGACATTACAGGCCTGTCTACTGCACTTTCAACAGTCTATTCACAGCACAGATCCTTGACTGGCATCTAGAACTTGAATTTCATTCCAACAACTTGGAAGAATCCCTACCTGGGTCTGAGATATGAACACCCAGTTACTGTTTAAAAACTGCAATGTTAGTACATGCAAGGAAGGCAATATTATTTGGCCAGGATCTCAATAAAAACCCTACATCTTGAAAGTCTAACAAACTTCTCTGGCAAAAACATTTATGTTTGTACTATCCATTCCCGGAAGCTGAGCCTGGCTTTTCACCTTTGCTGGGATGTGCCCTCTACTGACTGTGCTTTGGTATCCTTCTGCCATAATACGCTGTGGCCATGAAGAACACAAGCACGGTTGTTTCTTGTCTTCCTAGTACATCACTGAAAGTAGGGCAGTACCAGGGACACCTGCCACAAATAGTTAATAAAATCTAAGTCTATTAGAGGCAATATATATATTTCTCAGATTAATTTTTACTTAAAAGTTAACTTTTTTTTTTTTTTTTTTTTTTTGGCTTTTCGAGACAGGGTCTCTGTGTGTAACCACTCTGGCTGTTCTGGAACTCATATAGAGATCCACCTGCCTATGGCTCCCATGAGGTGGGAAAAAAGGAGTGCACCACAACTGCCCAGCTAAAAGTTATTTCTTAAATTGATACAATTCATTAAAATGTGTAGTTAGGGTTCATTCATGTTCTGGTTAAGAATCCCAATGTTTGGTTCTATCACAATATAAGTAATGAAATCCAATTTAGCAACACCAATATGGCCTGTTTGTTGCCATGAACAATTCAGTTACAGAGTTAGTTACATGATTTTATCTCATCTACAAGAATTGACTTGAGTCTTTCTCAGCTACTCTCTACCCTATTCCAGGTGGTGAGGTGGTATCCCTCAACTGAACCCAGTGCTCCAAGGCTTGAATAGAGAACCAGCTGGCTTCTCTGGCCTCTTGTCTTCCTGTTCCCAGTGCTGAAATTAGACAGGTCACTATTCACCCAGCATTTCAAGGGTTCTAGGAACAGGCATGCCTGTACGGCAAATGGTTTTAGTTATTGGGCTATTTCCTTAGCCCTTTTTAAATTCTTGAAACCTTATCTTCAACTTTGACTCAGCAATCACTAGAGAATAAACATTAACAGGAAAAAAAAATGCACTATTACCTTTTAAATGTATCAAAAACACCTGAATCATCAAAATTAATGGCATCAGGGTGTCCAGGAGGTAGACATATGTCACCAATATGAATTTCACAACATGGAATGCCATGCTGTACCACAGTCAAGCTTGGATAAAATGATGACCAACCTAAAGTTAAACAATAGATAGTGAGACATAACACAAAGCACTCTAAAGTCTCTGACTTTAAAATAAGTAATCACTAGATTAAATATTTTGTTTTAGCTATGTAAAAGCCCCTGAAACTAGTTAATTCAGTATTTTATTTATGAATATCTCATCAGTCAGCACTTCTATCCATCTGCAGAAACAGTTAAGGGATAAATAATGAAGCTATACACTAGCCTGTGAATTACAATTTATGCTTAACATGATATTTTTGTAGTAAAGCTCTAAAGATTAACTGCGGCTTACAGCCTACTTGGTAACTATAAACAAAAATTACCCACTCAAGAGGCAGAGGCAGGTGGACCTCTGAGTTCAAGGCCAGCCTGGTCTATAAGAGCTAGTTCCAGGACAGCCTTCAAAGCCACAGAGAAACCCTATCTCAAAAAACAAACAAACAAACAAACAAAAAAATGTAATTACCAAGGATGCTACTCCCCACATTATACTAAACAGAGAGCTTACAGTATGCTGGGTGAATGAAATTTCTCAAATACACAGGGACATGATTATGGCAAAGATACCTAAACACTATTAAGTATAATTAGAAAAACTTCCTTTGTAATTTTATTTGGCTTTAAATAATTTTCATTTTTATCTTATTCATTAAAGCCATAAAACAGGTATAAGAAGATTTCTTTAAAGGTTTTATAAACTCAGGGCTAAAGATGGCTCAGCAGTTAAAAGTACTGACTGCTTTTCCAGAGATCTGGGGTTCAACTGGCAGCTCTCAGCCACCTGTAACTCTAGTCCCAGGGGATCTGATATCCATGCAGATATACATGAAAATAATAGTAAAGTTAGTACAAATACAATTGAAACCATACCTTTATTTTTAACATAGAAAGGGTGGTCCAGCTTACACTCCACAGTAAGCAAGCCATCTTCTACTGTACCAGGATCAAAAGTCAACTTGAGTACAGACTCACCAAATGATATACTCTCTTCATGGGATAGCAACTTTAGACCATCAGAACCATAGCCCTGAAAGCATATAAGCATATGAATTGAGTAAATGAATTATAAATGTTCAACTCAACACAGTGAAATTCCCAACATGTGTCATGACTGGAGGAAAAACTTAGTATCTTCAGCTTTAAAGCACTTTCAAACCCAGTAGCAAAGAAACACATATACAGATCCCCACATGATATATGGCAGACTGGAATATGCATTTTAACCAAAATAAAAAAGTATAATCAAGTTTAGTAAACAAATACTAATTCTGAGACAAAGGACTTTCAGTTTCATTTAAGTGAGATGGAAATTCTTTAAGTATTTGCTTTAAAAAAAAAGAAAAAGGTAGTTTAGACTTAGGTAAATAAAGCTAAATTAAAAACAGGCCCTTTATAGAGTAAGATAGGCAAAGTAACTACACTTAGAAGGTGTTAGGAAGCCAATGGAGTGTTTTTATTAATGTCGTTGTCAATTTCAAAATGATGATGACACAGAAAGAGAAGAATGTAATATTTAATTATTTTTAAAAATATTTAATTTTAAAAATATTTAATTATTTTTAAAAATCTATGTGTATTTGTATATGCCCATGTGCTAGTCTCTGCTGCAGCAGCAGCAGCAAGTACTCTATCAATTTAGCCCCTATGTTTTAATAATTATTTGAGGTTATAAGAAACTCACTGTACATCTTGAGTTGACAATTAATGATAGAAGAACCAAATGAAATTTAAAATCAATGTATATTTACTGAGTAGTACATGCCCGGCTTGTAGATGACATGAACAAAACACAATGCTTATCCTTGCATTCATAGAAAAAGAAACATTACCATGGCTAGCTACAACAATTTCATACTATTGGATGAACAGAATAATGACTGAGAGAAAAAAATGTTGAAAATCCTTATGGAAATAGTAAACTTGCTTTTGAATCTGATCATCAAGATTAAAGGAACAGGTAGAAATTCAAAAAACAAAACAAAAAAATGGTTATAAGACTTTTATCTGATCTAAAACTACAGATTAGGTAGAAAGCCACAGCCCAGTGGAGGGCTGGGTGGTGGTGTGGTGCATGCCCAGACTTGGGAAGCAGAGGCAGACAGATCTCTGAGTTCCAGTCCAGCCTGGTCTACAGAGCAAGTTCCAGGACAGGCTCCAAACTACAGAGAAATCCTGTCTTAAAAAGAAAGAGGGAGGGATAGGGAGGAAAGGGGGTGCTGCTGCTACTATTGTCAGACAGACTGCAAGGAGGAAGAATGCTTACATTGCCGGCAAGAGTCAAAAAATTTGAGAATTGGGATGCTGCCAATGTACAGACTAAGGGAAGAGAATGTTAGGGACTAACACAATGTAGCAAATCTTGCAGATTTCAAACTACAAGACATTTTTTTTGTGAAGAGAAGCCAAAGTCAAACTACACTTTACCAATTGAAGAGGAATATTAAGATGAGGACACTATACTCAAGATAGTCAAATTAAGACTTTTTCTCAAGAAATTCAACAGGAGACAGGCTCCAAAAAGGAATTCCAATCAGTACATTTTTCTTACCCAAGACAAGGTTTCTGTGTAGCTTTGGAACCTGTCCCGGATCTAGCTCTGTAGACCTGGCTGGCCTTGAACTCACAGAGATCCGCCTGCCTCTGCCTCCTGAGTGCTGGGATTAAAGGCATGTGCCACCAACACCCTGCTTTATCAGCACTTTTTATATTCTCTAGTGTTTATTTCTTTATTCAGCCTGTAGTATTACAAGTTTTAAAAGTAAAATGTGTTGCTGGGCTGTGGTGGCACATTTCTTTAATCCCAGTTCTCAGAAGGCAGAGGCAAGCAGATCTCTTGAGTTTAAGGCCAGCTTGATCTATAGTGTGAGTTCCAGGGCAGTCAGGGCAGTCAGGGCAATGTATCAACAGATATTTATCCTAATGTTGGTTGCTCACTACCTTTATTTTTTTAATGCATCAATAAAGAAAATGATAGTTAGCTGTGGTGAATTAGTGACAACAAACTCCCAGCTGACTGCAGAGGAAATTAACTGCATCATACACCGAGAACCTAAAGTTTTAATTAGTTTACTATTTGTTTAATGCCAGTTTAGTTTTCCAGAACATACGCATTTAAAGCATAACTGTGCTAAGCAACAGAGACTACCCCATCTTCACAGCCATGATCCCATCGACCTCT
Organism: Phodopus roborovskii; assembly: GCF_943737965.1. Lineage (NCBI taxonomy): Eukaryota > Metazoa > Chordata > Mammalia > Rodentia > Cricetidae > Phodopus > Phodopus roborovskii. Next base: position 15,060,338 of record NW_026125391.1, read on the forward strand.
CTAGGCATTGCTCTAAGAATGCAAGGTGCCATTTAAACGATATACAAGCAGAGGCCCGCAGATTAACCCTGAAGTTTGATTTTAAAATTCTTTAGAAGGGTTTTAAATGAATGAACCTTGTGAGTGCCCATTTGAATCTCTTCCTCATTATCACAGCCTTCGGCTCTAGCAAAGTCTTCAACATCTTGCCATTCCTTACTGCTTTCCTTATGGAAGCATAGTCGCGTGCCTAGAGTGAATGAGAAAGACGAGATCAGATAATATGACTGGTGAGTGTGTTACCCAAGCCAGCTACTGAACATTTAAGATTTCTTTACCTTTCAAAAAACAGTGCCAAATAGTTGAAGGCCAGGAATTGCACCAGCCCAGATCATCATCGTCAGACAGGGAAGACATGCAGAAAATGCCGGACTCTGACTCACTGTTTGCCTACACAGAGAAACAAACTGTTATTTTTTTTTAAACATCTCTTAATACCTATTTTTAACTCAAGCTTCCAAACAATGTAATTGTAAGCTTAAGAAAAATATATGTTCAATAAGTTTTAGTTAAATACTGTCATTTTTATCAAACTTTCTTAACACAAGAAGCTAATACAAAATCAAATGCATATAACAATGAAATATTTTTGTCCATCTGTATTCTCCAAAAGAATATCTTAGATGGGGGAAAGGTAGTATTTTTTGACTGTTATATAAACTTTGTAGGAATTTAACCTCATGGAGACTTACCCGTTCATGTCTCACTGGGGTTTCTTCCTTCCAGTGGTCATGAGGAAAGGCTGGCCCGCTCTTTGAAGAGGAGGACACTGGTGGTGGGCGTGCATAGGAATGTAAACTTTTGCTAGTAGCTATGATGTGTACAGGAGGTGATCTAAAATAAAGCGCAGTTTTACTATACAGTGTAGGCCCTTAAAGAGTACCTTTTCTCATGATAGAAACAAGAGTGCCAACAATTACACATGCGGCAACTATAGAAAACACTAGTGAAGACAGTAAGATTGCATTGCAATAGCATGCTGTCCCTTTAACTTATCATAAACTCTCTTCACATACAAATTTACTAATATATGCTAAAGTGCTATTATCACATATTCATTGCATTCCTTTACAACTTTTTAAAATTTAGATAGCTCTGTAGTCCAAACTGGCCACAAATTCAGAATTTTCCTGTCCCAAGGTCAGGGATTGCAGACATGTCCAACATTCCCAATTCTCATCTCTTTTATCCTAATACAGACAGACGTGTTTATTATCATGAAGGAAATACCCATCCATTTTTTTTTCCCACTCAGCATGGAATGAATATACTAAATGTCCAGCAACCATGTATGACCGAGTAGAAATGAAGTGCCTTAAGGAAAAACTCTAACAGTAAGCAGCCTAGTGGCCACTTATAAGGCAACTACACACTAATAGTCCAGTCCCTGTCCTCCAAGAACAATTTGACCCCTTCTCCTTCCTTTCCCTTGGTTAAGTCTCTGTCCTGAACAATGCTCTTTCAAGTAGATAAGGCTCCCAAGAACACACTAAATAATACCCTTTCCCTATAACCAGTACTACAGGACATGTTAGACATCCAACCCTCAATAACTAAAATACTTAATGCCCTGTAAGTACTGCACCAATAGCCACTAACAATGATGGAAAGCAGGGGAGAAAGCAGAGCACCACTGTGATGAATAGCACACAAAATGCCTCCAAGAATAAAATGACAGCCCCAAACACAGTCCCTCTCTTCTATCTTTACACTCATTTTCTTCAGGAAAGTCTACTGACTTCCCATGAGCTTCCCCCACCATTCCTTTCTTTGCAGTACCACAGGTGCAACTCAGGTTTTCACTCTGCACATGCCCAGTAAGCACTATTCTACAGAGCTGTCATCTCCAGCCTTTTTATAAACTGTAAGACCAAAATGAAGATGAAACCGCCATCTTCTAATTCCAGTTAGAGGGAGGGGCAACACTTAAATCAGGATTTGTTTTTTAAAAGTGTATGGCTGTAGAAAAGGCACTAGGATGAAGCTTATTATAAAGTTCTTTCCTAGCATGCACAGTGTCCTAGGTTAAACATTACCATGGAAAGTAGGAATATAAAGAAAATGATACTCTGAAAGAAATGTTTTCTTTCCTATGGAAATTTACACAGAATTTAAATGATCTATCATAACCAATTCCCATGCAAAATAGAAAAGCAGAATGTACCTTAACAGGATGCAAGACAACTATGCTATGGCAAAAGTGTTCTACAACTTGGGAACTATACCCAAGTTAGAGTCTTCCTACTTACCTAGTGAATCCTAGTCTAGTTTTTATACCAACATAATGAAGATGGGGCATTTCTCCAAGCTATTCAGCTATATTTAATGAAACGATACCAATTAAAGTCTTCTAGGAATATCAGCTAGGATTTTCCATAGTTTCACCACAGATCCACCCATTTTCTTAAAACTTTGGTCTTGATACATGAAGTACTGGAACTCTCATCTACTTTAAGTTTTTTAAAATTTATTTTATGTTTAGATTTATCTCCACTACGTGTATGTTGTTAATGAGTGTTTTGCCATGAGTCCGTACCATGTGCATGTGTGGTGCCCAAGGAGGTCAGAAGAGGTCATCAGATCCCCTGGCACTGGAATTACAGAGGGATGGTTGTAAACTACCATGCAGGTACTGGAAATCAAACCTGGATCCTCTAAAGAACAAGTGCTATTAACCACTGAGCCACCTCTCTAGCACCTATTTTAAGATTAACTAACCTTAGAATTGGCAAAGATAAGGTTTACACACACTGTGGAAAATATAGAACAATGGGTCAAATGTACAGTTGATAAGTTTAAAATGTTTTAATTAACTATATATAGTTCTTTAAACAAATAAGATTTTTACTTCTAAAAGTAAAAATTTATAAAAAAATTTATTCCTTGAACTAATTTTTTGATTTGTAAACACAAGTATTTTAGGCTATTTTTCTCACACATTGTCACCTAATTCTCCAAACAATGACATCATCTTTGATCATTATATAGATGTTAATTCTATTGACTTTAAATGTTAAATTAACCGCCCATTAGGAAGCTAATATATTATCATAAAATTAGGAGATTTTAAAATAACAGCTTTTTGAAATTAAGTTTAAGTTTCTTCTTAATTCATAAGTGTGTGCACATGCACTATAGCACGCATGAAGACCAGAGGACAACTTGCAGATTTGTTCCTTCAGGCTTGGCAGCAAGGTCCTTTCTTTACCCACTGAACCAACATACCAGTCCTTATGAAACCAGTTTAAACGGAAGACATGCCCAGCGTTCCTACCTGTTATAAAACGAGCACTGCATAAGAGGACTTTGAGGGCTAGTGGCAATATTTGCTAATTCTGTCAGCCAATCCACCTCATCTTCTCGGTGAGTGTTTTCCGATATGTCTGAGGTATCCTGGTTCCAAGATGATCTTGGATAGTCTTGATGAGATACATCTGAACTTAGCTGGTATATGGCAGATTGAGTAGAATCACTTTGAACAGCCTGAAGTTCAGGAAGGTCATCTGGTAATAATACAAGATTGTTTTTTAAAAATATTACTACAGTAACTTTAGTTAGGAATACACAAATTTAACTATTTTTGAGGAAAAACTAAATTCAAAATTCATAAATTTCTTGACAGAAACAATTTGAAATTAAAAAAAAAAAAAAAAAAAAAAGACCTCTACATGTGGGTCTAGGGAGCTTGAGAGAAAATAACACAATGGATGTGAGTATACCAACTGTTCACTACTTGAACCATGCCAAGAGGTCAGTTTGTTTTCTATACTTTATCTAGGAGTGATTTATATACCAGTGACATGTTCCTACATTAACAGCTTAATAAATACAGAGACATTTAATGTGTACATATAGTGATGTCTAAATTTCAGTAATCTGTTAAAAACAATACTGCAATATTGAAACCAACTTCTAAAGATGAGACCAGAGATGGTACTATCAAGTTTTAGGTAGTAAGACAACACAAATCTATGTTAACTTTTTTGAGCTGGGTATGGTGGTTGATGCTTGAAATCCCAATATCTGGGAGGATGAGACTGATAGACTCCAAGTTTGAGGAAAACCTAGGCTACACAGCAAGACACTGACTCAAAACAACAAAGAAGCAAATGGAATAGATCCCATAAGTCTTTTTCAGTTTTTGTTTTAGCTGGAGCTGCTCGTGAAGACTGACAACCATCAACTGAAAAGCTGGATACAGGTAGAATATGGTTGAGTTCAATGACAGCCTGAAGTAACATAATGAGACCCTAGATCCAAACACAACAAAAATGGGAATTCTCAATCCAGTTATATTTACTGGTATTCTTTTCCTCGTGCATCCCCCAAAGACAGATCAAAAAACCTAGAGGTATTCTAGAACAAATGTTCTGTACCATTCCTCTATGAAAACTAATTATCTTGCCTAATGCTATGTAATAGTGACCACACTATATCACATGTTTTAAATGTTATGTTGTTTTCTTTCTCCATGACAATGAAGAATACAAAAAAAAAAAAAAAAAAAAATACCCAAAACCACACGAGGAAAAAAAAAAACCTCAAACATACAAAAACCTCTCTTACTCAACCAAGTATCTCTACAAAGGCCTATATGCAGGCAAATATTCCAGAGTATACTTCTAAAACTAAAGCATCTTAGTCAATAGTAAGTCAGTCAGGTTATCCATTCATTCTTAACACTAACTACAGAGTATCTATTTCACTGAACAAATGAGGTACAAGACCCATGCATGATAATTCTAACTGCCAATGCTCAGGCTGCTATAACTATATCCCTTACATCACTGTCAACACCCTGCCTTTAAAAGTACTGTTTATTATGAATGCTTTATTTCTGTTTTTCAGATTCAGAAAATTAATTACTTTTAAAATGAAGCCACAGATGGGTGCGGCAAGCACCTTGGCCTGTTTTTCTCTGGACATGTGACAATGATGGACAACCAACCGTTGCCGAAAGTGTCAGTCCTTGCTCAATAGTAACTGCTACTCAAAAAGTATTAGGAGCCAGAATATATGTAGTACTTGAAGTTAGGCATTATGTCCTGAGACCTTCAGGACTGCCAAATTCCCAAGCATCACCAACATCATCATTTATAAAGCTAAGGTAATCACGAGCCACACCCTCTCAGTTTCTATAAACATTCAAGGCAACCACAAATTACAGAAGACAAAGGCATGGTGACAAGCTGAGCAGCAAGCCAAAGGTGCTCATTAACTCTGCTCCAGAACAGCAGTCTACAAGCACCACGATTTAAAATCATTACTTAATAAACTTAGACATTCATCAACAATGATCACTACAGATGTCTGATGGGTACTGTCACTTCTCTATCAGATCAATCGCAGAGAGTTCATTGGGAAGGTATCAAGTCACATGGTAAGAGTTTTCAAAGCTCAAGTATTACTAGTCTGATCTGAGTACACAAAATAAAACTATTCAACAAATTCTCAATCTCTGTGAGTTCATAAAGTAGCTCACACTATTTTCAACTATATTTGAAATCAGGGAACCTCCTCCACAAGGATGAGGGGGATGGATCACTGGACCTGCTACACTGCCTGATGGTGTCTGAGCAGTTAGATAAGAGGGTTCTGGGAATGCTTTCTGGACTGCCAGTCTAAAACTGAGTTCACCGAGTAAACAAAGAGTAAGGTGGAAATCGACAGAGGAAGCCATCAACACAGTCCCCTGGCCTCTACAGCACACACACATGGGCCAGTGGACACACTAAAAAGAAAAGCAGAAAGATGACAATGTTAAAAGTCCCTATTTCACAATCTCTTCACATACTTTCTTAGGGAGCACGACAAAGAAGCTAATTAAATATGGCAATTAACCTGGATCTTAGTAAGATTCTTAAGTTAACTATGAAGTTTGTTTACCTAGCTCCATATGTTCATCACAGGAGTTGTATCCTGGAGAGGATGGCAAATTCTCATTACACTGCAGCAACTCCAATGAGTCATTCACTCCTGAAGCTCTCTTGTCCATCACCAGCAGGAGTTTCTGTACTGCATTAGGCATCTGATTTGTCTTCACTTCCCACACCATGTTATGGTGCTCCGACTTGAAATGAAAGAAAGACAAGTGTCAAGTCATGTCAGTGAGACAGACAGCACCTTGCTGCATCCAACTTAGTCATACATTGCCATTTAATTTTCTTCAACCCTCCCAAGACAACTCCACAACTATGTGCTCAACACTAAATTATACATAAACCTCAAAATACTAATATTGTTAATTCAGATTTTTTTCTCACTAGTAATGGCAGAATTATATATGCTTTCATTTTTCTGAACTAGTGTCTCTCTTTTCAGCTGTAAATACTAAGACTAACAAGTTATTTTTCAGATGTGTTCAAAATCAAAAGAAAATAGAGCCCAACCAACTTTATTTAAGCAAAGACTAAAGGAGCTTGGTGGGTGTGGTGGTGTACATCTTTAATTCCAGAACTCAGTGGCAGGCAGGCAGATTTCAAGGTCAGTTTGGTCTACATAGGAAATTCCAGGCCAACCAGGTATACCAACCAGGTATACCCCACTAAGAAAAAAATTATTAAACCTCGGTCCTCTGAGAGCAAGCATGATTTTATCCACCAAGCTATCTCTCCAGCCTGAAAGTTAGCAATTTTAACATACTTAAAATTATAGTCTCTGTGAACAATTAAGAGCTTCTGAATTTTATGATAGCTATGTTACATTACACTTTTCATAAAAATTAAAATGTTCTTAAGTTTTCTTCAAAGATTTGGGACCTAGCATGAGAAAAAAAGGGCTACAGACTAACATAGCATTTTCAGAAAAGTCCTAATGCGATTATCTCTGTTACACTCTCAGCTTTGTCAACAGTTACATTAGGACCTAACATACTAATATAACATAGTGACAACCGAGTCAGACTCCCTGACTTCTCAGGCTCTACTCCAAATTTTCCTTCTTTTGAAAATTCTAAGAAACATATAACTAATTCTGATTTTTCAACAATCTATAGTTCGTTCCCTCAAAATAGTCTGATTCATAAAAGGCACAGTGGAAGGAGAGAACAGAATCCAAGAAGTTGTCCTGTGCTTCTGTAGAGCACACCTTGGTACATATGCACACGACAGAAATCAATATGCTCTCCAGAACACACCTCAGTACACATGCACACACACACCAGATATCAATTTGCTCTCCAGAGCACACCCAGTACACATGCACACACGACAGAAATCAATGTGCTCTCCAGAACACACCTCAGTACACATGCACACACACGACAGCAATCAATGTGTTCTCCAGAGCACACCTCAATACACATGCACACACATGACATAAATGTGTTCTCTAGAACACACCTCAGTACACATGCACACACACGACAGCAATCAATGTGTTCTCCAGAGCACACCTCAATACATATGCACACACGACATAAATAAATGTGTTCTCTAGAACACACCTCAGTACACATGTACACACGACAGAAATCAATGTGCTCTCCAGAACACACCTCAGTACAAATGCACACACACAACAGTAATCAATGTGTTCTCCAGAGCACACATCAATACATATGACAGAAATCAATGTTTCAAAAACATGACCCTTGTCTGGGCACTGCTTTAGAAGCTTACTCCTACCAACTGAAGACAGTATGGCAGAAGGGATCTCAGATTTAAAGAAATATGGCTTTTGATTCCAGTTTGATTATTTCACTTTATGAACCAAGTGACTGAACGTATGGCTCAGTGTCAAAATCTCATTTACAAAACCTGCCCTACTTTCTTTCTTTAAGTTTTTAACATGAAAAAAGTTTAAAATGTAAAGTAAGTTTTTAAGCCCCAGACTGTGAGGCAATAAAAGCATGCTGTTGGAGTTCTTATGCCCTAAATAAAATAGCCACTGAAAGCAAATAACCATACAGCTATCCAGTTTGGGCAGTTTCTTCCTGGACAATCTGACAAGCTATCCATATACTTTGGAACAGTGATGTCTCATCCATTACTTTGGGTATTTAACAGTCTATACAAGTCTGAGACATGCTGTGGAATAATCCTGTACACTATGAAAATGTGTTCTCGTTGTTAATAAAAAGCTGATTGGCAGGTAGCCAGGCAGGAAGTATAGATGAGAGCAACCACACTATTGGGGGCAGAGTCAGGGAGTAACAAGGAAATACAAGAAAAGCAAGATGCACATGCTGTGTACACACACACACACACACACACACACACACAAAATGTAGCAAGCCACATGCAAGACACAGATAAAAAATATGGATTAATTTAAACGTCAGAGTTAGTTAACAAGCCTGAGCTATCAATTGAGCATTTACAATTAATATTATAGTTATTTGGGAAATGGCTGCCAAGATACAGGAAAACTATGATTACAAATGGCGCCCAATGTGGGGCATGAAATTTCCACAGAAGACCTGACAAGGCTTAAAAAAATAAATTCTGGGCAAAGAGGAATGCAATCAAGCATGGCTTCTCAGTATCAGCATTTTCTCAGATGAGCTCTGCTTTAAGAGGTGGCTTCCTGGCTGGATGCTAGTGACAAAAGCTGTGTAGGTCTTTGAAGAGGCTTTACTACTAGACACTTAAAATGGTGTTTATGAGCAGTAGGCTGTACTAGGTGACAGCATGTATCCAACAAACTTCCCAGAGTTGGGGTGGTAAATATGGCTCCCAGAACTGGCCATAGATGTACTTCCACCACGAGACCAGGCTCTCAGGGAACTAACAGGGAGGAGTTAGAGAACATGCCAATATACCATGTTCTAAATTTTACTCATACAGATAAAAAAGCTTATAGATGCTTAATAAAGGACAGATTCAAACAAACAAAACTAAACAAAAAACCCCAACAATCCTCTAAATAGGTTACAGTATGTTTAAAAATATGCATAGGTTTGGCAGAGAAAAGAGAAGGTATAGATAATAAATATACATATGTATATAATTTTAAAATAATATTCCAATAAAACATAAAAATAAACCACATAAAGATAAAAAAATGCAGAGTCTGGATTCTACATATTATTATGTTGTCTTTGAAGTTTTTGGCTGATAAGAGATACTGAATTATAAAAACTGCTAGAATCAATCAACCTATATATTTTAAAAATATCTTGACTTCAAAATTTAAGTCAAAAGATATATTACTTTGGGGGAGAGGTTATGCTTTTATTTCCACAGGAAATGAAAAACTATGGATCCATTCTCCTCAGCCCCCCCCCCCAAAAAAAAGGAAAATCAGGTTTGATTAAGAAAGACCCCCTATAATCCTGACTACAGATATAAAGAAATAAACCTAAAAGATCTACAAAACACATGGTATATATTTTACCTGCCCAAAACATGTAACAGCTGCCAGGACAGAAAAACTCCACCTACACAAGCACTCTGGAGAACCAACACTTTTTTTCCTGATTACTGCAACATCCTAATTAGTCTTGGCACATAGTCACCAACACTGCTGGGATATGATAACTTCCCACAAATGTGATGATCAGGTGAAACAAGCCTTCTTAAATATTAACTCATGCTTTCTGTGCCTCTACCCAGTCCTTGAAACACTGAACAAATTTAGCTCAATCAGTGACTCACACTCAACTCTGCAGAACAAGGAATCATATCTATGCATAGAAACAAATGAGGAAATGATTTGTACCAGCCCTGTTTACTGCTGTTTTTGTTTTAAAAAACTCAAGTGTGGTGAGTTGAGAACTGCTAAGGTTAAAAAATGACTGTTAACAAGTTGGGGTTATGTTTAATAACAAGTTGGCAAAAAGTATCACCATGGTAGGGCACCTGTCTGTCATGCCAGAGAAGTGCTGGGTCCTGAGCACAAGGACACTACATTTCTTTTTCATCAAGCACCATATACAAGGCATCATATTAGCTCTAACTACGAACTACGAATGTCAAGGGATTTAGAGGACTCAGACATGTAAATAGCTTTCACTGTACAGAATAAGGCTTTACTGTCAATAGGGGGAAAAGGTAGACTCCCAACAAGAGAAACTCACCTCAGCCAACAGTCATATCTGGCAAAGCACTATTGGATGAGATCAGGAAAACAGAGAAACTAATATCACCAGGAAGCATGACAGCCTTGAGCACTGTGTGGCCATGGATACTAAACTGTAAGGTGCAGTACAGTGGGTCTTTTTTTATTTTATTTTATTTATTTATTTATTTTTTGAGACAGTGTTTTTCTGTGTAACAGCTCTGGCTGTCCTGAAACAAGCTTTGCAGACCAGGCTGGCCTCAAACTCACAGGAATCCCCCTGCCTCTGTCTCCTAAATGCTGGGATTAAAAACGTGCACCACTACCACCTGTTTAGAGTCAATCTTAATCCTACTGTAAGAAAATGAAAGAGACGAGGTTAAGGACTCTGAAATTATAATAAGTATATAAAGTAGGTTTGTCAACAGGCTACATGCTCTGAACTCTGAACAATCTATTTTAATACCTTGTCATTTGCAAAATGGAATAAGTATAAGTACATAATAGTTTGTAAAAACTCAGTGATAATGGAAAATGTCTCGAATCCCTAACATAAAACATCTTCAGTATGGGATTATTGGTGTTGAGATATACATAACAATGCAGATTCCTTAGTAATTCCTAAGACACATGGGAACTCAGTCACTCTTTGCAAGGTCTCTCCAACAGCTAACACTAACTCTTCAATTCATACTATTGTGATCTATTTAACAGCTTAAAGAACACAATGCACTCTTCATAACATCAACTCCTGAACATCCACACCCCGTTCCACACACAGTGAGCTAGATGTAATTATCAACCACACTGTAAAAACAGCCCCCCCTTCCCCATCATTCTCAGCTTGTCCTAACCGTGATGTTCTGAGTCCACAGACCCATTGTGGCTGTTGTTTCTCTCCCTCTGCAGAGAGCTTTGGTTTTGCTGTTCTTTCAAGTTAGATCTTCCCCTCTCCCAATCAGCAGTGCCTACCATTCACCATTTCTGGCACTTAGAATTTCATCACCATCTCATCACAACATACTTGTGGGGGGAACATTAAATTTAATGTCAAAACAGAACTACCTACAGTTGACAGATCAAGTAAATATTTACTTTTCTGGACTGATTATGATGCAGTCTGGTTTTGGTTGAGGTTTTGCTAAGGTAAAAGTTAAAAAAAAAAAAGGTTTTATTTTTTCCTATGAAGCTTTGAATTTTAGGGGTTTTATTTCCAATACTGGAAAAGAATGCCTAAACTTCAAGACAAAAGGCTCACACTTTACTCTTCTGGTTACATAACCTGGGACCAGCAATTCATCTTTAAACTCACAGCACTACTTAGCTCACAGGACTAGTATAAGAATAAATAAAGTACGTGAAAATACACATATACAAAATCATAAACAAATTGATGGTCTGAGTCTTGTTACAATACATGCTGGGTAAAGCAAGACCTCTGAAAATGGAAAGGAACACCATTTTAGCCTATCCTCAAAACTATCCCCACACAACGGCCATTAAATATTATTCTGATAAACAAGCTCAGTTCTAACACCTCCTGGTAAGCTAACCCTATTGTTCATTCACACTGTATACATTACTCTGCTATTAGATGTGCAACAGGACTTGCCTTGTATTTAAGTTAAATATACATGTGCCAATTCTTCATTAAATCAACCATTTTCAAAATTTCATTTCTCTAATTTTAATGCTTTGTAACAAATATTTGCAAAGTCTAGGAAGAGGACAGAAACAACAAAGAAACTGGGTTTTCAAAATGCTTGCCTCCCTCCAGAGCACTGCCACGTAACACACTTCCTCTCATTTTAGTCATCATAAAAACAGTTCTGTGCACTTTACGCATGAGGAAGGCAGGACTGTGACCATTGAATGGAACCATTTGCCTTCTAAACAAATAAAAGAGACAATAAATAAATAAATAAATAAATAAATAAATAAATAAATATTTAGCTCAAAATATGTTAGAGTCTGTTTCTAGATTCCGGCCTTTTTGTTCAGTGATCTTACTAATTTTGTGAAAGGCGCTGTCTACTCTCCCTAGATCCTCAAGGATGTCCATAAACCATCTAGACTATTTGTTCAAATTGTTTTGAAAAAGGAGATAAGGGAAGGAAATGAACAACTAATATATACCTCCGACAAGAGGAACTGAAATATTTAAAGACTTATGTAATTATGAGCTACAAAAGACACTAAAATTAACAAATATTAAATTCTACTTTCTACATCAAAAGCAATCAGAAGGCCTTACTGAAGTCCTTTTAAATACCATCACATATTCTGCAAGTCACTTCTTTGACATATTTCTGTCACTGAGCTAAAATATGAAAACAAGAAGCCTCATGTTGGGTTTGTTATGGTAAGCTTAACACTTAGCACCTTTGTGCTTCTCAACAGTTTAACCACTGATGCCTATTTCCTTTTTTTGTCAGTAGAACTAAAATCTATCCACTCCTCAAAACCGTTACAGGTATAAAAATATTCTCACATCCTTTCTTTCTTTGCTGAACATAGCAAATCACATCATTGTAAATTATTTTCATGCTCAATCAACATGAAATATTAATATAGATCACATAAAACTTTCCATGGACAGAGCTACCAATTCAAATAATATTTAAAGCAAGTCATTCTGGAGGCTGGAGGCTGAAGTGGTTAAAAGCACTGACTGCTCTTTCAAAGGCCCTGAGTTCAATTCCCAGCACCTACATCAAGTCACTATTGTCTGTTAACTCTGACTACCTCTTCTGACAGGTTTAGGTACTGCATGCACACAATGTACAGACATGCATGCAGGCAAAACAGCCATACACATAAAATTAAAAAACCTTAAAGTTCTTTTATGAGAAACTTAAAATCACCTAAAATTTACATAAAAGAAACTCTATGTTCCTACACTTGATTATAGGTCTAAACATGTTCATATTATTACAGTAACTCTTTTTGGCCAGGTATGGTTGAAATCTAAAATTTATATAAAAGAAACCTAGTTTTCTAGCTTGATTATACTCTTACACATTCCCATATTTTTACAATACCTTGTGTCAACAGCTTGTTTATTTATTTTGGTCCAGACATGGAGGCAGGAAGGAGGCAGAGGCAGGAAGATCACTGTGAATGCCACTCTAGCCTGGTTTATAAAGTGTGTTACAGTAGCTATCTACCTAGGGCTACACCATGAGACTCTGCCTAAAAAGGGGACAGGAGGACCATTTCTATAGGAGAAATACTGGCCTTAAAATTTCTCTGACAGCTATTTCTTGAAGGACTGACAAGAATTCAGGGCCAGTCTAGGCTATAAAGGCTTCAGAATTTCCAGGATAGGTTAAGTTTATTCAATTAAGACTATGCCATTTGAGCCAGGCATGGGGGGTGGGGGCCCATGCCTTTAATCCCAGCACTGGGGAGGCAGAGGCAGGCAGAGATCTCTGTGAGTTCAAGGCCAGTCTGTTCTACACAGAGCAAGTTCCAGGACAGGCTCCAAAACAATACAGAGAAACCCTGTCTCAAAAAACAAAAACAACCAAACCAAACAAAACAACAACACCAAACATTGAATTAACCATATTAGAGGGAAATTTTGCTTATTTTCTCTTCCCTGTTTTTGTTAAGGTATGGTCTTATGTAGTCTAGGCTAGTTTGGAACTCACTATGTAGCCAAGGTCTTGGCCCATTCTCCTGCTTGTACTTCCCAAACGCTTGAGATTAAGAACAGTAATGACTGAAAATAAACTTTCCTAACTCTCACAGTAGAAATCTAACAGAAATGATGGCTGTAAGTACAAAGCAAAGGCAGATTAAAACATAAAACTACATAATTACTGACACCAGGGAGTTAAAATATTATGAATCTCCTTAATTGTATTATATACAAGTATTTGTCAATTTAACTTTTTAATTTTTGTGATTTTTTTTTCGTCTCAGTACATTCTGCGAAATTTAAAACAGGAAAAATATCTGTCCTTGTTAGTACTGTTAGGGAGTAACTTCTTAAGATAACTTATGTCAGTTAAAGAATACTGATTATCTTTATTTTCAACTGATACACAATCAAGCTTGTAATGCATACCAAAGAACCTCCGGGATCAGTACCTAAGTTCACACCACATTCCTGCTTCACTGGACACTGGGAGAGTCTGAAGACAAAATGCAGTCGAGACGATAGTAGTATAGTGTTCAAGAGAGGAACACAGCTGTCGTGCAAGTACAACTGAGAAATGTATGCCAAATAAATAAATAAATACACTGAGAAGGCATCCTTTTAACAGTCGGGAAATGAATAAAGGGCTTTCCCAGGAAGAAAAGGGTTATAAAACTAAGCAGTAAGCTATAAAATTAAATTTTAAAAAGATCCTGAAGTTTACTAGTCGAGTTAATGTTTAAATAACTGTTTCCTCTTCAAAACCCTAAGGTAACGAAAAAATTTGAAGTTTCTTTTCAATGTAACTCGAAAGTTTCCCAATACTCCGTTCACAAAACAGAGATGAGGGGAGGGGTCGAACGCCGGAAACAAAACACAATTTTACACTCGGGATCAGTGTTATAGTAAGAACACTGAAGTGTTTGTAAATGTTAAAAAATATTCTAATTCTCAAATCATAAATCATCCTGAAGCCCCACGCCCCGGAAGGCGATGATCCCTTAAACCCCACGGAGTCTCGGCAGCAGCTACCAAGCGCCAGTAGACGCGTCCCGCCCCGCTGTCAGTGTTCTTTCACAGGACTGCAGCTGAGGAGTCCAGAGTGAGCCACAGCCTGCACCGCGCAGGGAGCACCGGGGAGCCAGGCTTCGCCCGAACTCCTTTTTGTTTTGTTTAAATCGGCCTGCAGAGGGAGGAGCCTGGCCTCGCCCGCGGGCCTCGTCGCCGGGTCAGGCCGAGCAGCGCCTCGGGAGCTGGCCAAGTCCACCCCCACCTCTTTCGCCATTCATCGCTTCCTCCCCTCCCCCCATCATGTGACCACAGCCTGGACGCCAGGCTTGTTTTTCCCCCTCAGCGCAGCCCCACCGCGCACGCGCCTCGCAGCCCATTCATTCGAACTGCGTAACAATGAGCCCCGGGCCCGACGGCTCCGCGAGCACCCCCACCCGGCCCGAACCCCGCAGGCTGCTTCGCCTCCCAGGAGCCCCCGGCCCGCTTGGGCTCGCGGCCGGCCTCCGTCCCTCTTCCCTGCAGTGGCGAGTGGAGAGTCAAACTTTCCGGAGCCCTGCGGAACGCCAGGCCCCTCCCCTGCCCCGGCCCCTTCCCCGCCAGCCCCCACCGCGGCGCGGCCGAGCCCGAGCCTCCGCCAGTCCCCTCTCCCGGGGATTGGGGGGGGGGATCCTGGGCGTCACGAACGCCCAGCCCCGGAGGGCTCGCGGGAGGCCCGGGCAGCGAGCTCGCCGCAGCGAGCCCGATTCCAGCAGCCGAGGGTCCCCGCTGGAGCGGCCGCTGCCCGGCCCCGACGCCCCAGCCCCTCCCTTACCCGCCCCCACCCCTCCGGAACCCAGAGAGCACACACCGTCAGGACGCGGGCCGCCCGTCGCGACAGCGACGCCAGCAGCTTGCCTGCGCATTCCCCGACGGCCGCCCGCTCCCCTGGCGCGCGCCGCGACTCCCGCCGCCGCGTTTACTTCTCAGCCGAAACTTTCCTACTTACCAAACCCGTCGCCATTACCAAGTCTTTCAAGCTTCGTCTTCCCCTCCCCTGAAACCCCCGGGGGCTGAGCCTTCGTTCACCTCTTTCGTCTTTCATTGGTCGGGAGAACTGCCATTCTAAGGTTCCGCTCTCCCATTGGGCAATACCAAGGCCCGTCTCGATGGGCGGATATGTATTGACTTTTCTGTTGTGTTTACTGGAGAAGGAGGATTGTCAATCACTACAGAAAGCGCTTTGGATTGGATTACTGCCGAGACGAGGGGGACAGGAGCCAAACTTTGTTCTCGAAGTGGATTGTGGGTTGGTAGTCTCAGCCTTGCTCCTTAGCTCAGGAAATTGCCGGCGGGAGGAGCTGGCTGAACTACATATCCCAGAAGGGCGTGCACAACGCAGTCTTGATAGTAAACAAGAGTCATAGGGACACGTGTATCAGCTCGTTTGTTTTGGTGTCTCAGACAAAAGGAGGGGGCGGAGGAAAGGAGTGTTTTAAAGCTAGGACCTTGTCTCTTCCTCTGGGCCTCCGAGAGCACTCTTGAGTAGGCTCAGTCTGTCGCAGCACCCATTCCAGGCCGTAAACAACCAGAGTTGTTTTCTGCTCCAAGTTTGGCAGATAGCCAAGGTATTGTTTTAGTGCGAGGGGAAGAAGATGACTGCACAAGCGGAAGCAGTTCAGGCTCACTAGGGACTCGATCACTCACAAATCACGGCCCAGGCACGGTGGGGATGAAAGGTTGATTCAGAACTGCCCTCCAGCAGCGGATGAGCTAGATCCTTTGAACCAACCCTTGCCTCATCACGCCCACAACAGCTCGGGAAAATTTATCCATTATGTTCAGTTTGACCAGGATGCGTTGAGACACAGTCAAGAGTAGTGCACTGTAGGGTTTAGGAATGAGCCAATCTCAGTCTCTAGATTTACACAGCTGTTAAGGGGCCGATTACTTTGAAATTGCGGCGTTTGAAGTGTTTTTTCTTTTAAGTTGTTTGGTCCAGATTTACTTAGTTGCTAGAGTACTTGTTTCTGTGGTGAATATTTTAACAGTGTCTCCCGTCCTAAGCATTCAGAAAAACAAAACAAACAAAAAAACTGTCTTTCCACTCTGTTTCCACTAGGGGTTCTTCCCAACTTTTCTAAGGCGGTCTCACCAGAAGCCAGGAATGGCTTCTCAGCTTTAGTTACCTTCCCTTCAAAAGGAGATTGCTCATAGCAGCTGGAAGCAGCTAATCTGTAATTGACATTTACTATTCACATCATAAGCATTACTACAGGCGTTATTGAGCTTTGTTTCTTTGAACCTGAAGTGTTTAATCATTTAAGCTATGGATTAGGTTTTATTTCTTTCGATTATTAGAGATGTGCTGAAAATTGAGAGGAAGTAATTTTTGCTAAAGTCGATTTAGGGAAGACCTCGAAATCATCTTTCTTTAAAGCTGTCACATTCCTTGAATTTTCAAATGTACCCAAAAGCTACATGACAGAATCAATAAACTAAAGACTACCTGTGTATGATTGAAACAAGGTTTCAAATTCCTTTTAGGTCTACATTTGAACTCTTGAAATGGAAACTTTCTAAAATAGCCCTTCCAAGTGAGCAGAGATTTACATCCTGTGGTCATATATTGTAATTAAGCATTATTTTCCTCAAAATAACCCAGAGGGAACCCAACAAAATGCCTAATTTTACCCCTAAATAAAAAAGTAAAAGATTTTAATGTGCATCTTTCAGATACTGTAAATGATTCCAAAAAGCATGACTGTGTATCAGCCATTTTGTGCTTGTGTTTTCTTCTTCTTTTAATGGAAAGTGGCCATGATCCATAATTTAAGAGTAGAAACGCTGATAATAAATTTCTTAACCCAAACAGTTTTGATCCTCGGAGTATATTTAATCATTTAAAATTAATATCGGCAAGATTTACATGTTCTTGAAACTAAAAAGTTGTAGTTTCCAAAACTGAAATCAACACAAGGTGTGAGACAAAGTTATCTGTCCCTCATGAGTCTGTAAACTCTAACACTGACATCCTCTGAATGTTACTAAAAGACAGGGAGGGGGAAGCCAAACATAAGAACACTTTTCAAGGTTTTGCTGAAAGCCTTAGTGATGATTTTCTTTTTTAAGCTTAAAGTTACCAAGGTGGGAAGAATAAATTTAACTTCTGATAAAGATATTGTACATTAATTATGAAGTCTTATATCCCTTGCAGACTTCATAGATCTTTCCCATTCATTCATATATTTAGTACTATTTATTGACCCCCTTTACTACTGACAATACAAAGATTTAAAACATTTGCCACACTTTGTCTTACTTATGTTCAAGTCTTTAGATATAAATTAGATTCAAATAGTTTAATCATAGATAAATAAATACAATTATTGGAACTCCCCCACCATTTAGCAGATATTTAATCCTGTCTTTTGACTTTCTCAGGGAAATAAACTGAGCACCTTGAGGCCTTATGCATATTTAACATGAACATCATTAATTCTTGGTTAACAAAAAAGGAGCCAATCAAGAGCCAGAAGGAAGACCAATAAGATCTTAGTAAAACCTTATGTAAGTTAGACATTTTGTCTAAAAGATATAGTCATCTTCACATGTTTTCATAAGATTAACATTAAAAAATCATTTTAGTATCTCCCCTTGGTTAGTATGTATACTGTACACATGCATAAAAATCTATGCTAAAAATGTGGTAGGGAATCTCAAAATATCAGCAGTTTGAATATTTATCTGTTATAAACAAGTTTTAGTTGGTTAAAATGGTTTAAAATTTATAAATTATAACTTATCTTAAAGATGAAATTAAGTAATTTCCCTAGATCTCATCATATCTTGCCAAACAAAAATGAGAAAGCCCATGACATATACTTGAATATTCATGATATCACTATTCTCATTATCAAATGGTTCAGCAAATTATACAACTGAGAAAGAGACCAAACCATATAGTTCGAAATACTGTCCTCAAAGTTTCAGAGTGCTTTTTAGTACAATATCTAAACTCAGGCAAAAAGCTCCCCATATTATCTTACTGCTTGAAAACAAGTTTGTTTTATAATTAGTTCAAAGTATTCATAAAACACATACAATGAAGTGACTAGAAGGTAATGGGCATAATTTTGGAACCGAATCAGAATCATTATGTGTTTCATATCCTTGATGATGCAGCTAGAAATTTAGATTTTGTTCAGATGACAATAAAGCAAGACCTTGGATGGCTGATGTTTTCTCCCTTAATACCCATCAGTAAGAATCGACAGAAGACAAAGCAAGAAAGAATGTTTGGTTTCTTGCTTACATAACAGATTATTCACGCTTCAAACTGAATTAGGGTATATGGGAGAGATGTAGGTTCTGAGACTAGTCAAAAGGTTGAGTTCAAATTGCAATGGTTGTAAGAAATCTGATTAGAGGGAGCTTATAACAGTTAAATGTATTCACTTTCATTTTGGACTTTAAGAGATAAGAGTCTAAAGCAGTGGTTCTCAACCTATGTGTTGTAACCCCTTGGGGGGGGTTCATATAACAGTAGAAAAATTACAGTTAGAAGTTGCAATAAAGCCAGGTGGTAGTGGCGCATGCATTTAATCTCAGGAAGCATTCAGGAGGCAGAGACAGGCAGAACTCTTTGAGTTCAAGGACAGCCTGATCCAGAACTGTCTCCATAGCCGAGAAACCCCCATCTCAAAAAAAAATTATTATTGGGGGTCATCATAACGCAAAGAAATGTATTACAGGGTTTCTGCATTGGTAAGACTGGAAGAATAAAGCTGAGTACCCTCAGAAAATAGACTGCTACTTTTGGTATCATTTGCTCCCAAACCTTCTTGCAGACTTGCTCAGTTTGGTATAAATGAAATGAGAGTAGTCAATAAATAATTCTGTTTCATTTCACATCATGTTTTATAAGCTCAAGCTGAAATACAGATTCCTATGTAATTTACTGAAATTTTTCTAGAATTTTCAGTAATTCTTGTTTTCTGACCTATTTTACATATAGTTATTAAAATATAATTAAATCCCAGAAAGAACATTTAAACTCATAGGAATAGTTTATATAAACTATTGTTTATACATATTCACAGCATTATAATACTATGCAAATAAACTAATACTTTTAATAACAATTCATCCTTCCACACCCACATCATCTTTTCTTCTTCTGCCACTCTTCATCTCTGTAACCATCTTTTTGTCTGGCCAATAAGCAATGAAGTAGGTATCTGATAAACAATGGAACAAGTTAAGGGGAAATGGGCAGTGTGGGTTTCCTAAGCCATCATGTGCTGTTTTGAATACTGACTTTTAAAAATATTTTCTATGTGCTTTAAGGGCTACTTCCTCTAGTCATTACAGGTTAAGTCTCACAAACCAAAATCTCCTACTAAGTGCTGAGGAGTCTCAAACTTTGAGCATCATGTTGGCTCTCAAACATTTTTCAGATTCCAGCACTTTCTGGATCTCACATCTTCAAATTATCAATGCTCAGAGGTTAAAGTATCCAAAAAGATCAGAAACCTTAATTTATTAGTAACATATATTACTATACTAACAGTAATATATAATTAAATTGTTCTAGTTCCAAGCATTTCAGATACGATACTCAGCTCCCAACTGTGTTAAATACTGTTTTTATCTCCTTTACTATGTCAATCATGCAAACAGAATATGTATCTTATCACACCTCACCATCAAGTTATATAGATTATCATAATGCACTATAGTTTTGAAGTGTGTCAATATTCTATTGGCATTTTAAAGACTATGGGAGAAAAATTATCCTTATAATGGCCACCTATCTTAAAATAATTAAAATATGGCACTCTTATGGAGAATAGGGGTGCTTGCCTATAGTCCCACCTACTGGGAAGGGTGAGGTGGAAAGATGGTTTGAGCCCCAAAGTGCAAGGACAGCCTAGGGAGCATAGAACAGCATAGTGAGACTGGGGGGGGGGCGATGAGGAGGAGGAAAATTATTTGTTCACATTTCAAGAATATAGTCATATATAGGAAGGTACACTCAAACTGAATGCTGGCCTAAAAGAGCAGGTACATTCCAGTGTAGTTAACGATGTAGTTGATTCTCTTGTCCATCAGTAAGACATAGGCTGGTGTCCAGTTAGCACAGAAAAGGAAGATGAACAATTATAAGTAACTTCAATATTTCAACTAAAGTTCTCAAATGTTCTTTTAAAGCCTAAATGCAAAACTAAATGCAAAACAGTATAGGCTGGGAATGAAGCTAAGTGGCAGAGTGCTGGCCTGGGTTAGATCCCTAACACTTCACAAAGAAAAGGAAGGTCAGGCAGGGTAGAGAAAGCCCACAACCCAACCACTCAGGAGGCTGAGGCAGGAGGACCTTACGTTCCAGGCCACCTGAGCCTTCATAGTAAGACCAAGTCTGTAGAAACCAAAATTTGGTAAAAGAGAGAATTCAGTTTTTTTTTTTTTTTAAAATCAGGATAGTTGTAGTCAAGGCAGGGTTGAGGACTTACCAGCTGTATACCTAAATGTTCTCAGTTGTCCAGAGTTTGCTCCATCTTTGCATATTATTTTTAGTGTGTGTGTGTATGTGTGTGTGTGTGTGTGTGTGTGTGTGTGTGTGTGTGTGTGTTTGCTCTGTTGCCTGGCTAACTTCTAACACCTGTGGTCCTAGAGAAACTCAGGCCATCTCACCAGTCCACACATTAAGGCCACTACACCTTCATCCCTACACCATTTAATAGAATGCTTCCAAATATTTTCCTACTAGCCCTTTTTTTTTTTTTCTTTTGAGACAGGATTTCTCTGTATTGCTTTGGAGGCTGTCCTGGAACTTAATCTGTAGATCAGGCTGGCCTCAAACTCACAAAGATCTGCCTGCCTCTGCCTCCCAAGTGCTGGGATCAAAGGCGTGTGCCACCAATGCCCCACATAGTACTTTATTTTGTATTATGTATTATGTATGCCTGCACACCAGAAGAGGGCACCAGATCTCACTATAGATGGTTTCTGGGAATTGAACTGGGGACCTTTGGAAGAGCAGCCAGTGCTCTTAACCTCTGAGCCATCTTTCTAGCCCCTCCCCCCTATTCTGGATGAATCCACAACTACATTTTGGGGACTCATAGAGAAGACTAGGGTTCTAGTTAGGCATCTGTGTCCCATTTACCATGCATTGTTCTACTTGCTGTGTTCCCAATTCATCTACTAAAAAGAGGCCAATGGACTAATGGAGAGAACAACCAAGGCTACTAGGAAACAATTATAAATGGTGCTAACAAAATATGTATAAATATATATACATACATCTATGTATACATGCTATATTCATCTATACACCACTTTGCAGTGTCATGTTTATATTTAAGAAAATAGCAAGATTCAGGCAATGGTTAAATCAAAATCTAAGAAAACCACATTCTCAAGTAGGTGGCACTTCATTTTTAAGATTTATTTATTTATTATGTATAGATGCATGAATGCCAGAAGAGGACATCAAATTTCATTATAGATGGTTGTGAGCCACCATGTGTTTGCTGGGAATTGAACTCGCGACCTCTGGAACAACAGCCAGTGCTCTTAACCTCTTCATCATCTCTCCAGCCAGGCACTTCATTTTAATATAAATGATAAATCCTGCCTCATAGGTCATCATATCTCACCGTATACAGATGACAGATGCTTACTAAAGACTTCTAGGAAGTTTTAGGTTTGAAAACGTACCATATGAAAAAGGTAAAGACCTACATTTGTTAGTAAAAGATTTTCCTCTCAAAATTTACTCTACATAATATTGGACTAGGCTTTTACCTAACACTGAGCTATAGGCCAAGACTTTAACAAGAAAGGAAGAAATCTCAGTTCTTCATGAGACATACAACACAGTCTTAGTGAAAGATGGATTCTCCTTGGCATGCAAAAATGGATAGAGATAATCTTGTGTTCTTCCAAAAATAACTAGTATATTTGCTTATATCTTCTCAATTCATGAGTTAAAATAATATTTATTTATTTATTTATTTTTATCCGCCCTCCCCTACCACCCCCGGGGTTTCTTTGTATATCTCCGGCTGTCTGGAACTCACTCTGTAGACCAGGCTGGCCTTGAACTCAGAGATCTGCCTGCCTCTGCTTTCTGAGTGCTAGGATTCAAGGCATGCACCACCACTGCCTGGTAATAATTTTTTTAAAAAAATATTTTTGAATACAACTATATTTTTCATTGATTAGACAGTTTTATGCCTGTAAAATTACTCTGGAATAGGTAAAAACTGTCTAAATTGTTACTACAATTTCTCTCCTTTAGTCTGTACCTCACCTCACTATTGACTTTGGAAACCAGCATTCCTCCTGTCTCTCTGCAGTGTTTGCATTTTACTCAGCTATGAGAAGCCCCTCATGAGCTGCCTAACAAAGGTTCAGAGCAATCCCTCCAGGCTTACAGTATTTTAAGACCACAGAAAAGTATCTAATCATCATAACACTTCAGGGAAAAGTAATCTGTGTTGTTAAACATACTTTGGAAATGAAACAACTCCACACACTGCTCACTCCTTCACGTCTCAGTAAAATTCCAAGTCCCTGTTTCATTGCAAACTGCCTGCATAAAACATTTGACATATATTTATCCAACTTCTACTGAAGGTAGTATGTATTTTTGTTAAAATATAAGTGCTAAGCCCTAATTCATACTGAAGAAATACTGTTCTAAACTTATTTAAAACAAAATTAAGAATCTTGTTTTCCAGGACAGACTTCTAACACTTTCCTAGCCACAGGTGTATTTAAGAGGTGCCATATCTGAATGGAAACTTCATCAAAGTATTCCCAAATACTAAGATTCCTCATTAGTGATTTAATAATGACATTCACAAGTCAAACTTGAGCTGTTTTAATTAGAAAGTTTTACACATAAATTACTGTTAGTCATATTTATTTGGATATTCTAAATTGCCAAAATATTGTGCAACATACCACAATAGTTAAAAATTTAACCAGTAGTTAAAACTCTTACAGAGACCTACATTCATGCAAAACCATACTTTCTTACTCCTATATGCTATGGGTTATAACTTCCATGGACCATATCTCATGATTTTTGTTACATTTATACACTAGACAAGCCATAATAAAAAAACAATGCTTAAAATATTTATTATAAAAGTGTGCTTTATTATAAGGAAATTTTAAATACAACCAACAATACTGAAAATAATGTAACTGGCATTTATAGCCTTGGTTGGAATTCTTTATTTTCCATGAACCTTAACAATCAGCTTAGTCAATGCAACAAGAGAACTTGGAAAAGTGAATAAACAACAGAATGAGGAACCAGGAATTTGGGTGGCTTTTTTCTTGTTTTTCTGTTTTTTGAATTTTTCCTTGTTTAACACATGGCTTTTGAAAACATGTTACCTTCATGTAGAGAGAGCTCTTTTTCCTACAGATAGATTTTGCAAAAATAGTAGTATTTTAAGACATAACTAAAGCTATAGTTTAAATACTTTAACTAGTTTAAGCATTATCCAATTAACATTCCAGCCATGTTTTCATGTACAAGTAGGACTATAAACATTCCTTTATAAGATCACAAAAACCATAGATGAGTTTCACATATATAGACACCTCTGTTTCTTAGAACATGTTTCCCAAAATGAAATTACCCATTAAAGGTGAATAACTGGTGAGAATTAATGTCTCTCGACATTTGGTCATGGGGCCTGAAAGTCATGTAAAAGTATATTGCTTTGGTTGTATATAACAGTTCATTGTTATATGGCATAAAAATAAGCATGTAAGTGATTAAAAAAAAACTAATAAAATGTTGTACTTTGTGTACTTTTAACTCTGAATTAGACTTTAAAACTAAGGAAAAGGCCTAATTATCATTAGTATAGACAGATATTCCATTAATCATTATGTATGGCTTTGCTTATATACAGACTTATTTCCGCCACTGTAGTAGAGGTTTTGAGGGTTGATTGGCTGCTGGTCAATGCGCTTGCTGGTTGGTGACTACACAAGGAAACAGGAAACAGGAAAAAGGAAAGGAAAGAAGGAAAGGGAAGGGAAAGTGGAATAGAAAAGGAAAGGAAAGGAAAGAGAAGGGAAGGGAAGGGAAAGGAACGGAACATGGGCACAGACATGTGTACAGGGCTGCAGTATCTGAACTATGAGGAGCAAAGCAGCATCCTGTGGGCATGTGGGTAGGACTCTCATACAATTTTTTCCTAGGAAAGTTTTCCTTTTTCTAAATATAAGATTCAGAACTCTTAGAGAACAAAAAAAGTCAGATTAAGTTTAAATAGCTTTTCTGAAATCTTTGTCACATTAGATGTCAAAATGCAATTTATAAAGAATACAGAGGTTGCAAAATAAAAAAGGAAGCAGTCATACTATGTATTATGGGCTGGGTGGTAATGGCACACACCTTTAACCCCATCGCTCAAGAGGCAGAGACAGGTGGATCTATGAGTTTGAAGCCAGCCTGGTCTACAAAGTGAATTCCAGAGCTGCATGGAGAAACCTTGTCTTGGGTGGGGGTGGGGGGGTAGAGAAGAAAAATGTTTTATAAGCTTTTATCTGAAAACTCTTTGCCCAATTATCATAATGACTAAGTTGCAAGCCTCAAAAGCCACTCAATTACGTAGGCTACCCACTGACATTTGTCAAAGAAGTCAAAATGTACTTTATTGCAAAAATATAAAAAAATTTTAAATTGCATATGATGTTTCATGCCATTTCACCAATAGGCCAAGGCTAACACACAACTTATCAAGCCAGAAAAACTAGAAAATGAAATGACTGACTTTTTACTGTAGGATGAATTAGAAAAAGAATGTAATGCCATGCTAGATTGCATGAGTCACTACCAACTTCTCTCTTAAATGGGATAGTCACTAATTTGATATTTGAATAATCCAAACATAGATTGGCCTATGGTTACATCTTTTAATTATCTTCTTAAACATGTAATGCTTTCAATATATTATATTTGAATAAAACTTTCAGTCAAATAATTTTATGGAATAGAAAGTCATTTTTACGAATATTTTTTTAAATGAACTACCCATTAGAAAGTGATGTTAAAGCCTATTGACTATTAAATCACTACTGTTTACTGATACATTGTAAATGTTTTTTTTTTTGTTGTTGTTGTTGAAAAAAGGAAAAACCTGAAATCACAGAAAATGCTCACAAACACACTCAGTGGACTAACCACTACTGCATAACTGATTCACTAATCTCCTTCTGCTCCATACTTCTGCTTCATGCAGTGGGCTCAACAATATCCATGTTTGTTCCAAACAGTGCAACTAATTGTTCTTCATAGGTGGCGATGTTCCTTTTCATAATTTCCATGCAAGGTCCCAAAAGCCTTTCAAATGCTTGCACATCCATGGCTAAGAGAAAAGAAAAATAAATTAATTAATTAAAAATGTCGTTCCTTGCATAGCTCAGAAATTTCTAAGCCATTCCTTTCCACTATGATATTGCAGTTTTCGTATATTAACAATGCAAGAGAATTTTAGGTAGATATTATAAAAATACGAAAAAAAAAAAAGGAAGATTAAAATGTTCTGCTTCAAAAAGGAAATAGAACCTTCTCTGGTTATGGTCTGCGATGCTTTAACAGATGATGGACCTGTAACGGGACTGGTGGGAGGTGCCTGATCCATGCTGAGGAAATAAAGGTCTAACATAGCACAGTGACAGAGCCTTCAAAACTAAACACAACCCCCCACCAAAGTGGTACAAGAGTGTTTCTTCCTGTTTTCAGAGAGTATGATATTAGGCCATGAAGATTTTTACATATTTATACCATTATCTACATAATTCAACATTGTGACCAACATGATGCTTTTTTCTGCATCTATCAATATATGCATCACTTTACTTGTCTGCCTCAAGCATGTTCTTTCTATTTTGCTTTTGAGACAGCCTAGTTAAGTTCACACTGACCTTGAACAAACTGGCCTGGATTTTATGATCCTCCCACTTCAGATGCTGGAATTACACACAGTAGACACCAGACCTGGCTGTCTCTTGCATTTTAAAACTTGAGTTTATAATATACTGCTTAACATATCAAATTCTCTCAAATTTGCACAAGTAAAAGGTAGGGTTTGTAAGGCTTATGGGATATTCTTGCATATTATAGTAGGCACAAAAGTAAAAAAAAAAAAAATTGCCTGTATGTATGAGTCATTAAATAGGCAAATGAACTAAATCTCAAAACAAGTAGCCAATAAATACATAAAATAAAAAATAGCCACCTGATAAATGCAAATCACTACTACACTGAGATTCCCATCTCACCCCAGCCAAAGCAGCAATCACCAAGAAACAACAAAAGTCAGCAAGGCCTCTTGAAGAATGGAAGCCTTGTCCACCATTGATGAGATTTATATATTAGTGTGGATGCTAGGATATCAGTCCATACATTTCCCATTAAAGAAACTAATCCTACCATTTTACCCAGCCTCTACCCTCCCAGGCAATGTCGGAGGAGTCAAAGTCAGCACACAAGCCAGCTAGTCACCTGCCCGTGTATATCACGTCACTATTTCCCAATAGCCTAAGTATCCATCAAAAAATGGGAAAATGAAGTGTATACATACAATGCAGCATTACTCATCCACAAAGAAAAATCAACTGTAACATTTGCAGAAAAATGAACAAAGCACTTGGAAACATCACGTTAAGTGAAGCAGACACTGTCTATTTTCCTTCAGATGAAGGAGGGGAAAATCTAAATAAAAAAGAAAACCATGAAAGTGGAAGGGAGCTATCAGAAAAGAAGAATGGGATCAACAAGAAGAAGAGCAGGGTAATTATGGTGAGTATGCAAAGCACATGGTACTAATGGAAGTGTTACAACTTTATACGCGTAATATACTAATTAAAGGGAAATTATTTCAAAAGACGTAGTCATAAAATCATTTCTAATGAAAAAAGCACCTCTGCATACCTGTGTACTCATACAAATTGGATCCAAAGCTCATAAAACATTTACCAGCGAGTGATTAGATAATTTATCGTGTATACACTTACCTAATAGAATGTCAAAATTTGATGTATTAATAAAATTCTTGTAGTGGAAAATTCCTTAAAAACAGAAAACTCATGCAAATCAAGCAAAACCATGGTGATGACGGTGACAACATGGGTGTGTCTTAGTTTTTCCTATATTTCTGTATACTTTTGTCTTATAGTCAACAGCTCTGAGGAGAATCTGTAAGGTGTGTCTTCTCTTTCATCAAAGTAACAGTTTACTAATCCTGTACTTACTGAAAACCTTTTACAAAGTGAGTCTGTAAGGAATATCCCGAGGAACCTTGTAAATCTTAGAAATCACTGAAACTAACATCATTTCATATTGTGAGGAACATGGAGAGAATTATTATTGTTGAATACATTTTGAATACATGTTTCTATTTTCTGAATGACGTTTTTCATTACCTAAGTGAGTGATTTCTCACACACAAAATCTCTATCACTGAAAGTGACATTTCTGTCATGCTCCCCAAGTGGTTTTTTTGTTGTTGGTGGTGTGTGTGTGTGTGTGTGTGTATGTGTGTGTGTGTGATATGACTGCGTTTTTCACCGGAATTCCAACTTCCCAGCAAAGCTTAATAAAGAACTTGACAAAAAACAAAACAACAACAACCCCTCCACCACCACCATTTTAGCCTTCTCTTTTGAGGAACACAACGTATGGCATTTTTTTGACAAATTAAATGTAAAACTATAACTGGAAGTCCTCGTTTCAATAAATGAAGTAAGTCCAAACCTTGGTCATATTTTATGAGGACTTCAGCACTTGTAAACCCAATAAAATGTCCCATATGATCTTGGTGCCTGGAATGCAGACATAACCAGGCCCACCACTGTGACCCCTACCTAAACATTTCACAGTCCCAATGGCGTGTGCAGATGCTGCTCTTGGTTTGTTAGTGACCAGGGCAAGCTCTCCAAAGTACTGTCCCCGAAAACACCGAGCGATTTCCACAGCACCATTCTCTTCCACTTCTGATTTACCCTGAGAAGGTAAGTGAGATGAGTTACATTTAAATCTTAACAACATTTAAAAATCCATTATTTTCCTTGCTAATATGAGTTTTAGGACTGATAAATGTTTACCTTTCTTTTCATAGTAATTTTCACTTCTCCGGATTCCACAATGAAAAAAGAATCTGCCAAATCTCCCTATTAAAAGAAAACAAAAACACAGTGACAATGAAAATTCCATAGCAACCCTGAAATCATGCCCTTGAAGCCAGCTTACAGATTCCAGTTTGTAAGTAAAGTCATATTGAAGAGGCTATTTCATCTTCTACATCCAGAGGTTATGACAGATAATTATGTAGTAACGTTTTTTATTTGTAAAAACATTTGAAATACATGCCCACTATCAGAAGATAACTTGGGCTAGGAATTTCACCTCAATGTTTGTGCTGAGCCTCACATAGAAAGGGTAGCATGGCTGTGTATTCCAGCAGCACCTCCCATCAACAGGCTAGGTCAGTACATTCTGTGCTCCTTGGAAAGTAGCAGCATGCACCCTGTGTCCACCCAAAGTAACCCACATTAGCACAGTGACGTGCCAGCAGCACCTGAAGCATTGGGAAGCAACGAATGCTCCTGGCTCTGGGGTTTCCAAGGCCAGTGTACCCCCAGACTCTGAAAAGACTGCTGAGACTGAAAAGCAGGGTGCCCTGTCTAACTAGAAAACAGTGCTTCTGACGTTCCTCCTCAAACATGCTACGGGAGATTTCTGTTCACTGTTTAAGGTCCTTCTGGTGCATTCAGAGAAACACGAACATTTGAAAACCTCTTGGGTATATTTTAAAAACTTAGCATGTGACGGTATTATCACAAACAAAAACCACAGATTAGATCACAAAAATAATTAGGCCTAGATTTCTAAAATATAGGATAGGTATATTTTTACAAATGCTCAAAACAGTATGCAATGGCATCTTTAATAAAATTCAGCTATAAATTTGCTAGAGAGTGAAGCTAGAGTGTCTTTAATGAAAAAAAAATGTAGCTAATTGTTTACTTATCCTAGAGCACCATACATGCAAACAACACAGTCTACTCTCAAGCTGTACCTCTAGGCCCCTTCTTTCATGTTCATGTCAAGTTTTATTAGACCTTCACACTAAAATATGGAGTTCTACGGCTCCTGGTAGGTATATCAGCTGTTGGGTGAATGTGCTACAATTGTTCGTAAAACTCCAGTGAAATCTGAGTCCAGCCTGTGGGCTGTGCCGATGTCAATTTTCTAGTTTTGATTCAGTGCATTGCTGATACAATATGGGCTCAGAGAAACTAGTTGGAGAGTCTATGCAAATTCCCAATACTTTTTGTAATCTGTTTTTGAAAACATGAAGTTACAAAGAAGCACTTAAGAGCCTAGGGCTGTAGTTCAGTGGTGGCATACGTGCTTAGTATGTATGATGAGATGCTTGGTTCTGCTAACAATAAACCCCAAACCAACTTAAGCATCTGAAAAGTATGCCAGACTTTCCTATTTCCCATTTAACACTCTAATTTGATTACACTGTGTGTGTGCATGAGCAGTGCAGGTAGGGGCAGAAAGATACTTGTTTGCCTTTTAAACAATGGTCTTTTCTTCAAACAGTCCTTGAATCTTATTTCACATGTAAAGAAAAGGACGATAATTAAAATAGAATAATACAGTAGACTGTTGTGATTTTAAAAAAATAGAACATTAGGAATCCCCTCAAGTGGTGTGCATGTTTCACTGTCTGCGGACATGCTTTCTAGGCGCCCTCTGGCTGACCGGGATGTTGGAAAAGCACGAGGGTTAGAGGTCCTATTTGGATATGGTACAATGTGAGCCTTTCTCAGTGAATGTTATCTAGAAGTGACCCCAGGAGGTCTCAAGAACTGATCATGCAAAACTCTTTTCCATCTCCCAATGGATCTGCATTCTTAGTCATTTCATGGGAGAGTCACCACTGTCCCACTTTTAGATATGACCTCTTATTCCTACCATACAATGGAATTTGATGTTACACATTGTAAAACTACTCAGAAAGTCAGGTAATGGTTTAATGCGTATTCATTAGGGGTAAATTATATAAACAAAAACATCTAAATTACTCACAGGCTGTAAAAGCATTTTTAGTAAGTTGTTTGGTAGAAATACTACTCATTTAATCCAACATTGCATACTAATTACTAAAACAAAGTTTAACAAGATTTCTAAGACATTCTTGAATGTAACCCTAAACTGACTAACATGGTATCATACCTGAGCAATGATCTGTTCTCCATCATTGTAAACTTTGGTGCCGATCACATCTACCACCTTCAGGCGTTCAGAAACCTACAAAGAAACTATAGTATTAAAAACAGACCATAATGGCTGTTCTTGGTTGTTAACTTGACTATATCTGGAATTAACCAAAACCCAAATGGCTGAGTACACCTGTGAGGCTTTTAGTTTTGTTCTGTTTTTCCCTTAATAAATTGAAGTGGAAAGATCCACCTTTAATCTGGGCCACACCTGCTGCTATAGTCTATTCAAAGGACAGGGACGAGGGCAACTCCCCCTCCCTTTGCCTGCTTGCTCTCGATCTTCCAGGAAGTCTGTTCCTTCCCTGGCATTAGAGCCTACTTCTTCTGGATTCTGTTTGAAGTCCAGATGAGACATCCAGCCTCATCGACTGAACAACTACTGGATTCTTAGGTCCTCCATTAGTAGACAGCCATTGTTGGACTAGCGGCACCACAGCCTGTAAGCCATTCTAACAAATTCCCATATACATGTATGTGTAATATATATTATATACCATAGACACACATATAATATGCTATATATCATCACATATTACACACACACACACACACACACACACACACACACACACACACACATTCTCTCTTCCTCTAGAAAATCCTGAGTAATGCACAGACCAATTATAGGTATAATCTTATATTTATTTTACACATTTAAAAGGGGTAACCTATACTGCTAAATAAACTGACCAGTGTTTGCTTGCGTGGTTGTTAACATTACTTGCTAGAATTCTGAAATAGAAAAAAATTGTATTTCTAGTTTATCATAAAATACCAGAAGACTCAGAAACTCCCAGCCCAAATTTCCATATGGTAGCAATAAAGCTTTGGTGGAATGGCAGCTGTTCCCTTAGAGGGAGCACATGTTCTCCAATTTGCCAAAGTCCCTTCCTGGGTTGTTTTTTGTCATGTCACATGCCTCAATCTGACTGGATTGCCTCCCTGATATGTTCTATTTGAGGACAGGAGCTGCTGGAGAAAAATTCAACTGCCTGTTCATTCCACAATGTGGGCAAGGTTCTCCCAGGCATAAACCAGCAACCCTAGAGAGACACTACTATGCTGATACGTGCCATTTTATGGCACCTTAAGTACATCTATTTCTCTATAACCACTTTCAAGAGAGTTCAAATATGAGGCTTTATAAAATATCTAGCAAAAAACACTTAGCAATGAATTTTTGGCAAAATTCTTAAGGTGACATTTCTTTCATAGGTGTCTACCCTGAGAGATAGGAAACAATGGGTCTCATTGAGAAGATACTGGGCTAATTCATGGAGCAGACATGGAATTGTGCAGGAGGCTGCGCTAGGCAGACAGCTGTTTGTGCAACAGCAAGAAGCTAGTGTCTCTGGCAGGATGTCTTGGGGGGGGCAGTTAGAAATATTGTCAGAGAGGTACAGACGGGGGGGCAGGGTACTGGGCAGGTCCTCAGCAGCCTTCAAAGTCATCCTGTCCTGGAACGGTACAGGACAGAAGAGTCTAGGACTCACAAGCTGCTGTAGGTAGTGATGTAAGTCATACAAGAGGCATTGATGACACAGACAGAAGGCGATACCGGTAAAGGTAATAGGAAATGCCTGGAGGCTGCAGATAAGCTGAAGACAGGGTAGAGAAGACTGCCAGCACACGGACCGCCGGTGCGGGGAAAGCTGAGCGGGCGCTAACAGGATCTAAGTTTCCGCCCTGAGACAACAGAATGACAAAGACAGTGCCTTCTAAAATAAAGAGTATATTGTTTTCAATGAGAATGACACCCATGGGTTCCCAGTCGGTGGCACTGTTTTAGGTGGCATTAGGAATGTGACCGTGCTGGAGTCACAGCTTTCAGAAGACTGGGCTGTTCTCTGTGAACACTGTCCCATATTTGTGGATCCAGTGTAGTTCTGCCGCCATGCCTTTGCTCCGCTATCGTGGACTCTGAAACGGAAGGTTTCTTTTATAAACGCCAGGTCAGGGTGTCTCCTCACAATGACAGAAAAGACAAAGAGCGAAGAGGAGGACTTGGGGCATCTGGTCCAGGATAAGATGTGTACAAGGTATCTGACAGAAGATGTTAAATAAGTAGTTGACAGTGATGACAATTTTAGGAGTTACTGGCATGTAGATAGACCTTATGGACTTCAGATTTGAAATATGTGTGATTCATATTTCAAGTGCTCACACACCAAGTAAGTGTGTATATGCTGAGAAGACACCAAGGCTGAGGAATGCAAACTTTAAAAGTAGAGACAAATGGGAACAGGCTGTAAAGATGACTTGGGGGTGGGAATGGGGCAGTGAGGACCTTCTGTGTTTATTTTAGGTTGTTTCTCCATGTGAAGGGATAACCAGTAGTTCTTCGTGACATTTTGATATCTTAAGTCTGCTATCAAATAAATAAATGGCACCTATCAATTTGCTATAGAGTCTAGATAAGAACCCCATTTTCACGTAACCAGAATAAAATGTACTTAAAGGTAGCAAAAGAAATAACAATAAACCTAATGCCGCTATCTGTTCTTTTCATAGGAAGATATGAATAGACTTTAACAGTTACTATTAGCATTGCCGTTCTTACAGTGGGGAGTACTACAGTGCATACTGTGTGTGGAGATCACGGGACACCTTTGCACCATCATGTGGGAACTGGGGTTCCCTGCATGCTGGCCTTCTCGTCAGCTGGGACACTTTAGCAGGCTGTCAAACAAAGCAGCCAGCACAGGGGAATAAAAGCACAGCTCACCTCCAGGGACTTGAGGAATGGCAGTGACTCGATAAAGCTTTCATACATCTTCCTCTTTTTGGCATTGTTTTTTACAATTATTCTCCTGAAGGTTACCCTGTCCTAAAGAGAGAGCATCAAATACAAAGGCAGTTAAAATCTGAACAAATAGTTTTATTCCCTTCAAGGAATATACAGTAGCTAAAGACTTTAAAAGATTATAGCATGTTTATACTCTCACCTAATTTCTTATTTTTATTTCGTTGGGCATAAAACTTACCATATAATTTTTTTTTTCTTAGAAAAAGAAGCATTTGGCCGGGTGGTGGTAGCACATATCTTTAACCCCAGCATCGAGGAGGCAGAGGCAGGTGGATCTGTGAGTTCCAGGCCAGTGTGGTTGACAGAGTGAGTTCCAGGACAGCCAGGGCTACATAGAGAAACCCTGTCTCAAAAAGAAAGGAAAGAAAAGAGACACAGAGAGAGGGACAGAGAGGGATAGAGACAGACAGAGGAAGGGAGGGAGAAAAGAAGGAAGGAAAGAAGGAAGGAGCATTCATTTGATCAGTGGTTCTGAACCAGTGGGTAGTGACCTCTTTGGGGGTTAAATGACCCTTTCACATGGGTCACATATCAGATATCTGCATATCAGATATTTACATCATGATTCATAACAGTAGAAAAATTAGTTATGAAGTAGCTACAGAAGTAATTTTATCACTGGGGTTCACCACAACATGAGGTACTGTATTAAAGAGTCGCAGCACTAGGAAGGCAAGAACCACTGCTGTATTACAGGATCACAGTGTTAGGGCGGTTGAGAACCACTGCTTTAGACATAAGATTTTGGCCAGCACACTGGGCTCTATGTCCACATGGAGGCACTGTCACACTATAAAAAAATTATACCAATACCACTCCCTCACTGTAGATGGCAGGGTTGCAAAATCAATTAAGTAGACATGATCAGACCTGAGTTTTATAAACAGTAAAGTAAGACAGACAGTCTAGGAATACATTTTTTAAGTTAGTCACAGACACAATTTAATGTAATGTTCATGAACTATACATACACCGAAGTAAAGACTACAAGAAACACTAGTTGAAAAGAAGTCATCCATAAAGAATTGATAATGTAAGCTTTCTTAAAATACAGATTTATGCCGGGTGGTGGTGCACACCTTTAATCTCAGCACTCGGGAGGCAGAGGCAGGTGGATCTCTGTGTTTGAGGCTAGCCTGGTTTACAGAGTGAGTTTCAGGACAGCTAGGGCTACACAGAGAAATCCTGCCTTGAAAAACCACAAAAACAACAACAGAAATATATACTTAGTAGGTTATTTTTCATATGTACATAATATTAAAATTTTCTTTTTGAAAATGAAGGTACAGAGAAATTATATTCTGGGGTCTTAGTCCTGACTTTGTCATGTTTACAGTTTAAATTCTTTCATGTTTATATGATCTCCAAAATGCAGAACTTAATATAGGGATGACAGAAATGTTTACACATAGCAACTCAAAAATAGCAGGGTGGTGGTAACACACATCTTTAACCCCAGCATTGAGGTAACTTTATGTTACGAAAATTCTCATAAAATGTTTTATTCTTAAGTAAATAACCCCATAATCACTGCCCCAGACACCAAAAGCTCTTGTGGTTTCTTAGCCTCCAAGACAGTGAGACCTGAGTGCTTGCACCACCTGTGGTGGTTTTGTGGTAACAGCCAGACAGAATGAGACACTTGGAAATTAAGCATCCTGTTTCCCAAGTTAGTTTATTACTGTTTTGATGCTGGCTGGGCTGTATTCTCTGGATTTGTACTTCCTAATGTTTTAAAAAGTGAGTACCTGGGCCAGCAAGGCGGCTCACCAGGTAAAGGCATCAGCTGCCAAGCCTAATGACCTGAGTTCAAGTTTGAGACCAGCCTGATCTACAGAGCAAGTTCTAGGACAGCCAGGGCTACACAGAGAAACCCTGTCTCAAAACAAAACAAAACAAACAAAAAAGCCCACAAAACCAAAAGAGAAAGTACAGTAGTAAAATTCTATTTTTAGGGTTACGAGTTAATTCACAAAAGTATTAAGCCCCTTTGAAGCTCAGCTCTCCATCAGAATTTGCTAAGGTCATTTCTAAAACCAAAGACTTTGAGTGACTCAACATCATCACATCTGGCTAAAAAAGTGTACCATGTGATTGTCATATAAAGTCAGGTTTGGGAAGTAGGTACATTTTATGAACAGACTTTTTTTTTGTTTGTTTGTTTTCATTAAAACAGAGAAGGCCTGAATTAGTTTAGCCATTTAGAAATAAACCATGGATTCTAACTCTCGGGAAGAACTATTAATGGCCTACCACTTTACACCCACTGCGACCGGTCAAATCCAGGAATCCCAATTCCAAATGCTTTCATGCCCACTGCTTTAGTCCTCAGCCAATCTCCGGCTGACAGCAGCCGAGTGCTGTGTAGAGTGAGGCCCTTCTGCAATATGCTTCCCCTTACACCCGCACTATCAATCACAGAGCTGTGCATCTTAAAATTTCCTTTCCGCCTAATTTTGCCCAGAAGGGACTGGTTATGCAAACTGCTCTTAAAAAGCAAGTTACAATACAGTGAAATTATGTTAATTATTGTAATTTTTAAAGATATTGCACTTATACATGCATCAGAAACTATCCCTTTTTATAAATATTAACATGTACAGGCTACCAAAAAATTAAATAAATAAATCTCTGCAAATGTTTCTTACAAACTTCAGAACTGTGCACATGAAAACCCCGCCCAAGCCTTTGTATGCTAGTTATGTTACCACCAGGGCTGAAACTTTCAGTGCTCAGGGCAAATCTGAAAATGTGTGATCTTGAACGGAGGGTGTGTGAAGAGGCCTCCTTACTGTTTGACACCCTGACTCTTGTTGGCATCGCCAGTGAGATGGCTCCATTTTTAGTGACACCCCTGTAATAGGCAGACACAAGATTAACCCTACCACTGTAAGGACTCGCAAACACTTCCTGTACAGGTCTGCTCTGACGCGGCTGCTCTCTGTTGGCTTCAAACATCCAGATCTGAGCACCATTAAAACACTTAGGTGATGGGCTTCTTTCCACATGAAAGAATCTCTATTTCTACCCTACCCCATAACTCATAAAACTGGCTGTTTAACAGGCATACAGTAACTGCTTGGCTCCCATAAAAAGAAATTGTTAAGTGTCTGTCAGCTTTGAGTGAGACGGTTTTATGATCTAGACCAACTTCTGAGTCACATGCTGAGGTAATGTGTACATTCTGCACCTCTTCACCCCTTTGAAACTGGACAGTTAAAACCCTTCTTCTGGGACTGGAGAGATGGCTCAGTGCTGCTTCCAGAGGTTTTGAGTTCAATTCCCAGCAACCACATGGTGGCTCACATGCATCTGTAATGAGATCTGGTGCCCCCTTCTGGCCTGCAGACACACATGCAGGCAGAACACTGTATACATAGTAAATAAATAAATCTTAAAACAACAACAAAACCCTTCTTCTGGTCAGGCTTTGGGACTCGCCTTTAACCCAGGCACTTGGGAGACAAGGGCAAGTGGATCTCTGAGTTCCAGGAGTACAGGGAAACCTTGTCTCAAAAAAAAAAAAAAAAAAAAACCAAAAATCAAACAACCTGGGAAAATAACCTGAAAACTGCATGCCAAGAACAAGGGATGTGCTACTTTTTTGTTTCCAATACTCCTGACCATCAGTGCTGCCTGCCGTTAAGTGTGACGCACCAGGCAGTGCAGGTACCTCCTGGGAGCTGACGAGTACCGGCAGTTCCAGCTCACCTTAGACCCAGGTTAGGTGCACAACCTACAGTGTGGTAAGGGCATCCCCAGAATAGCCTTCCACAATCAGTTGTTCAGTTCTGTACATGTGAAAAGAGCCCCTAACCCCTTCTCAAGCCTCTCAGTCAAATGTGCTTTACAGAATCTCTACCATTAAGACACATATTTAAAGATATAGACCGAGGATCTGTTGTCTTGAGATGGGTAGTATTTCAGATTTTTAGACGTCACCACATCTACACTCACTCCACCCAGATATTGAAAACTCTTAACAAAATGGTTTGGGAGCATGTCTCAAGTGTAAACACTAAATTCATAGTTCATGTGTATCTCATATGTATGGTCAGAAGGTAATCTATAAGTACTAGTAATGAATGGACTGGCATTTTGACTGACCTGTAACATGTATGGGATTTTACAGTTGTGGGATGATGTGGCATTCAAAAAGTTCTGGACTGGGGACATCTCAAAGTTTCCAGGAGAATGATTACATTTGTGTAGAATACAGGCAAGATTTTTTTTAATTTTTTTAAATTATTTATTGTATCCTAAGTGAAAAACACAGGTATCAGATATTTTTATTCCACATAGTTGCTTTGGACCTCAAACACATTACCAATAGATGACATCATCAAGAGAACTGTTTTGGTGCCTTTTCAAACTGCAGCAACATGAGCATCAAATGGAAGGCTTCTGAAAGTATAGGAGTGCTGGGCCCCTTCTCCAGGGCTTTTGGTCAGGAGTCAGAATCAATGGAAAGTGCCTAGCCTGTATGCTTCTAACAAGTTTCCTGTTGTGACTTTCAGTTGATCACTCTGAAAACCACTACTTTATCTGACTATTGTTTGTAATCTAACAAATAAAGCTTGCCTGAAGATCAGAGTGCAAAGCTAGCCATACTAGTCAGCCATACAGGTCAGGCAGTGGTGGCACACACCTTTACTCCCAGTGGCGGTGCTGAGCTCAGCACTAGAGAGGAATATAAAATAGGAGACAGGAGGAGATAGGAGCCGCAGGTCTGAAGTCACGCTGAGGACAGGCTCTCCCCTTTTGGTCTGAGCCTTGTTAGAGGTAAGAACTCTCTAGTCGCTGACTGCTTTGCTTTTCTGATCTTCAGCTTGAACCACAACATCTATCTCTGGGTTTTTATTATTCGTGCTACACTCCACGAATCAGTGAACCGCAAGTTCACTGATTGACTAGACTGGCTAGCCAATGAGCTTCAGGGATGCTTTTCTCCAGGTCCCCTACCCTATGCTGTAGTTACAGGCACAAGCCACTGTGCTGACTTTTTACATGGATTCTGGGAATCTGAACTCAGACCCTCCTTCTTGTGTAGCAGGCACCTGACTGACTGAGCTATCTCTCCAGATTTATGGTTCATGGTTTTTTAAGTGTGGATAAGAGAGGAGCAGTTTGGATCTGATGTCATTCTAAGGGCCAGTATATTCAAGCTCAAGCTCTGGACTTAAGAACATAAATAGCACAGACTTTGTGCCCAACAGTAGAGCATATAACAGGCGGTTAATAAATGCCAATGACTCGTAATCCCAAGCCATCTACTGATTAAAAGTTAAATATAGTTTCAGGGTATCTACCTATCTACTGTCATAATAATTTGAAACAAACAAACAAACAAACAAAAAACAATGACATTTAGATCAAGCAAATATTTTACTTACCAAACCCCACAGAGCACCAGGAGAGGTAGCGGTGATAGTAGCTGCTCTGGGTGTATTGTACATTAAGGCCAGTTCTCCAAAACTCCCACGATTATCATAGTTACCAACGCATCTTCCAACACCATCGCATTTCACATAAATATCAAACGTACCTCTGTTGGATATACACAAATTCATATTAAATTAGAGAAAGAGATTCAGGTAACATTTAATTACAATGAGGTGTTAATGCAGAAAAGAAGCCTGATTTGCTGCTGTAAACTATAGCAGGAACTGGCACCCCAGCTAGCTGACAGTGTTGACTAAAAAAATTCCTATTGGAAAACTAACTTTTTCTTTATTTATTCTACACGGCTGGTTTGGGTTACAAGCAGAACTTGTAACTTGAATTCTGAGACCACAAGGCCCACAAAGCCTTAACATACCCTCCTTGACCCTTTAGGTTAACCCCAAACTTCAATTAAGAAGTCATAGACCTTCAGATCAAGCCTCCAGCTGGCCTTCCTGTAGTATCCCCATGCCGACTGGTGCCTTCTGCAGGCAAACAGACTCTGTGTGCGTGTTCCCTGTGCTCAGGGGGCAGGCCCTACACTCACAAGCTATCCCTTCTGCACTGGACCATCTTCCCACACACTGTACTTCAACAGAAAGCATGGTTTCAAGACCAGAGGGCACGCCTGTGAGGCAGACAAGACGTTCTTTAGCCATACCCTGTTGGTTAAATCCTAGAAAAAAGATGTGGCAGTGGCAAAAGGGGACAACTTTTAAGGATCAGAAAAGGATCGCCAAGTAGTAAAGAAACAAATATGTTAACACGGGAGAAAACTGTCTTTCTAATGTAGTGCAGGGATGGAATGATGCACACGAGGACACATCCTCGAATTTGTTCCATGGATAATACTTGTTGAACTATTATTTCTTAAATCTGCCATTTATTCCCCTTGTATTTTGTCACTGACAGTCTTTTCGGGATTTGCCATTCCGAATAGGATAAAATGAGTAACAAAAATGTACTGGTGAGAGTAAAACATGCTACCAGCCCAGCTGGGGGCCCTCAGTGGAAGTCTGTTAGACAGGCAGGCTGCTGTTCATACAGATCCCTTCCCTGACACAGTGAGGCTTCAGGCAGTGCAGGCCAGAGCAATGAGCATGAACAGAAACCTGGCTGTGGGTCAGATGCACTGACTATCTGGGTGACCTCAATCAAGCCCTGTCACTTCTGTGAACCAGAGTATTTCATCTGCCAGTGGATAATTGGGATCTCACTGAAAGAGAATGTACTATGCTCAAATGCAAAGCAGGTTTTGTAGTCAAAACTACCCACTGAACCAACCCTGGGCTTCTCACCTATAATTCAATGAAAAAACCTGAGCGTGTTTATAAGCTGCTTTGTTGGTGAAAGCTGTTTTAACACCAGAATTGTGACTCTGCCTTACACAAGGGAATGCATCTTAGTTTAGTTTTATCTGTAACCCTGGCTAGAGCTGCAGCAATAGGCTACTCGGGCACCAGGACAGGGGTAGAGAAGTCAGAAACCCAGTGAGTGAAAGGCACACACAGCTCATGTATGAAAGAAAACAGGGCCAAGGTTAGGAAAGGGGACCCAGTGGACAGAAGAGGTCTAATTACCAGCTGACCACAATTCTATCCAGTGGAGCAAAACTGCATCAGTAGATCAGGTGGACATAAAGCCGGACAGTTTAGGGACACACACTGTCTCATGTAGGGACACCTACAAAGGTGAAGAAACACCCTGCCCAGCGTGTGCTCAAGTATGATTTGAGGCTCATCTATTCATCATGGAGGCCATACTGTTCCCCAACAAAGTAAAACACAGTTTAAGATTTCCAAATTGACAATCAAATTATCAATTTGATTGTCAATACAAATAAGTGCATATACTTTCTGTTTAAGAAAATATTTTCTATGAGTTTAAGGCCAGCCCGGTCTACATAGTAAGTGCCAGAGCTTCCTTGTCCCATTCCCCACCCCCTGCAAAACAAAACAAAACAAAACAAAAAACCTGGAACATTTTAACGGACAAGTAAAATACTATACAATTTCTGTAAGGAGACATGAGCTGTTCACTCTCCTAATTAAAGAATGCTAAAACAGCAGAAAAAAGGCTTCCTCCTTACCTTATGCCTTCTGGAGTACCTGAATTCTTTCATAGTTAATATTAAGAGCTTTTGAAAGACATAGCAATAGCAAGTGAACTACACCACCACTTAGATACTTCATGTTTGGTTTTTTTTTCAAGATGGGGCTTCTCTGTGTAACAGCTCTGGCTGTCCTGGAATTCTCTCTGTAGGACAGGCTGTCCTTGAACTCATAGGGATCCTCCTGTTTCTGCTTCCCAAGGGCTGGGATCAAGGGCGTGCACCACCACTATGAGGCATCCATGCCATATCTTACTCCTATTCTCATTGTAATAGGCATCTACTACACGGCAATATTACTTTCTATCTACCAAATAGAAGTTAGCAAAGCAAGGCACATTAATGACTAAGATTCAAAGATTCACTTCTTCTATAAACTATGGCTCCTTGCACGAGCTAGCATGGCTTTACTGTATATATTCACAAGACATTTACGGTGCCCATAGAGTAGTAAGAGTGAAGGGAAACCACAAATATCAGATTAACCTACTGGTTGTCACAGTGAATGCTGAGATTTTACACAATAGGTTTTTAAAAACTTCAGTAGTAAAGGTGGATAAAACTTACCTATCAATGACGTAAAAGTTGTCACCATCATCACCTTGGTCAATTACATGCTCCCCTTCTTTGACCAATTTTTCAAACATGGCATCTAACACTTGAGACATCTGCTCCTATTTTTTAAAGAGATAAGATGTCTTTATGTGCATCTAGAACATAGTTCCTCAAGGAATCATAGACTCTTTGTTTTTGTGAGAGATTTCAAAGAAATTGGAATATCATTAACCATTGAGTTTTATCAGAACAGTCAGACTACAGTATCCCTCACTACACAAAGGAGATGATTAGATTATTTATTCACTCTCTCTCTCTCTCTACCCCCCCCCCACTTTGGTTTTTTGAGAGAGGGTTTCTTTGTGTAGAGGGCAGCCTGTTCTGAAACTCACTCTGTAGACCAGGCTGGCCTCGAACTCACAGAGATCCTTCTGCCTCTGCCGCCAGAGTTCTGGGAATAAAGACGTGAGCCACCACCACCTGGCTTTTTTCTTTTTTAGTGATTATAATCATATTCAACATCTGAATGAAAGTAATGATATCAGTCTATTTTATAACATTTGTAACTATCACCACCTCACGTGGAAAAAGAACTAACTACCAAACCAAACTACTCACTACATATCTGGAGAAAAAACTGAAAATAATTAGGGTGGGAAAGAGGGGTTTCAAATTTTTTAAGCTGTCTATTCTTAAAACGTGTGGAGGTTCCCTGAACACCTGGTGAAATTATATCCTGACTTCAGTTTTACAGTTTGTGTCAGTGCCCAAAACCAAACAGAACAAAATACAGATCAGAGTAGAGGGTGGCTAGCTAAACAGCTAAACAGACTACAGTGAATATTCTACCACTGTCTTTTTTGTCAGTATATTTCTCTTCAAAAACCATCTACATCTCCCAGGACAGATCTTTGCAAACCACTAAAACTACATTTAATAGTGTTGGGGGTGGGGGCAGGCAATGAGCACAGTATGGGAAAAATACAGACTAAAATTGTGTGGTTGATCAGGGCAGAGCTAAAAGGCAAAGATAAAAAGCTGAATGGTTTAAAGGCGTGCACATGAGTCAGGTTCTGCCTTCCTCTAAAATCCCCCAGACAAAATGCTTAGCAGCCACGACTTGACTTAATTTCCCAGACAAGAGACCAGAGAGAGAAATGAAACAACCCACAGAGAGCTTGGATAGACCACACACCAAGTACTAGTGCCCAGAAAGCCAGACCTTCACTTACTGGGAAGAGGGCCCCCTGGTGTGACTGTGAGCTCACAGGCTGCCCTACTTCCTCAGGGCTCTCAGTCAGCTTTTTGTTGACAGCCTGAACACAGCCACATAGGGTTCATGTCCCAGAAGCAGAGGGAGCGTTTAGACAGTGCTGCTTGTCCACCCAGATATGGCTCGGGATGATATGATACTTGCAGGCATAAAA
Source organism: Phodopus roborovskii (assembly GCF_943737965.1). Lineage (NCBI taxonomy): Eukaryota > Metazoa > Chordata > Mammalia > Rodentia > Cricetidae > Phodopus > Phodopus roborovskii. Next base: position 15,103,678 of record NW_026125391.1, read on the forward strand.
AAGAATCTTTGCAAAAATAGACAAAAAAACGAAAACATGACTGCTAATTTTTTTCCCTTTAAAATCAACCTCTTAAAGCAGTTTTAGGTCCCTGGGTGTAAGGGGACAATCTCATAGAGCTTCACACCTCCTCAGCCTCCCGCACTACTAATATCCCCTGCACAGTGGAGGGTTTGTTACAACTGATAAGCTCTCAGACACTCACTGACCAGAAGTCTGCATTTACATTAAGCTTTGCTCTTAGTACAGGTATGGCAAATAGCAAATGCCACCTGACTGAACATTTTAACAAAATAAGAAAGGATAAAATCCAAACTACAAAGTCAACAAAGAGAGGAAAGAGTCCATAGAAAAGAGAAAATGAAGACATACACAACAAACCAGAACAGAAAGCTTTTCAGGCTGAAAAGGAGCATGAAGGAGCCCAGTTAAACCAATGAAAAACCTGGGTCTAGGGCCCCGCAGTACTTCTGGCGAGGGCTGTGTCTTAAAATAACTTAGAAAAAGGATGCCCAGTTTCTCCTTAAACGAAGAGAAATGCAAATTAGATTGAAATAAGATCTCACTTCTCTTCCGTATTCACTTGTCAAGATTCAGACTCCATAGTGCACTGTATTAGAGTCACCAGGAAGAAGAGACACTCCACTGTCTTCTACAAAAAAGTCCAAAAGGAATAAGTCCCATAGAAAGCAATATGGTGTCTGCTGTGGTGGCACACACATTTAATCCCAAAATATGCCTTCAATCCTAGCAGGTGGACCTCTGAGTTTGAGGCTAGCCTGGTCTACAAAGCAAGTTCCAGGACAGCCAGAGATATATATAGAAACCCTGTCTCCAAAAGAGAGAGAGAGAGAGGGAGGAAGAAAAGGGAAGGAGAGAGGGCAAGGAGGGAGGAAGGGAGGAGGCAGGCAGGGAGGAGGGAGGGAGGGAAGAAGGTAGGAAGGGAGAGAGGCAGGGAGGGAAGGAGGGAGGAGAAAACAACCTGGCAACATTTAGTAAGATGTCAAATGCTCAACCTCTGCCCTGACTACTCCTTCTCTAGGAAGTCCCTCTTTAGACACCTGTGAGATGACAGACGCTGCAGCGTTGTTCATGGCACCATTCCAACAAAAGATTGGAAACAAAACTGAAGCTTCCCTACAGGTGCTGGCTAAATGCATTATGCTATGTTCCTAAATATTCAGCAACTGTAAAAGCACATATGGGGATTTTGCTACATCCACCTTTCAAGGGAGTCACGGGCAGTGGCAGGATGCTCAGAAAGGGGCAAATGAAACATGCAAACCTGCCATTAGAGGAATAGCTGGGGAAGGGGCATTCAGGGGAGAGAACAATCCCACGTGGGAACACATCGTCCCATCCTCTGTGACACTGGTCAGGTTGAGGCAAGCACGGGGACCACAGGGTTTCATGGAGGTTTTAACACAGTGTAAGGACCTGCCTAAGAATGAGAGCTGTGAAGCACACAGAGTTGTTCTGTACTCTGCTCTGCAGCAGCTGCAGGCAGTGTTCAAATGCATAAGAGCAGGGAAGTGCTTTTCAAACTGTGCTGAGCGCAGGCCTTCTTCAGGAGGGACTTCATTCGGAAAAGAGTTCATTTAAACTTCATCTCAAAGTACTTTTTAGCCATTGCATCATCATATTAGTTCTCAAAGTTAGAGTGCAAACTCCTGGGTTTCATCATGGGCCTTCCTGTAGTGTCATCATCTACTCTGATTCTTCTCCTTCCCAACTGACCTTCCCTCTGCTCCCTGCCCCCTCTGACCAACCAACCAGCTGGTTCCTTTCCATCTCCTGGTCTTCCCTTTGCTTTCCTGTCACTCAAATTCTTACCCTCTCCTTTAAGATGTATCCATCTCCCTTCCTGATTCCCCTTTCTACCCCTCCTCTCATATATGGATTCTATAAGTATTTGGTCTAGCTTATATCACTAACATAAGGATTTCCAATTTTATCCCTTTCCCTGAAAATGTCATGATTTAGTTCTTTACAATACTAGTAAATGACAAAATTAACGGAAGTTGGAATGAACTAATATATAGAGATTTTATTATTTTTCAGAGGACTTGCAGGTTCTTAGCAGTGAGGGAGGTAGAGACTTCCCATATGCTCCTTGCCCCATCCATGGACAAGCCCTGGCCTCAGCACACATTTAAATCAGTTGGTTTAAACTTCATCCTCAAAATATATTTTAGCCACTACACAAGAAAGCTCCATTTGCTGCTCTGAACCTACACAGGCGTATCATTTCCAGCCAGTCAAGTTTACCAGTACCATAACACAGCTACGATTTCTTACCCCAATAATGCTCTGAAACCAGGTATTCATCTTCCTGTCCCTCAACTCCTGGTTACCACTGAATTTGTAAACTGACCCCATCATTTCCCATTATGAATGTCTGATAGTTAGAATCAGGTGGGGTCTAGCCTTACCACACCAGCTTCTTTTACTTACTAATACATGTTTCCTCCATGTCTTTCCATGGCTTCATAGCTCATTTCTTTTTACTACATGCTGTCACTGCCTGAATGTACCACAGTTTATCCATTCATCCAGTGGAAGGACATTTTGGTTGCTTCCAACCTGGGCAATCATAAATAAAGGCTATGAACAACCGTATCCTGTCTTTTGTGTGAACATTAAGTTTGTACTCCTCGGTGTAAACACAGGAGCAGGAGAGTTGGAGTGAAGGAAAACGGTGTGATAGGTACTAACAAACCACTTCCAATGTGGCTAAGCCAATTTGAATTCCTGCCAGCAATGAGCCAGAGCCCTTGTTGCTCCATGCCTTCACCAGCATTTGGTGGCATCAAGGTTCTGGATTTTGGCCATTTTGATGGGTGTGCAGTATCTCACTGTTTTGATTTTGATTTGCTTTTCCCTGGCAACATAGGATACTGAGCATCAACCCTCCTATGTGGTTCCAAAATGTTTTCATCATCCCAAAAGGAAACCCTGTATCTATTAAACAGTCATTTGCTATTTTCATGGTCGCTGGCTCCTCAGAAACCATGGGTCTCTTTATTCTCTATATAGAAACCTATTTTCTGAATACAATAATCATAAAATGTGTTTTCTTGTATCTTACTTCACTTAGCATAATGTCTTCAAAATTCATGCCCATTGTAGAATAATAATCTACATTTCTCAGCCTGAATTATATTCCATTGCATGTGACACACATCCTTTCCTGGGGACCTATCTTACCAGTCTAGATCTAATTTCCAACCAGGTTGTTACTTATGGCTACATTTTAAAAATTGTTAGTGTATTTTGTTTAACTGTTCTTTATAAGGTGTATCTTTTGCAAATATCTCCTCTCTACTTGTGGCTTGTTGATAGCATCTTCCACAGTCAAAAAAACTTTAGTGTTTTCTTTCTTTTTGAAGCAAGATCTCACTATGTAGCCACTCTGTACCTCATACACCTCCTGCCTCAGCTTCCTTAGTGCTGACAGAGATTACAGCAGGACTGTAGCATCACACTCGAACTTAGAAACATTTCATTTCAATGAAGCCTAGCTTATTGCTTCTTTTGGCCTCCTATCTAAATAGTCATCAAATTCTAGACCATCTAAATAGCTATAATATTTATGACTTTTAAATGTTTTACAACGAGGCGAGGTCTCTGACCCATTTGGGGTTAATTTTTGTGAGAGGTATAAAACTTGTCCAGATTCTTTGGGGGTATGGCATCCATTTGTTCCAGCACAACTTGTTGCCTTTGTCCTTTGTCCAGTTGGTTCTATAGAACTATTCCTAGGCTCTATTCATTCTACTACTCAACCTATGTATTTCTTGCCAGTACTGGTATTATATCTTACACTAAGTGTCGAACATTATCAATTCAATTTCAACAGTGTAGGCTTTTCTATGACTTTGCTTGTCCAGGTCTATCTATTTGGGATGTAAATTTTAGAATCTGTTTACTGGGCCGGAAGATGTCTCAATGGATAGAGAGGCACTTGCACATAGTCCTGACGACCTCACCTCTACCCCCAGATCCTACACCCTTTCCCCCCTCCTTTTTGGTTTTTTTGAAACAGGGTCTGTCTGTGTAACAGCCTTGGCTGTCCTGGAACTCACTTTTTAGATCAGACTGGCCTTGAACTCACAGAGATCGCCTCTGGAGTGGTGGGATTAAAGGTGTGTGTCACCATGCCTAGCTCAGATCCTGCATTCTGATAATGGACATTTAGATTGTTTCCACCTCCTTCTGGCTACTGTGCACAGTGCTGCTATGAACACTTGTATACTAGTTCTTGTCTCAAGAGTGTTTGATCTCAATTCTTCTGAATGTCTACGAGAGGAATTACTGAAATATACAGCGCCTCTACACTTAACCCCGAGGCATTCCCAAGCAGTGCACCACAGCTGCTGAACCTCTTGCTTATTTGCACTAGCAATGTATGAGAGTTCTAATGTCCCCATGTCCTCAACATTTGTTGTTTTCTTTTACTTAATTATAGTCATCCTAGTGGGGATGAAGTAGTGTTTTATTTGGTCTTGATTTGCATTTTCTTAATGACTAACCATGCTAGGAATCTTTTTATCTGCCTGCTTGTCATTTTGTCTTCTCTAGAGAAAGCTATTCAAGTACTCAGCTCATTTTAAAACTGTATTTTTGTAGTTCTTACATTACTTATGTATCTTGAACACTAGACTTTTCTCAAGTATATAATTAACAAATATTTTGTTCCAATCTCCCCCTGCTTTTTTTTTTTTTTTTTTTTTTTTTTGGTGGAGGAAATGTCCCGTGACTTATAAAATGTCATGGTGTCTTCCTTTCGGTATCTAAAAATCCACTGCTAAACCCAAGATCCTCAATAGCTAATCTTGTGTGGTGGTTTAAAGGATAAATGTGCACACAAACAGAAATGGAATTACTCTATACCAGGGCAACAATGCCCCTGCTAGACAGCATAAAGCTAACAAAAAGCCAAGGTCCAGAAACGATTTCTTCTTTTGGAGTTGTTGGGCAATGAGGTCTCATAGACTCTCAAACATTATAAGCTATGACTATTATTCTTGGGTATCCTCCAGAACCTGACAGAAAGAATGTATACTGAAGACATGACATAAAACATGGTAAGACTCCTCAAGCTACAATAGCCCATCTAGCAAGACACACAAGGAAGTAACTAACTACTTTGTGACTGGACTGAAGTCTCACTCCACAAGATGAAACCCCTACCTAGTACCCCTACCTGGGCCAAGAACTTACGGCGACAGGAGTCCTAAGCCCTAGGAAAGAACATGCTACTATTATGCTTCTAAGTGGACACAGCATTAAACTCACTCTAAAAACATATCATTACATCCACAAATCAATGCGTCTATCAATTCTCCTCTGGGAAGCTTCTATTTGCTGCAGATGCTGACGAATGCAGAGACCTATAACTAGCCGTGGTGCAGGCAGTAAGAGACACCCGAATGCTCAGCACTAAAAGGACTATGTCTACCATAGCACCCTCACAAGGCTCAGAGATTAGTGCCGAATGAAGAGCAGGGAGAAAAACCAGGTAACAACTTCTGGATACATCTGGGCAGCCCCACAGAGGAACTTAGAGCAGTTGTGATAGCACACACAAAACCTATGCAAGTCCAGACCAGATCAAATCTCTGATAGACAGGGAAGTTGGGCACACAATCTCACCCCTCTCACCCCTAGATGTGCAGTGATTGGCAGTTGTTGGAATCTGGGAAAGAAATGCTCTAGTAAAAGACAACACTCCAAGAATATTTTGGGCAGTACAAACTGGTCTTGAAAGGTTGGTTTGTTTTGACACAAAGTTGGGTGACTCAGGGAAAGGAGAGGGGGGTCTGGGAAGAGTTCAGGGTTATTAAACACACTGCAGGGAACTTGAAAGTCTCAAAGGACTAATAAAAAAGTTAAAAAGTGGAGGTTCTGTGCCAATATAGCTCTATGGTAACTGATATATTAAATAAGAAAACAGTGCAAAGCACTCCATAAATATTGTGCCCACTAAAATTTAAAAAAGAATATACTTATATATGCATTACACAGTCCTGAGAAATGAGCAGAAATGGGGATATTCCTTCACACTGTGTGAATATACGCCAGTGTGATTGGGCTAATAAAGAAGCTGACTGGCCAATAGCTGGACTTGAGACAAAAGGAGAGTGGGAAGAAAAAGGGGAGGAGGTCAGAATTGAGAAGAGACGTGGAGAGGAGATAAATTTGCCATACTAAGGAAAGGTACCAAGCCATGTGGCAAAGCATAGATAAGAAACAATGAGTTGATTTAAGATGCAAGTTAGCTAGTAACAAGCCCAAACTATTGGCCAAGCATTTATATTTTAAAGTTTCTATGTGGTTATTTGGGAACTGGCTCATGGGAAAAAGTCCAATTACACAAAATAGTGTAAAGGCCTTGTCTACTGAGAAACAGGGCCTGTGGGAGACAGAGTTTTAGTAACATTTCCTTTCATTAATTTTTGTTCATTGTGAATTTTAGTAAATTAGGTGTAGCGATTAAAATTTCTTGACTGAAAAAAAAAAAATCATGTCAGGTGGTGGAGGCGCACACCTTTAATCCCAGCACTCAGGAGGCAGAGGCAGGCGGATCTTTGTGAGTTTGAGGCTGGCCTGGGATACACAGAGAAACCCTGTCTCGAAAACAACAACAAAAGAACTGATGCTCCTTTCTGATGTCCAAGGGAATCTGCAGGCGTGTGGCACACATGCCCCACAGAGACATAAATAACAATAAATCATAAATAACAATAAATCTTTCCAAAACACCCCCTTATATGGGGAACAAAAGTTTGAATCTTCCGGTGGACTACGAGAAGCATGAGGACAGGATGGTGATGGGTTTGCAAGTGTTTTTTACTCCTTCCTCATCATGGGTGAGCCCTGGCTCCTGTCCATGGGCAGGAGCCAGCACTAAATTTGGAGCCAGGAGGGCAATGAAGCACGGATTTTCTGACATGATGCTAATCAGCCTGCACAGGGACCTTTTACCCAAATGAGTTCATCTACCTCAGGCAACATATGGTCACCCATCAAAATTCTGAAGGTTAATTAAATGGCTTACTAATACTGCATTTTACTTGCTGTTTATGATTTGTTTCTTTTAGGGAAGGCGGGAGGGGGGTGGGTTATCAGCTTTATTGATTAGTTCTGACTCTAAATGTCAAATGGAGAAAATGAAATAAATTGCTACAATAAAATCTCTGGTTATCTCTATTTTAAGCAGACATATGAAACTATAAAGCTAAAGAACTCACACCAATATATGAAAATTTCCTTATAAAATTGAGAAATTTGCCTGTGTGACAGGTGTCTTCAATAGTCAATGAAAATCTAACTTCCCCATAATTATAAATGGAGTGAGAAGAACTTAGAAAATATTTAATACACACAGGCTGCTGGCGGTGCTGACAGCCATTGCAAGAAATCCACATCTAGTTCCCTCACAGATTACAGATTCAAGTCTGAGCTCAGAAAAGGGTCTGGCTCACTCAGGCAGCAACAATTTACTCTGTGTTAATGGAAGAGCCTACCAAAGTGCATAGGAAAATTGGTCCAGTTAGCCTCAAATTAGAAATATTTCAGGAGGAAAATGGCCTGCTGAGTGGAACATTAAAATATTCATGAAAAGAATATCTTCAAAGACATTAATAATTGGAGAATCTGGGCCTATACAGCACTCCAAGGGAAAAGTATGCTGAGGTCTGAGAATGTGAAAATTTCAAATTAAACACTAATTCCAGGAAATTCAAATGAGATAGTAGTTACAAAGCCAACATTAGTCTTTGTGCTAGTTGGTTATTACTATTTCCCCTTCCTCTTTGGAGTTCTTCCAGTTCTGGAAAGGCATTGCCTTCACAGTGGGACACTGGCAGTCATCCTAGAGGCTCCGCAGGTCCCAATCAGACCAGCTCAGCTGTGCACCAAGGTCGGTTAATCCTGCATGTCCAGCAACCATCTTTTTCTGCTCACCCAATTCCCTCTTCTTTAGTTCAGGCCCACTTCTCTCCCCTGGGTCAAGGGATGGTTTCCTTATGGGCTCCATTCTTTAGTTTTATCCCACGCCCCTCTCATTTTCCCCTTTAGTTGCTAAAGGGAACAAATGAGACTTAAATCCTCTGTTACAAATACTTCAGTTGTCCCCACTATGCGCAGGACAGTGTGGAAGGAGAGACGAAGGGAACATAAGGATGGGAGCAGTGCTATGAAATGTCCTCTGCACACAATGTAGCTCTTGCACAAATGAACTCATAGCATCTGTGCTTACCTGCACAAGATGAGGCCCAATCCTTCCCAGACAAGTGACTGGAATTGATGGCTACTGGAAGGAGCAGTCACTTTTCTTTGGGGAGTATGGCCACTGGAAGGTCCCCCTCCCCTGTGTCCTGTGGATGACCCTGTACCCATGAGCATATGGGCAGAGCAAACTTGTCTCAGTCAATAGGAAGGAAGGAAGAAAGGAAGGAAGAAAAAAGGAAGGAAGGAAAGAAGAAAGAAAGAAAGAAAGAAAGAAAGAAAGAAAGAAAGAAAGAAGAAAAGGAAGGCAGGCAGACCTACATAGATGTTTAAGGATTTTAAGGGGGGGGGGTAATCAACCTGGTATGAGCTCAACTTCAAAGACAAACTTTGAGTGATGGTGACCCACCTGTGCCTGTGTCCCCCAGCAGGTGGCAGTCTGAGAAGGATGACCCTAGGTTTGAGGTCAGTCATGGTTATAGAAAGAGCCTATCTTAAAACAATGGATTTTTTAAATATTAAAAATAAAATATTTGCTCTATAAAACAATTCAAGATTTTGGTGCTGTTTATCTCCCACCCATGAATTGGCTTTTATATTACATACTGTTAATGTGGAAAATGTACTGGGAGTAAGGAAAGGGAAGAGAGAAAAGAGAGAGACAGAGGCAGAGAGATGGGGAGACAGTGACCTGCCTCCTCAGGAAATGGCAGAAAGAGTCACATTGAAGACTTTCAGTAGGACAGTGGAAATCTTTTAAAATCCTTTTCATAAAAAGAGTCCCAGTGGTGTGGTGATATGTTTGTACAAATAAAGCTTGCCTGAAGATCAGAGAATGGAGATAGCCACTAGAGAATCATAGAGGTCTGCAGGTCTGTACAAACAGACAGGAAGTGATATGGCTGGGCAGGAGGAGCTCTGTTTCTTTTTGACTGGGAAATTGAGTAGGTGAGGTGGCTGTGGTTTTGCTCCTTCATTTCTCTGATCTCTCAGCATTTTCCCCTGTATCTGACTCTGGGCTTCTATTATTAAGACCTATTAGAACTCATGCTACATATTGGCACCCTACTTAAAGGCATGAATTCATGAAAAAGCCGCTTGCCTGTGGCTTTTCAGCCATTAGCACAGGCTGGAGCTTCATGAAGGATGCCTAGCTAGATTTTCTTTTCTTTTTTTCCTCAAGCCTTTGAGAGAGTTTGGGATTTTCCTGATGTAGCCTCTCTAAAACAGCTGCCACCCAAACTCCAAAAGCACATGGACTCCAAATGCCACAGGACTTACCTGCCCCAGGACAGCTGGATCTGCCTTCAGGCAGCTGCTCCTACCACACAAGCTTCTTTCACATAATCTCATGTGTGTTTTTCAGACAGCGCCCCTTCCCCTGCTGTGGGTTGCTGGCTTTCCCTAGATGCCCTCTCCTCAGGCTGCCACTCTCAACTCACAGCTACATGCTAGCAGCTATACCTGCCCTCAGCCAGACTGTACACCACCTGTGTTCTCCGATCAGACATGCTGCCCAGATTTGAGCTCCACCATCTTCCTAGGCAGATATTGGTGAGATAAGTGGGAATTCATAAAGTGGGGGGGTTAGTTAAGAAAAAATGGGAAACACTATTACAATTGTGTGATTTAGGTCTCTGTATGATAATACGTTGGACAGCTTGAAAATGGAACAATTAAATGAAAGGATAACTAATTTAGGTGGGACTTATGTAATATCAATTATGAACATTATCACTTTTATCATTTTTGGTTAATTTGAGTGCTAATACACAAGATATAGAAAAAGTTAATAAAACAGATCACAGAGATATTCAGTCCCAGAAAGAGAAATCTAATGGAGAACCAATTTCAACATTGCATTACAAGGTTAGAGAGGAACTCCCTAAGGTTTTCAAACAACCAACTTTAATTTATTCAGTCATCTTATAGGAACAACTGCCAAAAGACAGATATCCCCAAAGCTGTACAAGATTTAAATGGATTCCTGTGTAAATGTTAGATTTAAGGAGAATAAAAGGAAGCAATAGTCTCTCATAGGACATGCATTCACCTTTTGTGAAGCAGATGTTAAACTCCTGGTCAACATGTGATAGGATTGTCCCTAGAGACTGGATCTGGGTAAAGCTGTTTTAGAGCTTGGTCCTCAATCACAGTGAAAGACTTGGTGGAAAGAAGAGACTAAGACCATTCCACAATGAAGTAGGGCTACAGGTATGGAAATCTCCCCAGACCAACTTCTTGGAGAGGGAGATTATGTTGATGTACAAAGGCAATCTCTATATGATGGCCACACCCTGGATTTATTCTGTGCAGGAGCTTCAGATGATTAGGACTGAATTGGAGAAGTAGGAAAGAAAATTGATCCATTTACTAAAGTTATGCAAGGCCCAAAGGACACCTTAATGGATTTCTTACAAAGACTGACTTCAGCAGTGAATAGAACGATACCAAATTCAGAAGCTAGACAAATTGAATCTCTGGTTTTTGAAAATGTTAATTCTCAATGTAAAAGGATAATTAGGCCTTTAAAGTCAAAGTCAACACCCTTGGAGAAATGGGTCCAAGATACAATCAATACTGAATCTCATGACCATGATGATGCATGGATAGGAGAGGTGATTTCAAGAAGTCTGAAGAAAAATCAAAATGTCAAGTGTTTCAACTGTGGAAATCAAGGTCACGTTAGGACTGTCAAAAGGGCATTCCTAGAAACAATGTTTTTTTCTAAGCATATTTCAAACAGAACACTCCTCCTATCTGGATTACAGAAGATATGGCAAAGGCAAACACTGGACAAATGAATGTATGTCAACAGGGGATAGTCAAGGTAACCCTTTGCCATCAGGAAATGCCTTGAGAGTCTCTCACAGGCCTCTATGCCAAATTCGGTTCAATTGTTTCCTATAACCTTGGAGGAAATGCCTTCCCACAACAATTGAAGAACCTAATGGATATTGTAAGAAACTATACTGCTCTGGATGATAGAAAAGCTATAGGAGAACAAAAAAAATGAGGAGAAAACATAAAGAGAGTATTTGGGCAAAGTTCTATAAATGAGCACAGAACAAAATTAAAAACACAAATAAATGATTTTGTCATTGAAGATCTTGTAGACACAGGTTCAGATGTCATAATAATTTCACTACACACACACATACACACACACACAAACACACACACACACACACACACACACACACACACACATATATATATATATATATATATATATATATATACATACACATACATACATACATCATACATTTGATTCCATATCGGTCTGCCAGGCCCTCTAGCACAAGGTAATGAAGAAATTGATTAACTATTGATAGGAAATGTGTTAAAGGCCTCAAAATTTCATTAAAAAAATCATGTCAATAGCAAAGGTTTAAAAAGATTTTTCCATCATTTGGAACAAGCCAAGAAAATTATAAGAAAATGTCCTACTTGTTCTTTATGCAACCAAGCTCCACTATGGATCCAAATGGCATCAAAGGAATGAAGTCTGGCAGATGGATGTGTGTCATTTTGTAGAATTTCAAAAATTAAATAAAATATGTACAGCACACCATTGATAACTATTCAGGATTTCAATGGGCAACTACTTTGAGTTCTGAAAAGGCTGATTCTGTAATCACACATTTGCTAGAACTTATGACCATCATGGGTATACCAGTACAAATTAAGACTGACAATGTTCCTGCATAGTTTTTTTCTTATTACAAATAAAGCATATTACAGGTAATACCACACAATCCTTATAAGGAAGCAGTTATAGAGAGATTAAGTTGAACTCTATAGGATATGCTAAATAAAGAGAAAGGGTATGTAATAAACCCCTCCCCCCAGAAATAGATTGCAAAATGCTTTATTATCTTTGAATTTCTGAATGCTAATGAAAAAGGAACAACAGCTGTGGAGAGACATTGAGTAACTGAAAAAAAAAACTACAGATTTAAATCAGCCTATATACTTTAAATATGTTCTGACCTCAGAAGGAAACCAGGATATGTGTTACATTGAGGATGGGGTTTTGCTTTTGTTTCCACAGGACAAGAAAAACTATGGATACCATGAAAATTGATAAAGACTAGATTTGAATAAGAGATACCTCTTGTCTAGAAGAGGAGATAATTAACCAAACAGCATGACTATTTGACCTAAACTAACCTATAAAATTAACAAATACTTTTCATTTGATTAGCTATAACTTGCTATAAGGGAACCTCCTTAAAATTAAAGTTGGAGAAGGGATTTTTTTTTTCTTTTCAGAAGAACGAAGGCATCCAGCTAAGGATTCTGAAGACCACTGAACAAAGGAACATCCGAAGAACAACAAAATCATCCAGAAAAAAAAATGTTCCAAGAAAAAGAGTGAATTGGCCTATTAGTATATCACATCTCCAACAGGAAAAATTTCATAAATGTTCCCAAATGTTTGTTTCTGCTTTTCTCTACAGACATATAACATAAATGGTCTTTTTGTAGTTCCAGTTCAATTAAAAATTAAAACTGGCTTTGGAGTCAGAGTGTGCCTCTGTCCGTCTCTAAACCCAAGTAAGTATGCTTGTTAAAGTAAAATCCAAAATCTTTGCTCATGGGACAGAAGGAAAACAAAAATTAAAGGACTATTTTATTTCCACCAATCTCATAATCATTTGGTGCTATTTTATTTTGAGCCTTTGAAGCTTTTCTTAAGGCATAAATATTGTCTCAAATTTTATGATATATATATATATATCATAAAATTTTTGTCATGATATGAATGGTCATATAGAGTACTAAGCAATTCTAGGAAAAGGCTTCATAGCTTCCTGTACATGATTTTGGATTAGAATCACTAGGAATTAAGTTTTTGTATTCTGAATGTACATAACAAATATTGACCTTTTACCCTCTGTTACATATGACATTTAAAATGTTTAAATCTTCTGCAGTGAACCATGACTATGCCTAATGGCAACCTTTGACTCTCCAAATAATGGAGCCCTACTCACATCAATGATTCCTCCAGGATTGTGACAATACTACTAAGCTGGAAAACATCACCTAAAGATAGGCTTTGGACTACAAACTGCTCAGGGTAGCTGAGATGATCCAGCCCCCCCAGACTACTCTAGACAGTACTTGAGACAAGCCCTGTACTTTACCATTATGCAAAGGCTGGATAACAAATGACACAGCTACCTCTCCAGGACTTGACAATTAATCCAAAATTTTCTTTTCAGGATCCCTTAAAGATGTCATCACCCCCATGTAGCAGGAAGTAAATTTAAGAACACAATGACAAGCTGTTATTGGTTATGGTCAGGAAGAAAGTTGAACAAAGGAGATTAGATTCAGAGATGTTTTGAAAAGAGAAAAGGGAGATATAGATATGATAAGATATAAGGTAGATTATTGAATCTACTCTGAAAACAAAACAAGGGGGATATAGAAATAGGATAATAAGGTAGATTGTTAAATCTACTTTTAAACAAAAAAAGGCAACTACTAAATACTTTAAACTGGCTTGGATTTCTTGTATACTGATACAAAGTTGATATTATTTTTTGTTAGAACACACTGTACATACATTTCTAATCTTGTTCAAGGTATGGTACCTATGCAACTCATTTAACAATGTAATGCAAATTTTTATCCCTTGAAAGTTACTATTACCAACTATTTAGGATAAAAATAAATGCAAGTTAATAATTAGTCACCTATTACAATCACACTTGTAGTCATATTAGTTATGTTTTCAAAGTTAAACAGAGATATATTTTAGATAGACAAGCCATCTTCAAACACTTCAGAGATCTACAGACTACGACATTTAAAGTGTGTAATAACAGGTTATTTTCTTTTTTTAATGACAATGATACATGTCTACTCCTGACAGCACCAATCTATTTCAGAGAAGATGATGGGCATTGAAGAAACTCCACATGGAGTTTACCTTCTTTGTGGCAAAGGTTAGCCACTGAGCAAGAAAGTGCTCTTCCCTCAACTGCTGGCAGTATGCTGTCCAAACTGGACAAGCAGGACACAAAAGAAAGGACTGCCAAACTTTACCAAGACAAGGTAGGTCAGCCCTTCATAACATCCTGCTTCACAGAAAAGTCTGTTAGATATGCTAAGCCTGTAGGCTGAAGATGGATGCAGAAAAGAAAATCACTGGGAGCTGGAGAGATGGCTCAGTGGCTAAAAGAAATTCATTAAGAAATGTAAAGTGTATAAGGTTGAAAGACATAAAAAGATAGTTTTGGCAATACAAGTTAAAATAGGAAGTGAATTAAGCACAAATTTTTGGACTCACCATGATATGATAAATATGGAGTGTTTTCTCTGAATTTGCCAATTGTTAATGTACTAGACATTGTTGATGTATTTATTGCCTGTATATTATATAAAGTTATTGTGCTTATTATATATAGTTTTTCTTATATTTATAACCTTCCTTCTTATTTTAGATAAAAAAAGGGGAAATGTGATATCTTGTTTGTACAAATAAAGATCAGAAGGTGGAGCTTGCCGTTAGTTAACCAAAAAACTGGAGATCTGTACAGACAGACAGGAAGTGATATGGCTGGGTGGAGAGAGGAAGTAGTAAGGCAGGAACAGACAGGAGCTCTCTCTTTTTGACAGGGAAGTTGAATAGGCAAGGTGGCTACGATTTTGATCCTTTGATTCTCTGATCTCTCAGCATTTTCTTCTATATCTGACTCAGAGCTTTTATTATTAAGGCCAATTATTAAGACTTGTGTTACACAGTGGCTTAGGCCTCTTATCCTACCTACTTGAGAAACTGAGTCTCAAGGATCAATTGCAAGTTCAAGACCTGCTTGGGCTACAGAATGAAGTGAAACCCAGTCTGGGTCACTTGGTACATGAGACACTGTCTCAAAATTAATTTGAAAGGTGGACAGGGTATACAAGTACAGTGTTAAAGCACCTGCCTAGCATACACCAGGCCAAATGAAAAAGATAAAGAAGGGAAGGGGGTAGGAATGGGGAAAGGAGAAAAAAGGAAAGAAGAGAGAGGGTATCTGTGAGGAGTGCAGGCTCCTGGACTCTACTCAGTTCTACTGGGTCAGGACCTCCACATTTGCTGACATCCCTTAGTGATACACAGTTGTATTAAAAGCTTGAGAGGCACTGTTCATAGTGACTTCTAAAATTCTCCCACGTAAAGACCTAGTAAAAACTAGAGAATCCTTAATGGGAAACCACCCCTATATATATATAAATAGCTCAGTATTGCATGCAGCAAACATGGTTAATGGACTGAGTGTGTAAACAGACTCACTCTGAATAGATGAATCCACACTAGAAGGGGACAACTGCAGTCATGAGTCACTGTAACTTTTTTAGCTACATCTGTTTGTTCCTACTAACTTTCAATGGGTTAAGTGACTTTCATTCTTTGACAATTTTATACATGTATATAATGAATGTTGCCCATCCCTCCCATCACCCTCTTTTACTCCCCTCCCTCTGAGCACCTTTCCAACAAGTCCCCTCCTATTTCTTTTTCTTCTTTAAGTGACCCACTGAATTTAATTCAGGATGTTTGCATGAGCATGGGGTGGCTACACATCTGGAAAACACACACCTCTCTGAAAGCAATCAAAGGTCACTACAAGTTTCAATAAGATTAGAGACTTGTTTACTTATTCTGTATGTGTGAGTGAGTATGCATGTGTGTGCTGTATGCATGTATTGTGGGGATGTACTTGCCCATATCATACTCATGTGAGGTTGGTGTCTTCCTCGTCATTCTCCACCTTATTTTTTGAAACAGGGTCTCTCATTAAATCTGGAGTGAATCGTTTGGCTCAACAGGCCTGTCAGCAAGTCCCTGGAATCTGTATGTCTCCACACACACCACTCCCTTCCCTCAGTGCTCGGTTCCAGGCATATGCTGCTGAATCTGGTTTTTACAGGGGTGTTAGGGACCTGAACTCAGGTCCTCATGTTTGCATGTTAGGCATTTAATTCACTGAGCCATTTCCCTGAAGCCCTAGACAGTCTTTAAATACATTACTTTATTAAAATTACCAAATCTATTAAAAATATTGTTACCAAGTATGCATAAGCTAGAAAAATTTAAAAAACAATGGTAATTCACAACGTTCAGTTTTGGGCCACCCTTTCTTTTTGAGACACTGATGCACACAGAAGACAATGGGGGTGGGGGATATGCTACTTACAGAGCTAAATGTAAAAGATGGATGTTCTACCCTTAAATAATGAATAAATGAAGCAATGTGTAGATCTTTGTTTGGTTAATCAGAAATGTCAAAGACAAAGCCAGGCAGGGGTGATGCACACCTTTAATCCCAACACTCAGGAGGCAGAGGCAGAAGAATCTCTATGAGTTCAAAGCCAGCCTAGTCTACAGAGCTAGTTCTAGAATAGCCAAGGCTACAGAAAGAAACCATGTCTCAAAACAATAACCTGAACTCAGTGATGAAATACACATTTTTACTGTGTGCTCCAAAGTCCAAATATAATTCATGTTCCTGGAGAGCATGATATAAGATTATACAAGAAAGTAATGGAGTTTTTTTTTTTTTTTAATATTTCAGGGTATAAACATGACCTAATATAAAATGGTATGATATAGTACCTTAATGTTTAAAAAAAAAATGTTCAAACAAAAGCAAAACAAAAATCCTTATCTAAAAACCAGTAGGATTTAATGCTTGTTCTCAAACCAATCTGAAAACTAGAAGAGGTGGAGTTTGAAAAACTTAAGGCTGAAGTAAGCTATAAAAGTTGGTTTTCATGTTTGGAACAAAGCAGAAGTTCTTTCCTAAATCACTAGATAAGAAAGACATGACCTGTAATGACAAAGCAGAGCGCTTAGCCAACAGTGTGAAGCTAAGTCTGAACACTCATGCAGTAGCAAGTGGTATGTATGCTAGGAGCACCCTCTGTGGAGACTAGAGATGTCAAAATTCTTTCGAAGATTCAAACATTCCCTTGCCTTAATCCAAGTAAAATGCTATATTTAAAATATCAACAATGTAGAGCTTAAATACATTCAAATACGACTCCTCTTACTGGCTGTTAAGAGCAGCAGGGAAGACCTCCTCCAGGGACCTCTGCTGTACTACCCCAGGGCTGGGTTTGAGAATATGACATTACTTCCCCTTGGCATTCTAACACAGTATATCCATTAACCGCAGATCTAAGACCAGATCTGCCTCCATCATGATCCCAGAGTCATCTGAGCTTGGAAAGGGAGAAATTCATGTCCTTGCCCAGGTCTTAACCCACTTCTGTTATTATGGTTTATCTTACTGGATCCAGGTTCTTAAATAGCAGGATGTCTTTGCAAGCCTCTTGCAATCTGTTTCTTTGATCGTCAGTTTTGGGATGTATTATCTGAAAAGACACCAAAATCAAGAAAACAAACACAACAGTTAATACCAGGTAAAAGTCCAATGAAAATAAAAAGAAGTGCTAAAGAGAACACTGCAATGTTCAAGTCCACTCACAGGTGGCAGGGCATGCACTCTGGATGGCTAACAAGGATTAGCCCACGAGCAGTCCCTTGAGCTACAGAGCACACTCACCAACATTCTGCTCAGAAGTGATTGGAAGGCGAGTTCTCCCCAAGATGAACAAGCCCATTATGAGAAGATGCATGAGCAACAAGAAAGACAGCAAACATCCCAGGCTGTATAAACATTTACTAAAGGACAAAGTGTTATAAGGTTACACTGGAAAGTTAGATGCTGCCTTCATCCCATTGCTACTGAACTTAAACTCTTCTGGATAAGCTCTATCCTTTAAAACTTAATAATGTCTGCAGAAACAAGGAAATTCTTAAATGTATACTACATCAAAATTAAATAAGGCTTTAGGAAAATTGCAGGTGAGGAAGCATGTAAGGAATTTACAAAAAGGGACCAAGCAACCATGCACTGACCCCAAGAGAATGTGTGTTCAGGGGAAATGAATCCAAGAAATACTGACACACTCATTTTAGGATAAAGATAAGAGAAGCTGGTGTTCTATAACATCACTGAACATTTCCTCCAGGACAGCAGAGCAATCAGAGGGTCCTCTCGGAGAGCAGCCAGCCAGCTTCTGAGGCCTTTTGACTAACATTAGATTCAATGGACCAGAGAGGCTGGGTTCTTTTTGAGGACATGGGGATTGAACCCATGTTGCTCATGTTAGGTAAAAGCTCCATCACCAAACTTTATCCCTGATACCAGAAGGCTCCTTTTATTGAGAACATTGGTAGTTCATAAAGTAAGAGCTAAAAGACATTTCTAGAAGCAGCCATGGAGTAGATTCCTGAACACCAACATACTACTTTCTCCTACTCCAATGTTAATTCAAGGAATAACTGTAGCTGCGTCATGGCACACACACCTTTAAACCCAGTACTTGGGAGGCAAAGGTAGGCGAATCTCTGAGTTAGAGACCAGCCTAGTCTACAGTGCAGCTAGAACTACACAGAGAAACCCTCTCTCTCTCTCTCTCTCTCTCTCTCTCTCTCTCTCTCTCTCTCTCTCTCTCTCTCACACACACACACACACACACACACACAAAATTGTATAAGCAAATGCCCCACCTATCCCATCAAAGCAGCCAGAATCGAATAGCAGTAAGTCTGTGCCCACAGAAACATTAAATGCACAGGGACATTTAACTCAGCAGAAGAAATAGCTAACAATCAATAAAACACAGCCTGAAGGAACTGGCACTCATAATTATGGTTGGGTATCATACCTTCCATGAGTTATAGGTAACAGGAAAGACTGTCGGCTAGTGAACAAGTCTCGGCAGTTTGTCAATAAATTGTGTGCCTTGGGACTAAATGTCCCCATAGATGGAGTCTCTATGTTTATATGGTTACTTTGAAGGCATAGAACCTTTAGCACATGAGGCCTGGCTGGCATAAGCAGATGGCTATGTGCAGGCATTTCTTTTAGCTGCTTGTAGTTCCAGATCCGAACTCTCTTCCTGGATGGTGCCCTGTGACATTCCTGCCATTGTCACAGCCACTTTCCCCCCACATGATGGACTAAAACTCCCCAGAAACTGACTCCAGAACAAACCTGATCCCCTTACTTTATTTCAGCCAGGCATTTTTTTTTTTTTTACAGTGGGAAGTCACTGTATAAGGGTAAAATACATGAAACCTGCTTACTTTGTGACCCATGCTCACCTGAACCTAGACCCTAAAGTAACAGGTAAATACAATGCTACCAACCAGTGCTACACAGAAACCTTCAAACCTCAGATCACACTAAAAAGAGTCCACCACTAGAAAGGAGAAACTTGAAATCCAAGACATGAAGCTGAATGCTACAGGTCTCTCTGAAAGCAACAGTAAGGGTGTGCCTGCAGGGTGGCCACGGGGTGGGGGGAGTGGGGAGGATGCTGCCTGCTTCTACAGGCTCGTCTTCCCATTAGGCTGGGCATCATTCTACACACTAGGTTTGTCTCTGGAACACTTCAGCTTCAACACTGCTCCCAAAGTGTGAGCTTCTGCTAGCCCATAGGTTCTTTTAATTTTTACTAAAACTTCTCATTTCAGGGCAAAGATCCTTTTACACAGCATTTATGTGGCATCTGATGTATGCCAGGTAGTATTTATTTATTTATTTATTTATTTATTTATTTATTTATTGAGGTCTTTTGTGACAGGGTTTCACTGTGTAGCCCTGGCTATCCTGAACCTCACTTTGTAGACCAGGCTGGTCTTGAAGTTACAGAGATCCACCTGCTTCTGGTTCCCAAGTGCCAGTATTAAAGGCCTGTGCTGCCACCACCCAGTGCTAGGTAGTATTTTAAGGGCCCCATAAATACCAATCCTCTTTAACCTAGTAACAGACCCCTGGAAATATGTGGAAATTTAGAGGTGAGAAAAAACAAAAAACAAAAACAAAAACAAAAAAAAACAACAACAAAAAAAAACTTCCTCAATTGACTTCTCCATGATCTCACAGTCCATGAGTTGCAGAGCTGGGCTTCATCCCTGATAAGCTGATTATAAGAACATACTCACACCCCAGAACAGTAAACTACACCTGCAAGCACATCTGCAGACAACCGTCTCTGAGCTAACAATGGCTTTACCTTTGTGTACTCTCTGTCTCCCCCTCATGTTGTATGATATTTTGTTTGTGTTCTGACAAATCTTGCTTGGAGTTAGAGGGCAAAGCTAGCCACTAGTTAACCATAGAGGTTTCGAGGACTGTAGATAGAAAGACAGGAAGTGATAAGGTGGGGTGGAGAGAGGATCTCGGTCCTTTTGGACAGAGGAAAAGGAGAGAGGCAGGAAACAACAGGCAGCTGCTCCCAGTTCTCTGATCTTCCAGGTTTTTACAGTGACATCCGACTCCTAGCTTTTATTAATTATGGTGAATTAAATTAATGCTTCATTCTCCCTTTCCACCCCTGCAACCATGCGCACATGCACATACACGCACACGCACTTTCGGACACATGGAAATGAGATGAACTTGTCCTCAGAACACAGACATGCTTTTATCAGTGCACTGCCTCTGCTGATTTTGAGCCACAGCAGCAGGGTTGAGTAGCTTTAAGAGAACTTCCGACTCCAAAATACTAAATATTCATGTTCAGAAATAGTGAGTTTTCAGTTAAAACAAAAATAATCCACATAAAGCATCTGCTGACTCCTGCTCTGAACTTCTACTGCCTTTCAAGGAAAAGAATCAGAAAAGCAACTAACATGGTTTGCTTAGACATGTTCTTGATATTCTGTTATAGAACAACTCCCGCTGTTCACTCCATTCTCCTGGTCTACATAAAGGAGATGGATCAAACATCCAATAAGAGCACTCCATTCTCTAGTTACAAACCTCAGCAGACCCCACACTGAGCTGAGTGTATGTCAGTCAGAACCTCACTCCCCCTTCCTGGTGGCTGTTCAAGCTCAGATGCAACAATGAACTCAGACTCTTGTCTTGCTCATGTCTTACCTCAAGAGACCTCCACTCACTCCAAACAAGCAGACAAGCTTTTTAATTTCTATACAATGTGTCACTGCACTTTGACACTGTATTTTGTAACTACTCATTCATTCACTTGTTTGCACCTGCCCCTAGCCTCTAAGGAAGTTGCTGGGGCTAGCAGCTGGCTTCAGAGCAATTCTGTAGAACAGAGTGAAGAAGTAAATGACTCTTCCCTCTCAAGTCACCTGCTAGAGGTATACAATTCTTAAATTCTCATTCATGATTGGTATTGCAGCTAAAACCCAGATTAGTTTCCAAAATGAGTCTTAAGTATTCTGATTTTCTCTGAATTCATATAAAGATAAATACCTATATTTATTGTGAGCTTATAGATTCCAATATTATAAACAATTCCAGAGATAAGATGAAATATTGCTCTACCAAAATCAGTATGTATTTTCTTCACAGGTGTTTTTGGCTTCTTTCTGTCTGTCTTTCTTCTTTAAGATTTATTTATATTTATTTATTTATTTATTTATTTATTTATTATGTGGACAGTGTTCCATCTGCATGTATACCTGCATGCCAAAAGAGGGCACCAGACCTCATTACAAGTGGTTGTGAGCCACCATGTGGTTGCTGAGAATTGAACTCAGGACCTGTGGAAGAGCAGCCAGTGCTCTTAACTGCTGAGCTATTTCTCCAGCCCTCACAGGTGTTTTTCAATATCCATCTAGAACTAATTTTGACATCTGTAATAAACATTCCTAGGAACTGTAGCACAGTTTACCTTACAGTTTTAAGGCCAAAGGCAAAGTCTAATTTTTAGTACACCATCTAGAGAAAATCATTTCAACCTAATCAGACTCCTAAAGCCCTTTATCATAACCATTACTATGTAATTATTACATTACATAGGAACTGAAAGTATTAGAGAGGACAAGTCTTAGAGTGAGTCCCTAACCCACAGATCCCAGTATCTTATCAAAAACCATTTGGGGAGGAAAGGGTTTATTCATATTTCAGCTGTAGTCCATCATCAGCTTGTTCAGGACAGGAACACAAACAGTAGGAACCTGGAGGCAGGAGCTGATGCAGAAGCCATGGAGCAGTGTTGCTCACTGGCTTGCTGCCCTTGACTTGCTCAGCCTGTTTTCTTATAGAACCCAGGAGCACCAGCTGCCAGGTGTGGCACTGCCTACAGTGAACTGGACCTTCCCATATGAATCAATGATCAAGAAAATGTACCACAGGCTTGCCCAAAGAGCAACCTAGTGGGGGCATTTTCTCAGCTGAGGTCCCTCTTCCAAAACTGACTCTAGATTATGCTGTGACCGTTCCTCGTGTAGTGGTGATCCCCAACCATAAAATTATTTTCACTGTTACTTCATAACAGCAATTTTAATACTGCTATGAATAATAATGTAATATCTGATATGCAGGATATCTGACATGACACACGCATGCACGCATGTACCATCCTAAAGTGGTCATGACCCTACCCTGTCTACGAGTGGCCTCTGAACTCTTTCTGGAATTGGTAATACATCCAAACATGTATCTAATAAGCTCTCACTGGCATTTTTTTAATGTTTAATTCCATTTGATTGGCTGCTAAGTGGATATCAATGAGAATGGGAATGAACTAGGCAAAACATTTTACTGAACTAACTCTCAGATTCAATGACATCTAAAATTCTTCCCAAGGTCTGAGTAGTCAATGAGATACTGAATGTTGCTTTTCAAACTATGTTTTAATTGTTTTTTTTTTTTTTTTTTTTTTTTTTTGGTTATTGGTTTTTCGAGACAGGGTTTCTTTGCATAGCCTTGGCTGTCCTGGAGCTCACTCTGTAGACCAGGCTGGTTTTCAGCTCACAGAGAACCTCCTGTCTCTGTTTCCCAAGTGCTATGATTAAAGGTGCCCACCACCATCACCTGACTTAGTTGTAGAGCTTTAAAACTAGTTTTTTTAAACGACCTCAAATTATCTTGATTACTAAATTTTACCATATATAGTTAACGACAGACATAGGAATATATGCATTCCTCAACTGTCATCCATTAGTTTCTGCTAGATGTATGTATGAAACACATGATAGGCAATGTAGTTTTGTAGACTATATACAGCAAAATAACAGCATGTTCAAGATTAGCAACAGAAGAATATGACAGCATATGTATCCGTGTGTATACTGAGGGCTTATATATACTTCAAGAGCTTAACAGCCTAAAAACTCTGGACCTGCTGTCTGCTTTTCTGCATTTTTCAGAGCTATAAATAGGTTTTTAAAAACCCCTTCTTAAGGTTGAAGATGCAAAAGAGACTTTCTTAAAGTATGTAAAAAGAAAGGAAGGAGGGGAGCGAGGGAGGGAGGAAAACACAGAAGGGAGGGTGAGAGAAAAGTTATTACCTTCCTTCATGTTTAGGCACAGTAATGTCTTATTTAATTACCTCTTACTGGCACGCTAATGGGAGAAGTACACTAAGGACTCAGCTTAAAAGCTGTATCAAAGCACACAAAGCCAACTCTACAGAATCGTCAGGGCCTCCAAGAATCAGTCTGTGCAAAGCATGGTGCATGTTGTGCTGGCACCTTCCTCGTGATTCTGCTGAGGTTTGTCTGCTTCTGAGGAACTTTCTGTTGATGACTGACAGGAGCAGAAGGTCATCACCAGTATCTGTCTATAGTAGGAATACTTTTTTTTTTATAAATAACTATGGCCATAAGAAAAATAAATAGCCCAAAACATCTTTCATCATAGGATGCCTTTAATGAAAGAACAGCACCATAACTCCAGTGAGCACTTATGTTCCTATCTCATTCCATCCAAAAGTGCTTTGAGGGTGGGGCAGGGCATAATTCTATTGCATTTGAAATAGAAGCAGACTGTCAAGATGAGGAAAAGAAACATAATTTCACTGTCCTGAAAGTCTGTATGCCCACTGTTAATTTCCTTATATAATGCATTTAACATTACCTAATTCAATAAACTACATACCCTGGACTCTGCATCATCTTCTTCTTCATCAGGATTATAAGCTTCTGCACAAACTGCAAATATAAGAGGGGACATTTTAAACATTTGTTCATCGACTACATGCAATAAAATACCTTTATAAGTTAATCATCAGTGAACTTCAGACACGGGATCCAGAGGCCCCTGAGCTGGTATTGATTTGAAAGCCTCTTCTCTGAGGACTAGATCCATGGCGCCAGAAGGCGCCATGCGAGCTTCCAAAGGAGAGAAACAATCAACAGTCTTTCCTAGATATGACACCTATGAACCATAACAACTACTAGCAAGGCACAATAACCCTAAGAGTGAAGTGGTGATATGCATACATTGGCAGTATCCAAGAGCTCTCTAATTGGATTTAAGACCTATCAAAAAGAAGGAGATCATGCCTGGTAATGGAAACCTAGCCAAAGGTCATGGATCTCGGAGGAAAATCTACAACCACCACTTTACAAAGCCAGCATAAACCATAACTCCATTCTAACTATTTGTCCTATGCCCACAGAATAAGCTTAGTCTTCACCCCGCATCAAAGAAACTTCTCTTTGTAGCAAACAGAGACAATTACAGATAACCACAACCAACGAAAATGCAGTGTTGTGGAGCCCAGTCGCAACTGATACATCTACAAAACACTCCCGTACCTAAGGCGCAGGGAACCTTGTGGGAAGATTGTAAAAGCCAGAGGACCAGGGAGTTTGCTGCGAGATTGTGTCTCCTTACAATGTCAGAAGCTACACCCATAGTCTTACCAATATGACTGCTTAAACATGGGGTGAACAAGGATGACACTGATAGACATATGGGAAAAGCCCAGGACACCTCAATGCTACACAAAGAATCACAGACAACTAAAGAATTCAGAGAGAGGGACAGTCTTCCCAAGGACACTACCTGGTTATCCCTTTTCAAGTGGTCAAAAACATATATATACAAGTAACGTTATACAGACTGAGCACGTTGTATTTGTATATTTAGGAGTATGTATGTGCATGTGCACATGCATACATGTGTGCACACACACATGCACGTTAATAACAGTTAATGAAAAAAGAGGCCATGAATTTGAAAGAGCAAAGAGGAGAATCCTGGACGTTTGGAGGAAGGAAAATGAAGGGGGGAATGGTATAACTACATTATAATCTCAACAATAAAGGAAATATTTTTTCTTAATTAATGATCATAAAGAGTACCAGGATGGTTAAAAAATTCCACTAATTATACAGCAAGGAATTCACCCCTAACATTGATTACATTTAATTAAGGAGTTTTTGTAATATAAAGCCATACTTTATGGCCCTGGCAATTGCTTTGCTTATTCTTACTCAAAACTTAACCCTTTTATCTTTATTTCCAAGGCAAAGCAATGTTTATGACCTAAAAATTAGCTAAGAGAACATGAAAAGCAAAAAATCATCTAAGTTTGCCATGAAATGATCAATTTAATTATATAGCTTTGAGAGACTTTCATAAATTATTCATAAACCACTTTCTCAGGAACAAATGTTGCTAATACTAGGAATATTTTCTCCTGGTCTTTGTCAGATTTGAATTTATACTGCACATGCAGCCTGAAAACCTGCTTTCTTATCCCTTCACACTAAAAATGTTTGTGTCACCAGAAACAGTAAATATTGTTAAGGGCTACAAATTATGTTGCTTTGCTATAATTAACTCCATTCCTAATACTATGCATTTAACTGGATTTTTATTATAATATTATTGTGATAGTGTACTTCTTCGACCATAAGTACATGTAGACATTTTAGATTATTCCAAATGTTATTCTGGGAGCCTAAAAGGCATGACAAATCTTAAAGCATATTTGTTACACAAGGTTGGACCCATCCATTGTCCTACAAAAATATAAAAAAGAGCTGGTGCCCCCACTTCAAATCTTTGCCAATTTAAAAGGATTTAAATATTTAAACTATTAAATATGAACAACTCCCAAATACTTTTTACTCTTTTATAGTCACTTATGAGAATATGTTATTTTATTTTTGACTAAAGCCAGTTTCTCTATTTTTCTCTTTTTTTAAGGACAAAATCTCCATGTAGTCCTGGCTGTCCTAGAACCTACTATGTAGACTAGGATGATCTCAAACACAGAAATCCACCCGCCTCTGCCTCCTGTGTGCTGGGATTAGAGGCGTGCACCACCACACCGGACACAGCCAGTTTTAAAGAAATCATTTCACACTTAGACTGACTGCTCAAAATAATTTAAATCAATTTACTTGTTAATGTTTATTACAAAAGTTCATAGGTTATGCATATTTGCTTATGCTGAATGTAGTAATGTATGTTGTGGAAGGAAATGCCCCAATGTTTGACTTTAATGACTTAACCCCAACATTAACATCACAGGAGTACCCACTTTACAAGCTTGGACACCATTTTTTCATTTGCAAATTTAAAGATTTGTTATCTTTCTTTCATTTTTCTTTTTTACAAAGGTAGGTTTTAAAAAAAATTATTAGAGTCTCTATATAGAGTTTATCTTGGCTAAGATATAGGAACAGAACAAACAAACAAATAAATAAGGACCATAATGCCTTCCCAGAAGTCTCAGGACGGCATCAAGAATCTATCCTTCTTTACCTTGCTGAGGAATAATCTTCTTGTACACTGTAAAGATCTGTTACTCAAATTGGTTTAATAAAACACTGATTGGCCAGTAGCCAGGCAGGAAGTATGGATAGAGCAACCAAACTAAGGATGATGGGAAGGAGAAGGGCAGAGTCAGAGGAGACGAAAGCCAGCCTCCAAGCAGGCAGGACATGTAAACAATGAGGTTAAAAAGCCATGAGCCACGTGGCAAAATATAGTGAGAAATATCTATCTACAGATAGAAATATGAGTTAATTGAAGTGTAAGAGTAACTAGCCTGAGCAATCAGCCGAGCCTCAGAGTCAGTTACTTGGAACCAGGTGGGCCAGACAGGAAACATGCATTTACAGTAGGTACCTTTATCAGCATTATTATAAAACCCAACATAATCTTTTCTGCAGGCCCTGTTCTATACAGCCATATCAGTAGATCATCCAAGTGTAGAGGGTGAGTGGAGGCGTGGGTCAGGGATGTGGTTGAAAAGAATACAATACATAGCAAGACCCCCCTCCCCAATTAACCATCTTCAAATACAGCATTATCTAGTTTCAAATGCTAATAGTACTGAGGCTCAGAATCTCTGACCTAGAGTATACTTTCTTATTCGATCTCACAATCCTACAGAAGGTAACACCATCACAGATGAAAAACCAGGGCATAGAAAGGTCAGGGTCACACTTGATCCTAGGACTGTCTATCTTGACTCCAGAACCCTTACTGTCAACCACTGTCATATACCTAGAGAGTCTGGCAAACCTGCCAGCACCATGCCTACACTTCACTTTGTCTCAGAAATCCCAGCAGAAACGGTTTCTTAGGAGCAAGCTCATATTTAAAGACCTCCAATGATACATAAAACCAGAATGTTAATTTGGTAAGTAATGTCCTGGATGCAGTATGAAGTCAGCATGACCAGTCAGTTCTCTCCCTGCAGAAAACCACAGAAGCAGCCAAACCATCCATAATTAAGAAGGTGTTTGGTGATTAGGAAAAGGGAAGTTAAGGATTTGTCAAATAAAGGCCTGATGATATCAGGCTGAATCACACGCATGCACGCACGCATGCACGAGCACACACACACACACACACTCACGCACGCACGCACACACGCACGCACACACTATGGATCATCTGGCTAATGTGGCTTCCACACTATATTTGGATTGACTACAACTTTCCATCAGGCATGAAACCCTCTTCTGGATGAGGCTCTGTGACCTTCCCTCTCCTTGAATGACAGCCAGATAGGGAGTAGGATAGCTATGTCATTGCACAGTGCAAAAAAGGAAATCACAGGCTGACATTCAAAGGTTTTGACTTTCCAGAGGGTGACAAAGGGGAAAATTAATCCAAATGAAGAGTGCTTGTAAGCATGGAGGACCACAAAGGTGACAAGTTCACATGATCAACATATTCAGCAGGAAATGAAACATTTAACACACTGGGTCCTCCAATGACTTATGAACTATGTCCCTGACTCATTAGTGCTACCTTGAGTTTCAGTTCACAGAAAGCATTGACTCTCTGTTTTCTAACCTGCTGGTTACTATCTCCTAACTAAAACAACCTGGAATAAAAAAAAAAATGTTATTTTCCAGGCAGCTTACCAGTTGTTTCAATGTGGTTTATTACTTAACAGCCTTCTAAGCTGAATATCTACTTTATCATACCAGTGTGTTTGTGTCGGGCTATCAGCTACGTTAAAGTACTTTGTCAATACTATAAGGACTGCTTCTTGGCACTGCTGTAATCATTTCAGTGGACTAGAATTCACCTCCTATACCCAAATGACACTTGCAACTCTGAAAAGTGGCTGTGGTGGGCTTTACAGTCTACAGAGCGATCCTAGTAGTTCCCTTTAATTACAGCACACCTCATTTTCATTCCCCCTTCCCCCAGTTAGACCAAGAGTCATGGACTGGGTATAAGGGACAGTGGTACAATATAAGTACATGAAGCCCTGAGTTTACTCTCTCCCCCACACACAAATGAGGGGGAGTATCTTGACCTTTCACCCACAGAGAGCTATTTAGGTGTGTTCATTTCAGCGAGAAGCCTTTGTGCTCCTCCAAGAGTGTGGGAGGAACCGCTGTCATCACTTAACATACTACCTTCTTCCAAACATGGTATACTCTGCTTGTCTTGCCATGCTATAGGGACTGACTGGGTACTGTTCCCTAGCAGGGTCAGGGCACACTGCCTGGCTTGATGTACACGTGAGAGACCGACAGGTGAGCAATTTGCCATGGGCCTTGAGATGCTGTTTCTGTCTTACAGCTCCCAATAGCATACTGGCGTTACAGACTCTCAGACACATTCTGAAGAGATGAATGGAAAAGCTGCTCTAGGTTATTTGTTTAAGAAACAGGGACACAGAGAATTGGTGAAAATAAGGGTTTCTTTCTTATTCACTAACAGGCAGAGAGTAAAGATCTTGGTAAGTATTTGTATAAAACAAATGAATGTCAGACTCTGTCTGGATGACTTGTCAAGACAGTCTCCGAGTAACTTGTGCTATCACTTATTCTACCCAGAAATACAGTTGCCTTATATCTTCTAGATAATCTGAAACTCATCCCCAAACTCTATTCTTTACTCTTGGGAAGCTAAACAGTAGAGCGAGACAGTCTTGAGATATATTTAGGTTTCTACTGCAGTATGTGTCTTTGGGCAGTATACTGGTTGCTGAGAAGAGCCTGGGAATTTAAGCACATTTCCACACTGCAGACGGAATTTGTGCACTGGTGTAGCCAGACAACTGTCACAGACTGCAGAGCAGGCCCAAGAGAAGATCTGCATCGACTTTCCATCCTGTCAAACTTGGCCTGCAGTCTTCCCTTGCACTCTATTTATAGTGTGGTAGACAAAGGGTTATGCCAACTCCAGTCTGTTGCTTTCACTTCATTGGTGTTTGAGATTCAATACAGTCAGATAACCTGATATCAGGCAAGAATAGAACCCACACTGGAATCTTGGTTGACAGAGAATAAAGAGATTGTGAGCCACTGGGCACTGAATGCTGATGATATAGGATACTCAATATGCCCTTCATCAATATTCACTGGAAGAATGATGGGCAAATGTGGCCTCTACACAAAGACTTTGTGGTTCAGAGACCTTTTACTCTAGAAATAAAATGTCTTCTATACAATATAGTTTTTGTGTGTTCTCAATGCACTCAAATGTTGTATGTTATATGAATATTAATTAGCTTAAAATAAAGTACATACAAAAGCACAGGTGTATTAGACAACAGAATTCTCACTCAAGAGGATTAAACTCAGCTTACTGGAGTGGAAAGGTCCTCCTACATGAGACAAAACTTTTAATTTTTGAGTGAAGGTAAGCATCTCACAAAAAAAAATTTCTTAAAAAATACAAAATATACACCAAATGCATAACAGATGCATAGTATATCTACAGTAAAATCTCACTGAGGCAACGGAGGGGAGACTTGAGGAGGGAGGTAAAGAGACTGAGAAACCAGTAAGTAAGCAGGGAGGTGATGCCAGACATCCTTTGTACGTATCTTCTGCTGGGCTAGACTGGTCTATATCTGCTGTCAGCTACCAGTAACTACCTGCCTTAGGTAGTGTTTCTATTGCTGTGTTAAGACACCATGACTAAATCAACTTGGGAAGGAAACGGTTTTTTGTGTGTTTGCTTGTTTTTATTACAGTGTATAGTCTAACATCTAGGATTCTGATGGGAACTCGAGGCGGAAACCTGGAGTCAGAGACCATAGAGGGGAGCTGCTTACTGGCTTGCTACTGGTGACCTGTTCAGCCTGCTTTCTTACAGAACCCAGAGTCACCCACCACTGGGCTCTTCCACACCAACCATCATCAGGAAAATGCTGTACAGGGCTTCCCTACAGGCCAGTCTTTTCTTAAGATTCCTTATCAGGAAGCCAAGAGCATGAGACTAGAAAGACCACAGACCTAGGGGAAAGCCAAAGGTTATTTTTCTGCTAAAGGAACATAGCCATGAAATGACTCTTACGGACATTCTGCTAGATCCATTGATCAGTGTCTTTCTCAGGCATCATCAGAGAAGCTTCCTTCTGCAGCAGGTGGGTAAACACCCACAACTGGGCGGTGTGCGGAGAGCTGCAGACCTTGGACTGCTCAGTCTGAAATGACAGATCTCCACCAGATCCCTCCCTTCAGGGCTCAGGGAACTTTGCGGAGGAGAAGGAGAAGTTACAAGAGCTAGTGGGGATGGCAGAAGCCAACACAAAACTAACGCAGTGGTGTTTTTGAAGGGCTGCTGTCTCATAATGTTTTGTCTGAACTTTTTCTTTAAACCTTACAGGTCTTTTTTTGTAGATATATTATGATTTATGGGGCTTTGTGTGTGTGTGTGTGTGTGTTTATGGGATTTCTGTGTGTGCAAGTAGATGTGTCTCTGTCTCTATGTGTTTCTTGTACCCTCCTTCCCCTCCTCCCCCACTTCTTGTTTGTTCTGTTCTAGTCTGGCTTTTTGTTTATTTATTCAGTTGTCTGTTTTCTAATGAGATATTTGGGTGGGTGGGGAGCTGGGGAGGATCTGGAAGGTGTTGGGGGAGGGGAAACTGTGATCAGAATGTATTGTATGAGAAAAATCCATGCTCAATAAAAGTTAAAATTATAATATATATATGTATATATATATGTGTGTGTGTGTGTGTGTGTATAAAATCTTATAAGACATATTCAAGTAGCTCATACCCTCCATCCACTACACCATGGGTCACCTCAGATTTACAAAGTAAGATTCCTTCTTTTGGACATACAGAACCTACAGTGAGGTTAGACTGGCTTTTATAGATGGAATGGTATCCTCAAATCTCAGTGACAACACAGGATCACTTCTTCCTTGTTTCGGATAGTCTTTACTGAAGTCTGGGGCTGGTGGAAACCCCACACCCTGGAGTGTCACCTGGAATGTCACCAGACCCTATGGCAGTGGCATAGTGCTCAGGGAGGCTCTGGAAGATTCACCCTAAAATCCCTTCGGCTAAGATGTACATATAGAAAGGAAGTATAAGATACTTTATTGCACAGAAGGCACAAGCATTCCTGACTTGAAGGAAACAGGCCAGTGCAATATGGCCAGGGCCTGAGAAGGTGAGAAAATGGGTATTTGTGATCAAGCCCCGAGGGAGGACAAAGAAATGAGACAGCCAACCTGATGCCTCCAGCTCCTCTTTTCTTCTGCACTGTTTTCTTTCTCACTCCCTGTGAAGGCTCACAGAACAAGTGGGAAAAGGGTCGAAATGAAACATTTACTTTAAAACGGGGAGTCATGAAGATGACCACGGTGCAGACCAGCAGACCATGAACACAAGGCCTCAGTTCAGCCCATGGTGGCAAAAAGGAAGGAAGGAAAAAGGTAAAGGAAGGGGGGTAAGTTCTTGACCTAAATAAGTCTACAGAATTCTACAAAGAATTATTCTGTAAACAGAATAATTAAATTTAAACAACGACAAATTATTATTAAGTCCTTACATTTCACTCAAACTTTAAATAATAATTTGCATATAATGTTTTATTATTTCCTGCACCAAAATATTGAAAGTTCCCGGGCATGGTGGTGCACGCCTGTAATTTCAGTGCAGAGGAGGCTGCGCAGGAAGAACTTGAGTCTGAAGCCAGAATAGGCTACGGCGATGGATTGAATAAAGATGTTCCCCACAGGCTCATATATGTCCACTTTTAGTCTCCAGCCGGTGGATTGTTTGGAAGGATAAGGAGATATGTTGCTCAGGGTGGACGTCGAGGTTTCAAAAGTCCACGCCAGGCCCAGTGTCCCTCTACTTGCAGCCTGGGGATTCCTTCTCAAGCACCACGTCTGCCTGAGTGGCCCCCTGCTTTCCACCATAATGGTGATAGATTAATCCCCTGAGACTGCAAGCAAGACCCAAACCAAATGATTTCTTCTGTAAACAGCCTTGGTCATGGTGTCTTTTCACAGAAACAGAACAGTCAGATAGCTACATAGCAAGATATTGTCTAAACATGAACCACAATCCAGTTATCATTACACTTATGAAAAGCAATATAGACATGTCATCCAGCTACTCAGCAGTTATTCTGGCTATTTTCACTAAGTGGTACTTAAGTGAATTATTCAGTTCCCAAATCAACTATGTTTATGTTACCAGAATTGTACAGATTTAACCAAGGTATTGAACTATGTACTCTTGTCTTGGTAAAATGGCACAGACACACTGCCATGATCCATTACAAAGCTAATATTTTTGTTGCTGCTTAACCGGAGAGGTATTTAGAACATAGCAATAAAATTGACTCACTCCTCTGTTTAAATAAGTTTTTCTGTTTCTAAAGATGACTTTTTTTGTACATATACATGAGTTCTCTTTTTAGTGACTGCATAATCAAGAACCAGTGACAGCTGGTAAATAGGCTGTTATGTTCACTACCGGAAGGAGAGCCTCTGGTATACACAAATTTGATATGTTAGAACAAATTTGCCAGGTTGGAGAGATTGCTCAGTGGTTAAGAGCAATGGCAGCTCCAGAGGTCCTGAGTTCAACTCCCAGCTACCATATGGCGGCTCACAGCCATCTATAGTGGGATCTAATGCCCTCTTCTGGCATGCAGTTGTACATGCAAATAGAGCACCATATACATTAAAAAACAAAACAAAGCAAAGCAAAGCAAAACTCATATGCCTTTAGTAAATCAATTTTTTATATATATTTATTATTTTTTCTTATTTTACATATAGATCCCACTTCCCTCTCTCTCCCTCCCTCCCATGCCCCCCCAAACCTGTGAGTCAATTTTTAACAATTATTTTTCCTCATGTCTAAAACTTTGGTTCTTAGTATGTGAACTAATTACTATTTTCTATCTTTAATATGTTTTCTTCCAATCACTTGTTCAACATGTAAAATCCAGTCTATAAAATATCAACTACTTCTTCCAATGATTATCTTATGTACAGTGTAGCATAATTAAAAAACCAATGCATTCAACATTTTTACAGCTCCTATCAACAGGGAACATTTCTAAGGAGATTATTCCAGTGTAGGCTGGCTCAAATAGTCTACATAAGCCCGCCTTAAGAACAGCATGTGTGGTTCAAGAATAAAAGACACACCATATGAGCTCCATTCCTTTCCATAATGGAAAAGTCATCTCCTGTATTCCCGAAGGTGCTAATGTAAAGATATAAGAAAATAAACAACATGTAGAAACCAGTTTCTGAGTGTTTTGCAAACAATCCATTTATTTTTATTCAAAGAATAACAGATATGGTGCAGAAAAATGAGCCTGAAGAGCAATTCATCAGAGTGCTTTTGGAAAAGAACTACTCTGCTTTTTAGTGGTGTTAGAGATCAAGTAGTGAACAGTAAATGTATTATCAGAACACAGTATTACAATAGAATTGTACTGATGAAAGATGTCATTCTGTAAATATGCTTCTCTTTATTGGTTAATGAATAAACCACTGTTGGCCAATAGGAAAGCAAGATAGGTGGGACTAGGAGAGGTAGAGGATTCTGGGAAATGTAGTAGAGTCGCAATGTGATGTTAGGAGGAAAGGACGTGAGTCAGTGGTTCTCGATAAGATAAGACCATGTAGAAACACATATATTAGTATTTATGGGTTAATAATTTATACAGAGCTAGCCAATAAGAAGCATCTCTGTGTGTTATTTCGGGCTGATGCGGCTGTGGGACCAGGCTGGCGGGAAAGTGCTCGTAACATTGTACTTTGCTAAAAATGGTCCAGTATTTCTGAGTATTATATTTTATTACTATTATGTGCTTTAATAAACTGATAGTCAAGGAACAAGGTATGGTGGTGCATGTCTTTAATGCCAGGAAGCAGAAGAAGTAGATGGATCTCTGTTAGTCTGAGGGCTATATAGTGAGGTCCTGTGGGGGGTAGAAGGCTGGAGAGATAGGTTGTCAGGGAAAAGCAACTTATTGCTCTTGTAGAAGACCTGACTTGGTTCCCAGTACTCACATGATAGTTCACAATCATCTGTAACTACAACTCAAAGGGGTCCAGAGCCCTCTTCTGACCTCCACGGGCACCAGGCAAACATGTAGCACATATACATAAATATAGGCAAAATACTAATACACAAAAAATAAAAAGTACATATAAGAAAAGGTTTTAAAAATTAAATTTATAGAGTGCCTGGGCAGTCTAAGGGACCCCGAACAGTGGAACCAGGATGTATTCCTGGTGCACAAAAGGACTTTGGGAGCACATTCCCCATGGAGGGATACTCCTTAATCTAGAAGCAGGAGGGAGGGCCTAGACCTTACTCCAAATGATTTGACAGATTCTGTTGGTCCCTCCTGGAAGGCATCACCCTACATGTGGAGTTGGGGGGATGGGAGGGGAGGGTGGTTGGGGGGCATGGGAGGGAGGGAGAGAGGGAAAGAAGAAGGGAGAGAAGGAGGGAGGAAGGGAGAGGGAACTGGGATCAATATGTAAAATAAAAAATAATAAAAAAATTAAATTTATACCCAAGGAGAAATTTTCAAAGAATTATGATCCTTTGGTTTAAATACCAACTAACAGTTTGTCAAATCTGTCAAAAGGCTTCCATTGTTCAGGGAATATGATTATCTCTTGGCATTTATTTTGATCCAAATTCTCTTTTAAAAAAATATATATTGATTTATTTATTATATATTTATTATATATACAGGGGCCAGAAGAGTGCACCAGATCTCACTCCAGATGTGGTTGCAGACCTCTGGAAGACCAGCTAGTGTTCTTAACCACTTAGTCACCTCTCCAGCCCCCTTCCCCCGCAAACCTTTTATATTAAAATAAAGTAAACATAAACACTAATATAGTCTCGCATTTATCATGATGTAATTCTGCCCTCCAAATAGTAGCACCACTTAAGGCAGCTAAATATTTTCACTTATCACTCAGAAGAGTATTCCTGGGCATTTCTGGTTTTGAGAAGAATGGTGGCCAATATCCACACATGAGAGAGAGGTCACCAGACTCTTCTAGTTCACTGGTACAGTTTTAGATCAAGCGTATTTGACCAGATTGTCCTAAGATAGGAAACTGGAACTTAAGCCAGCAGGGAAGTTACAAGAAGAGATGAGTAAACTCTTACAAATGTCATAATGAAACTGTCTAACATCAGCACTTGGGGGACTCTGCCAATCAAGGCTCTCAGTGCAATTATAAGGATAGCGAGACTGTTGCTGCTTACCAAAGTGTGACAGCTCAACACTTATCAGGATTCCATGACTCAAAACACAGAACACACTGAAAAAAGAATGGAACTCAGGAATGTGGTTCACTCATTATTTAAAACCAAAGGGTTAAAGTTGTCAAAATCAACTAGCTATTCTTTTTCTTCTTGTTTCAGCTTTGCCAAGTACTAGGGTTATTAGGCCTGTACTACCATACCCAACTTCATTTTCACTTTTAAAATGGAACTAAACAGCTTTTTTTAAATATATATATATATATATATACATATATATATATATATATTCTGTGTGTTTAAACTACACCATTTCATGGAAATTGTTGAAAAAAATAAGATCTGGTGAACATTTCTGTAGGTCATGGCATATTTCTATAAAGTCTAATTTTTAAATGCTTCAAAGAAAGCAAATATACATAATGACATTATCTTAATTAGGTTTTCTATTGGCTGTGAAGAGACACCATGATGACAGCAACTTTTTATAAAGGAAAACATTTAATTTGGGTAGCTTACAATTTCAGAGGTTTAGTTTATTATCATCATGGCAGGAAACATGGTAGTGTGCAGGCAGACAGTGCTGGAGAAGGAGCTGAGGGTTCTACATCTTGATCCACAGGCAACAGGAAGTGAACTGTGATTCTGGGCACAGCTTGAGCATAGGAGACCTCAAAATCCACTCTCACAATGACACACTTCCTCCACCAAGGCCACACCTCCTAATAGTGCCACTCCCTTTGGGGGACATTTTCTTTCAAATCACCACAGACACATATCTTAATTTCTCCTTCGTTAGGATTTTTATTTTTTATTAACTGTCACTTTTCTTGAATCAAGATCTGAATCAATTTGTGAGATGATAAATTAAAAACAAGTTCTAATGAATATTTTAGTTGAAAGATAAAGTGAAATGATGACTAAAAAAATTGAGTAACAAACTACTAAATGTGTAGTCAAATAAATTAGCAAATGTGTTAGGGTCTTTTGTTTTGGAATAAAAAAATAACACTATTACAAAGAATGTGTTGTTTAGAATGTTGTTTCTCAGCACTGCTGGTGAGAGGTGGCATCAGACTGGGAGAAGCTAGCTTCCAAGATTACTACAGGCTTATAAAGGTGGCTGGGCAGTACCACTCTTGGGAATATACCCAAAGGATGCTTACTCACGCCACAAAGATATCTGCTCAACTATGTTCATAGCAGCATTATTAGTAATAGCCAGAACCTGGACTCAAACTAGATGCCCCTCAACCAAAGAATGGATAAGGAAAATGTGGTAACTGACACAATGGAGTACTACTACTCAGCAGCAAAAAACAATAACATCTTGAAATTTGCAAGCAAATGAATGGAACCAGAAACAAACCATCCTGAATGAGGCAGCTCAGACCCAGAAAGACAAACATGGTAAGTACTCACTCGTAAGTGGATATTAGACATAGAACAAAGGATAACCAACCGACAATGAACAACCCCAGAGAAGTTAGGTAAAAAGGAAAAGGAGGATCCTAAGAAGGACATACGTGGAGGGACCCGGAAGGGAAAATACTTAAGATCTCCCGGCAGAGTGGGAGGCGAGGTAGAAGGGAGGGGATAAGGGATGAGGGATGGGAACATGAGGGATCAAGAAGGCCTAGTTGAGGGAGAGACGGAGGGGGAGAGCAATGAGACATCTTCACAGATGGAGCCATTTGGGGCTTAGGGAGAGACCTGGTGCTAGGGAATTCCCAGGAATCCACAAGACTGACCCCAGCTAAGACTCTTAGCTATAGTGGAGAGGGTGCATGAACAGCCTTCCCCTTTAATCAGATTAATGACTACCCTAATTGTCCTATAGAACTATATCCAGTACCTGCTGGAAGCAGAAGTAGTGATCCTTTAGTCCCAGAACTCGGGAGGCAGAGGGAGGTGGATCTCTGTGAGTTGGAGGTCAGCCTGGTCTACAGATCGAGTTCAAAGATAGCCAGGGCTACACAGAGAAACCTTGCCTCAAAAATCCGAAAAAGCAAAAAAGAAAAGAAAATCAAAATAAAACAAAAAAAGAAACAAACAACAACAACAACAACAAAAACACATTTAGGCATGGTTTAGCCAAACTGTTAAAAGTCAAAACCAAAGAAAACCTTCCAAGAAGAATGCATAACATTGTAACAAAAAGGGAGGTCAAAGGGCAGGGAAATTATGTATTCTGTATCTGGAAAAAGTATGCTTTGTCATGGCAGTGAGGGAAAACTGAACCCGAAGGTGAAGTGGACTCATTCCCGGTGAGCACCCTTATTGTGTGTGTACCTCACACGGGGTCAAGGGGAGTCTTCCAGCTAAGGAAGGGACACCACACAGACACTGAAACCAAGGGGACAAGAGTGAAGAGCAGCAGAAAAGATAAACATTTGGCCCACAAGAACGGCAGAGAGCTAAATTAAAAAAAAAAAAAACAAAAACGCTTTGACTCCAAAATTTAAGTTGAAGAACAAGTTACTGGGGAAAAGTATTTCTATTTTTGTTTCCACAGAAAATGAAAAGATGTGGATTCCTTCCAGACTAATGTGGTTTGATCATGCCAGACCGCCTGAAACAGAGTACAAGCTGATCCTACATTCCAAACAGCTGGACAAAACAGCCCTACAGACTACAGCTAGGATATCTGAATCTTCTTCGAATCCCCCAAGACAGTGCCCCTTACCAGCAGGAAGTAGTTTGGAAAGAACAACGCCCAAATTCCCAAATATTGTGTATAAATGTTTGTTTTCATTTAATTGGACTTTGTTATATAAAATAAAAAAAAAAAAAAGAACGGCAGAGAGCTCCACACCATGACTCCAATAAGGAATTACTATCCAGAATATCCAGATCATATAAAGAACTCAAAAAGAGAAAAATCCGTCCAGTTTAAAGATGGGGACTGAACTTAAATAGACACTTCTTCAATAATGTGAGAATTATCAATGTTTCACACACCATAACTCATCAGTGAAAGGTCAGCCAAAACCACTATAAAACACTACTTCGTGGATCTTAGATTGGCACCCCTCCCAAAAAAAAACCCCAAAACAAAACAAACAAACAAACAAAGGTCGTACTGGTGAGGCTGTGGAGAATCTGGAAGCTTCTGCACTGCTGTGGGAAAAACATCACATGGCACCATGAACACCAATATGACCCTTTGCTGTGCCTTAGACACTTGGCCCCTGTTGGTGGCACTGTTCGGGGAGGTGATAGTGTGTTCAGGAGGCT
The DNA here is from genome assembly GCF_943737965.1 of Phodopus roborovskii. Classification (NCBI taxonomy): domain Eukaryota; kingdom Metazoa; phylum Chordata; class Mammalia; order Rodentia; family Cricetidae; genus Phodopus; species Phodopus roborovskii. The sequence continues at coordinate 15,142,912 of NW_026125391.1, forward strand.
GAGCATTGCTGGGGGAGGCTTAGCACCAGAGACTTGAAGTTTATAGTCTACCTGCACTTCCTGTTTGCTCTCTGATTCTGGACTTCTGATGCAATAAGGGACTAGTCTCATGCTGTCCCCACCATGCCCCTTTCCTGCTGTGGTGAACTATATCTTGTCTGGAATCAAAAGACAAAAATAAACTCGTTCTCTCTCAAGTTGCTTTCTTCAGGGTATTTTATCACAGGAAGAGAAGAGAAACTAATAAATAATTCCTCCAAAAAAGTTTTTTTTTTTTTTAAATTACCATATGTTCCAGTAACTCCTCTTTGGGAAATATATACTCCAAAGAACTGAAAGTCTAAACTAAAACAGATATTGTGCTTCCATTTTATAACAGCATAATAGTCAAAATACAGGAGAAGCACTGATCAGGAAACTAATGTATAAACAAAATACAGCACAAACAACGAATGGAATGTTATTTATTTTTAACATGAAGGAAGCTCAACCAAGGGGTGTAATATTGATAAGCCTTAAGGACATCATGCTAAATGAAATAAATCAGTTACAGCAGAACAAACTGTTGGGAATCCGAGTCTTAGCACCAAATGTTGGGAATAATGCGGTGTGGGTTGGGACCACAGGTGGTGGTGGTCCCATGCTGGGACCATGAGGATTGCAGGCCTGCCTTGCGTGTCAGACAGCAGGTGGATGGGGAAACAGACCTGTAGATGTGACTCATATTAAAAGTTTTATTGAGGGGGAGATTGGAAAAATAAGATAAAGGGACAGACACAGAGAAACAAGAGAGAGGACAGAAGAGAAGAGGAAGACAGGAAAAGTCCTGTCTGCCCCAAGGGAACAGTGAAAAGATATAGCAAGTGGGCAGGGAGGGGTCTTTCTTTTAAAGGGTCCTTTGCACCTGAGTGCAGACTAGTAGCCATGGAACCCAGGGCTGACCAGGGTACTACTTGAGTGCATTTTGCCAAGTGACGGGGCAGGCCAGCATTAATACCAGAATTCTTACACTGAGTGTAGCTAATAAGATACCTAGAACACTCATATCCACAGAAACAGAAGTGGCATGGTGTTTTCCAGTGGCTGTAGGAAGGGGATTAGGAGTTCTGTGTTTAATGAATACAGTCCTGTGGGTGGATGATGGTGACACTTAATGCCATGCAACCCAACACCTCAGAATGGCTAAAACACTAAATTCTGTCTTGTAAAAAATAATGAAAGGCAGAGATTTATACTATCTGAAGAGAAACCAGAGTGGGAAGTAGCCCTGAATGCACTGGCACGGGAGACTACTTCCAAAATACAAACAATCAGTCACACAGACACTGAGAGCAACAATGAATAAATGGGCCTCCTGAAACTGAGAAGCTTCTGCAAGGAGAGGGACACAGGCAACAAGATAAACAGCAGCCTCCAGAATGGGAAAAGATCTTCACCAACCCCACATCTGACAGAGGGCTGACCTCCAAAATATACAAAGAACTCAGACACCTAGACATCAAAATATGAAATAATCAAGATACCATCTTTCACCTGTCAGAATAGCTAAGATCAAAAACACCAATGACAATTTATGCTGGAGAGGATGTGGAGAAAGAGGGACACTCCTCCATTGCTGGTGGGAGTGTAAACTTGTACAGCCACTGTGGAAATCAGTATGGCAGATTCTCAGAAAATTGGGAATCAATATACCTCAAGACCCAGCAATACCACTCTTAGGCATATACCAAAGGATGCACATTCACACATTTGTTCAACTATGTTCACAGCAACATTACTCATAATAGCCATAACCTGGTAACAACTAGATGCCCCTCAATTAAAGAATGGATAAAGAAAATGTGGTACAGCTGGGCCTCAGTGGCTCATGACTTTAATCCCAGCACCCAGGAGGCAGAGGCAGAAGCAGGTGGATCTCTGTGAGTTCGAGGCCAGCATGTTCTACAGAGTAAGTTCCAAGACAACCTCCAAAGAAATACAGAGAAGCCCTGTGTTGAAAAAGAAAGGAAGGAAGGGAGGAATGAAGGGAGAAAGGAAGAAAGAAAGAAAGAAAATGAATGAATGAAAATGTGGTACATTTACATAATGGAGTACTACTCAGCCATAACAAACAATGCCATCTTGAAATTTGCAGGCAAATGGATGGAACTGGGAAAAAAAAAAAAAAAAACAAAAAAACAAAAAAACATCCTGGGTGAAGTAATCCAGACACAGAAAGACAAATACAGGGTATACTCACTCAGAAGTGGATATTAGACATAAAGCAAAGGATAAACAGCATACAGGCCACAACCCCAGAGAACTTAGGCAACAAAGAGGACCCTGAGAGAGACGTACATGGATCGACCTAAGAAAGGGAAAAAGACAAGATCTCCTAAGTAAACTGGGAGTGTGTGAGGCAGGGGAGAGGGTGGAAGGAGAGAGGGAGGATGGAAAGGGAGGGGAGGGGAGGGGAGAATAGCTCAGTAAAAAGCAGGTTAACAAATTATCTTAAAGAGGACAGAAACTTATCTATCGTTCATATAATATCCGGTGAGATTGTGTTGTATTAAAAACTAAGCTTGTTGCTTTATTCCCCCTAAAAATAATGAAAATTGAGTAGAGATGTAGATTAGATGGTATAATGCTTTTCTAGCACACGTAAGGCCCTATGTTCAGTCTCCAGTACTACAAACAAGGTGTAGTGGTGCACACCTGTATTCTCATTCCTTGAGAAGCAGATACAGAAGGATTAGAAATTCAAGGTCATTTCCAGTCATCTAGTATGTTCAAGACCAGCCTGGCTTACAAAAGACCCTATCTAGGGGCTGGGAGGATGCTAGAAACTAATAAAGTGTGTGCCAGACAAGCTTGAGGATCTGAGTTCAATCCCCAGAATCCATGTAAAAAGCTGGGCACGGTGGCATGCACTTTTAATGCCAGTGCTTGTGGTAAGACCCCTGGCTAACCGCACTGGTAAGCCCCAGGTCCCAGCAAGAGACCTTATATGAAAGCATGGCAACTGAGGTTTATTAATGACCTCCACACATACCCACACATGAGCACATGTGGGCTCAAAAGCCACACAAAAAGATCTTTTTAAATGAAAATTTTAAATGTCTTTAGATGACAAATATTTGAGTAAACAACAGTCCTCTTACAAAATGGAAGTACTTACAACTTAAAAATTCAGATTTCAAAGTGTAATTATTTTATATTGTATAGTGTGATAGAACCAAGCGGTTGTTTGCTTAAGAAAATAACATTACAAATAGATTCTAAGGTGGTTGGAGAGATGACCCAGTAATTAAGAGTGCTTGGTGCTTTTCCAGAGGACCTCAGTTTGGTCCAGTCACTCACTCCCTCTAACCCCAGCTCCAAGAGATCTGACACCCTCTTCTGGCCTCCGAGGGTACCTGTATACATATGAGACACACATGCATGAACACAAACACAAGCACACATAGCAATTAAAACATTTTTTTTTTAACTTAAAGAAGTGATTTGTAAAATGAAAAGCTGACCTTGATCCCCTCCACTGTATCCCTTTAAAGACTTTGATGTAAAAGTAAAGTATTATTTTTTTTCTCTGGAATTTCTTCCTTCAGTAGCTGGGTGAATTGGTAGGCAAGATAATAGACCCATTCTTCTAAAGAACAGTGACACCTGTCCAGTAGTGTTATTTCTTGTCATTCTACGTGAAGTAATATTCTACTATAAACAACAGAGTTTCTCAACTGAAAAAGATACACATCCAAACGGGTCATTTTCAGTCACACTGGCAAGTGGTCAAACAGGTGGAGTGAGTGTCCTTTGCAGCAGGAGCTCTGGATTTGCAAGTGAGTGTGCCAAGAATGACAATGACAAAGACCAAAGACCTATAAACAAGTAAGGAGGCACTTAAGGGCAGACACATACACACACACACACACACACACACACACACACACACACACAGAGAGAGAGAGAGAGAGAGAGAGAGAGAGAGAGAGAGAGAGAGAGAGAGCACTATACCACTTAGATTTATGAAGATAATGAAGCTAAAGGGCATTCATCCAGCCATTCTCTGACCCTCTTCCTGAAAACCTAACAGGATCTATATACTTGCTGGCTGCTTAAAGAAACTTCTAAATTGCCCCAAAAATTGGTGCTTTGTTTCCTAAAGATGTCTCAAAACAGGGATATTAAAAAAAACAACAGACCTTGTTTACTTTAGGGCCAGGATGTTTGTGGCCCTAAATCTAAACCAGAGACCTTATAAAACCATCTTATAATTTCATTCTTGTCTTTCACACAGGAGAAATAAGGAAAGTAGCCCCTACTCTTAAGTACATTTAAACTTTACTTTGTCGTAAATGGCATCTGTTGAGTAAGTCAGAAAGCCACGGAATTATGAGCATCACCACTGCAGAGACATATAAGCAGGGCTCCTAAGGAGCTCACACATCCAGCCAGGCAGTGGTGGTGCAAAACTTTGATCCCAGCAGAGGCAGGTGACTCTCCATGAGTTCCAGGCCAGCCTGGTCTACAGAGTGAGTTCCAGGACAGCCAGGGCTACACAGAGAAACCCTGTCTCAAACATAACAAAACAAACAGTCACACACATCTCTGTGTCAGGTGTGACTGTCCTCCTAAGTCATGCCACCTGCCCTCCTCGCCCCCCCCCCCCCCCGAGGGAGCTTGGGTTTGAATAACTTTGCTAACTTCACTCTGACTCACCCTGAAGTTCTTTTCTGTGACACAGTCAAGGGATCAGCTTTGCCTGACTCCCCACTAGGAGGAAGGGAACTCAGGCTACTTGACAGTGTCTCCCAGCCATTGCTGACAGATTGTCAACTGCCAGTATTCACAATATCCTGAGTTCCAGGCCATTAGAACAGTGCCTACAAGTCTCTGTCCTAACCCTGGCAGCCTTGCTAACTCTACCTTGCCTTTCTGAAGCACAATTTTGTCCAAGTCCAAGGACTCCAGGAACACTAGGCCCAAATAACAAATATCCTGTGGCAAAAATCAAAACTAGTACAGACAAAAGCATTTCTCTTTTTTTCTTTCTCTTTTTCTTTCTTTCCTTCCTTTCTTTCTCATTCATTCATTCATTCATTCATTTTTTTACCTGCAAGACAAGGTCTTACTGAATAGGCCAATAGGCCATGCTGAATCCAAACTCATGATTCTCCTTCCCCAGCTCCAAGTGTTAGGACTGCTTGTAGGCCACACTATATCCAGTGAGAACCTTCCCTCTTGAGGCATAAGCTCTGCTCAGCACCCCTGAAAACAGCCATGCTGAAGAGAAATCCCTCTTCTTCACTAAGAATCTTCTGACTTTTGTTTGTTTACAGGGAGACAAGCAGCCAGACCTCAGAAAGGAGACTGAGCTCCCTACCCTCATGCCTGAGGGCTCCCTACCCTCCTGCCTGAGGCCTCAGTAATAGTTGCATATCACTATGAGTCCAGTGCTCATCTTTAAAATAAGGAGCCACCCTTGGGTATATATTCAGTGTTGACAGGACTGTGGTATTCAGTGCACTGAATCTCAGTCTTGTCCCTCCCACTAGTTGCTATGTAACCAAGGCAAAGATTAGGCCAGTGAATCTGTTTACTTTAACACTATATAATATTACCTGTTATATAGAGTTGCTTTGAAAAAAAAATAAGTCAAATCAATAACACGAAGTTCCTATCTTGAGGAAAGCAGCTAATAAGTGATTAACTATTATGTTACTTGAAGTATTTTCCTTTGAAATGCCAGGCTTTAGTTACATTACACTGTATCCATAATAAATGAATGTTTTGTTTTTTTAAAGGAAAACAGAAATAAGAGGGAAGTATTTGATGAATGAGCTTGCTTTTCTGAAGGAAAGTCCTAAGACACTGTCAAGTCCAAATGGGACAAATGGCTACCCCTGAATCTATTAACTTATCAGAGTGTATGCTGGCCTCTGGGCTCTTTCAGCATCATGAAAACTGTGTGGAGCCCAGACTGGTATCCTGGCCCTTTTCACTCTGCCCCCTGACCTAACCTTCTCCAGCTCATGGGTTTCCCTTCCCTAGCTTCTCATTCCCATATAACCCTGCCATTCCAGCCATGTTCTCACTCTCTCTGGCCCTCTCTTTGTCATCCTCTCTCCCTCCCTCTCTCTTCTCATGGCCTGGTCCGATCTGCTGGCCACATTTAACCTACTACCTTCTCTCCTTGTTCTGGACTCTTCCAGATGCCTGGCTGTACTACCAAAAAAACCAAAAAACAAAAAACTCCTAAACCAGACCTTGGGATGGTCATATCCTCACTTTATACAAACATGATTTGTGTAAATGTACAGATATTTATTTCACCTCTGTTATATGAAGTTTAAAATTAAATCAAACATGCAAGGATTTATGATATCATGACAACATATTATTTCAGAGATGTATATGTCCCTAAAATGTGCAAATTAGAACAACACTTTCCTACATTTGGGTAAAGTTCTTTTGCAGTATTAGAAAATAACACTGTGACTATTATTTTAAGTGCCACATGGTATACGTAACTTTAATATATATGAAACTGTGAGACAGACAGAATGCCACTCTTCATGCATGCTCTTGCAGGACACGATGCTCTGTATCTATACTACTACCACACCTGATACCCGACCAACACACCTTACTGTGATCACTGGGTTCTTCAAGAACAGTTTCCAGCCACATAATTATTAGCTCCAACCCTTAAGGCAAAAGCGCTCATCCAATAACGCCTTGTGAATTGTGCCTAGGATTGAAGAGCAGGATTCTGGGTTCGAATGTTTATTCCGATGTGTGCTACCATGTTGTTTCCACTTTAAGAACATAATTAATCATATTTGAAGAAGTAGAGCTCATTACATGAATATGAGGATATTCCGATATTAGAAAATACATTATATGGACATTATGAAGACATCTGACATTCTATTCATTGTTTTAAAAGCTTAGCAGTATTAATAAGCTTAGCAAGCATACAACATGTTCTCAACACACTTCACAAATGTGTTCAGTATTTTACAGTCATATTCTCATTACTCAACAATACTCTGTGAGCTTGGTGCATCCACTACTACATTTTACCAATATCAGACTGATGATTGGAGACTGAGCAACCCTCTCAAGGCTAAGCACTTAGTGAGCAACAAAGCCCAAATCTGAATTCACAGTCTAGGAACCTCAGAGCCCAAACACAACTGAGTAATAAAGAAAGCGACTGAACAAGATAATTAGAGTGGCAACCAATATGCACAAAGGCTAAGTTGTACTGGTAAATAGAGGAATACCAGCTAAGTAACTAACCTGTAAAATTAGAAACATTTCAATGTTCTTCAATACTGTTTCAAACTATATTAAACACAAGGAAGAAAGATGATTTAGTGTGCTGTTTTAAAGGACAACTGACAACATCTAAACAAATTTCACATTCTTACAGCTTTGACTAAGCAATTCCACTTATAAATACATAATGCATGAATGTATTTTTATGGCACAATTATACAACACTGTATTGCGTCTAGACTCTAAAGTCTGCTGTTAAACAAGTGTCAGAACACTGATCTAATGAAATTCTGTTTAGTAGTGCACATGATAATCACAACTACAATAACGTCAACATTGATTCACAAGATTCCAACTGGAGAAAGTATTAATACTTAAGCTTTAGAGTAAGAAATATGACCTCATCATTACAAGGCCAAAACTGAATTTAAAAAAAAAAAAAAAAAGATTCTGAGTCACTGTTACTGATAATATAGAAGCTGGGAATCACTTCAAATTTAAAATTAAAACGGAGAAGCCACGCCTCACCTCTGGCTCCTCCCTTGCCTCTTCTCTTTTCTGCCATGAGATCACATCTACAGTTTATAGCTGTTAGACTATTTACAAGGCTTACCACATCATTACATCAGTTTCTACATTATACAAACAAATGTAAGTAGGTCAATTCATCTTTTATAGGATCCATACTACAAAAGACATAATACTTAATCATTACAGCGCTGCAAACCAATCAAGAATAACACATTTAGTTTTTAATGTCCTCCTTGGGTGTTAACTATACCATTAATTTACTGTCTGGTTTGCAGAATTTGAAGTATATAACTAAGTACTAAGAAGTTGAAGTACATAAACTAAACAAGATGGCACATGCCTTTAATCCTGTTACTCAGGAAGGAGAACCAAGAGAATCACTGTGAGTTCAAGGCTAGCCTGGTTTACATAGCTAGTTCCAGGCCAGCCAGACTACAGGGAAGCCCTGTCTTAAAAACAAACAAAAGAGAATGTCTATAAATTAAACTGAATTTTCCAGATAATAAGGTTTTGCTTACCTTCTTCAGGGAGAATTAAAGAGTAATAATAAATCCAAATAAAATGCAAACAAATAATTTTTAGAAATATAGGTAGAGCTATGTATAGTCAATATCATTTCAACAGAACATTCACAAATACCTACATGATTTGATGAAGTATGCAAGTATAACTCCACTGATCCTACTGCTGTTTAATAAGGTATACGACACCATTTTGACTCAATGCTTTGATAATATTGACAATGAAATGAATGACCTTAAGCATAAACTTTGGAACTAAATCACTTTTTGTGCTTAAATGTTTATGCCTATTAAATAGAGATGGTCTAAAGTCCCCCTTCAAAGAACTGCCGATGAGTGGGGTGAGTGGTATTGAAAACGCCGGTGGCATACCCAAGCCTGAATCACTTCACCACCAGCAGCATGCTGATGGCAGATGTTCTTCTGTGTGTATGTTTCTCTTATTGGTTGATGAGTAAAACAGTGAGTGGCCGTAGAGGCAGGAAGATAGGCCGGGCTAGGAGATGAGGAGAATGCTGGGGAAGAGAGGCACTGCGAGGAGACACCATGTGGAGACCGGGAAGACAGGACGCGCCAGATAAGGTAAGATAAGGTCATGTAGAAATACATAGACTAGTAGTTATGGGCTAATAATTAAGAGAGAGCCAGCCAATAAGAAGCCCTAGCCATCAGCCAAACAGGTTATAGTTAATAGACACCTCTGTGTGTTTATTTGGGGCTGAAGGGCAGCAGGGCAGAAACTTCCAGCTACAGCACCGGCTTTCTCACATTGCCCACTAGGGTTCAAAACAGCCTAACTGATCCTCCACCAGACAGTCCTTGTCCTTGATAGAGAATTTTATTCTTTTAAAACATGACAGATGAAAAAGGATTGGGAGTTGAAACTTGAAGAAAACATTTGTGACTAATGAGCCATCTTGGAGTGATCTCTGCTGTGCACTTTGACCCTTTCAGCTATAACCTCCAACTCTACAACTGAACATCATACACCCCTCTGAAGCCACCACTTAACTAAAGGAAACATTTTTAATTCCATTTAACTTCCAATTATAAGACAGAATATCAATGTTTTAATCAATAACAAGTAATTCTAGATTTCCAGTTTTTTTGTTATTCTGGGTTTTTGTTTGTTTGTTTTGTTTTAAAATATACTAACTGGATCCCTCCCTTGTATAAGTGTGTCATTTAAAACTAAAACGATGTAATCAGAAATGCAATCAAAGGCAGCCGTTTAATGTAGAATGCCACAGAGAAAACATGGTGAACAAAAGTTTCCCCTATCACTGCAGCTGTCACTCACAAGCTGCACTGCCCACAAGGCATCTGGGTAGGGACTGTCAGAAAATAGCCTCCTGGCTCGAAGGCCGTGTGCAGCACTCAAGGTCCCTGTCTCACAACCACATGGGTTCATGCAAGGAATATGTTAAACTACATTTAATTAGAAAGGGAACACATGCCAAATATCTGTCTCTAAATATGATGGTTAGTGGAGACAACATTCACAATGCCTTGAAATGGGCCTCAGCAACAAGGACTTAAAATGGCCAGTCTCTTAGGTGAAGTGCTCTCCTCTTCATCATTATGAAAACAATACACCATTCGTTTCTGTCTTAAACTTTTAGCAGTCTTGTTATGAAGTCTTCTGTAAGATAATCAAATCAACATTCTCTGTTTAAAATAACTCCTAACTAAAGAAAGAAAAACACACAAAAAATGCGGAAAAGTGGAAAGAGAGATTTGGTGAGGGAGTGGGGTTGTGTTGGGTTGTGTTTTCCACTCTGAGGCAGAGTCACACTTTGTAGCCCTGGTTAGCCTGTTTGTAGAGCAGGATGACCTATAACTGGCAGTGATCTGCCTACCTCTGTCTCCTGAGCACTGGGACTACAGGTGTGATAACTGAACCCAGCAAAATCTGCTTCTTAACTGATGAAGGAAAGAGAAGCCTGATTACAATTTTTTTTTTAAACTGAAGCATTAATTTTTTTTTTAAGTATCAAAAAAAAACTTGATCAAATTGTAAACTAGATTGAAATAGCTCACTAAGCTCAGGGACTCAGAACCCAAGGACAATATCATTCCCTCTCTAGTTATTAAATCGAAAGAAGCAGTTGGCCCAATGGGATAAGGGAGGTGGGATCAGGTGGTAGCATTTACATTTAAAATAGCAGGTTTAAATGTAAAAGGCAGTCTCAGTTTTCAAAGTAACAGTCTACAGATCCAGCTGATAATTTAGGGGAGAGAAGTTGGTTTTCTACTCTAGGCTAAAGAATTCCTCCACACATGCTACTATAATGATAAGTCAATCTAAATTTGGGGCAGTGATAAGTGGTACCCCAAAATTATGTATTTATGTACTTCAACTAATTAAAATTAAGAGGCATAAAATACAGAAGGGGGAAATAACCCAGAATGAACATTAGGACATCCTGTTCTATTAAATCTCGATACATTGAACTAATAAAAGTGCATTTAGGCCTTAGTACATGGCAGGGATTATGCTTAGAGCTTTCTAAGCATTCTCCTCATGATTCATCATAATAAGCAAATTGTACAGGAGAGGGCTTAAGTAATTTGTCCAAATCATACAGCTAATAACCGATGGATCTAAGACCTGCTCATCGCTGTCTTTCTCAGGCTGAGCCTGCAGCTAAACACTGTAAATTCTCACTCAATATTTAATCAGTAAGTGGAAAAAATTGCCCCACTTAGGACATCTTCACTTCTTACTGCAGTTAAATACTGGGAGGTTAAAACTAGCCTTAAGCTTAGTTTCAACCAGCATTTACAGAGAATCAGTTCTATCCCACACTCCATCAGGCCAGTCATGCCCTCAACCCTGTTACCCTTGGTCATCCACATGAAGTTTCCTCAAACATTGTGTGTGTGTGTGTGTGTGTGTGTGTGTGTGTGTGTGTGTGTGTGTGTGTGTGTGCTGAAGACAGGGTTTCTCTGTGTAGTCCTGGCTGTCCTAGAACTCACTCTGTAGACCAGGCTGGCTTTGAACTCACAAAGATCCACCGGCCTCTGCCTCCCAAGTGCTGGCTGGGATTACAGGTGTGCACCACCATCACCACCCAAAAATATTTATTTATTTATTTATTTATTTATTTATTTATTTATTTATTTATTTATTACCAAGCTCATGTCTGCACTCCTTGAGTTTCCCTTTGCCTGCAATTCCCTCAAGAATGCAGAACTCTTTCCACCAGTCCCCAACACTGAATGCTGAGTACAACTGTTGACCCGTGTGCTCTTCCTGTCCACTCCCACTCTCCTTTCTAACACTTTCCCCACACAGAACCAGAGTCTGTATTATAAAACATACCTGGCAGAGAGCATTACTTTTCTTAGAGAGTGCCACTCCTTGTACGCTGCATTAGGAGAGACAGTGGGGGCCTCTCAGAGTTCCTTACACTGTCATCCAGCCTCCTGGGACTCACGCAAGAGCCCGTGATTCTTCAAGACTCAGTCATTCAGGTACACCTTCCTGAGCCACTCCAACTTCACCGTCATCCCTAAAGACTGTTGAAGAGGCAATCCGAAACCTGTGTTTGGCTTCCTTAACTCCAATAAAACTTCACACAACCTCCACTTCTTAAGCACCTTCTTTCCCAGCACACTCTACCTCAGAAATCTCAAGTCTCGCTTCCACTGACATCCTCCCAACACTCCCATTCCCTTACAGTTCACATTCTGTGGGGAGCTGGGGGAGACTGAATTCAGAGTTTAACACAAGCTAGCCAAGCATGGGCCTCAGAGACAAACCCAATGGTTTCTTTATTGCCATCTCATCCAGAAGTCCATTTTTTTTCTCTGCTCATTAAGGAGGGGAGAGACTTAGTTTTAGACTTAGGGTTAGAAAGTAGCGATCGGCCAAAAGATAATTAAATTATAACATGAATGATGTGTGACAGTAACAGCAGCAGGAATACATATGTCACACATCTATAGCATCCAAATGCTAGGGCTAGGAAATACGTGTAAGGGTACACCGTAGCAAGGCTACTCGAGAGAAGCCTGATATACCTCCAACAAGAACAGGCATATGTGCCATCCAGAAGTGACAGCATGTGTACCACAACCTGGAACATGGCTACCATGTGCCACCTACAACATTCCTGTGGCAGTGCTGACAAAATGCCACTCTGGTAAAATAAGATGTTTTGTTTCTGAATAGTGGATTCTTTGGATTAAATTTGTAATTTTCCTCTATGAAACCTTTTCATGAAAAAAAAGAGTATTTAGAAACTACTATAGCAATCTGCTATTTCTATAGAAATTCCTTATTTTATAGTAGTACACTATGAGTAGTCCACTCATGTTTTAGAAAACCACTGGTCCCCTCAAGTCACTGGTCAGCTCCATGGATATGGGGCCATGCTCTAGTGACCAGGATGTGTCATGGGCTGCACACTTGCCATCTTTCAAGGCTCTTAGCATCTCCTGGTACAAACACTGATGTGAAGGGTCTGAGGACATGGGAAGAGCCCTCCCCACCCTTCTGCCCTCAACAGCACTGATAATCTTATTGTATTACTGTCACCGTCCTTTCTTCCTGCTCCAGAGGCTCAAACAGAACTCCTGAAGAAATGCAGCCAAGTCCCTCAACATCCTTGAGAAAGTTTGTCAGTGCTCCTGGAACTATCAAAAACGAATCAGAAACTCAATACTTTGTTGGGGTTCAAGTCACATTTCACAGAAAGACATGCAGAGGACATACTTAAGAAGCTCTCAGTCAATCAGAGACGAGACACACAGCACCTGCTCTCCTCACATGCTTTTATTTGTGGGGAGGAATTAAAGAAAAGCTTGGAGCTGGGTGTGGAGGTGCACACCTTTAAACCTAGCACTCAGAAGGTAGAGGCAGGTGGATCTCTGAGTTCAAGGACAGCCTGGTCTACAGAGTTCCAAAACAGAAGGAAACCAACAAAAACAGATGTAACTGAACAAGGGAACCATGTCCCAGCCCTAACAAGCAGCAGAACTTGGCAACTTTGGCCATGTGGTTCTGGCTTTAGAGTCAAGGACAGCAAAAAGGGGTTATTGAATCTTCCTCCATGACTAAGAAAAGCTGCTGAGACCAGGTATGTGTCAGAAGTATCCCTACTTGGAGGTCCAGAGAGGCCATTGTGTGAAGCCTGGATTGCCTTGGAGACCCCAAGATGTTAGAGATGCCAGAGTCATGGGATACCTGCTTGAGGACAGCTGCTAATAGGTAGTGGAACCAGCCCAAGAGAAAGAAGTGTGCTGCAGTCAACAAAGCTGAACAGAGTTGGAGATGTGGAGAGCACTTTGATATCAGACATGCAGAGTTTGGGGTTTGCTCAGCTGGTTTTTGGACTTGTTTTGGTCTAGTATTTCCTCACTATGCTCCCTTCCCTAAATTTTGAGATATAATATATATCCTGTGCCATTATATGCTGGAAGTATGTGATCTGTTTTTCTTGTTTTATTTTAACCTTGATTTTATAGGGGGCTGCATGAATCTCACTGGGTGGCAACAGGTGGTGGTAGCACATGCCTTTAATTCCAGCACTCTGGAGGCGAGGTAGATCTCTGTGAGATTGAGTCTGGCCTGGTATACAAAGCAAATTCTAGGACAGCTATAGAGTTACACAGAGAAACCCTGTCTCAAAAAATCTTGAGAGAGAGAGAGAGAGAGAGAGAGAGAGAGAGAGATGCAGAGAGATGCAGAGAGATGCAGAGAGAAAGAGATTGATTTTGCATGAATCTCAGAAGAGACTTTGAACTTTGGACTTCTGTAGAGTATGGGGACTTTTGAAGTTGGACTAAATGCATTTTGCTTACAAGCCTATGGAGGCCAGGGAGTGAAATGTGGTGGTCTGAACAGGTATGGCTCCCACAGACTCATATGTTCCGATGCTTGACCTTAGGGAGTGGCACTGTTAGGAGGTGTGGTCTTGTTGGAGGAAGTGTGTCACTGGGGGCAGGCTTTGAGGGCTCACTAGGAGAGTTCAAGCTACTTCTAGTGTGGCACAGAGTCTCCTTCTGCTACCTGTGGATCAAGATGTAGAACTCTCAGCTCCTCCAGCACCATGTATGCCTGCAGGCTGTGTGCTCCCTACCATGATGATAATGGACTAAACTAAACCTCTGAACTGTAAGCCAGCCCCAGCTAAATGTTTTCCTTTATAAGAGTTGCTGTGGTCATGGTGTCTCTTCACAGACCCTAACTAAAACATATCTGAAGAAAGTCTTTAAAAGGCTACTAAGGACTGTGAAGGTAGACTTTAAAAATGATACTGAATTAAAAATAGCTATTAAGTGTTCTCTTACATTCTTTGTCAAATGCATATTATTACAAGCTTTAAGATCAGCTTAAATGACACTTTTCCTATGAGTCATGTCCTAATAATACAATATGTTTTCTGCTTTCATTTTGTAGATACTATGTTATTTGTCGTAATGAAAGTCATGGTCAGTTTCCCTGCTGGACTGTGAATTTCATATGGACTGCACCTTTTCCCACATCCTTAGCAGCACACCTAGGACACAGGAGCTTCTTAGTAAATATTTGCAGGATAAATAAGTGAACTAATTAGCAAAGAAGTGTTTTCTCAGCATGCACTCTTGAGTTCAGGTGATGACCAGCTTCAAATGTCCTATCTAAGGACAGACAAAATACAAAGCTAACTGTCCTTATCGAAGCAGAGCAGACTCATAGTATGAGGGAGTCTTTGGGGACCAGGGTTAAAAGCTCTCACTGTCGAGAAACAAAGGAAGAGAACAAATGAAACAAGGCAAAACTTAAGTTCCTCTTTCAAGATGCCACGAGAACCTTCTACGTAGTACAGCTTCACTACCTTGAGAATTACTTTTTTGGATTTTTTTCCCCTCATGATTCCTTTACACATGGAATATGTTCAGACTGTACTATACAATTCAACACTTGTGGTAAAACATTAAAGGCTGAATTACCTTTACGACAAAGGTCATTTTGTGTGTGTGTGTGTGTGTGTGTGTGTGTGTGTGTGCCCACTTCTGTTACAAGAAACAAGCACTTCTTAGCGCCAGACTGCTCTGCTACAGACCTTGAAAGCAATGCCAAACATGAAGGCAAGGCCTCCATGAGCATCAGTGGGACATGATGACCGACAGCTGCAGTGTCTGCACTGCCTAAGAACTCACAGCTGCTAATAACGGGTCAGGAATGACCTTCAAAACTCCAAAAAGACAAATTTCAAAAATTCCAGGATGTCAATTTATGAAAGAGAAGAAAGCCGAACCCGCAAAGTATTTAATGAGGAGGGAGCCCTTAGTAGGACAACAGAACAAAGTCTGACTCTAACAGTAGAATATAGTATATCAAGTTTACATTGTTGATTCCAGGAATAATATACTATTTGTAGAAGGATGTGCTTGATCTTAGGAGACACACAATCAAGTATGTAGAATTCCTGAAAGGGTCAAAACAAACAAACAAAAAAAAAAAAAAAAAAAAAAAAAAACAACAACAAAAAAAAAAAAAAAAAAAAAAAAAAAAAACAAAGAGGCGACTGGGTATGTTGGCACTCAGGAGCCTGAAGGAGAGAGGAAAATCATGAATTCAAAGCTAGCCTGGGCTACATAGAGGCCTTCATCTCAAAAACCAAAAATATGTGTGCATATGTGTGGGGGGAGTGTATAAAGAAAGAAGAGTGTGCAAATGTGTCAAAATAATGAATTAACAATCAAGGAATCTGGGTAAATGTGTTTGTTCAGCTTTTCTTTGAAATTTTCTATAAATATGATACGTTTCTAAATAAAACCATGTGATTAGAAAAACAACAGAGACCTTCTCTCACAATGCAAAGCATTATCTCGGCACTGGCTGGATCCCACCTCCCATTTAGAATAAAACCAGGTGGAAAACACTGGTATCTCCTGGAAACCTGTAATGTGCAAGCAGTTAAAAAGAGATGCTGTGGTTAAAGACCTAAGCCAGTGTTGCCACTCCAGGGCTCACACTTCTGACAGGTGAAGGCAAATCCTCATCAGGGCCTTGTTGATTTGATTTAAAGCACACTCTACAAAAGACAGCTCAACACTAGTATTTTGGAGAGAGCAGACATCCTGTTGGGGTTTTTATTGAAACCACTTAACCCTTAGGATGAACTTGAATGTCACTGTTAGCCTCCCAGTGAGGGAGAGGGGTGGGGGAAGGAGAGAAGGATTGGAAGGAGGAGGAAGAAAGGAAAGAAGAAGGAAAACATTCCTCTGCATTTTAAAAGAAGTGTTTACAAAAAACCCCATCCCCCAGAAAGAACCAAAAGCAGGCCTTTTCTTTTAATCGGGGTTATGAGGTGCTATCTGTAAAACAGGTTTAACGAGGTACTGCAAGGAAGGCACCAAAAGTGTATGGTAGCTGTATTTCAGTTGACAAGTGACAACCACCTTCATGATTTGTAGAACTTGCCCAACCGGCCTACAAGGCCAGGCTCTGTATGTCTAGCAGTGTCTTCACTCATTCTGTTAGTGAGATTGTCACAGCCTTCACCCTGCATTAGGCCGTAAACTGGCTTCTGAACACTAAGGACTTAAACCCATAGGTACTCTAGTTAACAATAATGACCAAAACTGGCCTTTTACTTATAGAACTAATAACTGACTGGTTGAAGATGATACAAGAGGTTGTCAGAAAGTGAGCTATTAAAAATATACAATGAGGGCTGGAGGGGCAGCTCCGCAGTTAACAGCACATGCTCCTCTTCCAGAGCATCAGCATGCCATTCCCAGCATTGGTGGCTCACAACCTTCTATAACTCCAGTTCCGGGGCTTCAAAGCCCTTGTAGGCACAGGGCATATCACACAGCATACATTCACACACACACACACACACACACACACACACACACACACACACACACACACAGAGAGAGAGAGAGAGAGAGAGAGAGAGAGAGGAGAGAGAGAGGGAGAGAGAGAGAGACAATACATTAATACAAATAAAAGTGAATGTAAAAACAGAAAGAGCATGAGTATAAATAATGTGCCTGCTAAGTATCTTATCATAAACATACTCCTCATCCTCATGAACCATAGCATCAAGGTATAAAAGGAAGAAAGTTTTATTTAAATTATTCAGGTTCAAAAATTACTTTTAATGGATGCAATATGAACACTAAAAGCTCCAAACTCAAGGGTTTAAGGAAATGAGGATGTGAGTGAGGGCTATTAAATCTCATTGTTTTTATGTAACCAGCCATGACCAAGTACCCAGCATCACTTACACTGCTGTAACACAGTGTTTCTATCCTATTCTGTAACAGGGTTTCTTTTTCTGAATTACTATTTTAAGAGAAGAAAACTCAAAGACATCTGGGTGATTTTAACTGACTGCTTTTCTTCTTATAGATTCTAGTTCTCAGAGTTTTACAGTTTAATTCAAAAAAGGAAACTATGACTGAAACTAAACTCAACCAGAGAGACTCCTTAGGCAACCTCAGTAATCACACACAATTTTCTATGTTTTTAACAGGAAATCTGTTTTTCCCCTAAGAAGTGTTAGTTTATAATGAGTTGAAGGATGGCTCCTCCACTAAACTGCCTTTAAACAGAATTGCAGAATTTCCCTCCCAGAGTACTGATCCTATGATTTTTGGCTAGGAACTGTAGAGACCAACTTTCATAGAAATTATAAGGAGGCAAAATAAAGGTAAATATGTTAATGATAGAATATATCCTTATTCCTCCACATACAACATTGTTGTTTTCCTAGGATGTTTAATTTCATGTCTGTCAGCCAAAAGTTTGAAAGTTTATATAAAATGCACAGTGATGGATGGCCAGGGGTCTTCCATGAAGGTTCTTGAACTTGCATCAGCATTAAGAGTCATTCATTCTCTGTCAGATGTGGGGTTGGTCAAGATCTTTTCCCATTCTGTGGGCTGACGTTTTGTCTTGTTGACTGTGTCCTTTGCCTTGCAGAAGCTTCTCAGTTTCAGTAGGTCTGATTTATTAATTGTGATCTCAATGTCTGTGTTACTGATGTTATGTTCAGAAAGCAATCTCCTATACCAATTAATTCAAGGGTACCTTCCACCTTCTCTTTTATGTTGTTCAGTGTGGCTGGATTTATGTTGAGGTCTTTGATCCATTTGGACTTAAGTTTTGTGCATGGCAATAGATATGGATCTATCTGCAGTCTTCTACATGCCAGTATCTAGTTGTGACAGCATCATTTGTTGAAGATGCTCTATTTTTTTCCCATTGTATAATTTTAGCTTCTTTGTCAACAATCAGGTGTTCATAGGTGTGTGGATTAGTATCATAGTCTTCAATTATGATTCCATTGGTCTATCTGTCTGGTTTTTGTGACAATACCAAGCTGTTTTCATTACTATAGCTGTATAGTAGAGCTTGAAGTCAGGGATGGTGATGCCTCTGGAAGTTCCTTTATTGTACAGGGTTGTTTTGGCTATCCTGGGTTTTTTATTTTTCCACATAAAGTTGAGTACTGTTCTTTCAAGGTCTGTAAAGAATTGTGCTGGGATTTTTTTATGGGGATTGCATTGAATCTGTAGATTGCTTTGGTAAGATTGCCAGTTTACTATGTTGATCCTACCCATCCAAGAGCATGGGAGATCTTTCCATATTAGACACAGAGCAAAGGAGAACCAGCTTACAATCCACAACCCCAGAGAAGCTAGGAAACAAGGAGGACCCTAAGAAAGACATGTATGGTCCCCCGGAGAAGAGGAAAGGGACAAGATCTCTGGAGAAAATTGGGAGCATGGGAGGTGTGGGGGGGGAGCAAGGCAGGTAGGAGAAAGAGGAGGGGAAAAGAGGAGGGGGGAAACCATGAGGGATCAGGAAGATGGACTTGGGGAAGAATAGAAAAGGAGAGCAAGAAAAGAGATACCTTAATAGAGGGAGCCATTATAGATGTAAAGAGATGTCTGGCACTAGGGAAATGTCCAGGGATCCACAAGGATGACTCCAACTCATAATCTAAGCAAATAGTGGAGTGGCTACATTAAATGCCCTTCCCTTATAATAAGATTGATGACTACCTTGTTTGCCATCATAGAGCCTTCATCCAGTAGCTAATGGAAGCAGAAGCAGAGAGTCACAGCCAAGCCCTGAGTCGAACTCCTGGAATCCAGTTATAGGGAGGGAGGAGTGATGAGCAAAGGGGTCAAGACCATGTTGGGGAAACCCACAGAAACAGCTGATCTGAGCAAGTGGAAGTTTACAGACCCCAGTCTGACAGCTGAGGAACCAGCATAGGACTGAATCAGGGCCCCTGGATGTGGGTGTCAGCTGGGAGACCCAGGCAGTCTATGGGGCCTCTGGCAGTAGAACCAGTGTTTATTCCTAGTGCACGAATGGGCTTTGGGAGCCCATTTCCTGTGGAGGGATACTCTCTCAGCTACATACACAAGAAGAACCTAGGTCCTGCCCCAAATGATACCTCAGACTTTGATGATCCCTCATGAGAGGCCTCACCTTTCACCTTCCCTGTGTAGTGGATGGGGGTGGGATTGGAATGGGGGGTTGGTGGGGAGCATGGGAGGACAGGAGGGAGAGGAAACTGGGGTTGGTATGTAAAATAAGATTATTTTTAATTTAAATAAAACTTTTACTTTTAAAAGAGTCATTCTCATAATGGTTTTCAGCATACATTATAACAATTTTACACCTTTTAGGTTCTTTGTTTTTTTGCTGTTGTTGCTACTATTGTCCTGTTTTCTGTTTTGTGGTTTTGTTTGTTTTGTTTTGAGACAGGGTTTCTCTGTGTAATGGTGGCTAGAACTCACTCTGTAGACCAGGCTGGCCTCAAACTCACAGAGATCGTTCTGCCTCTGCCTCCTGAGTGCTGGGATTAAAGGTGTGTGTGCACCACCACTGCCCAGCTGGCCTACTCTTAATTTATAAATGACTTTTCTTCAGTTGGTTTCATTGGCGTTTCCAGCTGTCTGTCACCCTGGAAATGAATACATTTTAATTGTATTCCTTTGCTGATATTCCATCAGCTCTACATTTCCATCAAGGTCCTAATGAGATACAATGGATACATTTAGGGGAGGAAAGGAAAAATAATGGTGTTTGAAAACTAATCTATATACTATGTCATCAATATTGATGAACACATCATATAAAAATACTAATGGAACTTACTCATAAATAAATGTCTCACTCACACAGCATAGGGCAGAAAGAGGGAAAATACCAAGACCCATAGCTGTTTCTATTGGACGAACTTCATGCTTAAAGGGAGGATACATGACATTGTTTTCAACTGTTTCTTCCTGGTTTTTGAAAGTCGGGTTCACAGCTCTGCTCCGGATAAAGTCCGGTGCCTTGCAGACATAAACACAATCCACTGCACAGAAGGTATTGCAACTTGCCTTGCACATTCACTGAGATTACAGACCCTGAGAATGGTAACCACCCACCCAGTGCAGCACACTTCCCTATTCTATAATAATACAGACCTGCTCACTGTGTACAAGAGTAAATTATTCAGTAGACTACTGGCAAACAATAATAATAATAATATTAGTATAAGCAGGCTTAAATCGTTCCGAGTTTTACAACACAGCAGAAATTAGGCAGTTTTATAAAATAAATAACTAATTTCTAATATCTGCAAAGATGAAGTGTCTGAAATATTTCTCTTCTATTTTTGGGTAAAATAATTCTACCTATACATAGGAGGAAGAGTAGTAACCCTCTCAAAGTAAACATAGTCCATTCATTCATCCTCTCTCAGAGAAGAAATTCCAGAAAATCACTGATTGATTTCCACACCCCAACTCCCTTTACTGAAACTAGTGTAGACAGGGACACCTTTAACTTCCCACAGTCACAAGGCCCTCAGTGATCATCATTTCGGCCCTGGGCACAGGGCTGTGCCCTGGCTACGCATCAGAGTACCAGGGAATAATTAGGATAGCAACTAAAAATGTTGAGTGGCTTGCTTCCACTGAAATGGTTCCATATATAGTAAAAAAATGTTCCTTCCTCCCTGTTTCTAGGTCTCCTTTGCCCACCTGTTAAACCACCATTTTTAAACTGGTACCAGTGAATGAGAAAAGTCACCCAAGTAGCCATTTTGTCAAAAGCAAGCAGAAACTTGCCACTCATAGCTTAATTAATTTTCAATTGATTCCTAATATATATCACACTGGGGTTCTTCTTAGAAAACAGGTGAACAAACAGGTTATCGCTCCCCATTAATTATTCTTTGTAGTGTTGCCCAATACAACTATCATATTGAAAATGTCACCCCAAGTGAGTGCAGGCTGTAGACAGTCACTTACCCGAGGCACGCCTTGTGAACCGGTTTATAACTGGAGCTAAAAGAGAAGAGCAGAATAATATGATTAGATTTTTTTGTTTGTTTGTTTGTTTGTTTTTGACAGGGTTTCTCTGTGTGGCTTTGGAGCCTGTCCTGGAACTAGCTCTGTAGACCAGGCTGGCCTCGAACTCACCGAGACCTGCCTGCCTCTGCTTCCTGAGTGCTGGGATTAAAGGTGTGTGCCATCAACACCCGGAAGGTTTTTTTTTTTTTTATCTTATTTATGCCCAAACCAAAAAAAAAGACTCAAATCAGTTAAGCAAATTCCATAATTTCAATATAAATTTGAATGTATAAATGTATAAATAATACAAGAACAAATATAAACCATATAAAATTAAATGGTCAGAAGAAAGCTTTTACTACCAATAAAGGAAATAAAAATCCCCCAAAGAAATGTAGCATAAAATCATTGTTTCACCTATCCAATTAATTTATCCTGAACACTTTAAATAAAAACTCTTTGTTAAAAGCATGTTGATGCTGCCTAACTGGATGGAACAGAATAAGTCTATAAACACCACTAGAAAACAATGCAGCAACTACATCAAGTGCCAGCTAAGCTCCCTGTCTTCTCACAGTCAGCTCTGGGAGGGGAGTCTTGAAGAAGTGCACTAGCAAGAGAAAGTAAGTGTTTCACACACAGCAGGAGAAAGGAAAAGTAACACTAAATAGCACGGTTAAGCAGCAGCCATTTTTAAAGGAAACAAAACTGAAAATGCTCGTGGAAAATAAACACACTGAATTGTGTGTGTGTGTGTGTGTGTGTGTGTGTCCATAACACACACATGCTCACACAGACAGCAATGGTTAACCGGCTAGGGCAGGATGCACTCACTCCTCTGTCTGCCCACACCTGGATTCCACTCAGTTCTGGGTTTCTTCTTGGATTTGCAGACATAATTATCTCAAGAAATGAAAAAGGGTTGATGTTCTTTTTAAAATTTCCTTTCTTAAGTGGGTAAATGAGTGATTCACATTATGTAGAAAGGACAGCATGTATATTCAAAGGCTCATGGGTCTGCTCTGAAGGCTAACACTTTTAGCCTTCTAAAGCAGCAATTATGAATGCTGCTTACTCTATGGGGACAGAGAACATACAAGTCTTCTTAGCAGTGCGGTTTCATGAAGAATTATGTTGGCACAGGAACAAGGATTCAGAGAAAGCCTTTGAGGGGCAGGTACTCCAAGCTTTAAACATCATTATCTCTATGTAATTTTGGTAAGAAAAATGTTACAGAAAATTTTTCTAAAAAGCGATGAATTTATGGTGGAACACACACACACGCACACACACACAATGCCCATGGGTTCCATGAATGCTTTAAACCCCTTTTTGTACCCATAAGAAGGGAGTCCTAACAGAGCCTTCCTCCAAGGCTTATAAGGACAATGATTTGAGACAGCACAGATTAATCCAACCACAGGAATGCAGGTAAAGGTAAAAGGCTGATCACAGCCCTGAACAGAATACAGACTCCTTGTTCAGAGCTCCATCCCACCAGCCTCTTCAGGAGATGAAGCCACTGTGGCCTTTGGTGTGGTATCTTATGTTTCTGCATTTTCCTACATGGGAAGCTGCCTCCTTCCTCACATGCTAAAGCACATGCCTACTTAATCGCCACAAAGTACACTCCTTTGCATGTCCTTGGCAGGCTTTCTAGATACCATATCTGCACTTGAACTGTGAGCATGCAAGCCAAACGATGACTGATGATGCTTGACAATACATGGGGCCTAGAAATGGACAGTTACCAAGATGAGTCATGACAGGGCAGGTGGTTTACAATAGTCAAGACACATACAGTGTTTGACAGCAAAATTCCAATCCCTTACATCTATACCCATACCCTCTTTGAGAGACAACAGCAACAAGTCTTTCCTGCATACACTTGTAGGAAGTTAAGACATCACACTTTTTCTGAAGTTTTAATCTAGTTAGCATCATAAGGAAGAAGACAGGAAGTAGGCGCGGCTGGCTAAGCAAGGACTACATGCTCTCTCTCAGGAGCCATGTCAGGGAAGGAAACAGGAGGAAGAGGAATGAGCAGCACAGGCATTACTGCAGTGAAAGGTGGGGAAGCCCAGGAAAAGGAGGCCTGGGCTGTACTACTGGTCCACCAAACAACTCCCATGGAGCCTGATGAACCACTTAACTGAACAGTAAGAGCCTCTATGATCCACCAGATTCACTTTAGTTCCTGTGCTCTACCCTGGAGCATCCTTAAGAGAAAAAGTTCCCACACCTGAGGAAAACTGAAGGCGTATCTCCATTCCAAGTAGGGAGAAAAGCCCCCTACAGATGCCTAAGTTCTTCCTCTGTCCACAGAAACTGCTGTTTTATTCTTTGTACCCAAGGCTGCCCTGGCATGTAAGGTGCTGAGTTAATACCTACCAGATGGATCAGTAAACCGAAAAGTATACAGAGCAATCCTATGTAATTCTGCCTAAATCCTGGCTGCAGGGTGGACACAGGCATGGCGATTTTAACAGTTTCTGGCCCCGAAGGACTGAACCAAGTCTACTCAGATTTCTAATACAAGTGCTTCCAGGGCTTACCAAACTTAGGAAAAAATAGGTGAAAGAGACATTCAGAAAATAGGTGAAAGGAAAATTCAGTGAAGGCTGAAAAGCAAGACAGTTCATAAAATAGGCGCAGTCAGTTAAAAGCACAAAGCAATGAGACCTGTCTTCAAACCCCAAGGACACCGTTTTCATCTCTGAGTAAGCTGAGGGAGACATTCCAAACTAAACAAATATGAACTGAATGGTGACTTGTGCGAGCTCCCCACCCCTGCGCTTCCCCTCCCTCTCCCCCCCCTCTCTCTCTCGCACACACACACACACACACACACACACACACACACACGAGCCTGTACAAGCAAACAAAAAGTCACCCCATCTGTACTAGAGGCACGCTGGATAAATGGGTCTTTTTTGAGAAAAGTGTTCATATGCCCTAGAGTAAAATATATTCAACTCTCATAGATTCCTAAAAAATAATTAGCATCCATGCCCTCATTATAGTTTTTTTTTTTTTTAAAGAAATAAACACTTTTTATATGTTAGCTGCCTAAATAAAAGACTGGGAAAACTGTAAATGGAAATGCATAAGCTAATTATTTTTGACAGAATACTCAGTTCAAAATAAATTAACTTATGTGTATGTTTCAAAAATTAAATAAAGTTCACCCTTGAACCAAGAAAGAAAGAAATTTTTAAAAGATCAATAGCAACAAAACAGAAATATTTCACTGAGTAGTAAAAGGCTCTTGTGGCCAGAACACAACAAACATGGCTCTGGAAGGCCTTGCCCTTCCCCCATCCCCTCTGCCTTGCTAAACTGTTGATTTTATTCCTAAAGCTAGCCACCAAGGTCTGTTCCCTTATTGGCCACTTCCTCCTCCTGAAACTGACCTTTAAAGTCCAGCTATCAAAGTATTGAAGTCCAATAATCAAAAGCCCCCTTTTGGCTGCCCCAATTAACATGCTCAATCAAAACAAACCAACTCATCCCAACATGGATGAGTTGGTTTATATACTGCCATTTGTCTATGGGCCGCATCTGTTTCCTCTCTATCTACAGCCCTTTGTCCCCTCTCCCTGGTTCCTTCCTCCTTCTCCCGGGTCCTGTATCTCCTGTCTTTGTCTCTCATTCTCTACCCTTATTCCCTGTGGGGCAAATTGATCTCCTTTGTGCTGAGAACTTGGTCTTGGGTGTCTTGTGCTGATTCCAGTCCTTTCATGTATACTTTGTACATGTACAATTCTTGGTCCCCAAAGTAGCATTTATTTTCTATTATGACTCCTACAAATACTACAAATACTTGGATATACTCAATTCAGCCTCACAAGTCCTTGCCCGGAACTTCAGAAACTCTATGTACTGGCCTCGAGAGGGGAACATGAGGGCAGAATCACAACTGGAGGGAGCTTCTCCAAACCCTAACTGCTGATACATGGATTATAAAGGACATACCTCAAAGTATGCCTTAGCCTTAGGCGACTGTGTGAGGTGATGGACACTGTATTCAGGAGGGATACAGGCTGGTGTCCATCCAACCTACTCACATGGTTGTGGTTGGGAGTAGGACAGGATGAAATGAAATACGGTGCTTCAGCTTTTAGAATGCTCCAACTTGAATGAGCACTAAAAAGACCTACAACTTGTTCTATTTGTTAAACCAAATGCCTCCAAATATAACTGACACAGGAAGGAACAAACTAACTAGGAAAGCACATTTTTGATTATGAGTGAACACGATTCTGATTCTTCTCTTTGTAACTCACAAGAACCTTGCCAACAATGCTCTCTTACACAGAGAAAAGAAAGCAGTTTCAGCTAGGGGAGCCCCAACATGACTAACCTTATAAAACCACACAGACGCAGGCAAGGACAAAGGCCAAGGAAAAAGGTTTCCAAACTAGCTCCAGATTTTAAATACCTTCTTCTCGGGAAAATGACACTGTTCAACTACAGAAATTTAATCTGTGCGTCTCCATGCTCTATTCCATGTGCTAGCAAGCTACTCTAAGGATTTCATTGTTGATGTGCCCAAAGTTATTATCTTTGGTTAGAATGTATAATAGGAAAGAAAAAAAAATACCCATAGAATGTGTAATAGAAAAAATTTCAGATGTCATAACAAAAGTGAAAAATTTAAGAATAAAGCCAGTAAAAATAGAAAATAGAAAACTCCTTCATAAAAAAGTAGACCAGTTTGGCCTCAAACTCACAGATATCCACCTGCCTCTACCCTCCTGAGTGCTGAGAATAAAGGCATATGCTACCATCACCTAGCCATAAAATACTCTTTTTACAAATGAGTTTTTGCTAAAGTTCAAACACTAAAATACCTTTTGATTTTTTTTAAAGAATTATAAAGCAACTACTGAAAAGTTAATAAAGGCTGAAAGTCCTCATATTTCCTAGTGTAACTTTTGTTAAGATAGTCAGTTTAGAAGTCAAAGACCTGGGGCTAGAGAGATGGTTCAACCATTAAAGGGTAAGCTGACAACCAAAAGTATAAAAATCAAACATCTGGGAACCACTGGGTCTGTACACTAAGACCCAGAAGGACCATTAATTTCCTTCTAACCCATACTGAGATATTAGCAATTTACACATGGGTAAGTAAATGTGGGTTCTGGTAATAAACCACAAGGTAAAGTTAACTTGGAGAGGTATAAATCTGTCCCACAATGAGCTTACTTTTATAAATACCACAATAGGAAGAAATAGAGGCAAGCTGCCAATGTATAGCACAAGGATTCTCCCAATTAATTTATATTCCAGGCATTCATTCCTGTCTTTGCTATGAGCTCCTGTCTCATTTAAATAAAGCAGCATTTCTTCTAAGTCTTCCTATCCCCTCTGTCCTAAATTGTTTCAAAATGACTTGTTGAAGCTTAAGTAAAAACATAAGCTTGGGGATTTATAAACAAACACAAACTTAATTATTTTAATAATTAAGCCTGTTTCTCAGAGGAGAAGGTGGTGGTATAAAGGTATAAAAAGAATAAAAGATATAAAAACGATGTCTTAACTCATGACTTTCTCCCCATTCTTTTGTTTTGGGGGGTTAAGGTAGGAACAAAAAACATTTCCTCAATTGTAACCCCGAATGTGAAACCTTTCCAGGCAAGTCATAAGTGGGCCTGTGTTCTCTGCAGTTTGTAGAACAACTAAAGGTCAGGTTCAAAGATAAAATAGCCTTGTTTTTAATATAATGGAATCTAAATCCAACTGAACTGAAAACAGACTAAAGCCTTTATATTTCACAAAATTACCTTCAAATGCTCTGATGTAAACAAGTATTAGCAGACTAGCATCGGGGACATCAATTTCATGCATCAGGCTTCATCCCTTTATATTTACATGTATTTCATATTAGGCATTTCATATTCAGATGAGTTTTAACTGGAAAAAAAAAAACTGACCATCTACAACTGGCAAAGTGCACCACACAGAGGAAAACTCTTAGGGAACAGTGTTTCCCTGCACTTCCTGCTGTTTGCAGTCTGCAAAGCTCCCTGTGACTAAGGACAGGTGACACCATCAGTATCAATAAAGAAATCTACAATGACATGATTTGCTAAAAGACATGAAGTGGGAAGCAGGCTCAGGACATGAGAGGGAAGCAGGCTCAGGACATGAGAGGGAAGCAGGCTCAGGACATGAGAGGGAAGCAGGCTCAGAACATGGAAAGGGAAGCAGGCTCAGGACATGGAAAGGGAAGCAGGCTCAGGACATGGAAAGGGAAGCAGGCTCAGGACATGGAAAGGGAAGCAGGCTCAGGACATGAGAGGGAAGCAGGCTTAGGACATGAAAGGGAAGAAGGCTCAGGACATGGAAAGGGAAGCAGGCTCAGGATATGAGAGGGAAGCAGGCTCAGGACATGAGAGGGAAGCAGGCTCAGGACATGAGAGGGAAGCAGGCTCAGGATATGAGAGGGAAGCAGGCTCAGGATAGGATGTTATTTCCGAGCTCTTCTAGGAAACTGCATTTAAAGTTTTGTCTTTCTTCCACTCCTGACCATAATTCTTACAACTCAGTGATTCCTAATTAAACATAAATAACATGATTCTCTCTTCTTGCCCACAAAGGTAGTGTGCTCTACAAGTTAGGTCAGAGTTCAAGATACACCTAGGAATACAGATTTACAAGAGAGGCTATTTAGGTAAAGTTATTTATGTCTTTATTGTAAGACAAAATTCCCCTCTATATTCCACAAAAACTTCAGTGCTAGTGCACACACACTGTGGGTCCTTTGTGGTCTACACATTTAAATCTGGGCACCAGAGTGGATCACAGTTATCAGCTGTGGCATTTAAGCCTAGTCCTCAAAGTGTAGAATGTAGAAATATAGTTTCTGCATTGTGAGGCAGTATAAAAATCAACCTTTTTTTTTTTTTCCTCTGTGTTGCTTTGGAGTCTTGTCCTGGAATTAGCTATGTAGACCAGGCTGGCCTTAAACTCACAGAGATACGCCTACCTCTGCCTCCTGAATACTAGGATTAAAGGTGTACATAAATATCAACCCTTTACAAATGGATGAAACTAAAAGACAAACATGATATGTACTCACTCATATATGGATATTAGACACAGAGCATAGAGCAAAGGATCACAAGCCTACAATCTACACTGCCAGAAAAGCTAGGAAACAAGGAGAATCCTAAAAGAGATATACATGGTCCCCCACAGAAGGGGAAAGGGACATGATCTCCTGAGTAAAATGGGATGGGGAGGGGGTCCGGGAGAAAGAGAAGGGGAGAAAAGGAGGGGAAAGGAGGACATGAGGGAGCAGGAAGATTGACTTGGGGCAAGAATAGAGGAGAACAAGAAAAGAGATACCATAATAGAGGGAGTCATGGGTTTAAAGAGAAATCTGGCACTAGGGAAATATCCAGAGACATTCAAGGATGACTCCAACTAACAATCTAAGCAATAGTGGGCAGACTACCTTAAATGTCCTTCCCCTATACTGAGATTGATGACTACCATATACCTCCATCCAGTAGCTGATGGAAGCAGAAGCAGACACCCACAGGTAAACACTGAGCGGAACTCTGGAATCCAGTTGCAGACAGGAAGGAGTAATGGGCAAAGGGGTCAACAGTCTGGAGAGACCCACAGAAACTGCTGACCTGAACAAGGGGGGAGCTAATGGGCTCCAGACTGATAGCTGGGAAACCAGCATAGAACCAACCCAGACCCCCTGAATGTGGGTGTTAGTTAGGAGGCCTGGGCAGTCTATGGGCCTCTGGTAGTGGATCAGTATTTATCCCTAGTGTAAGAATGGACTTTGGAAGCCCATTCCACATAGAGAATACTCCCTCAGCCTAGACACATGGGGGAGGGCCTGGGCCCTGCCCCAAATGATTTGGCAGACTTTGAAGACTCCCCATGGACCGTGTCAACCTCCCTGGGGAGCAGAAAGGGGATTGGATGGGAGTTGGGGGGGGGGCAGGGGAGGAGAAGGAACTGGGATTGGCATGTAAAAAAAGCTTGTTTCTAATTTAAATTAAAAAAGAAATCAACCCTTTAAAAGTCTAAAAGACAAAAACAAAAGGGAAACTGAGAGCACAGACTCCCTGCTCCCTGAGTCACACACTGTGGGGCACTTCCTCACACACACAGTAAGTTAATGTACTGGCACACTTATAAAATTCATAAATACAAATTGGGAGTATACACTCAAACACATTTTTCTAGTTAAAGCATAATACCATGAATTTTTCAAAATAAACAGAATATTTCCATATATTCCTAAACATCACAGTTCCAAAATATTTTACTGAAGTACATGAAGCACTGATCTGGGCAGAACAGATGAAATAGATAGATTGTAAAAGGGAAGAGATCGGTGCAAGGCTGGGCTGCATGATTCCCAGGGCAGAGCAGGTAGCTGGACCCTGCCTCCAGTGAGAGCGGAAAATGGCTCACAGACACCACCTAGCAAGACCCGGTTAGTTAGGTTAGGGCCACAGCTGCCAGCTCCAAATCCTGACTCCACCACTTACTTTGGGGAAGCCGAAGCAACAAGTCTCTAACAGCCCTTGTTTAGCAAGGGGATGTAAGGAGCCCTGGATGTTAGGAATAATTATTAATAAATAAAAAGACACCATTTAACATCAGCCCTCTACAATAGTGGGAATGAAATGGCTGGCTCATATTTTAAATTAACTTAACCTTTTGGAAGGTGCTTTCAGGATCTACTAGTGTTTAATAACTAAGTGGAAACTTTTTTCCCTGAAAGAAAAATCCTTCAGTATCACTCCCATGAACTATTCCATCTTGGAACAGCTGATGTAAACTAAACAATGTCAGACCCAAACCAAACAGACACAGGAATAACTCTACACAGCCTATCTTCTTGGCTTCACTTTCAAGAGGAATGTGTGTTTATATTTTGATCTTTTGTCTTTTTTTTAAATTAAACGTTCTGAAACAGCAGCAACTGGAATGACTTTTTAAACGTTTTCAAACATATTAAGCCACACATGGTAGAACATACTGCTAGAACATTCATAAATGCTGTACCAACTGTGTTTATAGCTGATTTTTCATGTTATTTTTTTCTTTGATTTTCAATTTTACTTTCATGGATTAATTTATTTGAGATCCCTCTGCAGATCAGGCTAGCCTCAAACTCATAGCTAATTTTTTTTTGTGAAAATTTTTTCCAAGTTGTTTCATTTTCATTTAAACCTTTACCTAAAACTTTTAGCTTTAGTTATTTCTAAAAATTACAAAATGTACCAGTCTAAGTGATTTGGAAATTCTGAGACAAAAAATTGATCTCATAAAATAATAATCACACCACAATGAGGGTTTACTGTGGGGGGGGGTCTGTTGTGACAGCTAGACAGTATGGACAGGACTGCAAAAGGCAAGAACATTACAAAACCTAGCAATATCACTGCACTCTGGATTTTTCCTCACTGTCTCTTATGTTTACTTTATTTATTACTTCTTATTTTATTTCTTATAAACTTTTGTTGCAATGAAAAGCAGTCAGAGCAAACAAAGCCCTAGAAAATCTAAAACAATATGTACTTTTCTTTAGTTCAGGCTTTTAAAATGTGCCTTGCAACCTAAAGGAGGGGAAAAAGAATTCCTAATAAAGGAGTCAATACAAACAGCACACAAACTGACATATGAACAAGGCTAAAATTACAAGCCTGGACCATCTGTACTCAGATAGGGACTTCTGCCTCTCAATTGCTTCACCTAAACTAACTCATCTCACACACACTCTATGAACAATCTCTCACAAAATGATTAATTCACAGATCCAGAGTAAACTTAAAAGGAGAAATTAATGAACGGAGGGAGGGGAGGGAGGGAGGAAGGGAGGTTTTTTAGCTTGCGTGGAGGCAGTGTACAAGCTAGGTTCTCTGCTTTCCACACCCACTTGTTTCTTATAACAGGTGGTTCCTTCTGGTGCTCTGGAAACCTGACAGAGACTCTGCAGCCAATCACTTCAATCCCCTGTGCTCAGTCCCTCCCCTCCACACTCTGAGATGTCCCATCAATCTCCAGCCTCAATTGGGGGCTTTCTCTAATGCTACTACTGCTGATAAATGGCTTGCTTATGGCATCATAAGTAAACTTCTAATAGACAGATTCAGTGTTTTTCTGATGGTATTTGATAGACTGAAAAGGAAACACTTTTTTTTTTCTTTAAACACAGCTATAAACAAATCCTGACAGCTGGAAATTTACTGGAATTCATGGAGTGAGATTTGTAACACTAAATAACCATGCAACATTTACTCCTCTCGCCAGCACCTGGACATAGCATGTGCAGCCTCAATGGAAAGCTTGTAATTGTCTTACAGAAAGAAAGCTTGATTTTAATTAAGGCAGGTCAGGAAGCACCCCAAGCCCCTACTGTCCTTTAGAGTCCTGCCTCAGTTTCTCACATGCCCCACTGATTTTCCTCTTACTTTCCCCCTCTAACCCCTCCCCCAGCTTGTTGTTCTCCCTTGACTCCCTTGTACAAAGCAGTTACTGGTGGATAACAGGAGAAAGGAGACTACTTCAAGGCCATTGATGTTTCAATTTCAACCCCTAATAATTGTA
Source organism: Phodopus roborovskii (assembly GCF_943737965.1). NCBI lineage: Eukaryota > Metazoa > Chordata > Mammalia > Rodentia > Cricetidae > Phodopus > Phodopus roborovskii. The sequence goes on from NW_026125391.1 coordinate 15,175,122, forward strand.
ACTGATGAGAATCTTGGTTTTTTAACTCTTCTACCTGAACATCACAAATCTTCTGTGAATCTACTACTGGGTTACACTCATAAATAACACATCCAATATTTTTAGTGACTGGCATGGATGCTATAATCCATTTCAGGATTTAAAACGATCACAGCCCAAAACCACACAGTCAGATTAACTACAAAAACCTCTTACCTGCGGCTGTAAGCTGAAAGCAGACGACAGTTACCACTGTGCAATGTAACTTCATATGAAATCCCAAAGGGAGCCACAGCACCCCAAATGTTCTACCTGGGCTTTCTAAAAAGTTTAACACCAGACTGGCTTCCAAGCAAAACACTAATGATGTTACTCTTTAATAAAAGCTTGTAACTCTACAGGAGTTTCTACCTGCTAAGTCTTTTAACATGTAACCAGTGCTTGCTCTATACACTGTCCAACAGACCTCACAAATATTAACTGACTTATCCTAGTAACAACCCTATATTCTGGATTATCACAATGTCAGTACTGCAAGTGCTTATCGGCATGGTACTTCTCCACGAATTCCTGAATTTAAAGTTACTACCAAAATATAACCTTTACAAATGTTTCCAAAGTGACTAAATATATTTGAAAAAATCCAAAGTATATTAAGAGGCTCTTTTAGAGGCCTGGAGAGATAGTTCAGCAGTCAAGAGCACTTGTTGCTCTTCCAGAGGACCTGAGTTCAGTTCCCAGCATCCACACGGCGGCTCATAACAATCTGTAAGTCTAGTTCTAGGGCATCCTATACCTTCTGATCTCTGATGGAAACACACACACACATGCACATATGTAGATGTAAGAAAAATATTCATGCATTTAAAATAGAAATATATCTAATATAATTTTTAAAAGGCACTTGTAAATTTTTTGTCTATTGTACAGAACAACTGGAAAGCCAAAAACACACATCTTTTATCATTTATTGTTGGCAATACATTAGCAAAAGCTGCTAAATGGCTGCTTTGTCTCATGTCTTCTGATGGCCATACGGTACCAGAGAGCGGGTTTTTAGTGAAGCATATAGTAAAGTAAGACAGGGTGTGCAGGCCTATAATCCCAGTGCTTGGAAGGCAGAGGCAAGCTGAGCTCAAGGACAGCCTGACTTACACAGGGAGCCCAGAGCAGCCAAGGCTAGACTAACAGTCAGCCCACACAGCAATTCCTTAAAGTGACCATGAACTCAGCAGGTTAAAGAAAGAGCAAGCTGGGAATATTTCTGCATATTCTTGGGAAGCCAGCAGGCTGCCCTCTCCTGCTTTGGCCATCTAGCTTAAGGGAAATCATGGGATCAATTTCAGCTAGGCTTCCACTTTTAAGCAGGTTATAAAGTCCTCACATGCTTCAAAAGTAAAGAACACTTGCTCAAAATTGCATGAGAAAATGTCTTCAGACACACTGACACTGTCTCTTCCCTTTATTCATTTCTTCTTGTGATAAATAACCTCATTTCCTGAATCTAGACCATGACTACAAGGTTCTACCTCTCATTATTAAACTAGTTGCTATTGAGAGGCAGCTAGAGAGGGCTGCAGTTGCCTTCAGCTGTGTGTCCCCAGGGACCTCCTCAGACTGCAGTGGAGGGTCTACCCAAGGCTCCCACAAATGTCCCTGGTTAAATGAAATGGATTATAAAATAAAGCCGCATGTCACATGTGGGAAAGAGATTGGGAGTGATGGCTATGAGAGAGAGGCAGAATGGTTTGAATGTATTATACATACCTACAAAATTAATTTTAAAAGATCCAACAGTATCCCCTATATTCCATACTACTTTAAGTTGTAAAAATCAAAGTGGCAGCCAGGTGTTGGTGGCTCATGACTTTAATCCCAGCACTCGGGAGGCAAAGGCAGGAGGATCTCTGTGAATTTGAGGCCAGCCTGGTCTACAGATCGAGTTCCAGGATAGGCTCCAAAGCCAGAACAAGCTACAGAGAAACCCTGTCTTGAACCCTGCACCTCCCGGCCCCAAATCAAAGTGAGATAAGGTTTTCCTACAAAGACTTTATGGGTTTAAGAGGACTGATACCCAGAGAGAGGGAGGGATGGAGAGGAGGGAAGGATCAATCTTTGATATTCTTGCTGTATAATATATGGTGCTACATTTTTGGCTTGTGTATCTATTTTTAATTTTAGTTCTTTTTCCCCTGCAACAGAGAAGACCAGTTCTGTATATTGCTTAAGTTTCAGCCCACGTTGTCTGCTCTGCTAGTGACCCTTTGTAATTTGTTCTTTACTGACTGTCAATTCATCAGGGTAATTTGAACTATATTTATTTTTAACTACTTGAGAAATTCTAAGCAACACAAGATGCAACCATGATGACTGTCTAATTATTATTCATTTTACTTCAAATTAATAGTGATTCAACGATTTTGCTTACTGTAAACCCATCAGTAAGAGCCAGCTTCAGGGGTACTCCCCTGGCATAGAAGACAAACACATCAGGATGAGGCAGGCAGATAAGCATCCTGTACACTCCAGCTTCTTCTTAGCATCTAGAAGTTTCCCCAGAGAGTCGCCATAAGCTACTAACATTCTGTCACCTATCTTTGCCTGAAAGCCAGGACCAGGTTGATAACACCCCTTGCCCCCCACAGGTCATTATGTGAACAAGTAAGAATAGACAGGAACTATATCAACAAATGGAAGAATCGTTGGGGAAGGCAAATAGGGGATAGAGGCCAATTTTATGTATCTGGCACCATCTAGGACCACATCGCTGCAACAATGGATTACACCACTTTCCCAATAACTACAGGTACCTGGCTTTTCAACTAAACCCCCACAATATAGGAGGTCAAGATCATTGGTTTGGTCTTTATATAAGAATCTAATAGGTATCAGTTTCATGGTCAAAAACTTGACTTTTAACCTCAAGCTATTATAATAGCATCACTTATACACAAACGATTCATGAAAGAAATCAAGAGCCAGCAATGCAAACCCATTACCAGTACTGGAAAAAAACCTAGGATACCCAACATGTGAGTCAACCCATGGAACAAATTTCATTTAAGAACTTCCTGATGATCTAGGCCTCAAGGTCGAACAGATGTAAAAAACCCAGTTCTGCTACTTTGAGTTCTGCATATGACCTTGAACAAATTAATTTTCCAAAGTCTTAAAAAGGGGCTAGCACAAGATATTTATTTCTCCATAGGGAATGGGCTCCAAAAGGCCAGTTCATGCACTAGGGATAAATACTGGTTCCCCTGCTGGTAGCCCCACAAACTACCCAAGCCACCCAACTGTTGCCCGCATTCAGAGGACCTAGTTCAGGCTTAGGCAGGTTCCCCAGCTGTCAGTCTGGAGTCTGTGAGCTCCCACTGGTCAAGTCAGCTGTTTCTGTAGGTTTCCTCCTCATGATCTTGAACCCTTTGCTCATATTATCACTCCTCCCTCTCTAGGTCTGGTCAGCCTAGATACATGGGGTGGGGGGCGCTTGGTCTGGCCTCAAGTGATGTGACAGACTTTCAGACGTTGTTGATTCCCCATGGGAGGTCTCACCCTCTCTCTGAGGAGTGGATAGGGGGTGGGGTGGGGAGAAGGTTGGGGGAGCAGGAGGGCAGGAGGGAGAGGGTACTGGGATTGGTCTGTAAAATAAGACTGTTTTTAAAATAAATAAAAAAATTAAAGGGGGGGCTAGCATAGGTCAAGTTGGCCCCAGCCCCTTTTAAACCTGGTAGACAAGAGTACAGGGAGGAAGGTAGGCCCACCTATGGCAGCTCTGATTTTGCAGCACACTAACTATAAAACATAGAATAAGTGACAGCCTCATTAGTGTCATGGCGCTGGAATGACAAACGAAGGCATTTACAGAGAACCTAGCACACCAAAAATGGCAACAAATGGCTGCCCTTTCTCTAACCATTAATAAGAAGAGGGGCTACCTTACTTCATGATCATCGTGATCCACCAACCAGTGTTTCAAAATGTGGTCAGGGCATTGTAGGTACCAGAAAACCTGAGGTGTCTGTTGACCAAAAAGAAAAAACTATGTCCCGCCTATTCATAAAAGATCTCTAAGAAGGGACTAGATAATGTTATTTTCTCAATCAAACTTCAAGCTGCATGTGAAGTGTAAACTTCATTGATCCTGTCCCTCTGTGCTGTCCAGAGAGACTACTGTCATCCACACTTACTCTCTCCTATGGCAAGAGAATGACCCAGTGTCTTCAGTATTCTCCTGGATATAGACACACCTTAATAGGTCTGTAGGTTTTTGGTCAATTCCCCATGTGTTATTTTCCACAAATGGTTCTATCTCGAAATGTGTGTGTGTGTGTGTGTGTGTGTGTGTGTGTGTGTGTGTGTGTGTATGTGAGAGAGAGACAGAGACAACATGCATGTGTATGACTATATATATGTATGTGTGTGTGTGTGTGTATGTATATATAGTCCCCCTTTGACTAGGTTGGGTAAATTAATCCCTTGTATAAATTCAAGCTCCAGAGAGTGTACTTGGTTAAAGCGCTATTTGGGGAAAAAAATAAAAATAAAATAAAAGATCCAGATGACAAGATGCCCACAAAGTCTGAAAGGGCCATTCACAAAAAAAGTCTGCCAAGCCTTCTGTAGCTTACAGTTGTTTTTTCTGCTTCTCACACAATTTACTTCTATGGGAATGAGAGTGCTGCTTAGAAAAATAAAAAAGAACTGCACCAATAGAAGTTATGCTAATGCCAAACATACATCTTCTGGAAAATGATCAAATTGTGCTAGGGTAGAGCCAAAAGTTCTAAACCCCTGGAGGTAGAGGTGGGAATGTGTGGTGCAACTGGTTAAGTGTTTATTACAACTGACCTTGAGTAATTTTTTTTTAATAGGAAAGATGACTTGAAGAATTAAAGCTTCATAAAAATAAATACCCCTGTCACTTACAAATGCATTGCTTTGTTCCAATGTGCAGGATACACACTCTTGCAAGGAGAAATTAAGTCAATGCAAAGTGCTTCAAGAGAATTAAACAAAAAGATTTTGGCTGTATTAACATCATAGTCTAAAGAGCACAGAGGTTCTTTACCAAGGCCCCATCTCCTGTTGCTTGCCATCCAGTCCGTATTTCCTTTGTGTATTGCTTGCCTCCATGTGTATCCCCATGTCACAGATACACAGTATGTGCACAAGGGCGTGAGCACACAAGTAATAGACGCCACTGTCCTTTCTATACTATCTATATTGGCTTTCCCTTCTCGTTTACATAAAATGTTGTCTAGTTCTCCTTTCCAGCAGGACAAGCATTTGATTTGGTGTGGGAACAATTGAAACTATGATTACCCTATCCTTAAAAGCACCAAATGGCCCAAATTAAGATTTTTAAATAGCAATCTTCCCTTTCACATTTACAGAGCACTAATGTCCATGGTTTCATGTTTGAAATCAGCTAAGAATGCATTACTCTTATAACCCATCCAACATGTAATTAATTCTGCAAAGAAATAAAAGTCTTCCTAGGAAGGGGCACAAGGAAATGAAATGAACAGCACTTAAGTGTTTTCATTGTATGAAATGCATTGTGGACACACAAATCACCAGCAGTATAAATAAATAAAGGCTGTATGGGTGCTTGCCTTACACCACAAAGAAAACACTTGTACATTTGCACACCATGGCATGTTAGCCTGGGTTCCTGAAAAACATTGTGTAAATACAAGTGACTGTAAACGTGTGTGTATCTGGTGTGTCGGGGAGAGGCTGGTAAGCATAAGGGGTGGGACTTGCCAAAAGCAGCTATTTATGAAAATTCCTTTTCTCTCTCATTCATTCTTTCTAGCCTCAGTGTCTGGCAAGGTCCCTACAGTTACTCGCTGGCTTTTCATTCTAAAGACAGCCGACATGCTCTTAGAGCTTCCTCTGGTGTTATTTTTTTCCCACACCCTTAAAAAAAAAATCAAAACCACTCAATATATGTTTTGAAATGTTTTTAAGGAAAGAAAATCATTGGCCTATTTCTTCATTCCTCACTTCAAAGACCCCCATATATATCTGGCTAAATATGATCCTTTGTTATGCGTCCAAAAATATCTCTACCACATGGTATTAGAAAATAACAAATTATTCTATTCCAAAGATGTCACAGCTATTATCCTTAATTTGTTTTACCTCAGTGAGTCGATTTCACCACACTCCTCTCACTGAGTCCTACACGCTTGCCTTTTCTCTCTGAACACTCCATTAATACATTTAAGGACTGAAAAGAGGACACCAAGCGCCCTTCATACACAATGGTACTCTCCAAGACTCAGACATCTCCAACCACGGGAAAGTTAACCTTCCAGCAAGATGCCCACCCCAAACAGGCCGAGGAAGAGAGGTGACAGAGGGGCTGCGGGAGGGCAACCTCACATTTCTCCACCTCCAGAGAAAGGGAGGGCATGACAAGAGAGCGGAGTAGGAAGGTGGGCGAGTGGGCGAGTGGGAGACCGAAATGGGTGCTGGGGGGTGGGCGGGATGGGAAGGCAGAGAGTTCGGGGAAGGTGGGGATCTCAGCGCAGGGCTCAAGAGCAAGGCGGGGTTGGCGAGTGAGGCGGGCACCGCGGTCAGGGCGCGAGGGGGCCGGTCCTCACCATTGAACGCCCCTGCTTCCGCGGCCTCCTCCTCCTCGCCGTTCTCCGAGTCGGAGCGCATGGGCTCCTCGGCGAAGTTGACACCCTTACTGGGGGTGCCGCCCCCGACGGCGGCGCCCGCGTTCCCCCAGGTCCTGCCCTCATGGTCGAAGCGTGCGGCGCCCTTGCGCTCGTTCTCCTGCTGCAGCCTCGTGAAGTGCTGCAGCGCGAACTCCAGCAGGTCGGCGGGCTGGTGCCTCAGCACCTCCACCGTGAAGCCCTGCAGCAGCTCCGTGAGCCCGGCGGGGATCTCGATGCTCATCCTGCCTGTGCACGCCGGGGCGCCTGGGCGCCGCCCTCGCCCCCTGTCCGCGGTCCGGTCTCGGGCTGCGCGGTTCCCGAGCGAGCGCCCCCGGCGCTACCGGCTGCGAGCGCGGCGCACTGGGCCCCCGGCGTGGCTGCTCCGTGCGACGGCAGCGGCAGAGCGAGCGCAACCCGGGAAGGCTGGCAGCATCTCCAGCTCCTCCCGCTCCCTCTCCCGCCGCCACTGCACCGCCCCACGCCCGGCGCCCCGCCTCCGCCCGCGCGCCCACGTGATCCCCGGAAACCATGGTAACCCGGCGGGCGGGTTCAGCGCCGCTTTGCAAGTGGCCTCCGGGTGGAGGCAGCGGGAACCTAGGGCGTGGGGCCGAGAGCTCCCACAGCAAATCCTACCCATCCTGCCCAAGCCCTCTCAGAGTTGGTGTCGCGCAATTTATTCTGAAACTTCAGCCTCCACCTTGGTGATGGCCTTTTCTTTTCCTAGAATCCAACCGCAAGAGAAATGTGCCTGATGTCTTTTGTTAAAGTCACAACCGCTGTACTGGTTCTCTTTTGGATAAAAGAAACAACGGCGCCTTATTTGTTACAACATCCTTTTTCTTTCATTAGGTTTTATCCCGCCTTTCAGCCACCTGGCTGTGATGGTCTGCCGTACAGATGTTCTGCCATGGCATGCATGCTTGGTGCATTTCCTACTGGTTGGTGAGACAAAGGCAGCATTTATTTATTTAATTTTTAATTAATTATTTTTTTTTACATTCCAATCCCAGTTCCCCTCCCTCCTCTCCTCCCACTCCCTTCACTCTGCCGCTCCTCCCACCTGCTCCACTGAGAAGGTTAGGTCTCCCTTAGGAAGTCACGGAGGCAGGACCACAGCATCTCTCCACCCACACCCCTGTGTCTAGGCTGGGCAAGGTATCTCTCCTTATAGAATAGGCTCCACTAAGTCATTTTGTGCATTAGTGTTAGATCTTGGACCCATTGCCAATGACCTCATACATTGTCCCAGTCACACCACTGTCACCTATATTAAGGGAATCTAGTTGGGTCTTATGCAGGTTCCCCATTTGTCAGACCCAAGTCAGTGATCTCTCACTAGCTTGGGTCAGCTGATTCTGTGGGTTACCCCATCATGGTCTTGACTCCTTTGTTCATATTATCACTCCTCCCTCATTTCTGTTGTACTCCAGGAACTTGGCCCAGTAGTTAGTTGTGGATTTCTGCATCTGCTTCCATCTGTTTCTGGAAGAGGGTTCTACCTTCTCTGAGGTTGTGGATTGTAGGCTGGATATCTTGTATGCCTGGTATCCACTTATGAGTGAGTACATACTATATTTGTCTTTCTGGTTTTGGCTTACTTCACTCAGGATGGTTTTCCCTATTTCTGTCCATTTGTCTGCAAATTTTAGGATATACCACAATTTTCATTATCCATTCTTCAGCTGAGGGGCACCTAGGCTGTTTCCAAGATCTGTCCATTACAAATAATGTTGCTATGAACATAGTTGAGCAAATGTCTTTTTGGTGTGAATGTGCCTCCATTGGGTATATGTGTAACAGTGGTATTGCAGGGTAGTGAGGTAAGTTGGTCCCTAATTTTCTAAGAAATCACCGTACTGATTTCCACAGTGGCTGTACAGTTTTGCACTCCCACCAGCAATGGAGTAGTGTTCACCTTTTTCCACATCATTCCCAGCATAAGCTGTCATTGATGTTTTTCATTTTAGCCATTCTGATGAGTGTAAGATGGAATCTCAGAGTAGGTTAAACTTGCATTTCCCTGATGGCTAAGGATGTTGAGCATTTCCTTAAGTATCTTTCTACCATTTGAGATTGTTCTGTTGAGAATTCTCTGTTTAGATCTGCACCCTAATATAAATTGGATTATTTGGTAGTTTGATTTCTAGTTTCTTGAGTTTTTTTGGGATATTTTGAGATGAGCCTTCTGTCAGATGTGAGGTTAGTGAAGATCTTTTCCAATTCTGTGGGCTTCAATTTGTCTTGCTAACCATATCCTTTGCTTTACAGAAGTTTCTCAGTTTTAGGAGGTCCCATTTATTAATTGTTGCTCGCAGTGTCTGAGCTACTGGTGTTCTATTTAGGAAGTGGTCTCCTGTGCCTATGTGTTCAAATGTATTTCCCACTTTCTCTAATATGAGATTCAGTGTGGATGGGTTTATATTGAGGTCTTTGATCCACTGGACTTGAGTTTTGTATATGGCAATAAATATGGATATATTTGCATTCTTCTACATGTTGACAGCCAATTATACCAGCACCACTTGTTGAATATATTCTTTTTTCCATTTTATATTTTTAGCTTCTTTGTCAAAAATTAGGTATTCATAGGTGTGTGGGTTGATATTGAGGTCTTCAGTTCGAATCAGTTGGTTTGCCTGTCTGTTTTTGTGCCAATACCAAGCTGTTTTCATTACTGTAGCTCTATAGTAGAGCTTGAAGTTGGGGATGACGATGCCCCCAGATGATCCTTTATTGTACAGGGTTATTTTGGCTATCCTGAGTCTTTTTTTCCATATGAAATTCCATATGAAAGAATATTATTCTTTCAAGGTCTGTGAAGAATTGTGCAATGGGGATTGCATTGAATCTATCTGTATATTACTTTTGGTAGGATTGCCACTTTTTACTATGTTGATCCTACCTATGCAAGAGCATAGGAGATCTTTCCATTTTCTGATGTCTTCCTTAATTTCTTTCTTTAAAGACTTGAAGTTCTTGTTATACAGGTGTTTCATTTATTTGGTTAGAGTCACCCCAAGATACTTTATGTTATTTGTGGCTATTGTGATTTCCTTCTCCGCCATTCTGTCATCTGTATATTAGGAAGGCTACTGATTTTTAAAAAATCAATGCTACATTACCAAAGGTGTTTATCAGTTGTAGGAGTTCTCTGGTAGAAATTTTGGGGCCACTTAGGTATACTGTCATATCATCAGCAAATAGGGAGAGCTTTACTTCTTTTCCAATATGTATCCCTTTGATCTCCTTTTGTTGTCTTATTGCTATAGAACTTCGAATACTATGTTGAATGGATATGGAGAGAGTGGACAGCCTTGTCCAAAGGCAGCATTTATTGTAAAGCACTTAACCAAAGTTAATTGATATCCTTCAGACAGGATACAGGGTCGACAGGACAGGTGGTCAGACAGCAAAGAATGTGTTGTATGACCAGCCTCTTTGCTTATTTTTAAAACTTTTCCTGACACTTTGAGTCATTTCAATTGGGATATAGCAATATAAAGAAAATAGAACTACACATTTGTGCTTTTTAAAGTAAGCCCTTGTCTTTAAACAGCCTATTCTAAGAATTTTGAAGCAGAAAAAAAATCTTTTGCCAAATTAAATGCCATTTAAATACACATATTTCATTTTCTGTGATGCTCATTTCATTGTAAAACTCTCCAAGAGCTAGTCTGTTTAGCTGTTCTTCCTTTGGTTTATTTTATTCCCTTAGTTATTCCCATTTACCTTTCTGCCCACACAGAAGACAGATTACAGGACTCAGGAAACCCAAAAACTAGAAATCAGAAATACCACTTTGTTTTTGTTTGTTTGTTTGCTTTTTTTTTTTTTTTTTTTTTTTACTTTAAATACATCTTATCCATTTGGTTATAAGGCATCTTGTTTCTTCCATAAGGGAATGCATTTCTCAAGTTCGGTTTCTTAACCTCCTAATAATAATAATACTGGTGTTTTGTTTGCTTTATTTTAAAAAATGCTTCTAAATTGTATTTGGAGAGTGTGTAAGAAGTAATCTCTTAGAAAATGTGGTGACCTTCACATGTGACCATTCAGAACACAATAGTAACCAAGTCCTCTACCATAGAAGCATGATTGTGTTTTACAGATCAATAACCTATATAGATATGCATGTCTATCATCCCTCTTCAGTTATGATGTTTACATTAGTTATGAATACCATTGCTCGCATGCAGCGGAAAATGCAAACTGTACAAGTTAAACTGAGATGGGATGCTAATCTTGTAAAGCAGGCTGTGGAAGGCCATTGTGGTGCTCAATGGTGGTCAGTAATCCCACACTCCTTCAAACTCTTGCTCTTTAATTCTGGGTTTATGGCTGTTCCACCTCTAGTCATTTAGTCCAAGTCAGCTAAGAGGAAAGCAGGAAAGGGACAGAAACCCTTCACCCCACAGCAAACACACCTCATCTTTTCTTTTGGCTTGGACTTATATTGGTCATACAAATTGCATTTCCTGGACGTGAAAGTTATGGTTCCTACAAGCCCATGTGATCTTCTGTGCCATGTAATTTTGCCATTGCTAAACCAGCTAACTGTGGGTGGGATTGTGCCTGCTTTGGCCAGTGCTGCATTTATAAGATGCTCTAGCCCTATGAAAAATACCTGACCAAAGTTCTGATCCACAGAGTTAGTGGACATAAAAGAAAAAAGAAGTCTGTCTTAGTCTCTAAATTTTGGAGTAGTTTGCTGCACAACAATAGCAATTAAATGCTACATTAAGAAAATGTAGGAAATGCAAATATTTACAGATGAAGGAAAACCAAGTCTGGAACCAACTATTGGTCTCTGCCATGATGTTTAATGCCTTTCCCCAAGGACAGAAGAAAGAAAGCACTCTTCTTGCAAACATTAGCAAGAGCTATATTTTCAAGTATCATCCTCCAACATGTGTTCCCAACGTCATAGATTTCTTATGTGAGTCATGGGGGATGGCTCTCTCATCAGTCACAATGCCAGGAGTTCTCATTTTCTTAGGGCTATACAAGAAGAAACTTGGGTATGAAATTAGTCATTAGTTTAGATGGACTGTTGGTCTCTCTTCTGGGAGGTTTCCAAGAGTAATTAAGAGCAGATATGTTTAAACTATCTTGGCAATCATTGCTCTGTTAATTTTTGCTTGCATCAATTCTTAAGTCAATAACCTTGACCAGAAAAAGAAAGGCTTCATCCCCATGTTCCTGTTAAGTTATGCTAAAACTGTTCTCAGAATAAATGTTCACTTCTCAAATCATGTTCTGGCTTTTAATCACCACCACATAACCTTTGAGATAGTACTTTATCATTTCCTTTGCTTTCGTTTTCAAGATACTTTCTTTTGAGCCTTTGAGTGTAATGACAGTGTCTTATAGGGATTATAAATCTTGAATTCAGTGCTATTGATTCTTTGGTTGTTCATTTACAAAGCAATTTGCACTAGTTTCTCAGAATCAAACTACAAGCAGTTGCAAAAGAACTTAAAGTACTCAGCATTGAAAGGCAAGAAGAATACTACCAAATTTATTTCCACATGCAAAAATTGGACAGAGATATCAAATTGCTTGAACACCATCACTAAAACAAGACAGAATCAAGAACATGCTAATAATCTGGACAAGCTTTACAATGCAGAGTAATAACTATGGTCAATCAATCACTTTGCATTTCCTATCAATAGTTAGGGTGTATCTTGATCAAATCATTCTGGTACAAGAAACAAATATGCATTTATAGAAAAAGGAAAAAAAGAAAGAAATGAAAGATAAGCAGTTGGAAGCATATAGGAATCATGCTTGCCTCAGCTCTTGGTTTTATATACCTTCAGAATTTCATCAACAACTATGGTTTTGTTTTTATCTATTAAGGTTCTTAAGAAATCACTTCGAATAGATGGTCTTGTAGATTACCCGACCTTAACTGAGATGGTCTAGTAAGTGCAGCCACTGGCATGTAGGACAAAGATATGACAGTATGCATACTTGGCAAGGCCTCGCTCATCTACAAAGTCTTAAATGTTTGGATTAGAAGTGGTATAGGCAACTTACAACATGTCTGCCAGAGATACTGACCTTGTAACCCGTAAATCTCAGAGTTTGAATTAACCTAATTAAGATGTTGAGTCTCTAGATGCAGTTGTTCAGGGTTTTCAAATCCTAGAAGAGCCCGATTGCCTTTTAGAGTTCTGCTAAAATACTGGTGCTGCCAGCCACTCTCGAACTTTCAGATTAAGAATTTATGCATGGCTCACATTCTTATATGTTGGGGTCTGAGAACCCCAATTTGTAAACCACTACACTAGATTCCCTATGCAAGTGTTTATACTCATGTTGAAAGATATCTCCCAGAAGTGAGTTCTTTGCTTAACATCAAAGCATAAATTGTTCCTAGATTCAAGGTAGACTAGATGTAAATATTCTGTAATTTTGTCCTTCAATGGGCCCTGCTAAGTTAAGGTGATTTTTAAAAGCATCAAGAGTATGTTCTTAAATAGCACACTTCACAAACAGAATATGGTTTTTTTTTGAAAATCAAATTGGGCACACATTTAGTTCTGCTTTTTAAAATTCCGATCAAAACAATAAATAGTTAAAGGGACTGGGGGATCTCATAAGCAGAAAAATAAGAAAACCTCAATAAAATACTCAATCTTTTTTGTTTGCTTGTTTTGTTTTTCAAGACAGGGTTTCTCTGTCTCTGGAATTAGCTCTTGTAGGCCAGGCTGGTCTTGAACTTACATAGATTTCCGCCTGACTGCCTCTGCTTCCTGAGAGCTGGGATTAAAGGCATGTGCCATCAACACCCAGCCAATTTACTCAGTCTTAAAAGAAAAGAAATCTGGCACATACTTGAAGCTATTATAGTAAGTTGAATAAGCCAAATCCTATGAAAATAATACAGTTTGAGTCTATAAACACAAGGTAAGTAAAATCATCAAAATTCATAAATACATAAAGAAGAATATCAGTTGCCAGGGGCTGGGGACAGCCAAAGGCTGACTTCTTGTTTTAGTGGCTAAAGAGCTTTGGTTTTCTAAGAAGAAAAGTTTTTTAATTGGTTGCACAACAAAGTGAATATATTTAACATGGCTGGATTGTATTCTTAAAATGGATGAAGTGGCAATTTTGTACTATGTTTATTGTGTCATAAATTTTTAAGATTTATTCATTTATTATGTATACAGTTTCTGTTATCATGTTTACCTGCAGGCCAGAAAAGGGCATCAGATATCATTATAGATGGTTGTGAGCTGCTATGTGGTTGCTGGGAATTGAACTCAGGACCTCAGGAAGAGCAGTCAAAGCTTTTAGCCTCTGAGTCATCTCTCCAGCCCCCCTCACAGTTAATTTTAAAATATATTTTTATTAATTCTTAAAGAATGTCATACAATGTATTTTTATTCTATTCACTGTCAATTCTCCCTTTAACTCCCCTTAGCTCTACACTAACCTGACTACACTTACCCTTTCCCCGTACTTAATTTTTAACAGAAAATTCAACAGAAAAAAAAATAGAAACAAAACAGGAAAATAGATGAGAACAAATGAAAATTGTCTGCATGAATTTTGAGCAAACTTAACTAGAAAGCCAGGCCTGGGTGGGGGATCAGCAAAAAGAAGCTACAGGGAAGCTGTCAGAAGCACTAGGTGCCTCTGAAGGGGACAGGGCTGACAGGATGGGCTAAATGGGCAAGGTACTCATATCACTGTTCCCTTTTAGCTAGACTCTGTGTGTGTTTGTGTGTGTGTGTGTGTGTGTGTGTGTGTGTGTGTGTGTGTGTGTGTGTGTGTGTGTGTGTCCTAGGTCAGTGGCTGCTCTCATTTCCTCTGACCTGCCAGGGGACATTGCTCCTGCACTTGTTACCTCTCCTTTGGGATCACAGTTTCCTCTCCAACTGAGGCAAGCTGACTGAGTTGTCCTCCTGCTAGTCAAGCTTTCCATGGTCCCCTCTCCTGCATGGGAGGGCTAACTACAACTTGCTTTGTGACACAGGGGAAGGGCTTTTGCAGATGACTTAAAGTCTCAAAGCAGCTGGTTTTCAATTAATCAAAAGGGAGATTATCTTGGGCCTGACTCAATCAGGGGAAAGCAATTAAGAAGGAAAAGGGTCTGTCTGTTAGCTTGATGGAGGAGGCTGCCTTGCCAAGGAGCCCAGGGAAACACTTTTCCCCCTTAGCTCTTTCCTGTCTCCCATCTCCTTTAGTAAACGGTGCCTTACCCTCTTGACCTCTGATGTCAAAGCCTCCTGATGTCTTTCTCTACACTCTCGGTGATCTCATAAATCCCGGCAGCTTTAGCCATTTCTGTACAGATGATTCTTGGAGCAGTAGTGGAGAGGGACCACCACAGCTGCCACCTGGCAGGTCTATACATCATCTGGGTCCAATGGAGCGGGAAATGGAAGGCATATCCAAAGAAGTCCTCAAGGAAAAAGGAAAGAAGCAGTGAGTGATCTAATGTGTTTGGTTCATCTCTGGAAAATAGTCTGGGAAGCAAATAAACAATGGAGGAAACTAGACAGTTGAAAACACTGCAGTCCACTCTGGAGAAACCCAAGTTGTCACAGAATACTACAATCATAATTTAAGAGTATGGAACAACCCCCCCCCCCCCGTGTGTGTGTGTGTGTGTGTGTGTGTGTGTGTGTGTGTGAGAGAGAGAGAGAGAGAGAGAGAGAGAGAGAGAGAGAGAGAGAGAGAGAGAGAGAGAGACTGTGGGATTTTGAACTACAAACAGCAAATTCTGATAGTCTGTAATATATAATCAATGCAAATTCTAAATCAGAGAATCAAGGAACAACAATATACAGTCTACAAAAACATGCCCCTTATGTAAGGAGCTTGAAAGGCTCCTCAAGAAGTGGAAATGGCATGCTGTTTGACTGTATCTGTTTCTACGGTAGAAATTAGGTTATGGGACGGCATGTCCGGGTTTACAGAACCATGAGACAGAGACACTACAGTTCCTATACTGAGGAGGCTGAACTGTTTGTTGAGCTGGAATCTCTAGTGTCTTCGAGTTTAAGGCCCCAGAGTCTGATGGCTCACACAGGCACTTTTTTACAGGTCAGGGACCTTACGGCATTCTCTAAATATCCCAGTGCTGCTCTCACTTAGTTGAACATTTATGAAGCACTCCTTTGTTTCATAATATCATGTTCTATTTCAGTAGTTTCCTCTTCTGCTCAGCTTCTCTAACAGAGGCACTTCCATTGCACTAGTGAAATTCAAGATTCCCAGGTGTAGAATTCTCTTGCTAATCGGTATTCCTGTGGGGTAGAATGTGCCTTTTTTGTGTGTGTCTTCATAGCCCTATTAGAGCAAATGTGCACTTTGTTTGAAGAACATTTTGCCTACTTCAAGGTCATAGTATCTTTTGTTTGTTGAACTGTGTGGTCCACTAAACTCTGTTTAGTCTTTCTTGTGATTCACATAAGCAAATTAAACATGTATCAAAACACAAGGCAGTCCTGGGGGGGGTGTCTAAATCATTTCCTAGCTACTGTTTTGAAGTTAGACTTACCTTTTCGAGTTCTTCAGTGAGAAAGTTCTAGAGTCATAAAAAAAAAAAGTGCATGTAAGTCAGGCCTACCTAGCACACAGAAATAGTTACTGTTCTCTTACTGGACATAAACTTCTTCTGTCTGCTGTACATTGTACCTGAATGATCTTGTCCATATGTGGTGCCACCAGTATGTGGTGGCATTCCTGGGCAGAAGATTGCAGAGTAAGATTTGTGTTTAGCCTTTTAACCACAGAACCCTCAACTCTAAGGCTGTACACCTAGAATCGAAATAAAAATTAAGCTTTGTTCCTCAGAAGAATTCTCCCCTTCTTTTATTCTCTGTCTCTGTGAATGGCCTCATGACATCACAACAGGTGCCTAGACTCTCAAAGTTACTGTCAACTTTTACGGCCCCCATTCCTGAGTATTAACTGTCAAGTCCTGCTGAATTTACTCCCTGTACCCTAATGTCATTGTCCATCTAAATGAGCTCTGATGATAACACAGACACCACAGATGGGGTGGTTCCCCAACATTGGGAGGAAGGAAGTTAAGCCGTAGGGGGCCTGTCTGTCAGGCTCTGGTGGGTTCTCTGCCTTGTAGGTGACTTTACAATGTGTCCACATGGTGTGCACACGGAAAGAGAGCACTCTGTGTCTCCCCTTCTTCTCAGGTTTCCATTGCAATTGACTGGGCCTGTCCCTTACATCCTTGTTTAATCCACCCCTGCACCAAGAGCCCATTTTCAAAACTGAGCACACTGGAGGATAAGGTTTCAGTGGGTGAATTTGGGGAGTGTGGAAATTGACATGATTTGATCCAAGATATATCCTTGAACTGGTCTTTTCATTTTTCTCCAAGACTGTGATCTCCTAATTAGCCTTCTGACTCTAGTCTCTTCTTTATTAGTTATACACTACTTGAGAATTCCTTTCTAAGTTAGTTACTTTGACTTACATCATTTTCTACTTAAATAAAAAAACAACCACAAAAAACAAAACAATCTAAAAGAAAAATAAGGGAAGAAAGAAAGAATGAAAGTCATACCAATAACCCCTTTTCAGAAACAAACAAAACAAAACAAACAAAAAGAACAACAACAACAAAAAAAAAAAAAACAAAAAACAAAACACACAAAAAAAGCAATTAAAATTCAATGTGGGCAGTGATGGCACATACCTTTAATCATAGCCCTTAGGAGGTTAAGGCAGGCAGATCTCTGTGAGTTTGAGGCCAGTCTAGTCTACAGATTCAGTTCCAGAACAACCAGGGCTACAAGAAACCCTGTTTTGAAAAAAAAATCAATAAAACCCCCAAATCCTTCAGGGGCGTTCTAGTTACCTGGGAGATAAATGCAATGTCATAATTATTAACTATAAGCTAATTATGTCTACTTTCCCAGTTTCAGCTCCAATTCTCCATACTTCATTTATAATATTAACACACAGAAACACATTTCTCTGAGCAGCACTTTTCAGTTTCCTTTTTTCCAAGCTGTCACTTGCCATGTCTATCCACTTGGAGATCTTCACCTGCCTTGTCCATTCATAAATCTGATCTTTGGACAAGTGCCATATCATAGACATCATCATGATTACTCCTGATGCTCTGGCCAGAAATAATCATTTCCTATTTTGACCATTCACTTCATATATATATATATTTAACTTGTGGAATTATTTAGTCTGTCTGGGGAATCTTATCTAGGAGAAATAACTTATTAGCTGGCTTGCTCAGAGTTGCAGGAGGGTTCCTACAGGTATGGCTATCCAGGGAACTATAGCTCACAAATAGGAATTAGTATATTTAATACTCAAAGGCACTCAAAATAATGTTTAAAATTATCAATATAATTTAGTTGAAATTATACTCTTCTTCAAGATTTTGGTCATATTAATTTCTCATGCTTTGATAAAACATCTTATTGAAGTAGGGATTTTGTTGCTAAGTATTTTAAATCATTGGTTTTATTCAGTGTCTTCATTTTGTACATGAGGACAGATAGAAATTTAAAATGTCCTCCCCAAGTTTTTCCAACTACTAAGTGGTATAAATAAGATCAGTGGAATATATGCAAACTCAATCAACTAGAAATCTACTTAGTGACCACATCCTCTTCAAAGATGCTGCCCCACTACATAGAAAATGCAGAGAACCACTTCAAGGAATCCTAACAACTTATGAGGGACACTGAACGTTATATCTTAGTGAATGTCTCCTGCTGTTGAAAAGATTTTATTTTCTCAGAAAATATTGTGTTCACCGCAGATTCTAATAGAATAAGGGTGTCTTAGAAAGTCAGATGCTTTAAGAAAACCACATGAAGTCTATAAAATATAAACAAGTACTGAGAGGATTGGAACAAGCACTATTGTTTGGGATTTCTCAGTGACTATATAAAAGTGAGAGTATCAATATTTAGGACACCAATAGCTATGTCTTCTGCTTGTATGTATTTGTTTGTATGGTATAGTTAAAAAGTTTTGAGGTATCAGAAACTGAATCTACAGCTTCATACATGCAAGTCGGGCATTCCTTGACTGGGCACACTGTCCTATACCCATACTACTCTCTTTTTTACTTTTTACTTTGAGATAAGGTCTCTTTGAACTGCCTAGAATGGCCTTGAACTCACTCAGTAACCCACTGACTTGAACTTGGGATTCTCATACCTTGACTCAGAGTATCTAGAATTACAGGTCTTGCCACCAGGCCTGGCTGTTGCTACTCTTCTGTTTGTTTCTCTTGGAAATTTTGTTTGAACCATGCCTTATATTCACAAGGTCTCCAAAACATGGAGGGCTGAAGGAGTGTATAGTGAGGGCAAAAGTATTGTTTGTTCTTTGGTGTTACTCCACAGTAGCAATTCAGATAGCAGCGCAGCCTGACCTGCTTCTCAGTGTGTTTAAATAGGACCTGTCACTTTAAAGAGCTCCATGAAACATGTCTTTGGGGGCATGCAACCATCCAGAGAGGATGGAAAGCTTTTAGGTAGATAGTCAAGGCCTGAGTTTGTCATCAATGAGAAAACAGTATGTCCAGGATACTAACTCATGGGCCAAATTATGTATTTAGATTACATTTCCCATTGTTGTTGCACATCCCAATGAGTCAGAAATATTAATGCTGAGAGTTGCACCAAGAAAATGAGTAAGAATAGCCTTGGAAGATATTTGAAATGCAACCATTTCCCAGTATTAAAAAGTATGGAGATTTATGTGTTTGGCACAGATTAAGGAATGTTTCTTGTAATAGATGTAGTGGCTGTCTGGAAGAGAGTATATCCACGAACTCAGCATTATTTATAGTACTTACTCTGCTCTAGGACCACATTAGGAGTTGTCATTACACAGAAAGACAGTTGGGATAAAGCAAAATTGTTCGTCTCTATAGTCAGATTGGAGAAAAAGCATGAAACAAATAGAAAAAAATTACAAAATTATGAGGAAAATGGGATGCTATAAAAGAATAAACTGGAAGACTTCGTTGGACAATGTGATGGGAAATGCTTCTCCTGCTAGTTGCTGGGGTGAGGCTTGGGCGCTCCATTATTCCCCATTAGGTAGAACAGGAGGAACTTCGAAGCAGGCAGCCCTAGTGATACCATTATGCAGAGCTGGCCCAGATCCACCATCCCCACCCACCCAGAGCAGCTAGCAAAACATCCTTGTTCCATAGGGCTATCTCTTCCAAAGCACCTCCATCTCTCCACAGCATGCGGGGTTGGTCGGTCATCCCAGATGTCTTAATTGCACTATTGCAAGAGCCTCTAATGCTTACGGGAAATGGGACACAGGTCAGAATTACTCATGAAAAAATATAGTTGACAATAAGTTTTTACTCTCAAGTTAACAATACTTTACTCATAAGACTTATGTTATCTATTCCTCCACTGCTGGTGGGAGTGCAAACTTGTACAGCCATTTTGGAGATCAGTATAATGGTTCCTCGGGAAAATGGGAATAAGGACCCAGCAATCCCCCTCTTAGGCATACACCCAAATGATCCACATCCATGCAACAAAGATATCTGTTCAACTATGTTCACAGCAGCATTATTTGTAATAGCAAGAACCTGGAAGCAACCTAGATACCCCTCATCTGAAGAATGGATAAAGAAGATGTGGCACATTTACACAATGGAATGCTACTCTATGGGAAAAAAAATGGAATTTTGAAATTCGCAGGCAAATGGATGGAACTTGAAGAAACCATCCTGAATGAGGTAACTCAGTCACTAAAAGAGGAACATGGTATGTACTCACTCATATATGGATCACCAGGCTATAATTCACACCACCAAAGAAACTAGGATACAAGGAGGAACCTAAGAGATTCATACAAGGTCCCTCACAGAAGGGGAAAGGAACATGATCTCCTGAGCATATTGGGAGTGGGGTGGGGCAGTGAGTGGAGAGGGAGCTAGGAGAAAGAGAAGGGGAGGAGAAGAAAGCATGTGGGATTAGGAAGATTGAGTCAGGAGAGGAACAGATGAGAG
The DNA here is from genome assembly GCF_943737965.1 of Phodopus roborovskii. Classification (NCBI taxonomy): domain Eukaryota; kingdom Metazoa; phylum Chordata; class Mammalia; order Rodentia; family Cricetidae; genus Phodopus; species Phodopus roborovskii. The sequence goes on from NW_026125391.1 coordinate 15,195,771, forward strand.
AAAGAGAGAGAGAAGAGAGACCATAAACCCATTATAGGTTTGAAGAGAAAACTGACTCTAGGGAAATGTCCAGAGACCTACAAGGATGACCCAACTAACAATCTGAGCAACAGTGGAAAGACTACCATAAATGCCCTTCCCTCATAATGAGATTGATGACTAACTTATTTACCATCATAGAGCCCTTATCTAGTAGCTGATGGAAACAGAAGCAGACACCCACAGCTGAACAATGAGCCGAACTGGAATCCAGATGCAGAGAGGAAGGAGTGATAAGAAAATGGGGACAAGACCAGGCTACAGAAACCCACCGAGACAGGTGACCTGAACAAGGGGGAGCTAATGAACCCCAAGACTGATAGCTGGAAAACCAGCATTGGACTGACTCAGACCCCCTGAATGTGGGTCTTAGTTAGAAGGCCTGGGCAGCCTAAGGGACCTCTGACAGGGGAACCAGGATGTATCCTGGTGCACGAAAGGACTTCTGGAGAACACTCCCCATGGAGGGATACTCCCTTAGCCTAGAGGCAGGAGGGAGGGCCTAGATCCTACTGAAAATGACTTGACAGATTTTGATGATCCCTCCTAGAAGGCCTTACCCTCCCTGTGGAGTGTGTGTGTGTGAGTGTGTGTGTGTGTGTGTGTGTGTGTGTGTGTGTGTGTGTGTGTGTGTGATTGGATAGGAGGGGGATGGGGGGCATGGGAGGAAGGGAGAGAGGGAGGGAAGGAGAGAGGGAGAGAAAACTGGGCTCGGTATGTAAAATAAGAAAAAAAATAAAATAAATTAAAAAAGACTTGTGTTGCCTGTCAGGAGTTTGATATAAAAGAGAGGATGTGAAACAGTCACAATTGTATTTATCAAATGTCAATCTTTTCATTATTGACATATATTAACATGTATCTTCAGTGAGATTCTCCTAGTGTTTATACTCCACACAATAAACATTAATATTCTCACTTACTTGTTTTATAGATATTTTGTTATGAACTTTTATTTTTACTCATTAGAGAAAGGTTTTCTCACCAAAGCAGGTTGCACTATTATTTTGGGTTAAACAATTCCTTAACATTCTCAACGGTTTTTGTGTCTTTGTGTGTTATTTGCTGTTCCATCTGCAAACTGTTTGCATCAAACCATTTTCCATCTCCTACTTTTTATTTAAGTAACCATTCTCTAACCAGAAGACATCTACTCTTTATTCAAAACAGAAAACTTGCTGGCCGGTGGTGGTGCACACCATTAATCTCAGCACTCAGGAGGCAGAGGCAGGTGGATCTCTATGTTTGAGGCCAACCTGGTTTACAGAGTGAGTTCCAGGACTGCCAGGGATACACAAAGAAATCTTGTCTCAAGCAAGCAAGCAAGCAAGCAAGCAAGCAAGCAAGCAAGCAAACAAAAAGACAGACATGTTTGGTGTTTGGCTTCCATTAGGAAAGAGAAAACCTGTTTCTAAGCCTACCTATCTTTCTACAAATGAGCCATAAGCATCTGGTTTTGAGCTTCTTACTATTGAGGCATAAATAGAATTATTGCTTTCTATTGATACGATAAGCACTATGACCAAAACAACCTGGGGAGGAAGAGTTTATTTCATCTTACAACTCCCAGGTCACATTTCCTGAGAGAAATCAGGGCAGGAACTCAAGGTAGGAGTTTCTGCAGAGACCATAGAGGAGTGATGCTTATTGGCTTGCTCCCCATGGCTTGTTCAACCTCCTTCCTTCTTCCTTCCTTCCTTCCTTCCTTCCTTCCTTCCTTTCTTTTTTCTAAAATTTATTTATTTTACATCCCAACTGCAGTTTCCCCTCCCTCTTCTCCTCCCATTCTCTCTCTCCACCTCCCTTCTGCCTCCATCTCCATTCCATTTATTCCTCCTCTGTTTCTGTTCAGAAAGGGGAAGGCCTCCCATGGGTATCAACAAAGCATGGCATATCAAGTTTAGGTAAGACTAAGCAATTCCCCCTGTAGTTAGGCTGGTCAAGGTGACTCAGTATATAAGCAATAGGTTCTCAAGAGTTGGCCATCAACCTGCTTTCTTACAGTGCCAAGGATCACTTAACCAGAAGAGGTATCACCTACAATGGATGGGTCTGCATGTATCAATCATTAATCAAGAAAATACCTAACAGACTTGCCTACAGGCTAGCCTGCCAGAGGCATTTTCTTAGCTGATAGTTCATCTCCCAGAAGACTGTAACTTGTGTCAAGTTGACAAAAAGCTAAGCAGCACAAGAATCATAGAACAATAGAATTTTATCTTGTGTGGAGAGCCAGGGCTCAGAGAAACAAAGTGTCATTTTTTAAAAACAACAAAAACAAATCTGTTTTCATCTGTCTACAAACTTGAACTCTAAAAACCAGAAGTGACAATTTCACTAACCACCGACAAGGGAAAGAAAGGGTCACACTCCATCTGCTCTATCCCTCCAGTAAAATGGTGCTCAGTTGGCCTTTCTCTGTTAATGTGAATTCACCCCTGTGTCAGCCTCACCACTGCCCATTTTCTCTAACTTTAACTTACCCTTTTTAGTGCTGGAAAGCTTGAGCATGTCCCTTGATCTGTCACTCCAGGCACAGCCTAATCCTAATGACTGTTCTTTTTCTTCTTGGAGGCTTCAGGGGATGTCCATGAAGACCACAAATAGCAGGGGCAGCACAAAAGCCAGAGAATAAGAAAGTAAGTTCACATTTCAGACTTACTCTCAGGTGACTGTGCCTCTCTGAGTAGCATTACTTATGTCTCAGTAGAAATGCCTCACAACTATTGCAATGTATAGACACATCATAATTTAAAATTCTATAAAGTAAATGGATGTCTCAATAGTCCCTTATCAGAGGATCTTCCAATTACATTTTTTTTCTTTAATTTTGAAAGGGGAGAGTGCCATTCTCTGCCACAAACTGGGAATTCAGTTTCCCATGTCTGGGGAAACCATGGGGGGGGTGGCACACCTGCAATGGACTGGATGAGCTGTGCCCTGGGGAAGCCACCTTTAGGAACATAGTGTCTCCCCTGCAAGGTAAATATGGCCCCATATGTTTTTGTTTTACCTTTTGAAAAATCGTACTCTTGTGATTCTAATTATTTTTTTCTTTTTATGTTTTGTTCCTGATGCCTTAATCTCTCTATAGTTGTATATACTGAATTGAGACCTACATATTTGTCACCAAAATGAAAACAAAATCTGTCTGTTCCTGTGATCCTTGTAATAATATTATTTTTGTAGGCTACACTTACATATGCTCTTTTCTTTATTTATACACAATACTGGCCTTAAACCTAAAATACAACTCATAAAAAGGGCATTTTAAGTAATGATACAGTTGAGTGTAGGTATTTCAAAAACAATAAAGCATAAAGAGAAACTAGAATTTTGTAGATTTTTAATATTGAGAGATAGTAAACTGCTATTTAAAAAAAATAGATTTTGGAACTGCTTTGTTTCCTTTCTGTCCTGGTATTTTCCTGAAATAAAGCCGACTACGATGCATACTTCTAATGGTGTCTGTTTGGTTTTCTAACCCTTTGCTTCTCCATAAACATTAGACTCCTCATCCTGTTAGACCTCTTCCTTCACTGATTCTGCACAGAAATTTTTTTGCTTATTAATGTTTCATTATCGTTTTCCCAGGCAGTATATTTTCAGCATTTCTATTGTTATGCATATCACATTGGGCTGCATGAATATTCATGCCTTATTTCAAGCATTCCCTGTAAAGCATAGGATTCTAGTCACATTTGCCTTGAGGTTTTGTATATTTCACACAGTTGAAAGGCAGCCCATAGACTGGCTCTATTTTTAAGAGGTTTATGCCTCATTGTATTGATGACTATCCCCTAATACAAAAACACTTATTCCAGCTCTTCTTTTTAAATAATTTTTTATTTAAATTTGAAACAAGCTTGTTTTACATGTCAATCCCAGTTCCTGCACCCTCCTGTCCTTCCCTGTCGTTCCCCTCCCCCCACCAACCTCCATCCCATCTGCTTTTTGCTTCCCAGGGAGGGTGAGGCCTTCCATGGGGGATCTTCAAAGTCTGTCACATCATTTGGAGCAGGGCACAGGCCCTCCCCCATGTGTCTAGGCTGAGAGAGTGTCCCTCTATGTGGAATGGGATCCCAAAGTCCATTTGTATACTAAGGATAAATACTGATCCACTACCAGAGGCCCCATAGATTGCCCAGGCCTCCTAACTGAAACCCACATTCAGGAGGTCTGGGTTGGTCCTATGCTAGTTTCCCAGATATCAGTCTAGGGTCTATGTGCTCCCCTTGTTCAGGTCAGCAGTTTCTGTGAGTTTCTCCAACCTTGACCTCTTTGCTCATCCCTCCTCCCTGTGTGCAACTGGATTCCAAGGGTTTGGCTCATTGTTTAGCTGTGGGTGTCTTCTGCTTCCACCAGCTACTAGATGAATATTCCATCTCTTTTTAAGAGTTGTGTTATTGGCTTTATAATCCTCAAAGTTGAGTTTCTTCCTGGTATGATTTTAGGGCTGTGGTTATCTCCTGACACTGGCTACAACTGATATTTGAAATAAAATTATGAGAAGGAAGTTGATCCTAAATTCAAAGCCACTGAGTGCCTCCAATGACTGCAAGGCTGTGTTAGCTTCCTGACTGAGATGGGAAAATCACTAGTGCCAGGAATTTCATTTCCATTCTCTCCAGAATCAAACCAACTGTATCTATCTGCTAAAGCCTTATTCTACAGGAGGGGGCATATTGCGAATGCAGTGGTAGGCCAGCCTTCCAGGAACTCTGTTTCCAGCTTTGTTCCATTCACCAATGCTCAGACATTTGCCATTGCCACTTAAACTCCAGCCTCCTGGTTAGAAAATGAACAGCACGAGCCTGAAGCATCAGAAGGAGTTTGGTTTTACCCAAATTTCTTACATAATCAGGAGGATCGTTTCAGAGATGGACTGTGGTCCTGGTGCCTGCCACTCACAATTTGTTCTTGCCAACTTCTCTTTCCCCTGTAAACTCTTCTACTGTGTCCACATTTTCTTTATACTCCTTTGTGTGTATGTGTGTTTGGAGATTTTAATATATTTATTTGAAAACCAAATTCTGTGAGAGAGCACACGCAACATTCTCATATCTTCTTCTCAACCAAAGACTCAGGACACCAGTTCTGTAGGTCATAGGCAATGATGTGTGCATCAAGTAGGTCTAGCATAGGTTCCCTCACAGACATTGCAGTATGTGATAGGATAGACATCTTCAGCCGAGCAGGCTTCTCACTCCTTCTGTGAGTCAGCTGGCATCGTTGACTTGAGGAGGGGAAAGGCTTGAGGAAGGAAAGGTGTATTTAGACTCACAGTCTCAGAGGTTGCAGGGTCATCGTCAGCTGGTTTTCTTGCAATGGGCCTGCAAGGAAGTGGAGGCTTGTAAGAGAAGCAGCTGCTGGTTTGGGAATAGAGAGGGAGAGAGAGAGCAAAGGACAAGGATAAGATACAGCCTTCACAGTTCTTTCTTAATCATCTATTTCCTCAAATCAGCTCCCACCTTCTGGGATTTCTACCATTCCCTAGTGGTCCATTCAGTGTGAACAATTCAACAGATTAATCTGTTGATCAAGTCTGTGTACTCATGAATCTGCTCACATCTCCCAGAATTCCGTCCCTGAACACGACCCCTTCTACACCATGCCTTCCACGGATGAGCCTTTGATGGGGATGCACTTCCTCTCTAAACCACAAGACTGGAGTTTCTGTCTACCCACAATGCCTCTGGGTAAAGTCTTGCTTGTGTTGGTGCCAGCTTTCTCTCTCTCTCTCTCCCTCTCTCTCTCTCTCTCTCTCTCTCTCTCTCTCTCTCTCTCTCTCTTTCAGTTTTCACAAACCTGCTCACCTTTACAAACCTGCTCACCTTTATTCTTCAGTTTCAATTGTTTTTATGGTTTTGTTTGTTTGTTTTGTTTTGTTCTGTTCTGTTTTCCTGTCTGTTGAATCCTGGCTCTCTAGCTGCCTCTTGGGTGTCACACAGAATTCCCCTCCCAGAATCCCTTCCCCTCCTTGCCTTCCCTGTTTTATTTGACCTTTCACCAAATTTACTACTGGATTTCTACACACCATAGTTAATACAGAGTGTCATTTGGAAACTTTTTTGATTGTAAAATATTTTTTTCTTGTGTTCTTCCAGAAGCCATGACATTCTGGGCTCTAAATCTGTTGCCTTGGCAATTTATCCGTGTCTGGGCTAGACTCTGAGTGAATCTTGCTGGTGCTGTGGAAGAGTGTTGTACGGGCAGCTTGCTTTTTTCTGAAGACTCTTCCTCTGTCTGGTTTTCTCTCCTTTTCTCTTCCCTGCTATATCAATTCACTATGGCACTGTAACAAGCTACCCTCAAATGCAGTCTTTTTAAACCACTGTCTAACAGTTTGGAGCACGGCTCTGCTCTGGCTCTGCAGGGCCCAGTTGTCACCAGGATTCATTTATTTGCAGGCTGGAAGCCTAGTTGGAAGACAGCTCCCACCAAGAGTTGTTGATAGCTGACCTATGTTCCTGTCTCCTTACAGAAGGGCAGCTTCTTTCTCTGAAAGTGTCTGAAAGAAAGCAAGGAGGAAGTCACATGTTTCATTTCATCACCTAGGTTGGGGGCAAGACTCCATTCCTTCCTTTGTGCAATTTGGAGAACTGAGTCTTTCCCCAAGGGAAGAACATGACTTCTCCTCTTATAGGAAAAAAAAAAAAAAAAAAAAAAAAAGAAAAGAAAAGAAAAGAAAAGAAATAGAGGAAGAGGAGAAATCATGTCAATCTCTGTCTTCTTCCTTTTATGGCAATTATGTTTTGCTGTTGTTTGCTATTTTATTTCTATTTGTTTTTTGTGCTAGAGTCTCCTGTAGCTCAGGCTATCTTTCAACTTCTGTTCCTGAATCCTCCTTTCCTGGGCTAGGGTTATAGGCTTGGTCTGTCACATCCAGCTCTCTCAGATCAGTTCTTACTTGATGAAAGGTAGCACCAGTATTGCTTTCTGCTACTTAAGGCCTCACAGTAACACCCCCAATGGGAATAGAGCAGCAGAAGCCCGAGAACTAGATAACTGGCTGCCCTAGTCAGGGTTTCTATGGCTGTGAAACACCATGACTTACATGTCCATATCACTGTTCATCATCAATGGAAGTATGAACAGGAATTCAAATAGGGCAGGAACCTGGAGGCCATGGTAATGCTTGCAGGCTTGCTTGCTCCCTATGGCTTGCTCAGCCTGCTTTTTTATAGAACCCAGGACCACCAGCCTAGAGCGGTGCTACCATGGGGCTGGATCCTCATATGTCAATCGCTAACTAAGAAAGTGCCCTACAGTTTTACCTATAGTCCAAACTTATTGAGGCATTTTCTCAATTGAGTTCCTCCTCTCTGACAACTCTAGCTTGTGTCAACTTGACATGAAACTAACTATTCAACACACTGGCTTACTCCAGTTCTACAGTGAGGCCATCAGTCACAGGCCTTCTTTGCCCTGGTGTCACTTGCTAAGACTTAGGTACTCTTTAATATTCTTTTTCCAATCCAAATTTGATTTTAATTTCTATATTCATCTTATACTTCACACTTATTTTTTAAGTAAAAAAATGAAATTTCTAGATTTTTGGAATGTCAATCATAAAATACACTTAACCACATATAATGATGCTAAGGGTGATGATGATAAACAAATACTTAAAAATATCAGCATGCTGCCATGTCAGGCACTGTGTATGATGCTATAGACAGGCTTGAAGGAGACCTATATTGGCAGTGCAGCATCTCGATTCACTTTTCTTTCTTATCTTTCTTTCTTCTCCTCCTTCCCCTTCCCCTTGCCCTAGCCCTTCCCCTTCTCCTTGTCCTTCTTCTTCTTCTTCTGTAGACCAGACTGGCCTTGAACTCAGTTTCACTAGCCTTTGCTTTCCCAGTGTTAGGACGGAAAATGTGCATCACTATGCTACACACACACCTCCATATATATATGGGGGGGGGCTCAGGCTTGGTTTCTACTGGCTGTGTTGTAATGAAGGATGGTATTGAATTCACAATTATAGGAGAGTGTTAAGTCTTGAGTGCAATGCATACCTAGGAACTGTTACCACTGTGATGAAAAAAACAAAACAAGACAAGACAAAACAAAACAAAAAGAGAAAGGAGACAGCTGTCAGACAGAAGTGAGAGAGGATATGGGGAAACCAAGAAAGACTTTAGGACAGCTCCACTCATGATGCCCAGGGTGGGTGGCCAGGCCATGAACACAGGCATTTCCTTGAGGTATATAATGGTACAGGTATACAAAGGAATACATGGATTCTCTGTACTTTTTGATCTGAGCCTTCAGATCATCCCTATCATTCCCTTGTAATCCTGTCTCTGGGTAGTCCTCTGAGAGCCATCTGCCCCCACCCAGATTTCTCTATCAGGAAGGATGACTATACCAATCACAACATACAAACAGCCAAATCTTTCATATACATTTTTCTTACTATAAACAAGATAGTGTTCTTGGGGCTTTGTTTGCTTGGCTAAGGTGTATACAACCCTAAGTAGGTGGATAAAGACTCAGGAGCAGCCTCTGGGCTTAGGGAGGACAATGGTAGTCTTGGGGGACCAGACAGTTGCCTCCTAGCTATGTGCTTGCCTTGTCCTGGTAGACCACAGTCTGTACTAATGCTTGCTCAGCTGTCTGACTCCACAGGGAGCCACTAGCTTTGGGAGGACAGGGACTTTCTGACTTCCTAACTGTTGAAATGAACGAATGGAAGGACTTGTCAAATGTATCTGCAGACTTTTCCAAGTTATCTCCTCAGCGGCCTGCAGCTCCCCATAGACCAGCACTCTGCTGAAGGGCTCTTTTGGAACTCTTGTTCTCAGTCCTCAAGCTTTTGTTTCTCTTCATTGTTCTGGGGTTTGGAGCCCGGTCCAATCCTAAATTCCTGCTTGTCCTTTCCCATCTTGCTCTTATCTAGCCTTCTCTGATCAGATGTTCCTTCCTTCCCTCTTTTCTGTTGTTTTGTTTGTTCTGTAAGTGTGTGTGCCAGATTTCTGGTTTGTATTACTTTCCCCTATCTGGCTCCTATTTCTGTTCACTTAGGCTGCTCCATCACTGCCCATCCACCCACTCAGGTTCTCCTTCCTCTTCTTGCCTTTCTGCCCTCATCCCCCAAGTCTAAAAGCCTGCTTGGCTGCCGAAGACTGTCTGTTTGCTGTGCTGTTCTTTTCCCCGTCTGAGAAATCAGATGAGATACACCACCAAAAGATGCAAAATGAAAAGCTTTGTAGTGCAATCTTCAGAAGACACACGACTGTCAGGAGCATGGCAGTGAGAGCTCCTCTCCACAGCTGACTTTACATTTGTCAGTTGTCTTTCTCAAAGGGACCTTACAAGATTATAGATCTTGAACCCTACTCTCCTCCAGCCAGGGCGAAGAATCTGACCACAACCCCAAGCCTGAGCCTGGTAATGTCAGCTGGACTGGCTCTTCGCAAACCTCCCTGCAGCTTAGCAGGGAATGAAGCTTAGCAATCCTTCTGGCTTGTGGGCTCTTTAAGGGTAGAGGTTTTATTTTCTTGATCTTTGTAACACCTGACACATACTTCCTAGAATGTAATGGTCCTTCACAAATGTTTGTGAATGAGTGAATTAAAAAAAAAAAAAAAAAAAAAAAAAAAAAAGCTATAACAACTTCTAGTTCAGGTTCTGATTTGCTGGGCGGTTGTGGTGCATGCCTTTATTCTGAGGAGGATCTCTGAGTTTGAGGCCAACCTGATCTAAATAGTGAGTTCCAGGACAGTTAGAGTTATATAGTGAGATTCTGTCTTGAAAGAACAAATAAAGCTCCCAGTAGAGCTTCTCACTCAGTTTATGTTACACGCTCTGGTTCATTTTATATAATACTGATTTGTTTAGAGCAATAATTTTGTTTCTAAGTAATATTGTCGCTACCATAGTGTGAAATATTGTCATGTGTTACAAGGTTGGCACCCAGTATGGTGGTGCCACAGTGAGGGTGATTTTCAGACCTGGTGGGAGGTGATTGGACAATGGGGGTAGTGCTCACATAAGAAAGTAATAGCGATCCTCTCTCACAAGTGAATCTCCACTATGGCAGGTTACCCTAAGCACAGCACTTGTTATAGGCAAGTGTGACATCTCCCCTCACTTGCAAGACAAAAGCCGGCTTTCCTCTGCTTTCCTGTCATATTGTGAGGCAGCTAGACACTAACACCATGCTGTTTGTTTGGGTAGTGCAGCCACCAGAATTGTGAGCCAAACACATCCCTATCTCTTAGATAAAATAGTCAGCCTCGGGTATTTTGTTATAACACACACAACACATCGAGACAATGACCAATGTTGAGTTGGCACTTGTGTGCCAAGCACTGTGCAAAGACCTTTGCTGATGGTATCTCTGTTGACTATAAATCACCAAATACCTTGAACCTGACAATTCTCACTTTCCAAGGAAAGAAGCCAAGATACATGAATAAATAAGTAATTTGCCAAGATCTTATCACACATGTATAAGGAAGTCAGTATATAAACGGTTCTTTTTGGTTCTAAAACACCGAACCACTATACTTACTAGCATGATACGGTGGAAACAACCTGTCTCTTGGATTGGCTTCATTCTATTTGTAGCCAGTTAACAATTGTTGAATCTTCTCCCTTAGGTAATTTGTCCAAAATAAACACGGCATTGTTGGACTCATCAAGCTGAAGTCTCACTGTGCTCTGTCACCCTTGGTGACTGACTGAACCACAGCAGAAATCCCTTGCAGTCTTCCTCAGTGACTCTGTCTGGGTTCCCACACAGCATCCTATGCAGGTGCTCATCGACTACTTTTCTTCGTATCCTGATGGCAAATAGTCATTTGGATGGCTTTGCAATCTAGCCCCACTTCCCTTGGGGACTGTTGTATAAACACGAGTCTACACCACAGATCACATCTTTCATCTCCTCCCTTCCTCTTTATTCCTGAAGTCGTTTGACTTTTTTGTATGCTCTAACCTCAGCCAATCTGCCCTTTCGGTTTCCATTTGGGTTGCTTACTTCTTTGTGTCTATAACCTCAGGGTGGATGTAAACTTGCCTGGCTCAGAGACAGTCTCAAAAGATACAGTATCAAATGATCCAACCCATCAAGACATCAAAATGCCACAAGTAAAATTCCAGAAAAATAATTTAATAATTTAAAAATACATTCATTTATATTTTAAATAGAGAGTTTGAAAAACATGGTAGAAGGATTCCACTGGTAAAGTGCTTGCCATAAAAGCATGTGATGGTATGAATAAGATAGGCTTATATATTTGAATGTTTGTTCATCAGAGAGAGGCAATATTTAAAAAAAAAAGATTATGAGATGAGGCTTTGTTGGAGTAGGTGCGGCAATAGGGCTCTCTAGAAGTCTTCCCACATTTTATATCTCCTGTATTGAATGTGATGGAAAGATGAAATAATGGACCATAGTAAATTATAAAACACAAAGCTGGCAATTTAAAATGATAGAAAACATAAAACTGAAAAGGTGTGTGTGTGGGGGGGCAGCCCTTCCACATAAAGGCTAATCTGACATACAAAAAAATAGATTATAGGCAACTGTACAGGTGAGTGGTGGCCCATGCTTGTGTACAGGTGAGCGGTGGCCAAATCTTGTGGTCTAAGCTGTTCTGAATTCATACATTGTGCACAATGGACAGCTACTACACTGTCTACTTTTATATCAATTTGACACAAGCTGGAGTCATCAGAGAGGAGGGAGCCTCAACTGAGGAAATGCCTCCATAAGATCTGTTATAGGCAGCCTGCAGGGCATCTTCCCCCATCCCCCAGCTGAGAACAGAACCCAGGGCCTTAAGCTTATTAGGTAAAGTCTCTACCACTGAGCTAAATCCCCAATCCCTGGGAATTTTCTTAATTAGTGATCAATGCAGGAGAGCCTAGCCCTTTGTGGGAGTGCAGGCTGAGCAAAGCATGAGGAGCAAACCAGTAAGCACAACCCTTCCTTGGCCTCTGCATCAGCTTCTGTCTCGAGGTTTCTGCCCTGTTTGAGTTCCTTCCCTAACTTCCTTCGATGAAGAACAGTGACATGGAAGTGTAAGCCAAACAAACCCTTCCCTCCCCAGTATACTTTTTGGTCTGATATTCCACACAACAATAATAACCAGCTGTCAAAAGTAAGTCAGTTTTCTTAGTGGCACACAATGACAACAAACTGCTGATTTATTTTTTTCCTTCTGGATGTTATGGTAAAAGCTTTGCCCCAGTCAACTGGCATCCATATACCCAAAGAGTCTGGAATGTTATGGTGGAAATTCCACCCAAGCCCCCTCCCCCATCACTCCAAATCCTGCTGCATCTCAGAAAGCCCACCAAATGATGACCCCTCCCCCAGAGATGCTCAAGACCACTCCCACAGGGTATTAAAACTGGCCCCCAGAAACCAGACTCATGGTTTTTCTGATCTCCCTTTCCCATTTCCTCTCTGGGGCCCTGGAAGGCTATCCCGGAGCATTGTATCCATTAAATGTGGGATTTTTCTAATTTGGTTTGATTTGGCCTGATTTGGATTGCTGCATCAGTGAAGAGGCTTATTAGGGTGTAGAAACTTTTCACTGGGCACGTGTTTCCTTAGAAAATGTATTCATAATTGGTACCCTTTTGGTTTGACATTCTTCCGTGGCCTTGGCACAGCATCCTCAGGTTTGCACAATGCTTTCAGTCTTCTGTGCTGGGTTGTATGGATGTGGCATTTGTAGACTGTGCCCAGGTCAGACTCTCACACAAATCACATGTTTGCAGAAGCACTTCTGGGGAACAGAACAGCAGCATGGCTGCATGCCCTCTGATGCTCCATGTGCGTAATTACTTTTGAACCAGCCAGGAACTTTACCTGATTCTTGAGGCAAAAGCAGCTTTAATTCATTAAAGTCATTGGTGTCATCAAGCTAGATGGAATGTTAGCACAATTGATGCAGTTAGAGCAGAGGCCTTCCCCATTCCTGGGTTGTTTGGCCAAGCATATACCCAGAATTGGGCTTTGAAGCCCTCTTGTGTAGTTTTTATGGGTATTGGAGGTGCAAGGGAGGGCTTCAGGATTTTAATACTCAGGATTTTGATCCTTTGTGATTGTAATTTTCAGGATTTTAAACCTCAGGACTTTTGTCTTTGGGGATTTCAGGAAAGGGCATTTGGGTTGTGTGTGAGGACAGTGCTGGCCCCAGTGGTGCATGAATAAAGCAGGCCAGGCCTCATAACTTCAACTTGCTCCAGCCATCGCCACAAGGTCGGAGTGGCACACTGCCGATGACAGTCCAAGGCCTTGAAAGGACTTATGCCACCAGGCAACTTTCCTTTCCTGAAACTGCAAGTACCTCAGTTGAATCAAACTGAAGATGTGGGTCCACAGCACACAGTAGAGCCTGCTTGAGAGCAGGGCCTTCTCAGAGAACACTGGATCCAAAAACAGTGATGCATACTCCTGACCGTGTAAGTTAATGCCTGGATCAACTCATGCCTGACGTTCTCTCCACCTCTGCCCAGGAGAGCCTTAGCTGATAGGCATTCTGCAGAGCAGCAGAGAAAGATCAAGAGGTGGCTTGTGTGTCTGTGCAGGAGGAAGATGAACGAGCAAGACATTTCAAAGCCATCACTATGCTGGCCCGAGGGGTTCCATGGGGACTAGTCTAAGAATAGTTTCGTATTTGTTTGTATATGGGATTTCAAACCACAGTTTTGTTCCTAAGAAAAGTGAAACCAACATTTGGACCTCATTGATCAAATGCTTGTGCTCTTTCGGAAGCCGACCCCCTCTCATGGAGTCTCTGTTCCCTCTTGGCTGTAGTTCTACCCGCAAGGACACAATCGTTGAGTGTGCTTCACACTCTTATTTGTCCTCTCTGGTAGACACTCAAAGGGTGATAAATTGGGCATTTCTTCCACACACTTCCTTCTTTCTCAAGAATGTCAGTCAGTTCATGTGGTTAATGAACATCAGATTCAGTAAATATTTATTGAACACAAAGAAGTGCTGTGATCTATCTTATAACATGCAGGAAGTTTTCTACCCCTGGAGGAGGAAGCTACTTATATTTTTATTGGATATCATCATCATAAAGGTCATAGGGAAAGTTGTAGGCAGAACCAGAAACTCAATCTCTAGCAAACACAGCTTTCTCCTAAGGAGGCCCAAGTTAAGACAGAGACTGGGTTTGAAACTTACTTGCAAATTAGGCAACTCTCCCACAATTCTATCTTCTGCCCATAAGATGTTAACGCCCTACCTTCCAGTGCCATATGTGGGTTATGAGTTGTTAGACACACTAGCACCGAGTTAACTCTGGACATTTCCTTCTCTTTGTATAGGAATATCTAGGTCCAATTAGCCACATCACTTTCACATAAAAGAGGCCTCTGTGCCTCTTTTACACTAACCCCCTCCTGGTACAATTAGGTATGTGTGTATGTAAACAAACAAGATAGAACTCCAGATTGAACTCAGATCTTCAGGCATGCTAAGCCTGAGCTAACTTCCCAGCCCCAAGCACTGATTTATAGATATAGGCACTTGTCCCTATAAAACACATGGTGTTTTAAATCATAACATTTAGTCATTTCATTGTTGATAGGGCAGAAGAGAGCAAAGGTCAGTTACTGTGAATTCTAGGATGCAGAGAAAAGTCAATCCAAACCATTGTATAGGTTCACCTTACAAAGATGAAGGGGAGAGGAAGAGACAAATTATAACATTTCATCAGCCATACGAATACAGTTGTCATTCACCTCGTCAACAAGTATACATGCCAGACACTGTTCCAGAGGTTAGACACCCAGTGAGATCCAAATGAGAGAGAGGGTCTGAGAACTGATGGCTCCATTCTCTCCCTCCTGCCCTCCTGCACTTTGTGGCACTTAGCCTTGGTGTAATACTTCATAGCAGGGCACAGAAATTTATGTTTTTGAGTAGCCAAGCTGTGGGTGACTTTATATTTTGGAAGAGGCCCTTTGTAGCCTGCAAAACCTGGATTGTTTCCCATTTGACCCTTCGTAGAACAAATGCAGACTTCTGACCCAGAGACTTACACCATTCCCCAGAGCCAGAATAAACAGCTGAATCCTCTAGCTGTTGGAGTCTTATTTCCTACGTGACCGAGACCAGGCAGATAGACTCTTTGTGTTAATTTCATTGAATAATAATTCAGCTTATTTTAGCCTTTGACTACTTGTTACTTTGTTTTCCTAGCCTTTAGCATCTACACAAAATACTGCTATTCTCCAGTCAGGTCTTTTTCCATTTTTCTTTTTCATCAGAAAGGGACACTCCTAAGTGACCCACCAGGGAAGAAGAGAAGCAGATTGGCTGCTACTGCCTTTGGTAGTTACTATTTCCCATCTACGTCCTACTGTGTGTTCTTTGTGGGGTCTGCTTGTTAGTGTAAGATGTTTACCAGCCCTTCTCCCTGGGTGGTGGACCCTCTTGCCTCCTTACCTTTCTGCTGGGGAAGACTTCTGCTTGCTCAGTGAGCATCTCTGGCCAGGGCAATCTTTTTTTGGTGGTGTGGTGACTTCCAAATTCTAAGATTAACTTTGAGCTGTGGAACTGAATCATATCCCTTCTCCTATAGAACTGTTCCAGATAACACTATCACCAGTATTCATTTTGAAACTTGTACATTTCATCCTGATGTCATCCTAGTGGAGAAGTTCTTGCCCAGCCACACTCACACTGAAAATATCTTCCAATTGGTCTAACCTCAGCTAGGAGGGGAGTGTCCTAGACTAGGTATTAGCTGTCTCTTCTTCAGATTCTTGTGGGATCTGTGCAGTTTCCCAATACCTACATTTCTACATAGATAACATAAAAATAATTTAAACTTTTATTTCAGCTTCTGGGAATAAAATTGAACTGTGCATGAACACTGACGTTGCCATGGTGACAATCATGTCAGGTATCTAGTATGTCACTAGAACAATACATTATTTATGGTAATTACTTGTAGAGTCTCCTGCCACAGAAGAAAAGACTCTTACAGGAAACCTAGAAGTTTCACTTCCACACTAGTTTGTATTCACTATCTCAGGAGGCTTCATCATGCTACTCCAAACTATCTGGTTCTCAATTTGCAAAATAAAATCAATTAGGGCACCCCGGAGCCATTGAATCCACAAGTAATATGAGTGCAGCTATAATCTGAATAAAGGGGAAGAGACTGGCCTCCTCCTGACACCACAGGGGAGTCCCTGGGAGTGGTTGACTGGAGGTGGAAAGGGTCCTAACTCAGCTAACTGAAGGAAACAGGAATGTCAGGTCTACAAAGCAACTTTATTGGAATGTTATTATCATTATTATTATTTGTGGAAAATGTAAATCTACAAAAGGACAAAATATAATAACAATCAGATCACTTACACATAAACAATATTAATATTTTGACATCAAGTCTTTCCTCTTCCCATCTTTTTTCTTGATACTCTTAAGACTACGTTCTCATCTTTTAAATCATTTTTATAAGTCATTATATATTATAGAAAGTAGCTTGCAGAGTGTGTCATCAGAAGGACATAACAATTTGTGTAACTCACAATTACTCAAAATTATGATTGTGCCATGAGTTGTCTGCTAATTACAATCAATTCATTTATTGCCTTAAGGTCTGAAATTAATTTCACTGGAACTCTGTCAATCTACAAATGTTTTAGCCCATCCATGATGGGAGATGTCATTCTGTATATGTTTCTCATACTGGTTAATGAATAAAGCACTGTTGGCCAATAGGAAAGGAAGATAGGAGGGATTAGGAGACAAGGAGGAAAGAGGAAGTAGTAAGGAGGAGTCAAGAGGGAGAGACTGGGGAGACCAGACGCCTGCCCCACTCCCCAGTAAGGAGGCCATGTGAAAATACATAGATCAACAGAAATGGGTTAATAATTAAGACAGAGCTAGCTGATAAGAAACTAGTAATGGGCCAACAGAATTATATCAAATACAGAGTCTCAGTGTGTTATTTGGGGCTTGCGCGGCGGCGGGACTAGACCAGGCAGCAGGCGGAAAAACCATACTCCTTACACATCCATGTCATCACCAGTACTGTACCATTCTCTCCCTTAGAAGGCTCGCTCTCTGTGGGTGAACTAGAGCAAATGCCCCAAACCTCAGCACCCAATTCCCACAACACTATCAGAAGGAAAGGCACTTGTCTGGATTTTATTTTCCCATTTTCTCTGGTCTCTTATAGGAGACTTTTGCCTAAAATGTCATCCTCCTTTCCCAGATTTGTGGAAAATATATATTTTTTTTCTTTCGAATTCTTCCTTCCTTTAACTGAGACACTGGTCTGTCTCTTCATTTTAATACCAAATCCATTCTTATTATTCATTTCTATGCTATGCTTTGCTTTCTCTTTTGATGAAGGTTTATTTCCTTAACCCAGCCATTCACACAATTTTTAGTACCAAACTCCTATTCGAAATTCTGAAGATGCCAGAGTCCCTGTTGGAGTCATATCTGTTGCTATTTAATGTATTAGAATGAAAATAGAGCAAAGTTAACTTTTTTTTTTTTTTAGCACTTTAAGGTTATAATATGATATCTATTATAGGATAACAAAAACATTATGTTTGCAAAGTAAAAGTTAGTTTAGTGAGAAGAAAGACATTGTTTTACATTTTAGTACCTCCCTTTGATGTCTGGTCTAAGGAAAAGCAGCTAGATTCATGCACTGACAATGTTGCCCGGGGGAAACCAGCTTCACACAGCTGTGTGGCAGGAGAGGGAAGCCCTGGCAGCTGTCCTGAGCAATCTCAGGGACTCCCAGGGATTCTCTGCCCACAACTGAGAACTGCAGCCCCAAACCTACTCCACTTGCTCCGCATCTTTTCATGTGACAGTTTTTGTTTTGTTTTTAATACAAAATGAGAAGACAGTGGTATTTCACCATTACATGAAAATGCTTCACTAACAAGCAGACATTTATACTTGGATGGGAAACTGGAGAACACTTCCTTGGGATATTTGGGAGCTAAGACGCTGTCTAAAGTGACACTGCCATTAAAGAACATTGTTCTTCTCAGTAGCTACTTTCAATAGATATTTAGGTTTAATACTTAAACACTCCGACTCAAAACTAGCAATTTTCTAAATGAAACAAAATTTTTCTTTGTGTGGTTTTTGGCAAAACTCCATTTTGAATTTTGGCTCAGTTTCAAAACAGGGCTTTGCTTTTTTTTTTTTTCCTTGTTTTTTTGAGACCCGGTTTCTCTGTAGCTTTAGAGGCTGTCCTGTAACTCCCTCAGTAGACTAGATTGGCCTCGAACTCACAGAGATCTGCCTGCCTCTGCCTCCCGAGTACTGGGATTAAAGGCGTTTGCTACCACTGCTCTGCGTGCTCTATTCTTTTGAATTCTACTTCCTGGTCAAGTAACTTGGCATCCTTTTATCTATAAAATGGACTCTCTCATGCTTTGTTACTAAACATGTTGAATGTGTCTTGTTTTCACTTAATGAGGACAGAAGTAGAACCAACCTCCATGGGACATCTTAAAATAAGTACATATGGCTCAGAGGATTCTCCACTGAGAATCGGATATAGCATGAGATCCAGGGATTGTTATGTATGGTTTGTGATTGCGTGCACTGTGGCCAGTGGAGGAACCCCGGAGTGAATGCATATTGTTTTACTTGGGCTCAACACATCAAGGACCCAGGTACCTCAGATTCATGGGAATGGCAAATCACCTTCCCTGATCTTTGTGTGGATGCTAGTGTGTGCAGAAAACATCCGCCGAAGCTTTCTCCTCCAGGATAGCTTCAGCTTTAGACTGCTCCCCCTACTCAGATTAGCTAAACCTGCTTCCTATTCAGCTTTATCTAGTTACTCCATTGTTTCCTGATGGTAGCATCCATGTTCTCTGCCCGGAGGACTGCTGGTGCGGTAGGACACGTCTGTTTTTCTCTGACCATTCTCAAGTTCCAAGTTGTACCTCCACATGGCATCTCGTGGTGTTTGGGGGAGTTTGAGCCTGGAGTTCAGAGGTTGGATTGTTATTGAACATAATGATCCCCAGGGCTAAAAAGAGAAAACAAGAATGAATATGGAAATGCATTGGGAGCACTTTAAGTGGAATAGGAATTATTGCTGTTTTTAAGTACCCAAACCTTACCTGATGGAATTTCATTTAAACATTGACACAGCATATCTTAAGACAGTCATTTGATTTACATCTAGAAGGTCAAGGAAAGAACACATTAGACCCTTCCCAGGTCATCCTATGATGACTCTTTCCATATAAACCTGGACACTGGCTAGAAAGATGGTTGCTGATGCCCATTCGTCCTTCCTGTCACATTGAAAGGTTCAATCTGCCACTGAACATTGTTACCTCCTCCATAACAAAGGGGCTGCATTTGGCTGCATTCTTGATGGCCTTATTTCTCAATAAGTCCTTCATACTTTGATATCTCAAAGTTGATAATGAAAACTATAAATTATAAATGAATGCTTTACAAGAATATATCAAATGCTTTGATTATATCCCATATTTAAACAATTGTTTATCAATTTCTTTTCAATTGAAAGTAAGCAAGACCTTACTTGCTTTGTTGTTGAACTTAGAAACCAATTTTTGAGTGTAACCTCACCATCTTTGTGACCTTTGTGTTTAATTAGACTTCAATTACTTCATTTAAAAAGGTCATCTAATTTTGGAAAAGACAACTGATTCTAATTGTGACAAGCTAATCATTGCTGAATTTTATTAGGAAGATCCAAGTGCTTTTACTCCCATGTGCTTAGTAGCATTTATCCATACTTGACAACTATAACATTGACATGGAGTACACACACACACACACACACACACACACACACACACACACACACACACTGGTCATCAAGAAATAAGACGATCATCTTTTATGGATTAGACTTTGCTTCCCATCTCAGCTTTATCAGTGTGGGCATGCAGACATTTTAGGCTCTGTGCTTCTGGTTTCTTTTGCTGCCGGAATGAGGATGTGTTCCCTCAGGTCTATCAGAGGTCTTGCAGGTTGAATGATAAAATGCCTCTGTACCACACAGAGTCTCCAGAGATAGCAAGGTTGTACATTAAAGTGACTTCTCTTCTGGAGTACAGCATAACTAGCAGGGGGCAGGGGAATGGAAGACATTCAGGTGGCACAACCTGGAAGAACTCTGATAATCCTAGGGTGCAGGTGTATAGCTTGATTCCCATGGCGTTACAGGACTGGGAAACAACGTACCTTTCATATTCTTGTAGGATTCTCATAAACAAAAAAGGGCCAGGGCCAGTTCTGGATTAAGCTGAGAAATAGAAGCAGGATCCAGACATCCCATGAAACATGCCAACTTCACTTATCTACAATATTGGGAAAGCAATAAAAATATTTCTTCTAAGGGTCATAATCCAGAACATCCCACTTAGGCTGCTCTTCAAGCAGAAAATGAGTTATTATTTTTCAATCCTGATGAAGTAGAAAGGCCAGTCTTTTTTTTTTTTTTAAGACAGGGTTTCTCTGAAGAGAAACAGGCTTTTGGAGCTTGTCCTGGAACTCCCTTTGTAGACTAGGCTGGCCTAGAACTCACAGAGATCTGCCTGCCTCTGTCTCCTGAGTGCAGGGATTAAAGGTGTGTGCCACCACTGCCTGGCTGGCCAGTGGATTTCTAAAGAGTAACTTCAATACCTTTATGTTTGAGGCTTTTCTCATGCCTCATGGGTAGTTCAGGCATATGCTTTTTTCCAGTTACTCCAAATATGATCAAAGAAGCTTTGCAGTAAAATAACTGCCTTGGTTGTCATGTTCCCTTAGGCACCTCTGAATAAAGGGAGACTGTATCTGAACTTAGAATTAGGAAAAGAGGGACAGAGACAGAGGTACGCTATCAAAGCGTAACTGCTGCTGCAATTGCCCCTAGGATATGACTTGTGGCAGCAGAATTCCAAGGGAAAGCCAAGTCACTTATGGGAACTTGCAGAAAATGACGTTCAGTCCATTTCTACATTGGCGGCCAGACCACAACAGTTCCTTTAAAGTGATAGTTGGAGGGCTCTTTGCCCTCTGTTAATGATGAGGACATTCCCAGGACTGACCAAGCCAGTCATTCCACAAAGCTGGAGACAAACTGGAGAGTGGCAAGCCAGCAACTTTTCTCTTCCTCTTTGTCCACACTCTTGTGCTCTGAAGGATGTATTTGATCAACTTCTTTCCCCAAAGTGGTTTAGACAGTAAAGTGTGGATGCCCTCCTCCTCCTCTTCTTGATGGTGGTCTGGCAATATACCTCTGTCTGTCTCCATATACATGTTCTCCTTGCCACAACATTCCAAGTGCTGAGACTACAGGTATGTACCGGGCCCAGGACTGTCATCATGAGGATACTAAGGAACAAACTAGTCATAGGATGGAGAACACCAGTGAGCCTCCCTGGTGGGGAGGTATTTGGGGCACCAAGGAGAATGTTATTGATTTCTCCTGCTGGCTCTGCCTCTGAGGAAAGCTGGTTCCTGTTCGTCCCAATTGCCCATTCTGGATGGGGGTGGGGCATTGTATCTTCAAGAGAGACTCGTTTCTGAGAAGGGTCTTTGTCTTTTCTTAGGAAGATGTTACAAAGAAAGCAGACAAAATCTTATTACATGAGTTGTGGTAGAAATACCAAAGTACATTGATTAGGGCACTGCTTTTAGTCCATGTGTTTAGAACATGTACAACTGTTGTAGTAACATTGTGTCTTATATACTATGTGTAGACTTTCTTGTCTCAGTTTTGCACAAATTAACAGAAGAAGCACCCCCCCCTTGTAATCTCCCTGAAAAATCACCAGTTGGGGGCACTTGATCTCTCTAACAATATCCTACTGTGTAGATGATAGTCTATGTATTTTAGGTTGAAAAATTCAAGGCACATTGTTTCTGAAGGACAATAAATGCCCTCAGGAGCATTTGAACAAAAATATTTTGAAATGGAAAAAAAAGGAAATAATCAGTTTTAACTGGGGAAGGAAACTCTATTGACAGTAACAATAATAATAGTAGCTCTGTTTACTCAACTACTCACTTGGGCCCCAGATATATACCAGCACCTCACTGAGAGATGGAAATGTCCTGGTTTAAATGGGAGAGAATTGTGGGAGATGGGGGTTCTGTGACAGAATTACTGTTGATAGAATAACACCTCCTGTAAATAACTTATGTGGTCATTTGCATAATATATATGTTTCTCATAGCTGAAGAAAAATTCAAACTGGAACCCTTACATAGAAATGCTAACCTATTTCCTGAATAAACAGCAATAAGCTGCAATGAAGGGCTGTGAGGATTGACGTTGTCAGCATGTTCTTAGTGTTGGGTATTCGTGTTGAAATACATTTCACAAGCACTTTTGGAGGCGAATTTGGGCTTTTTGAAATACTGCACATTTTCAGTGATTTCTTATGGGGAAAGCTCGAGAAAGCTTTATTACACCCCGACATTCAGCTGAGGTCAGCACAGAAAATCTCTCCAGCTGGGAATGCTGTGGTAGAGGAGAGAGACAAAGAAGAGGTTAAACAGATCTCTGCTCTCAAAGGCCTTCCAGCCTGGGGAGAGAAGGGAAGTGGGGAGGGGAAGTAGGGGAGAGGGAGAAAGGAGAGGGAAAGAGAAAGAAGGGGAGGGAGAGAGAGAGAGAGAGAGAGGAGCCAGAGGAGGAGGGAGAGGGAGGGGGAGAGGAAGAGGGAACATTGAGTGAGCAGGGGGCATAGACTCTTTTTTGTTTGTGGTTTGTTTGTTTTGTTTTGGAAACAGGATCTTACTTTGTAGCTCTGGCTGCCCTGGAACTCACAGAGATCCACCTGCCTCTGCCTCCTGAGTGCTGGGATTAAAGGCCACATAGCTGGCTAGAAGCCATGGAGTTACACTGCTGGATTGGCAAGGAGAGACTAGAAATTCCAAGTGTGAAGATTAAGGGAGGGAATTACACTGACAGCAGTAACAGTGCCTGGGAGAGCTGAGGTGTTTTCCAAGAATCTGTTATAGTCTAGATGCCTTTAAAATTGTCATTTGTGCTGCCTCAGATTTACAGACCGAAACCTTCCTTCCCAAAATGTTGATATGAGGTGAAGTTTTGGAAGGTGAGGAAGTTGTGAGGTTGGGGCCCGCTGAATGCGATTAGTGCGGACATGGGAGCTGACCTGTCTTCACAGTGTGGTAAATCAAGATTTGGAGAACCAGACCTAAAGTCTCCAGGCACCTTGAATGTGAACTTTCAAGCCTCCAGAATGATGATAAATGACTTCATTATTTAAACTACCTAGTCTATGTTACCCCCCTCCCCACCACACAAATCTAAGAACAAACTATTATTCTGTGATATAACATGGCTTAGAAAAGTCAGCACAGGGAGGAAAAGGGTATACCCAAGATTTTGAGTTTGGTCTGTCTGTATCAAAATCCATGCTTTTTCCACTGTATCAAACATAGTGCCATTCTGGAAAAAACAAAAAACAAAAAACAAAAAAAAAAAAACTAAACAAACAAACAAACAAAAAAAACCCATAGTGGTTGGTGTACAAGCAACCTAGACACTTCTAGAGACAGCACCTTTCCAGTACTTGCTATTAATCCGTGGCACTGATGCAAATTTTATTGCTTTTATAGAATTTTCATATCATAAAATCAGAAACAATTCTTTGTTCAGAATAATTTTCTTTGAAGAGAGTCATTTCAAATATAGTAATAATTCCAGAATGAATGTGGAAATTGGATGCTTTCCAAGTAAAATCTCCCCATGTAACAGTTTTTCATGGTCACTCAAAAGCCGTAGGGTGGGAAGATGGGAGCCCTGAACATAGCAGGTGTAAGATCCACGTGGAGACCCACTCCCCAGTCCCCTGGGGTTTGGACACGCCGACCTGACCTAGTGATCCCAGCCAGCTGGTCCTTTCCCCATACAACTGGGAATAGACTGGAATTCCATCCAACTATTCTCTGGGGCAAGGCAGCTCACACACACTTGCAGATCACACAAAGGGTTTGTGTTTCCTGACCTCCTTTCTGGGACCATGCACTTTAAAAAGAGTTCTCTCAGGATCTCAAGATGAATATGCACCTATCGGGGAGTGCATATTCAATCTGAGAGAAGAACTTTTTTTTTCTTTTTTAGTATATTCAAATGGTTACATTTTCTGTGACAAGCATTCTGTGTTAATTACAAAAGCTATTATATAAAAAAACCTTATGAAGATATAAAGACTGCATAACCATTTATGATTTTCAAATCATCTACTTTTATTGAAAAGAATAAAAATTTCATGAAATTGGAAGTCATTTGGGAATATGCTGTGTTTATAGTACACAGAGGCAATTAACAATCTCACAACATGGTTGTTTTGAAGAACTTTAAAGAAAATATATTCTGATTTTAGGATCTGATAGCAAGAAACACTTTCCTTTTTTAAAAACTTATTTATTTAATGTGCATGGGTGTTTTGCCTTGAATTGGATTTACAGATGGTTGTAAACTGCCATATGGGTGTTGGGAATTTAACCTGGGTCCTCTGGAAGAGCAGCCAGTAATAGTAACTACTGAGGCATCTCTCCAGCCTGAACAACACTTTTCAATCAATGATATAATGTTCTAGAGATGTTAGTATACACACACACACACACACACACACACACACACACACAAACCAAACCAAAACACCAAAACCACAGGCTATAATTTAAAGATAATTCTCATGTGACCATCATAGTATTTAACTGTGGTATTGAGCCAGTCTACTTTCAGGGTTTTAAAGTGTTGAAGTATAAAAGCAACCTTTTTTTTTTTTTTTTTGGTTGTTGGAACTTGTTGGCCACAGGATTGATGGTACAAGTTCCTATCTGAAGTCATAGGAACCAGTACATTTCCAAGATGGCTACCACAGTTCAACAGATGATTAATGACTCTATTCTGGGACTGTGTTTTAAAATTTAGTTTTTCCAATGGAATTCAAGTTGTGCCAGCCATCTTATATTAGTCAGACCCTGGGAATTTATTGTTATTTTGAACCAGATCTATTTTTGTTTAATTCTATGAGAACCACACATCCTTTGTACCTTTGCCAGGAACTTATTTTCCAATGACTATTACTCAATTTTAAGTGCACTCTACATTTTTACACAGAGGGGTGTGGTAGGGGTGAGTTCAGTTAAAATTCTGTTTCACATGATATAATATAGCTGGAATTTTGGGACTTTCTTTCTTTCTTTGTTTTTTTCTAGACAAGGTTTCTCTGTGTAGCTTTGTAGACCAGGCTGGCCTCAAACTCGCAGAGATCTGCCTGCCTCTGCCTCCCGAGTGCTGGGATTAAAGGCATGCACCACCACCACCCAGCTTGCATTTTGTTTGTTTGTTTGCTTGTTTGTTTTGTTTCGTTTTTAAAATAAACTCTAATATTCTGCCAGCTAAAGTAAGATAGGTCTTATTTATTTTTTCAGAGTGATATATTTTAAGTAGGAAAACTTTCATGTTTGTTTAGTGTGTGTGTGTGTGTGTGCGTGTGAGTGTGTGTGTGTGTGTGTTAGGACAACTGGCAAGAATTCTTGCCTTCTGCTATGTAGCTCCCAGGGATGGAACTCAAGTTGTCAAGGCTTGGCAGGAAGAGAGGAAGAGTATTCTCCTGCGTAGTCATCTTGGCAGCTCTATGTTTAAAAAGTCTTTAAGACCTGGGATTGATATACACCTGTAAACTCAGCACCCAGAAGTCTGAGGCAGGAGGGTCACAAGTTTGAGAATACCATGGTCTACATAGCGAGATCTCGTTTTAGTACAACCCTCCCCCAACCAAAACAATGCTTATCTCCAAAAGTCAGTTGTGTTTATGCACAGAGAAAATCTGTTACTTACCACTTGGTCCTTTATACAACATAGAAACAAACAAAACGAAAAAGGAAACAACAAAAGCCCAGACATGTTGACATATAGCTCTTGAAGCATGGTACTTTTGAGTCTGTCCTCAGAGGTGGTGAGACCTCTTGCTCTGCTGGTGACTCTTGACCCTGAGAAAAGTGGATCATTCTCAAGTGCAGCAAAGCTTTGCTCAGAGAACTGGGAGGAAAACACCTTGTTACAAGAGAGATGGAGGGTGGGTCATGGATGCTGTATTCCACTCAGTGGACTGCAGTGCAAGTAGAGTCTTTACATTTCAGAGCACTAAGAAACAAAACAAAACAAAACAAAACAAAAATGGAAGCTGCACTGAAAAAAAAAAGTGCAGCTTGTTTTTGTAAAAATATAAGAAAAAGGATAATTAAAGTCACAGTGGTTCAGGATTGTCTGCTCATGAACAGTATGTTCAGTCTTTTTGTAGCATGGTGTTGTCATCCGGAAAGAAAGATCACTCTTAGGGACGTAATAGCAGTTGCAAAAACAAACAAATAAGCAAACCCTGTAAGCAACCCCCAACATACGAAGTCTCAAAATATTTTAATACATTCATAATATTGTATTGGATCTTGAGCAGCTTGCAGCCCATGAGCTGGAGAGGCCCTCAGAAATCCTGCTTACATTCAAAAAGTCTCAAAGCAATAAAATTATATGTATATATTTTTATAAAAATTCAAACAGTATTGGAGACACACAACTAGATGAATTCCTCCCCTTTCTTTATCCCTAATTGCCAGCCCATTTCTCCCAGGGGAGAAATTATTAGCATTTGCTTGTTTCTCCTTTCCTAAAATGGACCGCATCCCCAGATAGCAGCATATGTGGGTGTTTATTTGTGTGTGTGTGTGTGAACTCAAGTATATAATTACATTTCTTCCAATTTATCCAATTTTTAAATGTATCATTGTAAATATAGCTTCTTATAGCAACACACAGGAGGCAACCACAATTTTTGTAGCTTATTTTGTTGGTTCGTTTTATCTTTAATGATGTGAATGTGTTTATGTCTGTGTGTGTGTGAACTCTCGAGCACATTCATACCTGCCCATGTGAAACACACCTACAGAGGTGAGAAGAGGGTGTTGGATTCCCTGGAGCTGGAGTGATAGGCAGTGGTGAGCTGCAGGTGCTGAGGGCAGCAGGGGCTTCTCTAACAGCAGCAGCATGTGCTCTTAATGTCTGGGCCACCTCTCCAGCCCTGAGCTACTATTTCATTGCCTGGTATGCCATACATATGTGATCAAGCCTCTATATTAATGAATTTTTCAAGTTGTTTCTAATTGTTTGAGTCTATCCATAAAGACTTCAACATTGAATAGTTATAAAAAAAAGTTAATGCTTTACATTTTTATAGCTAGTCTCTAATTTACTTCATGAATTTATTTATTCTCACCAATGCTATCCAAGAGTTACTATATCTCTAACAGAGTAGAACTTTGTGAACCAGTGGATTTTAAAAAGTCTTTTTTTTTTTCATGCTAGAAATTGAACTAGGGTGTCACAGAAGCTAGACAAGCCTCTGCCACTGAGACATAGTGTTGGACTTTTTAAAATTATTATTATTATTTTTTTTAAATCTTTTTGTGTTTTGTTTTTTGAGACAAGACTTCTTTGTGTAACCCTCTTTGTCCTTGGCTGTCCTGGAACTCACTTTGTAGACCAGACTGGCTTTGAACTCACAGAGATCCACCTGCCTCTGCCTCCCAAGTGCTGAGATTAAAGGCATGAACCACCATGACCTGGTTTTTTTACTTTTAATATTTTGAGGAGCTCTTTCAGTTGCCCAGGCTGGCATTGAACTTGCAATGCTGTTGCTTTAGCTTTCAAAAGTAACTTGGATTATAGGTCTGCACTACTGTGCTAAGACAGCCTTTAAAGGAGTACATTAAAATAATATTCATGTTTAAA
Organism: Phodopus roborovskii; assembly: GCF_943737965.1. Lineage (NCBI taxonomy): Eukaryota > Metazoa > Chordata > Mammalia > Rodentia > Cricetidae > Phodopus > Phodopus roborovskii. The sequence goes on from NW_026125391.1 coordinate 15,223,574, forward strand.
AAATGATCTGCAGGTGGGGGAGGTAGGAGGAATTTGGTGGATATGAAGTCTCAGTTTTGCAAACTGAGGAGAGATATGGTGTCTGCTCTTACAAAACTCTGTCTTGGAAAGGTAAGTCAGTGCATGCTGAAGAAATGGATTAGTGTTTCCCAAGACTGAGCCCATTCTCAGCTTTGTGACAGACATTAGATAGCTCCTGGCTGGCATGTTTTACATCAGCACAGAACCATCTTTACTTTAGGTGGTCTGTCAGGATGACTGGGAGAATATTTTGAAAGTTATAAAAAGAGAAGAGAGGATTTTTTTTTTTAAAGCATAAGGTCCTGAGCCATCTTAGAGGGCTCAGACTCTACTGTGTGTCTTTTCAGGTGACTTCCACACACAGCTAAGGCTGAAGACCCCAAGCTCCAGTTTCTGCATGCACAGTCACTGGTGAGGCTTGCCTTTGCTAGTTGGGTTGATACTGCATCCCTATCCACACTGTAGATCAAATCTGGGGTTTAATCCATGGCAGGCAAACACTCCACCACTAAGCTGCATCCTCATTCAGGCTGGTCCTGAGTTTGTATCCTCCTGTCTCAGCATTGCATATGCTGTGGTTACAGGTGTGTGCCTCCAGGCCTGGCTACACACACACACACACACACACACACACACCTCTGGCACACATGTGACTACTGTATAGCATCTACATCTCTATAGTTTATCCTTATCTCTTCTGACTCTCAATAACCCCCTGGGCTTTGTCCTTGAGGCTCTTTACCCCGAGTAGTAATTGTTGTGCTTCTGAAATACACCAAGATCCTGACTTGTCACTTACAATGAATGGCCCCAGCTCGGCCAATGAGGTCCTGATTGTTGCTGGATGGCACAAAGACTGTATCATGGCTAGAGTCCTGCTGTAGAAAGCAAGAGCAGCACATTCAAAATGTGTTGCCAGGATTATTTTCCTGCCATGAACTTGAAAGTATTCTTTAGCTAACCCTGAAAACAATAGCCCTCCCTGGAGTCGATTCTCAGCACTGGCATGACAGCTCACACCTGTCTGGGGGTGCAGTTCCAGGGCTTCTGACACCCCACACATGCAGGTATATACTTAGGTTTGTATACATACAAGTGGACCAAACACCAATGAACACAAAATAAAAAAATAATTTTTTTAAAAAAGAATAATGACTGGGATCGAAATACATGATGTGAAAGACATGATGTGAAAGAATGAATAAAAAGAAAGCTGAAAAAAAAAAAGAATTAAAAAATTAGTCTTTGACAGGCCTGATGGCACACACCTCTAATCTTAGCACTTGGGAGACAGAGGCAAGTGGATCTCTCTCTGTGAGTTCGATGCCAGCTTGGTCTCCAGAGTGAGTTCTAGGACAGGTCCTCTGAACTTTGCATTTGGACCTTTCCATTTAAAGGTGTGTCATTATTTTGTCAACTTTGTGTTTAAACCACCCTCCAGTTAATGTTACTGACAGATGGCAAGCATGTGTGCGTTCTATGATTTGAGCTGTCAAGAGAAATGTTACATGTGCTCCTGTCAGACCAAATCCCACCCACTCACACTTGGCAATTCCCCAGGCTCAACCCAGCCTCTGCAGGCCTCTGAGAATGATTATGGAGCTCATTGAGGTTGGTGAAAGTGAACGTAGTTCAGACTCCAGCTCGGCTTCTTACTGGCTGGGTGATCTTAGGCAGTAACTTAATCCTATATAATCTTAGTTTTGCTTGTTTGTTTTCCTTCCGAAAGTGAAATTATGATACCTTCCTCCAAGAACTGTGTTGACAACAATTAAGTGAAATTTAGAGCATTTAGCCCATTGGTAAGGTGCTCAGTAAACACTGCTTTCCCACTTTTCCATTTAATATATGATTTGAAAGTTGGGAGTATGAATATGAACATTTTCCCAACAGCTCCAAAAATATGAGAAAGAAAAAAAAAATCTAATGAGTGTTTTTCTAACCCTGAGAAGGTCAATCACCTAAGGGTGACTGGGTTACATGGAAGCATCAGGAGGTGTTGGGCAGGGCGTACTCTGGGCATTGGGTGGGAGCCAGGTAGAGGGAGTACCAAGGCCAAGGAAGAGGCCCAGGGTGAAAGCAAGGAGATGGGCCAGCGCCAAGAAGAGGTGCATGCCAGCGCACCAACGTCAGCACTGAGCAGTAGCATGAGTCCTCGGACAAGCTGGGATATGGTAAGAGGAGGCCAAGGGTGAGTGTGGGGGTGGAGGGGAAGATAAGGAGAATAAGGCTACACTGAGAGGGTGGTGGGGCCCGGCCAGAGATCCCAGTAGCCAGACCCAGGCCAAGGTGGTCAGGAGAGTTCCCACCGACAGTCTTTGATTGTCATTTATGTCTTCCTACAGGAATATGGCTAAGCATTTGTTTCTCCTATCACTAAAACAAACCAACAAAACAACCCCCCCCCAAAACAAAACAAACAAGTGTAAACGTGTTCTTTTATTTAGATACTATTCTAGGAAGAGTTGGATAAGTTAACTCTGAAATCTCCACAGTTCAATACAATGAAAGCGTATTGTTAAGCTCGCATCATGGTCCACTGTGAGTCTGGGGAGGTGCACAAAAAGGAGTCCACTTTGGGTCATCAGTGACTGGGTTCCTCTTCTCAGATGGTCCTGCCACCCCAAGCACGGATTCTTCATTTGATCTGTTTCCTTGAGACTGGGGTCTCATTCTGCCATTTAGGGTGACGGGAAACTCACTGTGTGGTCCAGGATAGCTTCAAACTCACAGCGGTTCTCCTGCCTCAGCCTCCTAAATGCTGAGATTACAGGCGTAAAGCAGCAGGCCTGGTTCTTCTGTTTTGCTTCCCTTTCTGGCGTGCAGTCCTTTGGGCAATTCAGTGAAGTTTCAGCAGAACATCTTCAGCTGTGAACAATAAAAAATACACAACATCACAAAGGCTGGTTGGTGGTTTCCTACTGTTAAAATTATACAAATAAAACCCAAATTATTCTTTCTTTTTAGGAGGCTGGACAGATGTGGACACTGCTATGTAGTAAGTCATGTGAGTCTGCTCTCTGACAGTGGGAACACCATACTGACATCAGGCGGTACCTTTAGGCTCTGTTTAGGTGATAGAGAAATACATTTGTTACCTTGCTCTAACCCATTGGTACTTAGGATTGCTCTGTCTTACAGCTGAACCCAATTCTAGATCACGCAGAGGTGGATGCATTTGGGATTTGGAATATGAACAAAGACTGAGTGATCCAATTGATAGGGAAGCATGCGGGAGCTGGAGTCAGTAACAAACTGGAGGTATGGGGACAGCTCAAAAGGAGGCAACTTGAAACCATTCTCTGTAAAACATGGTAGGTAACAAGCATTTTGCTTTTCTGAGGAACTGGTAATGATTTGAGGCAAAAGGAAAATCTCTGTTTTTGTACATACGAATAGGTTTGTCCTGGGCAACTTGTCCCCTTCCCTCTCTTCTAGGTTTTATTAGGTCAGGGTGCTGGGGCTGCTTGAAAACACAGACCTGGCCCAGCCTCCTACATGACAGTTACATGTTAGGAAATTCTCAGCCATAGAACATGTCACTGTCTATGACACCTACCCCCAGATCTTCATCATAGTCGCATTGTGGGAAGTGAAGCACTCAAAGCTGAACATGCCACCTGGTCATTTGTGTGGCATCAGAGGTTGTGACTAATCTTATTAAGCATGGGGAAAGGACTGAAAGGAATGAAGGTTAACATTCATTCTCAAATTTTCAACGCCAATTCTTCTTCTTTTGCTTTTCTGAGATAGGTTTTTTTTTTAATCCCTCCCAAGTGCAGGCACCACCCATATGCCAGCCAGGTAATGGTGGCCAGCCGAGTGAGACAGGCAGATCTGTGAGTTTCAGGCCTGCCTGGTCTACAGATCAAGTCCTAGAACAGCCAAGGATGCACAGAGAAACTTCAAAAACTGAGAACCAAAACAAACAAACAAAACAAAGCAAAAAACATGCCACACCACGGACTAGTTGCAGAATTCTTTACTTGGTGCTTTTCTATGTCACAAAGTCTGCTAATACCTGATAAGCTAAGGATTCCAACTTCCCTGTCCAGCAGCTACTGCAGCCATGTCTGGGTGTGTGATATATGGGCCAAAGCCAAGAGAGTCTGCCATAGACCTTAAAAGGAGAGGTGGGGACACAAGAGAAGATCAGAGAGGCTGTCTGTCAGCAGAACAGTAGGGATGCTGACTCCATTGGCAATGGCAGGTGCTGAGAGCCAGTGGTGTTAACAGTGCAGGTATCCAGGGCCAGATGCTGACCAAAACTGGTCTTGCAGTGTGCTGTTGAGTAGGTTTCTTCTAGGTAGCCATTATCTTAATGCTTTGTCATCCTCCTGAGTCTGTGATACTCAAAGCTGTTTCAATAACCATTTACCATTTCCTCCTGAATAAACCATGGTAGGTTTCAGTTGGTGGCACTGATACGTATTTTAGTGTCATCTTTCTGTATTGCCTGACAGTCAGGGAAACATAGTGACTATTTGCTTTGGAAAGAAAGGTAAACAAGAAGAAAGAAAGGAGGGAAGAAAGGAAGGAAAAGAGATAGAGTAAGAAGTGTAGAAAGCTAATCTTTTAAATATAATTTGTAATTTTTAGGAGGTTTGTCTAGGATCACACAAAGAGGAAAGAAATATAGGATGCCCAAAAGGAGTGTCTTAGTTAGGTTTTTTTTTTTTTTTTTTTTTTTTTTTTTTTTTTGCTGTGAAGAGATACCATAACCTAGCAACTCTTATAAAGAAAACATTTGATTGAGGGTGACTTGTTTACAATTTCAGAGGTTCAGTCCATTATGATCATAGCAGAGCATGGCAGCGTGCAGGCAGATGTGGTGCAGGAGCTGAGAGTGTTATGTATTCCAGGCAACAGGAAGTTGACTGACTGCCGCACTGAGTGGAGCTTGAGAAAAAGACCTCAAAGCCTGCCCCCACAGTGGCACACTTCCAGCAGAAGGTGTGGCCCAGATTAAAGATGTGTCCTCCAGCCTGAAGGTCTGGATTAAAGGCGTGTGTTATCCAGCCTCCTCCAACAAGACCACCCTTCCCCCAACAAGGCCACACCTCCTAATAGTGCCACTCCCTATGAGTTTATGGGGACCAAATATATTCATACTACCACAGGGAGAAAAAAGGGGAGATTGATTTTTGAGACCTAAAGAATGGTGTGATGAGTCCTCAAGAAAAGGACCCAGTGAGGCTAAAGTGGTAGCTGGCTGCCTAAGACCAAGTTTGGTTCCCAGCTCCTACATTGGTAGCTTAGGATATCCTTAACTCCAGTGTGGGGGATCTGATGCCCTTTTCTGGCCTCTCTGGGTACCTGAACTTACACGCACACACAGAGTTAAAAATAAAATACAGGCTGGAGATGGCTCAGGGGCTAAAAGCAAATCCTGCTTCCCTGAGGACCTGAGTTCAGTGACTGGCACCCATATCGGACAGTTCACAAATGTCTGTAAGTTCAGCTCTAGGGAATCTGACAACTCCTTCTGGCCTCCCTGTGTATCCACCCCAGAATATGCATAATTAAAAAGAGTAAAGAAGATTCAGATAGAGTAGCAGATGTCCTTATAGTCAAATAGGCTCTATTGCATGTGTATAAATGACACTCAGAATACCACTTTAAGTAAGGAAAACTTTTACTTCAGTCTCAAGTTGCAGAGTAGAAGTAGAAATACCAGATATGGTTAAGGAGTGCTCATTGTACCAGGTAAGGAATCCATCCAGGTCTCTGTCTTATTTATATTACAGCATTACACTGACCTCTGTGACCCAGCATGGCATACAGGAACATCCACATCCACATCCTAGTCAGGAGGAGGACGGAAAATGAAGACTTGTTGGGTATGCACATCTGTCATGGTTTGTTCCAGAAGTGAACAGTTCAGTTCTTATCACATGCATTTGGCCAATTGTTAATGACATGGCCATAGATAGCTCTAAGGAAGGGTCAGAGGATGCAATGTTCATACTGAAGCTTCATGGATTATTATCCTAATTAGATTAGAGGTGATATCATAGACAAGAGGGATAAAATTCTGGAGGGTGATTCATCCATTATCCTTGCTTCAGTAGATAGCAGATTAAAACCTGAGCTTACAGGCTCAGATACATTTTCTGTGAGATCTCAATCTTGGTTAGTATGTGGATAGGAGAATTTTTCTCTCCAGACTTGCTAGGCACAGTGATTTTGAATGAGAGAACTGACTTAAAAATGGAACTGCTCTTTATTTAGAGACAACTTGTGTTTAATTCCAGCTTTAATGTCTATATTCACAAATAAGCAGGGAAAAGGACAGGACCGAGTGAGAGTTTAAAGGTCTTTCTCAGGGCACATTGCTACAGTCAGTGCTGTATGTCTGGCAGAAGGTTGTGTGCCAATTCGATTGTTCCTCTGGGTTTTGTAGAAAATGCAATGGCCTGTAAGGAGGTCAGAGAGGCCCTGGGGCTAAAGAAGATAGGGAAAAGATCAAGGGAAATTTACAGACGACAAGTTCAAGGACAAACTATGTGCAAGTTCAAAGCTGAAGAAATAGCTGGCGAGATGGAGGGTTCCTGTATGTGCTGTCTTGCAACATGCTACTAGGGGCATAGAGTAACGGCTCTGAGCCGTTGATGGCAAAGGCAGAGGCTAACATCCAGAGACTGGCAGATGGGTCAGAGTCTCCTGGGGCTATTACTGCCCAGCTTGCCAGGCTGACTTCTCCAAAGTGTACTTTCTAAATCAAACAGTCTCTAAGCAGCAGATTTCCTAGGAGAACAACAGTGCTTGACCAAGCCTCACAACTGCACTTCTGTAAAAGCTTGTCACAGGCATTTTCTTTTCTTGTCCTCTCAGGTATAAGCTAATGATAGGTGTGCCACCAAGTCACCTACCTAAATCACAGGGTGCTCTGGTTTAAAGTATATGTGTGTTTGTTTCCATTCTAGAGCTATTGCAATTAATTTAAGGTGAGGCAAACCTAAGGAGATGACATTTTTCAGACAGCTCAGGCCTGTTTATTGCTGTGCCCACTACAGTAACATTTCCTAGGTTCTTCCCTAAACAAGTGCAAATCAATGTTTTCACTTGAGATCCCCGGGAACACAATGGACCAGCCTTCTCAAGTCCTCTCTGTTTCTTTCCCACAGGCTCTCCTTTGGGCCTGACCAAGCTGTGTGTTTCTAGCTATTCAATCCTTGGTGTCTGTCAGTGCCTGTCTCCTGTACTGTGATTGTTTTATGTATGGTTTTAAAGGGTTTTGTTTTGTTTTTGAGGTGCTGGGGATCAAACCTACAGTTTTTCACATGATTGGCAAGCATTCTACCAGTGATCTATGCCTCCCATCATGTGAGAATATGACCCCTACCATAATTTTGAGCCAAATTTGAACCAAATTTTAATTAAATAGTGGCCAGGATGATGGACAATAGCTAGGTCCATCCCAGGATCCCCAAAAATGGCAACAAGTCATATTTTGCCAAGGCTTACAAATGCAAACCCACCAGGTTCAATTACAGGCAAGCATGTATCCTGACATACTTCCCCCGTTGTACCTCTCACCAATGTGTGATAAAGCATATGTGGTTCGGTTGGGTCAAACAAAGTTGTTTAGGGGTGTGAGAACATATGGCTGCTTATCTTACATGAACAATAGCCTCCAGCATCTCAAGAAATATCTGTCCTTGGGCAAGGTTCTTACAGGCTAGAGGCATTTTTATTTCACAGATCTCTTAGGCATAGTAATGAAAACTTAAAGCATAACTTTGGCCCTCACACAAGCCCAGCCCTCTTTTTACTTTTGGGAGGAGGAGTAAGAAGGAAGGAAGAGTTCATTCTGGCTTAGAATTTGGGGTAACGGTCCACTGTGGTAGGGAAGTGAGAGAGGCTGGAACATCAGACATCTGGTTACACTGCGTATGTACAGTTCAGAATCCCAGCTCTGGAAATGCTCATCTCAAAGCTTCAGACAGGGTTCACTAAATTGTTTAGGCAGGGCTTGGATTTACTTTGTAGCTTAGGCAGGCCCTGAACTTGGGACCCTGCTTCATCCTCCTGAGTGGCTGAAATTACAGGTGTGTACCATCAGGCCAGCTCCTTGTCAACCATTAAATATCTCCCCGGACTCCCCTCCCCCATTTTTATCTCTCACAGGTCTCCTTTGAGATTCTGTGTCAGCTACTCTGGGTGCTGCTCTCTGGTCCTCCATTGAGACGGCCTAGCTTAAATTCTCCCTCCTTTCCCTCATTACTGCATACCATTGGACAAGGGCCTCACCTCCTATGCCTGTTGCTTCCTGCCTATAGTAGTGACAATAACAGTGTAATAACCCTGTAAACTTTAAATGACTCAGAATTCGTAACAGACTTCGGACAGTGCCTGTCACACAGAAAGCTCCCAGCACTGTGTGAATGAGGGCTATTATCACCATAAGCATCACTGTTACTTCTAGAAGTGCTTTGTTGGAGCCTCCTCCAAATTGAGATGTAGTGAGAATCTACTGGTGCCTGTAAGCTGCCCTCTCTTGTTCTGGTAATAACTGGGGAACTTCTATTGAAAGCGACTTTACAGAGCTTGGTCACAAACGGATACCAGGGCAGGGGAAGAGCCTTTGACTCAGGCCTGGCCAATCATGATACCTCATCTCTGCAGTGACTGACTGGCTCAAAGTGTGGGGCTGGGATCCAAGAAGGGCCAATTGGAGTACTTCTCAGTGTGGCAGGCAGATGCTAGCACAAACCTGTCACTCTACAGCAGCTGCTCAGCCGAGATAATGAAAGTGCAGCGCCATCCTGCCTGCCTGCACAGAGCAAGTGCATCAGAAACGGAACAGCTGAGGCTGATAGCCAGAGAAAAGGTCTGAGGAGCAGAGTTGTGGTATGAGGGACAAGAGAGAAAGAGGATGAGGCCTCCTATCTGGGAATTGGTGGGCTGGCATTCCTCAGGCCCCTCTTACCCATACTGTCCCTGCCTGGAAGCAGAGACTTCCCTTTTGGCTTACAACAGTTTGAGTGCTGTTGTTGTGTAGGAAGTATCACATCTATCATGTCCTTCATGTTGTATTTGTGTTTGCTCTGTCCCTCCCTTCCTTCAGTGGCCTTCTTTCTAGAACAAAGGAGTGAGGAGGGCTGCTGGAGCCTGCCTCTCTTCTCTTCTGGGCTCAGTTCCTACTGCAGGCTGTTTCCTTTGCTCTCACCAGTGGTAGCCTTCCTCATTTCTTCCCAAGCCTCTGCTCACTTCTCCCTTGTCCTCCCCTTCCCTCCCTGCTTTCTCTGTGCAGAAACATCTACCCAGTTCCCCCGCAGACTCTTGTATACCCTTGGTCATTCTTCTCTTTAGATCTCAAACTCAGGTTATTTGTAAAATGTGTTCCTGTTTTACACGGCTCTTACATGCGAACACTCTTGTACTTGCTAACATTTTTTTTTTTTTTTAAGTGCAAAAGTCACTACTCTGTTATGTTTATATCCTAAGCATTTCCTGGTGATGTATTTTGCTCTGGTGGTTTATTGATCTTTCAACACTGGCTGTCCCATGAATTAAGCCAAACTATCAGTTAAAAAATGAGCCACAGAGAGTATTTAACTACTCTTCTTTGTGCCAGCAATGGTTTCTCTTCAAGGGTCAGAGCAAGTCCTTTATCTAGGCCTGTTAAGTTTCATAGCCACTTAAAGGGAAGTTACAGCATGCTTTCTTAAAAATCAGCATTAGGCTATAATAGAATTATTGCAGGAAACAACCACTGATGAGTGCTAAAACTGCTGGATAAGCTATAACAAGAATACATATATGACGTGTGTGTGTGTGTGTGTGTGTGTGTGTGTGTGATTTCAAAGAATTTCTCCAAGATATATGGGTAACTTCGCACTATAGAAACCCAGACATCTCCTAGCAATCAAGATTAGCAGCACTGCTATTAATAACAATAGCATTAGGCAATCATAAAATGATTCACCCAGAAGTGTGCTGTTTCCTTCTGTGATATTCTTGGCAAAGAGGTACAGCTTCCATCTATTCATGAAAAATCATCATGGAAATTCAGATAGAAGGACCTCCTGTGGTAATTGACCTTGACCAGTAGCAAGTATTGGTATCTTCACTCCTGCCAAGGTCATGAAGGACAAGGAGAGACTGAGGAAATGTTGCATACTGGAGGACATTAAAGAGACAGGATGTCCAAATGAGTGTGACCCTGGACTGGATCCAGGAAAAGAAAAATCAATGGAGGACAATTGCTGAAATTTGGGGAGATAACTTTATTGGCATTTGTTTTCTAATTTGGAACATTGCACTGATTTGCTGTCCAGGTTATAGCTGAAGCCTCTGGGTTTTTAAAAGCTATGCTTCATAATGTGTGAGATTTAAGAGTAGGTGTAAGTATATAGTAAGGAGGGAAGAACTGTCTATCAACGAAGGGCCTGGAGTAAGTCATTACAAAGACTTCAACCACTGCCTTGAAAGGTATGTGCATTAGCCCAAGCTTCCTAGACTTCCTAGATGGGAGATAAGCAGATCAGAGATGGACCAAATGCAGGCTGTGCTCTGTGCCCATCCCCTCAAGCCCTGTCTCTGCTGTGCTGACCTATTTCCTTCAGGCTTTGATGGGTTCTGTACACATGGGCTCCAGCATGTGCTATGAATGTCATCAGCTACCCTCTGGCTCTGCTGCTGTAGAGACAAGGGATGCCTACAAGAGCCTGCTATGTGATCATGCACAGCCCAGAGGTGTAGAGGAGTTGACCAGAGCTCCTCAGGTTAGCCCCTCAGCAAGCAGATCAGAGAGGTTTTCATGAGCTCCTCAGAAGTCCTGGCAGGATGGGGCAGCAGTTGTCCTTGACAATGCCAGCTGAATTATACCTCCTGAGCTGTTTTTTCTTCCTTCCTTCTTTCACTTGCCCTCTGCTACCACTCTTGGAGTAATACTCACAAGAAATTACTTGCTCACCATTCACTCCTTTTTAAACAGAATTCAGGTTAAGATGCCTTTAATGAGAGCAATAATACCACATAGAGTTAGGACTAGCAAAGAAAATCCAGGGAATTGCCTTTGAAGATAAGACCCTCTGCTGGTCATTGTTCTTTCTCCATTAGTCACCTTCCTACAGTAATAACGAAGCACCTCCTGTAGTCAACTTACACAGAGAAGAGACTTACTGTCGCTCATAGTCTACAGGGCTCTGGTATATGAGCAGCTGTCCCTGTCCCTTTAGGCCTATGGATAAGCAGCACATCATGACAGGAACTCAGAGTTGAGCAAAACCAGTCACTTCATGGTTAGGAAAAAATAGTAAGGATCCACAGTCTCTCCAGCCCCATCCAAAGACCTCCAAGGGACTAACACCTAAATGTTCCAGATGCAGATTCCAGCACTGCCCCTCTTTCCTCTACATTATTTCATTAACTTAATTTTATTTATTTTAAAAGTCTGGGATAGGTAGCGTTTCGTTACAAACCTTGGGCTGGTCTCTATCTCTAAATTCTCCTATCTCTACATCACTAAGGCTAGCATCACAAGTGTGTTCCACCACACTCCATTTCTTCTCTTCGTTTCAATGGAAGGCACAACAACTACTTCAGTATCAGCTTTCCTCTTCCTCCTCTGTTTTGGACTGCCTTCCCTTAGTCATCAACCTCCCTCCACCTTCCTTCTCCTTCAGAGTTCCATTTTCAGCTAATGGCGAATCCTCACTAGCCCCTCGGCTGAAGAAAGCAGTGCTGCCTAAACAGTTTTCCTGCTGTTTAAACCGACTCGACTCCCTCATGGCAGTGGTGGCTACTGTGGCTCTTACAACTCTCTTGCAGATTCAGCCTATCCTGACCAACCTCCTGACCTAGCTGGGCTTGCTACCGAGTTTCGAGTCTGTATTCCATGCCTTGCAGCTCTCACCCCTCGCTCCATCACCTCACACTTCATCAGCTTCTTCACACCAGTCACTTGTGCATGCTCTTTAGAATGAAGTGGCAACGCTGTGAAACAGGAGGAGAACTGATCAGCGAAGCGGTCCTGGAGGGCTGCCTGGATTGTTCAAGATTACAAGGATCTAGTTGTTCATTTGGTAAACATTTTTTTTTGTGTGTGTGCCAAACATGTGCTACACTTTCTTCTAGGTCCTGGGTAAATCCCAGTGAATGAGATAGAGAAGAACTTCCTGCCCACATATGGCTTACAGTCTAGGGAATGACAATTCCCTCATAGAGGGTGGGCACAAGTGCTGCGTCTGTTCTAAAATGCAGGTAACGGAGCTGGAGAGAATGGCTCAGCAGTTACGAGCACTGGCTGCTACTGCAGAGGACCTGTGCTCAATTCCCAGCACCTGTATAGTAGCACGTAACAGTCTGTAACTCCAGTCCCAGGGGTTCTGATGCCTTCTTCTGGCCTCTCTGGGTAGTTCATGCAGCGGCTATACAAACTTACATTCAAGTGAACACTAAAATACAAATCAATCATCCTCAGTTGGAAATATGAAATCCAAACACTGCAAAATCTGCAAGTCTTTGACCACTGATCTGGTACTATAAATAGTTTTGTACCTGATTTCATGTGATGAGCCACAGTCAAAATGCAGGTGCACAAACATTCTAGAAAATTACCTCTAGGCTATGTGTGTACATGTATATGAATTACAAATGAATCGCACATTTAGACGGGCTGTATCCCCAAGATTTTTCATTATGCATGTGCAAGTTCAAAACAACTTTACATTCAAAATGCTTCAGTTCACTGCAGTCTTCCTCTGCACCCATTCTTCTACTCATCACTAACCTTCTTATTAATTTCTCACTCATGATTAAAATTGATATTTGAGACTCATTTGTACATCCATATTCCTAGCATTGAGGAGGATGAGGAAGGAGACCGAGACCAGTGTGGGCTGCATAGCAAGACCCTGTATCAAAATAAAATAAAATAAGAGAAAATAAAATAATCCAGTAGGTGCTTAAGAGCATATCCTGCTCTTTCCAGGGACTTGAGTCCAGTTCCTCACCCACATCAGGCAGGTCCGGGGAATCAAAAGCTTTCTCATCTACACACATACACACACACAGATGTAAAAATCAACTGTGTTTTCGGCCTACTTCCTTTGGCTGGCTCACATTCTTCTCTCTCGAGGCAACCTTGGATACTCTAATGGCTTATCTGCGACAGCATTTAAAAATCACCTAAGAGACACACTTAAGGGTTTACTGAAAAGAGTAACTGCCCTTTTCTGTCTCTGCTGGAACTGTGCAGTCTGAAGGGCAAGAGGAGGCCTCTGGAACCACTGATAACAGAGTGTGATGGTCACGCTTACTTCCTCTCCTTCCTTGAAAAGCCAAGGAGAAATGACCGCTTTTCAGTTCAGCACTTACTCTGTCCTTCTTATTGTATCTTTTTTAAAATTTAAATTTGCAACAAGCTTGTTTTACATGCCAATCCCAGTTCCCTTACCCTAGCCTCCTTCCCTGTTCCCCTCCCAACCCTCATCCCATCCCCTTTCTGCTCCCCAGGGAGGGTGAATATCAAATCTGTCATATCATTTGGAGCAGGGCCTAGGTCCTCCCCCATGTTTCTAGTTTGAAAGAGTATTCCTCTATGTGGAATGAGCTCCCAAAGTCCATTCGTATACTAGGGATAAATACTGATCCACTACCAGAGGCTGCCCAGTCCTCCTAACACCCACATTCAGGGGGTTTGGGTCAGTCCTATGCTGGTTTCCCAGCTGTCAGACTGGGGGCCATGAGCTTCCCCTTGTTCAGGTGAGCAGTTTCTATGGGTTTCTCCAGCCTGGTCTTGACCCCTTTCAGCACACACATTTATATTGGGGATTTGGTTGGGATGCTGTCCAACTCTTGTAACAGAAGTATAAGCAATGCCATCTTCAATTTTTGTTGTTGTTGTTGTTGTTATTTGGAACAGGATCTTGCTACGTAGTTGTGGTGGTTTGAATGCAATTGGGCCCCATAGGCTCATAGAGAATGGCACTATTAGAAGGTGTGACCTTTTTGGAGCAAGTGTGTTACTGTGGGGGCAGGTTTTGAGGTTTCCTTTGCTCAGGCTTTACTCAATGTGATGCTCAGACTATTTTCCTGTTGCCTGCAAGATGTGGGATTCTCAGATCCTTCTCCAGCACCATGTCTGCCTGTATGCTGCCATGTTCCCACCATCAGGGTAATGAACTGAACCTCTGGACGTAGGTCAGCCGCAGTGGAATGTTTTCTTTTATAAGAGTTGCTGTGGTCATGGTGTCTCTTCACAGCAATAGAAACTCTTACTAGGACAGCAGTGCTCGCTGCCTTCAAACTTGTCATGGAGACCAGCCTGGCCTAGAATTTGTGGCATTTCTTCTGCTTCTACCTCCCAGGTGCTGGGATTACTTGCTGGCACAAACCATTATGTTTGGCTTTCATTTGTTGTACCTGAATGGTAGAGAGTTGGCTTATATTTTACAAAGGTTCCTTATAAACCTTGCTTTCTTTCTTTCCATGGTATATCTCCCAGCTACCAAAGCCAATCTGAGAGTTGTAAGATCTGTTCCATTTAGAAGATAGGGTCCTCAAACAGTCACCTCTAAGGATCATTTGCTTGGGACTAAATATTAACCTTGTTTTCTTCTTTTCCTTGTAACATGAATAATAACCCAGAGACAGATATTGGGGTTCAAGCTGAAGGTCAGAGAAGCAAGCAAACAGCCAGTAGCTCTTATCTCTTCCAAGGCTGAATTGGAGATCCTGTCTTCCCTGTGACTGGAAACTAATTCTCTTCCTGTCCTCAACATGTCTGGAGACTAATTGCCACATGAGACCCTTTGATTCTTCCTTATATACCTCCCCAGTGCTGGGATTTAAGGCATGATGTCCATTATTCTTTTAGACCAATTCACTCTAATGTAATCCTGGGTAGCCTTGAAATCACAGAAATCGATCTGCTCTGTCTCCTAAGTCCTAGGATTAAAGGTGTGTGCCACCACTGCCCAGCTTCTATGGCTGTCTAGTGTTGCTGGCTTTGCATTCTTATCTCCACTGGCTTTATTAGATCATAAACAATATATCACCACATTTCCTTTTAGGTGTTGGGGACTGACTCCGAGGCCCATGAGTGCTGCCTAAGCATACATTCTGCCACTGGGCTAAACATCTAGCATACACCTTCCAACAGCTTTTTAAAATGTAAATGCTTTCTGGAAGGAGATGATGCTTAACTTCAAACACTAGTGTCTTGTATTACATCAGTCTCGTCTATCAGAAAGTGGGCAGAATGAACCCTAAACTTCTCCATGGTAAAAGGGAGGCAGAGAACCTTGAAAGATAGGAGGGACCTCCCGTTGAAGTCAGTGTGATAATTTCAAGGATTAGCAAGAGCTGGCTGACATTTTGTGATCACTGAGGATGTCATAAGGGTGGCATTTGATAGGGCAAAGGGAGACTTTAAAGGGTTGTGTTCTCTGTCCCAGGGGCATTTTCTTACTGTCTCTGACCAGTGTTGCAGTGTTTTATTCTGGGCATCCCATTGACTGTTGTGTCCTCAGGTTAAGCAAGGTTCCTCAGAGTTACCCACTTTGAACTCGACATAAACAGATATTCATTTGGCTATGAGAAGGAGTGGCAGTACAGATTAGAGAGGACTAATTTTCACTTTGGCTTTCTCCTAAATCTGAGGGGGAAAAAAGCAGAAACAATGAAAATCCATTTGATGGAATGTGGGAAGGGTCTCTGGTGCCTCCCTTAGTGTGATTTATGGAGGCCTTTTCAGAGTTCAGTGCTGTCACTAGCCTGCAGAGAGGCCCTGGCAGAGAGGCCAGAAAGATAAGCAAAACCAAGCCGACCAAACAAGCAAGCAAATAATCAAGAACACAAAGCCAGCAACTTATACTGGAGCATGAGGCTGTGACTTTAATACCAGGGAAGCTCCATGTCTCAGACCTTCTGCCTGGTTTCACAGCCTTGAAATGTGTATTGTGTCAGCCCTGGGATACATCTCTCCTTATCTACATCTCCTTAAGTTTCTGGGCCGTTTTTCGTTTTCTATTGATGTCTGCCAAGGACGATAGCTCCAGCATGTGCCTGACCTTTAGGTGGTGTGGTATATAGTAGTGCCTGATTCTTAGGGGAACTTGGCAAGACATCTCTTGGCCTTTGGGGGCAGGAAGCACTTCTTCCATTCTCCAACAGACACAGAGCTCTAGGCCATCTCTCTTTTAGAATACGTTTTTCACTGTTAAAAGAAAATAACAGATGTACAACATAGGTTACTTGATGTAGTTTAAACTAGTCTCCAGTTTCAATGGGACAAAGGTACCAGTGAGTAGACCTATGATTTATTCTCTTTAATTTCGTGTGTCATTGTTTGGAGAGCCTGGATGTGAGCCCGAGAAACATAAATTGCCTTTAAAATTAGAATCCTCATGGTTGCTTTTCCTATTGATAAGCATTTAAATATGCTGGCAGAAATCTAAGCCATCCCTTCTGTAGTGAGGGGCCGAATTGTGGCAGCAGCCCCTCCCCTATCTTTTTGGAGCAGGCTGCTGCGGTGGGTGGTGTCTTCTGATACCATTGCTTTGCCTGTGCCACATTTTCAGAAGTGGAAGTCATTGTTGAACATGCAGTTTTGCTAAATACACGGTGCAGTTCCCTAGGTAGAAATGAGCTCAGTTCTTCCATTTTGGGTCTAGTGGCACTCAGATTTGGCACACTTTTCACATCACCTGGGAAGCTTTCTAATGTGCATTTATCCAGTATTACAGAGCAGATGATTTCTCCGGCAGAGCTGAGTGCCGAAGATCTGCACAGTTTATAAGCTTTGTCCTGGGACCCAGACTTTGAGGAACACCTTTATCTGGCAGCAGGGCTTGCTGACCTCCACACAACTGACATTTGGCCAGGTACTCAAGGCTATTCTCAGTACAGTAGAACATTCCTGGCCTCTCTCCACTAGATATCAGAAACGTTACCACATTCTCTCCAGTTGTGACAATCAAAGATGTCCCCAGACTCTTGCAGATATCTCCATCCATGGCAGATTTGAAATCTATTGCATTAGAATGTTCTCAGTGCAGGCATCCTGGACACCTGAGCATTTATATGGTGATAGATTTGTGTGTGGCTTTTTAATCTCAAATGCAATTTTGTAAATGAAATCAGGTTTTTTTTTTCTTTTTTTCCTTCTTTCTTCCTTTCTTTCTTTCTTTCTTTCTTTTTTGTTTTTTGTCATGCAGGGTTTAAACTAAGGGCCTATGATTATTTCCAAAGTCAAACAATTTTTATCTAACCAGAATAGTTTTCAAAACATTAAAAAAAATGTGTGTGTCTTTGTATATGCTACATGTGTGTAAGTGCCTAAGGAAGCCAGAAGAGAGGGCGTTGGAATGCTAGAGTTGAAGTTACATGTGGTTGTGAGCTGCCAAATGTAGGTGCTGGAAACAAAACTCCAGTCCTCTGTGAAAACAGCAAGCACTGCTGATGAGCCTTTATCCATCTTGCACAACAGTTTGTTCTTAATTTACTAAAATTGTTGTGCCCAAATTCTGAACCCCCAAATCACCAAGAGACCCATTCCGATGCAGAAGCAAAGAGTCTTTTATTGTTTAACGAATTAACTGTATTAACTCGGTTCCTCTGCCTGTCCAACCCAGCGGGCCCCATGAGAAAGATCTGAAGGCAAGGAATTTATTGGGTAGAACAAGGGGAGTGTCTAGGGGTCTGCAACAGTCTCAGGATTGGTACACTTCTGGGCTTGGGCGACCTGTCCTATGTTGATTGTTCAACTAATTGCTATGGCCTATAGGCCCTCCGAGGACGGTTGCTATGCTCTGTATACCACTGTTACAGTAAAGCATATCCAGAGCCAGCTAGCTAATTTCTGATTGGTCCCTTGCCACATGGAGGGTATCTGATCTCCTAGAGACTAGGAGGTTGGGCAAGGTCAAGAAGCTCAGCATATGTTGCTGAGTCAGAGGCCTACAAGTTTTTTTCTGCAGCCTGTCATGGCTGCAAAAGCAGTGGCTTGGGTGAGGGTCTGGTCCCTTCAAAAAAAAAACTAGGTTTGTGTACCCCTGCCCACACCTGCCCAGAGGGAGCCACCCTGAGGGTGCCCATCCTTGCATCATTGCATGAATGCCCAGTGGACAGACTCCCACACAGAGCATGACCTAGTCTTTGGGCCCGAGGTTCCCTAATTTTGTTTTGAGGCTGTACAACCACTAGCTAAGCTACATGGAATAAATCTGTGAAGGTTCAGAATGTTGATGCTAGGTCTTAAGTGTATGTGAAGATTAATTCAGTTGTAAGGTAAAGGGCCAAATGTCTTGACTTACTGTGATCATGCTGGCTTCTCATTTTGTAATATATTTATATCGTGTTTTTACATTTTTCTCGTTCTGGTAAAACCTTCATGGAAAAACGCATCTCCCTTTGTCAACTTACCACATTCCCACAGATGCTTTTTGTCTTGTCTTAATGTCTCTCTGTGGTAAGAATTCTCTCAAGTGCTGGTTCTTAATCTGGCTAATGGCCATTTTTAGGGAACAAAGAAAGGAAAGGAAAGGAAAATGAGTGTAGTGTACTATGTTGTCACCAGAACAGGAATCCCACATGTGATGACTAGAAAATGGATTGGATGGATTATATAATAAGTGGAAGAAAAGCCACTGGATGAGGTTAATGTCAGGTGTGTAGTCTGTTCATCATTTAACCCTCCCTCCATCCCTCCCTCTCTCCCTCCCTCCCTCTCTCCCTCTTTCCCTCCTTCTCTCTCGCCCTCCCTCCCTCTCTCCTTTCCTTCTTTTCCCTCTCTCCTTCCTCCATCCCTTTCCCCCTTCCTTCTATTTTGATCTAATTATTTTTATTTTCTTCTGTTCCATGGCAAATTGCCATCAGTACAATGTCCTATTGACTACACATTTCAAAATGATTCATACACTGTTTACAACTCTAAAGGTGGTAGAACCGGGAGAATGGAGCCTGAAAATGAGGTGGACCGAAGTCTTGTGCAATAACTAACTTTATTGAGGGTATCAGACAATTTATACTGTGAGAGTTAGGAAGACTCACATGAGTAAAGTATACAGTCACAAGGACAAGCTGCACATGGCAAAAGCATGAGTTTTCATAGAAGCACATAAACAAATAACAATATCCAGTTGTAATGAATAATCTGAAGTAAACTCACTGCTACCCGATACACCTGGGAGGAGCACGAAGCACATTCCAAAGACAATTTTGAGTTTTGAAGTCACAAGACAATTGTCGTGTTTTCTCACAAGTACTCAGAATTTTCCTCACACGACTCCATTCTTTGTGTTTCAAATTACACTAAACAAAGTATTGGTTGATAAGTGGAAATGAGTGATTGACAGTCTTCTAAAGTTCGCACAGCATGTGGCTAGCTTAAACTGTCTGTCACATACCATTAGATAGGAAGTGCTTCATGCTAATTATTAAATGTGAGAGCAGGACCACTGTTTACTGGAGGGGTAGGAGGGCTGTGCACCCGGAGCAGGAACAGTACTGGCCCTCACTGGAAGATGACAGAAGACTGACACACAGAGCTTACTTCCACACTGTTTGGTGAAGTCGATTCTCTTTTTTATGTCTGTTGCAAACCCTTCAGCAGCTGTAGCTTAACAAACAGTGACTTAGACCTGGTTCATTCACAACAAAAAGTCTTGGCTTTCAAGGAAAATGCATGCATTCAATTACATGAAAAAATTATCTACTCATCTTAAGTGACTAACATTGTATTTCCAACTCACAGAATTAATATTCTTTGCGCTGAGAAGCTCCTGATAAATACTTATCTTTTTTGTTTTGTTTGTTTTACTTTGTTTTTTGAGAAAGGGTTTCTCTGTGTAGCTTTGGAGCCTGTCCTGGAACTCTCTCTGTAAACCAGGCTGGCCTTGAAATCACAGAGCTCTGCCTCCTGAGTGCTGGGATTAAAGGCATGTGCCACCACCACCTAGAATAATAAATATTCATCATTCCAAAATTATCTGGAAAAAAACCCTGTATTCCTGGGCCCAAAGTTAAAAAAGCTAAATTGGCCTTACCTTAAAAGCAGTCCCAGGAAATTTATTTATTTATTTTTTAAATTATGTCAAAGAAGAGAAGAGGGGGAGGTATAAGACTGAAGAAAAAAAAAAACAAACTATATTTTGTTTTCCATTTGTACAAATTCCCAACATCATGGATTAGTAGTTGTCCAGCCACCCCTATTTTTTTATGCCATAAATTTTGGCATTTCTACAAACCCTTGGGTCTCTGAGAAGACACTGGTACCCTTTAATGTTCCATGTTAGGTTCCCCTCTTCCTCTGACCTTCTTTGCCCAACAAACACTGACTGCAGTTGTACATGAGGGATGATTTCACTTCTTTCCCATCAGGTCAAATGCCTTCTTTGTTTCTTTCCACTACGTGTTTGCATTTTATTGATGCTAGGTTAAAATAGGAAGTATTGTATGATGTCATAAATGTACTTGTTTATCAACACATTCATTTCCATTACTTTTTATTAGTAGCGTAGATTATTTGTACAAAGTAATAGGTTTCATTATGACATGTTCTTAGAGGCATATAAATGGACTTTAATCACATTTAACACCTCTTTCACCTTTTCTGGTTCCCTTTCCTTCTCCCATGATTCCTTCCTCCCAAATAATAACCCTTGTGCTTTTATTTTGAAAATCTAGATTTTGCATACAATACAAAACACATTTCTTTGTCTGAGACTGGCTTATTTCACTGGTTACAATGCTGTCTATCCACCTCCATCTGTTTTCCTGAAAAATGACACATGTTTGTTGGGTGTGTGCACGGCAATCTCCCTTTACCCATTCATTTGTTGAGGTCTTAAAATCATTACGTGTTTGAGCTTGCTATGTATTGGTAGCCTCTTCTGGTACAGTTTCATTATTAACATTCTGCATTCTGAGTGACTCCCTCTTCTTGTTTTTTTTTTTTTTTTTTTTTTGAAAGCCCTGACTTTAGCAAATCCTTTCTATGACTTTGGCCCTTAGAGTGCATCATCTTTACTGTCAAGATCACCATGTTGACTAAGGCTCTTCTCACTTTATCATCTGCTCCTCCTGGAGACTGCCATCTCCTGTCCCCACAGGAACAGTGTATTTTTTAGGCCTGCTCTATGGCTGTCATTCTGGGAATATAGGGCTTCCTTTCACTGTCTTTTTGTTTGTTTTAGATATTTCTTTCACCCCTGCATCTGCTGTTTGCTGAATTCCACGTCTCCCTCTTGTCCTGATCACCTCTCTGATTTTCTGAAAGAGATCCACAAACCTACAAGTGATACAATGCTAAGATTTGAATGTGTCAAAGTACCTTAGTATTTCCAACACATTTCATAGTCTGTCAGGGAAAAGAATTGCTCATAGGGTAATATTCAACTGGTTTTACCCAGCCTTGTCTAGATCATAACGAAATGATTCATGTTCATGTCACTAATATCTCACAAAATGTCTCAGTTGTCTACTCCCAGGCAGTAGATTATCCCATCAAATCAATGTTTCCTTTAAAGGAGACATCCCAAGAAGGGTGACCAACCAGTAGGTCAGAAGGTAGAGGTTCTCATGGAAGACTGGAACCAGTGTGATGGGCTGAGCAGACAGTTTCCAGGTGACCAGGAGTGCCTGTGATGAAAGCCTTTCCCTAGAACACCCTTCCCTTAGCCAAAGCTTCATCCTTTTTTATTTTATAGTCTTTGTTGAAGCCTCTAAGTAGGTGATGCACATCCATTAGAGTAGAATGGAGGGAAAGAAAAGGGAGGTTTCATTGAGGGAAGCAGGGAGAAGATGTACAGGAAAGAGAGATAAGTTCTTTAAACACAATGCAACTTCAGTGGGCTCAACGGTCTTCCTTTGACATCTGAAAGTACTGCCCAGCATTTATGATTTCCGTGAAGCAATTAGATGGTGTTCTGGCTAGTTCTTTCATATTTGAAATGACTCTATATGCTGGTGTATTTTAAACTGTTGTTTTTATGCTTGGTGTACCTAGGAATATGAGTTTTAAAAGTCTTGAGTTGTTCAGTTAGGACATACTTCAGTGTGAAGACTTGTAACCTCTTAGCTATGGTGATTCTGTTAGGTCTGTGTGTGACAATCATGTCTTCTTCATTGCTTTTGACTCAGGGACAGTTGGATTTGTTCAATAACAGACTTGATATATCAGTCTTGCCCGGGTGCCTCAAACTTATGATCCTCCTGCCTTAGTCCCCTTTGTCTGGGTTCTGGGATAAAAGTATAGTAAACCATACACAACATTAAGTTGTCTTGATTTTTATTTTGTTCCCTGGCCTCTTTGCCTTTTAAAAATCTACATTTTTGTATCGGTAACTATCAGTTTCTAAGAATTATTTGTCTTTTTTTTTTTTTTTTTCTTGTAGCATCTTGGGTTAGGGAGCTCATCTCTTTGAGGGAAATTGCACCAGCTTTGTTTGTAGAATTGCTTTTCTGTTTGTTTGTTTTTTCTGATTACCTAGCTTAACCCCAATGTTGATAGTTTTCTTTTTAAAATTAGTGACCCCCTCAAACCATTATTTTTCCTAGAAATGAAGATGCTCTCTAAATTTAGAATATGAATTGAAGTAGGGAGCGTTTCCTAGGTAGAATATGTAGATGCAAGGATGGGTTCAATGCGCTGTCCTTGTGGACCAAGCTGCAGCAGTCTTTCCTTCCTTCTAATCTAATTTCCAGCTCACTTCCTGATGCTACCAGGCTGACCTTTCCTTTCCAATCTTCCTTCTGTTCTTGGGTTTCTTTCAACTGCCTTCTTGCAGCTTTTGTCTTCTCACACAGGCTGTGTCTTCTAAGTCTGTGTGCAGCTCATTTCTCTTTGCATAGTCCCAAGAATCAGCCATCATGCCAAAACTAGTAGTCTCACTACCACCAAAATGGCTTCTGAATCTAAATATAAAGATGACTTTGGTGTGGTACACTTTGGATAGTTGGTGATAATGTCACTGGTCCAGATCGTTACTGAGCCATGTGTATTGATCTGAAGTCTCAACCAAGAGAAAGAAGCTGTGATGGATGATTTCTTTAAAGGAAATGTTCTACTGTCATTCCCATAGACCTTCTGTAAGAAGTTACATACCACCTTTACCTTTATTGGGTATTGTTTCATGGCATATAGTGATATCCAGACTCTTTATGTCCCCAAATTTACACACATATGCATATACATTTATACATGCATAGGAATTAGTGGGAACCTAGTAACTCCAATGATTCCTTGATTCTGTTCTAAAAAGGGGTAACACTGAGGTGTGTCCCAATGACACAACATTTCTGAGTTAGCATTTCTTACTTTCTCCTAACTTTAGAAGCTTAACTGTGCTTCAGAGTGATACCAGCCCATTCAGGTTTTCCTAATGCATGACAGGAACCCTGAATGCTATCTAGTACCACCTTATTTCTTCTCATCTGAAGCCTAGTCTATCACTTTGCAAGGAGGGGTTCTGAGAGGTCACCTCTTTTCCTGTCTTGCTGTTAAGTAGAATCTGGTGGATAGACAGACCAGGCTGATGAGGGACTCTGAGTGGATAGATGATAAGCCAGGCTGATAAGAGACCCCGGGTGAATAGATGATAGACCAGGCTGATGAAGGACCCTGGGTGCATAGACCAGGCTGATGAAGGACCCTGGGTACATAGACCAGGCTGATGAGGGACCCTGGGTACATAGACCAGGCTGATGAGGGACCCTGGAGTTGGTTCTTTTTTTCTCAGCTTGGACCAGAGAAGTTCTCAGCATAGACAATGACTCAGGAAAAAAAAAAAATCCAGACTTTTCTAGAAGCATCTTGGACTCCTGGTTTTCTGGAGATGGTTGAAATTCAGACCAGAATTCTCTGGGACTTAGATTGCTGCAAGGCTGACAAATTCCTCCCAGAGACAGCTGTGACTGTTCTAGATGCCTGTTGTCTTTCTGCTGTGAAAGCTGAAAGTACTAAAGCTCAGCTAATATATACTTGCAGCTAAGAGCTACAGGCTGTAGCTCTCACTGTGAGAACTCTGTCTGAAGCAGAAAGGGCCACAGATCAGGCGAGCATGGAGCCACATTCCTTTATGCCTTCTGGTCCCCATATCTCTTTTGGAATCTAAGAGGCAGAAAGCTCTGTTTCGCTTTGTTTCATTTGTTTTGTTGCCCATTTTTTCTGGGTGGTAATTTCATTTTAGGCTAAAGCTTTCAAAAGAACTCAAGTCCCTAGCTCCCAAAAAGAGCTAAAGGCCATTGGAGGATTACATAAAGTGTTTACTATCCTTTTTTCTTCTGCTTTGCCAGAATTTTCTTTAAAATGACAAATTATGTACAAAATTACATTTATGAAATATTCAGTCTAACAAGTAACTGTTTTGTTTTGTTTTTCCATACATATTTTGCTTTGTTTTCTCTGTGTTGCTTTGGAGACTGTCCTGAAACTCACTCTGTAGACCAGGCTGTCCTTGAACTCACAGAGATCTGTCTGTCTCTGTCTCCCTCCTGAGTGTTGGGATTAAAGGCCTGAGCCACCACCACCTGACAGCAAATAAAAATTTAACAGAACAAATTGAGAGTCAGTTTTCTTAAATGGCCTTGTGCCCTTCAACCCCCACACTTCCTTGCTCAGTCTCTGCCTGGCTCTAACTCTTCACTTTCCTCACCTGCCCCTGGCTTCCTCAGTGCAGGGCACAAATACTCACTCAATGGCTAACTGATGTCAGATGAAGGGTAACTAGAGAAGGCTAGCGAGCGCACTTCGTACAAAGGCATTCCTAAAGCAACCAGTGGCCTCCTGGCAACGAAGGGAGCTCAGCCTTGCTTCTGCTCCAATTGGTCCCAAACCCGAGCTAAGGAAGAGATGGAATAGGTTGCCACCTCCCCAAGTCCAAGCCACCTTCCCAAGTCCAAGCTGTATCCCTTGCATCTTGTTACCTACAGGGAGTTTTATAAAAGTTGCTTTGAAGACATTAAAGAAGCATAACTGGGCACAGAGTGAAACCGTGACGTCAACACAACAGCGTATAGAATGAGGAAGATGCAAAGCCGTTTAAAGGGCAATTGTCACCACACTGCATGAGAGTTACCCGAGAGGTACTAAGTATAGCCAAAGATCAACTGTGAAAATCAGAGGCATGGTGACCAACATGCAAACACAGAGAGGTGAGCCACACAGATTCGGCGAGTCCTCCAAAAACGTGATCAGGGAGAGGGAATACTTGCTGCTTGGCAGCTGGACCAACCCTACGCTATCCCAAGACTCTGGGAACTGACTTATCTAAAGAGACCTCTTTGTTGTGATTTCATCTTCTCCACTCGTCTCAGTTTATTACCAGACTTCCTCCATAGCTCAGCCTATGGGCATGGATCTGTTACAGGAGCTTTTAGTCTTCTATTTTTTTTTTTTTTTTAATCAACCGAGTTTCCCCCCATCGTAAGTGAACGAATTGGCACTTTGTCCACTGTACTATTTGGCTTCCTCTTTGGTTCACCTTTCTGTCTCTGAAATGACTGGTTACACAGTGTGAGGAACAGCTATTGCAGATTTAAATACATCTGGCATTTGGTTCAAGAGATTAGTGAATCTGTGCTACCTCACTCTGGGGAGGGAGGTGATTGACAAACTTAGGAAGCACTGGGGTTCAGAGCCCAGAAAGGTGAGGGCTGATCCGGAGAGTGGAGAGCTCTTTTCAAAGGACACGACTCACTAAGCCTTGTTCCCTGTGGGATAAGCACATGTTCATCTAATTGCTATTGCTTGACCATTTGGGGGCAAGGATGAAATGCTCCCCTTGTTCCAGAAGGCACAGTGTCACTGGGTTTGGCATACTCAACCAGAGCATGAAGGCTTCTGGGACAGAAGTGTGACAGCAAAGTTTCCTCTCCTAACAGCTTAAAACAGCATGTTAAAAATATTAGCTTAATTAAAACCCTGATGAAGGTACATTTTTTTCCTGAGCTTACTAACTAAGAAGAAGTAGGACAAATGGGTTGTTTCAACTCCAAACTCACCCCATCTCCCCACTCCCCTACATACCACACATGGTACTTATGCCCAGAGATGAGAAAAATCCCCCATCCCCAGTTTGGATTTTACGGGGATGCTTTAGAAAGACACACTAAGGAAGAAACCAGACTGATAGGACACTATCATTCCCTATTGACTTCTTTTCTGGGCACATATTTATAAACCTTCAGAATCAGGCACCAAGAAAGCAGGGTGCCTAATCTGAAGTAAATAGAAGCAGATACTTTTGAAACGGAATGGCAGGATTGCCCATGAGGGGATCCTCTCTAGAGACGATAGCTGCTGTTTCCATGGCAATAGCAGATTCACCTGCACACCTCATCTCTCTGCTCCTTTTGTTCAGAGCAAACACCCATTAAGCAGCAGCCAGCATTATTAGCAGGGAGGAGACATTTTAAAAGTGAGTTGGTTGCCACTATTCTGCGTGGAGACCTTTTGTTCAGTAATGGATCCGCAACTCTGGGGACCTGATTGTTAATACTATTGCAGGAAAGCACTTGAAAAAAAATCCATCTGAAACATTTTTCATCCTACTTGGGTCACACTTTCCTAAGAAGGAATAAAAGTCTTTACTTTTCAAATCCAGTGACTGCCAAACCCCAAATCTGCTTCAGAATTCCCTACATCTATAAACTTCAGTTTCCCAGATCCTACCTCTGCAGAGTCTGAATTCTACATATTTGGTAACTCATGGTTCCAGACATTGGAAGGGTCCATGATCAAAGGACAGCTTAATCTGGAGGAAGGTTAGGGCAATTCGTGACAACATGGGCATAAGGGAGCCAGAGAACTCACTTTTACAAAGGGATTTTTGTGATAGATAACCCTTGTATACATTGATAATGAAAATGCATTAGTTTGCAAGGGCATAGTGTTCATGGCCCAGTTACTTCCCAGAGGTCTCTCTTCTGAAGTACCACTAACATACAATAGTAGTTGTTATTACCTATGTGACAGAAACATTCACAGCACAGCAATAGATCTGAGATGGACCTAGGTGTCCTTAAATGATTCAGATACACAGAGCGACAGGAACACACTTCAGAGAATCCTTATTTTATGTATTGTACTAGCTAATTTTATGTCAGTTCAAGACAAACTATAGTCATTTCAGAAGAGGAAGCTTCAATTGATAAAAATACCCCCACCAGATTGGCCTGTGCACAAGCCTATGGTATTTTCTAGATTGATGACTGATGTAAGAAGGTTCAACTCATTGTGAGTGGGGTCACCCCTGGGCTGGTGGTTCTGGAAGCTATAAGAAAGCAGGCTGAGCAAGCCATGAGGAGGAAGCTAGTAAGCAGCATCCCTCCTTAGCTTCTGTATCAGCTCCTGCCCCCACGTTCTGCTCTGGCTTCTCTGAGTGGTGAACTATAAGCTCTAAGGTGAAATAAACTCTTTCCTTCCACAGTTGCTTTTGATCATAGTGTTTTATCAGTAGATACCCTAAGACACATACTGTCCAGATATCTAGAGGAAGACAGGATTGGACATTGTGTCCTTCATAGAGACCACAGATTAAATAAGGGTGGTTGAATCTTGTATCTTGCAGTGGACCTTTTTAAAGCAACCCTGCCTCATGCCCTTAGTCTTCAGCTGAGAACTTTAGTGTGCCTGTTCCTCACAGCTGTGGGTGACACTTCTGCTTTTATTCAAATGCAGTTTGTTTTTGAAGGAGAATGAGTTGATCTGAACAAAAGTTCTGTTTTTGGATAGAAGTAATGGTGCACTGATATTTACAACATAGAGAATTTTCCTAAGGAAGAGCATCCTCACCTACTTGATTTTCCTGTGGAAGGTGGCTCAAGAAGAGCCCCACTCATCAGGAATGCCTGGTGATCACCCAGACTGCTGAGCTTTGGGAGCTTTCCTTACCTTCACACAATCAGAAAAAGGAAGGAAATTGGTTCCTAATACAGCAGCAGTTGTTGAAGGTTTTTTGTTTTTTAAAAATATCTGTTAACTTGTGAACTAGGACCACATACTGACAGCTCTATACAGGGGTACAGTTTGGGTCTGTACATAGAGGCGCTGTGTTATTTGTAAATGATCACATAGTGTTAGGAAAGAACCTGTGCAGGCATGGTGTTATGAGTAGGTTTTCCCGCCAGCCTGGTCTCACAGCTGCGCCAGCCCCAAATAACACGCTGTATTAGATATAAAGCTGTTGGCCTGTTAATAACATTTTTTATTGGCTAGCTCTGTTTTAAATATTAACCCATTTTTATTAATCTAAGTATTTTCACGTGGTCTTATATTACTGGAGAGAGAATCTGGAGTTCTACTGTCTTGGTCCTACATGTTGAATCTCTTCCTCCATCTTCCTGAAACCTCTTTGTCTCCTTGTCCCACCTATCATGTTTTCTTATTGGCCAACATAACTTTATTCATCAACCAATAAGAGAAATATATTTGCAGAATGACATCTCCTATCAGCATGGTGTTACACATCTTTAATCCCAGCACTCAGGAGGCAAAGGCAGGTGGATCTCTGTGTCTGACACCAGCCTGGTCTACAGATCAAGTCCCAGGACAGCCAGAGCTACACAGAGAAATCCTGTCTCGAAAAAAAGAAAAGGTTCCTCTTTTCAGGAAAGAGGTCCAGTGTGGTGATGAATCCTGCAAGCCTTGGAGCTAAGCTGCCTGACCACTAATCCATACTCCCTTACACACTTGAAAGCTCCTTCATCTACAGCAGGGGTTCTCAAACCTTCCTAATGTTGTGACCCTTTAGTACAGCTCCTCATGTCATGTGGCCCCCTCCCATAAAATTACTTTGTTGCTACTTCATAACTAATTTTGTTACTGTTATAAATCATAATGTAAACATCTGATTGCAGAATATCTGATGTGTGACCCAATAAAAGGGTCCTTTGACCCACAAAGAGGTCACGACCCACAGGCTGAAAATCGCTGATCTATAAGTGTAGAAGTGGTTTGGGCACATTAGGACCTTAGGGGAAGAACTGGCCCTTAGCAAGGGCCCAAAGCAAGTTTGCTATTCAAATTGTAGAGAAAGGCGTTGTCCTTGCTGTTGCCCAAAGGTCATGTTTGTGCTCTGTTTGGAAGGCCAGGGAGACAGTGCTGTCCCTGTTTGCACTGGGACAGCCAGCTGTTTAGTTGCCAAATGTCTTCACAGCATAAATGTTGGAATTAGCTATTGCAAATCTCTTAACCAAGTGAGTGAGAACGCAACAGTGAGGTTGGAAATGGTACTGATTTTCCCTGTTCCTATTGATCAGGACAGTATTTCCTCTCCAGCCAGTTTCCACTTGATCCTAGTCCATCTTGTGTTGTGTTCCCCTTGTATCTACAATTCCCATTTACCTCAAGCTTGACTAATTTTCTAAAATAGAATAGACTCTGGGCCCCAATGGAGTCATTTTCTCTGGTGCTTTTGAATAAAGTAGAAGGGTTTGGAATAAATAAGGAGAAATCTTGGTGCAGGTCACTCCCTCCCTCTTCATTTCTACCTCCCTTCCGCAGACATTCTCTGTGCCCAATGCTAAAGTGCTTCAAAGAAAAGAAATAAGGAAGATCTGGAAGAGAAAAACAGTGGGCAGAGATCTAGCTGCACAATAGACAACATGGTTGGGAAGGAGCCACCAGGCCTCAGGTAAGAATGGGCTACCTCCCCAAGGGTCTACAGGCTGGATGGCATTCTCATCATGACATCAAGCTGGAGTTGAGGTGAGGAGATAAGGCTAGATTACGGTGGTGATGCAGTCAGAGCAGGCACTTCAGGAATGCATGTTTATGGTGAGGGGTCCTGGGCGACTGGCAGACAAGGATGTCCAGAATGTAAAGCAAATTTTTAGTTCATTCTTGCACACGTCAAAAGTTCTGGAGCACTGTGAGCTGTCAGTCTCTGTCTTGGGTATTTAGCCTATATCAAACCACACTTAGTGGAGCCTGTGTTCTAGTAGGGGGGAGAGAGAAAACAAGCTATAAAAGCAGGTCCAGGTAGACTGTGTCTATGTTAAAAGGTGTTAGTGCTATAAAGAAGGCTGAAGTAGAGCAGGGTAAGGGAGGGATAGGAGTGGCAAGGGCAGGTGTGTGTGTGTGTGTGTGTGTGTGTGTATGTGTGTGTGTGTGCGTGTGTGTGTGTGTGTGTTTGGTTTTAAACAGATTTCATAGCAGAGGCCACATTAAAAGTCAAGACTGCATGAGGAGAGGACTTCAGACTTCTTCGTAGCTGTGAAAAAGGCCCAATTGCACTGAATATACAAAGGCTCCACAACCATCTCCAACAGCTGGGCATTTGATGGGTAAGTTAACTGACCTCTGTGGGTTCTGAATTTCTAATCTGAGCAATTGCTGAACATAGTAATGAACCATATGGTAATTATATATTATATACATGATAAATTGTAATAATAACAATACCAAAATAATGTATTCATGGAAAGGGTGAAGTGAAAAAGATGGGGAGAGAATTTCATGTCTTAGTCCATGCTGTCCTGCTGTGAAGAGACACTGTGACCATGGCAATTCTTATAAGAAAACATTTAATTGGGGCTGGTTTACAGTTTCAGAGGTTTAGTCCATTATCGTTATGGCAGGAAGCATGGCGGCATGCAGGCAGACATGGTGCTGGAGGAGGAGCTGAGAGTTCTACACCCTCAGGCAGCAGGAAGAAATAGAAACACTGGGCCTGGTTTGGGGTTCTGAAACCTCAAGGCCCACCCACCTGTGACAGTTTCTTCAAAAAGGCCGCACCTACTCCAACAAGGCCCCTCTTATTCCTCCTGGGTAATGCCACTCCCTGATGACAAACCACGTTCTTAATCCCACCACCTCACTTGTCTTCTTTCCATTCCCTCTCAAATTCATGGCCTCTTCTTCTGTAATCTTTACACACACACACACACACACACACACACACACACACACACTGACCACTTCTCCTTTTCCCAATGCCTGTTAATTGCCTGTAGCTCTTCATCCAGGACTGGGGTCTTGTGAGATATCCCCACCTGCACTGGCAGGTCAACTGGTGTTGTCATTGTTCATGTCTTCCTTCAGAGGCAGAGAATAGGGGAACATTGCCACACTGGGACAGAGGGCCGTTCAGCTACCCGAGTGGATGAAAAGAGAACACAGACAGAATGAGGCCACCTCTCAGATGGCATCTCATGTCCCATCTACCCTTATGCCTACATCTGTGAGGCACAAGGTTCCACAAGGGCCACAGCACAGACTCCTCCTCCCCAACCATCCTTGTTAAGAAGCACATATCCCCCTGGCCACAGGAAAGAGGTGCTTCTTTCCATTGTACCAGTGTGCAGCAAGGTGTTCCCAGAACACTGCCCCAGGCTAGGCTTTCAGGGAGTGCTATAATCTATAGAGAAGCAGGGAGCCCAGCAGTCCAGCACAGGAAGTGGGTTGGGCTCCCAGAGCCTATAAGATTAGCATTTGGCTGCTGCTGGGCAGGGCTCTAAGGAGAGAGGAAGAAAAGCATGGGTTGCCATCATTGGGCCACAGAAAAGAAGGAGGAAAGCTCTGTGAGGAAAACCAAGGCCAGGCCTAGTGCTCATCTAACAGCACACACACTTCCGCAAGGCACATACTTGCAGAGCCCTAACATTGGGCATCAAATACTTTTCCTTTCCCCCACTTATGGCATCATTTCATTCTTACAGCTTCTCAAGCTAAGAGGAATCGGTATTACTAAGACCCACTTGGTGAAAAGGAAAACTGGGGTCCAAGAAAGTCAGTTATCTGTGTCGGGACTTTGAGCCAAAGAAGTGAGAGCTGAATCATGGGCGATGACTTAGGGATCATTTGGTGTTTGCTCACATTTCATTTTTGCTTCTGTCTGGTTCTTTGGGGTTGACATCAGGCCCCCAGCCTGGCATCCCTTTACTGAGTCCCCAGACAGATTCACTGTGTGAGCACTGTGGCTTGGCTCCTGTTGGGAGCTTGGGTCTGGCTCCTGCTTCTGCTCTGTGCTTTGTGTATATTTAATGATGCTGACAGAATTTACTTTAGTCCAAGTTCAGGCTCTTAGCCTTTATTTCCTTTCTCTTTGTTTCTCTCCTATGTATGCAGACTCAGTCCAAATGCTTTGTCTTCAACCTTCATGTATAGCCTCCTCCTTGCAACCTCCCCCCCCTCCCCAGACACAGCTCTCGCTTTCCTGTGGGAGTTCTCTGAGGTTTTGGATTATTTTCACCTTTTAAGTTGCATACTTGCTTGAGTCCCCCTTTCCCTGTTTCCAGTTTTCCCAAGGTTCACTGTTAGTCTGACTGGAGACTTCCCACGCTTATCTTCTTATCTTGTCTGAAGATTTCCTGATGCTGGAAAACTGTCCTCATTTAATTATTTCCACCAGAAGTTATAATAACTCTCTCTCTCTCTCTCTCTCTCTCTCTCTCTCTCTCTCTCTCTCTCTCTCTCTCTCTCTCCCTTCTTCCCTCTCTCCCTCCATAATGTTCAGACCACTTTTGGGTAAAAGCTAGGGAGGACTCAACACAACACTTACATTTTATGGCACTACCATGTTTGCAGGGAGGATGACAGAGTGAGGACTGTCATTCATTTTATAGAGGAGGAAATGCAAGATCATGGTTGCCACATTTGTCCTTGAGCTGTGACACTGAATTTTTCATTAAAATAAAAAACCTCCATTGTTTTATAGCCTATGATAAAAACTCAAATTAGAGCTGAAATTGATATTGATCCTGGCTCATAGCACAGTCTGTATCTTAATGAATGGTCAAAGAGCTAGTGAGTCTTTGGATCTGAGGCTCACACGTTAAACCTTGTCTGTGCTTCAGGGTGGTCAGGTGTTGATGGATGGACATACACTACTTAAACTCGGGTTACTTTTATCTGTATTTATGAGTCTGTGTGCCATGTGAGTGTGGGTACTCATGAAGCCAGAAGAGGGTGCTGAATCCCTTGAAGCTGAAGTTATAGGTACTTGTGAGCCTCTGGGCCTGTGCATGGGGTATTGAACTCCGTCCTTTGGGCAAGCAGCAAACATTCAAAACCACTTAGCCATATCTTCAGGCCCCTAGGTTGTATATTTTGAAAGATAATCAGATTCCTGTGAAATTGTGTACGTATAAGAGTTAGCAGCTTTCTATGTCTTCAGTCTCATGCCTTACATCAGTGGGCAAACCTACATTTGTTTCTTATGGGACATCTCACTGTCATTTCCATATACCACTTACAAGGTCAAAGGAGACCTGTACATTCTCAGTGAAGCTTGATGTCTTCCTCCTTCTTTGCTCCAGTCACCCTCCTGTTTTGGGACTCTTTTGGGTCTAGTAAACAGGTTGATGTCAGCCTTCACCTTCTGGCTTATGTTAAACAGTCAAAGTCAGAGGAACTGTTGTTACTGTAACCATATGAAGCTGCTTTTCTTGGGGAAGGGCACTCCTAATCAGACAGAAGAAATCTAGTACAGTGGAAGCTTTCTTCTCTAAACATCTCTAGGGGCTGAAGAGATGGCTCAGTGATTTAGAGAATTGGCTGTTCTCGAAGAGAAGCTGTGTTAGGTTCCGAGAAGCCACATGGCAGCTCACAACCACAGGTAACTCCAGTTGCAGGGCATCTAACATCCACTTTTGACCTTCAGGCTCCTGTATATGATGCACAAACATACATTCACACACACACACACACACACACACACACACACACACACACCCTACATGCACACACATAAATTTTTAAAGATAGGGTTTCTCTGTGTAGCTTGGCTGTCCTGGAACTGGATTTGTAGGCCAGCCTGGCCTTGAACTCATGTAGATCCTCTGCCTCTGTCTCCTGAGTGCTTGGATTAAAGTTGTGTACCACAACACCCAGAAAGCATATGCATATAAAAATAAACTAAAATTTAAAAATATCTCCCCGACCCTACTTAAAATACTTCACTTTTCTTGCATTGCCTATGAACCTATTGTCTTCAGAGTCCACCTAGAGAAATGTAGAAGTAATTTAAAATTATTTTAAAAGTCAATTCAGCAACCACCTGTTGAGTACCCTCTATGCTCACCAGATCCTATGGTGTGTGAGCATTGGGATGGTCAGGTAGGGAAAGTCTCTGATTATGTACAAATCATACGTGAACCAACTGCTAACCCCATGACAGAACAGTAGACAGGGAGTAGAGAGGAGTTCAGGATATATGGGTAGCTGGTCTTCTGGGATAGCTGTATGGCATCCCAACAATAATTGCTAATAGTGGGCCTTCCTTTCTAGGCAGATCTCTGTTGTCAGGATTTCTCCCGTTGTCTCTTCAGCCTGTGGTAGCAATTGCTTCTTGTCACTACTTGTCTGTGAGAACTGTGTCTTCCCTTGCTTTCTTTCCTCCCTTAGTGCTTTCCTTGCCTTCTTCATTTAAACTATCTTGACTGTATTTTATTGCTCTCACTGGTATAAAACATGGGGTGGAGGTGGTTTGCACATTTGGAGACAGAATGTAGTTTAATAGGCCCCAGCTAATATAAAGTATTAGGTAGAAGGAGGGCAGATGAATGGGCAGG
Source organism: Phodopus roborovskii (assembly GCF_943737965.1). Lineage (NCBI taxonomy): Eukaryota > Metazoa > Chordata > Mammalia > Rodentia > Cricetidae > Phodopus > Phodopus roborovskii. The sequence goes on from NW_026125391.1 coordinate 15,258,059, forward strand.
GATTGGGCCAACAAATGCTAGTTCCTGAATGAATGTTTAGGGGTTTTATTTTGAAAGCCCTGATTAGCCACTGGAGAAATTTAAGGAGGACAGAGATAAAACTAGATTTCTATTTTATAAAAAGAGATTACTAGCTATTGTATTTAAATCAGAGGTGAAATGGTGCCAGGGGAGGGACTGAGACAGATTAGTTATGAGGTACAGGGTGTCATAAGCTACTTGGAGCTGAATCAGTTAATTGTGCACTTTGGGTTTTCTACTTCTGTTATCCACTGTGTGCTTTTGAACACACACACACACACACACACACACACACACACACACACACACACACACACTCACACCCCAAATTATCGAGAGCAAGTTTCTGTTTACAACCTAAGAACTCTGATCACATAAGACATTAATGAGGTTTATAAAATGGGTGCATTCCTCAGATAGTTGGGAATGAGTACAACTGGCCAAACTGGGTAGCTGAAAGAACACGTGTGGGTAAGGAAAGAGAAGAGTGAAAGATTCTTGGTTCTCCTAAGAAAAGTTATGGAGATGATGTGCGAGCCACCCCCTTGAAGGGTATTGGAGGAAGATCACATTTCCCACATCCACTGCAGGGGACTGATGAGTAACTCAGCTTTGACAAGCTGAGTTTGAAGTGCTTTTGGGAATGCCCAATAGACACTCAATTACGCGACCCTGGAATTTATAGAGGAGCTCTGGCTAGAGATACACATTTAGCCTGCATCAGCTTATTAGTAGCAGTTAGAACTGTGGGAGTCTATGAGGTAACTCAGGAAGATGATGCCATGTAATGACAGAGCAGGGAGAGTTGAAAGAAGGAAAAGGGGCATGAATAGGTGAGGAACTGGGAAAGAAGAAAGAAAGCAGGTAAGAGGCAAAGGACTGAGATGATTTGGTACAGAGTCTAGGATGGAAAAGGACAGCAAAGAAACACAAACTGGTTGTAGGGAGCAGGTGGGATTCAGATGGAGGTAGCTGTCTGATTGGATGATACCTGTATTGGCATCTGGAGGAACAGGATGTGGGGATGGGTGAGTTATTGGAGACTAGGATTTCAGAAGTAGAGTAATTCAGGGAAGTAATTAATCCAGCTCAGCTTGTGGTCAGGAGCGGTCAAAGGTGGATGTTGCACAGAGATTAAAATCCTGGTATGGTGGTGTGTGTGTGTGTGTGTGTGTGTGTGTGTGTGTGTGTGTGTGTGTGTGTGCAGAGTGGTCCAAGTGGCTGAATTTACACTGAATGTGTAGTGAGGTCAGAGGTGAGAATGGCACGAGGGACTAAAGGAAGGATTAGAAAATGACTTGGAAGTAGAAACGGGAGAATTCTGCCTCCCCACCACCAGTCCTTCAAAAGTACAGAACTGCTCTGTCCTTAACAACTTCAAAGAAGCTGTAGCCTCAGAGGAGTGAAGTCTCCTATTGTTCAGAGAGAACAGAGTTGTGGTGGTTTCAATAGGCATGGCCTCCATGGTTCCATGTGTTTGAATGCTTGCCCATAGGTAGTGGCACTATAAGGAGGCATGGCCTTGCTGGAGGAAGTGCGTCACTGTGGGGTATGGGCTTTGAGGTCTCAGAAGCTCAGGTCAGTTCTCTTCCCGTTGCCTGCAGATAAAGATGTAGACCTCTCAGCTCCTTCTCCAGCACCATGCCTGCCTGCATGCCACTATGTCCCAACATGATAATGGACTAAACTACTGACAGAAGTTTCTGTCTTGCCCTGTTCTGAAGCCATTTCATCCCAAATAAACACACAGAGGCTTGTGTTAATTATAAACAGTTTGGCTGATTGCTCGGGCTCCTTATTGGCCACCTCTCTCTTAATTATTAACCCATTTCTATTAATCTGTGTATCTCCACTGGTCTTGGCTTACTGGTGATGCCAGGATCTCTTACTTCCTTGGCAGCTACATGACATCTTCCTGACTCTGCCTACTACTTTTCTCTATCCCTGTTTGGACTTCCTGTCTGGCTAAATTCTGCCTATCCATTGCCCAAAACAGTTTTATTCATCAACCAATAAGAAAAACATATACTCACAGCATACAGAAGGACACCCCCATCAGCTCCTCTTTTGTGTCTAAATAAAAAGGTTTTAACTTTAATAGTAAAATAATATATTACAAAACAGATATTAAGTAAGAATTATAGTTACAATATTTAGTCCATTTATATTTGGCAAATTTTAAAGAAAATGTCCTATCATCTCTATTCTATCTTTGTGAATCTAAAGTTATATATGTAACTTATCTTTTATTATCATAACTAAGGAAAACCATAGCCATAGCTATCTGTCTTCAACTCCATCAAAGACCCCAGAAGGATATAATATAAACCCTAGAATTGATAGAAACATCTCCCTGACTAGACAGTTACACAAAGTTCCTCTGTAATGTTGGGGCATCCATCTTCAGCCCATAGGCCATAGTTTATCTGGAAGACTTTTTAATGAAGTAGGAAATGTTAAGGTTTGTTTTGTCTTGTATTAGTAAGGCTCATCAGTTGCTTTCTTCTGTAAAGTAGGAACATTTTGGCAAGCTCATTGGTCACTTTCCTTTGTAACATGCTTGTCCAGTTTGGACAGAGTGCTTACTGTCAGAAGTTGAGGAAAAAAAGACAGTTTTTTGGCCAATAGGCCAGTTTTGCCACGTTGAAGGCAAACCCCATAATGAGTTTCTTCGATGTCCATCTTCCTCTCTGTGGTAACTGGTGTTACCAGGAGCAGTTGTGTCTCATTGTCATGAAAAACCCTAATAAACCATTTTAAATGCCATATTCTGAGGGTCTTTGAAAGGTTTTGAAGAATACCTTTCCATTTGAAATATATCTCTGTATATCTAGAAAACCTAACATAACTATACGTTTTGACTATTATAGGCGACTATCTATAATCTGTATTTAATTATACTTTACATTTTGAAAAAAGCTGTATAAACATAATACCTAAACAAGAGTAGAAATATACATACAACAAAATTGACAAATTTGTATCAATAAACAAAATCCATACCAATGCAAAGTATTCATTTCTTTATCATATTCCTTTTTTTTTCTTTAGAAAGAGATTGACTGTGCTAATTAACTACTTATAACCAACCCAGTTTAAATGAAAACAACATTTATAAATAATATTTGGGAATTTGGGTGTAGTTCTTTCTAAACTGCTTCCTCCTGTTTGGGGGAGCTGTCAATCCCAAGGGGGTCCTGAGAAAAGTCAGAACCATGGCCAAATTCTGGTTGTGGTAGTCTGTGAGACAGCATGGTCTCAGCTGTTTTGGATGTTGGATCATCTGGGCCACTGCTTCAGGGAGTCTTGTTTGATCAAACCATATTAGTCTGGAAGGAATCCATGGTTTTCATCTTCTGTGGAAACAAAAGAAGAATCTCATTTCCAAAGTAACATGTCCTTAGACTTAAAATTTGAAGTCAAGGCATTTTCCGAATATATAGGTTGGATTAATCTAGTAGCATTTATGATCAAATGCCTTTTGGCAGCTGTTGCTCCTACCTCAGTAGTCAAACCATTCAAAGACAACACAATAATATAGAGTATCCAGACTCTTTGTGTATTTTCCATCTTTATGTGGCTTTTTTATTACTCTATTTTTTTTTGAGACAGAGTTTCTCTGTGTATCTTTGGCTGTCCTGGAACTCACTGTGTAGACTAGGCTGGCCTTGACTTCAGAGATTCACCTGCCTCTGCCTCCTAGTGCTGGGATTAAAGGCATGTGCCACCATGCCAGCTATTCTGTCTCTTTTTTAAGGACTGTCTCTATCCTTTTTCTTTTCACCCCAAGCCCGTGTATATTTTTAAATCATTTAGAATGTTTCTTCCCCCTCTGAATCTGTATTTACTGTATATCTCTTTTTCTGACCACGTGAGTCTTTAATCTGCTAAACAGCATGACCAGGGTTAAAACAGCAGCCCAATTAAATATTGTCCTTTATAAGAGTTGATGTGATCATGGTGTCTCTTAACAGCAATAGATATGCTAAGACAAAAGTGCAGGGGGTCTCTGTGATCTCTATGGCCAGCAGAGTAACAATCTGAGGGAGGCAAGAAAGCAGTTTGGTTTGGTTCAGTAGTATTCAGTAGCCACTGTTGCCTCAAACTTCTGAGGTCTTATTTAAACACAGCATGGTTAGGTGAAAACTTTCCTGGTGATGATTAACTCAGTCCCACATATACAATAAAGCACAAAGTAAGCTAAATAAAGATCAGATGTGACTACATCAAAACTCTTTGTAAAGTTTATGTGACACCTCCATGTAGATGGGTTCTATATGTTGACTGCATGTGACACCTCCATGGAGATGGGTTCTATATGTTGACTACTTGTGACACCTCCTTGGAGATGGGTTCTATATGTTGATTGAGAAAAACAAGCTCACGTTAAAAGACTGGGGGAGGATCCAATGTGGTCTGGCCATACAGCACAAAGGTCACCAGGCTATTGACCATGTCCACTCCCAGACTTCTGGATGGATAATAGTTTATGTATCCCTTTATTTGAAGAGACCCTGTGTGTTTAGCATTCCAGGTTCCTCTAGTGCTTATCTGTGACTACAAAGACCTCTGTGCATCCAACAATGGAGAGTAGGGACTTTTTGAATAGAATAAGAATGATGTCAAATGATTGTTTGCTATCTTGAAGAATCCAATGGGAGTAAGATTTATGAAGGAGAAGAATATCAGGAAGTTTGGAGATGCTGTGAAAGGGGTCAGATGAAGGATTTTCAAGGTAAGTAGTGTTCTAGGCTGCAGAAGGATTGCTGGAACTTTGATGGGACTTGGGATTTTGCTAGTCCTCATGCTTTTCTGTTATCCTAATGGTGGCTGATGTCATTATTTGTCCTTCTATAGGTAAAACTAAAATCAATTGGGTCATAGAAAACTCTGACATATTTATCCCTAAAGGAGCTAATTTTCACTCTAATCCAAAGAAGCAACTCTTTTTAAAAGGAACATCTCCTGAGAATGTTGGAGGAGATATTAATTTAATACCATAAGCATTTGTGTGTATGTGTATGTGTGTGTGCACGTGTGCACACATGCCTGTGTGCATATAGGGAAGGAAGAAAGCTGTCCTATGTGGCACATGTGGAGGCCAGAGGTTAACCTCTATCACTCTCCACATTTTTTTTTATTTATTATTTTACATGTCAATCCCAGTTCCCTCCCCTTCCCTCTTTCCCTCCTCCCCTCCCTCCCTCCTTCCCTTCCTCCCTCCCTTTTACCCTCTCTGCCCCTTCACATGTACCCTGACCACTCTCCCTTCCCATCCCCCCACCCCAATTCCACATGTAGGGCAATGCCAGAGAAGTCCTAGTCCCTACTTCAAATGACCTGACAGATCTACATGACTCTCCACATTATTTTAAGGATTTTTGAGGCAGGGCTTCTCTGTGTAGCTTGAACTGCCCTGGAACTCGCTCTGTAGATCAGGCTGGCTTCCAACTCAGAGATTCTCCTGCCTCTACCTTCTGAGTACTGGGATTAAAAGCACTGCCTGACCTACTGCCGGGAAATACTTTACCTTCTGAAACGGGTTCACACTGAGCCCCAAGATTAACTGTTTCAACTAGACTGATTGGCCACCAAACCCCCAGGAACAACCATTGCCTCCTTCCACAGGGGTGGGAGGTGGGGGGGTGGGGGGCAACAATCGGCATGTGCTGCCATAGTACAATTCTTCATGGCCTAAACTTAGTCCTGATGCTTTCATCTCAAACATTTTATCCACTGAGCCATTCTTCAGCCCATTCTATAAAACAATAATTATGTCTTAATATTATTAGTTATCATTTGACCTTTACTAAAATCTAGGGCTGAGGTCAGATACAAATGTACTTCTGTAAAAATTGACCAAAACCAGATTTTGGTCAATTGTCAAAAAAAAAAAAAAAAAAAAAAAAAAAAAAAAAGAGTGAATTAGTTCTGTAGAAATGCATATTGGCATTGTGAATACAGGACCTATTTAGTCTAAGCTAAACATCATCAAATAACTTTCTTGCTACAGGATTGGAAAGGGCTTTAACTAGGTGTCAAAACTGTCAAACCAGAGATACTTCCAGGCCATGAACAAAAGGTTTTCCAGCTGGCTCACATTAAGGTTGGCATTACCTTCGCTTTTTGCCACCCAGAGGTTTTCATTCAACTCTGCATAAGGAGGAGGTGCTGCTGGATGCTGATGCATGGATTAAGATACAAGGGACTAGGTTTAAAATATGTTATTAATTTTATTCTGGAAGAAGTAACTTACACGAGAAACCGATGACTCACAAGTTTCTGCTCCAAGGATCCACACCCAGGCTGCTCTTAGTGACCCAACCGGAACCAAAAGAGTGCACTGGGGTGCTAGACCCCAGACCTGACCTCACCCTCGATCATGTTCACACCAGTGACCATGCCCAAATGGGCTACAGGTGCCGTCGGGGGTGGATATCTCAATACAATTCCCCTTTTAGTCTAAAGAAAAATATTTAGGCTTGATACAAAACTATATACAAAGATAGCAAATATCAAGTGTGCTCTAGGAGAGGGAAATGTAAGGACATACACACTTAAAACCTATTGTTAGTGAGGCAACAAGAGCAAATGGCAAGAACTATAGAGGAGGAGCTCCCGGCAAGCTTTATTTCCCTCTTTTTTTTTTTTTTTTTTTTTTTTTGTCTGAAATGAAAAAATAAGGTTATAACTATATAAGAAATAGAAATATAAGAAAACTATATGCAACAACTATATATAATATATACAGGCAATAAATATATCAGCAATACCTAGCCCATTAACAAATGACAAATATTCCATATCTATCCTATTTTGGTGAGTCCAAAAGTTTGTACCTAACTCACTTTTCACTTTAACTTGCATTATCCAAACTATCTTTTAACATCTTTCAACCTTATACACTTCACATTTCCTTAATGAATTTGTTATCTGAATATGATACCAAAGAAAACAATAAGCATAGTCTTCAACTCCATCAGAGACCCAAGAAGGAAATAATATTACCTGAGTAAACAGGAAGTGCAAGCAAGTGACTTCCAAATAATATGAGAAATGACAGAAATAGTGGGCTACCTGGACAGTCACCCAAGTTTCCTCTGTAATGTTTGAGGCATCCATTTTAAGCCTATAGGCCTAGCACATCTGATGAACTTTTCTGTGAAGCAGGATATTATGAAGGGCTGTCTTACCTTGTCTTGGCAAAGTTTTGCAGTTGCTTTGTTTTGTGTCCTGCTTGTTCAATTTAGATAGCAATAGTCAAGGCAAGAACACTTTATCTCCCAGTAACTAACTTTTCCACAAAGAATGTAAATTCTATGTGGAGTTTCTTTAATGCCCATCATCTTCTATAAAGTAGATTGGTGCTGCTAGGAACAGATATGTCTCATTTGTCATAAAAATACTATATTATTAAAACATCCCAAATACCATATTTTGTAGATTGCTGAAGTGTTTGAATATGACCTGTCTATCTAAAATATATGTTTGACCTTGAAAACATACCTAATATAACTACAAGTTCAGTTTTAATAGGTGACTATTTGCTAACCTGCATGTTCTTATTATCCTAAATAGTTGGTAATAAGGACTAAAAATTTGTATTTCCTTGTTAAATGACTTGCATAGGTACAATACCTTGAACAGGATTAGAAATGTGTGTACAGTATGTTCTAACAAAATCAATCTTAAATTTCTATAGATATTCAAACAATCCATATCAATGTAAAATATTTAAAACTAGTAGTTGCTTTTTTTGGTTTAAAAGTAGATTCAGTAATATACCTTTTTATCTTATTTCTATACTCCCTTTTTCTTTTCATAGTAGATGCAATAACCTACCCCTATATCCTATCTTATCTGTATCCTCCTTTATTCTTTTCAAAATACAAATAACAACTTGTAGCCAGCTACCTTAAATGATAACAATTATCCATAACCCATTGAATGACCAAAAATTATCAACCCCATCTCTTGGGAATGTGAGCATTGGGTTGTTAAATTTACTTCCTGCTGTTGGGGGTGATGGGTTCTTTAAGGGATCCTGAAAAGAAAAAATTGGGTTAATTGTCATGTCCTGGGAGAGGTAGCTGTACCATTTGTTGTTCATTCTCTGTGTAATGGGAAAATGCAGGGCTTGTCTCAAGTCCTGGATAGATTAGTCTGTGAGGCTGGATCATCGCAGCTAGTACCCCAACTCGTGGGGGCAGTCAACAACAAACCAGGAAACACCTAGGGTGGGGGGGGGAGAAGGACAAGGGATACAAAGAGGACAGCAGGACAGAATTCTGATCAAACTGAAAAATTTTATTTTCTCAGGGGAGGCTTATATAGGACCATAGGCAGGATGTGAACAGGGTTTGCATGTAGGCAGGATGAAAGGGTCAGAAGAAGGAATACCTTGAACTAATCTTTAACTGGCTGTAAAACTGTAGCAGGAGTAATATCCCGAGCTATTCTTTAACTGGTTGTAAAACCACAAGCCTGTATCTAGAAATGCTGTGCTCAACATAATAATAATAATAATAATAATAATAATAATAGTAATAATAATAATACTAATAATAATAATAATAATAATAATGCTCTGATTATTTCTTAAGAGGCAGTAATTTTCTATCTCAGACCCCAAGGTAGTGAAGATGGTGATGGTCCCCAACAAGCTAGCTACCTCAAAATGATCCTGAGCAGTTTGTTGTCCAAAGCCGATCTTTAGGTGATGTTTTTCAGCTTACTGATATCGTCATAGTCCTGGTAGAATTGTCATTGTGGGGACCCATCATCCTTTTGGAGACTTCAAAGGTCACTGTTAAGGCATGGTCATGGTTCACTGCAGAAAACTTAAATATTTTTATTTATTTATTTATTTTATATAACCAAGTCCAATTAAATGAAAACAAATATTTATAGACAATATTTGGGAATTTGGGCATTGTTCTTTCCAAATTACTTCCTGCTGGTAAGGGGTGCTGTCATGGGTGATTCGAAGAAGATTCAGAAATCCTGGCTGTAGTCTGTAATAAATTAAATTTAAAAAAAAAATGCTTTGACTCCAAAATTTAAGTTCAAGGACAAGTTACTGGGGAAAAGGATTTCTATTTTTGTTTCCACAGAAAATGAAAAGATGTGGATTCCTTCCAGACTAATGTGGTTTGATCAAGCCAGACCACCTGAAACAGAGTACCAGGTGATCCTACATTCAAAACAGCTGGACAAAGCAGCCTTACAGACTACAGCCAGGATTTCTGAAAACTTAAATATTTTAAATGTCATATGCAGCAGGTCTCAAAGAGGCTAAAGTATCAATTGTTTTTTATGTATATTCAGAGTGCAAAATCTTAATTCCTAGTTATCTGACAAAGACTTAAACCAGAAATCATGTTCAAGAAGATAGATGAAGCCCTTTTCTAGAATTAATTAGTACTCTATATGACCATTCTTATCATGACAAAAAGTTTAAAATATTTATGTATACATATATTAATCTTATAAATTTGAGATCATATTTATACCTTAAGAAAATATGTGAAAAAGTCAAAATGAAACCAAAGGATTATGAAATTAGTGGCAATACAAAAGTCCCTAAATTCTGGTTTTTCTTCAGTTCCATATCAGGTGGCTCTTCTGACATGAGACAGAGATTTTAGATTTTACTTTAACAAGCATCAATGGGTTTAGAGAAGCAGAGAGCCACACTCCAACTCCAAAGACAGCTTTATTTTTTAATTAGACTTGGACTACAAAAGACCATTTACGTTATATGTCTGTAGAGACCATCAGAAACAAATATTTGTGAAGATTTGTGAAATTTTATCTTGTTGGTGATATGATATTCTAATAGGCCAGTTTATTCTTTTTTGGGGGGATATTTTTCTCTGGATGATTTGTCCTTCTTCTTCAGATTTCTCATTTGTTCAGTGGTCTTCAAACTCCTTAGTTGAATGCCTTCATTCTCCTGAAAAGATAAAAACAAATCCCTGCCCCAATCCTAACTTTGGATAAGTTCCCTTTTGTCAAGTTATATCTGGTCAAATGAAAAGCATCTGTTAGTTTCATAGGCTAGTTTTGATTGAACAGTCATGCTGCTTGATGAACTATCATCTCTTCTAATTAAGAGGTCTCTCTTGTTCAAATCTAATCTTCATCAAAATTTTTGTTTTATTTGCTAAAGCTGTTCTATCATCCAGAGCAGTATGATTTCTTACAATAGGTATTAGATTGTTTAATTGCTCTGAGAATGAGTTTCCTCTATGATGACAGGAAATGACTGAACCAAATTTGACATGAGGCCCCTCAAGGCATTTCCTGATGGCAAAGGGTTACCTTGACTGTCCCTTGTTGATCTCCATTCACTAGTCTAATGCCTGTCTTTGCCACAGCTTTTGCCTGAATCCAGAAGGGAGGGACATTCTGTTACAGTTATGCTTAGAAAAAAAAATCATTGTTTCTTGGAATGCCCTGTTTATAATTCCTTTTTAGATGACCCTGTTTACTGTGAGTGAAACACTTTTCTTTCTTCAAACCTCTGGAAAACACCTCTCCTATCCATATATCATCATAGTCATAAAATATAGATTGTCTGTCAAATCTATTCCTCCAAGGATGCTGACCTTGCCTTTAATGCCCCGATAGACCTTTTGCATTATGCATTAGCATTTTCAAAAACCAGAGATTCAATTATTATTTGTTTAGCTTCTGAATCTGGTAGCATTTTACTTACTGCTGGTGTCAATATTTGTAAGAAATCAGTGAAGGCTTCCTTTGGGCCCTGTATAACTTTAGTAAATGACTCAATTTTCTCTCCTCCTTCTTCTGTCCCAAACATTCAAAGCTGCTACATGGTATAAAGTCAGGGTATGGTCATCATACAGAGAATGCCTTTGTACATCAGCATAATCTCCCTCTCCAAGAAGTTGCTCTTGGGAAATTTCATAGCTCTAACCCTATTCCATTGCTCAATGGTCTTAGCCTCATCTTTCCACCAGGTCCTCCACTGCAATTGAGGACCAGACTCCAAGACTTCCGTAACCAAGTCTTTCCAGTCTTGAGAGAAATTCTATTACATGTTTATCACAAATTTAACATCTGTTTCACAAAAGGTAAATGCATACCTTATGACACTATTGCTTCCTTGAATCTCCTTAAATATAACATTTCCACAGGAGTCCATTCAGCTCTTGCACAGCTTTGGGGATGTCTATCATTAGGCAGTTATTCCTGTAAGGTGACTGGATAAATTAAAGTTGATTGTTTCAAAATCTTAGGCTATTCCTCTTTAACCTTATAATGTAATGTTGAAATTGGTTCTTTAAATTCCTCTGTCTGGATCTTAATATCTGTATCATTTATTTTAATAAAATTTCAGAAACTTAGTACTCACATTGATCAACTTTTTCAGAGATAAACCAAGAATTACAAACATATATTAAGAGTTTTCAAAACGACAATTAACATTATGTCAATCCAGATAAGTTGATTATCCCTTCATTGTTCATTTTTAAATCATGCATTGCATACTTACACAGCGAAGTAACCTTCTCCATTGTAACAGTGTTTCCCATTTTTTTCATGTGGGAAAAACTTTCTCTTTTAACTAATTCTTCCCTTAACAAATTTCCAACTGTCTCACCAAATCTACCAACTATGATTCAGGTGCTGGTGAAGTGTGAAGCTGAGTGCTGCTGTGTAGAACAATAAAAACTCAGTAGGTTTCAAGGCACCTACCTAGTTTGACAGCAGCCTGGGAAGGGGTTCCAGGGAAAGCTCACAATCCAGCTGGAGGAAAGAAGCTAAGGAGCCAGCCATCTGCATGGGGAATGTGAGAAAGCAGCTAACCCCAAAGGCCTGTGGAGTTTGCTGCAGAGAGGCTGCAACAAAAAAAAATTTTTTTTCCAAACTCATGCAGAAGCTTAGGGGAAAAAAAAGAGTGGAGAATGTATCTGGCCAGGCATTGACTCTAGCTGTGTTCAGCTCTGATCGTATCTAAGGAATGAAATAAATGAGTGTAAACATTGTCGAACATTATGACTGAAACAAGGACAGAGAGAAGAACAGAGTGTTGAACAGACTAGAACGACAAAATGGAGCTTGTTCTGGGAAAGATCATAGTGGATTCAAGATTTAGTAACAAAATTTCTCAAAGTTAGATGGAAAGAAAGATTCCTTAGAGAGAAGCAAGACTGTATCTACCTGTTGTGACCAGAGCACAGTGAGACCACGCACTGAAGACTTGCTATGGCAGGCTCTCCTATAGAATCAGAGGAACTTCTGCTTGCAGGGCTCACACATTCCAGAGCATTGTCAGCACTGGGTTATTGCGGTTTACAGTGCTTCATGTGGAAGCTGTGTGGGTGGACGGAAGTACAGGTGGGCTGCACGTGGGGAAAGGAGAACTGTTCATTCAGGTTGGCGGGGAAGGCTCTAGTGCGAGCTTTTCCAAATAGGGGAGGAAGGAGAGAGAGAGACAGAGACGGGGTGGGAGTGGGGTGGAGGGATGGTCTTAAAGAGAGTCTAGTCATCAGTCTCTGTCTCCCTATCTAAAAAATTTCCTCTTTATTTTAGCTTTGCATTGTTTTCTCTGTTATGGGGCACTCTCATCCTTGGAAATGAGATTTGAATACTGGCGCATTAGTGGGTTTGGATGTTTTTCACTGAATCAAGAAACAGGAGGAAATAATACTGACAGTTGAGGATGACCTCATGTGTGACGGCTTTAATATTTGCATTTTATTCAAATTCTTAGGAGTTGTGGGGACTACTAAGCAGGAAAGGCAAGCTATGGGAAATAAGTCATCATCTAGCTAAGGAAGCTGATGGCTGCCACTGCTGCCTCATATTTGGGTTATTTGTGTCCTTCGTGTCATTGGTGTCCCAGATCCTTGGAGGCTGGCTGCATCTGAGTCACCCTCCTAACCGCCACAGCACTTCAGATGGTGTCCAGTCATCACTGTGCCAGAATGGAATTTCCTCTAAAGGCAAAACATGTCTCTATCTTAGGGGAAGTAAGATACTATCAGCTCAGAAATGTAAAAGACGCACACAGTAGAACAAGTTAGAGAAACGCCTCTCAATGTGACAAACTTTCATTTGATTAAAATGATGCACAACAGCCACCGTTATCTGTTATTGAATGTTTCCAGATGGAGAGCTGTCTCAGCCTAGATTTTCTAAGGCTCTGGTATTAAAGTACAGCCTAGGAGCTGACCAACATCTAACTACACTGGGTGGAAGACAGAAAGAGGGATAGAATTCCTTTATGGTTGGATTCTGAAATCTCTCCCCCAGGCCCATGTTTTGAAAGTTCAGCCTGTTCTTCTGGCTTATTTGGAAGCTGTGGAGCTTTTAGATGGCGGGGCATGGCTGATGGAGAGAGATCTTTAGAGGCTAGCATCAGAAGTTCATGCTGCCTTTGGCTCTGGTATTTAAAAACCTGCTAATAATAAAGTACCAATGGAGTCAAGCTAAGAGACGTTAGTAACGCTCATGCAAGTCACTTAAAAGCAGTCATGGAAAGGAGAAAAGGAGCTTTAGGGTCTGGAAACATTGTAAAGTAGAAATTACTGTATCATTCGTATGTTGAATGTGTGTGCATGTGAGCATAAAGGTGCATGCATGCGTGTGTGGAAGTCAGAGGATGGCATTGGCATAGTTCTCAATCACTTTCCACTTTGTTTGTTTGTTTATTAAGACAAGGTTTCTTTGTATTACAGCTCTGGCTGTCCTGGAACTCACTCTATAGACCAGGATGGCCTCAAGTTCACAGAAATCTGCCTGCCTCTGCCTCCCGAGTGCTGGGATTAAAGGTGTGCACCACCAGCACCCTAGTTACCACCAGCACCCTGGTTCCCCTTTTAAAAAGCTTTTTTGTTTTTAATTCTCAGGTGTATGGGTGCTTTTCCTGCCTGCATTCTTATGTAGCACATGTGTGCAGTGGCTGCAGAGGGCATTGAATCTCCTGGAACTGGACTTACAGGTGGTTGTTGCAGCCAAGTACTCTTAAACTGCTGAGCCCTTCCCTCCCATCCCCTCCACCTAATTTTTTTGAGACAAGGTCTCTGACTGAACCGGGAGCTCACCAACTCTGATAAATTAGCTGGCCAGAAAGCCCCAAGGGTCTTCCTGTCTCTACTTCCCAGCCCTGGGCCCACAGACATCCACTGCCTGGCTTTTTGTATAGGTAGATTCTATAAACTCAGGGTCTGGACTCTGATTCTCATGCTGGTAAGCAAACATGTCATCACCTGAGCCCTCTCCCCAGCCCTGTGTCATATTATATCATTTTAAAATCAATACTGTTGCTATTGATTACAACTTTCCTTTGGAAGATTATCCCATTTATTACATGACATAGGATCAGGCAATTTCATTTTAGAAATAATGGCAAAAATGAAAGCATGGGGAAATTAACTCATATTGTTACCGTATCATTTTTGCCTTAAATTAAAATGTGAGACTTCTATCTAGTATCATCTTAAAAACAAAACAAACAAATGAATTTGAAATGAAGCCAGTAGAGCCAAGAGACCATAAGTTAGTACTAGAGTTTGTTTGAGAGTAGAAAAGAACACTTAGAAAAAAAACCAAACATAGTAATAAGTATATTAAACTTGGTTCTTCAAGGACAGTTAATCTTAGCCTAAGATTTAACAAGAGACTGTTCCCAGGGAAGACTACTGATCTGCAAATTGTGAGGATTTCAATGGTTTGTTGAACTACCTGACAGATGTATCTTATTGTAAGGGCCTCAAAGAGCAGATTTTTGACTAGTGTCAACACAGAGATGGTACCTGACAGCATGACGGATTAATCAATTTAAATTCTTAGTGATTCCCTCTGATTGAGATGGGAGCTTGATGTTTCTTGGTATTATTTCTGAGGGTTTTAAAAAGAAAAAAAAAAAAAGAAAGAAAAGAAAAAAAAAAAAGAAAGAAAAGAAAAAAAAAAAAAACTAATGGCTGAGTGTAGTGGTGCATGCTTTTAATCCTAGTATTTGGAAAACAGAGGCAGGTGACTCTCTGAGAGTTCAAGGCCAGTCTGGTCCACATACCCATTTCTAGGCCAGTCAGAGCTATATAGTGAGACCATGTCTTCAACAAACAAACAAACAAACAAAACAAAAAACAAACAAATGAAAAAAACCAAGTATTAAGGAATAATTGACACACCATAAAATGCAACCACTCAAAATACAAGGTTCTTAGCATATTCACAGTTACATATTCATCACAATCAATTTAGAATGTTTATAGCACCCTGTAAACAAAGCTAGTGTTGTTAGCAGTCACTCCCTATTTCTCCCCAGTCACCCTCGACCTCTGGCCTATGCAACTGTTACCCAGCCTCTGTACCTTTATCAATTCTGAACATTAACATAATGGTACCATACAATAGGTGGACTTTTGTGATGATATTATTTTACTTTTTTCAGGGTACTTCACTTTTTATTTGTGATATATTCCATTGTAAAGTCATACTATGGAAGTATGGATCCTCAAAATTCATTCCTCACAAATTGTGGAAGTTATTCTGGATCCGTGCTTCTCTATGTTACTATCAGATTGCATTTTTTTTTTTTTTAAAATGAGGCTTGTGTTGAACCTGCATAATTTCTTGTGGACCACTGACCTACCTAAGTCTCTGATCTATGAACATGTATGTCTTTTCACTTCACATTTTTAAACTTCCCTTTCAACACTGCTATATAGTTTCAAGAGTTTCAATAATTCAAGTGTAAGGAGTAAGGATTTTCCTCCCGCCACCGGTCTTGTCCTGCTGCCGCTGTGCCAGCCCCAATTAACACACGGAGACTTGAAATTTTTACTTTAATATTGATGGTTAAGTTTTCCACAAGGAATAATAACAATTCCTTGTAACGAGTATGGTTTTTCTGCCCGCCGACGCCCGGTCTTGTCCTGCCGCTGCGCCAGCCCCAAATAACACACAGAGACTCTGTATTTGATACAATACTGTTGGCCCGGTTACTTGTTTCTTATCTGCTAGCTCTGCCTTAATTATTAACCCATTTCTGCTGATCTATGTATTTCTCTTACCGGGGAGCCGGCGGCATACTGCTTTCTCCAGACTCTCCATCTTGACCCCTCCTTACTACTTCCTATTTCCTCCTTGTCTCCTAGTCCCTCCTATCTTCCTTTCCTATTGGCCAACAGTGCTTTATTATTAACCAGTATGAGAAACATATACAGAATGACATCTCCCATCATCTCCTCTTTTCTGTCTAAAATAACATGAAGGGTTTTAACATTAACATAGCAAAATATATCACATAACAGTTGTCAAATAAGAATCAAAGTTAACACTATTTAGTCCATTAACATTTAGCAAGATTTGAAGAAAATATTCCATCATCTATCCTATCTTTGTGTGTCTAAAGTCTATGTAACTTATCTTTAATACTAAGGAAAACTATAACCATAACTATCTGTCTTCAACTCCTTCAAAGACCACAGAAGGATAGTATATAAACTCTAGAAATGACAGAGACAACTCACTGCCTGGTCACCCAAAGTTCTTTTGTAATCTTCCATCTTCAGCCCATAGGCCATAGTGTGTCTGGCAGACTCTTCAGCAATGCAGGAAACTTTAAACTGTCTTCTTGTATTGGCAGTTTATCAGTCACTTTTCTCTGTGTCCTGCATACTGTCTCGCAGACTCTTCCATGAAGCAGGAACTCTGTAGCAATGTCCATCGTGAATCAGCAGTCACTTTTCTGTGGGCCCTGCATGTCCAGTTTATATAGCACAAAGTCAAACAGTCCAGACAAGAGCAGTATTTTGTCCAAATGGCTAGTCTTGCCATATTGGAAGTAAACTCCATAATGAGTTTCTTCAATGTCCATCTTCATCTTCCTTTCTGACACAGGTGGTGTTGCCAGGAACAATTATGTCTCATTGTCAAGAAGAACCCTAAACCATTTTAAATGCCATATTCTGTAGGTCTTTGAAAGGTTTGAAGAATGCCTATCTATCTCAAATATATGTCTGTATATCTAGAAATACTAACTAACTTAACTATAAGTTCTAATTATCATAGGTAACTATCTAAAATCTGTACTAAATTATACATTATATTTCTAAATGAGCTATGCAAACACAATACCTAAACAAGAGAAATATACATTTCACAAAATTGACATTAAATTGTATCAATAAATGAAAATCCATTCCAAAACAAAGTATTCATATCTATACCATAATTCCCTTTTTACCTTTAAAAAGAACTGGCTGTGATCATTAACCATTTATACCCAAGTCCATTTAAATGAAAACAAACATTTATAAACAATATTTGGGAATTTGGGCGTCGTTCTTTCCAAACTACTTCCTGCTGACAGGGGGCGCTGTCATGGGGGATACTGAGAAGTTGTAGAAATCTTGGCTGTAGTCTGCAAGGCTGCTTTGTTCAGTTGTTTTGAATGTAGGATCACCTGGTACTCTGTTTCAGGCGGTCTGGCTTGCTCAAACCACATTAGTCTGGAAGGAATCCACATCTTTTCATTTTCTGTGGAAACAAAAATAGAAATCCTTTTCCCCAGTAACTTGTCCTTGAACTTAAATGTTGGATTCAAAGCATTTTTAAAATATATAAATTGAATTAATCCAGCAGCATTTCCTTTAACAGTTGTTGTTTCCTCAGCAGTCAAACAATACAAAGACAATATAATACCGTACAGTATACAAATTTTCTCCATCTGTGGCTTTTTATTATTCTGTTTCTTTTCTATTTTTTGAGACAGGGTTTCTCCTTGTAACTCTTATCTGTCCTGGAATTTACTCTGCATACCAGGTTTACTTTGCAAATCACAGAGATCTGCTTGCCTCTGTCTCTCAAGTGCTGGGATTAAAGGCGTGTGCCACTACACCCAGTTCCTCTTTGTCTTTTTAAACTCATTTTATTTTTTTTCATGTCTCCTTATTTTAAAACACACTGTAAACCTTTAGATTCTTAATATGAATCTGTCTTTACTGTAAATTTTTATCTTCGTCTGGCCACAAGTCTTTTATGTGGTAAACAACAACATTGCTAAAATGAAAGTCATAGCTGTGTCAGCCACTGTTTACCAAAGATGGTGGCGGGTACTTTTACCCGCCAGCACGGAAAGCTGTGCTCACCGCCTTGGTCTGCGCTGCCACCCAGAAAGCATGCTGCAGGCTTGGAGATGTGGTCACTGCCATTGCCATCTCTCATACACACCAATAAATTGTTAGCAGAGTTATTTAAAAGCTGTGCGGTTTTTTGCCGGTTATGTTGAGTCAGGAATCTTCCCTTAAAGGAGCCGCGCAAATATCTGTCTCTAGCAAAGCAGAGTTCAACCAAGAAAAATACTGCTACCAAGAAACCTTGCTTGTCTCTGTTCTTTTGTTTCTAAAACCCATTTTTAACCTTTTGTTAAATTTTAAGTGGAAGTTCTTACTAGCCACGTGGGCGCCATTTGTAATAAGTATGGTTTTTCCGCCTGCCACCACTGGTCTTGTCCCGCTGCCGTGCCAGCCCCAATTAACACACAGAGACTCTGTATTTGATACAATACTGTTGGCCCGGTTACTTGTTTCTTATCTGCTAGCTCTGCCTTAATTATTAACCCATTTCTGCTGATCTATGTATTTCTCTTACCGGGGAGCCGGCGGCATACTGCTTTCTCCAGACTCTCCATCTTGACCCCTCCTTACTACTTCCTATTTCCTCCTTGTCTCCTAGTCCCTCCTATCTTCCTTTCCTATTGGCCAACAGTGCTTTATTATTAACCAGTATGAGAAACATATACAGAATGACATCTCCCATCAATTCCTAACAGCAATCTTTGAACTCGCCGGAAAGAAGATGGGGCCCCATGTCGTCATTTCCACTTGACTCAACCTGATGCATCTGGACTACAAACATCACCCTAAAACCGGTTTAAGACTCATGACTAGCTAGCTATAATGGTGCACCTTCTAATTACACCCTGGCCAGAGTTTCAAATTGAACTGCAGTCAAGCATTTTCTGCTACACAGTAACTAGCTACATACATCACAGCCAGTTCTGTTGAGAAATTTGGTTGCTAAAAATTTTCTTCCTATAGGATCCCATGGAGCAATCATCCCATTTCAGCAGGATAATGGCGTCCCCTTCCCCTACTCTTGGAATTTGGGGAAATATTCATCTTCTTTGGGTTGGTTTTAGTTACTTAGGGTTGGGTATGGAAGGTGATGCTTAGACTCGGGTTTATCTTTTAGACAGGAATAGGGTATGGCTGGGAAAGATATGGTTTAGATGGGATATAGGTAGATTAGCCTGTCTTCTTGTAAATTATTGAGTAAGAGTGAGATAATAGTATTGTACAGCTTACATTTTTATATATTCTTATTTGTGGTAAGCTATGTAAAATTAAGTTTATATTCCCTTCCCGGAAGAATTGTATATTACATTTTGTTATATTGTCTGAAATCTTTCCACTTATGATATTTTATGCACATTATTCTTACCATATTCTATGTATATATACTTTTACTTATGTTCAAGACATTTCATATATTGATACAATTTATGCACATTTATTCTTGCCATATTCTATGTATGTATACTTTTCTTGTATTCAAGATATTTTGTATATTGATACATTTGGGGATATTTATCTTGCTGCCCTTTATAGTTCTACCTCTTGTCTAGACATTTCTACTCTACCTCTATTTTAGGGATTTATATAAATATATATATATATATTATATATATACATATATATATATTGTTTAGATATTAATCCCTGCTTTACTCAAGGAATTTTTAATCAGTTTTTTAGCTAAGTTCCTGAGTATTACAGATTATCTTCACCCATGTTTCCTTTAATTATGAGATTAGTCATACATAGATGCTTAATCTTCAATCACTTCATAGACATGCAGAACATGGCATTTAAATGTTTTAATATTAGTACTTTGTTGACATGAGACACTGTTGCTCCTGACAGCATCGTGCACTTTCCAGAAAATATGTTGGATACTGTTGTTGCTCCTTCTGGAGTTCATCCTTGCTTCAGCTAATGGCCTCTTGGAAAAGAACTGCCCCCACCTTGACCACTGATTTGGACATGCAGTCCTATGTGCTTGCAGGAGACACATATAGAAGACTACTGAACCTTGCCAAGTCAAGGTAAGAGAGCCTTTCTACCTCCCTGCAGTTGTTGTGGTCTGTCAAGTTCTCTTGGCCTTAGACAAAACTGTGTGTACCAACGTTGCTGTGAGAGCTTGGGTGACTGTCCAGGTAGCTTGCTGTTTCTGTCCTCACTGCACCTTTTGGAAGTTGCCCATCTGCACTTCCTGTCTACCCTAGTATCATTATTTTCCTTCTCAGGTCTTGATGAGGTTGAAGATTAAACTATTACAACTATTATTCTCTCTTCCTAGTTAGATATAGTAGGTATTAGACTTAAGTTTTCCAGCTTAGGAAAACTCTATTGTAAATTCCCTTATGCCTTCACCCTAGGACTATATATGTAGGTCTTTTTGTTCTTGATTTTCCTTTTCTTAGAGCACACTTGTTATTCACCGTTTTGTATAAAGACTAAATCTTTTCTTTAGACTAAAAGGGGAATTGTTGTGGGATATTCACTTTGTCTCCTTCTGTGGCACTGACCACGCCCATTGGGGGTGGAGCCAGGGGCGGAAGTGACCTGGGGAAGTAGGTCAGAGGAGGTTCAGAGAAAGCTCTCTTGCAAGCTGCACGGGGACAGGAGGACTTCCAGAGGAATTCTTGGAAGCAGGAACCTGCTGGTGTTCACCTGTCTATGTTGTGAGTTATTTCTCCCTGAATAAACATCTGTTTGGCCTGATCCTCAATATCAAGTTTCATACTTTTTGAACTTATTTCACCATTTTATCCTTTGGGATGGTATTATAAATTGAATTGCTTTCTTTAGAACTTCAGATCTGAACTCAAAACTTGATTCATCAGAAGTTCTTTTTTCCCTCCTCTACTCTCTCTGTCCTGTTTAATTGCTAACATATCACTAGTTTCTTTCCTTAAGAACACTTCTTAAAATGTGTAATTGTCTTATGATTTTTATTGTTATCTCTCTTAGAGTACAAGCAGATAATGGAGACCTTCCCTGTTCACTATTTGTCCAGTGACTGGTGCACAGCTGGGTACTTATAGTAAATTTTTTGTGTGCAAGAGAATGCATAGACTTTGTAACTACATAAACACATCATAAAAGACTACTAAATCTGAATGGATTTTTAAAATGCATCCATTTAGATTCTGGTACTTCTAGTTCAAAATAATATGAATGATTTGTTTGTATTGCTCAATTAATCAAACATTCTAAAATTTTTCTGTCTACTCTGAACTTTATGGATAAATTTTTAAAAATATGTATTTTTGTGTATGCCTTCTTATCAGTATGTGTATCACACATACTCGGGTGCCCATGGAGGCTAAAAGAGAGCTTCAGATCTCCTTGAAAAACTGGGGTTATAGGCAACAGCAAGCCACCTTGATGTGGGTGCTTTGAACTGAACCAGGTCCTCTCAGCTGCCAATATTATACTTCTGCACATGGATTCATGCAACTCCAAATTATCCTCAAGTACTTGACAAATTTTGTTTAGAAAAAATTTTTCAGGTATTGAGGGTACTCACCACACATCTGAGAAGATTCTGAGAATTTCAAGAAAAATAAAATAGAGGTTTTTTATTATTATTATTATGAACCCGATGCATGTTTTGTTTGTGATGGACAGAAACAGGGAATTGAGTTGAGAAGGTGGGGCCATCGAGGAGAGAGCAGCTTCATACTGAACTTTGCAGAAAAGCTGAAGGGACCACAGTGCTCAGAGGAGCACAGGTTAGCAACAGCAAGTTCAAACCAGTCATCAGCAATACACCCTGGGTACCTTCAGATTCTATGTCATAGAAAATTTAGTAAGATCAGCTGCTCTGAAGAAGTTAATACTAGCTGGGCATGATGGCACATGTCTTTAATCCCAGTACTTGGGAGGCAGAGGCAGTTGGATGTCTGAGTTTGAGACCAGCCTGGTTTAAAGATACAGAGTGAGTTCCAGGATGACCAGTGTTACACGGAGAAACTCTGTCTCAAACAACAACAACAAACAAACAAACAAACCCAACCCCAACCCCCAAAAAGAGAAAAGAAAAACAATTATCTTATTCAGGTTAACTAGGGATTAAGCCTGAATTTTCCCTACAAGTGAGCCATGAAGGCATACAGGCCAGAGACCTAAACTACTTCATATCTAGAGAAATTGTGTGTTGCTATTTCTAAGTTCCAAACATCTCAGATGACTCCTGGCACACAGATGTCTTCTAGTCGTAATGAAAGAGAAGAGATGTTTCTCTGAAAAAGCTGGGGGCCTTCAGCAGTAGCTTTATTTGATCCTAAGTGTTGGGAACAGTTTTAAGTGGAAGTGAGCATGCTGTTATGAGGGATTCAGCTAACATTAGAGGCATGGCAATGCAGTGTTTGGGCTGGTACTGATTTCCATTCTGTGTGTGAGGTGTATGGATGCTGTAGCTGCATCGCAGGTCCTGAGTTGTTTAGTTCCATACCAGAGGACGAAGTCCCTCTCCTCCTATGTGATTTGCCTGATTTTCACCTGTGCTGCTGATGTCGGACATGAGGAGCTTATGTTAAGATATCCAGCTGATGCCTGAAAATGCCAGAGTTTCATGAAATAAAAACACAGACTCACAAGATCAGGCTCTCAAGTTACAGGCACAACTCCCAGGGGTAGGCTCCTTTCTTCCTGATCAAACGCTAGCTGTTAAAAAGAGGGAAACAAGACAGAGCCACCAGGGCTGCAGAATTTAGATGATTGAGTCCTAAAGCACCAAGGGAGTTAGGCTGAGAGAAGGAAACAGTGAAAGAATGATGGAGTGTGGCAGAAGAAGGAATTACTTACTGCTGTGGTCTAAGTGTTTGTGTTCTAACATCAATGACGGTGGTCAAAGAAGAGGTACGAGTGACAATTAGGTCATGAAAGTGAAGCTCTCACGAGTAAGATTAGTGATCTTAAAACAGAGGGCCAAAAGAGACCCTTCATCTTTCCAATCACGTGAGGACACTTTGGGAGGTACTGTTTACCAACTGCAGAATGAGTCCACATCAGATTCTGAGTCTACTATTCACTATATTGTGAATTCCCAGCCTCTAGAAGTGTGAGCAGTGCATTTTTTTTTTTTTTTGTTGTTGTTGTATATAAGCTACCCTGTCTATGGCATTTTCCTTGAGTATCCTAAACAGATTAATAGACATACTTAAATTTAATCCAGGTGAGTATGATTCTTTCGTCTTTTGAGACAGTTTTACTATGTAACTGTGGCTAGCATGTAACTCTATGTAGATCAGGTTGGTATCATATTCACCTGCCTCTGCCTCCAAAATGCTGGGATTAAATGTGTGTGTGTGTGTGTGTGTGTATGGGGGGGGGGTGGAAAATGGCTTAGTTAAAAGCAATGGCTGCTTTTACAGAAGATCTGGGTTTAATGCCCAGCACCCACATAGTGGCTCCCAACTATCTGTAACTCTAGTTCCAGGGATCCAATGTTCTCTTCCTCCAGTGTCCATGAGCATCAGGCAAGCATATCATTCACAGGCTTAAAAACAGAAGAAAAAGTCATACTTGTAAAATAAAATAATATGCATTTAAAATAAGCAGGTCTTGGAATGGATAAGTATTTGTATGATCCCATTCAGGGGCATTTTCATTCTGATCTGTAATTCATTATAATTATAACTGCAGTGAGACTTTAAGTCAAAATGTTTTTTTTTTTCCAGGCATGATGGTGCACACTTTTAATGGCAGTACTCAGGAGGCAGAGACAGATGCATCTCTGTGAGTTGGAAGTCAGCCTGGTCTACAGAGTGAGTTCCATGATAGCCAGGGCTGCATAGAAAGATGCTGTCTCAAAACAAAACAAAAAAATCAAATAATTTTTATAATTAGTGAGCTATCAAATTCTGTGCCCTCACTTACAGAGGGGACTTTCTCTGGTTCTCCTTTAGTGCCCAGAGAGCACAAATGCTTCAGAAGGTGATGAAAGGGAACTGAGCACATTTTTTTCTCATTAAATCCACTGGTAAATAGAGACTACATATTAAATAACCTTGAACAAAATAAATCCAACTTTTCTTCTGCAGAGACAGTGGAAGGGCCACGACCTTCACCCTTTAATGAAGGGCCCAGGGCCCAGGAACATCCCTGGGCTGCCTCACCTGCTTCTTGAGAGAGTACATGTGCAAACCCTGTAGAAAAGGTTTCCAGGGAAACCATGGAACTTCTATTCTTTCCTCCCCCTGAATATTATTAAGCACTAACGTGCCTGTGTGTGCTTGGGGTTCTCATTTGAAAGCAGGAGCTGCTGGGAAAGAGTGTTTGCCTGAAACACACCCACATATCCAGAGATCATTTTTCTCCTTCCCTCACTAAATGTCAGCTTCATACTCAGCAGGGAAGAACTAGATGACCCGGGTTCATTTGTGGGAAGACAAGGAGACTAACTCCTGTTGGCTAAATCACTTTTCTTCCTTGCTATTAAGGTGGCTAGAATGACTGCTAGTCATGCTCAGATTGAGCAGTTGTGTCTTTCCAGTTAGGTGCTATATAACAGAGAATGTGACTACCAGAGAATATCTTTATGTTCAGTTTTGTTTGTTGGGTTTGTTTTTCGAGACAGGGTTTCTCTGTGTAGCTCTGGCTGTTCTGGAACTCGCTTTGTAGACCAGTCTGGCCTCAAACTCACAGAGGGCTGCCCACAGTGTTGGGATTAAAGGCATGATCCACCACTACCCAGCTATGTTCAATTTTTAACATGCAGAAAACACTGATATCCCAACAGCATAGGGATGTAAGTACATATGAATAATATCAAAGAAAACTCTACCAAAATATCTCTATCTGTATCCATTGATGGTGAAAGATTTTTGAGTTACATGGTCTGTCTCTGTCTGTTTTCCAGTGTAGAGGGTGAGCAGACCTTGGCAGCCATGTTTCTACCTAGTGAGCCCACCTCCAGATCTTAGTGGGATGATCTTGAGGTGAATTCTTGACCAAGTGGAGCTAAGGTTATTTGAATTGTAATAAAATGGTGATGAAGGTATAATCAAGAATAAACAAGACAGAGGGGAGCTGGGAGGCTGCCATGTTTAACTATCAGCTCAGCCCCCAAGAGGAAGGCTACTATTCAGGGAAAAAAAATAGAAGGACGGGCAGAGAAAGATAAGGTGATATGGGGGGCAATGAGGTGGGGACCAAGTTTGGAAAGGGTTTTGATGGATTCTGGTTCCTATTTCTCCCTCATGAGCTGAGTATATTTTTGGATTGAGGGTTTTGTGACTTAGATTTATACCCATTAGAAAACTTTCTAGTATTTCCACACAAAAGTCCCCCATAAATTACGCAGCTTTCCCAGAATCAGCTTTTAGACAATTTATTTCCAAATGGCCCTGGATTGCAAATTAATGGTGCCATTTCTGGTTTAAATGTGTGCTGTGGTCAAGGACCATTTTATGGTTATAAGGACGTTTTTCTATACTGGTCACTGGTCGAGCTATTCACACTGGGTGTGGATAGGTGACCTCCACAGGGTAGGCTGCACTCTCTAGACATGTGATGGCTTCTGATGGGAATATACACAGGCTCTCACAGGATTAACTTAATGAAGGCTTCCCAGGCAGGTAAGCAGTAGAGGTGATCAGAAGCCTGTCAGTCCAGGGTAGGTCTCCCACACTTAGGTGATCTTTTGGATCACCAGAGAGGGAACCTTTTGCAGAATAGAGCTCCATCTATTCTTATGCCAAATGAGAATCAATGTGAAATTAGAGCCAAAGAAACACATTGGCCTGGAACCAGAGCCAGTGAAAGAAATACACCTTAGCCCTGAAACTAGAGCCAAATCTGCTCCTGACCAACTGAACACAAAACCAACCAATCCCAGAGCAGAAAAACCAAAATCCCAGAGCAGGAAAACCAACCAATCCTGGAGCAATCTGATGTGGGATGCCTCTCTGTATGCTGTGAATATGTTGTATTACCATTGATTAATAAAGAAGCTAATTTGGCCAAAAGCCAGGTAGACTGTAGCTAGATGGGAAATCCAAACAGAGATACATAGAGAAAGAAGGCAGAGTCAGGGAGATGTCAGCAGCCTCTGAAAAAGCAAGATGTCAGGCAATAAATGACTGGTTTTGGGGCAATACACAGATCGATAGAAATGGGCTAATTTAAGTTGTAAGAGCTAGTTAGAGCCTGAGCCATTGACAAAATATTTATAGTTAATATAAGCCTCTGAGTGGTTATACAGGTACTGGTGGGCAGGTTATACAGGTACTTGTGGTTACACAGCACAAAATCTAGCACCCTGACTCTGAACCCAGAGCCAGTGAAAGAAACACACTCTGGCCCTGGAACCAGAGCCAGTGGAAGAAATTCACCCTGGCCCTGAAACTAGAACCAAAAACCTAAAAGGGGCCAGTGAAAGAAACACAGTTTGGCTCTGAAACCCAAACCAACTCTGCCCCTTAACAACTGAACACAAAACCAACCAGTTACTGAGCAGGAAAACTAGACAATCGAATGAGCTTGTTCAAGATCAAGGGGATCAAAATCTGTAAAAACCTCCACCCCCAAGAAGCCCTATATAAACCAGTCTGCCTGTTCAGTTGTGGGCTGTCCTTCTCTACCCTGGTAGAGGCAGCCACTCTCCTGGATTTCTCCTTCCCAAATAAATATTTCTCTTAAGAGTTTTGGGTGAAGACCTTCTTTTGCTGGCTCTGAGCACAGTCTGTACTGGGATGTTTGCTTAGGGGAGCTGAGCAGCCGAAGAAACAGATACTTCTTCTGGGAAACTCCCTTGGGAGCAGAGCAGAAGTAATAACTTGCTACCAAAGCTGGAGGAGATTGCTATATTCCTGCAGGGCTTTCCTCTTTAGCAGAATGAAGCATAAGAAGTAACATCTTGGGCAGGGGCTGAGAAGAAACTGATACCTCTGTTGGGACCATCTCTCAGGCAGGTGGAGCAGAGCTCATCTGTAATGAGTCTCCAGAGGAGCAGGATTGCTACATCCCCCACCACACGTCCTGTCAGCTGCAGGTATAGCCTGACTTCCCACAGTCAGGGCACCTTTCCCTCCAGAGCTGTAACACTCCTGCATATAGCCCGACTTTCCGACAAATCAGGGTACCTTTTCCTTTTCCCTTTTACTCTGGAGCTGTAACACTTGTCCTGTTAGCCTTAAAAAAGTTGGTCATGTCTTCTTTCTTTCTCTTTCTCTCCCTTCCTTCCTTCCTACCCTCCCTCCCTCCTTTCCTCTCTCCTTCCCTTCCTCCCTCCCTCCTTCCTTCCTTGTGAATTCACAGTGAGGGGGCATCCTTATCACCCACATGTGCAGATGACCAAAATATCTGAAAAATTCTCATGCTTTCCCATTACCTCTCAAATAAATCCAACTCCCCCTCCTCAGTCAAGGGGCCTAGATTTTCCCGTTCTCTTTGTGCCACTCTTCTGCCCTTCAGTGGATACTCCTGACATGGCTCTCCACTGGTATTTCTAGACTCAGTTTGCACTTCAGCGCTAATTACCTATGCCTTGTCACCTCTGCTATCACTCCTGGATGTTGAGATCCTATTAGCATCTTAAGAGCTAATTCAAGTGTCACCTCCCCTATAAAACCTGGTCCCTTAGTCAGAATGAACTCTTGCTGCTGTAGTGTTCTCTTGATTCTTATTTAAACCTCTATTGTAAAGCATCACAGTCAGTCTTGCCTTCCTAGTCTAGAGACCTGTCTGTGTATCCCTGACCCTGCCACATCCACTCAACACACTGATTTGTCACAGGTTTCCCTCTAAGGTCAGGGGTGAGTGCATCTGGTCCAGATGGTGCCTGCCTTAGGTTTGTCCCCCTCTCCCTGGATCTTCTAGCACAGCTGAGTTTCATAAACATAGTAGGCAACAAATTAAGGTTCTGGGAGGAGACTGGTTTTGGCCCCAGGAGCCCAAATCCTTAGAAAATCCATACAGGCTTTGATGACACTGAACCTGTTTCAGGTATTGGTCTCAGTACTCCTGTGACTGCACTCCACCTCTAAATCAGCTCATGGCCTGTTCTAGCTGCCTCTGAGGGATCTGTGGTGGTGCTGACCAAAATCAAAATGAAGACAAAAGCAAAAACATAGCTAACAATTCAAGTGTGGAAGGTGTCTCCACACTGCTCAGATTGCCTTTGCCTCTTTCTAGTTGAGGGTTAAGGGCCGACACTTGTCAAGAGCAGTGCTACAAGCCTGGGGATGGGGTGCCCTTACATGTTTTGAGATAGCTTAGGTTTCATGCTTACCAGTGAATTTGTATTGACAAAATTAAAGACAGAAAAGAGAATGACAAAGAGCAGATGATCACCTTATAAAACATGGCCTTCTGCATGCTATCATCACCCTCACCGTCATCTGTGAGCCTTCTGGGTCCATGATCCAGCTTTAAAATCAAGGAAAAAGCAAACCCATGAAGGAAGGTTGTTAGATGATATCGGCAAGGGGCTATCAGCATAGGCACTAAGACACAGGAGGGCATTTAGTTGTTTTTATTTATTTGTGTGAGGCAGGTTTCTCAGTCTGTAGGGTCCCTGACACCTTCCACACATGGCTCCCTCCTAGGTTAGTGTCTGTAGCTGCTGTGTGACTGGGGTTTCCAGATCTCATCGACATTACCAGGAAATGATCTGCTCTAGGTTCTTTCACATTCCCTAAGTTATCTTGTCTTTTTTGTTCATGTTGTTGGTCGTTGTTTATTTTGTTTTGAGACAGGCTTTCTCTGTGTAACAGTCCTGGCTGTCTTGGAATTCGCTTTGTAGACCAGCACACCTGGTACAGCCCAGATTTTTAAAATACACGGTGAAAGGAACATTATCACCCTTTTGCTCGCTCAACCCCATGATGCCCAGTAGATTTACCTGTTGCTTCCAAGAATGCCTCCTTCTTTGACATCAGAACTAGTGCTTCCAGACTTCCATCGTTGACCAACAGCTCTCCAGGAACTTGCCAGGTTTTCAGTCCCAAATTGGGACTGTTGAGGTACCCAGCCTTGTGGACTGAGCAACTACAAGATTGTTGGCCTCTGTGGTGTGAGATGATCACTGTGGAGCTGTTGTCACCCAATTCAGAGACCAAGCAACTACAAGATTCTTAGCATCTTTGGTGTGGAACAACTGTGGTTGCTATTTTAACCTAAGTCAAGTAGAATCTCCTTCCCCAAGTTCATTTTGGTCAGTGTTTATCACAGCAAACTAGGACAACAGGGGTGAAGCCTGAAGAGTTCCGAGAGTTTGATTTCCCACAAGCTCCAGGGTATAGCTTTCCACCACACTTAGCGCTTCAAGACTCTGCAGATGTCTAGCAGACTCTGTGAAGGAAGAAAGTCAGACAAGAAGGTTGAAGACGTGTCCAGTCTGTGCGTAAGAAGCACTACTTAGAGACATGGTTTTCAACATGTGTGAAAAATACAGACCTCAGTCGACTACCTCAGCTCCAGGTACTATGTGTTGTTCTTTTGATGCAGATAATGCCTAAGAAACACAAACACGAGACTCAGCGCCCATGTGGAGTTTATTGAGAGAAGGGAGAGAAGGGGGGCGGGTAGCTGGTGGCCAACCGAAAGCAGGAGAGAGAGAGAGAGAGAGAGAGCAAGAGAGAGAGAAAACCAGAGAGAGAGACCAGAGAGAGAGAGAGCAAGAGAGAGAGAGAGAGAGGCGCTTGGCGCGCTTGCTTTAAAAGGGGGGCTTGCGCATGCTTAACTGAGTCCTCTGGCAGCCAGGTAAAGCTTGGACAGCCAGGTAAAGCTTGAGCCGCCAGGTAAGGCTGATGTAGGGATGACAAGGCCTTGAGCATCCTGCCCATCGTCAGGGGTAGGGGTCAGCTGGCTGCTAGTTCCTAACACTATGGTCCTTGGTGACCTCTGCCTCCTGGTATTCCTGTCTCATGTGATCCACTTGCCTTACATTTGAACTAGGCTTTGCAACATGCTCCTGGCAGATAAACTATGGTAAAGGTAACATGTTTCCAAATTAAGTTTTAAGAACCTGTGCCTGCCATCCCACGGGCATTCTCTGGCTATCTCGTTCTTACATGCTTAGCTTGTCCTCCATTCTCAAGTTGCGCTGTGGAAAGGTCAGCATGACAAAGAATCCAAAGAGGTGTCCAGTCACTGGTGACCTCCAGCAGCAGATACAACAGTGAGTAAGGACATAGACATCTTCAAATGGAAGCCTTAAGAGATTCAGAGACACAGGGCACATCTAACTCACGCTTTGAATCATGGCCCATGGAAACAATGAGGGGTTGGCAGAATGGTTCAGGCTGAGGCCCCGGGGCTCTCTCTGCAGCCCCACAAGTAGGTGAAGAGATAAGGTGAATATATTAAAATAAGAAAACGGTGAGATATTATTGTGCTCTACAACCATCTGTAACTCCAGCTTCAGGGGATTTAATGCCATTTTTGGCATTCACTAGCATTGTATGGGCATGCTACACAGACATACATGTAGATCCATACATACACACATTAAAAAAAAAGTAAATACATCTTTAAAAAGAAAGAGAGATATGGAAGGGGATTAACTGCAAGGAGGTGGGGGAGAACCTTCCAGAATGATGAGATGGTTCTTTATCCTGACCATGATAGTAAATACATGAGCATATAGGTTTATTAACAACTCATCAAAGTACACATTTAAAAATTAGTGAATTTCATATAGATAAATCTTCCATTAAGCTGATAATAAAGGGAATGAGAGTAACATTTAAAAGTGATTGCAGCTTCTCTGTTTAATCTGTGTTAGGCCTAGAATCATGAGCAAATTTGCATTGGTTAGAATAGTTCCTCCCAGATGTTTGATGTTATTTTGAAGATTTCTAATTATCTGATACTGAATGGAAATTATTTTTGCTTCTGGAGCCCCAGAAGTAACACACCATGGATGAAGCTGTCAAATACTTTGATTTTTGAGATTCTTCAAACTTTCTTGAAAGAAAATAATGAATCAACAGAAACAAATAAACAACACTTATTGAGGGATAACACTTCACATTTGTTCTTTTATTAATGGGTCCAGCAAATCTGTAAAGTCGGGGCCTATTGTCTTTATGCCTTACTGTCTGAGTGTATATAGAACAGTCAACACTCAACACCGAACAGACTGGATAACTTTTTCTTAAATTAAAAACAATCTTGTTTTACATACCACTCCCAGTTCCCTCTCCCTCCTGTCCTCCCATTCCCCCTCCAACCTCCATCCCCCCCATTCACTCCTCAGGGATGGTGAGGCCTTGCTTGGGGGATTATCAAAGTCTATCATATCATTTGGGGCAGGACCTAGGCCCTCCCCCATGTATCTAGGCTGAGAGTGCATTCCTCCATAGATTCCTCCTTGTTTCTTAGCTTTTCTGAGATTGTGGATTGTAGGCTGGCTATTCTTTGTTCTATGTCTAATATCCACTTACAAGAGAGTACATACCATGTTTTTCTTTCTGTGTCTGGGTTACCTCATTCAGGCTGGTTTCTTCTAGTTCCATACATTTGACTGTGAATTTCAAGGTTTCATTTTTCCCCCCGCTGAGTAGTATACCATTGTGTAAATGTACTACATTTTCTTTATCCATTCTTGGGTTGAGGGGCATCTAGGTTGTTTCCAGGTTGTGGCTGTTACAAATAATGCTGCTCTAAACATAGTTGAACAGATGTCCTTGTGGTATGAATGTGCACCCTTTGGATATATGCCTAAGAGCAGAATTGCTGGATCTTGAGGTAGACTGATTCCCATTTTCCTGAGAAACTGCCATACTGATTTCCAAGTGGTGTACAAGTTTGCACTGCCACCAGCAATGGAGGAATGTTCCCCTTTCTCCACATCCTCTCCAGCATAAACTGTCATTGATGATTTTGATTTTAGCCATTTTGACAGGTGTAAGATGGTATCTCAGCATTGTTTTGATTTTCATTTCCCTGATGGATAAGGATGTTGAGAAATTTCTTAAGTGCCTTTCAGCCATTAAGTTCAAATGGATCAAAGACATAGATTCAGCCACATTGAATCTCTTAGAAGAGAAAGTGGGAGGTACCCTTGAACGAATTGGCACAGGATACCACTTCCTGAATGTAACAACAGTAGTACAGACACTGAGGATCCACAGTTAATAAATAGGACCTCGTGAAACTGAGAAGCTTCTGTAAGGTTGAAGGGATCAGACCCTCACTCTGCCCCTTGCTTTGGCAGCCATGACAAGCTACAGAACACATGTTGCTTAGTTTCCAGCTTTCTGCCCTAGTCCCTAGGAGGTCATATACCCTCCACATGGCAAGGAATCAATCAGAAGTTAGCTGGCAGCCTCTGGATGTGCTTTACAGTGCTTTATGGTAAAAGTGGTGTAACAGTGGTGTGCAGAGCAATAGCAACTGCCCTGGGTGGGCCTATAGGCCATAGCAACCAGTTGATCAATCAATACAGAATAGGTCGCCCAAACCCAGAAGACCGACAATCCTGAAATGTTGCATATCCTTAGACACTCCCCTTGCACAGCTCAATAAATTTCCTATCTCGCAGTTTCCCTAGGTCCTTCTCACGACACTTGCCACGTGGAACGGGCAGAGGGCCCAAGTTAATGGAGTTAACTCATTAAATACTGACTGACTCTTTGTTTTTACATTGGAATGGGTCTCTTGGTGATTTGGGGGTTCAGAATTTGGGCACAACAAGGCAAAGGACAACAAGAAAAAATGTCAGTCCATGGGATGGGCAAAGATCTTCACCAACTCCATATTTGACAGAGAACTGATCTCCAAAATATACAAAGAACTCAAGAAGCTAGTCACCAAAACACCAAATTATCCAATTAAAAAATGGGGTACAGATCTAAATAGAGAATTCTCAATAGAGGAATCTCAGACTGGATAACTTATTCAAGTGAAAACTGGCACTTGGTTTTGGACGCTCTAACACCAAAGCCTGTACTCTTTCTCTTTACTCTCCCATTTATTCCTTTTGGTTTGATTTTTTGAGACAGCTTTGGAGCCTTTCCTGGAACTCCCTCTGGAGACCTGGCCTGCCTCTGCCTCCTGATTGCTGGGATTAAAGTCGTGTGCCATCACCTCCCTACTCTCCCATCTATTCTAAACTACTACTGCCTCACTTGTTCAGACCCTGAATTGGATTTTCCCTAAATTGCTAGCTTAGGATCTACGTTGATCTCTTCTGGGAACTTGTGAGTCACAGAATCCTTTCAATTTCTGGAGATTTAGGGTGTCAAGTCCCTCTACTTACAGAAAGCCCACAAAAGTTTCCGATCACATTGAGCAATTAGTACCAGAGGAAGGATTTGCTTTAAAAATGAGAAACTGTTTTCTCTAGTTTCTAGAACTGTGAAATGGTGGATTGAGCAGAGCCATGTGGGGGTGGAGGGTCAAGGACTTGGCACTGCTGTGGCTATGAGACTTCCTCAGGGGAAGCCCTTAATAGCCTCAGGGCTGGTGGCTATACAGAACAAATGCTTAGTGATGATGCAAAGGAAAGGCATAGTGTGTGTGTGTGTGTGTGTGTGTGTGTGTGTGTGTGTGTGCGTGTGCGCACACACACACACACGCGCTCATACTGGGAATTAGTGTAAAGTTGGCCACCAAATATCTGGTTGCAGAAAGCACTGTCCAGCCATAAACCTTGGAATGGCTATAAATGATGGGTGGCTTTCTGCCAGACAATAGGAACCTACTTTAATTTTAAAGTATGACCAGAAGATTCCGAGTTTGTTAGATTTCTTCTGCTGTTAGGCACACAGAAGGGCTGCTTGCTCTGCAGTGCAAAGGGACCTAGTATTCCTTAGTAGGCCACTGTCCCCCAGGACTTCCTCCAAGTGCCTGACTCAGAACCACATTGAAGGAATAATTCTTACCAAAGCACCAGGCAGGGAGATGTTAATGAGCAAATGCTTAGAAAAGACTCTGGCATTCCTAAGAAGTGAAAGTGAGGCTGTTCGCACCTCCTAGGGGGACTTTAGATGCAGCTAGAGAGCTCAGCACTACCCCAGGCAGCCCAAGCGTGGAGGACTGCTGCAGATAGAGTATTCCTGACAGAGATGGTAGCAGCTGGCATGTCTGCTATTGGTGGAGACAAACTAAGGCCAGTCTATGGCAAGAGGTCACCACCAGGTGGCCAGATAGAGAAGAAACCTTCATTCCCCAAATTTCTAATTTGTAGCTTTGAAGCCACTGCTTGGTAAATATGGACTTCACATTCTGTTTTCTTTCCAGAAACATTTTTCTGAGCTTGCAGGGAGGCATGGTCTATGTGAAAAGATATCCTCATGCAGAATGTACTTTTCAAAATGAAAACATTAATGCTTCCTCCTGGTTAAGAAACTCAAATCTCCCCCAAATCCAAACTGCACAAATCACTACTAACAATAACAGCTGTAGCTCCCAGGCATTCAGGAAGCTAAGGCAGGGGGATCACAAGCTCAAGCTATAGTGAGTTAAAAAGCAAGCCCATGTAACTTATGAAGTTATATCTTGAAATATAAAAATTTAAGAATAACTAGAGGTATGATTTATTGGTAGTGTACTTGTTGCCCATATGCGAGGCCTTAGGTTCAATTCCTTAATACCCTCAAAAAGTATGGTGTATATACTGGAACCCGGCATTATGCTGACCCCGCCCCCTGACAATGGGCAGGGGATGCATACCTGCATTCAGGCAGATTCTCAAAGGGCCCTTTGTGGCATGGCCATGTCATGGCTGCAGAAGGACTCAGTACGCATGTGCAAGCTTCCCATTTAAGTGAGCACCTCCACCTGTTTGCCCCTTCTCTGCTTCCTCCCCCTCCCCCCTTTTCTTTTTCCCTTCTCTTTTCTTCCTCCTTCCCCTTCCCCATCCATCCCCCTCCCCCCCAATAAACTCCACATGGGTTTGATGAGCCTCACGGTTCATGTTCCATCTAGTGAAACTGAATCAAAGGAACAACATATGTCCTCCCAAACTTGTTATGTATACACACACTACCACTTACATTTTATGGCCTCAAACTCTGCAAGTAGCTGAGAATGACCTTGAATGTCTTATCCTCCTGCCTTTTATTTTCACATTGGGATTATGGTTATGCACCATTATGCCTAGTTTATTCAGGGCTGGGGGGCTGAGTCCATGCCTGTGTACACACTAGGCAAACACTATCAACAGAGCTACATCCCCAGCTCATAGCCCAGTGGCACTTAGCTAATGCATTTCCTATAGAGAGACATATAGGGTGTTTGTAAATGATAGTTAAAATAATGGTGACTGTTTTTATTACTGCATTATTTTACTTGTCTGTAGGTGTACATGTGTGTACTTATGTGGAGATTACAGTCGACATCAGGTACATTCTTTTTCTTCCCTCTATCTTAATTTTTTGAGACAGGTCCTTTCACAACCTGGAGCTTGCAAATTCGGCTGTATTTGCAGCTAATTAGCCACTGAGCTCTTTCTGCCCTTCTGCTCCTCAGCACTGGGTTTACAGACACACATATCACCATGCCCAACTTTTATTTGGGTGCTGAGGACCTGAACTCAGGTGCTGTTGTGTGTAGAACATACACTTTATCTGTGGGGTCATTTACCCAAATCCTGATAATCGCTTCTGACCATTAGTCTTCACATGCTTTGTCCTTTCTGATGGACAGATTCTTGGATGTGGACTGGCTGAAGCAGAGAATAGATACATTAAGTTTCATAATTTTGTCAGAATGTCATATATCGATTGACCAGCTCTCACTGTTTTTGGTATGTGAAAGAGTACCCTTTCCCTCAAGTCAGCACCAGCTGTGGACAGTAACTAATCTTTGCTGACAAAGAAAATGAACTTAAGTTAGTTTGATTATACATGTTTACTAAATAATGTATTAGGTTTGCTGTCATGGTTCCTGGACACATGCATTTTATTCTTCTGGAAATTCAATGTTTTCAGAAGAAGTATTTATTATTTTTTACCTACTGAATGATTTAGAGTTGCTCATCATTACAATCATTGTCACATTTTACATATGTTTAAGTCATTCTGATAACAGTAGAAAACTGTCCCCATGTTAAGTTCTATGACCCCTACCTACCCTCAATACAATTCCATGGAACACAGAGTTACCTACTTGATATTAGTACACTAGGGATATCAGAACCAAGTATCACAGCCTGGGTTGCTTGGAATAACAGAAATATATCCTGCCACAGTACTGGAGGCCAGAAGTACAAAATCAAAATGTTGGCAGGGCCATGTATCCTTGGAAGGGTCTAAGGGAGGATTCTTCCACATCTTTTCCAGCTTCAATTACCTCCACATATTTCTTGGCCTGTGGAAGCTTCATCCCAAACTTGTGCTTGCCCTGTATGTCACTTCTCCTCATTTAATGATTCCAGTCATTGGACCTCATCTTAATTTGATTGTATATGTATAAAATCTATTTCCAAATAAGGTTATACTCAAAGATAGTGCAGCTAGGATTTCAATGTTTTGGAGGTGGGACACAATTCAAGTTGCAACAAACCTACTAAGAAATAGATTGCTCTCTAGAACATTTGGAAGCTTAAACACCAAAAGATACACACGTTGTCAAATTGTTTTTTTTATTTAAATTAAAACTTGTAATTAAAATACAAGAGACCATCTTAGCTGCCAGATAGGGCCGGCTATGCATGTGGTGTAGAATCCTCTAGCACATGTCCTGAGATGAGCCTTTGAAAGCACAAGAACAAGCACTAGGACTGGGATCCAGTGTGTTCAACAGAATTGTTAGGTGGATAAAACTGGAAATCAGTTAACAGAATCTTTAAGAAATCCTTGCTTATTTTATTTTCTTCATATTGCTAAACATAATTGCCAGTTTTGGAAAACAGAAAAGTATTTTAATTTCAGAAATGTGTTTTCTAATATGTTTAAAAAATACAATCAATTGCCATTAATATAGGACTAACAGCTCCTAAAAGATGCTACAGAACTCCCTTAGTTGATCCTAAATGACTTGTTATACCCATAGGTCAGTATATCTCTGAATCCACATCAGAATGTGTCTCTTTGCAGTAGATGACGATTACCATAGAGACTGCACATGGCCATGGTGCAGAGATTAACAGCTTGCAGAATATTCAGCCCTAAATGGAATAGTTATACTGCGCCATCTCCTCTAGGCTCAGTGATCACACGAAGAGGGACCAGAGGGACCGTAAGAGACAAGATGGTGAACAAACACAAGAAAAGAGTGTCCTCTGGACATGGCAGGGTCACTGCACTGTGAACTTGAGACAGGTATGACTAGTCCCATGAAAGTTCAAGCCAGACCTAATCCCAGCAGGGAGAGCAGAGGTAGGTACAAGCCCCACCCCAGCCAGGAACTATTAGCAATTAATAGTTGCTGGGAGAGGAAAAGTTTGTTTTCTTTAAGAGTGTTGCCATGGATGGGCAAAAGAAAAAAAAAAAAAAAAAAAAAAAAAGAAAGAAAGAAAGAATATAAGTTGGGTGGATAAGGAAGTGGGGTGAATCTGGTAGAAGATGAGGGAGTGAGTGAATATGGCCAAAACTCATTGTACACAATTCTCAACAAACTAATAAAAATAAAACAAGCAATCTCCTGAAAATGATAGACTTACTATACTTAATTTGTTTTTAAATCAAGAGGTTTTTTCTAGTTGATATATTTTATCCATAATGACTTTTTTGCTTTTAAAGAGCATCACCAAAGCCAGCAAAGTGCAGTTGTATTGGACTAAGTCTACAATAGCTGCTTTGTGTCTTTTTTTTTTTTTTTCAGTCTTAGATACACATATAAGTTGTTTTGGCTTGACCCATCTGACCTGTGATCTGTGTTTTCTTCACTGAGCACTGAAGATAGAGATGTTGGAATTTACCCAGAGGCAGGAGGACCTCAGGTCTAGAATATTTTCAAAGGTGTGGAAATCACTGAAATAGATCATTTGCAAGAACTACGTGAAGGAAGCAAACATGCGAAGGTGAATTTTGCTTGTCTGCAAGTCTACGGAGTCGAAATTACATTCTTTGGAAAATGGAAGAACGAAACCCAATATGTGGTGTCATGTATTTCAGTTTTATAAAAAAGCTGGCTCAGTTAAAGAACTAATTTGTGTGCATGTGTGTCAAAAGCTTAATATAGATATACTGTGTAACTGATTTATCAATGACCATTTCAGCAATTCAAATTAAAGACAAAGTCTGTGCAAAATCTGCATGGCTCTTCTTTGGAAGCAAGCACAGGAATGACTTATGGTTGGAGTTAGAACACACCACTCTTCCTGCTCTTAGATTAGCAGGAACCGTGGTATGGAAATACCATAAAACACCTAACCTCCATCATAAAGAGAATACAGTTTCAGCATGGGGCATGGTCCTCTGCATAGGATACAGCATGATTTTAAAGGGTTAGTTGCCAGGAATAGGGGGTATTTTTGTAGATAGCTATGAGCCACAGAAGGCTCAGGGAGCAAGGAGAGTTACATACAGCTTCATGGGATGCATAAGGCTTCTTCTCCTGCGCGGTCAGATTCAACTGGAGTATGTAGAAAATGATGCCCAGGCTCATCTCACACTAATGAAATCCGAGAATGGGGTGATTTAAAAATGCAAGGGCATTTTTTTTAATTGTCCACGATGATGATTTTTATTTGAAGCAGAATTAGGTGCTACTTGGCTTCTGCAAACACATAAGAAAGGTTGGGCTCCATCTAAGTGAAGTAGCAATTTTGAAATTTTAAAAAATCAGAAAAAGTTGTATTTGATTATATTTAAACATGGACACCAATGACATAGTACTTTTTATGGAATTAATGATAGGTAAAGATATTTGATTATGTAACTTATTGATCTCTCTCTAAGGTAGATCAACACTAACAACAAACAGCATTAATATTTAAGAAATGAAAAAATACTTTAAAGGAAGATAGTTCAATTGTGTTTATGAACCCCAGAATGTCTCAATTGAACTGAAAAATGAATATGCAAGTGTGTTATAAGCTTAGAATGCATTGAAAGCAGTATCTTATTCCATTAAAAAAACAAAAACTGTTCAGATTCAAATGTAAAATTAAAGTGTTTAGAAACAAATACTTTCTGGAACCCATCTTTTAATAATATATATTTTTTTAAAATTCCATGCAGCAGTTCCAAAGGGTCCAT
The DNA here is from genome assembly GCF_943737965.1 of Phodopus roborovskii. NCBI lineage: Eukaryota > Metazoa > Chordata > Mammalia > Rodentia > Cricetidae > Phodopus > Phodopus roborovskii. Next base: position 15,297,282 of record NW_026125391.1, read on the forward strand.
TTAGTAACTTCCTGTTTCTGTGCCAGAGAAGATGACACTGATTGTATTAGGTTATTCACTCTTGGGAAAATGTCTTACTTCAGTTTTTCATACCCATAACCCAAGAGCCACACCAGCAGGGCAGAGTCAAGGCTCAGGCTTGGAGTTTGCTTTGAGCACCTGTGCATCCCAGTTGCACTCAGTAAGACCAATTGCTAAGGCACTCAGAAGGCTAACTTGCATTCCTTGCTTCTAATACACCACCAGCATCTGTGGGCATGGAGGGAAGAACGTAGTGGAGCTTGGCAATGCTTGCACTCCTTTCTGTCAGGAAAATGCATAGTAAACACGTGTGACAATCACCAATTATTCTACTAACGAACCTCAGGGATACTCAATACAAGATCATCAGGCATAATAAGCAAGTCAACAGTCTATTTAAACTTAGAATATTGGTCAACATTATGAAGACTGAGAGGGAGAAAAAAAATCAGCAAAGAAGCCACATGCTGAATATTAACCAAACCCATTAATGCCAACGTTTTTCCTCTGGTGAAGAAAGAGTTCAGCTGGGGGAAAAAACTGTATTTCTGAAGTGCCAGTGTTCAGAGTGTCCTATTGCATTTTAAATCTAAGTCTGATGACTGACACATACGGATTTCAAAGCTTTTGAATACAAAATTGCTTTTGGCTCTAGCACCGAATATTAAGCAGAGTGTTTCTCTCCTTGTTTGATGCCAAGAACGAGATGTAGGAACCAGTTAAACTGCACTGTCCATCCTTTGTCTCTACAAACTTCAATCTGATCCAGGAAATACTTCTTAGCATCCTCCTCATTCTTCCCCACCGTGAGAGCATCCCGGATATATTCAATGTCTTCTTTGCTTGTTAACTGGGGCATTCCTGTCATTAGCATCATGGAGAACAGGATGATCAGCAGGTTTGTGTGATGTCGAAGAGCTAGATAAGCCTTGACACAGACATCCTAGACAAAGAAGAGAAAGATGCTGTTATCAGTGTTCCCAGCTGGGGCTTCAATGTTCCAGTTTGATGATGCCTTTTGCTTTGGTCAAGGGTGATTTCTGAAGAACCTTAAGCTGAGTTGGAATTTATATGTTACTGTTCATGCAAAGGATTCTTTGTGAACAAGGCAGGTCTCTGCTTCAGGAAAAATCGTGGGGAAAACACGAACTACTGTAATCTTGTAAACATACCAGTGTGTTGCAGCTAGTGTGCTCAAGGTAAAGGGACTGACTCAGACATATCTCATGCTATTTGTTAGTGCACCTTTCAGAGTCAAGTTCTTCCCTGGGAAATTAAGGGTAGAAACACCTGTCCTTCCTAAAGAGACATGAGTCACTTTTGAATACCATATTGGAATCAATAGGCTTTATGTAAGCAAAAGTAATGTTTGCCAAGAGTTGCTGAAATCCAAAGACATATAGGAGATGTGTTCAATTTAGCCATCATATCTATTTTTTAACACTTTGTTGTATTTTAAAAGCAGAAGGATTTGCTTTTTACCATCTGATTTTCTAAATCGTTGAATGAATTTATAAATTTTAATACAAATTCCCAACACCGAGTGAAAGAGAGTGCTTTGAAAACTGATGGTGAGCCAAGCATGGTGGCTTAGGCCTGTCATCCCAGCACTCTGGAGGCTGAGGCAGGAGGATCATTGTGAGTTCTAGGTAAGCCTAGGCTACAAGGTAAGTTCCAGGTAAGCCTGGTCTACAGTTAGATCCTGCCTCAAGAAACCAAAAGGAAGGAAAGAAGGAGGAAAGGAGAAAGGGAGGGGAAAGAAAGAAGGGAAGGATGGGAGGGAGGGAGGAAGGGAGGGAGGGAGCAAAGGTTGCTGCCTCCATAAACACCTTTGGAGCAGGCAATGAGTCAGGCCTACCTAGTAAGCAACAGGCTTGTCTGTGCTGAGGCATATGAAAAGGTAGAGGATACTTATTCCTGTAAAATCAGTACTCAATCTTAACAGAATGACCTGGAAGACAGCATGTGCAGGAAACTAATGCTAATGATTATAGATATAAATATTTCATATAAGATACTGAAAAAAAGTAAAAAAAAAAAACCCTCTCACAGAATACTAAATAGGATTTATGTTCAAACTGCAAGATATGCTGACCAAACTATATTAACATCAGTTTCTGATTTTTATAAAATATGAAAATTAATATGACATTAAAATATAACTGTGAAATGCTGGATGTTATAAAAATAATTTAAAATTTTAAAATGCCAGAAAACATAAAATAGAAAAAGAAATAGTGTGTAAAATCAGAAAAGGGGAGATAAAATTATTACTATTTATAAATAATATGCTCTTTTCCCTGGAACTGTGAGGGAAAGAAAATTCAAATATTATTGTAACCAGCTTTTTGGTAAATTATGTTTTGTGTGTGTGTGTGTGTGTGTGTGTGTGTGTGTGTGTGTTGTGTATGGGGGCCAGATGTCAATGTCAAGGCATTGGGTGGCTTCCTCAGTCACTCCTGGTTTTACTGTTTGAGGCAAAGTCTTTCACTGTTTGGTCCTGGGGCTCAGCAATTCATCACTACTAGTTGGCCAGTGGACCCTAGGATCTACCCATCTCTGCCTTCTGAACACTGGGAAGTTACAGGTTTGTGCTACCATGCTTGCCTTTTATGTGGGTATCAGGAGTTGAACTTGGGTCCTTATGCTTGTAAATAATAGCCACCAGTTGGCAAGTATGATGAAAAACAAAAACAGTAGCTGTTGTGTGTATTGATAAGAAGAATACCATACCTAGAATAAACATATCACAAAAACATGCTGAACCCACTTAAAGAAATGTAGAATTCTACTGTGCTACATAAAGGAAAATTTATACATGGGATAACATAGCATGTTCCTCAGGGAGAAAACTCCTCTCAGTATATCTATTATTCTTGGGTTAATCTACAAACAGTGATATTTCAGTAAAATTTCTCACTAATTAAATTTAGGTATGGGTTTTAGTTTAACATAGTTAGGATCTGAGGAGACATTTTGATAGATTATACTAATGAGAATATGTGCTTGCTGCAGCAGATATTAAAGCATCTTATGCAGCTATAACACGGAGAAGGGTGAAGTTGTGTCTATTGTTTAAAAAAAAGACAAGAAAATTTGTGGGATAGAATAAAAAGTGGGGAGACACAACTAAGCAAATAATAAATGTGAGATGCAATTAAGACAAGTTCTGAAATCAATGAGGAAAAACTATTTTTTATGAATGTGATCTGGATAACTGGTTCATTACTTGAGGAAAATGAAGTTAAAAATTCACTCCCTGGGGCATGCCAAAAGGAATTCCAGATAAATCAAAGTTCATTCATGAAAAGGGCAAATACTGGACTAATCAGGCATTAAGAAGGCACTTTACAAGGGTAGAAGCAATGCAGAAATTATAGAAATGTAAATGCATGTGGTGAGAGCTACAAGCAATTGTTAAGAGGGAATAACAAAGAAAACATCTATGCAATGTGACAGACCACTCTCCTATCTTAATGCACAAGCCAGGATATGTGAAAATTCACACTGTCAGACACAAGAGCAGACAATAAATCTTGGAGACTATGAACATTATTAGTAAGCCAATGAACAAAGTGTAAAGCAAGACAGAAGCATTCGTAAACACAATGGATAAGTTTTGCTCTTTTAGTTTCTTACAGATAGATCCTGCTTGATCATCACAGACAGTCTGAGGGCAGAGAGTGGCTTTACAGCAGATCACTTGTTAACATAGCTGCTGCTATGATAGGACTTAGCTGTGGTGTGCATGTCATATTTGTCAAAACTCAGAATTGTACACTTAAAGTAGGTGAAAATTTCTGTCTGAAATAAGTTTCAAAAGCCCGACTCTTAAAAGAATCTATGTGCTTCCCCAGACACTTCTATTCTAGGAATTGAACTTTTACAAGGTTGGACTCCATTTCGATTGATTTACATTTAAGAGAAAGTTTTTGAGAGCATCATTCAAGGAGGTGGCAACCTCAGTGGCCCATAATTGGAGACAGAATAGAAGGCTGAAGAAAACTACCTTAGTCACCTATTCTAAGGCTCCAAGAACGGCTCCATAGGAGAATAAATAAACACGTGACAGCCTGTTATGAAGGAAAGATGTAGAACATATGTATCTTCCCATCTTCATCCTTTAACACAAGATAGCCTTTTCTGTACCTACTATTTTCCCTCTCCTCAAGAGTGTGAGAAAATGCCTGCAACTTAAGGGAGAGAGGCTTTGTTTTGGCTCCTGGATTCACAAGGTGATAGTCTATCACAGTGGGCAAGACAGCACAGCAGGAGCTTGTGATGGCTGCTAGCTCACAAAGCAGTAGACAGGAAGCAGAGAACTCTGGTTGGAATCAGAAGCAGATATAACTTCAGAGAGCCTGTGTCCTGTGTCCACTATCTGTACCTGTGTCCTCAGGTTCTACAATTTCCCCAACACTGCCATTACCTGGGGCTAAGTGTTCAGACACACGCAGATGGGGGACTTCTCAGTCTCAGACCACAGCACTGTATCATTTGCATGTAGTACAGCAGTAACCACGATGATAATAGAGGTCAGGCCTTTGTCACACCGGACAGGGGAGGGAGGACATATTATACTATAAGTAATTTTGATACTAGAAAGAAAGGCAACTTATATAAAACAGGCACAGAAGACTGCCCTGACTGAGGATGCAGGGTGTGTCAGTTCTCTTCCTTTCTGACCAGAACTCTGCATCTTTTTTTCTGATCACCATGGAGGAGGAGGCAACAGCAGTCCCCAGAGCTTGTCTGGGTTGTTCCAGCTGCAGCCCAGACTTCTCCAGTACATTAGTGCCCTTGCATTCTAAATGATGCCGTGGATGTCCGGAAATCATTTTCTTTGCTTATCCCCAACCCACTGAGGCATTTCGAGTTTCTTAGTAATTACAGAGGCTAAGTGCAGACATCACCTTGGGCTACAGACTCATTAATTTGCCAACTCCTACGATTTTCACACAGACTTAGGGAGACAACTTTTTATTTGGAACCAGAGTACGTTCTGATTTTTAATTATTTTCTATCCTTCTATACACTGGGGGCTCTGGGCAAATTTCCTGCTATGTGAGCCCACTGTGGGTTCAATCTCTTTTTAATGGAATATTTTCAAGGAGGGAAATTGACCCCAGGCAAAGTTATTGTCACACCAATCCATAGGTGCTCAGTAAATACTTTCAGGTGATGACACAACCATCCCTGTGTCCAAAGAGATACACAAAGGGAAAGGAGGGCCTGCTTCTCTTAAATGCTACCCCACCCTGACGACTTAGCATCTTCCTGTGGATGCTGAAGAGTGGACTCAGGGCCTTATATGTGCCTGGTGAGCACGCTACCACTGACCTGCATGAATAATTTTTGTTGGTTCTAGCTTATTCGAGTAGTTCTGACTTTCACATGCAGGCTCTTCTTTGAGAAAGAAGCATCTTCCCTAAAATTAACTGAATGTTCCAGACTTCGTAGGCTGGCTGCATAGATTTACAATGAGAGTAGATGTTACTGTTCTATGTGGAAGGGAGAGTGGAGTGGTTGCTAACAGCAGGTTCACACCTAGTTGTATGGACACATAGTTTGGCTTTCTTATTGACAATCAGAGAAGTCATTTAACTCCTCTGGACCTCAGTGTTTTCATCTGTAGGATGAGAACAATAGTAACAGCAATAGGCATTTCCTATGGTTGTGGTGAGATTTGAATGCTACATCACTGACTTTTACTCCATAAATACTTCATAAATACTATGAAGAGTTGCATCGTTGAACACAGTTCTCATCAGGGCATCAGTTTCTTATATAAATCATCTATCCAAAATGATTTCTTAGACAGTTGAGAGTTAGTGGCTGAAAGATGTGAGAATGGGTAATTAGGTTTTTATTTTTGTTTTTTGTTTTTTTCCAATGTGTATGAGCTGTCTTCACACTGGCCCGCTGAGGAAGGGTACATAGGATGTCATACACTGGGCATCTACAGCTGATTCTTTTGCTTTGGGGGTCATGATTGGTACTACTCCACCCACTGTAGCCCTAGAAGTTTCGTATCTGTCCTTTGTACTCAGTGACAATGCTTGTGAGCATGTCCTGGTCACACTACTTCAGCCCAGAGGACTATGGCTTGAGTGGCTACAAGTATGTGGCTTGGGAGCTCAGGGGAAAACCCAGAACACAGAAGTTACTGGCTGTTGAAAGTGGGTTTTTTTTTTTTTTTTTTTTTTTTTTTGTTTTCAGGGCTCAAACACTGTTCTAAACTGCCTGTGAGAAGTTGTGTGTTATTGAGTGAAGAAGGGAAATAGTCTGATTAGGGAATTGGTTTCATAAACTACTTAATGTGGAAAACATTCCATTACCACTGAGGACATTAGCTGGAGCACTCTCTATCAGTAGCTAATAAATAGGTTGAGCCTGCATAGTATATGTGCTCTTAATTTCATTGTTGTTTAAATGCCTTAATTGTAGCATCTAAACCCTGAAAGAAAGGAATGTTTTTTATAGGCTACCACCTCCACACATCTTAGAAACAAAGGGATTCATTACCATTTCAGTACCCCAACCTTGCCTCCATTTATTAACCACCCCAGCTGCTGGTTCATTAAGCCAACTAATTTTATACATGCCATCAAATAATTCTTAACCACTGAAGAATAGTTCTAGACTGCTGAAGATCATATGGATACTCTTTTAACAGCCAAAACCCTTGATTCTCCCCTAGGAATGAACTGGAAATGTTCCCTGAAGAAGTGACGTCAGGCTGGGAGGTGGGCGAGAAAAAGTGACAAATATTCATCTCTGAACAACAACAAACTGTTGTCTCTGCCAGCCAAAGGGTCAATAAAAAAAATTGTCCAGTCCAAGCATGCATTACATATATTTTAAAATAAAAGTCAAGGCATTGGCCAGCCAAAATTTTTAGTACTTATCTTGACAAACCAGAAAAGATTATTAATTTGTAGACCTAACCATGCAGGAAGAAGTATTCTATGGTGAGTTTGAACAGAGAGAGTATCTGACTCTTAGCTACTCATTTATTGAGATAGAATTAGTAGTTTCATTGACTCTCAAATTAGCTTCTTGCCAGGGAAAGGGATATACCATTGTCTCTCAAATATTTATATAAAAATTCATTAGTTATAAAAAGACTATAATTGTTTTCTTTTAGTCTGTATTAAGAATGGCCTCTCTATCTCTGTCTGTCTGCTCTATGTGTGTGTTATGTATATATCTTTCAGCCTTGTACCAAAAAGATTTGAGGTGGTCCATCTAGGTATATAAAAGTAAAGATAACTTGTAACAAAGGTAGATGGAAAAGGGGAAGAATTCACAATAGGCCACAGAAAGAAAACAAATAAACAAACAAAACTACCCACAGATGCCATAAATTTACAAAAAGTGATCTTCAACTTCATTTCTTGCCAAAGGGACTATCTAAGCCATTTCACTATGCAACTTTGAGAAGTTAAAAGCAAAGCACAACCTCATTTATGGGAAGCAGCACTTTTATAGAATCTGAGACCTTTGAAAATTTCCCCAGAGTGTTATTGTGGAGGGCACACTTTGAAGATAATGAAACACGTACCTCATAATGTTGCTACAGTACACACAGAAATCCTTTAAATGAAACTAAACATGTAGAGGATGACTTTCTTGACATGTTGAGTAGTGTTTAAAAGTAACAGGGTGCTAGTATCTTGGGTGTTGAATAACAGTCCATGTGGGTGGTGGAATAAGCCATAAATGTATTTATGGGTGTTCCAATACTACACTTCCAGTCTTAGATTTGTATATTTCCCAGATTAAGTTCAACAGATAAGCCAAGTCCTAAGAATATGAAAACCCCCTTTGTCTGAGGGAGATAGCACATCAACATATTTAAAGTCGTAGCCTTTTTTGCATACATCTTCCATGGAAAGATGGAAGTTCTCTGTCTTCATGCTGGGATGGGAGAGGCTGAGCTGACCTAGTTAATTGGCCAGAGTGAAAATCCCAAGAGGAATCCCTTGCCAGCTCTGCACATATAATGTAATAGATACACTTGTCATCTCCTACTTGACCTATATTAGGCATTAATTAGGGTAATTCGCTCTTAACCAATTGTGTTCCAAATGGCTTTTCTTTGCTTTGCTCTTTCTCTCTCTGTCCAGTCCAGGGCCTTGTTTCAAGTTGATGCACATTTCCTTTCTCAACTCAGATTCCAAGACTCACTCCACAGAGACCTATGTTGCATCCTAGCCTTCAGGGAGTTGTACTTCTTGCGTGCACTTCCCCCAATGTACGTCCTTGTTCATGATGTCTTTTATGCGTGGATGTTCCTTCTCCTCCCTGCATCTACCAGATAAGATGAAACTGAGTTCATTCCCAAGGGCCCAAGGGCTTCCTTCTAGGAACAGCCTCCTTCCTTCCTTCCTTCCTTCCTTCCTTCCTTCCTTCCTTCCTATCTATCATCTATCTATGTATCTATCTATCTATGTATCTATCTATCTATGTATCTATCCATCTATCTATCTATCTATCTATCTATCTCTATCAATTATCTATCTATCTATCTATCATCTATCTATCTATCTATCTATCTATCTATCTATCTATCTATCTATATATCTATCTATTTCATCTATCAATTATCTATGTATCTATCTATCTTTCATCTATAGCTATCTATCTATCATCTATCTATCTATCTATCATCTATCTATCTATCTCTATCAATTATCTATTTATCATCTATCTATCTATCTATCTATCTATCATCTATCTCATCTATCAATTATCTATGTATCTATCTATCTTTCATCTATTCTATCTATCTATCTATTTATCATCTATCTATCTATCTATCTATCTCATCTATCAATTATCTATGTATCTATCTTTCATCTATATCTATCTATCTATCTACCTACCTACCTACCTATCTATCTATCTATCTATCTATCATCTATCTATCTATCTATCTATCTATCTATCTATCTATCTATCATTTATCTCATCTATCAATTATCTCTGTATCTATCTTTCATCTATATCTATCTATCTATCTATCTATCTATCTATCTATCTATCTATCTATCTATCACCTTCCAGGCAGGATTAATTGTCCCCTCTGCAAACCACTGGCAGCACTCTCTTCACACAAAGTATTCCTTGGCCTGGAGTGGAGTGGTGCTAATCTGTTTCTTGGGCTGCTGTGCCTTTGCTTTGGATCACCTGTATGCAGCACAGTGTTTCATACACACAGAGAATCTGCCCCTGTGACATGACTGAGAACTTTCTGGGCAGAAGCCGAGTTAGGTCTTGGGCAAGGGTTACTGCTTTAAAATGACCAGGAATTGGAGAATAGTTCTATTTGAAGGCGATTAAACTGGACTGATCTCCTAGTCCTTTAAGAATGATACTGGCCTGGCCCAGTGCTCTGAAGCATACATAGCAGGGATTTAATAAGTGCATATTGAGTCCATGTCCTGTCTTACACAAGGTGAACACAGTTTGATGAAGCAGCAGGCTAGGGAAGTGTAGTCATCAAGTAATAGACATAATCAGGGATCAGACCTCCCATGCAAAGGAAAAGAAGTTCAAGAGGAGTAAGATGACCACACAGAAGACTGCCTGAGGGAGGGCAAGGTCTCCAGCCTGTCTGTGGCTGGCTTAGCGAGGACAGTTGTGTCTCCAGAGAAGCAAAGCAAGTAGTCAGCCTTTCCCTCCTAGAGCCTCATTGCTATACCAACATTTTCTGGGAGCCTTAAACAAGACTATGTGCGGACTTTGTCTAGAGTGAAGAGGCCCTGACTTCCAGTATATTCTAGACTTTTAGCCATTGCATCAACAACTCAGGAGCCATCCTGTGACCCGAGGCTCCTTAGCAACCTCAGAACTCAGCAGCAGCTGTGTATATGTTTATAAAGACCATGAAGGCCAGCTCTTAGGCCCACACCTGTGTCTCAGGAACGTGTCTTACATTCATTACGGCACCTTTCTTTTTCTTAATGGCCGTGCTTAAAAATCTACATTAAAATATCTTTAATTAACTTCAACTCTGCTTCATAGTTGCTTGTCCTCAGAATATTTCTGCACTGAAGCCAAAGGTCTGCTTTTGTCCGAGTTGCAGCCCCTGAAAGATGGAAGGAGTGTGGGAGAGATGGCTAAGTGCGTGAAGGTGCTGGCCCTGCAAGCCTGGTAACCTGAGTTTGATTCCAGAACCCTCATGAAGATGGGAGGACAGACCTGGCTCCCAGGAGCTGTTCTCTGAACATCATACACATGCCATGGCACAGATATATACACAATAATAACAAGTAAAATAACACCTAAGGGCTAAGGTAACTTCTTAAGCCGTTCTTTAGCACGACACTGTACTTCTGTCCCTGCCATTGCTGCCAGTATAAAACAAGTCACCAATGTGCTGAAAGCTGTTTGCTTTGTTTTAAAAACTATCTGGTCAGCCAAAGAGATGGACATTGTCATCACTAAAATACATTTGACCCCTGCCTGTGGGAGGCTGCCCTGGAGGCTGCAGATGTTCATGGATTCAAATGCTGAGCCTCAGTTTCATGTCTCTGCCTAACCACAGTTTGTCCCTAATGCCCCCTTCTCACCAGCTGCCCCGCTGAGGTAACTGGTGGATACGAGCCCAGGTTAGGCTCTGCCTTGGACAGAAGGGAGTGGGGCAGACGGAGCTCTGCTGTCCCCCATGGTTTCCCATTGCTCACATGTTTGTGTTGTGTATGAGGAAGGCTCACCTCACTCTTAACAAAAAGTGGGTCCTCTTTTCTCTACCCTGACTAATGGATTATTCATCATGCGGTTGAAACTAACAAAGGGACTTTTAGCTCAAAATGCAAATGTGTACATTTCCTTGTTTGCCTAAGCATGATGGCTTTCTTACACCAGACTCTGAGATATTGCTGACAGAATTTATGGATGTAGTTCCTGGGATAGAACAGCTTTTTTTTTTTTTTTTCAGTAACAAGTATAAAATAAAGAAACACAAAACCCTGAATTATCAGTATGAGAAAAAAGGAAGAAAGAGAAGAAAAGAAAGAAAGAAAAAAGTAAAACAAAAGCAAATTTGCTCAAGTCCAGAGTTAAGGATGAAGCTCGGTTGTTGGTCTGTATCAAGCATTGGAAATTCTTCATGTGGGTAATTTCCTGCTTCAATGGACAGCGTTCTCTTGATGTGAGTGAAGAGGGTGAATGGGGGTGGGGTGAGAACAGGTAGAGGTGGAGGAAGAGGGTGAATGGGGGGTGGGGTGAGAACAGGCAGAGGTGGGTGAAGAACCATCTTTAACCATAACAGGCTACTTTGTCATGTTTTATATATTGTCTGTGACTTCATTTCAAAAACGTTTCAACATTTCCAAAGTGTGATCATTTGTCAATAGAGTTTGTGCTGTTGTCGATCTAGCCATTCTGCAGCTTTCCCTGAAATAATGCTGAACAGCTGGCTCTGACACATGCTCCCATCATTGCTGCATCCACAGTGCTCTAGGGCTGATGGTCTTGGTCTGGGACCTTCAGAACTGTGAACTAAATAATAGCTTTCTCTTTATAAAGTTAACTAAATACATAATACCTAGAAAAGCCATAAGTAGGCCATGCTCCTTCTTTACAGATGAGAAAGCAAGGCTCTGAAAGGAGAGTAACTGTCATCCTGGACACAGCTGGGAAGCATACTCAAGTCTGCCTGATGCAAAGGCTACCTGTGATCCCTGTGTTATGGACATTGTGCAGGTAATACTCACAAGTGTGTAAAATGCTGGCCAGTCTTCTAAACACAGAGGTGTAAAGTACAGCACAATTCGCAGAGGAATGCTTTAGGTGATACACACTATATCAATATCATGTGACTTAGAGGGTAGAGGTTAATGGTTAAGAAACATGCGTTGGCCACAAGAGATGAAGAAATGTTCTTAGACCAAAGAGCACAAACTTGAGGAAACTTCCTGCACAGGTGCTGCATTGAGTAAATTGCTTGGAGGGGCAGGGAGCCTCTCCTTGGCTTCCTCATTATAAAAATCTTTTCATCACAAATGTTTTTTAAACTGAAAATCCATGGCAGAAGCAACAAAGAAAGCTAAAGGGAAGTGCTGCTGGGATTTGGTGGAGTGGAACTCTGTGTGGGTTCATAAAGATATCATCAACTGGACCAAGGGTCAGTCTCCTAGGGAACATCACTCACAGGCAAATACACAGGCTGTATATTTATAGGAAAGAAGAGACCCACCATGAAGGCAAAATTCCATGCATTTGTTTGATGCTCTGAGCTACTATTTGCTGTTGTCATGTCCTGCCCAAAGATAGTCAGATCAATTCTATTCTCAAGACAGCAAAACAGTGTTTTCCCTTCTTTAAATAGTGAAATTCTTCTACCATTCTCCTCCAAAATGTGTCCAGTTCCTGAAAACTGTCTGAAGCCCAACTGTATACAGAAAAGAACATACCCACATTCCTAAAGCCGTCTGACCAGAAGGGGTGCATCTCATCATTACCAATCAGACAACCAGGCAGTGGATCACAAACACTAGTTACAGATCAGCACATGAGTAGCTATTCCCCTGAAGTTCAAGGCTCATGGCATCTTCCACGAGTCATACTGGACTCTAAGGAAGCCTCATAGAAAGTTTTGCCCTTGAGATGTGGAGTGGAAATCAAACCACATTGAAGGCACATTAAGGAAAGTGGCTATGTGCAGACTACCCAAGGCAAAGGGACTTCTTAAGTAATCACTCTTGGTTTCTGTTTTGTGTTTGTATTGTTATAAAGTAGGTGTACTTATAACTTTTCTGAGTTGTGTTCATTTACACTTATTATATTTGCATGTATAAAATGCTCTCCTTGTGTGTTTGAATCTGAACATTCTCAAGTACACTCCTGTAGGTCTACTTGCAGGTAAGTGGAACCAGAGCTCACACTAAGAACCTGTGGTCAGCTGATGAGATGGCCAATGAAAAAGTGACTACCCTTTATGCAAACAAAACTGGTATGTGCAACAAGAATTCCCTGTTGGTAATACGATAAATGCACACACAGTAGCAAAAACCAAGTGAAACTCATACTTGTTGGTGAGCCCTGAAACATACTTGAAGTTTGAGCCTTCTAGTCAGTCTCGAGTGGTTCAATCTCCATCACTGCCCTTTCTTGAAGCTGTCCTCAGCACCAGCACCACCTTATGGGACAGTTTGGTTTGCTGATGGTTTTGATGAGCTGGTCCCTGGGAGCTTTGTGTGTACTCGAGGGAATAAACGGAGGTAAGGAGGAGGAGGAAGTAGGGTGATCACATCATGAGGGGAGGAAGAGGTGAGTTCTACAGTGAGTATGTTTGGTTGATATTGACAGTAGGTGTGGTAGACAGGGGTGACATACCTGAAATTTCTGGAAGTGAGGGCTTGTTTTCTTTCCAGAAGTTCCCATCACAAACAAGAAGTCTGGGGTTAGGACAAATGGCACTCTCTCTTTATTAATGCCCAGGAAACTTTTGTAATTCCCCAGAATGTGTCCAAAGTCTATGTGAAATAGGTTTCCTTAAGAGAAGAAATGCCCGACATCATTACATGGCCTAAGTGCTTACAAACATTTTGGTTTTTTGAAATAATTTTGCAGTTTCCTGGAAATGAACTATTTTGAGTGAAAACATTTTATACATTTATTAGCCTTTGGTACTTTCAGTCTTAGCCGGTGTATGGAAGCAGCAGCCACAAGCATACTTTAATAGGCTTGTTCTTTAGATGACACCAAATGTCATTAAAAAAATACGTGTTTCCAAAGCATTCTGGACAGATCAACTAACCTCTAGCTAATATATGAAGATCATGTTTAAGGGATGCCATGTTCTTCACGTAACTGACAGACTGATGTTGTATTTCATACAGAAAGTAGGATGTTAGCTTTTTACTTTTAAGTAGTGATATAGAAATGTCATTTTGGATCCCTTTTGGGTCACTTTCTACCACTACTATTATCATCAACAGTAGGGCCACATTAGTTTGTGTTTATTTTGTCTTTCATCAATTCCATAATCCACAAATGTACCATTATTTTATGTTTACCCTGTTCTTGCAAAGAATAAGTAATTAGCTCTAAGATCTAGTGCTCTATAATACTCTACTCTTAATAAAAATGTCTGTCACAGAATCTATATAGCACAGGCTAACTTTGAACTTCTAATCTTTCTCCTTCAGTCTCTGGAGTGTTGGACTTGCAGGAATTGATCACCATGCCAGGGAGACTATAAAAATGTGTTCAACTTCCACATATGAGCATCTTATTGTATGGTTGCCATTACTGGCTACTGTCAGAGTACCATGAACCAGTAAAGCTAAGGGTTGGGGACTCGGGTGTTTTAGACCGGAGGATCTCTCATGTGTTTTATTATGTGTTCTAGTTGCTTTTTGCAACATTTGGCAGTGTTGATCCCTCCTACCATTACCAGGTTCTACGATACACTCCCCACTCTCTGTTTCTACCTCTCAATGGAACTTCCTCTCTCTTTTAGTTTCACTTCCTGTCCCTTCTTCCCTCACCCATCAATCCTCTGTCTAAAGTGACCAGTGGCCCTATTCGAAATGGCTTCTAGACCTGGGCTCCACTTGGACTCTTACTCTGTGATGGGGGATGGGGTAGCATGGAGGCAATGTTTAATGAGGACAAGTGGTTCAGATGGACAGCAGTGATGGCTGCAAAATAATAGGACCATACTTAATGTCCCTTACTTAACCGAACACTTAGGAATGCTTAAAACAGACAGTTTTATGTTTATATGTATTTTACTACAATAAAATTTTTACTTTCCTGTGGGCAAACTCACCTGTCTCTGAAATCATAATGTTGTCATTGTGTCTGTCACCTATTCCAAGAACAAATGTCGCCACACAGTAGCCGGCACAGGAATAAACGAACCTCTCTACTGCTGCCTGAAACTGATGAGAATGATATGGATGTCAATTGCTTTCCAACTACAGATAGCAGCCAGAATCAACTACACATGTCCGCCAGAAAGACAGCATTCCAGGAGCCACTTCAGATAGCAAGTTAAGTCCATTCTCATTAGTTTTCTGTCAAGGAGGTGCCAACAGTCACATTGTTCTGCTTGTATTTTCAGCAGATAGTTAACTGAACACCATGGTATGAGGGAGACCCAAGAAGCAAAAGGCCATAGTAATTTATTCAAAGTTCCCAGCCTCTCCTTTTCTGCAACTGTACAGAACTCACAGGAATTTTTGCAATTGTGCTCTGCTTGTGACCACTTAAATGGATGGATGGTTTCACAAGTCTTCATGTGTAACAGATTAACAAAGGCTACTAATTATATTCCCTCCACCAAAGGCTGCTAGCCATGCTAATCTCGTGCAGTAGAACTTTAAGCAGCACCCAGACAGCTCAACTGGTTTGTGAAGGAAACAGCATATACACTTCAGCAAGATGGGCCCTTTTCACATCCATAATTTACTGTTTGGATCCATAGACACAAACTGCAAATTATTTTGTTTGGTATGAAAGAATGTATATATTTTGTGTTGAACCACAAAAATAGCCACAAAAGTGCTAACAAACTATTTCACAGAAACAAATTCTATGCAAAGCCTGACTGGTAATCAAAACTGAAGCAATGTTCCCTGGGTCTAGAACCAGGCACTCTGTCTCACAGATCAGCTGTGTCCTCGGGGGGAAAACCCTTGAAACCACCACTTCTTCAGCAGCAAAAGACTGCACCAATGTGCTAGGAAACAGAAACATCCATCGGGAGAGCCTGCCCAGACCAGAAGTCATGACTGTCAGACAGAGGGCAGGCTGGGGAGGGGAGAGCATACTCACCTTTTCTTCAATGGGGCATTTTTCCTTGAGCCAGTGGTTCAGGACTTCATCTTTGAATGCCCCTGTGTTACCCACTGTGCTTTGCTGAATCTGAGCGATGGTTGTGGCGTCCTTCACTATCTCGATCATTCCTACGGGGAGAGTCATAGTGTTCAATGGAGGCTGATTCTGCTGAGTCTTGGCTGAGTGCAAGAGGCTTTTTCTTTTATTTGATGCTCTTTTTGGGCAAAAGTCTGTTTTCCAGGTCTGATCTATTTTGTTGTTTGTTTGTGTTTTTAGAAAAGGTGATAACAGACAACAGCTACAGAAGTTATATGGGCTACTTTCTCAATATCCCTGGATAAGGAGAGGAAATGGCTGCTTTTGAGGAGTAACAAATTAAGACATTTATGTGCCAAGTTTAGCTTTTTGTTTTTTTCTTTTCCTAGTGATTGGTACCTTTTAAGGTAACATGGCCAAATGTTTTTTATGCGGTTCTCATAACAGAACCTTGAATAAAAATGAGTGTGATTGAAACGAAGATGTTCAATGCCTATAAAAGTACCTGAGTGGAGTATGTAATAGCTTCAGTAATGTGAATTCTGGAATTTAAAAAGAAGTGACAGCTCTTCCTGTCTAATTTTAAATGTTATCCACGAGAGAAAAGCTTAATGTGCAATGAGATGAGCACCTTTTCACGAGAGGTGGAGAGGAGTTAGAGGACAGAGCGAGTTCTTGGGTCGGCCGTTCCCATGTGTGGTCACAGGTCTGAGTCAGGTATCCACGTGTCTTCAACATGTCACTGTTGAACTGAGTTGCGTTCAGCAGCCTGGGGACACCTTTTGATTTAACTCTAACTTCCCAGCTAAGGAGAGCTTTCACTGAGCGTGTGTGCTCATTGCACTGGTGATGTAACTACCTACCTATTTTGTCACCAGTTGAGATGCAGCCATATGGCAGAAGGCACAGGTCCAGACATTCAGTCTCCCAAATGGACTCCATGATGCGTAGAATCTGGGAAACAAAGCACAGACACTTCCACTATACACAGCTGTTGGTCAATGCATTTTTCTTCTCTCTTAATAAGCCAGGAATCTTACCTGATTACACATAATATATGAGTAAATGTAAAATATATATCAACAACTCAACTTTTATTGATCAGCCTGATATTCAAAAATTTGCTGCCATTGCAAATGTGTCAATTTCAGCCCCTAGGTAGGATATATGTTGAAGAAACAGATGAAGAGTTTTCACTTGGGGGGAGGTTATTTTTTATTTGTTTTGTTTTTGCCACATTTCTCTATCTTATCAAACATTCCACTTTGTTATGTATGTTTCCCCACAACAACTGTAATGTCCTTTTACATGTTGACTGTTCTGTTATCTGCAAAACCATCTGCTACAACCAAGGCAGTAAAGTCAGTAATGATGGCATTAATACCAAACATTAGCTGGTTGTTCTTCTATGTGTGATTCTCGTATTAACCTTATATCTGGAATATAATTATTGTTTCCATTCAGAGGGTAAAGGAACAAAGGCTTAGAGAGCTTCAGTAAACACTGACCTTCAACACTCTAAGCAGTCTAAGCACAAATTGCCCCTCAGAATTAGAGGAACAGGAAAGCAACTTTTTTTTTTGTGACTTTGAAATGCTCAATTTTGCAAATTCAAAAGATTCCACAGATTTAATCAAAACTAAGTTCACATTTTAAAAGATTAAATAATTTATTTCTTTTTTCTTTCAAAAATCTTTCTTGGACAGAAAACAAAAACAAAACAAGACAACAACAATAAAACAACCCATTCTTGGAAAGAAAGCTGAGTACTATATTAGAAATAAGTCAAAACAGAATCTTAAGGAAAATTGAAACTATTATTTTTAGATAGCCTGCCTTTAACTTAGTATGCTTTGTCTTTTCTAAATAATAATAGGTTTCAGAAACTTTTACCTCTTCTATGATGAGGCACTAGAAGCTGGAGAGCATAGCTTTAAAGACATGTGAAGCTGAAGTCTACACAGAAATGTTTAAAAAATTCTGAAAAGGATGGGTGTTGATACCTTCACCATTCACTATCTCCCCTCATCATTCATCAGTGTGATCACGCCATTACCTGTCTGCTCATTTTTTCCTCCTTTGTATAAATCCTTCTTGAGCTTGTGTATGAATACCAAAGGGAATGTATTTAAGGAATATGCCTACTGGTGGGTTGGTAAGTCTGTGAACAGGGATAAACTGGGTACTGTAAACAGGTCGTACCACAGCCTATGTCACCATGCACAGAATGGAGTGCTTAAAGAGCCTACGTGATGTAGGTGTATCTGACTATTAGGGAATGTTGAATACTCATATTTGAAAGGATGGAGAGAACTATGGTGCTCATTAGATGGCATGTCTAATGATCCACATCTACATCCACCAAGTAAAACTTGTCTATTTAGTACCCTTTGATTGCTGTTTATCATATGGGAAAAATGGAAAGGAAGGCATATTTCGGACCAATACAGAATTCTTTCTGCAGATAATTGCAAAAAACCCAGTCCCTTCAAATCAGCCTACCTGTAAGATCAACATGTCTTGTCGAAGATCATCACCGTGTTTAAAGATGATTCCAATGGTTTCATTGGATAGGGCTGTAGGATCAGCACATTTAAACTCAAGCCACAGGGGCTTTTTCTTGGAGGCCATTACTTTACATTTTTCAATCTGCAAGGAAGTGATTGCAATATTACATACATTGAATACACATGGAGGGGGCACTGATTTTTTTTTTTTTTGTAGAGCATTTCTGTACACAAGTGCAAAGCCCTGGTTGGGAAATGATTTTCAATATTTGGATAAAAATATGGAAGTTGTTCTCATCTAAACAGAAAATGCTATCCATGTGTGAGAAAACTCACAATCCTTCAAACAATGGCTCTCAGAATATACTCCAAGGAACTCTAAGGGTCTGTGGAAAGCCCATGGATGCTGCAGGGACCGCCTCACCTCCAAGGGACAGTGGTACTCCCACACCACCATTAGCTCTGAGCACTTATGCTAGTATCTGTTTCTGCATTCTCTTCCTGAGATTTAATTTGAAAAAAAAAATGAGTTCTAGAGAGCGACCACAGGTCTGAAATATTATTACTCAGGAATCAGATGTAGGTCAAACCTAACTTAGGAAAATTTAGCAGCAGTAGATGGAAAATCTGGCACTTGGGCACAGGACTTGCAGTCCACTCCTCCCCCCCCCCCCAATATCAAAACAAAGCAGTATGACAAAAGTCCTAGCACCAAACCCAACCCTTTTCTGTGTGTATTTTTTTTATTGATAAAAGTGAATGCATGAATCAGAAATATAATGCAGGGGCTGGAGAGATGGCTCAGCAGTTAAGAGCACTACTCTTGCAGAGGATCTGGGACTGGTTCATGGCACCCACACAGGGCTGCTCACAAGAGCCTGTAATTCCAATTTCAGGGGGTCCACCACTCTGTTCTGGTCTCCTCAGGCAATGCACATACATGGAAAGCAGGCAAAAATACTCATACACATAAAATAAAAAGATAGATATAAAATATGATTTTTTAAAGTCACAGTTGGCAAGCTGCATCAAATATCATAATTTCTACTGATACCTAATCAATGACAGTGGATTGTATGTGCTTTTGCTATGAGGCCACCATACTAGTGACTGTTTATAAACTTAGAGATGTGAAGGAGATGTTTCTTCTTCTTTCCATGGGAGTTAACTGCTACAAGTATTTCTGTACTGTAAGCAACTAGACCAGAAAAAACACATGGACAACTCTTGTCAGACATCAGATGGCAGACAATGGAACTCTGTGGTCCCTGAGCAAAGAAGACAGGTGAAGGTATCCTAGCAGCTGCTTCAGCTTACTGTTGCAGCCATTTCCTGGTTAAAGTATGGAGAAAAGGCACAGATACTGAGTTTATGTCCTAGCAGTCTAGAGTGTAACAAAGAGAAGAGAGAAGGGGGTGGCAGGAAGTAATAATAGTTGAACAGTCTCCAAGTGTAATAGAGCTGATGCCCACAAGTCCAAGGAACAAAATAGCCTCACACTTTATACAAGAAACCTGTGCAAACACACACCATAATCAACCTGCTGAAACCCAGTGAAAGAAATCTGAAAAGAAACACAGGGAAAAGGACATATTATAAATGGAGCATCAAAGACAAAGCCAGAGTATTCTCATCGGGTCATAGGCAAACCAGAAGAAAATGGTACTGCAAGAGAAATATGGTAAGTTAGGTTTCTCTGTCTAGTGAAAACATTGCTCAAAAAAGAAATAAATGCATAGTAAACATTTTCAGCTAAGTTAGTCCTGAAAGATTGTATTGCCAACAGCTTGTAGAATTAATTGTTAAAGATCCAAGAAAAGTGGTATTGAGACAGTACCTAACATAATATGTGGGTAAATGTATAAAATGGTTAAATCTATTTAACTATACATATATATTTGTTTAAAGCAAAAATAATATATTATGTGGTTTATAATACATGTAGAAAGATGGATTAGTAGAGATATACTGCTGTAAGATTCTTATATGCATTCAAAGTCATTTGTCACTACAATGTGTGGTATTGATATGCACACAGACACTTAGACCAATAGAAGATATCAGAGAGCAAGGCATAGACCCACCTACAATATGGTCAGCTGATAGTGACTTGAAGAACGACTGTAACATTTTTAGAACAATGTTGAGTAACTTGATTTTGCTGGTAGTTGAACAGAAGCACTTATGTGTAAAAACACACTGAATTCATACTATAGACAACTGTTTATGTAAAGAATATACCAATAAGCTGATTTAAAATGCGACAGAAGGGGAATTATTAAGCAATGGGGTATTGGGTGCTAGTAATTACAGAAGGGCTTGACAGAAGCCCATCCAGGGGTGCTCCAGCTTCCTGTGTCTTCAGAAGATCTGGGTGAAGGCCCTGACTCTGGAAAGCATGCTAGACACTTGTAAGACATAAGGAATACAGATATCCCATTGATACCTACCACCAGGGTACCTGCTTTCAGTCCAGGATCATAGGGAACTCTAAAGCTCTTGGGGAGACTGGAATTCTGCAGGTTTTCAAGCTTTTGCTTGAGCTGTGAAATAACTGCAATTGTCAAAAGCATACAGAAGTTAAGTGAGCACGAGACATCAGCACTATCTCAACATCACCTGAGGTCGCATTTCCCAAGTATTCTACATATTTGGTTTGGAAAGTAGTAGTAGGAAAGGGGCTACAGAGCTCTGCCTTTGGGGATCTAATCATGAACAGACCAAGTAAGTCAGGATTACTGTCAGTAACTTAACTAGAAATGCCCCGTGCACAGGCAGAAGATACATGTGAACACACATGGGAAAACCTCCTCTGCCATAGCAGAGGAGGATACTCTGAGAATGAGTCTAGGGTGCTAACAATGTCGTTGTTTTCCAGCCTTAAGCTTTCAACGGCCATCTGGTTTTTAGAGTAGATGTTTGAACACTAAAAAGAGTTGGGTTGGACAGAGTTCTGTAAATTCTTCTCAAAAGAGGAAGTTAGGTTATTCACAAAAGATGTGGCAACCTCAAAATTCTCAAGGCAAAACACATAGAGTGCAGATTACTGCCTGGATAACAGGAAGAGGCCAGTCCAAATATAAGATTTTGGAGGGTAGCACGATCGATGTACTAGAAAAGAATCAAGAGGGAAGAGTAGAAATTTAAAACATCCAAAAGGCAGGGATGTTAGTGTCTATTTTAGGCTGTAGTGCTGGGTCCAGGCTTACTAAGTAAGTAAAATATATTTTCTAGGTATAAGCTTCATAAAGTTTATCATGCCAGAAAGATGTGTTAATGATGACAATTTCATGTGGTATCAAAACCTTGCAGGAGTGATAATTTTCCTAGAGCAGAGAGAAGGTATTGGAAATGGCTACAGAAAGGAGGCATGTGTGCATGAGTGTGTGTGTGTGTGTGTGTGTGTGTGTGTGTGTGGGTGTCTGTCTGTGTCTGTGTGTGAGTGTCTGTGTCTGTGTGTGAGAGAGACATTTACATTTGAGTATTATTCTGATATACAAATATATGTATGTGATAAAGTTTTAAAATCAACCTCCCCTCTCAATATTCTGACAATCTGAGACCAACAAGAACAGGTTCAAAGGTAGGGAAAGGAGGGTATTTGGAAATAACCTTTCATGATTTTTTAAATTTCTCCAAATTTCACATGTGTAACTTCTTTTTAAGAACATATAAATATATGGTCTTAAAACACCACATTATTGCAGAAGTAGAGCTTTAAATCTACTTCATGCAGACAAGAGACCCCCCTAATTGATTTCTTGGCTACCTTTAGCAAAGTACAACTATGATTCCAGAAAGAATCATAGTGATCGTAGCATTCAGAAAGAGAACTGAGAAAATGTAGCGGCTGTACCTTGGGAACTGACGTCATACTTCTCAGCAGAGAGTGACTTGATATCAATGGTGACTTTCTGTAACATCTCGATCACTTGGACCTGCTGTGTGAAGTCCTGCAGCATGGCCATGCCACAGCCCCGCAGGTATGCTTCCAGGATCACAGCAAACCTCTGCTGATAGTGTCTGGACTGGGCTATCTCACTTCGCAAGAACCAGAACAAGAAGTGACCAATTCTTTTGTTCTGAGATGGGCACAAGACGGTTGAGATCATCATGACTAATGCTGTAGGTTTATCAGAAGGATCCTGGTAGCCTAAAATTGTCATGCTGCTATCAAAGTGGAAATACTTACTCTCAAGCCACGCTTCAGTAAGAATCTGGCCAGAGCACTGTCGTGGTATGGTTCAAATTTCACAGCCTAAAGGAAGAGCACATCAGCATTTGAAGGATTATAGTCTGTGGTGGTCAGTCAGGAAAAAGGGAATGGAGAAAAGGCATGGTTCTGTGCAAGGGGCTCTTCCCAGTTAGGTGTCAAGAATCTCCCCAGCCACTCCCATCCAGTCCCACCTTTAGTGGACACTGGGGATGGAGTAACTGCTTAGCTCCTAGAATAAAAGAGGGCCAAATGGGCTGAAGGACTCCTGATGCTCAGTGCTGTGATCATGGCAAAGCTGAAGTTGCAAAGGCTTTTGTTCCAAGTTAGAACAAACTGGGTTTTTCCTTTAAATGAGAGAGCTCATTTAAAGGAAATGGACAGTGTCAATACAGTACTTAACAAAGAACATTAGATTCGAAGAAGTGGCAAATGTGAAGGTCCTAACGGCCTGCAGCCTCCCTTTGGGGGTAACCCTCCTTCTCACTATGGGTAAATCATACCCTACCCTGCCACTCCATGTACAGAGCTTTTGTCAGATATTCCTGGTTGTCTATGCTCCCTCAGGCAGAACTTGATCTTCACTATTAGTGTTTGATCGTAACACGGTGTTGGTTCTGGGTTGGATATTGACAAGTAAAATGACAGCTTTATTGCTGAAGAACAATAACCAATAAAAAGGGAAAAGTAAACTAAATCTTTGTGGGTTCATGTTTATTTTCATGTTTTATTTTCCAGTAAGCTTGAAATAGTTAATAGATTTAAAGGCAACAAATATTATTCAATTATCAATATTATTTAATTATCAATTAAGTTAGAATGTAGGTAATGTATATAACTCTAAAATTATTATAGTTCCTTTATAAGTAGGAATGGTCATTCTTTTCTCCCAAAGAATAGAAGATGCTTCCACCCCAGCATGTATTTTGGAGTCTGAAGTCTTCTTAGTATGTTCACAGTTCTCACTGTGGGTTCCCAGTCTGATCTAATCAATTCTGACCTTATAATGTTTTAATCTTACCCCCCCCCTTCAAATATGCTTCTCTTGGGTGTGATCAAGTATACTGGTGCCATAGAAGCTGAGTTTAAGTCGAGTTCTGAGAATGTGGTTTCTCAGTCAACAGAACTCTTTTTAAATGTGTTAAGTTTCTAACCCTCGAGCTGGTCTTTCTTCATTTGTGTTTCACTTCTTGGTTGCAGGTTGCAAACAAGAGACCATTTTAGCCAACAGGGAGTCATTCAGTTGGAGCCGATGTTTGAAATCGCTGCACAACAAACACTACTCTTCAAATTTAAGCCCACACATCTAATATTAATAAGACTGATTGACCTCTTTCACCCAAAAGTTCTTCCAAGAAAAACGTTATTTTTTGAATCCTACAAAGTTTATCTTGGAAAATGACAATTAAAAAATTGTCAAATCAAGTATTACCTACTCAGAACTTTCCCTAGATACATTAATCAAAATTGTTACCTGAGCCCCCACTTACTCATAGTGCTCTATGGCTTTCCCTGTGTGTGTGTGTGTGTGTGTGTGTGTGTGTGTGTGTGTGTGTGTGTGTGTGTGCACTGCAGCAAATCTGGAGGATTTGTTTTCTTACTGAAGAAATTGTTGAACGAACGAATGAGCACATTTATGCTGTACTATACCATTCCTATCTCATCTTTTTCTTTCCTTTCCTTTGTCGAGTAATAAAACATAAGTTGAGAACTACTAATGTGAGCAGAACTGTTGCTCCTTATTTTTTTTTTTTTTTTAACCAACTCAGCTACACTGCAAGCATATTGTTGATCCCACAGGATTACAGGAAGCATCATGGGAACTGAGTGAAACACAGTCCTATACCTGCTTAAAGAAGGCAGCTGTCAACAGTCTGCCAAGCACAACCATTTAACAAAACAATAGCAAGCTCTACCCTATGGCCTGTGACTTCCCCAGCTCTAGGCTTTTGACCAGGATCACAGCACCAAGCATGACATTTCCCCCGTGGAGCAGGCCTCAAAGCCATAGGATCTCACAGTGACTGTGGTTATCTGAACTGAAGTTCTGTCATAGGTGGGGTAGAGGATTTCTAGGCCCATTGCTTACTGTGGAGCTGTTGGCAGTGGAGAGTTGCTAGCAGAGAAAAGTCATGCTTTCTGGAAGATGTGGCCACTGGTAAGATTCCCATGCTCCAGTGGATGGCCCCACATCCACACACGTGGACAGTGATAATTTGGCTTTCAGTTATTACAAAAAAGAGACATTAAATCTGAGAAGGACATATATTAATAAGGACAGGAAGATAATTTGAAGAGGAACTAGGGGGTATATATGACCATATTTCAATATAGACCTGTGTAAAATTCTCAACAATAAAGAAAAACTTTTAAAAGTTTCTTCCCAGATATGACATGTTGTTCTATGAATTGTGACAAACACAGGCAGAGATTAACATTTTTCTAGCCTGAATTATCCTGCTACTAGATTTATGCAGGATATTTGTTGGCTGTGAAAATGATAAAGCTTGGGTTAGTCAGACCTCTAATTCTGGTCTATTTTTAAAAAAATACGTAGTCTTGAAGACATAATTTAGTCTCCTTGTATCTCAATTTCCATATGCATAAAATGCAAATCCAAATTCTAATTTGACCACCATCATAGTTATTGGTGCAATCAAATAACACAACACAACACACACACACACACACACACACACACCTAAATCATTGGAGCCTTGGCACAAGGATGCTTGCAACAAGTTCAGTCCATCACTAAAATAATTAATAAGGACAATTTGATTCCCATTGGGGCAATTCTGCTAAAATGTGAATAATAGCACTGGTGTCTTTTAAATTCTTGCTAGCAAACCCTCAAAGACATTAAAAAAAAAAAAAAAGTCAGCAGGAACGTTTACTGCTTTCTGACATGTGTTCATCAGCTCTAGTCTGACTGGTCATGAAACTGAACAAAGGATATGGGATGATTACTGAAGGGGTTCCTGTGAACATGCAAATAAGTTCTCTGAGATGGCAGTTGCTGTTGACAGCACCAGCGCCTACCTGCACCAGCTGGAGAAGGTAATGTAAAACATCATCGTCCTCCAAGCTCTCCAGTTTCTGAACTGCAATGGCTCTTACGTTTTCATCTGAAAAGTTGCAGTCCAAGAGCTGCATGGTTAAGCCAACATCCAAAGCACTTTGATCCCAGACCTCCCTTTTGGCTATCAGCTGGTATGTTTTGGCCACAATTTCTTGCTGTCCCCATTTCACTGAACTGAATAGCTTAGGGTATGCTTTCGGATGCTTCAGGCTTTCATATCTAAAGTGCCAGAGCAGTTCTTTGTCCTCTGCTGTGAGGGGGTTAAGGGGATCTGTGGCTATGATTGCCTCCAGTTGCTTGCGAAGCTGATTGGGCATTTCAGCTCTGACCCTGTCTCCTTCCGGGTCAGGAGTGGGCTGATGCTTAGGCAGGGCTATGGGGTGACAGTAGTTGTCCAGCAGGATGGAGATGGACATTGAGTTCTCCTTGTCAGGATTGGTTGCAGACGTGAGCTTGTCAGCATTGAAGCTGCCTTGTTCTTCTACCTTCCCAGATATTTGCCACATACAGAGCACATAGTCCCCATGGCGCAGAAGGAACCGGTGGTCTATTAACAGTAAGTTTACATAATAGAGAAGCTGGGCTTTGCCCTTGGACTCGGAGCCTGGCGCCTCTACAGAAGCCTTGCTGGACAGTGTTGGCGTTTTGCAGCAGTAGATCTGGAGGTTCAATAGGGCCCCTTTGGGCAAGTCTTTGATTTTGATGCCAAACTCTAGCCACACATTCCAGAGCACCTCTTCCGTGAAGGGCTTAGGGCTGGTTCTCCTTTGGCAAAGGACCTGTTGTCCATGCTGGATGTTTGCTTCCACAAAAACAGTGAGGTCGGTGTTCCGGGGCAGGACAGGGATGTCAATGCCTCTGATCTTGACCCTGAACTTTCGGTCACAGTCCCACAAAGACACTGTGAATACACTCTCATGGTCCTTGCCGTGGATGGTCAGCTGCTCGTGGTAGCCGGTGACTCCTGTGCAGTCATCTACCAGCGGCCACTCTTCCTTCCTCACCTCGTCTAGGGCTGGGTCTGGAGGCGTGTCGAGCACCAGGTGTATTTCGTCTCCGTTCTTGAGGCACTGCCTCACCCACTGGAAGTTTTTGAGGGGCGTTTCACCCACCAGGTACTCATCACGGCCA
Source organism: Phodopus roborovskii (assembly GCF_943737965.1). Classification (NCBI taxonomy): domain Eukaryota; kingdom Metazoa; phylum Chordata; class Mammalia; order Rodentia; family Cricetidae; genus Phodopus; species Phodopus roborovskii. The sequence goes on from NW_026125391.1 coordinate 15,324,067, forward strand.
CAGACCCGCAGCACAAAATCCTGCTCACTTTGGCTTTCTGGGATATTCATCAGGGACTTCTTCTTGGCCATCTTGGTGAAGAAGTTCTGGAGGATGGCACCAGGAGTATCATCTGCGGAGACCTTGATGGTTTGACTGGTGGTGCTGCGGTGGATGACGATGAAGATGCAATTGTTGGCAATCTTTTTGGACAGGTAGTCTGGGAGAGGTTTGGATGTCACCCAGGGGTGCATAGCATATAGTTTGGCATCACGGCCAGCCACCTCTGCCATGCGAGGTGTGACCAGGCGGCGGCGGGTGAACTCTAGCTCATCGTCGTGCACGTTGCTGATGTCAGTGACGTCGTAGCCAATCAGGGAGGTAAGCTGCTTCTGGAAAGCTACGGTCTCCTCAGAAGGTGCGTGTCGCTGTACCAAGTGAATCTGGCCCGGGCTCTTGTGCATCATCTTCCAGTAGTGCAGGCAGTCTAGGGTTTGTACCACCTGGTATCTGTCATAGATCTCATACCACTGACCTTTCTTCTGGTAGAGTAGGAGGAAGTGGTCTGGGCCCAACCGGTGGTAGAATTCCGCAGCCACGCTGGTCTCCAGTGCACGCAGCCACACCTGGGCTTTCATCTGCTCCACATTGCCATGGCCAGCCACGTGCAGCAGCGCTGTTTCTGGAGTCTTGCTGATGCGCTGGCTGGTGGGCAGTATGAACTCAATGGGGATGAGCTCCATGGAGGACAGACTGCCTGCTGCGCTGCGCGGCTTCATCCTCCGGCGCCGGCGGAGGTTGTCCTCTCTTAGAACCACCGGCTGTTCATGGTTGCCCAGCTCCATACTCTAAGCGACCTGGGAGTAGAGAAACAGCTTTGTCAGGAGACTGTATATTCCTGTATGATGGCTGAGAGAAGGTGTAATCGGTTGTGAGCCTAGAGGGACCAAGTATGCTGGAGACAGCGCTGTCTTGAACAGCATAGCTCTCGGCCAGTCACTTACTGTCTAGGTGACATGGCCTACTTGATCTCTGAGCCTGTTCCTTATCTGTCAATTTGGTTGCTTAACACATAGGGGGTGGAGGCAAAAGTTAAATAAGGCAGTATACTTCTTTTGATTGGGTGATGCTTACATGTTGGCACAGGCACATTTTCTCGTGTGTGTGTGTGTGTGTGTGTGTGTGTGTGTGTGTGATGTTTAATTAGCAAATGTGAAGTTTGCTAAGTACCATGGGACTGTAGAGATGGCTTAAAGGTTAAAAGTGCTTGCTGTACAAACATGAGGTCCTGAGTTCACATCCTACCACCCCCATAAGCCCCCACGAGCCGGTAACTCTATATATATCAGAATATATATATATATATATATATATATATATATATATATATATATATATGTGTGTGTGTGTGTGTGTGTGTATATATATATATATATATATATCTCAGAAGGAAGGAGAGCAGAGATGGGGGAAATGATTGGACCTTGTTGGTCATCAGCTTAGCTCCAGGCTCAGTGACAGACACTGTCAGAAAGGAAGAGAGTGGAGCGTGTCTTCTCTGCTGGTGTACCTGCACACGTGTGCCACACTTACACACATGTGCACAAAAACATGTAAAACATTCATCTACCATAGTGGTCAACATTTACTGGCTGAAAATGGTAACTGCTTGTAAGCACTCTGAAACACATGGGTAGGTAAAGCAATACAATCAAGGATGAAGTCCTAGTTTCCTGGGTGCAGTGTGAGAGTCTGAATATCACTTTGAAAATAAGCCAGCGTATTTCCCTTTTCAGTCTCACACTTCTTTAACTCAGGCACCCAATCTTGCTTCATCTTCTCTATTTTCAAGCTGTCTGAACCCAGAATCTTCTCCCTAGTCAACTTCCTGTCTTTTTTTCCTTTTCATTTTTTTTTTCTTTCTATTTAAGAGAGCCAGTCGTTTCATTCATAAAACCCAAAAATAGCTTGCTTGGCAAAGGCTGTTATCAAAGACATTTGGAGACACATACCATTTTGAATCATGGAATGTGGAACATTCTAGCTATCAATGCTATATTAGTGTGGAACAGTTGCCACACCTGGACTTCCACAATGTGACTTTTGGGCCATTTTTACTGAGCCCTTGGTTTGACCTGCCTCTGCTTTAAACAGAGGAACCACCCGTATAAGACATGAGTTCTGCCTTCCAATGACCTGCTGTTTAGACCCTAAACAATAATTCATTTTCCTTTTTGTTCTTCTTTGTGTCAGAAATTCAAAATTTATTTTCATCATATTACCCACTCTGCAAATATTTAATAAGTACTTGTCCTTATTTAATATTTAACAATTAACAAGTATTTACAAAGCATTTATGTAAGTATTATCTCTCCTATTAAGGAACTTATCAATAATGACTGAAATGCTTAGAGTACTAAAATTGAAAAATTATTCATAAAACACTTTACTATTAAGCATTGCTACATTGATACTACATTATACTTTAAACCACATTCAAATATTGTAACAAAATATTTCAGGATTATCATTTACTGATGTCAATGAGATCTATAATTAGTTTCCTCCTAAGGAACAGTGAAATATTTGTTATGTCTCCAAAAGGAGAATTTGATTAAAAGTTATAAAAGACAGATTCGTTGGATCTCAACTTATGCTCAATTCTTAAGTTGTTATTTTTAAAATCAATAATCACTCCTCTGAAAATACATTGATGTTATACTTAGTAAATAAATGAAATCAACTGTCCCAAACAACTGTTTCTGTAGCTTAAAGAATTACCATGGCAGTAAAATAAAAAAGTAATAAATTAATAAATAAAGAATTACTGTGGTCTTTTGGTACATTATAGAATAACTAACAAAAGAACCATAGGCTATCTTGATACTGACATAAACTTAAAATAAAACGTCGTATTTAAGTGTACAAATATAATTTAGTAAGTATCTGCAACAGTGACACCAAGAAATCATACTATATCATGACACAAAGTACAGAATAAGAGAGACTGACCAAATACTCACTGGTTTTCCTCATGGCTGGGACTAAGCAGCTTTGTCCTCTTAAGACAAAACAAAACAAAACAAAAAAACAAAGCACTGTCTGTATAGTACTCCTTAGTCAAGTACTTGTAAGACTATGAACCCTGCCTGTTATAGGGAAGCCACCCCCTTCCTCACAAACAAAACCAGAAAGAGCCTGTGCACCTGCGAGCCCTTGCCGGAACCTTGTGGATACACAGTCTAAACTGAGTGAGACAATGAAACCCAGACTTTCAGGGGTGGGCTCATCTTGAACTGGTAACGGTTCCAGATAAAAATATTCTAGCTGAGAAGGAAGTGTGGCTGTTCCGAGTCCGACCGAACAAAGAGCAAACAATAGAAAGCAGCAATACCTGATACAGCGCTGGAGGTGGTGGTGCTGAAAGGTCATTTGTTTACTTTATAAAAACAAAACAAATTCAAACCTACCCAGGGCACCTCTCGACTCTTCTTCCGCTTTTCTGGGGCTCCCTTCATATCCAGATGCAGAGGAAGTGTTACAGTTACCAGGAAGGAAGTTTTAACCAAGTTGATTATACATGTGATTGCTCATTTTCAAAGTGTCAGAAATGCATTTCCTGATTTCCCGCTGAAACACACACACACACACACACACACACACACACACACCACACACACACACACACACAGAGAGAGAGAGAGAGAGAGAGAGAGAGAGAGAGAGAGAGAGAGAGAGAGAGAGAGAGAGAGAGAGAGAGAGAGAGAGAGGACAGACAGCAGCCTTTACCTCACTGTTTCTTCTCACTCTTTGGATTAATTTTTCAGAAGCGGAGGGAGACTCTCACAAATGATGGAGATCCAAACCAAAAATACACAAATGAAGCATGCGTGTAACTCTATGTAGAAGAAGGGGCCCGCACACCCACAATAGCACATAACTTGCTAAGAAGAGTTAATAGCCAAGTGAAACTGGTTACCCTCTGAGAATTCATGCAGACCTTGGTGTGTGCTGAGACAGGCAGGGTGAGGAAGAACCCATGGACTGTTGGGCTCAGTCTGGATATTTGCAAAAGCACTGTCTGTGAGCTCCTCCTTACCTCTGTGGGGGATACTTCCCTCCCTCCCTCCCTGTTTCTGCTTGTGATACCATTTGGGTCTCAAAATATCAAAGGCTCAAACCGAAACTCCTGCGGTTTGCTTGTGCCTGTGGTTGCTGTGTTGGGGTGTGTGTACTGGTGTATGCTGAAGGTTGGGCTTACTGTGAGCACTGATTAATCAGATAAAATAGGAGGAGGCTGCTATCCTGGGCATACCGGGGAACAGAAAACTGTCAGCATCAGGTGGTAATTACTGAGAGATGGCTCCCCGTTCCCACAGGCTTAGAGAACATGGAGGAGATCAGTTCTGAAATGGTTTTATAGCAGTCCTGTATTTTCCAAGTACCCCCAATTCCTTCTAGAACCTTAAGCATAGCCAACTCTCCTGTTTCAGAGTCTCTCTATACCAGAGCTTACTCTCCCCACTAGACTGTCATGTTGGGTCCCAGGAACAGCCTCACCCGCCCCTCGGAAGCACAGCATTGTGAGTTTCTCTGAACTAGTCTGATATCAAGATAAATGAGTCCCTGATCTGTTGTCTCCTTTCCTTGTGATTTTTAACTTGATAGGATCTAGAATTCAGGAGACAAACCTCTTGACACAGCTATAACCCAGTCTCTAGATTTGGTTAAATGAAATGTGGGAAAACCTGCTCTAAACATGGGTGGGAACCATCAATGGATTGGAGAAAGTCAATGGAGTGCCAGCCATCTATCACTCTCTATTTCCTGGTGGTAGATGCAACATGAGCAGCTGCTATACTGGCCTGCCACCATGCCTTTCCTGCTGTGATGCACTGTGCCCTCAAACTGGGAGCCCAAATCAACCCTTTCCTCCTTAAATTGCTTCTGTTGGGTATTTTGTCACAGCAACAAGAAGAATAGTACAGGCCCGTTAGGTCTTAGCTTTTAAAACAGTGGTCTAAGAGTTAATATCAGCAGGCAAGTCTTAATTCAAAGGGTGCCTTCAGATATGTAGAGGGGGCATTCAGCTTCCCAAGCATATTTCTCTGTAAGAATACATCCTTGGGAGGTTGGTGTCTTTAGAAGCCTCAAGGTAGCCTTATTTGTTCAGAGGAGAAGACTTGCCAAGCTAGGCTTCACCCTCAGTATGTGTGGACTCATGGCTGCAGGTGGGGTGAGCAGGGCTTCTTCAGTGGGAATGTTGACCCGAGGGGATTGTCAGCTGACCAGTTCTTCACTGTGGGGGCCCTCACTCATATGCACTAGCACATGTGCAATTTCAGAAATGCTAGACTCCCCTGGGTCCCTTTCCATTGATTATTCAATTAAGTTCACTTGTACAAATTTTGTCAATTCTGTGACTAAACTACAGAATACTTGAGGCTTATTTGTGGTTTGAAATTAAAAGTACCCCGATCTTCCTCAATTCCTCATATAGCCACAAACATTTTACTATCTGTGGTTCTTAGGCTGAAGAATGAGGCATGTCTCATGCCTCCTTCCTTGTGGGCACTTCTCCACTCAAAGCCCAATTTTCCTAATAAGGGTATTTTGTCCTCGGAGTTTTTAGGTCAGCAGATCCCCAGGCTTCCTCCTTATTCTACTAGCATGCTGTGGCCTTGTCCGTTCTGTAAGTCTCACGCATCCAGCCCTGTGTTATAAATGTAGCAATCAAACAAGTAAGAAAATGCAGAGACCCCGTCCTACATAACATCCAGCTATCACAGGAATGACAAGATAGAACAGATTCAAAACAGAAAACATGGCGGCGGGGGGGTGGGGTGTTCATTGAGAAACAGATTAAGAAGTAGTTGTTCAATATGAGGAATGTTTTTTTGCACTTGGCCTTCAGAGATTCTTTATAGTATTGCTGGAGAGGTGGAACGTCATGCAGAAGGAAGGAGTGTATGTAGTGTCATTGGTACAGTTGTGTAGTTATCATCCTAGTACCATAGAAGCACTGATAGTTCTGGGATATAGATTTATTCCCGCTCTTCCTTTGGGGATAATATATGCCAATACATCTCTCTTAGCTTTCTAATCTGCTCAAAATGTCACAGTCCCCCTTTTTATATTTTAGGAAGCTTCTAGAAATCTTCAACTTTCAACAGAACAAAGCTAATCTAACTATACCTATGTAATATTTTACATGTTTTGGATGTGCTAGAGGACATGTGATTCTGGGAGTTGTAGTAGAGCTAGAAAGAAAAAGATCATGACATCTTGTGTTTTGTTTTCAATGAGGCACACTTTTCACCAAGTGTTCCCTCATGTTTCTGGTCAGAGTTTTGGCAAGGGCCCATCCATACTTCAGCCAGTCATTGGGGAGCTGGAAGAAATATTAAAATAGTTTGAGTTAATAAGGGGCTGAGTGATTGCTGTCCAGAACATCAGAGTATGACATTGTCACTGGAAAAGCAGACTATTATCATGGCATCTGGGCTGAGGGAAGCCACTTCAAATCCCAGCAACAACAACATCCATAGGAAAGCAGTTACTGTCAACCAAACCCCAGAGATCTGCAGTAGCCAAGGCCAAGTGCCTATGGGCATCAATCATACTTAATTTTCTGTTCTGATTGGCAGACATTGACAATGAAATGGCCTTCCCTTTGTTTCTTTGTCCAGTTCAATTTTGCTACCACAGCTTAAGGTTCAGTTCAGAAATATCCAGAAATAATTCTTTTATGAATGGATTTTAAAAATCCAAATTCCTTAACATGATCCACTGGACTCTTTATGATTTACCCTTAACTGTTAGGAGTAGGTTTTCCCTGCCGGTCTAGTCCCACTATTGCGCCAGCTCCAAATAACACAGAGACTTTGTATTAGATATAATTCTGTTGGCCTATTACTACTTTCTTATCAGCTAGCTCTGTCTTAATTAGTAACCCATTTCTATTAATCTAAGTACTTCCACATGGTCTTATCTTACCAGAGAGAGGGACTGGCATTCTCTCTCTGTCCTCCATCTTGGATCTCCTCCCTACTCCTACCTCTCTCCTCCTAGTCTCCTAGTCCCACTTGTCTTTCTTTCCTATTGGCCAACAGTGCTTTATTCATTATCCAATAAGGGAAACATATTTACAGAATGACATCTCCCATCACTTAACATATTACCTCCTTCTACTTTATTGCTGCCATCCTTCCATCTCCTCCAGACACTCAAGCTTTTTAAGAGGAATGATTGCATGTTCACAACTGTTCCCAGGGTTTGATACAAAGCATTAAAGGACCCAGATAAACGTTTGCTTGATGGGTAGTTTGTATTTCTGTACTTAAAAGAATGTTAAGGCCCAGTAAGGGATATTCCCACATCTTTTCAGATCAATCAAAATACAGATAGTTCTTTCTTTCCTTCTAGCCATCTGATGGAAGCCCTGCTCTGCATCCTCTTTCCAATGTCAGAACATGGAACTCAGGAAGAGTGTGGAATTAGGAGGGAACCCAAGTTCTAACACTTGAGGAGCCAAAAGCCTTTCAGAGCCTTTCAGTTGATGTCACCTGACAATCCTCAGTGTCATTCTCTTGTTAATGATGGATGAATTTAAAGACACCAGACTGCTGCTCCCGTATCCCTGTGAACAAGAACATCTCCTCTAAAAGGCTTCACTATAGACTCCCCTGGGACCTTGCCTTCAAGATCATCTGCAGAGTACTAAGGATTTTATCTGTCTGCTTACACACCTCTCTAAACCACTTCTTACCTACCTCTCCCTCTCTCACACACTCCCTGACAGAAAAAACTGCAGGAAGGGGCACTATAGTTTCCAAATCAGCTGTGGTTCCTTCACATGTGTTTTTTTTTTTTTTTTTTTTTTTTTTTTTTTTTTCCTATTCATGGACATTGGCAGAAGGAGGACAGGATGAAGCCTGCTCCCAGAGCTCTGGTAGCATTGTAACAGCAGCTCCTGCGCAGGCCTTTCTGCTTTCTGAGTGTTGTTCTTTCTAAACCCCTAGATTCTCTCTCTCTCTCTCTCTCTCTCTCTCTCTCTCTCTCTCTCTCTCTCTCTCTCTCATTATAGCAGGAGTCACATCACACTAAAAGGAAGCCAGAAGGACACTCAACCTCTCCAGGTTCAGAGGAAGGGCTCTAGAGAGTGGCTGAGGCTGGGGCTGAGGTGTGGGGGATGGTGCTGGCCAGAGCTGCAGTACCCTAGCTTTGAGAAGGTGACAGCCCCCTTCCTCCACAATTCCATAGCCAGCTTGGTCTTCTTCAACAGAGCTGGCAACACAGTAGACCCACCCTGAATGATAAACTTATTGAGGGGGTAACTAAGGGCCAAAAGGGCCAAGGCCTTGTCTGTACTTGCTAGCTTTGTGCTGTATCTAGGAGAAGTACTCTTTGTGCCCAAGCACAGCTTGGAGATACCCTTTCTCTATCTAATTACATGAGGAAGCTGTGAAGATCAGGGAATAGCCCACAAATGTGTGTGTGTGTGCACGTGCGTGTGTGTGTGTGTGTGTGTGTGTGTGTGTGTGTGTGTGTGCATACTTCAGTTCCCCAGAGTGGACATCTTGCAACTATGGTCCCTCTTCTCTCTTTGTAATGCTTGCTCTCCTTTCTCTTCCCTTCTTGCTGCTCTTCCTTTCCTTTTAAAATGGTGTGTTCTGACTTGAAGGGGAGGCCCTCTGGGCTCTGTGGTTTCCTGATGGGGCTACCTTCACTGGTGTTAAGTGAGTAAGATACATCTGACCGCAGTCACAATGGTCACTTTTCGCTATGAGTATTAGACACAAAGTCATTTTACTTGCAGCTGCCTAATCAGTAAGCTACTTCCAAACTTCCTTAAACATCCAAGTAACTACTGTTCTTGCAGATTCCTTTATGAGTTCTATTTCAACCAACTTTGACCTCTACACAGTTGCTACATTTTGTGTTAGCTGTAGACCCATGTGTTTAAGAAGGGTATCATAAAGGAAACAGGGGTTCATCTGGAGGGAAAGGGGATATTCCATTCAAACACATGCTGGAGAGCTCCACCCACTTATCCACTGGCCTATGCATCATTTCCTTTTGTTCATGCATTTTTAAACATTGATCATTGAACACCTTTAATGTGTTGATATATTTTTGCAAAGAACTGTGACTCAGCAGGTCAGAGATGATATTATTGTCTCATTGTCACCCAGTGTAGAGCATAAGATGTGTCCTTGGAGTGCCACAGGAAAGGGCTGGGGAGTGCATAGCAGGGTGCTATCCTTTTCAGCCAATCCCTCCAGAGGGAAATCCTCAGTGGGGAGGCAAAGAAAGCAGAATAGGAGTAGGCAGAGGTGATGGGAAGGAACATTCTGGCAGAGTGAATCATGAAAGAGTAATTTTCTGAAAGAAAGAAATCCATAATCTAAGAGAAGCTAAACGAGACTGGACTACAGCCAATTATTGTATTTTTAATTATGTTTACATGTGTGGATATGTGCATATGAGTGAAGCTCCCTGTGAATGCAGCAGAGGCTGTCAGAGACCCTGGAGCTGGAGTTACAGGAAGCCATCTGTAACACCCGGACATTCTCTCAGCTGCCTGTCATGAGTCTGGGAACTGATCTTGGGTTCTTAGGAAGAACAGTATACGCTCTTGGCCATTGAGCCATTGCTCCAGTCCAGGCCATAAGTTCTTGACAAAGCCATGACAAGAACTGTGAACTTCACATTGTAGGATACAGGGATCCATAGAATTCCCTGGCTGGCCCATGTTTATCTCATCCATGAGCAAAAAAACATATTTGAGTGGGTTGAGCTACTGAAATCTTAGGTCGTTTTGAAACTATTGTCCAATTTAACATGACACAATAGGTTTGAATAGGCTTGAAGAAGAAGGCCGTTTTTTCTTTTTATAAGGCTTCTTCAACATTTATAAGGTAAATTTTCCCTTGGTGAGATTTAAAGGTTAATTTTGTCTATGTGAAATTTAAAGCCTTTTTGGTGGAGGTTTGCTGAAATTGGCACTAAGGGATATAAAAATGTTTATTTACTCATTAAATACAACACTTCATCTCAAATACTCAGAAAGTACTATAAATGTCTTTATTATTTGACAGTTATAGTGGAGAAACAAACATTTTATGTGGTGTTTAATGTAAACGCTTTTGTAAAAATATTTAGCAAATGTCTCTCACTAGTGGCTTTTTTCAAAAGAGTAGACATTTCCAGATTTTGACAACTTTTTAGCAAAATTAAGTTATACCAAATTAAATTTTCTTTTCTTCGTGATATCTGTTCCCCTTCCTTACAAGGATTCTGTGTGTGGCTTTTCTTAGAACCTCCTCCTCCTGGCCTTTCTCCTTTTGGTTCCTTAGTTCTGCTTCGAAAGTCCTACTGCTGCCTGCAAGTTGCAGTATCAGAGGTGAGCAAGATGGCAGCTAAGGAAGAGCCTCTCTGTGGAAGCTGCAAGTTCATCTGCTTATGCACAAACAACCTCTGCTGAGAAAATCAGGGCTGCAGTGCTCAGTTCCAGTAGAAGAAAATGCAAGGACATACAGAATAAGACAGAAAGGATTGCCTGCGTAGGCAGTCCTGCATGCCACTTAGGGAGAGGGGGAACTGAGTTCAGGCTTTACACTTGAAATTCATTTCCAGGCCACCATTAGAACTTTTGCCAGTACTTGGGAGACTCTGGAACCGGCCCACTGTAGTTGCATTAGGGCTCCTCCATCTTGGTAGAAGAGCTGGGGGAGCAGGGCATTAAAGCTAGCCTATGCTTTGTTTTGGAGCTCACTGCTAGGCTTATCACAGGAAGGTTGGGTTCCAGTAGAAACTATGGACCTGTGTGCAGGGTAGACTTCACAGAAGGAGTTTCAGCTCTCCTAGCATAATGCAGAGACCTGTGTGACAACAGGGCAGGCCTGGGTACTGTTCTCCTAAATTCTGACTTTACCTAAGTCTGGGCCATAGCTACTCTATGTATGACTTCTGTGACAGTGAAAATGACCCAGTATAGTTTCAGCCTTGATGACTAAGCAACTGTCTTCACAACCTGTCATCCAATCTCAAGCAGCAGAGTTATTGCCAGTTAGGGTCTCCAAGTGAGCCTCTAGAACTGCATCAGTATTGGTCAGATGACTGCAACCAATGCAACTGACTAATTTCAAGCTGTTTCACATCTAGTGACTGGACAAGTCCCCCTGAGGCTCAGATGTAACCCAGTAGGGGTCAGCCTAGCATGGCAAGGATCTGACTGTCCAAGCCTTAGGAATCTTAGAATGATATAAAACCCTGTGCACTGTGGATAGAGCACTCAGCACCAGGCTTCACCCTGAAATGAGTGCCAGGCTGGTGAAAACTAATGGCCTCAGTTCCCAGGGATGCCTGGGTACCAAACTTCTGGAACAGATCCAGGACCTGAAGAAGAAACACAGATGCAGTTTACCAGGCTCCCATTCCAGATAGCATCACCTGTGACTGGCTTCAAAAGTCCTGGTTCACACCACTCAGCCCACACCAGCCTGAACCTTCCTTACAATCAGTGCTAAGCTGCTCATAGTGACTTGTCAGCCACTCACTGAAATCGACCTTCTCAATTTACCGTGTCTCCATATAAATTCAGGGGCATAAGAACAGAAACTACTGCTGAGGTTCTGTGGGCCTTGGGAGGGGACATCTCTCCACACCCATTCATAACTGGTAGTGGAACAATACAGGTTCCTCAGAGACAGGCCAATGAACTCCACCTGTGGCAGAGACCATTATGCCTCTGGGCTCTTCTGGTCTTTGGCAAAGACTCTGTTCACCTCTTCCAGCTTCCCAGTAGTCTCGTCCTAAATGCACTGTGTCTTCAGCTGTGCTGGCTACAGGATGCCTGCTTTTCCCTCGGCTTGTCCTCCTTTGCCACCACCTATAACCCCAGTCTCAGTCCTCATTCCCACCTAGTTTGTCTGTTTCACTTCCTCTTTTTGGACTTGAGGGCTGCTGACTTCCTGTCTCATGTGGCTGTTCTCTTTGTACCCAGAGACAATCCTACGTGACTAAGTCCTTCTCAGCTTGATCAGGTCAGACACCATATCCCACAGAGATCAGATGAAAAGCTGGCCAGACCCCTGGCTAGCTTGCAGACCACCCATAGGGGACAGCCTTAATATCCCTCTCCTGTTTAGAACCGGGGATGAAGATCTTTGTCTCCATCCTTTGATGACAAGGCTCTGGCACATGTCTTCCAGCTTCAGGAGTGTTGACTGTGGCTGGAATTTTCCAGTTTAACTAAAAGCAACATGGCTGTTAAACAGTATCTGGCTTTCATGAAGCATAGTGATTTGGTATAAAATTGTGAAAGTGCAGTACAACTAAAAGTCCACTCTGTTGGATGGCAGTCAGTATGCTCAGGGTGACATTTTGATGTACAAGATAATAATGAACGGACCTTTCAAACATTGCCACATCTTGTTAACCTGACCTGGGTAACACAGGTTATTAATGTGAGCCTTCTGAAATCCTTTCCTCTCTCTCTTCCTCTGTAAGGTTTTATCCTTCAAGAAGAAAATGCTCATTGTGGGCAAAAGAAGGCCTCCCATTGTTCTTCAGATGCTGACTATGCAGTGTTCCTGAGGATTCTAGAAAAACCTTGTGCAGTTTCAATTTCTTCTCCTTTAGACTACAGGTTATTCTGGGCCCGTGAGACTCAGCTGGGCAAGAAGGGTGTTTGCACAGTTGCCACAAGCATGTCACCAGGTCTACTCAATGCCCACGTGGTTCACAGAAGTGATACAGAGACCCTGGACTCTACCACCTTGATGGGCAACCCCACAGTGTGGTTTCAGCACCCAAGATATCATCAGTCAAGTGTAGGGCCTAGCAGCACCCTGACCAGTTCCAGGAGCTCTGGGTGCTTTGTTCAGATTGTACAGTTTCTTCTCTGACTTTTCATGCAGAAACAAACAAACAAACAAAACAACAACAACAACAAAATAGTTCAAAGTTGCCACCTGGAATTTCCAACAGATCTTGACTCTTGAAGAACTCATCTCAACAGCTCCCACAGTTGAGGCAGTCTGGAACAAGAGTTACTTTTTGAGTGTAATTATCCCTGTGGGCTGATGGGTTGAATTTGTGGCCTTTGGATGGAGGCACTGTTTCATAGTTCTGGGAGCTGTAAGGATGTGGGACGTATCTAGAAGATATAAATAACTGGTGTCTGTAACGGTCCTCTCTGTGTGTCTCTCTGCTTCCTCTCCTCTATGAGGCAAGTAGCCTTCACATCTACAGGACAGCCTGATATGTTTGAAACAACAAGCTGGTAAATTCTTTTATTCTGTTCATAATAGGTATCTGGTCAAAATGACAATAAAACTAATATATCCCTCCTCAGCAAAGGAAATCAGAAAGAACACATAAATGACCTGTAAAATAGGTAAAAAAAATATTTGGAAACTATGTATCTAAGAGGAGTTTGGTATCCAGACTGTATAAAGAACTTATAAACTTAAATAGAAAGCTAATAAAACCTAATTTGAAATGGGCATAGGTCTAAGCAAACATACTAGGAGCCAGTAGTATATGAAAAATGCAAATAAAACCACAATGAAACATTACACCCCAGTAAAAATGGCTATTCTTAAAAAGATCAATGATAATAAGTGTGGGCAAAGGCATAGAGAAAAGGGAACCCTATACCCCATTGGTGGGGATGTAAATTAGTATAGCTGCTATGGAAAGCATATGGAAATTCCATAAAGATTAAAATATAACTATCTTATGATTCAGCAATGCATATATATATAATGTATATATATATATATATATATTCATATATATGAAATTCAACTGTATGTCAAAGAGATATCTACATGCACATGTTCAGTGCAACACCATAATAGCCAAGATGTGGAATAAACCTAGCTGTTTATCAATAGATAAGCAAGCAGAAAAAGTCTATACTGTGTGGTGTTTGTGTACAATGGAATATTATCCAGCCATAAGAAGGATGAAATTCCGTGCTGGGGAGATAGCTTGGTTGGTAAAGTGTTTGACATCCAAGCTTGAAGTCATGAATTTTATCACCAGAGCCAATGTAAAAGGCTGGGGTTCAATGGCCAGCCTGCCTAGCCTAATTGTCTAGTCCTACTGACAGATTCTGTCTCAAAAACAAGGCAGATGGATCATAAGTACTGGCACCTGAAATTGACTTCTGGTTTACATACATGTGCACACATACATATGCATCTGAAGACAGACAAACATCCTAAAATAAAAGTAAGGATAAAGTCCTATAGTCTTCAACAACATGGATGGAATGAGAAATCGTTATCATGAATTAAAGACACATGTTTCATCATCTCGCTTACTGGTATCTCAAAATACTGATCCCATAGATATGGAGAGTAGGATGGTGATTCCTAGGGGCTGGAAGACCCATTGCTTGGGCAAGCAGGGAGATCTACCAATGGGCACTAATCATAGTTGGTTAACCGTCACATAGGAGGTTGGTTGCCTATAGACTACAGAAAAGGACTGTGCATTTCCAAAAGCCAGAGGAAACATTTCTCAGCATGGAAAGATGATTAATATTTGAGGAGATGAATATGTATAACCTGATTTAATGTATATACATATAGTAACAACACATGATGTCCCATTAAGATATACATATTTTATGGGTAAAGTTTTTAAAAAAGGAAAAAAAATCAGTTGCAGTATTACTATGCTTGCCAATGGTGAAAAGGTTCATCATGGATGGATGCCTTACATCCTGGACCCCAATAGGCCTCAGTCAGTACATGTGACAACAATACTAAGGATAGGAATCTTCTTTGGGTTAATAGAGCAGGAAGCTCTGAGCTTGATAAGGGACAGAATGGGCTATAGTAGTGGTTCAGGTTACTATGATCTCAGGTTTCATTACAGTCTCAAATCAAAACACCTGAAGAAGTATAAGGGTCTGAGTTGTCTAGACACAACTACTGGACACTGGATCTTTCTCAGCAAAGGCTATTGTGTCTGTATTAATTGCTAGGATGAAATACTTGAGGCTATATCACTGTACAAAGAGATTTATTTATCTAAAGTTGCAGAAAGTTCAGAGGCCTTGTCTTCAGCAGAACAAATCAGATATGAATGGTGAGTATGAAGGTAGGATATGACAAGAAGCCAGAGAATGCCTCAGAGTTGGGACTAGAGGTTCTATAACAACAGCGTTCATGAAAGTATAGCCCAAGTCCTACAAGGGCTACTCGAATCAATTCTGAGGCCATCAGTGGCCTAGTGACCCAAGGACCTCCCATTGGAGTCCATCCGCTGAGATTCTACCTGTGCTCTATGTGAGGGATGACCTGTAAAACATGAATTCTGTAGCTATATCGAACCCTGCAGAGTCACACCAGCCACAGAAGACTTCCCAGGAGTCAGAGCACTTGCCCTCCAGCTCTTCGTCCCTGAGAATCCACACATTCACCCATCCAAAGCCACCAGGTGGTAGGAGCCATGAGAGGAAAGAAACAGTTCTGGTGAACATTTGAACTTTGAATTAGTGAGATAGTGTTCCAAAGAGACTCTTCAAAGTTCCTAAGGCTAAAGTTCTCTAGCTAGTGATTTTAATCTTCTCTGTCAATAGGATCAAGAGCCAGATGAGACCAGTGACAGATGATGGCATTTTGTCTCTAAACAAAAGAATCATGGAACACACAGTTCAGTCTTTCACTCCTCAGGCAGCCTTGCTTTTCCAACATTTCTTTAGAATTAGGGTAATACTTTAGTTAAGAGTGAATAAAATTTTGTGGGAATGACTGTTTCCTAGAATATGTTTGGAAAAATATTGTTCCAGATTATTGCCCCCTCCCCGTGTGTGTTTACGTACACATCCCCACTTAATGGTGGTTTTGCTTTTTGTGTTTTCAGCTATTCATGGCCAACCATGGTTTGAAAAAGATAGTTAAAATTTCCAGAAGCAAACAATTTCTAAGTTTTAAGTTGCACACCTTCTGAGCAGTGTGAACTTTCCCCTGGTTCATTTCTGTCTGGGAATGAATCATCCCTGTGTCCAGCATAGCAAAGCCATACCTGTCACCCCCTTGCAGAAATGGAGAGGAAAGAACAGAGAGATGGGGCTACTGGTATTTACATGGCAGCATATTATTATAATTGTTTCACTATCATTGTTCATCCTTACTGTGTCTGATTTATAAATTAAACTTTATCATAGGTATGTTTATGTGGGAAACAATATAGTGTATAATAGGTTTGATACTATTCACAGTTTCATGCATTCACAAGAATACATGAATAATGAAGACTTGGGTGATTATAGAATCATATAAATTGTTACCATACAATAGGTGGCTTCCCCAAGGTCAGAGTCTTGACTATCTCTTAGCTGCTCTGATGGATATGCTAATTTGGGGTGCAGCTCTGAAAACTGGGGTGTAGGATTGAACAAATAGAATGGAAGGCTTGGAGGACTAGTTTGGATTCCAACCAAACAGTGAAGATGAAAACAGAGGGAAAGGATTTGAATGGAGGTAGTTTATCTGGGAGATGATTTCAGGGAACATTGTAGACAATTAAGATGATGATGGAGAGAACTGGGCAAAGTTGATCAAGAGCATATTGGCATGGTGGGGGGCTCAGTCCTTCTGGGATATTTCAAGACAATATGCAAAATATGTCTGAGAATCATCTTAATTGAGGAGGAAGCTGGTGTTTATCCTTCACTGGCAGGGAGTGAGTCCAGTGGTTGTGCCAGTTATTTATTCATGTTTGCCTGTGCTACTTGAATCATGCCATGCCCTTGGGCAAAAAGGCAGAAGTTGCGGGGGCTACACACAGATACAACCCAATGGCATGGGTTAGAACTATTTCCTGAAAACTTCTGGGGCAGTACCAAAGTAAAGGAGCTGGTTATTGAAATGATTTCAGTTATCCCCTGCCATGGTTTATATAGATTGCCAACTTGACCAGACCTAGAATTACGATGTAAGTTTCAAGCTTCCAAGAACGCTAGTGAGGGTTCTCTTGATTAGACTGAGGTGGGAAAACTAATCCTAAAGTGAACCATTCTCCAGCTTAGACTACATAGGAAGGACCAATTTTCATTGCTATCTGCTTCCTAATTGCAGATGCAATGTGACCAGCTGCCTCAAGCTCTTGCAGTCATGACTTCTCCCATCATGACTGAGAGCCCAAAATAAATCCTTTCTCCCTTAAGTCGCTTTTGGGAGGTTATTTTTATTACAGCAACTGGAAAATTAGCTAACCCAGCTCTCACATTCTAAATTTCAGTTTCTGTTCCTTTTGGCAGCTCTCTCACTGCCCCCCCTTTATTCTTTAGGGTTGTATTATCCTGTGCCACTGTTTTTTTCCTCTGTGCGGTTACTGTTACTATTTGATGCATTTTTAAAGACCTTGTCCTAGAAACTAATTCTAGAAATGTCTAGAAATGTTAGTGTTAGCATCCAAGCACATGCACCGGCCTCCCCTCCCTCCTTTCCCATTCCCTTCCCCCAGTAAAAAGCTCTCCACACAAGCTCTATCACCTCTCTCCTGCCATTTAAAAAATTATGGCATTGGTGTTGTGACTTGGATTAGATCTTCTTTTTCTACCTCACTTGTGCCCACTCAATCTTCTTCTGCCTCAGCCTTGTGAACTGCGACATACACCTCCTCAGTTCCACTGGGATGTATTTTGGAGACCCACTGACCATTCCTTCCAAATCAAATCAGAATTCCTTGGACCAGACAAAAATTCTCCAGTCTTTCTTTCTCTTTGCTCACAAACCTGCTTGTGTCTGCCTGTTGTCCCTCCTTAAATGCACTGTCTATGTCTGCTGCAATGTGCGAGTCAGAGATGGAGAAGCCAGCTTTATCTTGCTCAGCACTCAGTGCTTTTCCCTTTCTTTTAATTTATTCTACTCCTGTTTAAGATATATGTGTCTGTACTTGGTCTCTCACAGAAGGGGAAAGGGACAAGACCTGAGCAAATTGTGAACAGGCTGGGGGACAGGGAGAAGAAGTTAGGAGGAAGAGAAGAGGAGAAGAGGAGGGGAGAAGAGAACATGTGGGAACAGAAAAATTGAGCTAGGAGAAGAATAGAAAAGAACAAGAAGAGAGATGCCATAATAGAAGGAGCCATTATAGGTTTAAAGAGAAATCTCACACTAGGGAAATGTTCACAGATCTATTAGGACGATACCAACTAAGAATCTAAGCAATAGTGGAGAGGCTATCTTAAGTGCTCTTCCTCAGTAATGAGATTGATGACTACCTTATATGCCATCCTAGAGCCTTCATCCAGTAGCTGATGGAAGCAGAAGCAAACACACACAGCTGAACACTGAGCTGAATTCCTGGAATCCAGTTGCAGAGAGGGAGAATGAGCAAAGGGGTCAAGACCAGGCTGCAGAAACCCACAGAGACAGCTGACCTGAACAAGGGGAAGCTCATGGACCCCAGACTGATAGCTGGGAAACCAGCATAAGACCGACTCAGACTCCTGAATGTGGCTCTCAGTTAGGAGGTCTGGGAAATCTATGGACCTCTGACAATGGAACCAGGATGTATCTCTAGTGCAGTAATGGACTTCAGATCCCCATGGAGGGATACTCCCTTAGCCCTAGAGACATGGGGGAGGGCCTAGGTCCTAACCCAAATAATTTGACAGACTTTGATGATCCTTCATGGAAGGCCTCATGCTCCCTGTGGAGTGGATGGGGGAATGGGATGGGGGATGGGAGGGGATTTGTGGGAGGCATGGGAGGATGGGAGGGAGAGGGAACTGGGATCGATATGTAAATAAGAAAAAATATTAAATAAAAAATTAAAAAAAGATATGTGTCTCTGTAGGTGTATACATATGTGATTTGGATTTAATTCTGTGTGTGAATTTAAGCTAGCTTTAACTCTGCAAGTATGTGTATGTAACTTGGATTCAACAGTGCAAATAAACACATGTAAATATTGTTTAGAAAAACATGTTTTAAACAACAGCCATGTGGCTCTCCTCCATCTTGGCTGGTGACCTCATTATGATACAGGCAGCCATGTGCCTGGCAGCCATCTTTTTCTAAGGTTAAAGAGTAAACATCTTAGTCTTGATGAGCTCTCTGATCATTGTATCTCCTAGACTAAGGAAGCAACAAGTCTCAAATAGTTTGATTGCTATGAACTTTTGGATGATGATAAAAATATATGGTTGGACTTGTTACAACATATTGTATATGCGATTCAACTTTGCTTTAAAATATATTCTATATGATGACAAACATTTAAGGTTATGAAGATCTATTCAGATTAACAAAGGCTAACCTAGAGATTTATACCTAAGTACTTATGTCATTGCCAAGTGTTCAATACCAAATTTCTAGAGGACTTAAATAAGTTCTCTAGATGTTTGATAAATAAGGTATTTAATAAATACGATATGTATTCTTTAATGGGATGTCTGGTCCCCTGAGAGGCCTTTTTCCCTGAGTTGGGCAGAGGCCCCCATCATCTATCAAGGGCAGTGCTGGCCTCTGTGCTCCCCCAGTCCCTGCTCATGGGTCACACCCCAACTCACAAGCTCCCTTTCTCCTGTTCTCATTTTGACCTGGGATCCTTTCCCATGTCACCATTCCTTGCCATCCCAGGAGACAGCCTTAATGGCTTGGTTCAAACTTGTTTTGTCTTTACCCACAGAATGGCTATCTTGGTTTTTTTACTGAGCCCATTATCTATGATTAAAAGGTTTTATCTTGATGTTAAAGTTTCAATTCAAAATCATTATTTTCAAAGCTAAACCTGACAAAAATGTAAAGTTCTAGGCTTATGGAAGCTTCTAACTTATTGCAGACTGTTAAGAAACATAGTAAATAGTCAGTCATCCTTATAATGATCCAGTTCTTTAATTGTAGTCATGCTAGGTACTGATGTAATTAATTATAGGGATAAGCCTTACTTAGTCTTCTATATATATTTTCAGGGTTGAGCGTAGAGCAAGTAACTAAAAACAAAGTCTGTCTACTCAGATATACCTAATGGACAAATCTCATATGTTCAGAGGTCTGTAGAATATGATATTTAAAACATTTAATTAAAACGCTTTTCATGGTAGAGAGACATGCCAGCTCCTGGCATCACCCCTATTTCCTCCAAAGAAAAACCACCACTTGGAACTTGCTTCAAAAGTGGCGATGCCAGCCACTGCGCAAAACCTGCCTTTCACCTCAGCTGCTGCCAAGACCCTGCCCAGACCAGACAACAGGGCACTGCCTGGACAAGGCAGGTTGGACATTCCACAAGTTCCCACTCCACAAGAAAGTCTGTTGGGCCTTCTGGTGCCTAACAAGTGAAGACTGATGTTGTTCTGAGGCCTCTTCCCTCAATGACTATGGATGACCATGAGGTAGAGCTGTCTAGGTAGCCAGCAAGTTTCTGTCATTTTTAATCTCTAATATGGAAAACATTTATCCTTCTCAGAATCTGATGCTGTTTGATGACTAGGCTAGGGTAGCTTTCTCAGTTTAACAGCAGCAACCAAGGCTTCAGTTGCTGTTATGAGCAATTTTTCTGTCAGCCTGGTCCCATAGCCACGGCAGCTCCAAATAACACACAGAGATGCTCGCTGTATTAGATATAAAGCTGTTGGCTTGTTACTAGCATTTCTTATTGGCTAGCTCTGTCTTAAATATTTCTATTAATCTAAGTGTTTCCACATGGTCTTATCTTACTGGAGAGAGGGTCTGGACCTCTTCCTCTCAAGTCTCTACATCTTGACTCTCTCTACTACATCTCCCAGAATCCTCCTTATTTCCTAGTCCTGCCTATCTTGCTTTCCTATTGGCCAACAGGGCTTTATTCATTAACCAATAAGAGAAATATATTTACAGAATGACGTCTTCCATCAAGCTGCCTTCTCAGTTCTCTGTGTAAAGTCCAGGTCACAGGCCTTAGTCTCCTAGAGCTAATACTAAGTCTAGACACAATTTATCTTATCACCAGACTCAGAAAACAGATAACTCACCAAACAGATTTCAGTATAACTTCTTACCTTTCCTTTGTTTAAAGGAACTTACTTTGCATTGACTACTCTCAATGCCACCTGGATCTCCTGGTGAATTAGATAGAAGGTACTTTAAGTTTTGTTTATGTGAAGATAGGAAAGCTGAATTGATGATAAGGAGAAAGGGATTTGAGATTATAAGAGAATGAAACATGTCCAGACAAGTAGTCTGGACGTGAGAAAGTATGGAGCAAACAGAAGTGTTAAGTCTGTGATCAAGGAAATTATGGTACTTTGAACAGAACCGAGAAAGCTGGAAAATGAGCCCCCTAAAGGCAACTGAATTTGGGCTCAAGATTTTTACATTCTCTAAATTCAGTTTTATTTTAGACATGGTTTCACTATGTAGCCCTGTATAGCCTAGAACTTGCTATGCAGACCAGACTGGCTTCAGACACTCAGAGATCTACCTGCCCTGTCTCCCAGGTGCACCACCATACCTAGCTTGTTCATTTTGTTTTTTAACTGCTTTCAACTGACTCCACCCATCCTCCAACTAACATCACCTATCCTTCATTCCTTCAAACACTTTTTACTTATACTCCAGAGTCTACAATTTTTATATAGTCCCTTTAGGGTCTTATCACTCAAAGACATAAAGTTCAGGCATGTAGCAAAATAAGCATGTGTCATTCTCATTAAAGAAAATGTCTGAGCTAAATAGTGAAGTTGCTACCTTTGCTATGATTTCTCTGTAAATAGTGTTAATTAGCTTTAGTATGGCTGCCTTTTTAAATATGTAACTTCACACCCAGCATGGTGTCCAAAAGTTGGCTATTTAATTTTAATGTAATTTTACTTGAATTAATATTTTCTTAGTCAAATTAGCTTAGAAATGTTCTTAATCTGAATTAATTAACCAATCCTCAAATATTTCCCTCCAAATGCTTTGCTGATCTGGATCCCAAGGCAGATTTAATGTGAAAGTGTCTCCTAATGTGATGACTGATTTAATGGGCCAGGTGCATTATGTGTGAACTTCTGTACATGAGTATATTCTGCATCTAGTCAAAGGAGGTAGGAGGTTTTTGAAAACAAGAATAGAATGAACAAGGAACACTCAGTAGAGAGACATGAGGATGAAGAAGAGACAATAACAGTTAGGGGTATTTAGGAAGATCCAGCTGTTCACAGAAATTATAAAGCTAATAGAGACAGAAGAGCCCTATCTATACATCTAGGGTACCACACAACACAACATCCTAAGCTGGGAACCTTCAGAAATAAATTTGTTTCTCATGGTTATAGAGGCTGTGAAGTTCAAGATCAAGATCAAGCCAGTGGCAAATATGGTTCTAGGGGCTGATGGCAGTTTGACACTTTATCCTTAAACCAGGAAAGGGCCAAGTGAGCTCTCTATTTCTTTTATAAAGGTACCAGTCTGGAGTAGGGAGATGGCTCAGATGATAAAGTGCTTGCTGCCTAAGCAAGAGGACCAGAGTTTGATCCTGCAGAACCTATGTGAAAAAGTCAAAGCTGAGCAGAGCAGAATGCACATATAATCTATTGCTGGGGATGCAAAAACAGGAGGGGTCCCCGGGCTATGCAATGTAGCTATTCTAACAGAATTTGTGAACTTCTGCTTAAGTGAGAGACCCTGTCATAAAATCTCAGGTGTGAAGGAAGATGTAAGGAGTAAGGTTTTTCCGCCCGCAGCTGGTCTTGTCCTGCCATAGTGCCAGCCCCAATTAATGCACTGTGACACTGTATTTGATATACTTCTGTTGGCCAGGTACTAGTTTCTTATTGGCTAGCTCTGCCTTAATTATTAAACCATTTCTGTTATTCTAAGTATTTCCACGTGGTCTCATCTTACCGGGGAGCCGGCTGGCGTCCTCCTCTCTCCCAACTCTCCCTGTTGACCCTCCTTACTACTTCCTCTTTCCTCTTTGTCTCCTAGTCCCGCCTGTCTTGCTTTCCTATTGGCCAACAGTGCTTTATTCATTAACCAGTATGAGAAACATATTTACAGAATGACATCTCCCATCAAGAAGATATTCTTGTTAAATATCTGGCATGTGAACGCACACACACAAAGATCAACCCCATTGTGAGAAACCTTCTATTGCACCTGAAATTGTTGGTATACACATATAATCCCAGCATGGCAGAGGCAGAGGCAGAGGTAGAGGCAGAGGGCAGAGGGCAGAGGGCGAGGGCAGAGGGCAGAGGGCAGGCAGGTGGGACTCTGTGAGGACAGCCTTGTCTACAGAGCTAGGTCCAGGACAGCCAGTGCTGTATAGAGACACTCTATCTTGAAAAACAAAGAAAGAGAAGAAGAAAGGAAGAAAGAAAGGGAGAGAAAAAGAAAGGAAGAAAGGAAGGAAACACATTGCCTTGTTTCAGTGAGTACCAGGGTGTCTCTGGTTCCTTCCTTTCTGATGCCTCCATTAAGTCCCCTTGGCTCTTTTCTCTGCTGGATCCTCAGAGGGAACTTCCTTCCTGCTGGCATAGTCACAGCTTTCTTCTCACTTCAAGCATATTTCCAGAACATCACATAGCTTTGACTAGAATCTGAACTCAGGTGATCTCTATATGGCTAGTTTTATAGTCCCTGTGGAGCATGGTTGTACACACTTGTAATTTCACAACTTGAGTGATAGAAATGTGGAATTAGAAATTCAAGCTCTTTTTCTGATACATAATGATTTCAAAGCCAGTCTGAGCTATGTGAAACCGCTGCAAAACACTAAACCAGCAATATCAACACCCCCTAACCTATCTATTACTAGCTGTGCAGTGAGCCACTCACCTAAAAGTAGCCTGAATTTAAGTCCTAGGCAAGTCTCTCTGATTACCCAATGCTTCATTTCCTCCCAAACCTACAATGCCAAGTTGTGCCTAATTGGCTTTAATATTTCCCAACAGCTGTCTTTGTATCGGTATGTCATCTATCTGTATCGGTATGTCATATCTCATATGCACAGCTGTAGAAAATGTTAAAGCTCTATAAATATATCTATCTATCTATCCATCCATCCATCCATCCATCCATCTGTCTACACACACACACATACACACACATACACACAGAGGAAAATTCTAGGAAGAAAAACAAACCAGCAAGAGGGCACAAAGACAATGATAGAAGGGGTCTGTCATTTCTAATCAGATGAATTGATTAGAAAAGACCTCTCTGATGAGTTCCCACATGGAGATGTGTATGTTGAGTGAGGTAGTGATGCCTGTGAGCCTTTGTAACTCGGCTCCAGCATTGGTGTTGCCCCTGCTTT
Source organism: Phodopus roborovskii (assembly GCF_943737965.1). NCBI lineage: Eukaryota > Metazoa > Chordata > Mammalia > Rodentia > Cricetidae > Phodopus > Phodopus roborovskii. The sequence goes on from NW_026125391.1 coordinate 15,348,301, forward strand.
CCCCTACTAGATTTCAGGATGTGTGCTTCAGACTTCATACCTCTTGGTGTCCAGTGGCCTCTCACTCCTTTTTTCTGCCCTAGAACATACACCATGACACCCAGTGTGCTGAACTCTCCATGGTTTCCTGAATATGCCATCTGTTTTCATTTCCTGTGTGTGTTATTTTTGCTTGCAATGTCCCTTCATCAATACCTCTGTCTAGATAATCCTTATACACCTTTTCCAAATCCTTGTAAATTTCCTTAAATCTTTTCTTAAACCATTGTATTGCTAACAACAGCAGAGACATCTCTCATAGTAACCAAGTTAAGCTTGTGATACTAGTACACAAGGAAAGAGATTGATATGGTGCCAACACATTCACTTTGAAGTGAGTTAATAGAAGAGACACTGTTGCTTACTTCGAACCTGATGGTTATTGATCAATCAAATTGTCCTATTCATGATTGTAACACCCAGATATTGATAGCCTTTCCCCACTAGAACACCATCACAAGTAATTGTCATTGTGAGGACATATGCCCACACAATGACCATTGCTGTTGAGGATGTGACATGCAACATTATGCACACCACTTATTAATCAACATTAATCAACATTAATCACATCTCTTCTCTCATTTGTATTACAAGGTATACCAGGCTCAACCCAGCTCAGGGTTTAGAATTATAGCTTGAGAGGTGCAGGTGGATTAGTGTACATTGTCAAGGTGAAACCACCTAAGATCCATGAATTACTACGAGTTCTGATATCGGCTTGGGATAATCACTATATCCATTCCCTTGAGTGCCATTTTGTTTTGCTTCTCATGCTACTGAAAGACAAATTTTGATTTGCAAATTATCTTGGATGTGAAATTGACCTTTGTCTGTATTGCTGCGAAGTGTTCTGAGATTCTATAGCTACTCCATGGGAGATGTACAGGTTATAGCTAAACAATAACATGGCATGACACAATGGCATGAGTTTTCCTGTTTTATTTGTGGGCCTGGGTTGTGATGGGAAAGGAGGGCACTTTCCTGCCTCTTCAGAACCCCCTCACCTTTGCTGAGCTTAGTTAATACTATCATCATGCAGGGAAGGTTCCCTTTTCCTTCAGCGCCAGCTTTTCTAACACATGCTCCTCAGATATGTAACTCTCAGGGAGATAGGGTTCCTCAGGGGGAAAAAAAAATCACTGTAGACACGAGGCACATAGCTGGAAGGAAGATGTGTGCCAGAAAATGAAAGAAGTAAGCAGCTGTTGTTAGATTTGTAAAAAGGAAAAAAAGATTAAAAAGAACAATGTGATTAAAAATATTTATGTGGCACTGGGACTTGCCATTTTACTGTCTCTTCTGAGTCAATGTGTTCTTCACAAGCTTTAAGAGCTGTGGTATACTTTGTGAGGGGTCTGGATATTTTTAGTTAGTGTTTGTCAAATTACTAGAAGAGTGAGTAAAACTAAAACATTGGTGTTTTGCTGTATCTTGTGACTTGGTTTCCTGAAGATGCCTCCATCAAGTCTTAAGTCTATATATCTTGCTTATAGGCCCACTCAATTATGAGAACCTTAAGGGTAATACTAAGATTGTCTGTAAGTGTGGGATAGATAATACCTACTTTTTGCCTTATTAATGGCTGTTTATACAATATGCATATATGTATACAATATGCAATATGCATATATAGATTGCTATATGTGACATACAACAGTCATTATTTCTAGGTGTACTTTTAAACTTCCAGTTCATTATTTGTGCGTGCGTGTGTGTGTGTGTGTGTGTGTGTGTGTGTGTGTATGTGTGTGTCTGTGTGTGTGTGCATGTGCATGCATGAGTGTGTGTGTGTGTGCGCGCATGTGTGTGTGTGTGTGTGTGTGTGTTCATGCGGGTATGCATATGTGCATATGTGGCTGCTGCTTCTGCCATGGATGTCAAAGGAAAACTTTGCAGAGTTGGTTCTCTCCTTTACTTACATGGGTTCCAGGAATCAAAATATAAAAGTCAAAGTGTCAGGCTCAATCAGGAAGAGCCTTTACTCACTCAGCTATCTGGCTGACCTACTCATAACTTTGGTGTTCATGAGAAATTATGTAGAAAAAACATCACAAACAAAATATGTATACACTATTGTAAGCATTTCCTTCCAAACCACTCCCTTTAGTCCAGGATCCCTAATACTATGACACTACTGCTAATCTGGCTCAGTTTAGTTCTCAGTTCCAGGCAGCTTCTCACATTGCATCACAAAGGAGTCAGAGACTGCCCCACCTGATGGTAGAGAAGTCCCTGAGCCTCACTGGCTGTGAATTGTGGCTCTCCATTGCATGTCTCCATGGACCAATAGATAAGGATGGTTCTTCCCAGAAGAAATGCATTTAACTGAAATTAAATAAAAGCCAAGGAAAGATATTTTGAATCATCTGAATTACTGGGAGAAGTTTGGAGCTATAGTAAGTATCTGGGAAACTCTTGAATAAAATGTAAGCCATTGTGAACTGGTGGGACAATGCAAATCTAGAGATGACATTTGCAAAGCAAACATGGTATTCAGAGATAGTGCCATTTAATCAGTTAGCCATGTAAATGTGTGTGCAAGTTTGCTAGTGGCTCTCTGAAGAACACAAAGTGAACTTATTTTTACCTACATTTTTACTGAGAAATGAAGGTATCAGTGTTGTGAGAAGCAGACAAATGTACTTAAAAATGTTCTGTGTTATAGTTCTGTTGGTGAAAGAGAAAGCTTCTCAAATCAAAAGCATAGCTCAAAGAAGCCTTACTCTTCCCCTACTGGTTTATAATTACTGTTTTTGAAATTACTGATGAAGCTGAGCCCCTTCTAGAGTGTTCTCTTGGTATTTAATTGTAGCACATATTCAGGTGGTAAATCTCAATCTGTTACTGCTTTGAATAGAATCGAGAGAAAGGAGATGGAAGTATTCATTATTATTGAGGCATTTTCAAGGGATAATTTGTGTGTGTGTGAACTATTATTGTGTACTCACTCAGTGTCTTAGATAAGACTCCTCAGAGCAGAGCAGAATATGTGGGCAAGAGAGCGGAGTTCTTAGACTCCTAAATCAGTGGTTTGGCTGCAGGGGGCCCAGTGGAGATGTAAGTGTCCTGGGACTCTGTGAGAGGCAGCAAATAGTTCCAGTAGCCTCAGAGTTGAGTTACTAAAATGAACTGGAGGGTAGGGAGAGGCTTTGCAACCAAATAATGAAGGAAGGGACACAGTGATGTTGCAAGGGGAACATGACATGGCACAGTCAAGAATGAGGACTGAGGGCATTTCGTGGATTCAATAATCACACAGTTCTCAGTAGCCATGGATTCTTCACCCTCGTATTTCATCAGTCTGAGCCAAAAATGTTTAGAAAAAAAATGGCATTAGTACTGAACATGTGTAGACCTCTTTCCCGTCACTATTCCTCAAATCATACAGCTAATTATATTGCGTTAAGTACTATAAATAAAGCAGAGATGATGTGTGTATAAAGGAGAGTGTGTATAGGTTATAAGTGATTGCCATACCATGTTACACAGGCACTTGCACATCCTTGATCTTTTGATGTCTGTCTGAGGTCATGGAACTAAACACCCACCAAGGGAGGTAAGGCATGACTGTGTCAAGCACCTTCTATGTGTTGGCTACTGTTCAAAACTCTGGGAATTCAGTGGAAATGTAAGACAAGAGTTCCCATGCTCATGGAATAGACAGGTGATACATAAGAAGTTTAATAAAGGAATGACATATACCAGGACAGTCTGTGCCGAGATGAGCAATCAGGGGAGGGAAGAAAGAATGGTTAGAGGTACTAGGTTACAGAGTAATTAGAGAGGATCGAATAAACAAATTCTATAAAAAGTACTTCAGGCTTCCATGGGGAATTTCTGGCATTGTGTATTGTTCCTCCTGAGCCCTGGGAACTTCTCTACTAGAGATGGTGGAAGGGAAATGAACCTTCCACTTGAATAAAGCCTTCACAATAGGTATTCTTGACATGGAACAACAAACACGAAATTTATAACACCCACATCCACACACACTTGTTTCTAAATGTTTAGATATTTTGGGAAAGCAAGGGAAAAAGAAAACATGTGAAATTTTCTGAAAATACACAGTAGTGGTGATCCCAGTCTTGTTTAGGAACACACAAAAAGTGTGTTATGTGACAGGAAGTATCAACAAACAGCAAAGAGGAACATACAAATATCTTTTTTTTCCCCTGGGGGTTGGGCTTAATGGGGATTGGACCCAGGGCATTGTGTACACTAGGCAAACACTTTCCCACTGAACTGAATCCACAACTCTGTTTTTGATGTTTTTGAATTGAAAATCTAAGATTCCCATTGACAGACAAGACTTTAAGAAAGGTATATTGTTGCAGAAATGACAGCCAAGCCCAATCTTGGAGCTTTTTTCAGAGGTGACTTGACTCACTAAATGATTGCCAGTCCTTTTGCTTCTGGGTATTTTTGTGGGGCATTTTACTGCAAAGTGCTATTTGAGATTTTTTTCCCTCCACATTATTTTATCAGTCTGGTAACTTCAGGCAATAATTTCCTTATTACTTCCTAATTTCTCTTTGACTTTGGGTCAGGAAATGAACAAGGAGTAGTTACTGTCAGAACTAACAGGACCTGAGAGTGGGGGCAGGTACTGGCTCATCTCTCCCCTATGCTTTAGGACCCGTCTAGCAAGAAAAGAAGATGAGGCATAGGCAAAATTGTTTCACCATGTAATGTTTCATAGGTAACTTTTTGCAGCTTTTCTTTTTAAACATACATACTATGTTATAGAACATTCTCTGTTTCAACTACTCTGCTATTGAGGCAGGAAAATAGTGCTGGACAATACATGAATGAAGGCTCATGGCTGTGTTTCAATAATACTTTATTAATATTATAAAACAAAAAATAAAATCTCATCCTGTGGTGATAGCTCAACAGGTTAAGTGATTTTAAACCTCATCAATAAAAATTCATTATCGCTATCAACATATTAATAATTCATAATTCTAAAATTAAGTAGCATCTGATTAATCTATATAATCAAGCCTTAGATTGAGAGGAATTTTCAGGCAATGCAACCATCCTAAAAAAAATCACAATAAAAGGAGGCTGACATGTACAAGAGCACGGATCTCTGTTTAGTGCTTCTATGACAGAGTAATTGAAATTAAGTTGTTAGTGCAAAGCCAAAACTTACTTTTCCACTGTTTGGGAGCCAGAGTGGGCAGGAACAATGCACTGACAGGTATGCATGTCTGCTGTGCTTCCTGCTTCCAGGGAAAGTAGAAGGCATGCTAGCCAATGCAGAGTAAGTGGCTTGTACACCAGCCTGAACAGCCTTCTTCTTTTTTTACTTAAAGTAAAAACAATCTTATTTTATGTATCAATTCCAGTTCCCTCTTCCTCCCATTCTCCCATGACCCCACCAACTCCCATCCCATCCCTATTCTGCTCCATAGAAAGGGTGAGGTCTTCTATGGAGGATCATCAAAGTCTGTCACATCATTTGGGGCAGGGCCTAGGCCCTCCCCCATGTGTCTAGGCTGAGAGAGTACCTTTCTATGGGGAGTGGGCTCCCAATGTCCATTTGTATACCAGGGGACCAATGGCCTTCTTGAATCACCTTCTTGAGAGCAGAGCCTCATAACCTAGCCACCACTTACAGGCTTCATCTTTTTATAAATCAGTAACTGCTGCACACTGGACCTCCTACATTCACATCCTAACTGGAAAGGGTTAGATAACTGCCCTCTTTGTCTGTCTAACTCTTTGAATATGGGAAATTGCTGGAGGTTTTGAAGTTAGAATAAATTGAATCAGTTATCCCTCAACAAGTGTTTACCAACCACCTACTGATGAAGGTCCTGTACTTCCAGTGGTAAAGATATATCAATCACCTACGGATGAAGGTGCTATACATCCAGTGGTGGAAACTTATTGATCATCTACTGATCAAGATGCTGTACATCCAAGGGTGAAAAGTGCAGACAAAATAGCTAAGAAAAGGTGAATGTTGTCAGACTCAAAAAGGAGTCTCTGTCAGCCCTAACTACAGCATCCAAAGAAGAGACAAAGTTGAGATGTTATGATGGACAGGCTTCTACATGGTTGCCAGACATAATGCTCACAAAAGGCTGCTGTAGCCATAGTCTATACAGATACCACCACATCCTTCCACAAAAGGACACCTGTCCAGTAACTGCTTAATCTTGGGTCAACACTTCTCTTGTTACTAGTCACGGTGCCCAAGGATTATTGTTTCTATCTGACGCAAGCCTCTACCCATCTCTGAAAGGTCCCCATGACTCAATCTCTTTGATATACCCACAGTTTCCATGTCATGTCTTCCCATTGCAATGCCTTCTAGTCCCATTGTACCACTATTCCCAAGTGCCACTATTCTTTGGATATTATCTCGAAGACAGTTTTTTATTAGATCATCAAAACCCTATTGTCATGGAGCTTACGTTCCAGAACTAAGATATAGACACTCATGTAAGTTATGGCAAGTACTGTGATGGAAATAAATAAAATAATAGAATGAGCCTCGCAAACTTTGCCTATTAAGGGCCAGGCAGTAAGTATCCAGGTTTCTGGTCCTACATTCTCTGTTTCAATTACTCAGCAACTGAGACAGGAACACTATTGATGTTTAATAAGAATCAGGAGAAACAAATAGGCTGAATAGATGTTTATTCAGGGAGAAATAACTCACAACGTAGATGAACACCAGCAGTTTCCTGGTCCCAAGGATGCCTTCGGAAGTGCTCCTGTCCCTGTGCTGCAAGCAAGAGAGCTCTTTGAGCCCCCTCCTCAGCCTTAATTCCCCCAGGTCACGTCTGGCCCTGTCTCCACCTCCCATGGGTGTGGTCTATGCCACAGGTGCGGACAAGGTGAATATCTCACTAGAGAACACAATTATGGACAATACATTAATGAATGCTCATGCTTATGTTCCAATAATATTTTCATCAAATAATCTTTAAAATCCTGGAGAGACAGCTCAATAGGTTGATTGCACTATGAGCACCAGGACCTGTGTATGATCTCCAAAATTAAAAAAAAAAAAAAACAACAAGCAAGCAGAGGTGGCATTGTACGCTGGTAATCCTAGCACTGGGGATGGAGAAATAGACATATCCCATGGGCTTGCCAGCCAACTGCTCTAGTTTAACCAGCATGTTCCAGGTCAGTAAAAGAGCATGTCTCAGACAGTAAGGTGCACAGAGTCTAAAGCTTGAGGTTGACCTCTGGCCTCTGCATGCATATACACATGCACCCATGGGCTCTAGTACCTGAACACGCACACACACACACACACACACACACACACACACACACACACACACACACCTCAGATTTTGCCTGAATGTTGAATTTTTTGACTCCTAAAGTGGGAGTACATGTGGTTCTTAAAGTCACTATACTGTATGCCTGAGAGAGAGCACATTAGCACATGATAAATTCAAATGTAAAGTACACTTGATAGACAAAACTACTTGAATTTCAATTGACGATTAACACTGTATACTAGAAGATTGTCATGCTGGTGACATTAGGATGTTAGCTAGGACAATAGACAAGGATGTATGTACTCAGGGATATAAGTTGGCTGCACTGCTGGAATTGAACACTAAGGCTCCGACTTTATTGACAGTAAGGTCAGTCCTGGCAAATGACACAGGATAACTTACTACTTGAACCCAAGAAGGCAGAGTGAGTTATTGGCCTCCAAGGTAGATAGCCAGAAAACATGCCTGCATTTTGACTGTCCTCCCAAAGGAGAGCCTTTTCCTTGACACAAGCTAACTCCAAGGAGAACATGAATTCATTAGCAGAATGAAATGCAATTCAAAATGATGTCTAGCTTAGGTGATGCTGATTAGAAGACAGAGCCATGAGCAAGAGCTTACCTTGATAGCCATGGTCTATTTCTGTTCATTGATTTGACATGAAACCCACATAAATCCCCATTTTGAAAACTGCAATTTCTATGATCAGTCATCACAAACACTTCCCTCCATATCTCTCTTGATTCACACTTCCTGCACAGAAAAACCACAGCCCTGAATGGCTTCAACCCTACACATAACACACACAGACACACAGACACACAGACACACACACAGACACACACACACACACACACACACACACACACACACACACACACGAGGTAAGTACTGTTTTGATTTTTATCCAGAGTGGTTCCTCACTTCACACAGTGAAAAGAAATATTCTGTACCAATGCTGACTTTAAAAAGTGATGTGGGAATTGGCTAGATTCACAGTACCAGTCATGGCTTCCCTCTTGTTGATTGGATCACAAGTCTAATTAGAGGGTTGTTGGTTACTTCCAAGTTATACACACCACTACTGCACCCTCAATGTTATTGCTCCATGCTTGTCGTCGTTGTGGTTCATAGGCACCATACCTCGGCAGCTTTCCTCTTTGGAAGCTTGCTTGGTACCTTCTGGTAATCCTCAGGGAGAGGCTCTCAGGTCAGATCCAGCTGGGGTTGGGGAGGGACTATGGCCTCTATGTCTGAAGTACATGTTGTCCTCAGTGATAGGAATTTACTTTCTGCCTCTGGGAGACAATAGAGGACAATAGCAATACTTTTAATGTTAGGGGGTGGCGTCTCTTGGACAATCTTGTTCCACAACTCAAATGAGATTTTTCATTCCTAGTGTTGAAGTTTTATTAGATAATCTATGACTCTTGGAGGGAGCATTGTCAGGACAGATGGGAAAATTTCAATATATATACCGATGTAAGTATAGGTATTTGTAGATAGACGATTAGTAGTCTGCTTCCTTGCAACTTTTTCAGATATATTTATCTCCTCTTTCCATCTTCTGTATGTATCTCCCTCCTCTCTCTCTCTCTAATTAGAGTTCCACTGTTTTCCCCATTTCCCCTTCAGATATTCTGTTCCCGTTATTCCTCTCCTGTCCCCCAACTATGGTGCCTTTTTACTTTCCTGGCTTCTGCAGCTACTCAGGGTATATCCTCACTTCCAAAAATCTGGAGCTAGGAGCCTCTAATGAGAAAGAATATGTGATGCTTGTATTTCTGAGTTACCTCACTCAATAGGATCTTTTCTAGTTCCATTCATTTTTCCTGAGAGTTTCATATTTTTTTCTCTAAAGCTGAATAATATTGCACAGTACATACACAGCGCATTGTCACTTTCCAGTCATAGGCTGGAAAACATCTAGGTTGTTTCCGTGTCTGCTGTTGTCAATAGAGCAGCAATGAACACAGCTGAGTAAGGATCTGTGAAGTGGATTGTCCTGTCCTTTGGGCAGATGTCAAGGAATGGTAGGGGAGGGTCATATTGTAGATCTAAATGTAAAACCTGAAATGCTAAAACCATCAGAAGAAAACACAAGTGGCACCCCACAGGATATTGGTATAGGAAGGACTTTCTGAATAGACGTTCATATGTTCAAGAATTAAGACCAACGATTGACGGGCAGTATTTCATAAAACTAAAAAGCGCCTGCACGGCTGAAGAAACAATTAATTGAGTACAAATGAAACCCCCAGAATGGGAGGGAATCTTTGTCAGCTATACACCTGACAGAGGATTAATATCCAGAATATATAAAGAACATACAAAAAAACAAAGAGTCAAAAACTAAACAACCCTTGGGACCTGGGATTTGAACAAAGGGTTAGAAGGAGGAGACTCAGATAAGATGAAGATAAAGAAGAAAAGACAGGAGGATGGAGAAAAAGTGTCTAAGAAATATCTCAACCTCCCCCCCTAAAAAAAGTTCAGCATCCCTAGTAATTAGAGGGATACAAATTTGAGATTTCATTTTACTTACGAAGGCCAAGATCACCATACACACAACAACAAACTCACTGTTGGTGGGATTGCAAACTGCTGTAGCCACGCTAGATGTCGGTATGGAGAATCCTTGCTAGGCTAAACCTATGCTACTTTTAAAGTCACCCTGTCAGTTCTTCTTGAAGAACCCTTTTGTGGGTCAAATGTACTGGGGATATTTTGTTGAATATTGTCCTAGTTTGCTTTCTGTTGCTGTGATAAAACACTGACGAAAAGCAACCTGGGAAGAAAAAGGCTCATTTACAGATTATGGCCCTGTCATCAATGGAAGACAAAGCAAGGACTTGGGGACAAGAGCTGGAGCAGAGAACACCATAGAAGAAATCACTTGCTGCTTGCTTTCTCTGGCTTGTTCAGCTACCTTTTTAATCCAGCCCAGGCCCATCTGCTTCAGAATGGTACCTTCTGCAGTGGGCTGGGCCCTCCTATATCAATTACCAACTAAGAAAGTGCTTCAGAGGCATGGCCATGGGCTAATCGGATGGAGAACATTATTCAGTTAAGACTCCCTCTTCCCAGGTGTGTCCAGTTGCCAACTGAGATTAGCCATCACAAACAAGGAGACACAGACAGCAGGCCTGCCCATTTCTATTGTCCAGAATGGCTACAGCCTGAAGCCAAGGCATTTGTCTTTTAACCAGGCACATGAGTAATTCTTGGGAACAGTTCACACTGTGAGAATCCCTGCTACTATGTGAGTGCTATGTGAATTAAAATTGGAATTACTTTTGGTCCACATGGTGATGGGGACAGATAGTTTCATGGGGGAGAATTTGAACTGAGGCTTTAGTTGGTTTTACTAAGTAGGGCAGCAACCAGGAAGCATTCCAGAAGGGGAGGCTGGCTAGGTGACAAAGCACAGAACCTTGGTATCAATGAAGATCTGTCCAGGTTTCAAGCAGCCACCTACTTCAGGACCTGCCAGGGCTGTGTCTTCCTTTCCTCATGGCCTCTTCTGCTGTCTCTCACCCCACCTTCTCATGCGATGCTGGAGCGGGACTGAAGCATGCAAAGCTGATTTTTCTTTCTGCTCTCTTGTTACGGAGTGAGCTAACCTCCCTGGCTTTCTGCCTTCTGTCAAGTCTGCTGTTCTCTGAATCCAAGCAGAAGTATGAGTTTTTTTTTTTTGCTACTCTGGCTGGAATTCTGCTGTTCTCACTACTTTGAGAAAGCCACAAACTGACTCAATTTCCAAATGAAAAGCAGCACTCTCCACAGTACCCAGCAGGCCAGCATATGGCTTAAACAGCCCCTTTTGTAGTTCTGTAACCCTTGGGGTGAGTGTGTGGCACATAGTGGTTAGGTTGTCACATAACTCACATGCCTGAACCAGCTGTTGCACCTGGAAGTGGGTTCCTAACGCCCTTTCTAGGCCACGGGGAGGCTGCCATTAAAGTAAAAGCAAGTGCTTAATGGTTGGCTTCTTAGCCTTTGTTATTTCTAGCTGATGCTATGTGAGGCATTGAAGGAAGGTAGAGACACTCTTGAAGTCTGGGGACTGGCTTCACCATGCTGCAAACCTATCTTACCCTACTCTATAACACCATTAAGAATTGCTGCTTCCCCGACAGCCCTCCCTCCACGCATGGGCAGCATCAGGAAGCCCATGGTGAGCTTGGATGGGCTAAGATGCAGACACCAGTGTGATGGACATGGTGGTGTGCTGCTGGCTGCTCTCCCAGGAAGTGCAGCCAGTTATCAGCTGCCAGCTCTGTGAGGGTTCCTAAGCTCTATGCCCTGACCCCTGCCACTCACTTTGTGTCCATAGCCAGAAATGGATTGAGGCACAAGGGGGACCTTGATACATCCCATGGTGGGTGAGATGGGCGAGAGACAGATATGCCAGGCAGGCAGAACTTATATGGGGAGTTTATTGGGGAAAGGGAAGGGAGTAGGGGAAAGGAAGTGAGAGAGGGAGAGAAAACAGAGAGAGAGAGAGGCAGAGAGAGAGACAGAGACAGAAACAGAGAGAGGCAGAAACCTGCCTGTCTCCTCAGAGAAATAGAGGAAGTAAGTGGAGCTTGTCTCTTAAAGGGAACTTTTGTGCCTCTAGAGCTAGGGTAGTGCTCACCATTCAGAGGGATGATGCTTTCTGCCAGGTCTCCAAGGAGCAGGGCCAAGGTGTGGCTGGATGATAACAAAGTGGCGCAAAGCCTGGCCTTTTGGCCAATGTCATTGAGCCTCTGGTCCTGCTTCCCACCCTTGCTTCATAGGTGCTAATCCCACCAAAATGACCGTCTATATATAACCCTGGCTTGCAGAGAGTCTGACCCCTGACAACTTTATATTGAAGCTAGCAGGTTTACTAGTTGGTGACCCAGGGAGCAGTATCTTAATGCCCTCATTTTCAAAGTGGGAATACTAATTCCCAGATTGGCTCACTATGGATGTGTATGATTGGCATTTTGTGCAGAATAATCTTTCATGGATATTACACACTATGATTCCTGGCCAAGTTATCTAACTTTTTTAACCCTCTTTATCCCAAACTCGCAAATATTCTGGTAGTTCAGTGACAGAGCACTTGGCTAGTGTGCATGAGGCCTTAGAGTCAATGCCTATATCGGAAATAAAACTCAAAGCTGCAAACAGTGCCACTTACATCTGAAGATTTTAGTAAGGGTCGTATGGCATAACGCATGGCTATGTCACACTCCCTGTACCTTTATGTGTGTCACACTCTGAACAGACACACTCCTCCACCCTTATCCCTTTAGAACACCAGCAATAACTCTGAATAGTGAAGTTTTGAAATTTTCTGATTTTTCTCTTTATTTTTAAAATCTGAATAGACACAGGGCATTTGTATTTGACAAAGGAGCTCTGGATACAGAGAAGACATAAGGGGTCAGTTCTGTGCCTTTGTTCACTTTCTTTGTCAGGCATGTGGCCAATTCCTTCAGGAAGCTCTCCCTCGACACACACACAAACTGTTCTTACACTACTGATTGCCTTCTTATTTTCCTTAATTTGCTTTTATGATCCCAGGAGTGGTATATTTAATGGGTTTCTGTTTTCATATTGCAAGCGACCGAGAAGGAAAGACTCTTTTTATTCCTTAAAAAAGAAAACTGTACCTTGCATAGCTAAAATAGACAGAAACATCTGCCCTCCCTCCTAAGGTCCCACCAAGAAAGGAAAGCTTATCTGCTCCAAAGTTCACTCTTGGCTACTAATGGCTTTATTGAGCTTCCTTACAGAGCATAGGCCCACTCACAAGGTTGTGGGTATGCCTGCCTCCCCTCAACGGGCCCCACCTGGGAAGTCTTTGCCGAGCAGAAATGAGGGCTTCTCCAGAGCAGCACAGACGAGCCCTCCCCTAGGTTCCCTGGCCTAGGTACTAGTCCCTTTCAAGGTCACATGCAATTAGAGTAGGGTGGCAAATAACAGGTGATAAAGTGGTTGGATGCTGAGGAGAGGGTTTCATGATGCCCATTGACCCTTGCTGGGATAATTCATTTGCAAGAGGGCACAGCTGTTGCCAGGGGCTAAAGACAGACACTCACACATTTGCTATATACTCACCCCCTGGGCATGTTCACTAGTTACTATTCTGTCATTCCTTGCTGTTCTTGAGCACTGGGATACCTCAACCCCCATGACACCTAAACCTGTGGATGATATTCAGGTCCCTTATATAAAATGGAACAGTATTTGCTTGTAACCTGCACACATCTTATTGTATATTTTAAAACATCCCTGACTTAAGCACAACACTACAACTGGTCATACCATCGAATGATATGTAAATAACTCTAATACTGCATCATTGAAGCAACCATCTGGCAGGAAAAGTCCAAGGAGTCCTAGAATGTTGCCTGTGCCCCTCCTTTCAGCTCTCAGATAATGGATCTCAAGAAATTTCAATTTCCCCAGAAACCTCATGCTGGGGGAAGGGAAATCTGAAGTCTGATGATAGCCAGAGAAAGAGATTGCACATGGTTCTGACAACTTGCAGGGCAGATGGAGCATAGACAATAATGGGCCAATGGTGGGCGGGGCCACACTCAGCAGAACTGCTTTGTTGGGCATACCTTTGTTCTCTGTTTAAACCTAAACCTGATGTCAAAACCCTGAGGATGGACTTGGGGGTCACTAGACCTCTATTTATTTGTTCTTCATTTTCTGCTTTTCAATATTGCTTTCAGTGTTATTGGCCTAGTGAGGACAGGTGGTTCAAACCTAGTTTGTCTGGGATCTCCGGGACCATTCTGAGAAGGAGAATTGTGCATATGTTCAGTGTAGGTTCGACCCAGTGCCTCTGGTTCATGGATACTGGAGCCTGAGGGAACAGTACCCACTGTGCTGACAGCTGGATTTTGGAACTGAAAGACAAGGACTATACCTAAAAGCTGGGTGGGTTTTTTTCAGCCCTCTCACTTGAACTCTTACCATTTCACTTGGAATTGAGCCTGGCTCCCTTTAAAAATCACCCCATTTATAGGTTTACGTTGAAATTTTATCATCCTACCTTCATAACTCATCTATTTTAAGATTTGAGACGTTTTACTATGAACTCTATCAGTTCTACGAATATTGTCTTGTGCTGACACCTGCTGGGCAGGTGGAGAATAACAGATACCTGTAATTTACAAGACTCAAGAAATTTGTTTAATAAATTTAATCGCTCCCATTGAATTTCTCATAGTTTTAGGCTTGCCTTTAGCCCTTTCTCCTATTAAACCCAGAGGTCTGCATTAGAGTTTAGATTTTTGGAGTGTGGAAATTCTACTGACACATTCCATAGCACTTTAAAAATGCCATATGTATATCAGTATATCATATGCTTAGTGCTGAGCTACAATCATTACACATGGCTGTAGATCTGTATGCATGCCCTTAGACCCACTACCCAATCAAGCGGCCCAGAGAAATGATCTGGAATCATTATTCATAGTAGAGCCATATTAGAGCCACCCAGCCACTAAAATCATGAACAAGACAGGAAGGATGTCTATTACCTTAACTTTTAGTATAGTATATGAAGTCTTAGCTAAAGCAATAAGGCAAGCGACTTAGTTAGGGTTTCTATTGATTTGAAGAGTCCATGAGCACAGCAACTCTTATAAGGGAACCATTTAACTTAAGGCTGTCTTACAGTTTGGAGGTTTAGCCCCTTATCATCATAGCAGGGAGTATGGCAACATGCAGGCAGACATGGTGTTGTAGCTGAGAGATCTAAGTCCAGATCGGCAGACAGCAGGAAGAGAATGCCATACTGTTGCCTGGCTTGATCATCTAAGACCTCTAAGGCCACCCCAGTGACACATTTCCTCCAACAAAGACACAGCTATTCTAATAAGGCCACACCTCCTAATAGTGCCCCTCCATATGGGCCAAGTATTCCAGTCTATGGGGATCATTCCTATTCAAACCAACACATTCGACTTCCTGGGCCCCATAGGCTTGTAGGCATAACATTAATGCAAAAATACATTTAGTCTGACTTGAAAAGTCCCCATAGTTATAAAGCACTATTTAAAAGTCCAAAGATCAAAGTCTCTTCTGAGATTCATAAATCTCTTAACTGTAACCTCTTGTAAAATCAAAACATCCAACATATAAGGCAGAGAATATACATTACCATTCCAAAAGAATGGAAAGGAAACATAATTAGGAAATGCTGGACCAGAGCATGACCAAAACCCAGCTGGGCAAAGTCCACACTGCATCTCCATGTCTGATATCAAAATGTTCTTAGATCTCTAACTCCTTTCAGTTTTGTTTCTTTTTTCTTTTTTCTGCAACATACTTTTTTCTCTCTTCTCTCTTGGGCTGGTTCTACTCCCTGTTACCACCTTTACTCAGCAGGTATCCCATAGCTCTGGCATGTCTAACACCTTGGGGTCTCCAAGGCAATCCAGGCTTCAACTTTACATCTTCACAAAATGGCATTTCTGGTCCTCCATTCAGGGACACCCTGATACATGGCTGGCCTCAGTGGCTTTCATTATGTCATGAGGGGAGTCTATAACTTCTTTCTTCCATCCTTGATTCTAAAGCCAGAATCACATGGCTGAAGCTGCCAAGTTCTGATGCTTGCTGGAGCTGGAATGTTGCCCCCTTTGTTCAATTACATCTTCACCAGCTTCCTGTTTTCAAAGGTTTCCTTCACTACGTTAGCTTTCCTGTTCTGGACCTTACTCTATTTTTATTTATTTATTTATTTATTTAATATAACAAAGTCCATTTAAATGAAAACAAACATTTATAGACAATATTTGGGAATTTGGGCGTTGTTCTTTCCAAACTACTTCCTGCTGGTAAGAGGCGCTGTCATGGGGGATTCGAAGAAGATTCAGAAATCCTGGCTGTAGTCTGTCAGGCTGCTTTGTCCAGCTGTTTTGAATGTAGGATCACCTGGTACTCTGTTTCAGGTGGACTGGCTTGATCAAACCACATTAGTCTGGAAGGAATCCACATCTTTTCATTTTCTGTGAAAACAAAAATAGAAATCCATTTCCCCAGTAACTTGTCCTTGAACTTAAATTTTGGAGTCAAAGCATTTATTTTTTAAATTTATTATTTTACATGTCGATTCCAGTTCCCTCTCCCTCCTTTTCTCCCTTCTTCCCTCCCTCCCTCCCTCCCTCCCTTCCTCCTTCCCTCCCTTTTACCCTCTCTGCCCTCTCACATGCACTCTAACCACCCTCCCCTCCCAACCCCCACCCCAATTCCATATGTAGGGGAATGCCATACAGTTGGGGTCATGTAGATCTGACAGGTCATGTGAAGTAGGGACTAGGGCTTCTCTCCTGTCTCTAGATTAAGGCAGGTATCCCTCCATGGGGGATGTGTTCGCAAAGTCCTTTTGTGCATCAGGGATACATCCTGGCTCCCTGAGTCCCTTAGACTGCTCAGTCCTTCTGGCTGAGACCCATATTCAGGGCGGCCTGAGTCAGTCCCATGCTGGCTTCCCATCTATCAGTCTAGTGGCCCTTAGCTCCTCCTTGTTCAGGTAAGCTGTCTCTATGTGTTTCTGCCGCCTGGTTTTGTCCTCTCCATCTGCATCTGGGTTCTACTTTGACTCAGTGTTTATGTATGGGTGTTTGCTCCTGTTTCCAACAGGCATTAGTTGGGGGCTCCATAGATAAGTTAGTTGTTGATCTCACTCTTGGGGAAGGGCATTTATGGTAGCCTTTCCACGGAAGCTCAAATTGTCATTTGGCAGCAGTCTTGTAGTTCTCTAGACCTTTCTTTGTGTTCAATTTTATCTTCAAACCAATATTGGCTCCCTCTTTTATGCTCTCTCTCTCTCTCTCTCTCTCTCTCTCTCTCTCTCTCTCTCTCTCTCTCTCTCTCTCTCTCTCTCTCCTGTCTTCTATTCCTAACCAGGCTCAATCTTCCTGGTCCCACATGTTTTCCTTTCCTCCCCCCTCGTTTTCTCCTATTTCTCTCTCCATTCGCTGCCCCCCCACTTCCCCTGAGCTCTGGGGGACTTGTCCCTTACCAGTTCTGTGAGGGACTTTATATATCTTAGAATACACCTTGTATCCTAGTTCCTCTGGTGGTGTGAATTATAGGCTGGTGATCCTTTGATCTAGGTCTAAAATCCATATATGAGTGAGTACATACTATGTTCCTCTTTTTGTGACTGGGTTACCTCATTCAGGATGGTTTCTTCAAGTGCCATCCACTTGCCTGCGAATTTCAAAATACCATTATTTTTTTCTGCAGAGTAGTATTCCATTGTATAGATGTGCCACATCTTCATTATCCATTTATCAATTGAGGGGCATCTAGGTTGCTTCCAGGTTCTTGCTATTACAAATAGTGCTGCTATGAACATAGTTGAACAGATGTCTTTGCTGCATGGATGTGGATCATTTGGGTATATGCCTAAGAGGGGGATTGCCGGGTCCTGTGGTAAACTAATTCCCATTTTCCTGAGGAACCGCCATACTGATCTCCAAAATGGCTGTATGAGTTTGCATTTCTACCAGCAGTGGAGGAGTGTTCCCATTTCTCCACATCCTCTCCAGCATGAGTCATCATTGGTGTTTCTAATTCTGGCAGGGGTAAGATGGTATCTCAAAGTTGTTTTGATTTGCATTTCCCTGATAGCTAATGTTGAGTGCTTTCTTAAGTGTCTTTCAGCCTTTTTGATTTCCTCTATTGAGAATTCTTTCTTCAGTTCTGTACCCCATTTTTAATAGGGTTGTTTAGTGTTTTGTTGACTAGTTTCTTGAGTTCTTTGTATATTTTGGAGATCAGCCTTTTGTCAGATGTAGGATTGGTGAAAATCTTTTCCCAGTCTGTGGGCTGCCGTTTGGTCTTGTTGACTGTGTCCTTTTGCCTTACAGAAGCTTCTAAGTTTGAAGAGGTCCCGT
Source organism: Phodopus roborovskii (assembly GCF_943737965.1). Taxonomy (NCBI): domain Eukaryota; kingdom Metazoa; phylum Chordata; class Mammalia; order Rodentia; family Cricetidae; genus Phodopus; species Phodopus roborovskii. The sequence goes on from NW_026125391.1 coordinate 15,366,491, forward strand.
TTATTAATTGTTGCTCTCAGTGTCTGTGCCCCTGGATTTATGTTCAGGAAGCGGTCTCCTATACCAATTTGTTCAAGGATACCTCCTACTTTCTCTTCTAAGAGGTTCAGTGTGGCAGGATTGATGTTGAGGTCTTTGATCCATTTGGACTTGAGTATTGTGCATGGCGACAGACATGGATGTATCTGCAGTCTTCTACACACCCTCATCCAATTATGCCAGCACCATTTGTTGAAGATGCTGTCCTCGTCCCATTGTATAATTTCAGCTGTTTTGTTGAAAATCAGGTGTTCATAGGTATGTGGGTGTAGGGAGCCGTTCCAGCATTCTCCATTATAAGATGGAGCCTGCATGCGGCTGGCGTTGAGAGTAAACAAATCAGTGTGCAGGTGCAGGATGATTTTCCCTCCCTTGGCCTCTGCATCTCCATGGCGTCATATAGGCCAATGGGCTGCAGCCAATCAGGAGGTGACATGTCCGAGGCGAAAGTTGTAAACCTATATAAGGGTTGGGTTTTGGATGTTTGGGGTCTCCACTCTGTAAGCTTATGCTCTCCCTCTCAAGATGCATTAAAGCTTTACTGCAGAAGGATCCTGAGTGTGCTGCATCGTTCTTGCTGGCGAGATGGTAGCACGGGACATGTGGGTTAATATCAGGATTTTCAATTCGATTCCATTGGTCTACCTGTCTTTTTTTGTGCCAATACCAAGCTGTTTTCAGAACTATAGTTCTGTAGTAGAGCTTAAAGTCAGGAATGATGATGCCTCCTGAAGTTCTTTTATTGTATAGGGTTGTTTTGGCTATCCTGGGTCTTTTGTTTTTCCATATAAAGTTGATTATTATCCTTTCAAGGTCAGTGAAGAATTGTGCTGGGATTTTAATGGTGATTGCATTGAATCTGTAGATTTCTTTTGACAAGATTGCCATTTTTACTATGTTTATCCTACCTATCCAAGAGCATGGGAGATCTTTCCATTTTCTGGTATCTTCTTTAATTTCTTTCTTTAGAGCCACAAAGTTCTTACTATATAGGTCTTTCACTTGTTTGGTAAGTGTTACACCAAGATACTTTATGTTGCTTGTGGCTACTGTAAAGGGTGATGTTTCTCTGATTTCATTCTTTGTCTCTTTGTCATCTGAAAAAAGTAGGGCTACTGATTTTTTTGAGTTTATCTTGTATCCTGCTAGTTTGCTGAAGGTGTTTATCAGCTGTAGGAGTTCCCTGGTAGAGTTTATTGGGTCGCTTATGTAAACTATCATATCATCTGCAAATAGAGACAGTTTGACTTCTTCTTTTCCAATTTGGATCCCCTTAATCTCCTTTTGTTGTCTTATAGCATTAGCTAGAACTTCTATTACGATATTGAAGAGATATGGAGAGAGAGGGCATCCTTGTCTTGTTCCTGATTTTAGAGGAATTGGTTTAAGTTTCTCTCCATTCAGTTTGATGTTGGCAGTTGGTTTGCTGTATATTGCTCTTACTATGTTTAGGTATGTTCCTGTTATCTCTGATTTCTCCAAGACCTTTACCATGAAAGGGTGTTGAATTTTGTTGAAGGCTTTTTCAGCATCTAGGGAGATATCATATGGTTTTTCTTTTTCTGTTTGTTTATATGGTGGATCACGTTGATAGATTTTCATATGTTAAACTATCCCTGCAATCCAGGGATGAAGCCATCTTGGTCTTGGTGAATGATTTCTCTGATGTATTCTTGAATTAGGTTTGCCAGTATTTTATTGAGTATTTTTGCATCGATGTTCATTAGGAATAATGGTCTGCCGTTTTCTTTCTTAGTTGTGTCTTTGTGAGGCTTGGGTACCAAGGTTATTGTGGCCTCATAAAAAGAGTTTGACAAATGAACCTTCTGTTTCTATTTTGTGGAACAGTTTGAAGAATATTGGTATTAGTTCTTCCTTGAATGTCTGGTAGAATTCTGCGCTGAATCCATCTGGCCCTGGACTTTTTTTGGTTGGAAGGCTTTCGATAACTGCTTCCATTTCTTTGCTGGTTATAGGTCTATTTAAGTTGTCTGTTCTTAATTTAATTTTGGTAAGTGATAGTTATCCAGAAATTTGTCCATTTCCTTTGAATTTTCAAATTTTGTGGAATACAGGTTTTCAAAGTATGACCTGAAAATTGTCTGGATTTCCTCTGTGTCCGTTGTTATGTTCCCCTTTTCGTTTCTGATTTTGTCAATTTGCATGTTCTCTCTCTGCTTTTTCGTTAGTTTGGATAAAGGTTTGTCTATCTTGTTGATTTTCTCAAAAACCCAAGTCTTTGTTGCATTGATGTTTTGTATTGTTTTCCTGGTTTCTATTTTGTTGATTTCAGCCCTCAAGTTGATTATTTCCTGGCATCTACTCCTACGGGGTGAGTTTGCTTCTCTCTGTTCTAAGGCTTTCAGTTGCGCTGTTAATTCTCTTATGTGACTATCCTCTGTTTTCTTCATATGGGCCCTTAGTGCAATGAACTTCCCTTGTAGCACTGCTTTCAAGGTGTCCCATAAGTTCGGGTATGTTGTGTCCTTAATTTCTTTCTTTATTTCTTCTTTGATCCTGGAGTGGTGCAATTGCACATTGTTCAGTTTCCATGAGTTTGCAGGTTTTCTGTTATTTGTGTTGTTGAATTCCAATTTTAAAGCATGGTGGTCTGATAAGGTACAGGGGACTATTCCTTTGCTGCTCTTAATAGTCTTTCTTTATTCTGTATGCTAGGTGTTTTGATTATTATATGTCGAGGGGTATTTTTTCTTTGGTCCAGCCTATTTGGTGTTCAGTATGCTTTTTGTACTTTCATGGGCATGTACTTCTTCAGATTGGGGAGTTTTCCTCGATGATTTTGTTGAATATGTTTTCGGCATCTTTGAGCTGGGCTTCCTCACCTTCCTCTATGCCTATTATTCTTAGGTTTGGCCTTTTCATGGTGTCCAACATTTCCTGGATGTTTTGTGTTAAGGATTTGTTGGATTTATGATTTTCTTTGGCTGATGAATCTATTTCTTCTAGTTTATCTTATGCACCTGAGATTCTTTCTTCCATTACTTGATTTCTGTTGGTTATGTTTGCATCCATAGTTCCTTTATTTTTTTGCCCAGTTTTTCTATTTCCAGCATTCCTTCAGTTTGTGTTGCCTTAATTTTCTCTATTTCAATTTTCAAGTCTTGAACTGTTTCCTTCACCTGCTTAATTGTTTTTTCTTGGCTTTCTTTATTTTCTTTACTTTCCTTAAGGAATTTGTTCATTTCTTCCACTTTTTTGTTTGTTTTTTTTCCTCCCTTTCTTTAAGGGATTTTCTCACATCTTCTTTGAGGGCCTCTATCATTTTTATGATGGTAATTTTTAAGTCATTCCCTTCTGCTTCCTCTGCTTTGTTGTTGTGTTCCATTCTAGTTGGTGTAGATTCCCTAGATTCTGGTGGTGTCATGCTTGCCTTTCTGTTGTTAGGTGTTTTCTTGTATTGCTGTCTTCCCATAGCTTCTTCCAGTAGGTGTAGTGAGATAGTCCTTCTGTAGCACTGACCACACCCATTGGGGGGTGGAGCCATGGGCGGAAGTGACCTGTGGAAGGAGGTTGGAGGGGGCCAAGTAAGGCGTTCTCTTTCTGGGGTGACTCGGACAGGAGAGGATCGGGTTGAATTTCCTGGTGTTCATCTGTCTAGGTTGTAAGTTATTTCTCCCTGAATAAACATCTATTCGGCCTATTTGTTTATCCTGATCCTTATTTACCGCGATAAGTAGGTGTTGGTGGGGTCTCCCCCTCTCTCTATGGTACTTCCCCGGTGGGCTTATGTGGGTCAGAGATTCAATATCTGTAGCTCTGGGTGGTCCAAACTCTATAGGAGGTGTCTCAGCAGACAGGGACCCAGGGATGGGGTCAGGGATGAGGATCCAGTAGAAGATGCCTCTAGCCAATGGCTCTAGCCAATGGCTGGTGGAAAAGGAAAGATAAACATACAAAGGCTGAGCTGGAACTTGGGAAGTTTCTGTACGATAGTCAGATCTCACTGGAAACTGGCACTCTCCAGCTGAGGCCTCTTTCTTTAGCAGAGGCCCTGCTTTAGGGGTCAAGGATCTTGAGGGTGGGAACTCAGAGTGGACCCGCAAAGATAGACGGATTTCTGGGAGGGGCCCGGGCCTCCAGCAGAGGACTGGAGGTGGGGTCAGAGACCAAGCAGATGGAAATTATGGGTGGTCCCGCATGTATAGGCAGGTCTCTTTTGTTCAGAATTGCTCTGAGAAGTCTCTGAAGTAGGGTTGACTGTTGGCTCCACCCTCTGTCCCAGTGCTCAACCAGAGCTGCAGGACTGTGGGCAGGGTAGGGCACAGGGTATGGGGGACATGCTCACGGTGGGGATGGGTGAGGGTGTTGCTCTTTCTGATAGTAGGATTTAATTAGTGTATGTTTATCTTTCCTTTTCCTGGAGTACTTGACACTTATTATTGTATATAGTTTTTGTATCATGCTTAAACCTTCTTCTTTAGACTAAAAGGAGAATTGTAGGTGTCTGGTCTGTGGACCTGTAATGGTGGCCACACACCTTTGGGTATGATTTCAGCAGACAGAATTGGAAAGAAAGTTTGAGGCATAGCTTTCTTTGTGTCCTCTTTGTGGTGGGTCAGTGGATCCTGTAGGAAGCACAGGGAAACATTCCCATGGTTCTTTGTATTTTTCTGAATTATCTATATTTATAGGCTATCTGATTCTAAATCTGAAATATCCTAAGGATTCTACCAAAAACCTTAGTTCTGGTTAAAACCCAGCAAAACACAAAGGAAAAGCTTTCAACAAACAAAGAGCCTACAGATATCAGTTGCTTTCTTTTATTGTCAAGAAAGAAACCAGGGAGAAGAAACCCATTCACAATAGTTTCAAAACAAAAAACCAATCAATCAAACAGAAACTCTAGGAGTAAACTTAACCAAGGAGGTGAACAACTGCGATGGAGGCTTTAAGGCACCAAACAATAGGAAGTTAAAGACAGCAGGTGAAGAAAGGGCATTTCAGATCGTGTACAGGAAGCATTAACGCTGTGAAAATGGCTGCATTACAAACCTAACACCAAGCCTGAGCAAATGTAGGCTCATAATACTTCAGAATGATAATTATTATTAATAGTAGAGATAATTCATTTGGGGATTGGTGAAAATGTATTATGACTTGGAACTGAACCCCAGGTTCTTTCCCACTTTCTTCCCTTCCTTCTCTTTCCACATTCATCTGACAAGGGACGTGACCAGGCCCTTATCTTTTTCAACTCTTCTTTACTAACCCTCTTCTACCTTATAGCAGAATCTCTGCTTTCCATCTGATCCATTCATACTATTGTAAGATATGTTGCTCCTGGTCTAGAAACATCTGGAATGCCAGAGGCAACTCAAACTATGGTGTGTGGGGGTAGGAGGCAAGGTGCCTTTTTTTTTTTTTTTTAAATAAAGATGCCATTAGAACCAAAGTTACAGGACAGGGCATCTCCCCCTGGCTTGTGCTTATCAGTGTTGGGGAAAGCATACCTTCATCTGATACACTGATCCACATTGGTACTTTGTACTTTAGATGAGTGGAAATCAGGGACAATGACTGAGTTTCCATTCTCTGTCCTTACCACTGGCAAAAATGCTTTTTATTCATATATATATATATATATATATATATATATATATATAATTTTTTCTTATTTTACATATTGATCCCAGTTCCCTCTCCCTCCCTCCCTCACATGCCCACTGACCTCCTCCCATCACCCCCCCCCCCCCACTCCACAGGAAGGGTGATGCTTTCCAGGAGGGAGCATCAAAATCTGTCAAGTCATTTGGAGTAGGAACTAGGCCCTCCCTCCTGCCTTCTAGGCTAAGGGAGTATCCCTCCATGGGGAATGTGCTCCCAAAGTTCTTTCATGCACCAGGGATGCATCCTGGTTTCATTGTCAGAGGTCCCTGAGACTGCCAAAGCCTTCTAACTGAGACCCACATTCAGGGGTTCTGAGTCAGTCCAATGCTGGTTTCCTAGCTATCAGTCTGGGGGTCCATGAGCTCCCCTTTGTTCAGGTCAGCTGTCTTTGTGGGTTTCTGTAGCCTGGGCTTAACCCCATTTTCTTATTACTCCTCCCTCTCTGCAACTGGATTCCAGGAATTTGGCTCAGTGTTTAGTTGTGGGTTTCTGCTTCTGTTTCCATCAGCTACTAGATGAGGGTTCTATGATGGCATATAAGTTAATTGTCAATCTCATTATCATTTACTGTTGCTCAGATTGTTAGTTGGGGTCATCCTTGTAGGGCTCTGGACATGTCTCTAGAGTCATTTTTCTCTTCAAACCTGTAATGACTCCCTCTATTATGGTCTCTCTCTCTCTCTCTCTCTCTCTCTCTTTCTTTCTTTCTTTCTCTCTCTCTCTCTCATCTATTCATCCCCAACTAAATCTTCCTAGTTCTCCTCTTCTCCCCTTCTTTTTCTCCTAGCCCCCTCTCCACTCACTGCCCCCTCCCAATATGTTCTTTTCCCCTTCTGTGAGGGACCTTGTATGAATCCTTAGAATTTTCCTTGTATCCTAGTTCCTCTGGTGGTGTGAATTATAGGCTGGTGATCCTTTGCTCTATGTCTAAAATCCACATAAGAGTGAGTACATACCATGTTCCTCTTTTTGTGACTGGGTTACCTCATTCAGGATGGTTTCTTCAAGTTATATCCATTTGCCTGTGATTTTCAAGATTCCATTGCTTTTTTTCTGCAGAGTAGTATTCCATTGTGTAGATGTGCCACATCTTCTTTATCCATTCTTCAGTTGAGGGGCATCTAGATTGCTTCCAATTTCTTGCTATTACAAATAATGCTGCTATGAACATAGTTGAACAGATGTCTTTGCTGCATGGATGTGGATCATTTGGGTATATGCCTAAGAGTGGGATTGCTATGGAATAAACATAGTAAAAATGGCAACCTTGCCAAAAGCAATCTATTGATTCAATGCAATCCCCATCAAAATCCCACCACAATTCTTCACTGACCTTGAAAGGATAATAATCAACTTTATATGGGAAAACAAAAGACCCAGGATAGCCAAAACAACCTTGTATAATAAAGGAACTTCAGGAGGCATCACCATCCCTGACTTCAAGCTCTACTATAGAGCTATAGTCCTGAAAACAGCTTGATATTCGCACAAAATAGACAAGTAGACCAATGAATTGGAATTGAAAATCCTGACATTAACCCACACACCTACAAATACCCGATTTTTGACAAAAAAGCTAAAAGTAGACAATGGAGGAGGAAAGCATCTTCAACAAATGGTGCTGGCACAACTGGATGATGGTATAGAAGACTGCATGTCTATGGCCATGCACAAAACTTAAGTCCAAATGGATCAAAGTCCTCAACATAAATCTAGCCATACTGAACCTCTTAGAAGAGAAAGTAGGAGGTACCTTTGAACAAATTGGTATATAATAACAGTAGCACAGACACTGAGATCAACAATTAATAAATGGGACCTCCTCAAACTGAGAAGCTTCTGTAAGGCAAAGGACACAGTTGACAAGACCAAATGGCAGCCCACAGACTGGGAAAAGATCTTCACCAACCCCACATCTGACAAAGGGCTGATATATACAAGGAACTCAAGAAACTAGTCAACAAAGCACCAAATAAGCCTATTAAAAAGTGGGGTACAGACCTGAAAAGAGAATTCTCAATAGAGGAATCCAAAATGGCTGAAAGACATTTAAGAAAGCGCTCAACATCCTTAGCCAGCAAAGAAATGCAAATCAAAACATCTCCTGTCAAAATTACAAACACCAATGACAGTTTATGCTGGAGAGGATGTGGAGAAAGGGGAACACCCCTCCACTGTTGGTGGGAGTGCAAACTTGTACAGCCATTTTGGAGATCAGTACTGCGGTTCCTCAGGAAAATTGAAATCAGTCTACCACAGAACTGGCAATCCCACTCGTAGGCATATTTTATTTTTAAATAAAGAAGAGAACACCACTTAGACATGGCGAGGATGATTTCTGTCATTCATCCAGGGTGACATATTCACGGGCAGTGTCTACTTCATAAGTTTTGAGCTATTTAGGGTTATTAGAATGCACACCAGAAAATAAATGCCAATCCATGTGAATTGTACTTCTTCCACAATTTCACCACCTCTGAGTGAGAACAACATGTTTACATGTTTTGAATGGGAAGAGGCCTACAATTTGTCTTAGCACATCAATGTCCCAGTTTCTAATAAAAGAAACATGTATTAAAGTTAATTAATGTATTAAATTTTCTGAAATATAGTCTCATATTCATAAGAGAAAGATTTGCATTCATGTTAGTTACAATTTACCAAAGTATGAAATTCATATTCACCTTTAATTAGGATATAAACTTCTTCTCACTGTCACTTTGCTATTCATATGCTAATTCCCACCAGGTACTTCTTAGTGAGCTCCAGTAACAAAGTACCAGTCTGGGGCGGCCACCCCAGGTGCTGAGGAGAAAGCAGGGCCCTGCCCAACCACGTGCCAGTCCATGGTCTCTCCAACAACAAAACCTTACATTCTCAAAATTTTGGGGAGTGTTACGGCTAACTGATCAGTCTCTGATTGTACTCATGCCTGGTACTGGAAACAAGTAAAATATGTCATAGTCATATGACTCATAGATGTGGGAAAAGGCCTGTCAGGAAAAATTGGCATTAATGTGAGGTCAGAGGGTATGAGGAAAGAGTAATAAAGCTGCACCTATACAAATGTATGAAATTATCAGGGAACAAATAATTAAAAAAGAACACCTGTTACACAGGCAGACAGGCCCAAGAACCTCTTCATTATTTCATGCCTCTAGTTTTGTGTGGCATTAGCAGTCATGATTTATTTTGGTATCAGCAACTTTTCCAAACCAGAACTTCTGGAAGGTCTCACTGTACCTTGGTTCCAGAGGGTCAGAAATGTAGAGGCTTGAGTATGAGAAAAGATAGATATTGGCATGTTTTTGTGAGCCAGGGCCAAACCGTTTTGTAAATGCCTCCATTTCAGTGAAACTGTGACAATTCTAGTAACTATTGTAATTTGTTTTCTAGAAGTAGATTAATTATTTTTCTAGACTCTGACTGCCCTGCTCCATGGATCTTAGTAATGGCTACTAGGAAAATGGTCGTAGAATATTATTTTAAAATGTGGGAGATTTGTTTAATGATTTAAAAACATGTTGCATTCTTTTATGTAATGCATTTTTAAACTCTGTGAAGCTGTGTTACTGTGTCTAAAACATCTGATTGGTTTAATAAAGAGCTGGGCGGTTAATAGCAAGGCAGGAGAAAGAATAGGCAGAGCTGACTGTCAGAGAGAATAAATAGAGGAGAGATCTAGGAGTAAGTAGAAGGAGTGAGAAAAGATGGGTCCAGCCACACAGCCAGACACAGAATAAGAAGTAAAGAAATAGAGAAAGGTAAAAGCCTAGAGACAAAAGATAGATGGGATAATTTAAGAAAAGCTGACTAGAAATAAGACAAGCAAAGAAAGGCTGGGCATTCATAAGAAAGAAAAAGTTTCTGTGTCTTTTTTTTTTTTTTGAGTTGGTTAGTGCCCCCCCCCCCAAAGAATAAGAGTCTACTAAAAAAAAATGCCAACAACGGTTTTGTTGTACCAATGTGCAATGTGGGGCTCTTGTTTTCCATGTAGGGTCTGAGGAAACTTTAAGAAAAAAAAAAAAAAAAAAAAGATACAGCTCCTTTAAGAAACTCTGCAGACAGCAGAGCACTTAAATAACCTTTTCCACATTACATAGGAACAACACAAAGCTAAGTAAAAAGACACCTGTCACAGTGCAGGGCACCAGTTGGGAGGTTGAATGCAGTTCCTGGTCATGTTCCTCCAACAAGCCTGTGAACTTTAGGTTTGACTTTTAGAACCAGAGAATTAGGCAGAGTCAGCCGCCAAAGCTGAGGCCAGAGGTTCATGCCACTTAGTTGTTCAAAGTTTGCAGTTTGTGGTTAAAAAAAAAAAAAAAAAAAAAAAAAAAAAAAAAAAAAGGCCAAAAGACACACAGTAAAAGAGGTCCAGATGGAGAAACCTCTAACCAGGTTCCAGTGTGCTTTAACAGTGTATGTAGGTTTAAGAAAGAAAGAAAAAGGGTATGGACAGTCAAAGAAATAAATAAATAGTTTAGAAATAGCAAATAGTCTTTAAAGAGAGAAGTAAAGTAATATAAAAAGAAATAGGTCACCAAATGATGAAAAATACACAGAGAGTCCAGATCCTATATAGTATTGTATTTTATTTATTTATTTATTTATTTATTTATTTAGTTTTTTTGATTGCTGATGGGCAAGAGACAACTACTAAGAGACATGGGATTGTGAACAGGATTGCAAAATTGAACTAACCTAGATACTTTAGGGATATCTTCACTTTAAAAAGAAGTAAATCAATGTATTTGTCAAATGGAAATAAAAAATGTTTTGGAGATTTGTTCCCACAGGAGATGAGAGCTATGGGTTCCTTCAGGAATAATATGGATCAGGTTTGATAAAGGAAGATTTCCTGAAACCTGGCAGGTGGTATATAACAACTGGTCTTCCTAGGATGTGGCCATTATCTCAAATTTTTCTCAAGGACCCTAAAGATGCCTTTGTTCACAGACAACAGGGAATAGTCTAGAGAAAACAGTGTCCACAATCCCTAGGGTTGGGTTGTGGGAGGCTTTTAGTTATTTGGTGGGTCATGGATGTTTGTTATAATTTAGGGGAACATATTATTAAAAGACAATTATTAATCTCAGATATTTTACATTAGCATGGATTTTGGTACTTTGATGCAAATTTAAAGTTACTTTTGTTATACTGTATGTATGTTTCTACTCTTAATGGAAGTATTATGCTTATGCAGCTCATATAAAAATGCAATATGTATAATTAAGAAATGAGGTTAGTAGTTAATCTGTAATAATCAAACTTGTAGTCACATTAGGCATGTTTTCAAGGTTAAACACATGCATCTTAGACAGATGATTTTCAAACACTTCAAAGACCTACAGAATATGACACTTAAAATGTTTAATAACCTGAGGCTTTTCATGACAGTGAGACATATTTGTCCCTGGCAGCACCAATTTACTTCATAAAATGATGATGGGCATCACAAAACCTCCATATGGAATTTGCTTTCATTGTGGCAATGTTAGCCCTTGGTCAAAGAGCCTGCTCTGCTAGCTACCTTTGACTGCTGACAATGTGCTGTGCAGACTGGACACAGAGAACCCACAGGAAAATGACTGCTAAACTTCACTGAAACAAGGCATAACAGTTCTTCAAGACTCCTGCTTCATGGAGGAGTCTGCCAGACATTCTGAAGGACACCAAAGAAAGTGACTGATGAACTTTGCCAATACAAGGTGGGAAAGTCCTTCAAATTTCCTGATTCACTGAAAAGTCTGCCAGATACTCCAGGCTTTTACACTTAAGATGGGTGATCCAGGATTGCAGAGGAACTTTGGGTGACTGTCCAGGCAGCAAGAAGTCTCTGTTGTTAAGTAATTTTACATCCTTCTGGAGTCTTGAAAGGAGTGGAAGACTAGTTAGTTATGGTTGGAGTTTTCCTTAACTATGACAGAAAGTAAATTAGGTACAAAGCTTTGGAGTCACTAAGATGGGGTAAATGGTGGACTGTTTTCTCTGAATTTGCTAAGTATAAATGAACCGAATATTGTAAATGTAATTCTTACTTGACAACTGTTTTTGTTATATATAGTTTTATTATGTTGAAGTTAAAACCTTTTATTTTTATTTAGACAAAAGAGGAAAATGGTGTGGAACATTTGTTTTAATGGTACAAAGATGTGTTGCATTCTTTTATGTTGATTTGTTTAACTCTGTGAAGCTGTGTGCTTGTCTAATACACTTGATTGGTCTAATTAAGGATTGAACAGCCAATAGAAAGCCAGGTGAAAGGACAGACAAGGCTAGCAGGCAGGAGAAGACTGAGAGCAGGAAAAGCAAGGAGAGGAAGGCTCTAGGGGCCTTCCATACAGCTAGTCATGGAGTAAGAGCAAAAGTGAGATTATAGAAGTAAGAAAAGGAAAAAGCCCAGAGGCAAAAGGTAGAGGGAATAACTTAGGAAAAGATGGTTAGAAACAAGCCAAGCTAAGGCCAGGCATTAATAAGTAATAATAAGACTCCCTATGGGAGGGGAGGGTGGTTAGGGTGCATGTGAGAGGGAAGAGAGGGTAAAAGTGAGGGAGGGAGAGAGGGAGAGGGAACTGGGATCGGCATGTAAAGTAATAAATTAAATAAAAATAATAATAATAAGACTCCATGTGTGATTTATTTGGGAGCTGGGTGGCAGGCTTCCCAAAGAGCCAAAAGAGTAAAAAACCAACCAAAAACAAAAGGTGTTTTCCAATCAGTTAACACTCTTTAACTGACTTCTCACCATTACCTAGCATTGGCCAACAGCCAGCCAGGAGAGGAAACTTTGACCTCCTTCCCCACCTCCTCCGTCTGCCCTATAGCTACCCCAGATGATAAGGTACCAATTCTTACAGAAACCCCCCCCCATGGCTCTCCCTTCCCCAAATAAAGGCCTTTATTGTCTTAAGACTCTGGTTCTGGGTCTGTTTTTCCTTCCACTGACCTTTCAGTTTTGGACAGAGCCCAGGGTTTATAAGAATGAAAATACAACCTAAAGAAGGAGGATGTCAAGGAGACGGAGGAAATGGTCATGTGGGGACTTCTGGCCCTGGACGAGTTGGCTTCCAAAGAATTTTTCCTGCATCAGCTTTCATGTTTTGACTTTTGAATTTTAGGCATTGGACTTGCTCTTGGGGGAGATGAAAACATGGAACATGTCCTTTACGTTGTTCTTTTGTGTACTATTCCATACCTTTGCTGGTGGTCATGCCATTGCATATTACTCCCCTGGAAAGCTCTTCTTCATCTTAAATAGAACATGGAAAAGGAAGCAAACAAACATAAAACTCAAGGTTGGCTGTTGGCGGCTGGCAGTCTGTGTTCTGGCAAGGGGTGAAGTCCATTGCCTCTCACATACAAACAGGTACTTCTCCCCACACTAGAGATTATGGTTGTTTCCCTCATTCTCATTGTAAAGGGCACAGGCCTGTTAGATTACTGCCGTATATTCTTGTGACTCTATTTAATCACACACACAGACACACAAACATACACACTAAGGAAACGTAAAAGCAAAGAAATAAATTAAAGAAAGACGTATTGAGAATGGGCAAGTGTCTTAGCCAGGGTTACTGTTGCTGTGAAGAGACTCCATGACCATGGAAACTCTGATAAAGAAAAATTTTAATTGGGGCTGGCTTACAGTTCAGAGGTTTAGGTCATTATCATCATGGTGGGAACATGGCATCATGAAGACAGATTTGGTGCTAGAAAAGGAGCTAAGAGTTCTATATCTGGATTTGCAAGTAACAAGGGAGAGAGTCTTGGGCCTGGCTTGGACTTATAAAACCTCAAAGCCCTCTTCCAGTGACATATTTCCTCCAATAAAGCCATACCTACTAATTCTTTTGAATAGTGCCACTCCCTAAGCATTCAAATATATCAGCTCATGGGGGAATTCTTAATCAAACCACTACAATATGGTTACCTAGTTCCCTATTTTAGAGGAAATACTTTTAGTTTATCCACATTCAGATTATTGTTGGCCATTGTTTTGTCACATATAGCCTTTACTATTATATTTTTTCTATTTTTAGTGTCTTCAGGGCTTTTACCTGAAGAAATATTAAATTTTGTCAAGAAAACTTTCTGAATCTATTGAAATGATCATGAGATATTGTCTGTGATTCTATTTATGTCATATATTACATTTATTGATAAATAGTGCTTTCACTTTTTTTTTTGATGTTTCCTGAATGACCCACTCATTATTCAAGAGTATATTCTTCAATACTCATTTTAATGTATTTTTCTTATAAATCTTAAGGGTCACATTCTTTCTATTGTTGACAATTTATATAAGATATTTTAAATTATTGCTAAAAGAAGAGCATTTATTTATGTTAAAAGACAAGCCAGGCAGTGGTGGTGCACGTCTTTAGTCCCAGCACTTGGGAGGCAGGGCAGGAGGATCTCTGTGAGTTCAAGACTACCCTAGCCTAATATGTGAGTTCCAGGGCAGCCAGAACTGTTACACATAGAAACTCTGTCTCAAAAAACCAGAAAAAAAAAAAAAACAAAAAAAACAAAAAACCAAAAAACCAAAAATTTCCTCAAAAGCAAATCTAGTATTCTGTGACTACATTAGGCAACTGGCATGATTCAATCAAGCTTAATCTTTCCATTTTAGACGTTAATGTGCTAATTCCAATTCCTTCAAGTACATAATTACCTAAATCTAATTGTATTGTATCATCTTTTGGAATAAAGTGCCAACATATGTAGGCATGTGACCAACTGTCATTGTTTGCCTTGCTTGTTACATAAAGATGATGATGTATTTATGAATGAAATTTGGCATTGTGCCCAACTTATACGTCCATCCTTTTGACTTTATTTCGAGCTTTGTTTATTTTAGGCCTGAAAGTAAAAGAGGAGCAGCCACAACAACACTCATATGCTAGGACTTAAGGCTTGCCTGCCTGCCTGCCTCCTTCCTTCCTTCCTTCCTTCCTTCCCTCCTTCCTGTTTTCCTTCCTTCCTTCCTTTCTTTTTCTCCCTTCCTATCTTCCTTCCTTTATTCCGTCCTTCCTTCCTTCCTTTGTTCCTGTGTTGGGGATAGAATCTAGGGCATTGGGCATGCTAGCAAACACTTTACTACTGAACTACACTCTGAGATTGATTAAACATTTTTAAGGGTGAGGTTATACTTTCTAGAAACAGTGATAAAACTCTAATAACCAGTAAATATTTATCTCATCATCTGTTTATGTATCTCAACCAGTTGTCTATCATCTACTTATCTTGCAAATTACATGATTTTCAATTTTTTATCTTTAATAAAATTCAAAGGAGACCTAACAAACTTATCAATGAATATATAATTTAAAATGTTTTTGGTAATAATGTACTATGCTCCTTTTGACTTATAACTAAGAAGTAATAAAAGAGTAAACAAAGACTAATATTTGCATGAGAAAACACCTCACACCCCTAGTACTTATTTAGTTGAATGGCTTTCTTAAGACCTCTAAGTACAAAAAGAAAAACAGAAAGAGATCTGATGCTGACTTACGTTATTTCTTTTAACCAGTAATAGACACAAACACACAAACTGATTTTAAAAAGATACATCTGTTCAGTCAGTTTAAATTTCTAACAAAGATACTAGGTTTTAAAAATAATAATAATGTATCAAAATTCCTTATATATTTAAGTTGATTACCAAAATTAATGTAAATATAGTCTATAAAACTTTAAAATTTCAAATGGGTACATATGCATATTTTCAAGAAAGTATTTTATCATATTTCAAGTTTTCAAGAAAGTATTTGTTCATTAATTTCTTTCTAAGTAAGCAAAGTATGGCACGTAAAACCCAAGTATGGAAAGTTTATTAGCAGTCGTTTAAACTTGGGATGAAAAATTTGAGTACCTACCAAGAAGGTGCAGATGGGGGTTAGAGGTCCAGTGGGAAAGGTGATTTCTGCCAAACCTTTCAAGCTGAATTTGTTTCCTAGGATCAACAGGGTGGAAGGAGAGAGCTAACTCCTACAAATTGTCCTCTGACCTCTACACACACACCATCCCCACATGCACACACAAATAAATAAGTAAAATGAGACAAAAATCCCTATATAAAAAAAAGATATACAAGATGTGTGGGGAATACACATTTTCCAATATTCCTTTAGGAAATATGAGAGAGAAAAAAATTGAAGACCAGAGATTATGTTCATCAAATCTTTACAATTTTCACAATTGATGATAACAGACTTAATAGAAAGGAAGAAGAAGTACAATGGAAAAACTACTTCATAAAAGGCACATTTAAATATGATATCGATAGTAATTTTTATGAAAGAAAAGTAGACCTGATTTTTTTTTTTCAAAATAGAACGTCATCTGCAGTTTTAGCTCTGGCTAGCAGCAGATTTACATTTGCAAAGTCAGCTTTCTCTTTTGATGAGTTTAATTATATTGGAGACTAACATCTGTTATAAAGTCACGATTACTACAGTATGTGCTGGCTTTGCTGGAGATATGGGGATGATTGAAAAAAGAGGAAAATCTAACACCTTAGGGGCCAGAAGGAAATGGAAGTTACTGTAAACTGGAAGGCAATGCCAAGGCGAGTGTATGTAGAAGCCAGAGGCTATGGCAGGTGTCGTCCTCTTAGTTTTTGAATTAAGCTACCTCTCTGAAGCTGGAGCTTGCAATGGGTCTAGATTGGCCAGTGCACCCCAGGGATCCCCTTGACTCTGCCTCCACAGAGCTGGGACGACAGGTATGCCCTGCCTGCCACACCCATCTTTTTATGTGGGCGCCAGGGATTGAACTTGTCTACTCATGCTTGTGTGACAAGTACAACTGAAACTCTTTACAGGCCTGACAAGGAGCTTTGGATGAAGCTTCCCCCCATTTCTTCCACATGGTTATGTTATAAGGAATTTGAAACAATAAAGAAAACCACCCTCAACCATATGTGGGTATCACTCACTCTATTGAGGGACCAGATAGTCCAAAGAAGTGGAGCAAAGTCGAGTTTGCTCTTTTGGAGTTGGGACACTTACTTTTCTTGCTCCCTTGGCACTTCTAGTTCTTAGCTCTTTGGATTTGGCCTCTGGGCTCTTCTGGATTTCCAGTTTCTAGGTTATAGATGAGGAGACATAATATCCTTATTTGTTTAAATTGACTCCGTTATCTATCTACTTATTTGTCCATTTGTCCACCCACCCACCCACCCACCCACCCACCTGTCCCTCACTCCCTCCACCCATCCATCCACCTACCCATTCATCCATTCATCCTTCCCTCTCTTCCTCCCTCCCTTCCTCCACTTGTCCGTCCATCCATCCATCCATCCATCCATCCATCCATCCATCCATCCATCTATTCATTCCTCCACCCTCCCATCCATCTATCTACTCACCCCTCCATCCCTCCCTTTCCATCCATCCACCCATCCATCCATCCGTCTGTCCGTCCGTCCGTCCGTCCATCCATCATCTCCCATTGGTTCTTTTTCTCTGAAGAATTCCTAAAAAAGGATTACACTATAAGGTTCTCTGAATCCCTGAGGTTGAGATCTTGATATTTAAAGCTATGTTTCTGATATTTAAAGTTAGTCTCTGAAGTTTAAAGAGTGAGAGAGAAAGAGAGAAAAGAAAAAGAAGCAACCCTCTTCTGTTCTCTCAAAGCCAGCCTTTTGAGGCTGTTATCCATGGATTTGTTCTGCCTGGGTTATCCTACACTGAAGGTGGTGTATACAGAAAGTACATGTAACTGCTGAATGGAGGAAACAAGAAAGGATGATAAAAAGCAATGCCTTGGGCTTTACAGGAGTAAAGTAAAAAGCAGTTTAGAAAGTCAACCATGAGAAGTCATGGTTCTGGAGTAACTCTCTCAACAGGAGCCTGCGGTATTTCCAGGAAACTGGGTGAGGAGATGGCTGAGGTAATAGCATGTTGAGTTATCTAACAGCTTTCAGGAATTCAGTCATGGGTCTCCTGGAACTGTGGAGCAGGAGTCATCGGTGTGTATGTGACACTGAAGAGTCCAGGCCATGAGGATCAATGGGCTGTCTGGATGATCATGGATTTAGAATGGGAAGCAGCCCATCCAGTGGTCTAGTCCTGTGGGACATGGTGTTGGTGGACTCCATGTGAGACAAAACCCTTAACAGCTACTTCTAGTTGTTTAATAGAGTTCTCAAACTTTAATGTGGGTCAAATGATTGTTTAATAATGTAGATTCCTGGAAACTCCACCCAGAGAATTATACTAATGGGTCTTTCTTGGGGCTGTTCCTGAACCATGTTGTTCAAAGACTAGATTTCTATTTAAAAAGGGAAGAATAAAAATTCAGCAATCAGGGGGAACTACCATCCTTAGATCCAGGCCAGAATGTTCTTTCCCTCTGCTCTGGGCCTTATCTGACCATGTCATACTCCACATGTGAGGAAAGTGAAGGCTCAAGGTGCCTCTGGCAATATGTAGACTGTGACTAGCACCCTAAACCAGGTACTTGAAGAGGAGAGGAATATTTAATTTATTATAAGATTACAGAGGCTGAGAAGATTCACTGCCTGTGGACTGTTGGGGCCCAGGGAAGCTGGGGCTATAACTTAGTATGAGACAAAATGTCTCAGACCCAGGGCCACTAATGGCATAACTCCCAGTTAGAGGCCCAGAGAAGAAACCAGGGAGAGATGTTTTGGCATAAATGGCAGGCAGGAAGCAAACAAAGATTAATTCTTCCTTTCTCTTATTTTTCTGCTCTGATCCTCGGTGGACTAGGTAATATACATCCAAATATGGGAGGACAATTGGCATTGCTGAGTCAACCCATTCTTAGCTAATTTAGAAATACCCTCACTAACACACCCAGAAATAAAGCTTGATCTAGGCTAGTGGCACATACAATCACCACCATGGTCTCTGAGTTGGTCCCTCCTAGTGTATGGACTTTGCTGGTCTGACTGTCAGAGAGCACATCTTGCTGGGCCTGCCTTTAGGCTTAGCAGTGATTAAGAGGCAGGTATTTCTTGGGTTATGTCTATTAATGACCAGAGGACTTGTGCTAGCTTTCTAGGTTGTTTGATACCAACTACTCCCAGCAATTCTAAGAAAGTTCCTGTGTTGGTGTTACTACAGACCTTTAAGTCGTGATATCCATTAGACAATTTCTGTCTTCATTGTATATAGCCTGGAACTAGTGTTTGCCACAGTTGATCATGCTCTCCTGAAAATAACTTTCCTCTTTCAGTGCCCAGAATGCCACTCTGATTTCCTGTGACTATTCCACATGTCCTTTTACAGTGATGTCCCTACACTGGTCCCTCCTGTTCTCCCAGCCTCTAAGTACCCAGGGCTGTGCACTGTAAATATCTTGTCTTCTCAATCAATATTCACTCCATTGACTAACTCAGCCAGCCTTGTGTGTTTTCTATTAACCCCCAATTTTGTGTGTCTGGCATTGCTTTTTCTGAACACATCCTATTCCTTAACTCTCCATTTGAAAGTCTAAAATCTCAAATCACTATGTTCATGTTCTGCAAAGATTAGACTCCCACTTAAAGAGGCTATCATAGAAAATTTAATAATCAGGGACACTACCAGCCTTAGATTCATGCTTCTCCTGCTGGCTTGACTGACCATCATTTCCTCCCAGTTTAGTTTGCCACATACATCTTCAGCTCTGCCTTTCCACTAGCTTGGGTCAGACACCCTGGAGTCATTGTCTCTTTCTCTCATGACTCACAAGGATCTCTGCTCTACTTTCTTCAGAAGAGTGTGTCTGAGGTTTGGTCCCACCCCCGTTTTACCAGTACCCGTATAGTGATCCAATCCACCTGCCATCACCCTGATGAAGCCAGCATCTTCCCATTCCTGTGGACAGTTTCAGAGATGGCAGCCATTGTGGCCTGCAGGCTTTTCCCATAAATTCAGATGCCTCCTCTTCTAGAACCCTCCAGTGGCTTTTTGTTTCTCATCGAATGAGGGCTAACAACACCAGGAGGCTACTTGGGGTCTTGGACATGCTTTGACTTTCTAGCTCTTCTACCTGCTTCCCCTCCCTCCCATTCTCTCCTGTACATTGGACCCTTCCTCCCCAGACTGCCTTTTCCTTAAGCTCCTGTGTGGTTTACTTATTTCCCTGCTATGTCCACTGGTTGATCAGTTCCCCTCCAGCAGAGCCCAAGTTCCCACATTTAAGTGTGATTATTCTTCACTGAGTCAAGTGCATGTCTAATATCTTGTGAGTTCTCAACACGTGTTTGGTAAGTGAATGACTTAAGAATTATTGGAAAACAAAAAACAAAAGGAGCAGAACACACTTGGCTATGAGCAAAACAAAAAAACAAAAAAACAAAACAAAACAAAAAAAAAGCCTCCAAGAAACAGGAAAGCTATCCTGGAATTTTCTCTGGACATTAAGTTTTTTGTTTTTGTTTTTGTGATAAAGGGCAATGTGTAATTTGATTGTTATGGGAACTAAATGTTGTTTACTCTTTTAAAAATTTAAAGTTTAAAGATGGCTATGGTGGCACACAATTTTAGTTCCAGAACTTAGGAGGCAGATCTCTGACATTATGTCTAGCCTGGTTATGAAGCAAGTTCCAGGACAGTCAGGACTATACAGTCAAACCCTGTCTCAAAACAAAACAAAGTTAAATTAAAACATATTTATGTTTATGTGTGTGGGTGTTTTGCTTGCATTCATGTCTGGGTGCATAATATATATGCCATGCCTGCACAGGCCAGAAGATGAGGCTGGAATTACAGACCCCTGTAGGTGCTGGGATTTGAACCCAGGTCCTCTGGAAGAGCAGTTCATTCTCTAAAGCACTGAGCCAACTCTTTAGCCCCACATTTTTTCTTAAGTATAAGTCAGCATCTAAACTTCTGCTGTTCTCACAAAGTGCTGAATGGCAGAGGTTACCCCTCCCATAAAAGCTCGTATCTGCAGGAGAGAAGCAATGAAGAGTGGAAAGGACATTAGCTGGAGTACAGGGACTGCAGATGGACAGACTATTTTGTCCCCTGCATGGTGGTGCCTCAGTTGTGCCCATGCATGTCAGGGTCACCTTCAAACTGCACTCTGCTCTGCCCATTGCAGGAGCAAACTGCCTGCAAATGGAAATTGGTGCAGTGGCAGCTTCTATCTAGGACATTCGATTGTTTCACGTGTTTGGCCAACCATCAGTTTCCCAGAGGATGATGGCTCCAATTTCAGCTGAGAGAGGACTGGAAATGGCTAATGCCATGGTGCTGTTACAGGAGCCCCTTCAAGAAAATGTTCTGTGAGAATAGGTGCTGTTGAGTTTTGAATTTATAAGTCATCATTTTAGGCTTTGTGGATTACTGAGAGTCTGCATAAAGAACACATTGACAGCAGGTATCACTGAAACCTTGCCAAAGACTAGGCAGTGAGAAGTCCCTGAGCTGTGTGGTTGTCTCACACTGTGTGATTTCCTGATCATTTAATCCAACATCTGCACATTTGCTTTGGTGTGACATTTGCATTTTCAGTGACAAATGGTGTGCCTACTTGAATGATGTTTTCTGTGGGTGTGTGGGGATATATATATATATATATATATATATATATATATATAGTGTGTGTGTGTGGTTATATATATGTGTGTGTAGGCATATATATGTAGATATATATATATAATTTGTGTACATATATATGTATGTATACATATACATATATAGTGTAGAGGCCAAAATGTCAACAACAGGTGTCTTCTTATACCACCTCCACGTTATTTTTTTTTTCTCCACGTTATTTTTTGAGACAGTTTTTCATTTAACCTAGAGCTCATGGATTCTCACTGTTCCTAGAGCTCATGAATTTGGCTAAAAGCTCAGGCATTGGCCTATCTCAGTAAATCTCTACTTCCTTTCTCTATGGCACTGGGGTCACAGAAGCATTCTGCTATGCCCAGCTTTGATGTGGATACTGAAGATTCAAACTCAGGTCCTCATGCTGTACAGCAGGCATGGATAGACTGAGGCATGCCCCAGCTCCACAACTGATACTTCCTCATGCTGGTGAACTCTCATCCAGGAGCAGAGATGAAGTTGAAACATTAAACTGACTTCTATTTTTTTGGGTGTCCTAATGGATAGGGTTTGCTCAATCTCATGAAGGAAAATAATGGGAACATGAAAACATGAGCAGTGGGAAAATTGATGGGGAAAGCAGAGTGAGGAAACTGGAGGAAACCAAGTGTCCACAGAATGGCCTGTCTCAGGGATTTCATTGGCAGCCGTTGGTGTCTAGCTGAGCTGCTCAATTGTAGCACATGGATGGATTTACAGTAACCACTGAATGTTCCCTTTGTGCAACTTTCCTGACTCACACATGGACCTGAATGAAGGACCAAGCAGAGGGAATGGCATCAAGGGTGGAGGTAGGAATGGTGAAACTAGGGATGAGAGGGAAGAGAAAGAAATCATAGACTGAGGCAACATGTCTGTGGATACTAATTAAGTTAATAAATTGCTTTCCATGCTGCTTATTAGAAATAAAAGTTCAAAGCATATTTTACAAAAATCATCACTTTGAAGGTGGTTGGTGTCCATCTTTATATTTTATAGGCATTCTTTAAATTAATATGTTCAAATTTCTCCAAAGACACAAAAGAAAAGCAGGAGCATTCCTGTGATGCAATGGTTGGGTGGAGGCAGGACTTTTGATTTGGAAGATTCATGAGCTGATTCAGTCTGTGTTTCAATGCTATTGAAACCCAAGCTCTGGGGTGTTTGATGCCATGCAGTCAAGGGGAAAGGGGACTTTAAAACGCCAGAATGACTAACATGTTGGTACTTAGTTACATCTTCTCCTTGCTTGATATGGGCTAGCAAAGTTAGGGAGTCACAGAGAGGATGGGTGCTAATTAAAAGCTACTGTCTGAAGTCTTTAAACCTCCAAAGAGCCAACAATTAGCTCTTACACAAGGATTTGTTTTTTTACTTTAAATGTAATATGACATTTATATTGGTTGTTTTTTTGTTTTGTGTTGTGTTCTCTCCATCTTAGAGTCTAAGTACTTTCTTAACTGTGGAACGTACTGAATGGTAATATGAACTAGAAACAGTCTAGGAATTCACAAGAACTCAATTGTACTATGATTTTATCCATGGTAATTTTACAGGCATGTATTCATCCGTGTCTATGAGTATTCCGCAAGTAATAGTAGAGACATCTGTAAAATGGCTCTCCTCCTCTGAACGGTAGACTGGTGTTTCGCAAGCCAAAATCTTGCTGCTGGTGGCTAACCTCTCCTTGTCCTGAAAGATTAAAGATACAAAGCCATGCTGACAAGTCATGCACTAATGTCACGACTCCCAGTTCAATTATTTCCATTGAACTATAAAAGTAAATAACTCAAATTATGAAAAATTACAGGTATTTTGTCCAGAACACTTGTACTCAGTTAAAAGAAAAAAACATTACATTAGCTGCTGGCACGTAGTGTCTGGATAGTAGATGACACTGTATATTGGGTCCCTGGTACTCATTTTCACATTGACATAGCGTGATCTCTCTTCCCCCTTCTTCTGTTTATGACCAATTCCTTCCCTTTTCCCATTTACTTCAACAAACTCCCTTCCCATTATTTTCTAGCAAGGATATAGAACAGGCACAGAGAGTACCTTCATCTTTAACCATCAACAAACAAGTACAGTCTTTTATTATAGTGTATCAACACTCAACAATAAAGGAAATACAGTATGCAAATGCTAACTATAGCTATGAAAGCCATGCGATTAGTCCCATGCAAATAATGGCAATACTTCTGTTTCTTATTTCGAGTCTGTCTCCTCTCCTGTGCTTGCACCTGCTTAGCAGCTCTAGTGTCCAAGGCTCCGAGAGAGAAAGAGGCAGAGGGGAGAGCCATGCTGCCTGGACCATCATACTTCTTATCTTGCTCCCAAGAAAACTATGATTCTCTTTTGACACTGAAAATGTTCTAAACTCAATGTTTCTTGTTTGTGTACATCAGTTGTATTAATGGGTTCATCACATTTCCATATATATTTAGGTGGTTTGCTCAGATTCACCCTCCTTATTTCTCACACTTGCTCTCCCTCCTGAAGGGACACCTCATTTTCCCTCTCCTGCTTTATTTAGCATTTTCTCCCTCAGGTTATATGTCTATGAGAAAAGGTCATATTCTGGCTCATTGTGCTTCATTAATTAGAAAAGAAAACAGGAACTGAGACCTGTAGTTGCTGCTGTTATAAACCCAGACATGTACTGTTAGGCTTTTGGAATATCCCACCCTCATATTTTATATTTATTCATTTATTTATACATGTATTTTAAAGACAGGGCTTCTCTGTGTAGCCCTGGTTGTACTGGTACCTGTAGACCAGGTTCACTTTGAACTCACAGAGATCCTCCTGCCTCTGCCTCTCAAGTGCTGGGATTAAAGGAGTGTGTCCCTACACCACTCTTTGAACTCCCGTTTTTACTGTACTCACAAAAGCAAAGAAATGTAGACACTGAAGTGTTTGCCAATTGCTGAGTAGACAAAGACAAAGAAGATGTATCACGGTTTAATAAGGATCAGGATAAACAAATAGGCCGAATAGATATTTATTCAGGGAGAAATAACTTACAACCTAGACAGATGAACACCAGGAAATTCAACCCGATGCTCTCCTGTTCCACTCACGCCAGCAAGAGAGCTTTTCCTGGCCCTCTCTCCGACCTCCTTCCACAGGTCACTTCCGCCCATGGCTCCACCCCCAATGGGCGTGGTCAGTGCCACAGAAGGACTATCTCACTACAAAGATGTAGCTTATATATACAATGGACACAGATGGATGGAATTTCATCGTTTTTGGCAGTGTGAATGAAGCTGGAGGCCATTACCTTAAGTGAAATAAGCCAGGGGCAAGTGGAAAGAAGTTACTTCACATCATCTGTGGAATCTAAAATTATTGATGTCATGGTCCTTCAGAGAAAGTGGTGGATACCAGAGGCTGAGAGGAATGAAAGGGGAGGAAGGAATGAGGAGAAGTTCATTAAGGGGTTCTGAGAGGTAACACAGTTAGATGAGGAGAAGATCTGGAGTTCTGCTTAACAGCAGGGTGACTACAGGAGTGGATAGTGTAATATAGATATATGCAATCTACACATGTACCAGCTAATCTGTTAATTAGAAGCTCTATCTATCATATATTTATTTGCTATTTATTAATATAACAAGCTAAAAAAAGAGTAAAGAAGAACATTTGAAAAACTCAGTATTCACTTATAGGAATAACACTTATAACAACAACAAAATAACTATGTATAAGCCAGGAATGAAAGGAAATCCACCCACACAGTAAACATTGGGGACTAAACATGAGCAGTGACGCCCCGTGTCTCTGCTAGAGACACAAACTCAGTATCTCTGCTTCCCGTTGATAGAAAAGGAATAATGTTGGAAATAGTCATCATTTGCATGTGATATTTTCTTACCCAGAAAATCCAAGAGGTTTATTGGCAAAGC
The DNA here is from genome assembly GCF_943737965.1 of Phodopus roborovskii. Taxonomy (NCBI): domain Eukaryota; kingdom Metazoa; phylum Chordata; class Mammalia; order Rodentia; family Cricetidae; genus Phodopus; species Phodopus roborovskii. The sequence goes on from NW_026125391.1 coordinate 15,391,620, forward strand.
TATTCAAATTCATATAAAAGCTCAAAGTTAGAGAACAATTAGAAATCAAGGAATGCACACATATACAAAAAAGAGAGAAGAGAAAATCAGGAAACAGAAGCAACAATTAGCAATAATGATTATAAAACTGCAATGGAAAATGATCACAACGGCATTAAAGACCCCAGTTTCAGAGTAGGTTTAAGTAACATGTAATATGAAGACAACAATAAAACTTACTGGGATTAAATAAAGAACGACCCCAAGCCAGTGGGGGAAACACAGCATAACATGTGGAAGAAAAATGTAGGTGACAATCTGGATGGTGGCACATGCCTGTAATTCCATCACTTGGGAAGCAGAAGCAGGGGTATGCTGCAAGTCTGAGGCAAGCTTGGTCTACAAAGGGCATCTTGGGCCAGCCAGTACTACGGTATCCTCAGTAAGCTGGTAAGTCTCCTATATTCTCTCCCTCTTGTAATAAGCAACCCTAGTTTAACCCATTGGGTTTACAAACACACAGTCATGAAGATAAAAGAGGAACTAGTTGGAAGGAGTGGGGGCATTCATGAGAAAGTAATGGGAGTGAATGTAATAAAAGAAACATGTGCACGCATGAAGATATCAGTGAAATCCATCTTGCAGGTGATTAATACATGCTAATAACTTTTTAAATGGAGAAAGAAAGACATAGCCACTTATCACTTAATAAAAAGCAGGAAATTTGTGTTATGGAGTGCCCTGTAGCCATTTAAAATGAAGAAAACTTCTATCCATCAATTGGAAATAGCTTTTGCAAGTTTTGTATGTGAAACGCTACATCAAAACAGCACTTACAGTGCGTTCCCATGTGCCGCAAGACAACTGGTATAGTGTATGTGTAGACAAAAGAATCTGGACTACTGCTCATGGAACTTTATTTATTTAAATTAATTTTTGTTATGGTATGCAGAATGTTAGCCTGCAAGTATGTCTGTACACCATACCTTTACAGTGTCCCAGGAGGCCAGAAGATGGCATTAGATCCCTGGGACTGGGGTTACAGGTGATTATGGGCTGCCATGTGGGTGCTGGAGTCAAACCTGGCTCTATTAGAGAGTAGCCTGGCTTCTTAATGGCTGAGCCGTCATTCCAGCCTAGAAATGCAGCAATGCTTGTGAAATGTTTAGAAGGGAGGATTGGCAGGCTAGAAGGTGTGTGTGAAGTTTAATCTACTTACATATAGAAAAATTTGCAGGAAGATTCGCATATTGCTTACATATTTTAGGTGAATTCTTTCTTTTGAAATCAGAAGTTAGTAATTCACCAGATTCAAGATGGAAAACTGAAGATTTTTCAGAAGCTACTCTTTTCTCTTTAGTCCCTATTGAAAGCTTAGAAAAATTCACTTTAAATGAACAAAATCATTAAGCATACAATGATTATATAAACTTGTGGGGGCAGTATGAAGCATGTGATTGGTGTACAACATGTAATTATCAAACCATGGCAACCAGTGATGGGGATGTCCTTTGTATATATGTTTCTCTTGGTTGATGAATAAAACACAGTGTGGCTAGTGGCCAGGCAGGAAAGATAGGCGGGGCTACCAGAGGAGGAGAATTCGGGGAAGTATAGGCAGAGAGGAGCCATCTTGTGAGCTCAGGGAAGAGAGGACTCGAGTCAGGCATTCTCTGGTAAGATAAGGCCATGTAGAAATACATATATTAGTAGTTATGGGTTAATAATTAATCAGAGCTAGCCAACAAGAAGCCCAAGCCACCAGCCAACAGTTTCATAATTAATATAGCATCTATGCGTTGATTTGGGGCTTAAGGGCCACGGGACCTGTCGGGCCAGAAAAGAAAACTCATGCTTACAAACCAGTGTTTTTATCCCCTAGACATTTGTCATTATGTGTGTGTGGGCATTTAAAAGCTTCTCCTGCAGCTATTTTGAAATATATATGTAGTTTATTTATTCTCCCCACTGCTCTGTGAAACAGTGAGAATGTTTCTCCTCTTACAATTTTGTATTCTCTCCTCCCAATCCATCTGGCCACTAGTGAACACTTTTGCTCTCTACTCCTGTGATATTAATTGTTTTAACTTCCATGTGTGGAAAATTACATAAAGGGATGGTGTCACAATTGAGTAAGAGAGAGTATGGGCTAGACAAGACAATTTGACAAAGTCCTAGAAGTTAGACATCAGACAGTATCAACATATAAATCAACAGAGAAAGCAGAATAAGAATCTAAGCAAAGCTCATAGATAGTGGAGAGTCTTCCCAAAGACACAGGGAGGCTTTCAAGTCAGAATTTATGAATATGACCAATGGGGTGACTTACAACGCTTCCACGGAGCCATAAATTGGTATAAATGGGCATTTAGGACACAGGAGCATCTTGATTTCACGTCCCCCCAAATAGATCCATGGATGCTCCCCTCTGATCAAACATCCAAAGCTCCCCTCTGAAGGATGTGGGGGATCAAGCTGAGGAGGAAAGGGGCTGTGCTGGCTAGGAGCTACAGTCTGATGAGTACACAGAGCTGACCTTGAGCTAATTAATACCAGTGGCCATGACAACAGCAAAGGAAAGGAAGATGCTCCTAAAAACATTCTACTCAAGATTCTCTCACTTTGGTATTCTTGACCATGACCTTGCAGGGGAGTCAATCTAATGAAATCCAGAGACAAGGAAACTGAACTCATGTAGAGAGAAATAGGACTGACTCCTTTGGGGGAAATCCAGACCAAAGCTCCTGCCAATTTATCTGGCCCTCCACTCCCACAGCCACAGGCAGATATGAGCTTCTCAGAAGGTGCTTGAAATATGGGAACTGGGAGGCCATGGCAACCTGTGTGTTAACATGATGGACAAATAAAGATGCAAGAAAATCCACAGCAGTGCAGGAATGCTTAGGTAAGACACAGAGATCTCATATTAGCAAACTCCAGTGCTAAACACTCAAATACATTGGTGTGGGAAAACATCTGCACTGCATTATTGTGAAATGGAAAGCAGTTTGTGACATAGCATGCATGCGTTTTGTGACACTTCAAAAATTATTCATTTATTTAGTGTGTAGGCGTGCAGCGGTGTGCAAGTACCACAGCCCAGGTGGGGAGGTCACAGGGTGAGTTTTTAGAAACTGGTTTTGAGACAGGGTCTCTCTGTTGGTTTCTGTGGCTGTGCAGCATATGAGAGTTTCTAGCTGATTCTCCTGTCTCCATCACCGTCTTGTACAAGTGCTGAGATTACAGGTACACACTGCTGCATCTGGGGTTTACACGGGCTCTTGGGATCAAACTGAAGCTGACAGGCTTGTGAAACAAGTACTCCTATGGGCTGAGCCATCTCCCTGGCTGATGCTGCCTGTGTTTTAGAGAATAAAACTTTTAGAGGGAAAACTTGCTGGAAAGCCAGAAAGAGTATGACACATACCAGACACTGCCGAGGAGTTTGGAACAGGGTAGAAAAAGGGCAAGGTGAGTCCGCCATTTTGCATAGACACAGATATTGTTTGAAATATTTCCATTGGTAAATGGTTTTTATAAAAATATTAAAATAATAATTGCACTAGAATATAGATACCCCTCCCCACAATAATAGCAGAGGATTTATCCTTAAACCAGTAGGTTTACAGTAATGCTTTATATCCTTTACACTTTTCGGCACTGTGAGACTTTTTGGAACTCTGCTTTTAAAAATAGTATTTGGAACTATTTGAGGCCTTCAGTCAAGCATTGGATGAAATTAGTGGGGTCTGATGCTTGGAGATGGGCGTAATCAGCTCAAGAATCCTGGGAGTGCAGGGATGAAATTAGCAAGAACAACACCTCTAGCCTCAGCTCCCTGATTGGTAATGGTACTGATTTCAGTATAAATATCCTGACCCTATGGCACTGCATCAGTAACGCAGAACTTGAGCATCCTGTCTGGCATTCCTCCCACACTAACCTGATGATGAAAAAGTTCTGGGAGTTGGGATTTCTCTCTTCAGCATACCAGACTCAACTTCAGTCTTGGTTCTGTGGAGTATGGTTCTGGAGAAGAGGTGGAGCTGGGGGATGAGTGTAGAAGAGTCAGGAGCAGTGCGCCCTCTGGCCTCATGGAGTGAAAAGAAGGGTTGGTCCTGGTTGCCTTGATGGTAGGAGCATCTTTATTTTATGTTTTTGCCAGAAAGTTATCTGTGCACCATGTGCAAGAATTTTCTCCAGATTTCGAAAGAGGTTGCCAGGGTCCCTAGGATTGGATTTACAGACTGTGAGTTGCCCTGTGTGCTGGAAACTGACCCCAGGTCCTCCGGGAGAGCAGCCAGCACTCTATTTATTTATTTATTTATTTATTTATTTATTTATTTATTTTACACGTCAATCCCAGTTTCCTCTCCCTCCCTCCCTCTTACCCCCTTGTCCCCTCACATGCACCTTAATCACCCTCCCCTCCCTTCCCCCCCAATTCCACATGTAGGGCAATGCCATCCAGGTGGGGTCATGTAGATCTGTCAAGTCATTTGAAGTAAGGATTAGGACCTCTCCTGTCTCTAGGTTAAGGCAGTATTCCTCCATGGGGGATGTGTCCACAAGGTCCTTTGTGCACCAGGGATACATTCTGGTTCCACTGTCTGAGGTCCCCTAGACTGCTCAGTCCTTCTGGCTGAGACCCATATTTGAAGGAGGGGGGGACTGAGTCAGTCCCATGCTGGATTCCCAGCTATCAGTCTGGGGGCCTTTAGCTCCTCCTTGTTCGGTCAGCTGTCTCTATGTGTTTCTGCAACCTGGTCTTGTCCTCTCCCTCTGCATCTGGATTCTAGTTCCACTCAGTGTTTAGGTGTGGGTGTTTGCTTCTGTTTCCAACAGCTACTAGATGAGGGCTCCATGATGGTGGATAAGTTAGATGTTGATCTCACTATCAGGCAAGGGCATTTATGGTAGCCTTTCCATGGTTGTTCAAATTGTTAGTTGGTGGCAGTCTTGTAGGTCTCTAGTCCTTTCTTTATGTTCAGTTTTCTCTTCAAACCAATAATGGTTTCCTCTTTTTATGCTCTCTCTCTCTCTCTTGTCTTCTATTCCTACCCTGACTCAATCTTCCTAATTGCACGTGTTTTCCTCTCCTCCCCCTCGCTTTCTCCTACTTCTCTCTCCATTCACTGACCCCCACTTCCCCTGTGCTCTGGGGGACTTGTCCCTTCCCGCTTCTGTGAGGGACTTTATATGAATCTCTTAGAATACACTTTGTGTCCTAGTTCCTCCGGTGGTGTGAATTATAGGCTGGCGATCCTTTGCTCTAGGTGTAACAGCCAGCAGTCTTAACCATCTTTTCAGATCCCGTCTTTTTTTTTTTTTTTTAATTAGGAATCAATCAGTGATTGACCTTCTCCTCACAACCATGCTTCTAGATTTCAGCACCTCGAGGCTCTGATGCAGACAAGGCTGTCTGAAGGGAGTGGTACTCAGCACTTATTTTGTTGCTTGACTTAAACAGTTTAAGGGAAGAAGGGTTTGTCTTGATTTACAGTCTAAGTGTACAGTGCTTTGTGACAAGGGAGCCATGGTGGCAGGAACTTAAGGCAGCTGGCCTCATTGCATCCAGTCAGAAAATAGAGGGAGGGGGAGGGAGAGGTTGGTCTAGCACCCTAGCCCATGAAATGGCACTGCCCACAGTTAAGTGGGTTTTCCTACATTAGTCAACATAAATTTAAATAATTCCTCACAGTGTGCCAGGAGGCTTGCTTGTTGATCCTGTCAAGTTGACAACGTTGATGCTGTCAAGTTGACAACACTAACTACCACAGAAGTAGAGGTGAGAGTGTTAGGAGCAGAGAGATGAAAGCCAGAGTAGAGGATAGTGCAAGGCCTGCTCTTCGCATTCTAGTAAAGGCAGTCTGGCCAGAACGTGTTCCTGCAACTCTACTTTCATCTTGGTTGGGTCTGGTTCCTGGCCACATTCTGTCATGTTTATCTTTGGAGTTGCCTTTTGTCGGGTGGACTAAGCTAGAACATTAGGGCAGCTGTACCTTAAAAAGTATAAACTCGTGAAAAGAAGAGTCAGATACAAGTCTCTCTGCATATACCAGGCCCCCAGGTGGAAACTTTCGACCTTCCATGGGCTCTGCACCTCACATGACAAGAAAGTCAGTGTCCTCTTGTGTTCTCTTTGGTGTAGCCGAAAGATGAGACAGATCACGACTGTGGATGCAAAGCAACTGTGAGGGAAGGTAGTGAGGATGTGATCACCTACACAGAAGGGAACTACAAGAGGGAATGTGTGGCTGGCTTCTGGGGTTTTGTAGCTCAGGTCAAGAATGGCCATAACTTTAAAAAGTAAAAGCCTTGGGGGCTTGGCAGATGACATTGACTTGCTCTTCCAAATCCAAGTTTGCATCCCAGCACCCACATGACAACTTGTAATAGTATATAACTTCTGTTCCAGGAGATTTGGCACTTTCTTCTACCTCCCGGGGTACAAGTGATGCACGTACACACATACAACAACAACAAAAAAAATCATAAACTTAAACTTAAATAAATCTTTTAAAATATTTAATTCTTTTTTGAATTTTCAACACCTAAATAACATTAAAATTTTCTTTGGGTCAACAACTGCTAAGTTTACATTTTTAGCTTTATTATTCCTTAAAATAATATTTTATTAATTCTTGGAGAATTTCATACAATGTATATAGATAATACTCATACCCCTCCCCAACTCCTCAAATATCCTCTCCCACACATCTTCATGTCCTCCCCAGCCTCCCATAGGGTCTAGTTTGTGTCAGCTGACTACTCGTGGTATGGGGCCTGCCCTAGAGTGTGGTCAGGATACCATTAAAGAAAACTCACTTTTGTAGCAATTAAATGGCTACTCAGCTAAGGGTGAGACTTCATGCCTCTCTCTTCTCCCTGCAGGAATTCTGTCTGGCTTGAGCTTGTGACAGTCTTGTGCATACTGCCATACTGCCACGACTGCTGTGAGTTTCTGTGTGCATCTGCCCTATGTGTTTGGAGAACCCAGCGTCCTTGAAGTTATCCACCACCTTTTACTTCTTATGCTCTCTTTTCCCACTGGATTGGCTGGTTTTGTGTGTCAACTTGACGTAAGCTAGAGTTATCATGGAGGAAGGAGCGTCAGTTGAGGAAATGCCTCTATGAAATCCAGCTGTAAGGCATTTTCTCATTTAGTGATCTATGGGGGAGGGCCCAGACTACTGTGGGTGGTGTTATCCCTGGGCTGGTTTTCCTGGGTTATTTAAGAAAGCAGGCTAAGCAAGGCCATGGGAAGCAAGCCAGTAATCAGCTCCTCCCTTCAGGTTCCTGCCCTGTTTGAATTTCTATGTAATTTCTGTGTAAATGTAAGTCAAATAAATCCTTTCCTCCCAAACTGGCTTTTTGATCATGATGTTTTCATTACAGCAAAGAAACCCTAACTAAGACACCCTATCTTCCACTTACATCCCTAAGCCTTGAGTGGGCTGAGTACTTCTAAGTCTCTACTCTATGAATCTTGACCAGCTGTGTGTCTGTTAATTGCCATCACTGCAACAAGAAGCTTCTGTGATGACAGTTGTTAGTCAAGGGAGTCCAAGAGACTCCTAAAATAATATAGACTACTGCTACTGCTTTTGGTTGCCTGCCAGAGTTTGAAGGTAAGACCCTATCACTGAAGGCACCATCCTCCTCAGACACAGGACTTGGAAGAATTGAGCTAGAACTGACTGGAAGTGTCCCTGAGGACTACTAGCTATCACAGTATCTGAAGGTGCTGTGCAAGCTGCCAAGAGAGAAAAGCAACCAACAGTACTACCCAGCCATGAAGCCTAAACAGCAAGATATGTTTAGCATAGCAAGGTATCCCCAAGGGTGCAGAAGTGGCTCTTACTTATTGGGAATAACCGATATAACTATCTCATTGGACTTAAGGCCCACATAGTAGGAAGGAATTCATTCATAGTATTGTAAACCTTGCCATCTGCCCCTGACTAGTGGGGTCATAGCCTCAGAGGAGAACCTATTACTATCAATTCCCTAAACAGTATAATTTCTGACTGCATTCTAAATATTTATTTTTATACTTACAGATAAGTGTAGCTCTTATCCCTAATAGAAGAAGTGTTGTGTGATATTTTGATCATGTTCTGACAAGCAAAACTTGCTTGGAGTCAGAGAGCAGTAGCCACTAGCTAACCATTGAGGTCCGGAGGGCTGTAGAGAGAGGAGACAGGAAGTGGTAAGGTGGGGCTGGGAGAGGATCTTGGTCCTTTTTGGACAGAGGACTGAGAGAAGTAGGAAGAAACTGGTAGATACTCCCTGTTCTCTGATCTTTCAGGTTCTCACCCCAATATCTGACTCCTGATTTTGTATTGATAAAAATTAATTAGATTAATGCTTCACCTGGTGTCCAAGTTTTATTGTGCAAATGAACGACATAACCACTTGCCTCTGACTTTGCAGCCACTGGCACTCTTCAGAGCTGCATTAGGGAGTTGCACCTGCTGAAGTCACCATGCTGCTGGCTTCCTCTTTTTTCCCCCAAGCCTTCTGAGCAAGTACTTATAGGATATTCCTGTTGCAGCCTCTCTGCAGCAGTCTCCAAAGCCCCATACTCCACAGGCACCTGGGCTCCAGATGCCTCTAGAGTTGGCCCCTCACCACCGGCCAGCTCTACCTGCAGGCAGCTCTGTGCTCTCGCCACCTGCCCACCACAGGTGCTTCTTTCACAAGCTCCCTCATGTCTGCCTGTCAGACTGCTGGCGGTTTGCCTAGTGGGTTGTGTGCTTTTCCTGGCCCCTTCCTCAGGCTGCTGACACATGAGCAAGGCAGCTGTCCTCAGCCAGGCTGTGCCCCACCTGTGTTCTCCACCCAGATGTGCTACTCAGTATCAGCCAGACTTCACTGTCAGCGTCAGTAGATTTGGAGAGACAACTTGGAATTCTTAAAGGGGGGGTTAAAAAAAGAATTTTCCCCCCACATTAAAAAATAGTAAACAGTATTATGATGGAGGGAGTTAGGTCTGTGTATGATTCCACAATGAATGGTGGAACAATTAAGTGAGGGGTTAATTACCATAGCTGGGATTTACATAATGCCAATTATAAATATTATCATTATGTAATTCTTGTTTTATCCCTAAAAATGTTGGTTGATATGAGTGCCAAGATACAGGTCTTAGAAAAGGTTACAAAAGAAAATAACACAATTTTGCCTGATAAGTTGCAAGCATAGGAAAAACCTACTAAAACAGATAATAAAGATATTTAGATAAAGGAGAACAAACTTGTCTATTACATTATGAATTATAAAAACAGAGGAACAACCCAAGATTATCAAAATACCAACCTTAATTTATCCAGTCACCCTAAAGGAACAACTGCCAAATGACAGGTATCCCCAAGGCTGTGGAAGAGCTGACTGGATTCCTGTGGAAATGTTAGATTTGAAGAGATTTAAGGAAATGATAGTCTCATATGGTATACATTCATCTTTTGTGAGGGAGATGTTAAATTCATGGTCAAGTAGTAACAGAATTGTCCCACAAGACTGAAAAGACTCGGTTACAGCAGTACTGAAACCTGATCCTCAATTACAGTGGGGGATCTGGTGGAAAGGCTAGTACCATTGAATCATGAAGTAGGGCTAGAGGTATGAAAATTTTCTAAGACCAACTTCTTGGAGAGGGAGATTATGCCGATGTGCAAAGATAGTCTATATAGGGTGACTACACCTTGGCGACAGGAACCAAAAATCAAGTGAGTGGGGCCTCAAGGTGGTTCTGTGTGGATAGGCAGGTCCAGTGTGCTCAGAGCCCACCTAGGAAGTTCCAAGGAGGTGGAGGGGGTGTTGTACCCACACTCTGATCCGATGCTCGCCATGAGCAGTGGGCCTCGCAGGACCAAAGGTCAGAGTTTATTTTCTTTGTGGCAAAGTTAGTTACTGGGAAAGAAAGTGCCCTTGCCTTGAATGTTGACAGTATCCTGTCCAAAATGGATAATCAGGACACAAAAGAGTGTTTTGGCTGAGTGGCATGTTTGTGTTTGTGGCCCTGCTGTGGTCTGTGTTGATGTCTGTGGCTCCTGAGACCATCGAAGACCATGTTGGCATGCACAGTGTCTGGGCCATTACCTGGGGCCATGTTGGTGTCCTAGGGCCAAGCTGCTGTGGGGGCCTGCACTGCCACCTGGGACCATAGTGACATACAGGCCTGGGCTGCTGCCTAGGACCATATCTTTGTCCATGGTCCTACCACAGCCAGGTTTGTATTGATGTATTTGGCTCATGTTGCCACCAAAGGTCAATTGATGCCCAAGGTCTGGGCTACAATCTGTGTCCATGAGGACATCCAAGGGCCATGCTGCCACCAGGACATCCAGATCTGGTCCAGGGATGCTGCAGAGAGATGTTGCATGTCTAGGTCCATGGCCCTACTGCAACCAGGGTCTGAGTTGATTTTGGGGGCTCCTATTGCCACCAAGGATCATGCAGATTACCAGGATCTGGTTGGTCACCTCAGACCATGTTGGTGTCCTAGATGGTGCTCTGCCTCGGGCTACGCTGATCTGGGTGCTACCACCTAGAGCCATGGAGATGTCTAGGCATGGGTCACTGCCTACAACCATGTCTGGGTCTGTGGCCCTGGGGTCACCAGGGTCTGCCACCTGAGAGCATGTTGGTCTCTGGGGGTCATGCTGCCACTGGGGCTGTGCTGATCTGGGTGGCCTTGCTGCCACCAGGGCCATGGTGGCATCTAGGCCTGAGCTGCTTCTGAGGGTCACATCTGGGTCCAGGGTCCTGCTGCAACTGGGGTCTGTGGTGATGTCTATGTCCCATGTTAGCATGGGGGGGTCATTGGAACCATGCTGTGCTGAGCTGGCCCTGCCCTTCACTGGACTTTGGATGGCTTGCCCTGTTCTTCACTGGTTACTGCAGCAGGTGAGCTGGCCTTTCATCTCTGGGGAAAGCTTACCCCTGAACTCAGCAAAGATAGCTCCACCACTGGTCACAGATGTGCACCCTAACTGGGTAGCACATTAGAGCTGACCCTGTGGTTAAGGATGCAGGGGAGCTGACTCTGAGGACATGAGAGCAGGATGGTGACCCTATCCACTCCTCCCCCATCTGCCATGTGGTGGCATGGGTGAGAGAAAGATGCCCTCCCTGCTCCATCCCTTGCTGCCTGTGGCAGAAGAGAGCTGATCCTGGGATCAGAAGAGTGAGAGAGAGCTAGCCCTGCCTCAAACCAGCTACAGCACACAAGCGAGTAGGCTCTGTACCCCTGCTTGGGCAGCACACTAAAGCTGACCCTGTTGTTGCGGGTGCAAGTGAGCCAGTCCCCAGGGCATGAGAGTGGAAGAGCTGATTTTGCCCCCACTCACCTTGTATCCGCCCCCTCCCATAGCAATGGGAAAGGGAGCCCTACCCCTCACCTGAGCAAAGCAGTAGAACTGCCCTGGTGGTGTGAATTTGGGTGACTGAGATCTCAGGAGCTAGCTTAGTTAGGCGGCACTGGAGAGCTCACCTGGGTTTAATGATGAAGAAAAGCTGGTAGGCTAACCATCCTAGCTACAACCGATGCCCAGGGCTATGAGATAGCTCAGCCCAGCATCTACCTCATCTATGAACTATTGGAGCATGCAAAGGGGGATGAACCTGTACATCCAAAACAGCAGGATCTCCACGATACAGGACAACAGGATATCTAAGAGTAGTCCCTGAGAGAGCCCTTTATTGGTGGTGTGGCAGAAACCAGAGGCCTTGAGCCAGAACAATGACTTGTGGCAATGAACACTTATTTTCTTTTTTGTTTTTTGAGACAGTGTCTCTCTGTGTAGCTTTGGAGCCTGTCCTGGAACTCACTCTGTAGACCAGGCTGGACTCACTCACAGAGATCCTCCTGCCTCTGCCTCTCAAGTCCTGGGATTAAAGGCATGCGCCACCAATGCCCAGCTGGCAATGAACACTTATTTTCAAGTAAAGATAATGGACTAAAGGGTAAATTGTAGGACTCAGTGAACAACAATATAGCTTCCAAGACAAGATTTTTCTTCCTGTTTTTGTTTATTTGGTTTGGTTTTTGATCTTCCTTTTAAAATTGGTTTTGATTTGGATGGGAGGTTGCAAGGGCAGAGAGCAGATCTGAAGAGACAGGAAGATGAGTAGGATCAATGCATGCCGTGAAATCCTCAAAGAATTAATAAAAGTTTAAAAAAAGATCATATACTGTGACCAAGTTCTTTTTATCCTGAGATGCAGAAATGGTTCAACATATACAAACCAACATGTATAATACAACATTTACATAGACTTGAGATAAAACACACACACACACACACACACACACACACACACACACACACACACACACACACCTCAATCAATCCAAGAAAGACCTTTGGCAAAGTTCAACATCTCTTCATGATAAAACTCTAGGATAATCCAGGGACAGAAAACAGACTTAAACAGAATAGAAGATCATTGTGTCAAACCTGTGGTCAGTATTTACTAAGTGAGGAAAGCTCAGAGCATTTGTCCTGCAATCTGGAAGAACTGAAGAGTACCCACCCCTTTTTCTTATTCTATACACTACGCAAGGGCTCAGCGAGGGCAATAAGGCAGGAGAGCTATGTTTGCTCTATTTGTCTACATGAACAGAAGTCCCTATTACTCTTGAAGCATACTGCCAGGACTGAACTTGCTGGGTTATTGAATGATTTTATGTATCTTATATGAATTTTGAATATGAGAGGGAAACTGGTAGTCAGGAGAATAACAATGTGATAAAATACAGCGGACAAATTGCTGTGACTATTGTTTTTTCAGTGCTGTGGTGAGAAAGGAATGTTACACTATACAACAGAACTTGGGAGGTTTATTGGTGCTGGTTGTGTGGGAGGGGATAGAGAGGACGACAGAAGAGGACCCTAGGACCAGAAAAACACAGGAGGGGGCTGCTTTTTCCTAAGGTGAGTAAGGCATGCACATAGGGAGTGGCTGTAGCTGATGATGTGTCCTTTTAGGACCCCTTAGTGCTGGCCAGCGTGAATGCCTGAATACTGCCAAGTGCATGCACACAAAGAATGCCCTTAGTGGCTGCAGCAGAAGACCCTAAGGGCATGCCTGTGTAATGTTTGAATGCTAACTGTAGGTCTCCTAAATTTCACACTGTATGCTGCTGCTGAGTAAGAAATCTAGTTCACAGACTGTTGAAGAACTTCCACCCAGGAGTACTGGTTTATCAGGCTCACATTCCTAGGGTGTAGGCTAATGAAGATTGGGCTAGAGGTGATGTAATATTTGCAAGATTGGAAAAGCAAACAAACAAACAAACAACAACAAAAACAACCTGATGGAAATATAAAAACAAGGGAGGGCCAGTGAGTCAAGGCGGCTCTAGAATCCACAAGGTGGTCTGAGAGAATCACCTTCTGCAGCTGTCCTATGAGAACAACGAGCACACAACACACAATAAATAGATAAACAGAAAACAACAACAAAAACAACCCACGAAGAGAATAAAAAGCAGATGGTCAGCGGCAGTAATTGCTCGTCACAGGGAAGAACTGTGAATTCTTTACTAACGCAAAGACTTCTACAGCTGCAAGCAAATAGAGCACAGGTTAAGAGCCTACAGGAACCGAAGAAGTGATGAGTGAACTAATGAAACAGGCTGCTGTAGGTGGGTGTCCTGCTTCAGAGAATGGGAGAATGTGCTAGACTCAGATCATCTGCCACTCAAATCCAAACTTCCTTAAAACACAACCAAGAACAATATACTGGCGTGTGAACCTGGCTCTAGGCGACGATTTGTAAACCCTTGCAATAAAGAAAGAAGAGTGGGAAAGAAAGGGTGAGGGAAAGTGGCCGCAGGAAAACGGGAGACATGCAAGCCGAGGAATAGACAAGTAACCAGGGATGTGAGCAAAAGCAAGCTCCAGGGCACCTCGGTTTCTTATACCTAATTATCACCACACGGTGGCGCTCTCGAGAAGTTGACTCCCTAGACAACCCTGCTTCCTTGAAGCTTTGTTTGCTAAAAAGTGGGCTGAAAGAGGTGAGCCAAGCAACGCTGTGTTGTCTTCAAGGCCTGGGGCATCTCTCTGGCATCCAAACCACTACTTCTTGTGTGAAATCCTTTAGAAACAGAGCTTGGTGGGGCAGTCTGAGTCGGTGCTGCTGACCCCCACATTCCTCCTTCAATCCCTTCCTTCCTTTTCCCCCTTCTCACTCGCTTTCTCTCACTTCCTTCACTAACAGAGTCTCACTAGGTTGCCCAGGCTGACCTCAAACTCAGGATGAACCTGCCCCACCCTCCTGAGTGCTGCTATTGAGGCCCATGCCCAGCTCAGTCATTTGTTTATAGAGAAATCTAAATCTGTAAATTTTAAAAACTGCTGCTATTCAGGGTCTGACAAATGTAGGCAAATCACAGGAAACTGAATGGCTTGTACTAGTGTCTGGCCCTTAGGATACTATTACAGGAAGCTTGTAGAAATTTCGAGCTTGTACTGAGGACCAGACACTAGATGGCGCTTTCAGAAATGACTCTGGAAACCACACTGCAAAATGGTAGCTGCTGTGCCTGCCATTTCAGAGTCCTGGTGAGGATGTTGCTGTGAGCAGGAAGTTGTTAGTACTGCTTCCTGCTCTGCTCCTCGGGCCTTTCTGAAGTCTGCACCAGGGAAACAATGCTGTGTGGATTCATGACATCCACAACAGAAGTGACTGGCACAGAGAACCAGTTCCACAGGTGCCTGCCAGCTGAAGCTTGCAAACTCTAAGTTTCACTTAAAACCAAATCTAGGCCCATCACCGGAAAGACCTAGGCAAGAGGGTAAAGATCTAACATCATACTTGGATACACGGTGAACTTGAGGCTAGCCTGGGTTACATGGGACCCTATTTCAAAAAACAAAACAATATGGGAAATGTAGTTTTCAGCTTTCTGGGACTCTGAGATTCAGTAAGACATTGTGCCAAACCAGGAGAAATCTGGACTACTATGCCTTCAACCTTTACAGTCCATCCAGGAAAAAATAGAGAAGAAACATAATGAAAAGGTATTGGACTGAAAAAAAGAGTAGGTAAATGAATGGGTGTTATAGGTCAATAAATGCAGTATGAGATTCAACTGTTGTGGTGGTTTTGAAAGACCCCCACTATGCTTATTGCCTGTTTAAATTGCTCTTGCTAATTTACCAAGGTCAAGCTATGAGAAAAGTACAGGAGGGAACCAGGTGCTACTCTCATCCAACGCCAACCAGATATCTGTGGTCTGCAGCTTGGACTAAAGCAAGGTCAGCAGGACAGTGTCCAGTATGCTGAGATAGTCATAACTGAATTCTTTGTATTCTTTGTGCCCAACCCGAATAACCAACTGTCCTTGGTTAACTACAACTGCTACATTTAGATGAAACAATGAAGTCCCTGTAACCATGCTTCTGCTTCTGTAAGCCTGCTTCTTGCTACACCAACCTTGTATAAACTGCATATGCTTTAACCAGGCATGCTCTCTCAGTCTCTCGAAAGACTAGGGCGTCCATAGGTACCTGTGTGTAAACAATAAATAACCTCTTGCACTTGCATCCAGTGGTCCGGTCTCGTCTCTTGGGGGCAAGGGCCTTCCCCCTGACAGGCTCCAAACTCTTGGGGTCTTTCAGTTTGAATAAGAATGGCCCCTTTTGACTCATATGTGGACCCTTAGGGAATGACATTAGGAGGAGTGCTTTGTTGGAGTAGATGCGGCCTTGTTGGAAACCACACTGTCACTCAGGGGTAGGCTTTGGGGTTTCAAAGGACTGGTGTCTCTCTTTCTTCCTTCTGCCTGCTGCTCTGAATGTAGAACTCTCAGCCACCTCTCCAACACCATGTCTGTCTGTACACTGCCATGCTTCCTGGCATAACCACAATGGGCCAAACCAAACCTCTGAAACTATAAACCAGCCCAGATGTGTATGTGTGTGTGTGTGTGTGTGTGTGTGTGTGTGTGTGTGTTTATGAGTGCTGTTGTCATGGTGTTTCTTTCCAGCAAGAGAAACCCTAACTAAAACAACTCTAAAAATTCAGAATGTGCAAAACAGCACTTTAAAACAATGGGTTAGGAAGGGTCTTCCAGTAAACAGCAGTATATCAACTGGCGTACCACTTAGGACATTTTCTGAGAACAAACAAGGGAAATTCCACAAAGACTAATAATGTAAATATGAACTGCACATGTATAAAATATGAAATTTGTGTGGTAAAGGTATTTCTAAGATTAATAAAGAATTTTTTTTTGGGGGGGAAGGGGTTGAATGCTTTTGTGATTGTTTGTTGAGATAGTTTCATGTTGTAGTTCAGACTGGACTGGAATTTACTATGGAGGCCAGAATGACCTCTAACTTCTAAATTCAATACCTCATTTTCAATAATGGCTAGGATGTATAGACAAAACCAGTAAGAAAACAGTGGACTTGAATATAGACAAAGACATAATAGACACATAGAAGACAGTGCACTCAAAGAGAATGGGATGCACATGCTTCTAGGTACACTGATCATAGTCTAAGACAGATCACAGGACAGGTAAGAAATAAGTCTCAAAGATGTAAGAATATTGAAATTGTACAAGGAATCTTGCCTGGCCACAGAGGACAAAATTAAAACCCATTAACTGAAACAACATGACAAAATCCTTACACATAAATGCATTTAGGAGGCACTGTATGGATTGTCTGTCTTCCTCACTGTACAGGCCTAATCTTAATATGCATTAAACTCCAATATAAACCAACTTACTTAGGATGTAAGATTTGAAGGCAGGAGCAATCATTTTGTATTTTTAGTGTCTCACAAGCAGCAGCTGGTAGAATTCAGTAAGTATTTGGAGAACAGAGGAATCATTCTTATTGTTAAATCCTACTACTGTATGTAAGAACTCTAAGCTCCTTTATTTATTTGGAAAATTCTACCATTATGCCAAATTCAGAACTATCATCTGTGGGTAACCCATTCCAACTCTAAATAGGCTGAAGGGTGTTAATTCTTTTGTAATTTGCATAATTCATTTAAGAGCATTCAGAGCTTTAGACTTTTGATTTTTAAATTTTTAGTTGTATTTTTAAAAAATCCACAGGACAGAATATTTACCATCTTAGTAAATTTGAAATGTTTATTGTTGTTCAGTATTTTCATATTCTTGTGTGACAGATTTCTAGAGCCTTTTGTTTTACAAAACTGAACCTTTATACATAAAAGCTTTATATATAAAAGCTTCCCCATTTCTTCTCTCCACGAGGCCCTGACTAACATGACTCTACTTCTCGTAAGTCTGATGTCTTGAGAGTAGAGTTATATGGTGTTTATCTTGACTGGCTCAAATCTCTATTGCAGTAATCTCAAGCTTATCCATTTTGTCCTGTGCTAAGGATTTCTTTCTTTTTCAAGGTTGTATAATATTCTCTTACCTATGTGTTATACTCTTGATCATTTGTTATTGATATACATCTGTACTGACTGCTTTCATCTTTGGTGACTGTGAATGTTGCTGTCATGAGTATGGCATATCTAGACATTCCTTTGAGGTCCTGTTTTCAATACTTTGAAGAAAAATATAGTGATTTTAAAAACAAACCATATAGTGTGGAGGGAGGGAGTAGCTGCTCCTTAATTCCTCCCTCAGAGGAGAGGACCAGGGAAAGTTGAGTGTGCTGTCTGCCTGTTTCCCAGACCCTGCCCACCTCAAGGACAATCAGACATGACAGGGGCCTGTTCCGGGCAGCAACTTGTTTTATTGATCTGGGCAGATGTTTAAGTAGGCTTCAGGGTAGGGGCAGGGCTCCAGTGGGAGAAATTTGATTATAGTGTGTGGAGAGACTAGTGAGGGCCAGTAGCGTTGTTTCTAATCACCAGTTACCAGGCAGAGGTTACTTTCTTTTGAACCCTGCTGAATTATTGCTGTATGGAAGTGCAACTGAAGACAGGTCTCCAAACTCACGGCAGACTTGGGTCGTGCCTTTAGTCTCAGCCTGGGGGGGTCCCAGGCCTGACATCTCCACATCTACCCCTTTTTGTTTTAATAGTGCTCCTCCTGAATGGGTGGATTCCTGTCTTAGGTTGGCCCTCCGGCCAAGGACAACTTACATTAGCTGGGACATTAGTTAGAGTATTCATCTCAGAGCCTGCCTTAGGTTGCCCCAAATCCATTGGGATCTTACCCATCATCGGCCAGCTGAAGGGTAGAAGGGCTTATATTGGATGTCCCATGAGGGAGAGGGTTCCATTTTGGACTGGACAGGCCTCAATTCAGGTTTGAGCTCGCAGGATTGGAGCCTCTGATACAGCACTCGGGCCTGTTGAATCCTGACATACTCAATTCCTCTGCTAGATAAACTGGGTAATTTTATTAAAAACGCAGGGCCTGGAAGTGAGGATAAGAAATAGAGTGAGGAGGGGCCAAGGAGATGGAGCAGGTAGCAAGAAGCCATAGAGTTGTCTTCTAGTTCTTGCCTCCTTTTTTCTAGGTCTTTTTGTAATTTCTTAGTCTTATTTTGGACAATGCCAGATTTGTTGGCATAGAAGCAGCATTTTTCCTATAAAAACAAGCAGATGCCACCTTTCTCGGCTGTTAGAAGGTCAAGCCTTCTCCTATTTTGGGAGGACCACCTCTGCCAGTGAATCAGTCTGGTCTTGAAGATCCCAAATAGTGGATGCTACAGTGTGCATGCCATCAATCAGTTGTTGGGAGAATTTGGTGAGCTTGTGGCTATCCCTAATCCAGTGGCTCCCATGAGCACCCCCATGCTTATGCCAAAGGCCACCAAGAGGGGGATCATTTGGATGGCTCTCTTATGACATCTGGCCCAATAATCAAATGAGGGAATGGGAAAGGGTTCATCTCCTGGAACTTGACTAATATTGGGAAATGGACTGCCCAAGGCACATAGCCCCATCCAATTAATAGGGTGGAAGCTAAAGGCTTGTCATCCCTCACAGACAAAAGTTTGTAGTGAGGTAGTCCTTCTGTAGCACTGACCACGCCCATTGGGGGGTGGAGCGATGGGCGGAGGTGACCTGAGGAAGGAGGTCGGAGGGGGCCAGGAAGGCTCTCTTTCTGGCGTGACTCGGACAGGAGAGGATCGGGTTGAATTTCCTGGTGTTCATCTGTCTAGGTTGTAAGTTATTTCTCCCTGAATAAACATCTATTCGGCCTATTTGTTTATCCTGACC
This sequence comes from Phodopus roborovskii, assembly GCF_943737965.1. NCBI lineage: Eukaryota > Metazoa > Chordata > Mammalia > Rodentia > Cricetidae > Phodopus > Phodopus roborovskii. Next base: position 15,410,781 of record NW_026125391.1, read on the forward strand.
CTTATTTACCGCAATATCTGGTGTCAGAAGCGGGATTTACCTGGGTTTTGCCCCCAGGCGGCAGAAGCCGCCCCCCTCCCCCACCTTCCCCAACGGGCAGGGTTTAACCAGGTGGACTCACCACAGCTTTGGGACATTTGCCTCTTCCTTACTGCAAAGGAGATCTTTGCCGCTAAAGCAGACCTGAGAAGGCACTTACCGCTTAACATTTTTTGCCCATTTCCGCACGGGACTTTGCATTCGCGCAGAGCCTCTCGGCGGCACCCGCCCGGCGGCACCCGCCTGGCGGCACCCACCCGGCGGCACCCGCCCGGCGGCACCCGCCCGGCGGCACCCGCCCGGCGGCACCCGCCCGGCTTGCACGCGTTTCGTCTTGTGTTACAAGTAACTCCAAAAGTCCCCTTTTAACAAAATTCTGCTTGCCATAGTTTGTTAAGAACTTTTTACAGGAACCGGGATCAGACGAGCCTGGGCGGCTAGGCGCTATTTGATGACACACCTCCAGGCGTAGCTACCACAAGCGGAGATATACAACTAAAAGCATCAAAGTTCCAGGACAGCAGAATTACACCTAAGGTAATTGTAACATCTTTTGCAATTTAAGCTGATATAAAATCTGAGATAAATTGTTCTATAACTATGGCAGATAATTTTACTATGCAGAACTTTAGGAATTATTTTACTTCATATGTAGAAGGGATTTTAGCAGAAGAAACTTATGACTGGACCAATATATACTTTTATTTTGTAATAGCAATGGGTTTCATCATTAACATGATATTCTTAAAGAAATGGTTTGAGATTACAGCAAACAATAAGGAACTTGTACAAACTATGGGAGACTTAGTAACAAAGATTCGAAACATTGAAAATGATAGAATTCAAAGCATAGAGACAAAGATTCGAAACATTGAAAATGATAGAATTCAAAGCATAGAGACAAGGATTCAAAACATTGAAAATGATGGAATTCAAAGCATAGAGACTAAGATTCGAAACATTGAAAATGATAGAATTCAAAGCATAGAAAATATAGAAAGAAAGATTCAGAATATTGAAGATGGCGTTGGCGAGCTGAAAGGTATAATTTGTTTAATGTCAGATACTTCAATAACCAGAACAGAAACAATGCAATGCATTAACAAACTAGCAGAAACAGCCCACTCCTGGTCGGAGGAAGCTACTAATAAGTTTAAAAAACTGGAACATCAGATAGAAAGACTAGATGACAGAATCTCTTCCATGTCTGAGGATAATGACAAGCTAGCAGATAGAACATTGTTTCTGGAAGGCAGTTTACACGCCATTCAGATAATATCTAAGGATGATAAGATTAAAAACATGGAATCATTTGTAGTTGGAGAAAGTAAGAAACTGACTGATACAATGAAGTCTCTAGAAAGTTATTTGATTCAAGAAGTTCAGACACTCAAAGAAACAATGGTGAATAGATTTCAGGCTTTAGAAGACCTTCAGTCTGATACATCAGAAGAAGAACTACAGGTAATAGGGCATGAAAAAGATTTAAAATTTTCCACACCATTTAGGGTCAGGGGAGCTTTCCCTGTATCTATTCATGAAAAGCCAGCAACGAAGAAACATCCAAAAGGTGTCGTTGCATATCAGTGGGAACCAATACGTATGAAAGATTTAAAAGGTATAAAGGAAGCAGTAGTCTCTTATGGCATGCATTCACCTTATGTGAAGCAATTAGTAGAATCATGGGCATGGAATAACAAGGTAACCCCTAAGGATTGGGATCAATTAATATCAGCTGTCCTTGAAAGCGCCTCTCAAATAGAATGGAGGGCTTTATGGAGAGAGGAAGCAAAAGCTCTTGAACTTCAGGGCTTAAAGAAAGGGTATAAAGCTCCCCAAGATAAAATTCTTGGTGAGGGTCTCTATGCTGACCCAGAAACCCAAGCTGCCTATGATGAACACATCTTGTCTCTATGCAGTACAGCAGCTTTGAATGCTTGGGATAAGGTTCATGAATTAGGAGAGAGGATAGAACCTTATACCAAGATAAAGCAAGGACCTAGAGAACGTTTTAGTATCTTTTTAGAAAGATTATCTAGGGCAGTACAATTAGAGATAGCAGACATAGATGCTAGGCGAATACTCATAGAATCTTTAGCTTATACGAATGCGAATCCTCAATGCAAACAGGTGCTTTGGCCTTTAAAAATGCGATCAGCACCCTTGGATGAATGGGTCCTATATACAGGCAACATTGAGTATAATGACAATAAGACTGAAGCATGGATAGGAGAAGCCATATCTAAAGGTCAGAGAAGATATCAAGATAACAGAGTTCCTTACTATGGTGACTTAGAAGCTTGGGTAGGAGAAGCCATCCCCAAAGGTTTGAAAAGATATCATAATGTCAGATGTTATAACTGTGGTAAGATAGGACATCTAAAAAGAAATTGTAGGCAAAGCTTCCCTAGAAGTAACACCCCCAGGAATGAATCAAACAGAAGGCCTCAGCCTTCTGGGTTATGTAGAAGGTGTGGCAAAGGCAGACACTGGACAAATGAGTGTAGATCGACCAGAGACAAGCAAGGAAACCCTTTACCATCGGGAAACTCCTTGGGGGGCCTCTCGAAGGCCCCCACATCACAGGTGGTTCGAACATTCCCAGTCACAGTGGAAGACAATCTCCCACAGGACAATTAGAAAATTCTGTGCCTATTATAAAAACTCATACTGCTCTGGATGACGAACTAGTGACGGAAGTTGAATCAAACATGACAGAAGGAAATGAAAAACGTATATTTTGGCAAACTGCTATAAATAGTCATAGGCCTAGATTGATAGTTAAGATGAATAATAGACTGTTTGAGGGTCTGGTGGACACTGGAGCTGATGTAACTATCATATCTAATAAATCTTGGCCTCAAAGATGGCCCCTGCATGAGGTAAATGTTCAATTCTTAGGGATTGGAACCCTGGCTCAGGTAAAACAAAGCACGAGATGGATTGACTGTATAGGACCAGAAGGACAGAGAGGGAGGTTGAGACCATATGTGGCTGATGTAGTGATAAATTTATGGGGTCGTGATCTATTACAGCAATGGAATACACAGATTAACATTCCTCCTGTATTAGATGGGAACCATAGACGACCTCATGATTGTGGAAAGAATACTGTTAAGTACTATACAAGACAGAGACCAAATATCCAGGCAGTACAAAAACAAAATACAAATGCTGAACAAACAGAGGAACCAAAAGCCCTACCTTTAAAATGGCTAACAGAGGAACCTGTCTGGGTAGGACAATGGCCTATGACCTCTGAGAAGTTAGAAGCTTTAGAAAGCCTGGTTCAGGAACAGCTAAATGCTGGACATATTGAGGAATCAACCAGCCCTTGGAATTCTCCTGTATTTGTGATCAAAAAGAAATCTGGTAAATGGAGAATGCTTACAGACCTGAGAGCCATCAATAAAGTTATCCAGCCAATGGGCTCTCTACAGCCTGGAATGCCCTTGCCTTCTTTGATACCCAAAGAATGGCCTATTATAGTTATTGATTTAAAGGATTGCTTCTTCACTATACCTTTACAAGAACAAGACAAAGAGAAATTTGCCTTCACGGTACCTAATTATAACAATTCTCAACCGGTGAAGAGATATCAATGGAAGGTTTTGCCACAGGGAATGCTAAATAGCCCCACCCTGTGCCAATATTTCGTACAAAAGCCGTTAGAAATAATTACGTAAACAGTTTCCACAATCCATAATCTATCATTACATGGATGATATATTGTTAGCTGACTCTAAAGGAGAAATATTAGAAAAAATGTTTGAGAAAGTAAAGGAAGTTTTACCTCGATGGGGATTACAAATTGCACCTGAAAAAATACAAAAAGGAGAGTCTATCAACTACTTAGGATATAAAATAGGTCTACAGAAAATTAGACCACAAAAAGTACAGATCAGAAGAGATCGCTACCAGACTCTTAATGATCTTCAAAAATTACTAGGAGAGATTTCTCAACTGCAAACCATAATTGGAGTAGAAGGGCATGATTTGAAAAACTTGAAAATGGCCCTAAAAGGAGATAAGGACTTGAATAGTCCACGAATACTATCAGCTGAAGCTGAGAAGGAATTAGAATGGGTAGAAAAGAGGATACTAGAAGCACATGTGGACCGTGTGGATCCAAACCTAGACTGTATTCTGGTTATATTACCATCTAGAGAATATCCTTCAGGGATTTTGATGCAGAGAGAAGATATCATATTAGAATGGATATTCCTACCACATAAACAGAATAAAAAACTGAAAACATATATAGAAAAGATCTCTGACTTGATTATAAAAGGTAAATTAAGACTTCGTCAGCTAATAGGAAGGGACCCAGCAGAAATTATAGTACCTTTAACTAATGAGGAAATTTCTTCCTTATGGAAAGATAACGAATATTGGCAGAGAGCTTGCAGTAACTTTTTGGGAACAATTAGCAACAACTATCCCAAAACTGAGAGAATCAAATTCATAAAGAAAACGATTTGGATTCTTCCACGCATTGTAAGAAAAACACCTATTTCTGGAGTTCATACATTCTACACTGATGCAAATAAATCAGGTAAGGCAGGATATAAATCAGGAAATATTAGTAAAGTGGTTCAAAGCCCTTACAATTCTGTACAAAAGGCAGAATTGTATGCCATTCTCATGGTACTTATGGATTTTAAAGAACCCCTCAATATAGTTACTGACTCTCAATATGCAGAGAGAGTCGTTTTACACATTGAGACTGCAGAATTTATTCCTGACAATACAGAATTAACTTCATTGTTTATACAGTTACAAGATACTATCAGAAAGAGGACTCATCCTATATATATAACACACATCAGATCCCATACGGGTCTGCCAGGTCCTCTAGCACAAGGCAATGATGAAATTGATCGTTTATTGATAGGAAGTGTGCTAGAAGCCTCAGAGTTTCATAAGAAACACCACGTGAACAGCAAAGGTTTAAAAAAGGATTTTTCTATCACTTGGGAACAAGCCAAGGAAATAGTAAGGAAATGTCCTACTTGCTCATTCTATAACCAAACTCCTTTACCACCAGGCAGTAACCCTAAAGGTATAAATAGGAATGAAATATGGCAAATGGATGTGTTTCATTTTGCAGAATTTGGAAAATTAAAATATGTACATCACACTATAGATACATTTTCAGGGTTTCAGTGGGCTACTGCTCTGAGCTCTGAAAAGGCTGATTCTGTTATAACGCACCTTTTAGAGGTAATGGCCATTATGGGCATACCTGCACAAATAAAAACTGACAATGCTCCAGCATATGTCTCCAGCAAATTGAAACAGTTTTTTGAGTATTACAAGATAAAGCACATAACTGGTATACCACACAATCCTACAGGACAAGCAGTGGTTGAGAGATCCAATCGTACTTTAAAAGAAATGCTCCATAAACAGGCAGGAGGAACCAAAACACCCAAACACAGATTACATAATGCTTTATTAACATTAAACTTTCTTAATGCTGATGAAAAAGGAAAAACAGCTGCAGAAAGACACTGGACAATAGAAAAAACTTCTGAACTAAATCAGCCAGTGTATTTCAAGGATGTACTGACCTCAGAATGGAAAGCAGGATATGTGTTACGTTGGGGTAGGGGTTTTGCATTTGTATCTACAGGAGAAGAAAAACTATGGATACCATCTAAGTTAATCAAGATCCGAGTTGAACAAGAGAAGCATCTTAATGAAGAGAAATGACAAGTCATCCAACAAACTAGGTCCTATGAGGTGTGCGGAGGCCTCTCAAAGGTAGGGGAAGTGTTCTGTTCTTGTTTTTACAGGAAAACAGAGAAAACCTATCATCAAACAGCCAAAAGACACTGAACATGTAGGTGCCTACAGAAGAGAAGACAGCTTTTCAGAAACAATCATTTAAGGAAGCAGAATCTGATATATGGTAAAAAAAAAAAAAAAAAAAAAAAAAAAAAAATTTAATTGTAGTAAACTATTTCTATATAGAAATCTATTTCTCTCTATTATCTAGTATTCCTGAAGTCCCAAATTTTGTAAACCAATGCTGGCTTTGGAGTTGGATTTGGCTTTCCTTCTCTAAATTCAAGCATGTTGTTAAGATTAAATTCATGGTTTCTGCCTTAAATCAAGAAGCCAATTGGTGTAAGGCAGAAGAAACAAAATCTGGGGACTCATATCTTATGCAATTTTCTCTCTGAAATCCTAATTTTCTCACATACTTTTAATGCTTATTGTTGTCTTTCCCTAATGCATACCTTAAAACTTGAAAATTTTACTTTAATATTGATGTGTAACTTTTCCACAAGGAATAATAACGATTCCTAACAGCAGTCTTTGAACTTTCCGGAAAGAAGATGGGGCCCCACATCATCATTTCCACTTGACTCAACCTGATGCATCGGAACTACAAACATCACCCTAAAACCGGTTTGAGACTGTTTTGCTCGAGACAACTCATGACTAGCTAGCTGTAATGGTGCACCTTTTTATTACACCCTGGCCAGTTTCAAATAGAACTACAGTCAAGAATTTTCTGCCACACAGTGACTAACTACATATGTCACAGCCAGTTCTGTTGAGAAATTTGGTTGCTAAAAATTTTCTTCCTACAGGATCCATTGGAGCAATCATCGTCCCATTTCAGCAGGAAGTAATCTTAATATGACTACGCCCCCTTTCCCTACCCTTGGAAATTTGGGATAATAGTCATCGTCTTTGGGTTGGTTTTAGTTATTTGGGATTGGGTGATGCTTACACTCGGGTTTATCTTTTAGACAGGAATAGGGAATGGTGGGTAAAGGTATGGTTTAGATGGGATATAAGTAGATTAGCCTATTTCCTTGAGAATTTGAGTATGAATGAGATAGTATTTTACAGCTTACATTGTTATGTATTCCTATGTGGTAAGCTATGTAAAATTAAGTTTATATTTTGTTATATTGTGTTAAATGTTTCCACTTATAATATTTATGCACATTATTTTTTACCATATTCTATGTATGTATACTTTTCTTGTGTTCAAGACATTTTGTATATTGATACAATTTGGGATATTTATCTTGCTGCCCTTTATAGTTCTACCTCTTGTCTTGACACTTATACTCTACCTCTATTTTAGGGATTTACATGTAGGTATATGTAAATAGTTATATTGTTTAAGTATTTGTTCCTGCTTTACTCAGGAAAGTTTTAATCAGTCTTTTTAGCTAAGTTCCCGAGTATTATAGATTATCTTCACTCACATTTCCTGTACCTATGAGATTAGTCAGATATAGATGCTTAATCTTCAATCCTTCATAGACATGCAGAACATGGCATTTAAATGTTTTAATATTAGTACTCCTTTGACATGAGACACTGTTGCTCCTGACAGCACCGTGCATTTTCCCGAAAATATGTTGGACACTGTTGTTGCTCCTGCTGGAGTTCAATCTCGCCTCAGCTAATGGCCTGTTGGGCATAGAATTGCCCCCACCTTGACCACTGATTTGGACATGCAGTCCTATGTGCTTGCAGGAGACAAATATAGAAGACTGCTTGACCTTGCCAAGTCAGGGTAAGACAGCCATTCTATTTCCCTGCTGTTGTTGTGGTCTGTCAAGTTCTCTTGGCCTTAGCCAAATCTGGGTGTACCAACGTCGCTGTGAGACCTAGGGTGACTGTTCAGGTGGCTTGCTGTTTCTGTCCTTGCTGCACCGTTTTGGAAGTTGTCCATCCGCATTTCCTGTCTACTCTAGTATTGTTATTTTCCTTCTCAGGTCTTGATGAGGTTGAAGATTAAACTATCACAACTATTATTCTCTCTTCCTAGTTAGATATATTAGGTACTAGACTTACGTTTTCCAGCTTAGGACAACTCTATTGTAAACTACATTATGCCCTCACCCTAGGACTAGATATGTAGGTCATTTTGTTCTCGATTTTCCTTTTCTTAGAGCACACTTGTTATTCACTGTTTTGTATATAGTTTTGTATTAAGCCTAAATCTTTTCTTTAGACTAAAAGGGGAATTGTAGTGAGGTAGTCCTTCTGTAGCACTGACCACGCCCATTGGGGGGTGGAGCGATGGGCGGAGGTGACCTGAGGAAGGAGGTCGGAGGGGGCCAGGAAGGCTCTCTTTCTGGCGTGACTCGGACAGGAGAGGATCGGGTTGAATTTCCTGGTGTTCATCTGTCTAGGTTGTAAGTTATTTCTCCCTGAATAAACATCTATTCGGCCTATTTGTTTATCCTGACCCTTATTTACCGCAATAAAAGTTAATCTCTGTAGGGGACAAATAATGGAGGTAAAATCAACGGTTATATTAAGGTGACAGTGGGAAGGGTATATTTGCCCAACATCTATGCGAGTGATGTTTGGGAAAGGGGGTGCCAACAAGCAGAGAGAACCATTGGATAGGTCAATTGTCTGAATGGAGACAGGAAATGTAGGTCACATTGGTGTTTCCTGTAAGAGCCAGGGGCCCCAGCGGGCCCATTTGGAGGTATAGCTAGCAATCTTGTGCCATCTCTAGTCTTGAATAATTTAAGAGGGAGAAAGTATGGCTTAGGAGCCCCTCAAGGCTGGGGTCAAGATCTAGTTCACCTCAGGTCTCAGGGAGGACCAGGGGGTGGTAATTGAGTTGGGAGGTGTAGGCTCTGAATAATAGTATTAATTTTTTCTTGAGCATCAATTTCTCTTGCCCTATCTTGAACTCAGCCTCCCCCCCATCTGAATACCCTAAGGGAGTAATGAGATTCTGGTATACTTGTTCTCCTGCCCCACCATATCAGGGAAAAGTGACCTGGCTGGACATCCCTGTGCCTGTGAAGGGAGAAGTACCTATGCCCTGTATGGCCATCCAACATAAGCCTTGAACAATAAAAGGCCTGATTTTCCCCACTCCGGATCAGGACCCACCCATCTTAGGTAGGTGGTCGTCTCTTTGGACTTGGTATTGCCTCCCACACCCAATATGGTAGGCTCGGGGCACAGATCCCAAGAGGATGGCACCTCCTCTTAATACCATCCTGTCAGCCCCAGTGTCTATTAATAAACAGTGGAACCTCTGCCAGCCTATAATGATACTCATCTTCGGGTGATATCCCTCTATGATAGGCACCATCCAGTGGGTGGCTAGGTCCATCCAATCTTTGGGAACACAAGGGTTGTAAGCTATTTCTTGAAGGAGGCCTAGGCCCATGGGGTATTAGGCCCATCCTCCACTACTGCCTTCCTCAACTCCTTAAGGTCTTTGGCCTCCCATGGATACCATTCCACAGGCCTGTTAGGATCAGGAGCCACATTAACAGGAAAAGCTCCACCACACTTGGACACATCTATCCCTCCATTTCTCTTTATAGGTAAGAGCTGATAATTAGATGGGCTCCATCTGCATTTGTATATCTACCCCTAAATTTAATATAAGGAAATTTTCTTAGTGCAAACATAGCAACCATTTCTAAATTTAAAAGTTATTGTCAATGCTCTCTAACAGTACTTGCAAAGGAAGTTGTTCATGATTCAATTTCACAAATGCTTTCCATGGATGTTATGCTTATGACATCTTATGATTCTGGAACCCTTCCCTTACCCTACCTTGGACACTCACTGTCATGAAACAAATTTATTAGTACTTGGAGCTTGGGAAGTTAGACACATACATACAGGAATCTCTTAACTATTTTTATTCAAATCTCTCAAATTATTATAGTTCCTACTTCTTCCCCTTATGTTAGTATCAGAAAGCAATTATTTCAAATAAACAACCAATGAATACATGAAAAATGTTCAGCATCTTTAGGCTTCAGGGAAATACAAATTAAAACTATATTGAAATTTCATCTTACCTCAGTCATCAAGAAAAACAAACAAACAAACAAACAAACAAACAGCAAACTTTGGAAAAGTGGTCTTGGCAGGTACCCTGATAGAACTGCTAGATGATCTAACTCTATCACTCCTGGTTGTATTCCCAAAGGAATCCAAGCCAGCATTACAACACTGAGACTTGCACACCCATCTTGAGGCACCGTTTCCAAGAGCTAAGTCCAATGTTTTCTCATATGTGGAGTTTAGGAGGGAACTAAAAAGACATGAAGGTAAAGTGCAACTACTAGGAATTTGAAGGGAGAAAAGTGAATGTGGGAGATCTGTTTTTGAGAGTTCAGTTCCCAAAGAGGATGTGTGGAGTTGGGGAGGGGGGCAGGAAGGAGGAGACAGAGGGTGAATCTGTTATGAGCAGTTTTTCTGACAGCCTGGTCCCACAGCTGTGTCAGCCCCAAATAACACACAGAGATGCTGTATTAGATATAAAGCTATTGGTCTGTTACTAGAATTTCTTATTGGCTAGCTCTGTCTTAACCCATTTAACCCATATTAACCCATTTCTATCAATCTAAATGTTTCAATGTGGTCTTAACTTACCAGAGGGAGCGCCCAGACTTTCTTCTCGAATCCATACATCTTGAATCTCTTCCTACCTCTCCCCGAATCCTCCTTGTCTCCTCATCCCACCTACCTTGCTTTCCTATTGGCCAACAGGGCTTTATTCATTAACCAGTAAGAGAAACATATTTACAGAATGACATCTCCCATCATGAATTGGAATGGCTACCAGCAGCATTTAACTGAAAACAGACTACACCTTTCCTTTTTTTCTTTTTCTTTTACATATCAATCCTACTTCCTTTTCCCTCCTTCTCTCTCTCTCCCTCCCTTCCTCTGTCCCTCCCTCCCTCTTTCCCTCTCTCTGACACTCCCATGTCCCCCAAACACCATCCTCTCCCACCTGCACCCCCCACTCCACATGTAGGGTGATGCCTTCCAGGAGGGGTTATCTAAATCTGTCAAGTCATTTGGAGTAGGGAATAGGCCTTCCCTCCTGACTCTAGGTTAAGGGAGTATCCCTCCACGGGGAATGTGCTCTCAAAGTAATTTTGTGCACCAGGGATACATCAGGTCAGCTATCTCTGTGGATTTCTGTAGCCTGGTCTTGTCCTCCCTTTGGATTCCATTTTGGCTCAGTGCTCAGTTGTGGGTGTCTGCTTCTGTTTCCATTAGCTATTAGATGAGGGCTTTATGATGGTGGATAAGTTAATCATCAATCTCATTATCAGGGAAGGGGATTTATGGTAGACTTTTCACTGTTGATCCAATTGTTAGTTGGGATCAGTCTTGTAAGTCTCCGGACATTTCTTTAGAGTTTTCTCTTGAAACCCATAATGGCTCTCCCTTGTATGGTCTCTCTCTCTCTCTCTCTCTCTCTCTCTCTCTCTCTCTCTCTCTCTCTCTCTCTCTCTTCTCTCATCTATTCCTCCCCTGACTCAATCTTCCTCTCCTCCCCTTATTTTTCTCCTAGCTCCCCCCAATATGTTCAGGAGATCTTGTCCCTTTCCCCTTCTGTGAGGGACCTTGTATGAATCTCTTAGAATACACCTAATTTCTCTGGCGGTATGAATTATAGGCTGATGATCTTTTGCTCTATGTCTAAAATCCATATATGAGTGAGTACATGTTACTCTTTTTGTGACTGGGTTACATCATTCAGGATGGTTTCCTCAAGTTCCATCTATTTGCTTGCGAAATTGTTTTTTTTTCCCCCAGAGTAGTATTCCATTGTATAGATGTGCCACATCTTCTTTATCCATTCTTCAGTTGAGGGACATCTATGTTGATTCCAAGCTATTACAAATAATGCTGCTACAAACATAGTTGAACACATGTCTTTGTTGCATGGGTGTGGAACATTTGGGTATATCCCTAAGAGAGGGATTGTCGGGTCCTGTGGTAGACTGATTTCCATTTTCCTGAGGAACCGCCATACTGTTCTCCAAAATGGCTGTACAAGATTGCACTCCTACCAGCAGTGGAGGAGTGTTCCCCTTCCTTCACATCCTCTCCAGCCTAAGTTGTCATTGGTGTTTCTAATTTTAGCCATTCTGGCAGGAGTAAGATGGTGTCTCAGAGTTTTTTCTATTTGCATTTCCCTGATAATGTAAGGATGTTGAGCATTTCCCTGATATGTAAGGATGTTGAGCACTTACTTAAGCGTCTTTCAGCCTTTTTGATTTCCTCTATTGAGAATTCTCTATTCAGTTATGTACTCCATTTTTTAATAGGAATATTTGGTGTTTTGTTGACTAGTTTCTTGAGTTCTTTGTATATTTTGTAGATCAGCCCTCTGTCAGATGTAGGGTGAAGATCTGTTCCCAGTTTGTGGGCTGCCGTTTGGTCTTGTCAGCTGTGTCCTTTATCTTACAGAAGCTTCTCAGTTTGAGGAGGTCCCATTTATTAATTTTTGATCTCAGTGTCTGTGCTACTGGAGTTATGTTCAGGAAGTGGTCTCCTGTACCAATTTGTACAAGGGTACCTCCTACTTTCTCTTCTAAGAGGTTCAGTATGGCTGGATTTATGTTGAGGTCTTTGATCCACTTGGACTTGAGTTTTGTGCATGGCCATAGACATGGGTCCATCTGCAGTCTTCTACATATCATCATCCAATTGTGCCAGCACCATTTGATGAAGATGCTTTCCTCCTTCCATTGTATATGTTTAGCTGTTTTGTCGAAAATCAGGTGTTTGTAGGCATGTGGATTAATATCAGGATTTTTGAATCGATTCCATTGGTCTACCTGTCTATATTTGTGCCAGTACCAAGCTGTTTTCAGGATTATAGTTCTGTAGTAGAGCTTGAAGTTGGGGATGGTGATGCCTCCTCAAGTTCCTTTATTATACAGGGTTGTTTTGGCTATCTTGGGTCTTTTGGATCTTTTGGTTTTTTTTTTTTTTTTTCATATAAAGTTGATCATTATCCTTTCAAGGTCAGTGAAGAATTGTGGTGGGATTTTAATGGGGATTGCACTGAATCTGTACATTGCTTTTGGCAAAATTGCCATATTTTACTCTGTTTATCCTACTTAAACAAGAGCATGAGTGATCTTTCCATTTCCTGGTATCTTCTTGAATTTCTTTCTTTAAAGACACAGAGTTCTTGCTATATAGGTCTTTCACTTGTTTGGTAAGCATTTCCCCAAGATACTTGTTTGTGGCTATTGTAAAGGGTGATGTTTCTCTGATCCCTTTCTCAGCCCCTTTATCATCTGAATATAGTAGGGCTACTGATTTTTTTTTTGAGTTTATCTTGTATCCTGCTAGTTTGCTGAAGGTGTTTATCAGCTGTTGGAGTTCCCTGGTAGAGTTTATTTGGTCGCTTATGTAAACTATCATATCATCTGCAAATAGTGAAAAATTGACTTTTTTCTTTCCAATTTGTATCCCCTTGATCTCCTTTTGTTGTCTTATTGCTTTAGCTAGATCTTCAAGTATAGTATTGAAGAGATATGGAGAGAGAGGGCAGCCTTGTCTTGTTCCTGATTTTAGAGGAATCACCTCAAGTTTCTCTCCAATCAGTTTATGTTGGTTTACTGTATATTGCTTTTATTATGTTAAGGTATGTTCCTGTTATCTGTGATCTCTACAAGACTATTATCCTGAAAGGGTGTTGAATTTTGTCGAAGGCTTTTTCAGCATCTAGTGAGATGATCATATTGTTTTCCTCTTTCAGTTTGTTTATATGGTGGATCACGTTGATAGATTTTCGTATGTTAAACCATCCCTGCAACCCAGGGATCAAGCCTACTTGGTCATGGTGCATGATTTTTCTGATGTGTTCTTGGATTCGGTTTGCCAGTATTTTATTTAGTATTTTTGCATCAATATTCATGATTTTTATTGGTCTGTAGTTTTCTTTTTTAGTTGTGTCTTTGTGTGGCTTGTACCAAGGTAATTGTGGCCTTGTAAAAAGAGGTTGGTACTGAAACTTCTGTTTATAATGTGTGGAACAAGTTGAGGGGTATTGGTATTAGCTCTTCCTTGAATTTCTGGTAGAATTCTGCACTGAAGCCATCTGGCCCTGGGCTTTTTTGGTTGGAAGGCTTTTGATGACTGCTACTATTTCATTAGGGGTTATAGGTCTATTTAAGTTGTTTGTCTGTTCTTTGTTTAATTTTGGTAAGTGATAGTTATCTAGAAATTTATCCCTTTCTTTTGAATTTTCAAATTTTGTGCAGCACATGTTTTCAAAGTATGACCTGAAAATTGTCTGGATTTCCTCAGTGTCCATTATTATGTCCCCTTTTCATTTCTGATTTTGTTAATTTGCATGTTCTCTCTCTGCTTTTTGGTTAGTTTGGATAAAGGTTTTTCTATCTTGCTGATTTTCTCGAAAAACCAACTCTTTGTTGCATTGACTTTTTGTATTGTTTTCCTAGTTTATACTTTATTGATTTCAACCCTCATATGATTATTTCCTGGCTTTTACTCCTCTGGGGTTAGTTTGTTCTAAGGCTTTCATTTGTGCTGTTAATTCTCTAATGTGATTATCCTCCATTTTCTTCATATGGGCACTTAGTGTAATTAACTTCCCTCATAGTATGGCTTTCAAGTTGTCTCATAAGTTTGGGTATGTGGTGTCCTCATTCTTGATGAATTTTAAGAAGTATTTAATTTCTTTCTTTATTTCTTCCTTGGCCAAGATATGGTGCAATTGTTCATTGTTCGGTTTCTATGAGTTTGTAGGGTTTCTTTGATTTATCTTGTTGATGAATTCCAACTTAAAAGCATGGCAGTCTGATATGATACAGGGGACTATTCCAATTTTTTTGTATCTGTTGAGGTTTGTTATGTCGCCTGGTATGTGATCGATTTTAGAGAAGGTTCCATGTGTAGCAGAGAAGAAAGTATATTCTTTTTTGTTTGAATGGAATGTTCTATAGATGTCTGTTAACACCAATTGAGACATAACTTCTATTAGTTCTTTTATTTCTTTGTTAAGTTTCTGACTAGTTGTCCTGTCTAGCAGCAAGAGTGAGGACCCCAGGCACATTCTGTTCTATCACCAAATCCTTTTGAGAGACCTAGAGTCAGACTAAGCCATCCAGCATTTGCCTCCATCTTAGTCTCAGACCCATACCCACTGGAAGAGGTGAAGGCCAAGCCTTCTCCTGTTCACTTTTCCCTGTTGGAGTCCCAGATGTTCTAGTTCTGTCCATCCACTTAATCACTCTGGAGGAAGACCAAGTCATCCAATATCTGCTGCCATCTCAGTCTTGGACCTGAAGCCACCATAAGGGTTCTGTCTAGTCACTGAATCCTCCAGAGAGACCTAGAGGCAGACTGAGCCATCCAGCATTTGTGACTATTGGAGTCTTGGACCCACTTTCACCCACCAGGAGAAAGCCTTGGACCTATACCCACCAGGAGAGAGAGAGAGAGACCCCACATATACTCACTGGAAGAAGGAATGGGAAGATGACAGTATAAGAACAAATTCAACAACAGAAAAACTAATATGACACCACCGGAGTCTAGGGATTCTACACCAGCAAGACTTGACCATCCCAATGCAGATGAAGCAGAAGAGAACAACCTTAAAAATAATTTGCAAGGATGATAGAGACCCTCACAGAGGAAATGAGAAAAATCCCTTAAAGAAATGGAAGAAAAATAAAATATGGAGGAAAAGACAAACCAAACATGCAAGAAATCAACAAATATCTTAAAGAAGGCAAAGAAAGCCAAGAAAAAACAATCAAACAGATGAAGTAAACAATTCAAACAGTTCAAGACCTGAAAATTGAAATAGAGACAATAAAGAAAACACAAACTGAGGGAATGTTGAAAATAGAAAATCTGGGTAAATGATCAGGAACTACAGATGCAAGCATAACCAACAGAATACAAGAGATGGAAGACAGAATGTCAGGTGTTGAAGATACACTAGAGTAAATAGGTTCGTTGACCAAAGAACAAATCCTTAACAGAAGATATCTAGGAAATATGGGGAACCATGAAAAGACTAAACCTAAGGATAATAGGTATAGAAGAAGGTGAAGAAGCCCAGCTCAAAGATGCAGAAAACATATTCAACAAAATTATAGAAGAAAGCTTTCCCAATCTAAAGAAGGACATGCCTATGAAAGTACAAGAAGCTTACAGGACACCAAATAGACTGGACCAAAACAAAAAATTCCCTCAAGATATAATCAAAACACTAAACATACAGAATAAAGAAAAATATTACAGGCAGCAAAGACAAAAGGCCAAGTAACATATAAAGGCAGACCTATCAGAATTAACTCCTGACTTTCAATAGGCAAAGGACAAAGTCAAAATGACAAGACAGCAGGCCACAGAATGGGAAAAGCTCTTCACAAATCCCACATCTGACAAAGGGCTGATCTCCAAAATACACAAAGGACTCAAGAAACTGGTCAACAAATCACCAAATAACCCTATTAAAAAATAGGGTACAGAACTGAACAGAGAATTCTCAATAGAGGAATCCAAAATGGCTGAAAGTGCTCAACATCCTTAGTCATCAGAGAAATGCAAATCAAAACAACTTTGAGATACCATCTTACTCCTGCCAGAATGGCCAAAATCAAAAACACCAATGACAGTTTATGCTGGAGAGGATATGGAGAAAGTGCAACACTCCTTCATTGCTGGTGGGGGTACAAACCTGTATAGCCACTTTGGAAATCAGTATTGCAGTGTCTCAGGAAAATGGAAATTGGTCTACCCTAACATTCAACAATTCCACGCTTAGGCATGTACCCAAAGGATGCACATTCATACCACAAGAACATCTGTTAACCTGTGTTCATAGCAGCATTATGTGTAATAGCCAGAATCTGAAAGCAACCTAGATGCCTCTCAACTGAAGAATGGATAAAGAAAATGTAATATATTTACATAATGGAGTACTCTCAGTGGAAAAAAAACAGTGAAATCTTGAAATTCGCAGGGAAATGGATGGAACTAGAAGAAACTATCCTGAATGAGGTAACTCAGTCACAGAAAGACAAACATGGTATGTACTCACTCATATATGGATATTATACATAAAGCAAAGGATTACTAGCCTACAATCCACACCTCTAGTGAAGCTAGGAAACAAAGATGACCCTAAGAGAGACATTGATGATCTCCTGGACAAAGGGAAAGGGACAAGAGCTCTTGAAGAAATTGGGAGCATTGTGTGTGAGTGTGTGTGTGTGTGTGTGTGAGAGAGAGAGAGAGAGAGAGAGAGAGAGAGAGAGAGAGAGAAAGGATGGGAGAAAGGAGAAACAAAAGGGGAGAAGAGGAGGGGGAGGAGAACATGCGGGATCAGGAAGATTGAGTCATGGGAAGAATAGAGGAGAACAAGAAAAGAGATACTTTAATAGAGGGAGCCATTATAGGCTAAAAGAGAAATCTTCTTATTTTTTTTATAACCTAGTCCATTTAAATGAACACAAACATTTATAGACAATATTTGTGAATTTGGGCATCGTTCTTTCCAAACTATTTCCAGCTGGTAAGGGGCACTGTCATGGGGGATTCTAAGAAGATGCGGAAATCCTGGCTGTAGTCTGCAAGGCTGCTTTGTCCAGCTGTTTTGAATGTAGGATCACCTGGTACTCTGTTTCAGGCCGGCTGGCTTGAGAAAACCACATTAGTCTGGAATGAATCCACAGCTTTTCATTTTCTGTGGAAACAAAAATAGAAATCCTTTTCCCCAGTAACTTGTCCTTGAACATAAATTTTAGAGACAAAGCATTTTTTTTATTTTAATTTATTGTTTTACATGTTGATCCCAGTTCCCTCTCCCTCCCTATCTCCCTCCCTCCCTCGTTCCCTCACTTTTACCCTCTCTGCCCTCTCACAGGCACCCAGACCACCCTCCCCTCCCATCCCCCCACCCCAATACCATATGTAGGGGAATGCCATCCAGTTGGGGTCATGTAGATCTGACAGGTCATGTGAAGTAGGGACTAGGGCTTCTCTCCTGTCTCTAGGTTAAGGCAGTTATCCCTCCATGGGGGATATGTTCGCAAAGTCCTTTTGTGCACCAGGGATACATCCTGGCTCCACTGTCTGAAGTCCCTTAGACTATTCAGTCCTTCTGGCTGAGACCCATATTGAGGGGGGCCTGAGTCAGTCCCATACTGGATTCCCAGCTATCAGTCTGGGGGCCTGTTAGCTCCTCCTTGTTCAGGTAAGCTGTCTCTACCTGTTTCTGCCGCCTGGTCATGTCCTCTCCCTCTGCATCTGGGTTCTAGTTTGACTCAGTGTTTATGTATGGGTGTTTGCTCCTGTTTCCAACAGGCATTAGATGAGGGCTCCATGGATAAGTTAGTTGATCTCACTCTCGGGAAAGGGCATTTATGGTAGCCTTTCCACGGATGCCCAAATTGTTAGTTGCCAGCAGTCTTGTAGTTCTCTAGACCTTTCTTTGTGTTCAATTTTATCTTCAAACCAATATTGGCTCCCTCTTTATGTTCTCCCTCTCTCTCTCTTTCTCTCTCTCCCTCTCTCCTGTCTTCTATTTCTAAATGGGCTCAATCTTCCTAGTTGCATGTGTTTTCCTTCCCTCCCCCTCGTTTTCTCCTACTTCTCTCTCCATTCGCTGCCCCCACCCCACTTACCCTGTGCTCTGGGGGACTTGTCCCTTCCCGGTTCTGTGAGGGACTTTATATGAATCTTTTAGAACACACCTTGTATCATAGTTCCATTGGTGGTGTAAATTATAGGCTGGTGATCCTTTGCTCTAGGTCTAAAATCATCATTGGTGTTTCTAATTTTAGCCATTCTGGCAGGAGTAAGATGGTATCTGAAGATGGTTTTGATTTGCATTTCCCTGATAGCTAAGGATGTGGAGCACTTTCTTAAGCGTCTTTCAGCCTTTTTGATTTCCTCTATTGAGAATTCTTTCTTCATTTCTGTACCCCATTTTTTAATAGGGTTATTTGGTGTTTTGTTGACTAGTTTCTTGAGTTCTTTGTATATTTTGGAGATTAGTTCTTTGTTGGATATAGGATTGGTGAAAATCTTTCCCAGTCTGTGGGCTGCCATTTGGTCTTGTCGACTGTGTCCTTTGCCTTACAGAAGCTTCTAAGTTTGAAGAGGTCCCATTTATTAATTGTTGATCTCAGTGTCTGTGCTACTGGAGTTATGTTCAGGAAGCAGTCTCCTATACCAATTTGTTCAAGGGTACCTCCTACTTTCTCTTCTAAGAGGTTCAGTGTGGTTGGATTGATGTTGAGATCTTTGACCCTTTTGGACTTGAGTTTTGTGCATGGCAACAGACATGGTTCTATCTGCAGTCTTCTACATGCCATCATCCAATTGTGCCAGCACCATTTGTTGAAGATGCTGTCCTCGCTCCATTGTATTCCTTTAGCTGTTTTGTCAAAAATCAGGTGTTCATAGATGAGTGGGTTAATATCAGGATTTTCAATTCGATTCCATTGGTCTAGCTGTCTATTTTTGTGCCAATACCAGGCTGTTTTCAGAACTATAGCTCTGTAGTAGAGCTTAAAGTCGGTAATGGTGATGCCTCCTGAAGTTCTTTTATTGTATAGGGTTGTTTTGGCTATTCTGGGTCTTTTGTTTTTCCATATAAAGTTGATTACTATCCTTTCAAGGTCAGTGAAGAATTGTGGTAGGATTTTAATGGGGATTGCACTGAATCTGTACATTGCTTTTGGCAAGATTGCCATTTTTACTATGTTTATCCTACCTATCCAAGAGCATAGGAGATCTTTCCATTTTCTGGTATCTTCCTTATTTTCTTTCTTGAGAGCCACAAAGTTCTTATTATATAGGTTTTTTTTACTTGTTTGGTAAGTGTTACTCCAAGATACTTTATGTTTCTTGTGGCTATTGTAAAGGGTGATGTTTCTCTGATTTCTTTCTCTGTCTCTTTGTCGTCTGAAAAAAGTAGGGCTACTGATTTTTTGAGTTTATCTTGTATCCTGCTAGTTTGCTGAAGGTGTTTATCAGCTGTAGGAGTTCCCTGGTAGAGTTTATTGTGTCGCTTATATAAACTATCATATCATCTGCAAGTAGAGGCAGTCTGACTTCTTCCTGTCCAATTTGGATCCTCTAGATCTCCTTTTGTTGTCTTACAGCTTTAGATAGAACTTCCAGTACGATATTGAAGAGATATGGAGAGAGAGGGCATCCTTGTCTTGTTCCTGATTTTAGAGGAATCGCCTTAAGTTTCTCTCCAATGAGTTTGATATTGGCAGTTGGTTTGCTGTATATTGCTCTTACTATGTTTAGGTATGTTCCTGTTATCCCTGATCTCTCCAAGACCTTTATCATAAAAGGGTGTTGAATTTTGTCGAAGTTTTTTTCAGCATCTAGGGAGATGGTGGGTCATGTTGATAGATTTTCGTATGTTAAACCATCCCTGCAAACCAGGGATGAAGCCTCCTTGGTCATGGTGAATGATTTCTCTGATGTATTCTTGAATTCGGTTTGCCAGTATTTTATTTAGTATTTTTGCATCGATGTTCATCAGGGATACTGGTCTGTAGTTTTCTTTCTTAGTTGTGTCTTTGTGAGGCTTGGGTATCAAGGTTATTGTGGCCTCACAAAAAGAGTTTGGCAATGAACCTTCTGTTTCTATTTTGTGGAACAGTTTGAGGAGTAGTGGTATTAGTTCTTCCTTGAATGTCTGGTAGAATTCTGTGCTGAATCCATCTGGCCCTGGACTTTTTTTGGTTGGAAGGCTTTCGATGACTGCTTCTATTTAATTGCAGGTTATAGGTCTACTTAAATTGTTTGTCTGTTCTTGATTTAATTTTGGTAAGTGATAGTTATCCAGAAATTTGTCCATTTTCTTTGAATTTTCAATTTTTTTGGAATACAGGTTTTCGAAGTATGACCTGAAAATTGACTGGATTTCCTCTGTGTCCGTTGTTATGTTCCCCTTTTCGTTTCTGATTTTGTTAATTTCCATGTTCTGTCTCTGCTTTTTCGTTAATTTCGATAAAGGTTTGTCTATCTTGTTGATTTTCTCAAAAACCCAAGTCTTCGTTGCATTGATGTTTTGTATTGTTTTCCTGGTTTCTATTTTGTTGATTTCAGCCTTCAAGTTGATTATTTCCTGGCGTCTACTCCTATGGGGTGAGTTTGCTTCTCTCTGTTCTAAAGTTTTCAGTTGTGCTGTTAATTCTCTCATGTGACTATCCTCTGTTTTCTTCATATGGGCACTTAGTGCAAAGAACTTCCCTTGTAGCACTGCTTTCAAGGTGTCCCATAAGTTTGGGTATGTTGTGTCCTCATTCTCGTTGAATATTGGAAAGTCCTTAATTTCTTTCTTTATTTCTTCTTTGACCCAGGTGTGGTGCAATTGCACATTGTTCTGTTTCCATGAGTTTGCAGCTTTTCTGCTATTTGTGTTTTGTTGAATTCCAATTTTAAAGCATGATGGTCCGATTAACTACAGGGACTATTCCTATTCTGTTGTATCTGTTGAGGTTTGTTATGCCACCTAGTATGTGGTCAATTTTAGAGAAGGTTCCATGTGGAACAGAGAAGAAGGTATATTCTTTTGTGTTTGGATGGAATGTTCAATAGATGTCTGTTAACCCCAATTGAGACATAACATCTGTTAGTTCTTTGGTTTCTTTGTTGAGTTTCTGCTTTGTGGTCCTGTCTAGTGTTGAGATTGGTGTATTGAAGTCTCCCACTATAAGTGCGTGAGGTTTTCTATGAGCTTTGAGTTTTAGTAGCATTTCTTTTATGAATGTGGGAGCCTTTGTATTAGGAACATAGATGTTCAGAACTGAGACTTTGTGTTGATGGGTTTCTCCTGCGATGACTATGAAATGACCGTCTTCATCTCTTTTGATTAATTTTGGTTTGAAGTCTAAATTGTTAGATATTAGGATAACCACGCCTGCTTGCTTCTTGGTTCCATTTGATTGGAAAATCTTTTCCCAACCCTTTATCCTGAGGTAATGTCTATCTTTGAAGCTTAGATGTGTTTCTTGTATGCAGCAGAAGGATGGATTCTGTCTTCGTATCCATTCTGTTAGCCTGTGTCTTTTTATAGGTGAGTTAAGACCATTAATGTTGAGGGTGAGTAAGGACCATTGATTGTTGATGCTTGTTTGATTTAGATTTGTTGTTGGCAGTGGTATTGTGGATATATTTGTTCTGCTTTACCCTTGGTTTCTGGTGTAGTTGGATTACCTGTTGCCTACATTTTTTTTTTTGGGTGTAGTTACGTTCCTTGGGTTGGAGTTTTCCTTCCAATACTTTCTATAGGGCTGGATTTGTAGATATGTATTGGGAAAATCTGGTTTTGTCATTAAATATCTTGTTTTCTCCATCTATAGTGATTGAGAGTTTTGCTGGATATAGTAGCCTAGGCTGGAATCTGTGTTCTCTTAATACTTTTAGAACATCTATCCAGGACCTTCTGGCCTTGAGGGTTTCTGTGGAGAAGTCAGGTGTAATTTTGATAGGTCTGCCTTTACATGTTACCTGTCCTTTTTCCTTCACTGCTCTTAATATTCTTTCTTTATTCTGTATGCTAGGTGTTTTGATTATTATATGGCGAGGGGTCTTTTTTATTTGGTCCAGCCTATTTGGGGTTCGGTATGCTTTTTGTACTTTCATGGGCATGTCCTTCTTCACATTGGGAAAGTTTTCCTCAATGATTTTGTTGAATATGTTTTCGGCACCTTTGAGCTGGGCTTCCTCACCTTCCTCTATGCCTATTATTCTTAGGTTTGGCCTTTTCATGGTATCCCACATTTCCTGGATGTTTTGTGTTAAGGATTTGTTGAATTTATGATTTTCTTTGGTCGATGAATCTATTTCTTCTAGTTTATCTTCTGTGCCTGAGATTCTCTCTTCGATCTCTTGTATTTTGTTGGTTATGCTTGCATCTGTAGTTCCCGATTTTTTGCCCAGTTTTTCTATTTCCAGCATTCCTTTGGTTTGTGTTGCCTTTATTTTTTCTATTTCAGTTTTCAAGTCTTGAACCGTTTCCTTCACCTGCTTAATTGTTTTTTTCTTGGCTTTCTGTACTTTCTTTACTTTCCTTAAGGAATTTGTTCATTTCTTCCACTTTTTTGTTTTTTGTTTTTCCCTCCATTTCTTTAAGGGATTTTCTCTCATCTTCTTTGAGGGCCTCTATCATTTTTATGATGGTAATTTTTAAGTCGTTCCCTTCTGTTTCCTCTTCTTTGTTGTTGTGTTCCATTCTAGTTGGTGTAGATTCCCTAGATTCTAGTGGTGTCATGCTTGTTTTTCTGTTGTTAGGTGTTTTCTTGTATTGCCGTCTTCCCATAGCTTCTTCCATTAGGGGTTGGTGGGTTCTCCCTCTCTCTCTTTATGGTACTTCCTCGGTGGACTTATATCTGTAGCTCTAGGTGGTCCAACCTCTATAGAAGGTCTCTCCACAGATAGGGACCCAGGGATGGGGGTCCAGTAGAAGATGCCTGCAGAAACTCAATGTTCCCGCAGAGATAGGCGGGTCTCTGGGAGGGGCCCGGGGCTCCAGCAGAGGACTGGAGGTGGGGTCAGAGACCAAGCAGGTGGAAATTACAGGTGGTCCTGCTGTATAGGCAAGTCTCCTTTGTTCAGAGTTGCTCCAAGAAGTCCCCGAAGTAGGGTGGACTGTTGGCTCCACCCTCTGTCCCAGTGCTCAACCAGAGAGTGGGCAGGGTAGGGCACAGGGTAGGGGGGGCAGGCTCGCGGTGCGGATGGGTTGGGGGTGTAGCAGAGCTCCAAGGGTGCTCTTGATGGGGACAGGACACAGGAGCAGCAGGATCAGTGGCCAACCCAGGGAGTTTGAGGGGGGAGGTTGTAGGGGAGAGGCCACCCCAATTGGGCCCAGACTTACCTCTAGCCTATGCCTGGCAGAAGAGGACAAAGCCTGAGCTGATACTTGGGAAGTTTCTGCACAATATTCGGATCTCACTGGAAACTGGCACTCTCCAGCTGAGGCCTCTTTCTTTAGCAGAGGCCCTGCTTTGGGGGTCAAGGATCTTGCTGGCAGGAACTCTGAGTGGACTCCCAGAGATAGGCAGATCTCTGGGAGTGGCCTGAGAGTCCAGCAGAGGACTGGAGGTGGGGTTAGAGACCAAGCGGGTGGAAATTATGGGTGGTCCCACGTGGATAGGCAGGTCTCCTTTGTTCAGAGTTGTTCTGAGAAATCCCCGAAGTAGGGTGGACTGTTAGCTCCACCCTCTGTCCCAGTGCTCAACCAGAGCAGCAGGACAGTGGGCAGGGTAGGGCACAGGGTAGGAGGTGGCAGGCTGGTAGTGGGGATGGGTGGGGTGTATCAGAGCTCCAAGGGTGCTCTCGATGGGGACAGGACACAGGAGCAACGGGATCAGGGGCCCTTAAAGAGAAATCTTACACTAGGGAAATGTCGAGAGATCAACAAGGATGACCCCCAACTAAGGATCTAAGCAATAGTGGAGAGGCTATTTTAAATGTCCTTCCCCTATAATGATATTGATGACTATCTTAAATGCCAGCCATCTTAGAGCCTTCATCCAGTAGCTGATGGAAGCAGAAACAGAGATCCACAGCTAAGCCCTGAGCTGAACTCCTGGAATCCAGTTGTAGAGAGGAAGGAGTGATGAGCACAGGGCTCAAGACCATGCTGAGGAAATCCATAGGAACAGCTTACCTGAGCAAGTGGGAGCTCATGGACCCCAGCTAGACATCTGGGGAACTAGCGTAGGACTGAACCAGGCCCCCTGAACATGGGTGTCAGTTGGGAGGCCTGGCCAGTCCCTAGTGTAGTAATGGACTTTGGGAGCCCATTTTCCCTTGGAGGGATACTCTCTCAGCTTAGATACATGGATGAGGGCCTAGGTCCTGCCCCAAATGATATGACAGATCTCCCGGGGAAGGCCTCACTCTCCCTGGGGAGTGGATGCGGGAGGTGGGGGGGTCATTGGAGGGGTAAGGGAGGGATAAGGGAGGATGGGAGGGGTATGGAACTGGGATTGATATGTAAAATAAAATTGTTTCTAATTTCAAAAAGAAATGATAAAATGTGGGTGAATATGATCCATGTGAGTTATATGAGTATATAGAAAGGGCATTCTGAAAGCCAACAATCTTTCAATGTTGGGTTATATTCCAATGTAGGAATAGCCTACATTTTCTTTACCTGTTCATCAGTGAATGTACATTGCAGTTGTATCCACCTTTGACAATTACTAATAACGCTATGGCAGTCAATATCAAATATTAGGTTTATGAGAGACATGTGTTTTCATTCTTCTTGGTTATATCTATGCCTACAAATAGAACTCCTGAGTTAAATGGTAATGTCATATTGACTACTTGAGGATATGCCATACTGTTTGGCAAAATAATTATTATAGCATTTTAGCATTTTACATCTCCATTGCTAGGTGAGAGGTTTTCATGTTTGTTCAAATTCTTTTCTGTTCTTATGCTTTTCTTTCCTACACTTGTTGCCACGTGGATGGCTTTCTTCAACTGTTTAATTTTACCCCAATTCCTCCTTTTTTTTTAAACTTAAAAAGTTAAATAAACTTTGTTATTTCCAAATAGAAAGCAAGAAAGTGGAGATAACAAGAAAAAAAGAAAGTGGGCATGACACCTCTCAAGTAGCAATCATTAAAATGTACAACATCTCTGTTCCCTTAAAACATTTTTTTTTATAGAGAACCTGTAACAAAGATAGAATGGCCTGGACTCATTTAATAAAATCTGCTTTAGAAAATAGAGGGTAGCCAGGCATGGGAAACACCTCCAATCTCAGCACTCTGGGGCCTGAGGTAGGAGTATTGTAAGTTCCTGGCCAGCCTGGGCTCCATAGTAAGACTCTGTCTTAAAATAAAAAAGTCGGGACAAATAGCACCTACACCAATATCAAGAAGACGTGAGTGACTGGTCTCCTAGATAAAATGTCCCAATCCCTAGGCCCTAAGCCTCAGGGCACATTGCGTGGCCCTCCCCATCCTACCTCAGTCCTACCAGCCAGTCACTCTACCACTATGGCCACTCATTGGACATTGTAACATATGAGACCCACTCTGCTGCCCAAACCTACCAAATCCATAAATCTCTCCTGGCCAACAGTCTGTTGCAAGATCAGCAGCCCCTAGAGGCAAAAGCATCACATGCCCCAGTTGGATAAAGACCAGCCTCCCCATGAACAGTCCTCTACAGCAACAGCAGCAGACCCTATAAGCCCAACACCAGTTGGAAGAACAGGTATAGCACAAATATTAAAAATCTAGATACAGATATTGGAGTTAAAACTGAAGGTCAGAAAAGCAAAGTGGTCAACCACTAGAGAGTTCTCACCTCTACCAATGCTCAGATGGAAAGGGTAATCTTGTACTCAGATTGCATATCCAGACTGCACTGCTCCTCAGACTCACTCAAACTGCCCTGAGTTACTGTCTCCTCCTGCCTAACATTCCTCTCTAGTGCTGTGATTGAAGGCATGAGATCTCAAGTGCTGAGATCACCTTTGTTTGAACACTGTTTTTATTTTAGGTTGGATCAATTTTGTGTAGCTCAGGGTGGTCTTGAACTAACAGAGATCCATCTGCCTCTGTCTCCTGAGTGTGGGGATTAAAGGTGTGTACCACCACTGCCTGGCTTCTATGGATGTGGCTAGCTTTGAACTCTGATCTTCAGGAAATCTTTATTATTTAGATTATTAACAAAATAATTTCCCTCTTTTTTCTATTTTTTCTAATATTAAAGCAAGGTTATAACTAATATAAGAAAAACTATATGCAATAAATATAACAACTATATACAATATATACAGGTAATAAAAACATTAACAATGTCTGACCCATTAGCATTTGACAAATTCTGAAAAAATACTCCATATCTATCTTTTCTTGGTAAATTCAAAAAGTTGAACCTAATTCACCTTTTATTTTATTTTGCATTATCAAATTATCTTTTAATATCTCTCAACCTTTTGCACTTTATAGCCCTTTAGTGAGTTTTCTTTCTGAGTGTGGTAAACAAGGAAAACTATAACTATCTAGTCTTCAACTCTCTCAGAGACACAAGAAGGAAATAATATTAACTGAGTAAGTGCCAGAGTCCAGCTCCAGTGGGATTCTTGTGCTACAGGAAGGATGTGTGAAGTCAGAGAAAAAGGAGGAATCTGACCACTGGTTGTCTTTCAAACTGATGGCCCCAACTATCTCAGGCTATCTTTATTTATACAGTTTTGAATGCATTCAAGAATGAGCAGTTTCAAAGCATTTTTTTAAAATAATTTTCTAAGAATCATTAACACTTTAGTTTGTCTTCTTTCCCACTCCCTTGACACAATTGACCTTTACCCTTGTCATTATATAGCAAGCCAAATGTTTTATATCTAGCTAGGTACATCTTATTCATACTGTGCTCTAGCCAGTAACTGCAAACATATTACAGATTTTTTGGGGGGCTAGAAAAATGATTTGCAGACTTTCCCTCCCATTTTATGAGTTGTCTTTTGTTTTCTTTGTTGCATCCATTGACACATCCATGATGTTGTAATTTTAAAAAGTGGCAGTTGAGAGAGTCCACATGACAGACAGAACTTGGGTGGAGGGTTTCTTTTTTAATTGGAAGAAAGTGAATGGGAAAAGGGGGGAGGGGAAACTGGCCTCTGGGAGAGGAGTGGCAGAAAAGAAGAGAGAGAGGTAGAGGGAGAGAGAGAGGGAGAAAGAGGGAGAAAGAGAGAGAGGGAGATACAGAGACAGGCAGAGAAACACACACACACAAAGAGAGAGAGAGAGAGAGAGAGAGAGAGAGAGAGAGAGAGAGAGAGAGAGAGAGAGAGAAATCCCTTTTAAAAGGAAACATAATGAATATGCACAGGTATTGCTCTTAGTGGCAGCAGCTGAGGGTGTATCCTGTCAGAACCTCAAGAGTAGGCCAGTACAGAGGACTGAATACTAACAATACATTTCCCCCTTTAAATTATATAATTCCCATGTACAAATTTTTCTTCTACTAACTATGCTTTTGATATTACAACTAAGAATCTATTGCTTTATCCAAGGTCTTTATGTAGCCCTATAGTTTTAGACTGGGTCTTTGATCTTATTTGAGTTACTTTTTCTATATAGCATTAGGTAGGATTTGACTTCATTTTAAAAAAAACTACAAGTGTGTCAAAGCTGCTCGTCCAACAGACTTTTTCTTTTCCAGTGAAGTTTTTTGGCTTTGTTGAAAAGCAGCTGACTATTAAGGTGAGAGTCTATTCCTAGTGTTTTAGTTCCATTCCATTGACCTCTGAGCCTGACTTTGGCCAGCCCACTGTAGCTTATCAATAGATTATGAAGTTGGGGAATGCTAGTCTTCTAACTCTGTTCTCCCCTTGCTAACTTAGAGCCCTGGGGCTCTTGTATTTCCATGTGAAACTTAGGGTTAGAGTTCTGTTTGTTTTTTTCTTCTTCTTCTCAAAGACATGATCTAGAATCTTCAGATAAATTCTCAGGATTGTGCCTTTTTAATCCTAAGTCTTCTGCTCCACTTGCATGAGACACATTATCTGACACACACATGGCAGCTGAAACAATGGTGCATGACTTTTGCAAAATGAAAAGCCTTTTTGCACATTTCATCAAGTGATCAGGAGATAAAAGCTCAAACCTGCCTCCCTGATCAGTTGGTGAGGGAATTACATGGTGGGAGATGGTAAAATACACTTATTGATTGGGTGACAAGAAAAGGCACACTAAAAAATTAATTAAAAAACCTTTATTTTGGTCATAGTGTTTTATCACAGCAACAGAAAGCAAGCCAAGACACTGATGTATTAAGTACATCATTGGGTGTGTGAATTCAGTTTTAGGGGAGGATAGTTTGATTTGAAACCTGTCTTAGTTCCATTTCTATTTCTGATATAAGCAGAATGATCAAAAGGAACTTGGGGAGAAAAGGGTTTATTTCATCTTACAGCTTATAGTTCATCATAAAGGGAAGCCAGGGCAGGAACTCAAGGCAGATCCTAGAGGCAGAAATGAAGCATAGGATAGAGGAATGCTTCATATTTTGCTCAGCCTGATGTCTTTTTTTTAAAGGCTAATTTTATTTATTGTAATATTCTACATATTGGAGAGAAATCACTAATTTTTTTCTTTTTCATTAATTTATTTTTTACATTCCAATCCCAGTTTTCCCTCCCTCCTTTCCTCCCATTTCCTCCACTCTCCACTCCTCCAATCTGTTCCACTGAGAGGGTAAGGCCTTCCCTAGGAAGTCTACTAAGTTTGTCAATCATCTAGTTGAAGCAGGACTTAGGCATCTCTCCATACCCACATCCCTGTGTCTAGACATGGTATTTCTTCATATAGAATGGGCTCCACTAAGTCAGTTTGTGCATTAGAGTTAGGTCTTGGACACACTGCCAGTGTCCTCATATAGTGTTCCAGTCACACTATTGTCACCTGTATTAAGAGAGTCTAGTTTGGTCTTATACAGGTTCCCCATTTGTCAGACCTGAGTCAGTGATCTCTCACTAGCTCAGGTCAGCTGATTCTGCAGGTTTCCCAATCATGATCTTCACTTCTTTGTTCATATTTTTGTTCTCTTACTTTATTGTACTCCAGGTGCTTGGCCCATTGGTTAGTTCTGGATTTTTGCATTTACTTCCATCTGCTTTTGGAAGAGGGTTCAAACTTCTCTGGGGTTATGGATTGTAGGTTGGGTATCTTTTGCTTTAGGTCTAGTATCCACTAATGAGTTAATACATACTATATTTGTCTTTCTAGTTTTGGCTTACTTCACTTAGGATAGTTTTTTTCTAGTTCTGCCAATTTGCCTGCAAATTTTAGCATGTCATTGTTTCTTAATGCTGAGTAATACTCCATTGTATAAATGTACCACATTTTCTTTACCCATTCTTTGGTTGAGGGTCATCTATGCTGTTTCCAAGATCTGGCTATTACAAATAATGTTGCTATGAACATAGTTGAGCAAATGTCCTTGTGCTGTGAATGTGCCTCCTTTGAGTATATGCCTAACAGTGGTATTGCAGCGCCATACTGATTTCCACAGTGGCCGTACAAATTTGCACTCCCACCAGCAATGGAGGAGTGTCCCCCTTTTTCCACATCTTCTCCAGCATAAACTGTCATGGGTATATTTTATTTTAGCCATTATGATCAGTATAAGATGGAATTTCAGAGGTAGTTTTGATTTGCATTTCCCTGATAATTAAGGATGTTAAGCATTTCCTTAAGTGTCCTTCTACCATTTGAAATTGTTCTGTTGAGAATTCTCAGTTTAGTTCTGTACTCAATTTTTAAATTGGATTATTTGGTAGTTTGATTTCTAGTTTCGTGAATTCTTTGTATATTTCGGAGATCATCCCTGTGTCAGATGTGGTGTTAGAAAAGTTCTATTTCCATTCCGTAGGGAGCCTTTTTTGTCTTGTTGCTGTTGACTGCATTCTTTGCTTTACAGAAGCTTCTCAGTTTCAGCATCTAGTGAAATGATCATGTGGTTTTTTATTTCAGTTTGTTTATATGGTGGTTTACAGTGACAGATTTTCATATGTTGAACCATATCTGCCTCTCTGGGATGAAGCCTACTTGGTCATGGTGATGATTTCTCTGATGTGTTCTTGAAATCAGTTTGCCACTATTTTGTTGAGTATTATTGCATCTATGTTCATGAGGGAAACTGGTCTATAATACTCTTTCTTAGTTCTATCTTTGTGTGGTTTGGGTATCAGTGTAATTGTTGCCTTGTAAAAAGAGTTTGGCATTATTACTTCTGTTTCTCTTCTGTGGAATAATTCGAGGACTATTGGTATTCTCTTCTTTGAATTTCTGGTAGTAATCTGCACTGAATCCATCTGGGCTTGGGCTCTTTTTGTTTAGGACACTATTGATATCTGTTTCTATTTTCTTAGTGGTTATAGGTGTATTTAAGATGTTTATCTGTTCTTGATTTAGTTTTGGTATGTGGTATTTATCTAGAAAATTGTCCATCTCCTTAAAATTTCCCAGTTTTGTGTAGTACAGGTTTTTGAAGTATGGCCTGATGATTCTCTGGATTTCTTCTATGTATGTTATGATCCCCTTTTAATTTCTAATTTTGTTAACTTGGATATTCTTTTTCTGCCATTTGGTTAGTTTGGATAAAGTGTTGTCTATTTTGTTGAATTTCTCAAAGAACCAACTCTTTGTCTCATTAATTTTTTGCATTCTTTTCTTTGTTTCTACTTTATTGATTTCAGCCCTCAATTTGAGTATTTCTCAGCCCTCAATTTGAGTATTTCTTGCTGTCTACTCCTCCTGTGTGAGTTTGCTTCTTTTTGTTCTAGCGCTTTCAGTTCTGTTAATTCGCTAGTGTGTGATTTTTCCAGCATCTTTATGCAGGCATTTAGTGCTATGCATTTTTCCTGTCAGCACTGCTTTCATTGTGTCCCTTAAGTTTGGGTATGTTGTGAGGTCATTTTCATTAAATTTTAGGAAGTCATTTCTTCCTTCCTTTCTTCCTTCCTTCCTTCCTTCCTTCCTTCCTTCCTTCCTTCCTTCCTTCCTTCCTTCTTTCTTCCTTGACCCAGTGGTGGTTCAGTTGATCATTGTTCAATTTCCATGTGTTTGTGGGCTTTCTTAATGTTGCTATTGAATTCTAACTATAAGCTGTAGTGAACTGATAGGGTACAGGGGTTTATTCCAATTTTTTTTTTTTTGTGTGTGTGTGTGTATGTATGTGTGTGTGTGTGTGTGCATTGACGTTTGCTTTGTATGCGTTCTATTCATGAGAAGGTTCCATGAGGTACTGAAAAGGAAGTATATTCTTTTGTGTTTGGGTGGAAAGTTCTATAGATGTCTGTTAAGTCCATTAGAGTCATAACCTCTGTTAGTTCCCTTATTTCTCTGTTAAGCTTTTGTCTGGCAGATCTGTCTAGTGGTGATGGTGAGGTGTTGAAGTCTCCCACTATTAGTGTGTGGGCCTCCACTTGTGATTTAAGTTTTAGTAATGTTTCTTTTACAAATGTGGGATCCCTTGTGTTTGGGGCATAGATCTTCAAAACTAAGATTTCCTCTTGATGGATTTTTCCTGTGATGAATATAAAATAGTCTTCTTTATCCTTTTTGACTGATTTCAGTTTGAAGTCCATTTTGCTAGATATTAGGATAGCTAGACCTGCTTGTTTCTAAGGTCCATTTGATTGGAAAATATTTTCCAATCCTTTACTCTGAAGTAATGTCTGTCAGTGAGTTTGAGGTGTGTATCTTGTATGCAGCAGGATGGATTCTGATTTTATATCCAATCTGTTAGCCTGTGAGATATATATATGTGTGTATATATATATATATATATATATATATATATATATACACACATATATATATATGAAATCTTTAATTTCTTTCTTTATTTCTTCCTTGGCCAAGGAATATTGTAATTGTGCATTGTTCCATTTCCATGAGTTAGTAGAGCTTTTGCAATTTGTATTGTTGTTCAATTCCAATTTTAAAGCATGGTGGTCTGAAAAATACAGGAGGATATTACATTTTTTTTGTATCTGCTGAGATTTGTTATGTTGCCTAGTATGTGGTGAATTTTAGAGAAGGTTCCATGTGGAGCTGAGAAGAAGGTGTATTCCTTTTTGTTTGGATGGAATATTCTATAGATGTCTGTTACAACCAATTGGGAT
Source organism: Phodopus roborovskii (assembly GCF_943737965.1). Classification (NCBI taxonomy): domain Eukaryota; kingdom Metazoa; phylum Chordata; class Mammalia; order Rodentia; family Cricetidae; genus Phodopus; species Phodopus roborovskii. The sequence goes on from NW_026125391.1 coordinate 15,443,263, forward strand.
GTAATTTTCGTTACTTCTTTTGTTTCTTTGTTAAGTTTCTCTCTGGTGGTCCTGTCTAGTGGTAAGAGTGGGTTTTTGAGGTCTCTCTCTATGAGTGTGTGAGGTTTTATGTGAGCTTTGAGTTTTAGTAGTGTTTCTTTTTACCAATGTCAGTGCCATTGTATTTGGGGCATAGATGTTCAGAATTGAGACTTTGTGCTAATGGATTTCTCCTGTGATGAATATGAAATGACCTTCTTCATCTCTTTTGATTGATTTTGGTTTGAAATCTAACTTGTTAGATATTAGGATAGCTCCACCTGCTTGCTTCTTGGGTCCATTTGTTTGGAGATCTTTTCCCAACACTTTACCCTGAGGTAATATTTTTGAAGCTTAATTGTGTTTCTTATATGTAACAGAATGATGGATTCTGCCTTTGTATCCATTCTGTTAGCCTGTGTCTTTTTATAAGTGAGTTAAGAACATTAATATTGAGGGAAAGTAAGGACCATTGATTGTTATTTCTTGTTTGTTTTAGACTTGTTGTTGGCTGTGGTATTGTGATTATATTTGCCCCACTTTTTCTTTTGGGTTCTGGTAAAGTGATAATATCTATTGCCTATGTCTTTGTGAGCAAGCATAGTTAACTTCCTTGAGTTGGAGTTTTCCTTCCAGAACTTTCTTTAGTGCTGGATTTGTGGTTATGTATTGTGAAAATCTAGCTTTGTTGTTGAATATCTTGTTTTCTCCGTCTATAGTTAATGAGAGTTTTGTTGGGTATAGTAGCCTTGGCTGGAATCTGTGGTCTCTTAGTATTTGCAGGACATCTATCCAGGACCTTCTGGCCTTGAGCGTTTCCATGGAGAAGTTAGGAGGTGTTATTTTATAGGTCTGCCTTTATATGTTACCTGGCCTTTTTCCTTTGTTGCTTTTAATATGCTTTCTGTATTCTGTATGTTAGGTGTCTTAATTATTATGTGGCAAGGGAACTCTTTTGTGGTCCAGTCTATTTGGTCTTTGGAATGATTCTTGTGCTTTCATGGGTATGTCCTTCCTCAGTTTGAGAGTTTTCTTCAATGATTTTGTTGAATATGTTTCCTGCACCTTTGAGCTGGGCTTCTTAGCCTTCTTCTCTGCCTATTATTCTTAGGTTTGGCTTTTTCACAGTGCCCCATCTTTTCTGGATGTTTTGTGTTCAGGATTTGTTGTATTTAAGATTTTCTTTGGTCAATGAATCTATTTCCTCTAGTTTATCTTCAGTGTCTGAGATCCTCTCTTCAATCTTTTGTATTCTGTTTGTTATGCTTGCATCTGTAGTTTCTGACAGTTTACCCAGTATTTCTATTTCCAGCATTCACTCAGTTTGTGTTTTCTTTATTGTCTCTATTTCAGTTTTCAGGTCTTGACCTGTTTGAATTGTTTCCTTCATCTATTTGATTGTTTTTTTTCTTTCTTTCTTGGCTTTCTTTACTTTTCTTTAAGAGAGTTCATTTCTTGCATTTTTTGTTTTTTTCTTCTGTTTCATTAACGTATTTTTCATATCATCTTTGAGGGCCTCTATCATTTTTATTAAGTTATTTTTTAAATAGTTTCCTTCTGCTTCATCTGCTTTGGTGTGTTCATGTCTAGTTGACCAAGAGTCCTTAGATTCTGGTGGTTCCATATTGCTCTTTCTCTTGCTGGGTGTTTTCTTTTATTGCTGTCTTCCTATCGCTTCTTCCAATGGTTGCAGGTGGAGTCTCTCTCTCTTTCTACCCAGCTCTACCAGTGGGTGTAGGTGGGTCATGAGTTCGATGTCTGTAATTCTGGATGATCCAAGCTGTCTTGGATATCTTTCAGGCAGAAGGCAGGTGATGGGGCCCAAAGATCAGGTGAGTGCAGCCTCAAGGTGGTCTCATGTGGATAGGCAGGTCTAGTATTCTCATAGCTGACCCAGGAAGTTCCAAGTAGGTTGAGGGGTATTGGACCTGCACTCTGGACCAGTGCTCACCCTGAGCATTGGGCCCAGCAGGACCATGGGTGAGGATAAGGTAGCCTGTGTGTTTATATAAGTGAATTGAGACTATTTATATTAATGGATATTAATGACCAGTAATTGCTAGTTCCTGTTATTTTTGCTTTTGTTATTGGCTGTGGCATTGTGAGTTCAATTTCCTTCTTTGGGGTTTGCTGCTGTAAGCTCATCTATTTCCTGTGTTCTTGTGGACATAGGTGGTTTCCTTGAATTGGCATTTTCCTTCTAGTACTTTCTGTAGGGCTGGGTTTGTAGATGGGTATTGTTTAAATTTGGTTTTATCATGGAATATCTTGTTTTTCCCATCTATGGTGATTGAACACTTTGCTGGGTAGTCTGGGTGGCATCTGTGGGCCTTTAGTGTCTGCATAATTTCTGACCAGGACCTTCAGGCTTTCACATTGAGAAGTCAGGTATAATTCGGACCTTTATATGTTACCTAGCCTTTCTCATTTGCAGCCCTGAAAATATTTTCTTTATTATGTATGCTTATTGTTTTGATTGTGTGTTAAGGGGACATTTTTTTGGTCCAGTCTATTTGGTGTTCTATAAGCCTCTTGTGCTTTCATAGGCATGTCCTTCCTTAGGTTGGGAAAGTTTTCTTCTATGATTTTTTGTTGAATATATTTTCTGTGTCTTTGAGTTGGACTTCTTCTTCTATCCCTATTATTCTTATATTAGTTATTTTCATGGTGTCCCACATTTCCTGGATGTTTTGTGTTAAGGATATGTTGGATTTAATTTTTTTCTTTGACCAATGAATCTATTTCCTCCAAGTTATCTTCAATGTCTGAAGTTTTCTTTTCTATCTTTTGCATTCTGCTGTTTATGCTTGCACTCGTGGTTCCTGATCATTTACTCAGATTTCCCATTTCCAGAATTCCCTTGGTTTGTGTTTTCTTTATTGCCTCTATTTCAGATTTCATGTCTTGAATCATTTCCTTCACTTGTTTGATTACTTTTTCTTGGTTTTCTTTAACGGATTTTTTGATACTGTCCAATGTTTTGCTTGTCTTTTTCTCCATTTCTTTAAGGGGATTTTTCATCTCCTCTTTAATGGTTGCAATCATCCTCATAAAGTTAATTTTTAGGTCATTTTCTTCTACTTCGTCTGTGTTGGGATGTTCAGGTCTTGCTGTTGTAACACACTAGTTTCTAGTGGTATGGTATTGCTCTTTATATTGTTGAGTGTGTTCTTACCTTGCTGTCTACGCATCTCTTCCTGTAATTGGTATAGTTACAGCTTGTGCTTCAGGAATCCTCTCATTCTCCATTTGGTATAGTTGGCTCCCTTGACCTCTTCATCAGGCACAAGTAGAGCAGAGCTTCTGGTGAAAGCTCTTCCTGGTGGAAATAGGCCCAAACTCAGGTGGTCACTCCTTGAGGTGTAGGTGGGGCTATAGCTCGGATGGACACTCCTCCCATTGGAGGTGTAGATGGGGCTGAGTTGATATAGCAGTGGGGAGTCTCCCACTGAGAAATGGCGGTGGATTCTGGCTGGGACACAGGTGATCTTTCCCAAAGGAACTTTTTCCAATAGTTTCTAGAAACTACTGCTGGAAAGTGGTGCTCTTGTTTCACCCGGTGATCACTCCTCAATCCTTGGGCTGAGGTTATGGCCTCCCTCTAATGCTGTTTCCTGTTCTGAGGCAAATGGCTCCCTTGAATCTGCTCCATTCCTGAAGCTTGGGTCTTTCTCTGACACTACCTTTGGGCTGGGATTTGGGCCTCTCACTGATGCTGCTCAGGGCCTGTAGCTGGAACTTACCTCCAGTGCTGCTCCCAGGTTTGAGGTTGGGACCTCTCTCTGACACTGCTTCTGGTTCTGAGACTCATGGCTGGCTACCTTGATGCTGCTCAGGCTTTTATCTGATGCCGCTTCCAGGCTGGGATTTGGGCCTCTCACCCTGATTTCTTATATAAACCCATGACCACCTTCCAGGGCGGCACCACCCATTGCAGGCTTGACCTCTCACATCAACCATTAATCAAGAAAATGCCCCACAGACTTGCCTGCTCTGATAGAAGCATTTTCTGAATGAGCATTCCCATATCACTAGCTTTTGTCAAACAATCAAACAAACAAACAGCAAAACAGTCAATAAAGAGCTCATACTGAGTTCTTCATTACTGTTTCATGTACCATTAGTAAAGCTCACATTTGAAAGCTATCAGCTCATGAGTTAGTTTCCAATTTGGAAGAAGCCAGAAGTGCTGGGGGAGGTAAGTAACTGAGCTGTCCAACACACAGTTCTTGGAAAGATCCCAGGTGAAAAGTGGGGTCAACACTTCTGAGCTTTGCTATAGTGGTGAAAGCTAGGTTATACTTACAAGAAGTCTACTAAGTATGTTATCCCACAAGGGCACACTCGGGTGCTTAGACGTTACTTAATTTGAAGATGAGGTTAAAGTCCTTGAAATCACTGACTATCCTTCTCATCGACTGAAGGGACTCTAACCAGTCTAACCAGCCTGAGCATGGCAAACATGGCTCTGGCAGGCCTTGCCTTTCTCTCCTTTCCCTCTGCCTTGCTAAACTGTTAGATTACATTCCTAAAGCTAGCCACCAAGATCCAGCTACTAAAGTATTGAAGTCCAGCAATCAAAAGCCCACTTTGGGTCAGCTAATCAACATGTCTAATCAAAATTAAACACCCCATCCTAATTTTCCTGTGTGCCACATCTGTCTCCCTTCTATCCCGAGGCAGTCCTTTGTCTTTATCCCCCTTCCAGGACAAATATACCTTCCCCCTCTCCTTTGCTCCCTTTCTTTCCTCCCTTGTCCTCTATTTCCTGTGTTTGTTTCTTATTCCCTGCCCTTTGTCCCTCTGGCAAATTAGTCTCCTCCATGCTGAGAACTTGGTCTTAGGGTGTCCTGAGCCAATACTGATCCTTTCATCAACTTCTTTACATTTTTTTTATTTGTACATGTGTGTTGTGTGTATTATGTGTATGTGAGTTGTGTGTATATGTGTGTGTATGTGTTGTGTGTTTTGTATGTCTGTGTAGTGTGTGTGTGTGTGTGTGTGTGTGTGTGTTTGTGTGTGTGTGTGACAGACTTTTCCTGGGTATATGCCATATACATTTCCTTTGACTCCAGAAACAGGGCCTGCAATAGATCAAAGCAGGGCCTGCACCACTGTCCAATTTGGTGAACTGGGCTGCGGTTATCAACTGGAGTGTGGGTGAAGGGCTACTGACAAGGAGCAGGGTTAACTCAAAAGCAGCTGCATTGGCAGAAAGCCTGTTCCAACATGGATGAGGACTCTCCCAAACAGCAAACCTGGAGCTCTCCACGAAGCTTGCAGGATACTTGGCAGTCTGAACAGCTAGCCTTTTTGAGTGTCGGTGTCCCATCCCAGCAACTGTTTACTTCCTTTCATGCTGTGGGGCAGCAACTTTCAGGAATCTTCCAAGTTTCTGCACTCCTTGACCTTTGCTTTACCACCTGAGGCTGCAGGAGGGAATGTTGCAACTCTGAGGGACTAGCCTTATGGCAATGTGAGTGCTGGTGTGCTTGCTATTGTACACATGTGGAGGTCAAAGGTTGGCCTCTGTTGTCCTCCAACACACATTGTCTTATTGCCCTTGTTATTATTATTATTATTATTATTATTATTATTATTTTGTGGCAGGGTCTGCTGCTGGTCTGGAGCTCTCTGTTTCAGCTAGATTGGCTGGGGAGTGAACTTATCTTTGTCTCCCCAGCCCTGGAGTTACAAATACACATGGCCACATCCAGCTTTTAACTACTGCCACAGCTCCTCAGACCCTCATTTACTGGTAACACATTTCAAAAATTTTTTTGCAATAATACATAACTGAAATCACTCCAGCCAAGATCACTACAGGATTTTAGTTTTGGTTGTGCAGTAAATGCCCTTTTAAACCTGGCCTAGATGTGCAGAATTTTCACTTCTTAATAGCTTCTGACCCTGTAGTTCATTCTTTATTCTTCAGTAACCTCTTCTCTTGGCTTTCTTGCCACTGGCTAGCTGAGGTGCTGCAAGGGTGCCTTTGCAGGGAAAAAGGGCCAAAAAACACAACCTGAGCAGAGTCAAAGAAACACACCAACCAGAGCCAAAGAAATGAACCCTGACCCTGAAACCAGAGCCAAAGCAAAGCAAAACAAAACAAACAATGCAAAAAGAGTTGGTTTGTTGAGAAAATCAACAAGATAGACAAACCTTTATCCAAACTAACAAAAAAGCAGAGTGAGAACATGCAAATTAACAAAAGGGGATCCAGACAATTTTCAGGTCATACTTTGAAAACCTGTATTCCACAAAAATTGAAAATGCAAAGGAATGGACAAATTTCTGGATAGCTATCACTTACCAAAATTGAACCAAGAACAGACAAACAACTTAAATAGACCTTTAACCCACAATTAAAGAGAAGCAGTCATCTAAAGCCTTCCAATCAAAAAAATCCCAGGACCAGATGGCTTCAGTGCAGAATTCTACCAGACATTCAGGGAAGAACTAATACCAATATTCCTCAAACTGTTCCACAAAATAGAAACAGAAGGTTCATTGCCAAACTCTTTTTGCGAGGCCACAATAACCTTGGTACCCAAGCCTCACAAAGACACAACTAAGAAAGAAAACTACAGACCAATATCCCTGATGAACATCGATGCAAAAATACTCAATAAAATACTGGCAAACCGAATTCAAGAATACATCAGAGAAATCATTCACCATGATCAAGGAGGCTTCATCCCTGGATGGCAAGGGTGGTTTAACATACGAAAATCTATCAATGTGATCCACCATCTCCCTAGATGCTGAAAAAGCCTTCGACAAAATTCAACACCCTTTTATGATAAAGGTCTTGGAGAGATGAGGGATAACAGGAACATACCTAAACATAATAAGAGCAATATACAGCAAACCAACTGCCAACATCAAACTCATTGGAGAGAAACTTAAGGCGATTCCTCTAAAATCAGGAACAAGACAAGGATGCCCTCTCTCTCCATATCTCTTCAATATCATACTTGAAGATCTAGCTAAAGCTATAAGACAACAAAAGGAGATCAAGGGAATCCAAATTGGACAGGAAGAAGTCAAACTGTCTCTACTTGCAGATGATATGATAGTTTATATAAGCGACCCAATAAACTCTACCAGGGAACTCCTACAGCTGATAAACACCTTCAGCAAACTAGCAGGATACAAGATATACTAAAAAAAAAAATCAGTAGCCCTACTTTTATCAGATGACAAAGAGACAGAGAAAGAAATCAGAGAAACATTACCATTTGCAATAGCCACAAGAAACATAAAGTATCTTGGGGTAACACTTACCAAACAAGTAAAAGACCTATATAATAAGAACTTTGTGGCCCTAAAGAAAGAAAATAAAGAAGATACCAGAAAATGGAAAGATCTCCCATGCTCTTGGATAGGTAGGATAAACATAGTAAAAATGGCAATCTTGCCAAAAGCAATGTACAGATTCAGTGCAATCCCCATTAAAATCCCACCAGAACTTTTCACTGACCTTGAAAAGATAATACTCAACATTATATGGAAAAACAAAAAACCCAGAATAGCCAAAACAAACCTAAACAATAAAAGAACTTCAGGAGGCATCATCATTCCTGACTTTAAGCTCTACTACAGAGCTATAGTTCTGAAAACAGCCTGGTATTGGCACAAAAATAGACAGGTAGACCAATGGAATCGAATTGAAAACCCTGATATTAACCCACTCACCTCTAAACACCTGATTTTTCGACAATAAAGCTAAAGGAATACAATTGAGCGAGGACAGCATCTTCTACAAATGGTGCTGGCACAATTGGATGATGGTGTGTAGAAGACTGCAGATAGACCCATGTCTGTTGCCATGCACAAAACTCAAGTCCAAAAGGGTCAAAGATCTCAACATCAATCCAGCCACACTGAACCTCTTAGAAGAGAAAGTAGGAGGTACCCTTGAACAAATTGGTATAGGAGACTGCTTCCTGAACATAACTCCAGTAGCACAGACACTGAGAGCAACAATTAATAAATGGGATCTCTTCAAACTTAGACACTTCTGTAAGGCAAAAGAACACAGTGGACAAATGGCAGCACACAGACTGGGAAAAGATTTTCACCAATCCTATATCCGACAAAGAACTAATCTCCAAAATATACAAAGAACTCAAGAAACTAGTCAACAAAGCACCAAAAAACCCTATTAAAAATGGGGTACAGAACTGAAGAAAGAATTCTCAATAGAAGAAATCAAAAAGGCTGTAAGACACTTAAGAAAGTGCTCAACATCCTTAGCCATCAAGGAAATGCAAATCAAAACAACTTTAAGATACTATCTTACTCCTGCCAGAATGGCTAAAATTAGAAACACCAATGATAACTCATGCTGGAGAGGATGTGGAGAATGGGGCCTATTCCTCCACTGCTGGTGGGAGTGCAAACTTGTACAGCCATTTTGGAGATCAGTATGGCAGTTCCTCAGGAAAATGGGAATTAATTTACCACAGGACCTGTCAATCCACATCCATGCAACAAAGACATCTGTTCAACTATGTTCATAACAGCACTATTTGTAATAGCAAGAACCTGGAAGCAACCTAGATGCCCCTCAATTGAAGAATGGATAAAGAAGACATGGCACATCTACACAATGGAATACTATTCTGCAGAAAAAAATAATGGTGTCTTGAAATTCTCAGGGAAGTGGATGGCACTTGAAGAAACCATCCTGAATGAGGTAACCCAGTCACAAAAAGAGGAACATGGTATGTACTCACTCATATATGGATTTTAGATCTAGAGCAAAGGATCACCAGGCTATAATACACACCACCAGAGGAACTAGGATACAAGGTGTTTTCTAAGAGATTCATATAAAGTCCCTCACATAACCGGGAAGGGACAAATCCCCCAGAGCACAGGGAATGGAGAGAGAAGTAGGAAAAAGAGAAGGGGAGGAGAGGAAAACATGTACAACTAGGAAGATTGAGTCAGGGTAGGAATAGAAGACAGGGGAGAGAGAGAGAGAGAGAGAGAGAGAGAGAGAGAGAGAGAGAGAGAGAGAGAACATAAAAGAGGGAGCCAATATTGATTTGAAGAGAAAACTGAACATAAAGAAAGGTCTAGCGACCTACAAGACTCCCACCACCAAAAATGTGAGCATCCGCGGAAAGGCTACCATAAATGCCCTTCCCAGATAGTGAGATCAACAACTAATTTATCTATGGAGCCCTCATCTAATACCTATTGGAAACAGAAACAAACACCCATACATAAACACTGAGTTGAACTAGAACCCAGATGCAGAGGGAGAGGACAACACCAAGTTGCAGAAACACATAGAGACAGCTGACCTGAACAAGGAGGAGCTAATGGACCCCAAGACTGATAGCTGGGAATCTAGCATGGGACTGACTCAGGCCCCCCTGAATATGGGTCTCAGCCAGAAGGATGGAATAGTCTAAGGGACCTCAGACAGTGGAACCAGGATGTATCCCTGGTGCACAAACGTACATTGTGAACACATCCCTCATGGAGGGATACTGCCTTAAACTAGAGACAGGAGAGAAGTCCTAGTCCCTACTTCAAATGACCTGACAGACCTACATGACCCCACCTGGATGGCATTTCCCTACATGTGTATCTGGGGTGGAGGGATGGGAGGGGAGGGTGGTCAGGGAGCATTGAGGGGGCAGAGAGGGTAAATGGGAGGGAGGGATAGGGAACTGGGATTGACATGTAGAATAATAAATTAAATAAAAAAATAAAAAAATGCTTGTTGAGTTAGTTTTTAAAAATATGTTATCATGTGTGAACTAAGAATACTCTTTTCAATTGATATGATGCTGCTTCATAGCAGCCAGGAAGCTGGCCTTACAGTTTAATGGTTGTCTGCTTGCACAAACTTGGGAGGTATTAAAGGTGCCTCGAATGCACATTTAGAATTTCTTTATGTTTCATTAAGTAATCATTGAAATACCACTCGGAGAAGAAGTATGAGTCCTGTTGTTTTATAGTAAACTCCCATTAACGCCTTCTGGCATAGTATCAGTGTACAGAGAAGCTAATATCATGGAATAAATGTCCAAAGACAATACAGGCGAATACTTTTATATATATGTGTAACATTGGTTGTTCTCTTGATGGTAGAGACAACAAGGTGAGGTACTGTTTTAGGCCATGGAGAGGGTGAGGTAGGGAGAAATAGAAGCCTTCCTGTTTATTTTCTTTTGAGCTTTTTTACTAGGATATATTAATTATGCACAATAGTGGATTCTATCATGTTTTATAATTTTATATAATGCATTTGACCATATTCACCCCATTTTCACTTCCTTTTCTCAATTATCTGCCATTAATATCCTCCTCTTTCTTCCTTTATTCATTCTTTTTCCTCTTCATCTTTGCAAAAGACCTTCTCTCACAAATACTGTCCATATCCCTAGAGAGTGTTAGACCTAAATTTTTGTAAGTTTGGCTTTTGTTTGTGACTTTAAAAATTAGTAATAATCTCAAGTGTTCCAATAGGTATGGCATCTCTAGATAGACACATTTCCTTGATGGAATTGCAATTTTCATCTCTCATGGGTAGATGTGCATGATAAAACTTTTTAAATGATGTAAAGTGTGTATCCCAATTTCCAACAGCCATGTGGTAATTATTTCCCTGCTCTTGTTCTGTTATGGTGCTATCAGTAGAACACTGTGTTATTCCCACCAATTAAGAATAAGACAATTACCACAGTTTTGAAGAAAGTTTTAATTAAATATTGGTCAGGTAGATGGGCTCTGGCCTGGTCTATACCCAGGTTCCTAGGAAATGGCTCAGAAACACAGTTTGTAGTGGGTTAAGAAGGAAAACTCATAACCCGTTGCATTTCCCAGGTCTCACCACACTTCAACCCCAAATAAGCACAGAGACATATTAATTATAATAATTATATATGGACATTCCCCATCATGCTACTTTCCTAAGCATGGGAAGAGGTGAATTTTTTAAAAATCCAATTCTTTTAAATATTTCCTCCTCATTTTTACCTTTACCTAGTCTATATTCTTATATCACTGTGTCTATTGACTAAGTCAGACTGAATTCTATTGCTTCCTGTTCAGATGAATCAACACTTCTGTAGGCTGTGACTAATAAATGCCACAGCCCATGGTTATTCCTGACTTTCAAAAATCTTGGTCAGCTTTGAATACATAATTATAAGTACTCATGCTTACACAATGAGTAAGTTGATTTGAGCGATGTCTATAAATTGCATGGGGTTGGGGAGAGACAGAGGGAATGAAAGAGAGGTTAGATGATTAATGATTTTTAACTTTCTTGTCATTTCAACATACTGGCTGACTACTTAATACTCTGAGGTCATGACAGTGTGAACAATTTAGTTTGTAAGGCTAGAGATAGCTTAGTGGTATGGTGTGTGGCATACATGAGGCCCTTGGGTTCAATCAATTACTAGTCCTGCAGAAAGATTGAGGAAGTAGGAGGAGGAGAGAAAGAAGAGGGAGGAGGAAGGGCAGAAGGAGGGTAATTTGCCTTGCAGAATCCTTATGCTCTTTTGCTTTCCTAATCGTGATTCAAGTGATGACATCTTGCTTTGTAGTCTCTTTTCCTGTTTCTGTGATGACATGTTTCACAGAAACAAGTTGAGTGAGAAAGGATTTATTCCAGCTCACAGTTCAGGTTACAGTCCTTTATGGTGGGAAAGTCAGGCAGGCACAGTTGGCTACACTATGCCCAGTCACAAATGAGCAATGAGTGCATGTGGTCCAGCTTCATCTCTCCATTATGAAATCCAGAATCCCACTCTGGGGACATACCACACACAGTAATGTAACCAAGGTAATTCTTCACATCACATGTGTGCCAAGAGGGTCATCTCTCAGGTGATTCTAGGTTCTGTCCATCTACCAGTGAACGCTAAGCACCACAAATGTGGAAGGCAATCTCAGAGACACAATGTCACTGAAAATTACTTTGTTGGCCAGTTACTGTGGAGAGTAATTCATCTCCAAGAGGAATGCTTGATAGCTGCAAGGATCTCTAACAGTTAAGTCACTCTATACACCACAAACTTTGGGTACTTTGAATTTTTTTCTGGGTAGAGTTTTCATCAAAGAAAAGCAAATTGGTGGGCATTGTGGTGCAAGCCTTTAATCTTAGCACTCAGGAGGCAGAAGCAGGTAGATCTCTGTGTTCAAGGCCAACTTCATATACATAGCAAGCTCCAAGCTAGCCAGGGCTACATAGTAAGACCCACTCTCCAACAACAACAACAACAACAACAAAAGCCAGAAAGGAAAAAGAAAAGTGTATGTTACTTTAGTCTATATGTATCTATACAGCTTTCCAAGCAGGTAGGTCTTCAGAGGTAGGACATTCTGTAGTGGTATCCTGCTGACCTGGAAGCCTGCTGGAATGGTATCCTGCCAGCCAGGAGCCGCAGCTACAGGAACTAGCCCTAACCACACACCTGGACTAGTTCAGTAGAGCTAGCACCTAGTTTAATATATCCTACAGCTGATTGGATAGCTTTTGTCCTGCTATGTGAATTTTGTTTGGGAGTTTCCCAAGGAACCAACAACAAAAACAAAAATAACAGGAACTAGCAATCACTGGTCATTAATATCCACTAATATAAATGGTTTCAATTCATCTATAAGAAGACTCAGGCTAACAGAATAGATGCAAAGACAGAATCCATCTTGCTACATACAAGAAACATACCTCAACTTCACAGACAAACATTAACTCAGAGTAATGGATTGGAAAAACATTTTCCAGTCAAACTGAAAAATCACAAATCAAGTGCCACACATGAATAGTGGGAGACTTCAACACCCCACTAACATCAGAGAACAGGTCTGCAAGACAGAAGTTTAACAGAGAAATAAGGGAACGGACAGATGTTATGACTCAAATGGACTTAACAGACATTCCACCCATACACAAAAAATATACTTTGTTTTTCAGTACCTCATGGCGCATTCTCAAAAATAGACCACATACTCAGCAACAAAGCAAACCTCAATAAATATAAAAAATATTGGAATGAACTCATGTACCCTATCAGATCACCAAAGCTTAAAGTTAGAATTCAATAGCAAACAGTAATTTAAGAAAGCCCACAAGCACATGGAAACTGAACAATAATCAACGCACAACCACTGGGTCAAGAAAGAAAGAAAGGAAGGGAGGAATAAATAAATAAATAAATAAAGGCTTCCTAAAATTTAAGAAGATGACCACACAATGTACACAAACTTATGGGACACAATGAAAGCAGTGCTGAGAGGAAAGTTCATAGCACTAAGTGACTACATAAAGAAGCTGGAAAAATCCCACACTAATGAATTAACAGAACAACTGAAAGTGCTAGAATAAAAGAAAGCAAACTCACCCAGAAGGAGTAGATGACAAGAAATAGTCAAATTGAAGGAAATAATGCAATGAATCAATGAGACAAAGAGTTGGTTCTGGGAGAAATTCAACAAATAGACAAACCTTTATCCAAACCAACCAAAAGGCAGAGAGAGAATATCCATATTAACATAATCAGAAACAAGTAGGGGGATATAATAACACACTGAGGAAATTCAGAGAATCATCAGGTCATACTAAAAAACCTGTACTCCACAAAAATGTAAAACTTTAAGGAGATAGATGTTTTGTAGATAAGTACCACATACCAAAATTCAATGAAGAACAGATAAGCAACTTAAATACACATATAACACCTAAGGAAATTAAAACAGTTATCAATAATTAGCTTCCCCTCCCCCCAAAATAAAGCCAAGGCTCAGATTGTGTCAGTGCAGAATTCTGCCAGATGTTCAAAGAAGAACTAATATCAATAGTCCTCAAATTATTCCACTGAAGAGACAGAAGGAACATTGCTAAACTTTTTTTTAAATGAGGCTACAGTTACCCTGATCCCCCAAACACACAAAGACACAACTATGCAAGAGAATTACAGACCAATTTCCCTCATGAATATAGATGCAGTAAGACTCAATAAAATACTGGCACACTGAATCCAAGAACACATCAGAAAAATCATCCACCATGATCAAGTAGGTTATCCCAGAGAGGCAGGGATGGTCCAACATATAAAAAAACCATCAATGTAGTCCACTATATGAACAAACTGAAAGAAAAAGCATACATGATCATATTATTAGATGCTGAAAAAGCCTTTAACAAAATTCATCACCCTTTCATGATAAAAGTCTTGGAGAAAATAGGAATACAAGAACGCACCTAAACATAATAAAGGCAATATGCAGTAACCCAACAGCCAACATCAAACTAAACTAAATGGAGAGAAACTCAGAGCACTCCTACTGAAATAAGGAACAAGGTAAGACTGTCCACTCTCTCCATATCTATTAAACATAGTACTTGAAATTCTAGCTAGAGCAATAAGACAACAAAAAGACATCAAGGGGATACAAATTGGAAAAGAAGTCAAACTCTCACTATTTGCTGATGACATGATAGTATACATAAGTGAACCCAAAAATTCTACCAGAGAACTCCTACAATTGATGAACACCTTCAGTAATGTAGTAGGATACAAGATTAACTAAAAAAAAAAAAAAAAATCAGTAGCTCTCCTATATACAGATGACAAACGGGCTTCACAATATCCACAAAAAAACATAAAATATCTTGGGGGTAACTCTAACAAAACAAATAAAAGACCTGTAGAACAAGAACTTCAAGTCTTTAAAGAAAGAAATTTAAAAGATAAAGAAAATGGAAAGATATCCCATGCTTTTGGATAGGTAGGATAATGTAGTAAAAATGGCAATCCTACCAAAAGTAATCTACAGATTCAATGCAATCCCAATCAAAATCCAAGTACAGTTCTTCACAGACCTTGAAAGATCAATATTCAACATCATATGGAAAAACAAAAAACCTAGGATAGCCAAATAATCCTGTATAATAAAGGATCATCTTGGGGCATCACCATCCTGGACTTCAAGTTCTACTACAGAGCTATAGTAATGAAAACAGCTTGGTATTGGCATAAAAACAGACAAGTGAACTAATGGAATGGAATCAAAGCCCCTAATATCAACTCACACACCTATGAATACCTAATTTTTGACAAAGAAGCTAAAAGTATAAAAAGAAGAAAAGGAAAAAAAAAAACAACAAATGGTGTTGGTTTAACTGTCACCATGTAGAAAAGTGCAAATAGATCCATATCTATCTTCATACACAAAACTCAAGTCAAAATGGGTTAAAGACCTCAATATAAATTAATCCATACTGACCCTCATACAAAAGAAAGTGGGAAATACACTAGAATGCATTGGTACCTGAGACCAGTAGCATAGACACTGAGAGCAACAATTAATAAATGGAACCTCCTGAAACTGAGAAGCTTCTGTAAAGCAAAGAACACAGTGGACAACACAAAATGGCTTCCTACTTAATGGAAAAATATCTTCCCTAACCCCACATCTGACAGAAGGCTGATCTCCAAATTATATAAAGAACTCAAGAAACTAGACATCAAACTACCAAATGATTTAGTTTAAAAAAATGGGGTACAAATCTAAATGGAGTTCTCAACAGAACAAACAATTTCAAATGGAGGAAAGACACTTTAAGGAAATGCTTAACATCCTTAGTCATCAGGGAAATCAAAATCAAAACCACTCTGAGATTCCATCTTACACCTATCAGAATGGCTAAGATAAAAAATACCAATGACAGCTTGTGCTGGAGAGGATGTGGAGAAAGGGGAACACTCCTCTATTGGTGGTGGGAGTAGTGTATAGCCACTGTGGAAATCAGTATAAATTTCTCAGAAAATTAGGGATCCACCTACCTCAGGACCATGGAATACGACTCCTCCTCCTCTTCCTCTCCTTCCTCTTCCTCTTCTTCTTTTCCTTGTCGTTGTTGTCTGGCAAGACAGGGTTTCTCTGTATTGCTTTGTAGCCTGTCCTGGAACTCGCTCTGTAGACCAGGCTGGCCTGGAATTTGCAGAGATTTGCCTGCCTCTGCCTCCCGAGTGCTAGAATTAAAGGCCACCAACACCCAGCAGCAATACAACTTTGGGGCATATATCCAAAGGAGGTACATTCACACCACAAGGACATTTGTTCAATTATATTCATAGCAACATTGTTCATGATAGCCAGATCTTGGAAACAACCTAGATGCTCTTCACCTGAAGAATGGATAAAGAAAATATGGTACATTTACACAATGGTGTACTACTCAGTGCTGAGAAATAATGACATCCTAAAATTTGCAGGCATATGGACAGAACTAGAAAAAACCTTCCTGAGTGAGGTAACCCAAAAGCAGAAAGACAAATATAGTATGTACTCATTCATAAGTGGATACTAGACATATAGCAAAAGATACCCAGCCTACATTCATAACCCCAGAGAAGCTTGAACCCTCTTGATGGGAGATGTTATTCTGTAAATTTGTTTCTCACACTGGTTAATGAATAAAGCACTGTTGGAAAACAAGAAGGCAAGATAAGTAGGACTAGGAGACAAAGAGAATTGGGGGCAATGTATTAGTGAGGAGTCAAGGTGTAGGACATAAGAGGTATGGACCCTCTCTCCAGTAAGATAAGACCTTGTGGAAACACATAAATTGATAGAAATGGGTTAATGTTTAAGACAGAGCTAGCCAATAAGAAATGCTAGTATGGGCCAACAGCTTTATATCTAATATAGAGTCTCTGGCATGGCTCTGGGACCAGGCTGGTGGGAAAGCACACGTAATACCCTCTTCCAGAAACAGAAGTAAGCAGATGCAGAAATCCACAACTAATCATTGGGCCAACCATGATGGGAAAACCCCAGAATCATCTGATCCAAGCTAGTGAGAGATCACTGACTCAGGTCTGACAAATGGGGAATCTGCACAAGATGGAATGTGACAATGGTGTGGCAGGGACAATATATGAGGCCACTGGCAGTGGGTCCAAGATCTAACTCTAATGCAGAAATTGACTTAGTGGAGCCCATTTGACATGGAGAGATACCTTGGCAAGCCTAGACACAGGGGTGTGAGGGTGGAGAGGTGCCTTGGTCCTGCCTCAACTAGATGATGGGAGAGACTTAGTAGACTTCCTAGTGGAGGCCTTACTCTTTCTGAGGAGCACATGGAGGTGGTAGTGGGGAGCAGGATAGTGGGAGGAGAGGAGGGAGTGGGAACTGGGATTGACATGTAAAAATAAATTAATAAAAAAAAAGTGAGGGGGAACCAAACCCTGGTAACTCAAAATTGAAACTGCCCTGGAAACATGTGGCCAGCCACCATTTTAATTAAGAGTAAAAAAAAAAAAAAAAAAGGAGGTCACATGACTTTTAGTAGGGTGACCATATGGACAGCTGTCATTTTAGTTGAGTTTAAAGAAAGAGTTGACTCTTTAGTAAGAGTGACCACGTAGACTTGTCCCTCCAAGGATATGTTAGGTCCTCAATGTATTTTTATATGATAATTCTTGTCCTGTAATAAAAAAGTTTATAAAAGGTCCAATCTAAAACAATGCTAGTTTAATGAGGTTTTAAAGCTGCATGCACCTCCATGCATTCATGTACAGGGACTTCATAGTGTCATGCCAGACTTCATAGTGTCATGGCATCTTGCTTTGCCAGTGAAGTTTTGGTGGTGGCCACATCCTATGGGCATGGATTCATGTGTGTAGATGACACCCCTTAGGAAGAGGAGGGGCTGGCTTGTGGCTTTCACTGCTGTGAGAGCATTGGCAGAGCAGAGACTGTATCTTCTGGAGCAGGAAGACCATGGCGGTTGTTTGCTATTATTTGTGCAAGGTCTTTTCCAATAAATACCTATTTATCATTCATCTTGGGTCTGGTGGACTCATTTAATCCCTGCCTTCATTATGGCATAAAATATCCTCTTGATAATTGATTTTAGTAACACTAAATTGTTTACAATGTGAAAACTTGGTTCTGCCTTCTACAGAATGGGATTGTGCTCTGTCTTTCAGGATCACAGCTGAACAGCAGAGACTGAGATAGTTCTATTTGATGATACTTAAACAGTCTGACATAGTCTGACATAGTCAGGCTAACAAAGACCAATGTAAGTATATGTCTAAGTGTCTTACTTTTACTAATATTGGTAACCTGTAACTGTTTGGGTAAACTGTATGTCCAGATTTCACTTACACGTGTTCTCAAAGTTAAGCCTTAGCAACATTTGTCTGATTTAGACATACCTAACGTTTTCATTATCCTCAAATGCCTTCAGAGATCTGAGAACATGGTATTTAATAAAAAACATTTTTTATGATAGAGAGACATGCCAGCTCCTGGCATCATTGCAACTTCTCTGAGAAGAGGGCGCCACAGAACTTCCACTTGGAAGCTTGCTTTAAATGTGGCATCAATAGTCACTGGGAAACAAACAAACAAACAAAAAACCATTTGCCTTTCACCTCAACTGCTGCCTAGACCCTGCCTGGACTGGACAACAGGACACTGGGGGATTGATTGTCTCACCCTGACAAGACAGGTAGAACCATCTCCTCAAATTCCTACTCCACAAAAAAGTTTGTCAGGCCTCCTGGGCTCCTTGGACTTGTGTCCCCCCAAGATCACAGAGAGACTTGGGATTGCTGCCCAGGTAGCTGGAAAGCTGCCTGCCTCATGTCTGCTTATCCTTCTCAGATCTGATGGTGTTTGATGACTTGGGCGCTGACAGATTTTCCAGTTTAACAGCTTCCCCCCCAACTCCCCAACCTACAACCAGCCTGGTAGCTCATTAGTTTATTAGTTAATTTTTCTGCTAAAAGTACAGACAGGTGTGCCTTCTTCACAGACTTCATAGTTTAGTGTTAACAGGTTTTATATGTAACTTCAGAGGCTTATAGTTTTAGCATTGATGGATACCATTTTGGTAAACTTTTAGAGCACTGACTAAATGTCTGTGGATTCTATAGGTCCCCACACATGAAAAACCACTGCTGTAATAACCCCCCAAAAGAGGTGAAAGAGGGTATAGAACCCTGCAGACCTGTTCACTTCCCTTCTTCACTCACTCGCCCTCATTTGTTCAGTGAATTTAGAATTAAAGGTTTGTTTCATTGGGTTAAAACCAGGCCTTAGGAAAAATGTTCATGCCTTTTAACCCATAGCCTTTTGCTATGATAACAAGATGTATATCTGTTCCAGCTGTGTTACAGACATCTGCAGGTTCCTGGAGAAAGAGCTCTGCTACCACGTCAAGGAATCTGGCCTAATAGACCTTAATATCAGTATCCAGAGCCTACTTTGACCCCACTCATTTTTGAGCTAGATATATTGCAGGTTCACTCCTCCTGCCTGGGCCAAAGACAAACACACTGAGGGCTCTCCAGATAAAGCCAGCCCCTGCACTAGCTCTGAGGATGCTAACCAGGTGAATACTGGCAGGTTGATTTCACCCACATGCCCACTCATAAAAAGGCTCCATTATCTTTTAACTCTTACTGACACCTTTCCTTTAAAGGATGGATACATTTCCCACCTCCAGAGAAACAGCAGATGTGATGGCTAAAGAAGACATCATCCCTCTATCTGTCATGCCATCACCCTAAGCTCCTGGGACTTCACTGTTGGTACCACCTCTCCAGGGTCAAGCAGGCACCTACCCAACAGCTAGAATCTGGTTTTCCAAGGTGTCCCAATGAAGGGCATATCTGTCTCATGTCTCACTCATTCACCCTTGCTTCTTCTGTACAACCAGTGCACTTCTGTGTTCCAGTTTTTCTGGCAGTCATCATTCTTCCCATGGCTAGCTGAATTTACAGGGCCAATGATAACAATCTATTTTTTTTTCACTCCTTCCTGCTGTTATACTAGAGCAGACAGGGGTTTTCCTGTCTCCCTCTTCTCTTCTGTCCTCTCTCTGTCTCTTTACCTCTTTTCTATCCCCACCTTTCCCTTTCTAATAAGACTTCTCACTAAGCTTTGTCTATCTGGCGTATTTGTGCCACCCTCTCGGTCACCTTTGTGTGCCATAGAATGCACCAAGTTTCCCTTCAAGCTTTATCATAACAGCCAGCCGGATGATGTCCTGAATTTCTTTGGGACCTAACAGGTGTATGCCTGTAATTCCAGCATTTAGTAGGTTGAGAGAGGATGATCAAGGCCCCCTCCCATGACATAGGATGTTGGAGGCTAGTCTGGGCTACATGAAAATTCTGTGTCAAAAATATAAAGGGCCGGGGATACAGTATAGTGGTAAAGTATTACCACTTACCCTTGGCTTAATGAGACCCTGTCTGAAAACAAAATTAAAAGAGTAAAGACAAAAAAAAGTAGTATTAATATTTTTTGTAAGGAAAAATCAAGGCTATAGTATTTTACCTCCCCTCCTCCATATTTTTACTTCTGCTTCTTCCTTTGCAATATGGCTTGTCATAGTGTTCCCTTCCTCTAGTATGGTGACTCATACCTGTAATTCTAGCACTTGGGAGGACAAGGCAGGAGGAGGGAGAGGCCAGTCTGGATCTCTATTGAGCACCAGGGCAGCCTTGACAGTCTCAAGAAATGAAACTAGCGACTGTGAAGGACTCCAGAATCACAGCTTGATGTTCCTTTCGCTGGCGCTCACAGGCTGCTAGAATCTCTGAGCCTTTGTTCCATGTTTAGGAAGTCTAAAGTCTAATTGGAGGGCTGCTGGTCATTGTCAATGTATGTATGCCACTACTGTACCCTTAAGGGCATCATAGCTGGACTGGACTTTTGGTTGCTTCCCTCCTTTGGAAGCTTCTGGTCACATGAAAGCTAGACCTCAGGGGGGAAGCATTGAGGTCAGTTCCAGCTCAGAGGCCTCTGAGCCCTATGTTTGAAGGGTATGGTGTCTTCAGCAATAGGGGCTTATATTCCACCTCTTGGGGTTACGTAAGAGCAATAGCAACAGCCTATAATGTTTGTGGGAGAGATCTCTTGGGTAACACAGACTCACAACTCAAATAACAGTTTCTCATGCCTATTGTTGGGGTTTTTTGTTAGATAGTCTTTGTCTCTTGGAGAGAGCATTGTCATCCCAGGTAAAAAGTTTTCATATGCATATTTATATAGAGACTTATGTGTAATATAGGTTATTTGGTAAATAGTTAATAGGATGATTCCTTATGATTTTCCAGACATCCTTACTGCTATTCACCCTCCTGTCTCCTGTATTTATCAACCTCATCCCTCTCTAATAGTGCTTCCCATATCCTTGATAAGATCATTTGTACTCTGCTACTCCCTCCTATTGCTTCCCACTTCTTACCCTAGCAAGGGTTCCTTTTTGCTTTACTGGTTTCTTCATTTATTTCAGAATATGTACCCACATCTAAAGATTTGGAGGTGAGAGCCCATGATGAGCAAGAACAGTCAACATTTGTTTTTTTTGGGTCTGGGTTACCTCATTTAATATGATCTACTCCAGTTTTATTTGTTTACTAGGCTAGACCTTAGGGTTGTAGGTGGGAATTAACTTCTTTTGAATTGAAAATTTATAGAGCTTGCTCTGTTTTTGCTTTTATAATATCTGTCAAAAGACTATACTTCAATACTCAGCAGTTAGGATATCACATACTTTCTCATAGAAAGAAATAAAAGCAAATGAAACCAACAGTCTATCACAACAACCTAGCAAAACTCTAAGAGGCAGGAAACAGAGTCAAATATGACAGACAGACAAGGCAGCCTCGGTCATAAAAAGAACATCCAGGCTCCAGACTGAAACTGAAGTACAGAATGGACCACTAGTACTCTTAACATTGTGTGAACACTTGTCTATGGGAACAAAGAGCAGGGCTCTTCTTGGTGACCTCAGATGTCCCTGGACATATGCAGCAGAATGTTACATCAGCTCCACATTTTCAAAAGGCAAAGGCAGAGAAAAAAGAAGAAATTAAGTTGCACATTGTTCTGTTTCTGATGCATTATACATGGCTCCACTTTCGAACAAGTGTATAAATAAGCAAGCCAGAATTTCTCTGCCTGGAAGGCTGGTGGTCCCTACACTGGAATGTGCTTGGGTCTTCTCAGCAGTGAGGGGACAGTTATCCAGACAGCAAGGAAGCCTGGCATGGCTCACCGACTGAACAAATTTCAGACTTAACTCAGTGATAGGAATTTATTAGAAGAAAGTTAAGGGAACATCATGGATGAACCATGATGTGTATGCACATCCTCCCATAATGTTTGGCAAAAGAGTAGAGACATATAGTGTGGTCCCCTGAGGCCCTTTTAATTTGAATGCACCAAGGAGGGTAAGTTATGCTCTGGCCTGTGCACCTGTGGCCTAGAAAGAAAACATGAAAGAGGAAAAATTGGCAAGAGATGTGTTTCTTCCTTGTTCTATGAAAAATTATTTCTACTTAGCTCATTGTTGTTTTGACCAAGTGATTCTTTTGATTGCAGAAAAGACCTGGTTGACAGAGTAGTTCAGAAGTGGCTCCTGGATTCCTGTTACCTTTACATTCACCCAACGTAGCACCCTGGTCCTGCTGTCTACAGTGTGTTCATATCATCTTAGTATAAGAGCAACAAGGAGTGAATGCCAGTCAAGAAACTAACTTCTTACTGTCACAATGTCTTCAGATTGACTGGAAAGTATTGCATACCAGACAATACTATGCATTAGAAATCCCTGTGCTTGGCTTTTCAACCAGAACAACTATTGGGACTGAAGTTTAAAATATACTCAGGAAAAAACAAAATCTGAAACATGTCAGATTTTGGCTTAATGCCAGGAGGATAGTGTGCATGGGAAAGGAAAGAATTTACCCTTAAACAATCTTGCTTATCCTTTTCTTTCTTTCTTTCTTTCTTTCTTTCTTTCTTTCTTTCTTTCTTTCTTTCTTTTTTGAATACATTCAAACATTTTACTGGGTGAATTGCTATTTTAGTAATATAATACCTGTTTCCACTAAAAATTCTTATTTAAAAATTTTTATTTTACATATCGATCTGAGTTCCCTTACCCCTCCCTTCCTCTTTTACACTCCCATGCCCCCTACCACCCCTCCCTCTCTACCCCCCTCCCCCGCCGACTGCAAATGTAGGGTGACGCCTTCCAGCAGGGGTCATCTAAATCTGTCAAGTAATTTTAGTAGGGACTAGGCCTTCCCTCCTGCCTCTAGGTTAAGGGAGTATCCCTCCATGAGGAATGTGCTCACAGAGTCCTTTCATGCACCAGGGATACATCCCGGTTCCACTGTCCAAGGTCCCTATGATTGCCCAGGCCTTATAACTGAGACCCATGTTCAGTGGGTCTGAGTCAGTCCAATGCTGGATTCCCAGCTATCAATCTGGGGGCCCATTAGGTCCTCTTTGTTCAGGTCAGCTGATACTGTGTGTTTCTATACCTTGGTCTTGTCCTCCCTCTCTGCATCTGGATACCCATTCAGATCAGTGTTTAGTTGTGGGTGTCTGCTTTTGTTTCCATCAGCTACTAGTTGTCAATCTCATCATCAGGAAAGGGCATTTATGGTAGCCATTCCACTGTTTCTCAAATTTTTAGTTGGGGTCAGTCATGTAGGTCTCTGTACATGTCTCTAGAATCAGTTTTCTCTTAAAACCTATAATGGCTCCCTCTTTTATTCCCCCCTCTCTCTCCTCTCATATATTCCTCCCCTGACTCAATCTTTCTAGTCCCACGTGGTTTCCTCTCCTCCCCTTCTCTTTCTCCTAGCTCCCTCTCCACTCACTACCCCCCACTCCCAATATGCTCAGAAAGTCTTAATTTATCCTTCTGTGAGGAAACTTGTATTAATCTCTTAGATTCCTCCTTGTATCCTAGTTCCTCTGGTGGTGTGAATTATAGGCTGGTGATCCTTTGTTCTAGATCTAAAATCCATACATGAGTGAGTACATACCATTTTCCTATTTTTGTGACTGGAAAACTTCATTCAGGATGGTTTCTTCAAGTTCCATCCATTTGCCTACGAATTTCAAGATTCCATTGTTTTTTTTCCTCCCCCACAAAGTAGTATTCCATTGTGTAAATGTGCTACATTTTCTTTATCCATTCTTCAGTTGAGGGGCATCTAGGTTGCTTCCAGGTTCTTGCTATTACAAATAATGTTGCTATGAACATAGTTGAACACATGACTTTGTTGTATGGATGTGGATCATCCATACAACCTCCCAGTTTCTCTTCGAAGAGGTTCAGTGTGGCTGGATTGATGTTGAGGTCTTTGATCCATTTGGACTTGAGTTTTGTGTGTGGCTATAGTTATGGGTCTATCTACAGTCTTCTACCCACCATCATCCAGTTGTGCCAGCACCATTTGTTGAAGGTGCTTTCCTCCTCCCATTGCATACTTTTAGCTGTTTTGTCAAAAATCAGGTGTTCATAGGTGTGTAGGTTAATATCAGGATTTTTGTTTTGATTCCATTGGTCTACTTGTGTATTTTTGTGCCAATACCAGGCTGTTTTCAGGACTATAGCTCTATAGTAGAGATTGAAGTCAGGGATGGTAATGCCTCCTGAAGTTCCTTTATTGTACAGGGTTGTTTGGCTATCCTGGGTCTTTGTTTTTCCATATAAAGTTGATTATTATCCTTTCAAGGTCAGTGAAGAATAGTGCTGGGATTTTAATGGGGATTGCATTGAATCTGTAGATTGCTTTTGACAAGATTGCCATTTTTACTATGTTTATCCTACCTATCCAAGAGCATGGGAGATCATTCCATTTCCTGGTATCTTCTTGAGTTTCTTTCTTTAAAGACACAAAGTTCTTATTATATAGGTCTTTCACTTGTTTGGTAAGCGTTACCCCAAGATACTTTATGTTGTTTGTGGCTATTGTATTCTCTGATTTCTTTCACAGCCCCTTTGTTGTCTGAATAAAGTAGGGACACTGATATTTTTGAGTTTATCTTGTATCCTGCTAGGTTGCTGAAGGTGTTTATCAGCTGTAGGAGTTCCCTGGTAGAGTTTTTTTGGGTCTCTTATATAAACTATCACATCATCTGCAAATAGTGAAAGTTGAACTTTTTTCTTTCCAATTTGTATCCCCATGATCTCCCTTTGTTGTCTTATTGCTTTAGCTAAAACTTCAAGATATGGAGAGAGGGCAGACTTGTCTTGTTCCTGATTTTAGAGGAATCACCTTAAGCTTCTGTCCTTTCAGTTTGATGTTAGCTGCTGGTTTACTGTATATTGCTTTTATTATGTTTAGGTATGTTCCTGTTATCACTGATACCTCAAAGACCTTCATCATGAAAGGTTGTTGAATTGTGTCAAAGACTTTTTCAGCATCTAGTGAGATGATCGGTTGGATATTCTTTTTCAGTGTGTTTTTATGGTGGATCACATTGATAGGTTTTCATATGTTGAACCTCCCTGCAACTCAGGGATGAGCCTACTTGGTCATGGTGGATGATTTCTCTGATGTGTTCTTGGATTCGGTTTGCCAGTATTTTTTTTGAGTATTTTTGCATCAATGTTCATGAGGGATATTGTTCTGAAGTTTTCTTTCTTACTTGTGTCTTTGTGTGGCTTAGGTACCAAAGTAATTGTAGTCTCATAAAAAGTGTTTGATAATGAACCTTCTGTTTCTAGTGTGTGGAACAATTTGAGGAGTATTGGTATTATCTCTTCCTTAAATTTCTGGTAGAATTCTGCATTGAAGCCCTCTGGCCCTGGGCTTTTTTTTGTTGGAAAGCTTTTGATGACTGCTTCTATTTCATTAGGGGTTATAGGTCTATTTAAGTTTTTTGTTTGTTCTTGATTTAATTTTGGTAAGTGATAGTTATTCAGAAATTTGTTCCTTTCCTTTGAATTTAAAAAATTTTATGGAGTACAGGTTTTCAAAGTATGACCTGAAAATTGTCTGGATTTCCTCAGTGTCCATTGTTATGTCCCCTTTTCATTTCTGATCTTGTTAATTTGCATGATCTCTGTCTCTGCTTTTTGGTAAGTTTGGATAAAGGTTTGTCTGTCTTGTTAATTTTCTCAAAAAACCAACTCTTTGTTGAATTGATTTTTTGTATTTTTTTTTTTTTGGTTTCTACTTTATTGGTTTCAGCCCTCAAATCAATTATTTCCTGGCGTCTACTCCTTTGGTGTGAGTTTTCTTCTTTTTGTTCTAAGGCTTTCAGTTGTGGTATTAATTGTCTAATGTGCCTATCCTCTGTTTTCTCCATATGGGCACTTAGTGCAATGAACTTCCTTCGTAGCACTGCTTTCAATGTGTCCCATAAGTTTGGATATGTTTTGTCCTCATTCTGGTTGAATTTTAGGAAGTCCTTATTATCTTTAGTTCTTCTTTGGCCCAGGTATAGTGCAATTGTGCATCATTCTGTTTCCATGAGTTTGTAGAGTTTCTGTGTTTTGTTTTGTTGAATTCCAACTTTAAAGCAGGGTGGTCTGATAAAATATAAGGGACTATTCCAATTTTTTTTTGTATCTGTTGAGGTTTGTTATGTTGCCTAATATGTGGTCCATTTTAGAAAAGAGTCCATGTGAGGCAGAGAAGAAGGTATATTCTTTTGTGTTTGGATGGAATATTCTATAGATGTCTGTTAAACCCAATTGAGACATAACTTCTTTAGTTCTTTTCTTTCTTTGTGAAGTTTCTGTCTGATCATACTGTCTAGTGGTAAGAATGGGGTGTGGAAGTCTCCCATTATAAGTGAGTGATGTTTTATGTGAGCTTTTAGTTTTAGTAACATTTCTTTTACAAATGTAGGTGCCTTTGTATTTGGGGCATAGATGTTCAGAATTGAGACTTTGTGCTGATGGATTTCTCCTGTGATGAATATGATTTAAGGCAGAAACCATGAATTTAATCTTAACAACATGCTTGAATTTAGAGAAGGAAAGCCAAATCCAACTCCAAAGCCAGCATTGGTTTACAAAATTTGGGACTTCAGGAATACTAGATAATAGAGAGAAATAGATTTCTATATAGAAATAGTTTACTACAATTAATTTTTTTTTTTTTTACCATATATCAGATTCTGCTTCCTTAAGTGATTGTTTCTGAAGAGCTGTCTTCTCTTCTGTAGGCACCTACATGTTCAGTGTCTTTTGGCTGTTTGATGATAGGTTTTCTCTGTTTTCCTGTAAAAACAAGAACAGAACACTTCCCCTACCTTTGAGAGGCCTCCGCACACCTCATAGGACCTAGTTTGTTGGATGACTTGTCATTTCTCTTCATTAAGATGTTTCTCTTGTTCAACTCGGATCTTGATTAACTTAGATGGTATCCATAGTTTTTCTTCTCCTGTAGATACAAATGCAAAACCCCTACCCCAACGTAACACATATCCTGCTTTCCATTCTGAGGTCAGTACATCCTTGAAATACACTGGCTGATTTAGTTCAGAAGTTTTTTCTATTGTCCAGTGTCTTTCTGCAGCTGTTTTTCCTTTTTCATCAGCATTAAGAAAGTTTAATGTTAATAAAGCATTATGTAATCTGTGTTTGGGTGTTTTGGTTCCTCCTGCCTGTTTATGGAGCATTTCTTTTAAAGTACGATTGGATCTCTCAACCACTGCTTGTCCTGTAGGATTGTGTGGTATACCAGTTATGTGCTTTATCTTGTAATACTCAAAAAACTCTTTCAATTTGCTGGAGACATATGCTGGAGCATTATCAGTTTTTATTTGTGCAGGTATGCCCATAATGGCCATTACCTCTAAAAGGTGCGTTATAACAGAATCAGCCTTTTCAGAGCTCAGAGCAGTAGCCCACTGAAACCCTGAAAATGTATCTATAGTGTGATGTACATATTTTAATTTTCCAAATTCTGCAAAATGAAACACATCCATTTGCCATATTTCATTCCTATTTATACCTTTAGGGTTACTGCCTGGTGGTAAAGGAGTTTGGTTATAGAATGAGCAAGTAGGACATTTCCTTACTATTTCCTTGGCTTGTTCCCAAGTGATAGAAAAATCCTTTTTTAAACCTTTACTGTTCACGTGGTGTTTCTTATGAAACTCTGAGGCTTCTAGCACACTTCCTATCAATAAACGATCAATTTCATCATTGCCTTGTGCTAGAGGACCTGGCAGACCCGTATGGGATCTGATGTGTGTTATATATATAGGATGAGTCCTCTTTCTGATAGTATCTTGTAACTGTATAAACAATGAAGTTAATTCTGTATTGTCAGGAATAAATTCTGCAGTCTCAATGTGTAAAACGACTCTCTCTGCGTATTGAGAGTCAGTAACTATATTGAGGGGTTCTTTAAAATCCATAAGTACCATGAGAATGGCATACAATTCTGCCTTTTGTACAGAATTGTAAGGGCTTTGAACCACTTTGCTAATATTTCCTGATTTATATCCTGCCTTACCTGATTTATTTGCATCAGTGTAGAATGTATGAACTCCAGAAATAGGTGTTTTTCTTACAATGCGTGGAAGAATCCAAATCGTTTTCTTTATGAATTTGATTCTCTCAGTTTTGGGATAGTTGTTGCTAATTGTTCCCAAAAAGTTACTGCAAGCTCTCTGCCAATATTCGTTATCTTTCCATAAGGAAGAAATTTCCTCATTAGTTAAAGGTACTATAATTTCTGCTGGGTCCCTTCCTATTAGCTGACGAATTCTTAATTTACCTTTTATAATCAAGTCAGAGATCTTTTCTATATATGTTTTCAGTTTTTTATTCTGTTTATGTGGTAGGAATATCCATTCTAATATGATATCTTCTCTCTGCATCAAAATCCCTGAAGGATATTCTCTAGATGGTAATATAACCAGAATACAGTCTAGGTTTGGATCCACACGGTCCACATGTGCTTCTAGTATCCTCTTTTCTACCCATTCTAATTCCTTCTCAGCTTCAGCTGATAGTATTCATGGACTATTCAAGTCCTTATCTCCTTTTAGGGCCATTTTCAAGTTTTTCAAATCATGCCCTTCTACTCCAATTATGGTTTGCAGTTGAGAAATCTCTCCTAGTAATTTTTGAAGATCATTAAGAGTCTGGTAGCGATCTCTTCTGATCTGTACTTTTTGTGGTCTAATTTTCTGTAGACCTATTTTATATCCTAAGTAGTTGATAGACTCTCCTTTTTGTATTTTTTCAGGTGCAATTTGTAATCCCCAGCGAGGTAAAACTTCCTTTACTTTCTCAAACATTTTTTCTAATATTTCTCCTTTAGAGTCAGCTAACAATATATCATCCATGTAATGATAGATTATGGATTGTGGAAACTGTTTACGAATTATTTCTAACGGTTTTTGTACGAAATATTGGCACAGGGTGGGGCTACTTAGCATTCCCTGTGGCAAAACCTTCCATTGATATCTCTTCACCGGTTGAGAATTGTTATAATTAGGTACCGTGAAGGCAAATTTCTCTTTGTCTTGTTCTTGTAAAGGTATAGTGAAGAAGCAATCCTTTAAATCAATAACTATAATAGGCCATTCTTTGGGTATCAAAGAAGGCAAGGGCATTCCAGGCTGTAGAGAGCCCATTGGCTGGATAACTTTATTGATGGCTCTCAGGTCTGTAAGCATTCTCCATTTACCAGATTTCTTTTTGATCACAAATACAGGAGAATTCCAAGGGCTGGTTGATTCCTCAATATGTCCAGCATTTAGCTGTTCCTGAACCAGGCTTTCTAAAGCTTCTAACTTCTCAGAGGTCATAGGCCATTGTCCTACCCAGACAGGTTCCTCTGTTAGCCATTTTAAAGGTAGGGCTTTTGGTTCCTCTGTTTGTTCAGCATTTGTATTTTGTTTTTGTACTGCCTGGATATTTGGTCTCTGTCTTGTATAGTACTTAACAGTATTCTTTCCACAATCATGAGGTCGTCTATGGTTCCTATCTAATACAGGAGGAATGTTAATCTGTGTATTCCATTGCTGTAATAGATCACGACCCCATAAATTTATCACTACATCAGCCACATATGGTCTCAACCTCTCTCTCTGTCCTTCTGGTCCTATACAGTCAATCCATCTCGTGCTTTGTTTTACCTGAGCCAGGGTTCCAATCCCTAAGAATTGACCTCATGCAGGGGCCATCTTTGAGGCCAAGATTTATTAGATATGATAGTTATGTCAGCTCCTGTGTCCACCAGACCCTCAAACAGTCTATTATTCATCTTAACTATCAATCTAGGCCTATGACTATTTATAGCAGTTTGCCAAAATATACGTTTTTCATTTCCTTCTGTCATGTTTGATTCAACTTCCGTCACTAGTTCGTCATCCAGAGCAGTATGAGTTTTTATAATAGGCACAGAATTTTCTAATTGTCCTGTGGGAGATTGTCTTCCACTGTGACTGGGAATGTTCGAACCACCTGTGACGTGGGGGCCTTCGAGAGGCCCCCCAAGGAGTTTCCCGATGGTAAAGGGTTTCCTTGCTTGTCTCTGGTCGATCTACACTCATTTGTCCAGTGTCTGCCTTTGCCACACCTTCTACATAACCCAGGAGGCTGAGGCCTTCTGTTTGATTCATTCCTGGGGGTGTTACTTCTAGGGAAGCTTTGCCTACAATTTCTTTTTAGATGTCCTATCTTACCACAGTTATAACATCTGACATTATGATATCTTTTCAAACCTTTGGGGATGGCTTCTCCTACCCAAGCTTCTAAGTCACCATAGTAAGGAACTCTGTTATCTTGATATCTTCTCTGACCTTTAGATATGGCTTCTCCTATCCATGCTTCAGTCTTATTGTCATTATACTCAATGTTGCCTGTATATAGGACCCATTCATCCAAGGGTGCTGATCGCATTTTTAAAGGCCAAAGCACCTGTTTGCATTGAGGATTCGCATTCGTATAAGCTAAAGATTCTATGAGTATTCGCCTAGCATCTATGTCTGCTATCTCTAATTGTACTGCCCTAGATAATCTTTCTAGAAAGATACTAAAACGTTCTCTAGGTCCTTGCTTTATCTTGGTATAGGGTTCTATCCTCTCTCCTAATTCATGAACCTTATCCCAAGCATTCAAAGCTGCTGTACTGCATAGAGACAAGATGTGTTCATCATAGGCAGCTTGGGTTTCTGGGTCAGCATAGTGTAAGGCAGAAGAAACAAAATCTGGGGACTCATATCTTATGCAATTTTCTCTCTGAAATCCTAATTTTCTCACATACTTTTAATGCTTATTGTTGTCTTTCCCTAATGCATACCTTAAAACTTGAAAATTTTACTTTAATATTGATGTGTAACTTTTCCACAAGGAATAATAACGATTCCTAACAGCAGTCTTTGAACTTTCCGGAAAGAAGATGGGGCCCCACATCATCATTTCCACTTGACTCAACCTGATGCATCGGAACTACAAACATTACCCTAAAACCGGTTTGAGACTGTTTTGCTCGAGACAACTCATGACTAGCTAGCTGTAATGGTGCACCTTTTTATTACACCCTGGCCAGTTTCAAATAGAACTACAGTCAAGAATTTTCTGACACACAGTGACTAACTACATATGTCACAGCCAGTTCTGTTGAGAAATTTGGTTGCTAAAAATTTTCTTCCTACAGGATCCATTGGAGCAATCATCGTCCCATTTCAGCAGGAAGTAATCTTAATATGACTACGCCCCCTTTCCCTACCCTTGGAAATTTGGGATAATAGTCATCGTCTTTGGGTTGGTTTTAGTTATTTGGGATTGGGTGATGCTTACACTCGGGTTTATCTTTTAGACAGGAATAGGGAATGGTGGGTAAAGGTATGGTTTAGATGGGATATAAGTAGATTAGCCTATTTCCTTGAGAATTTGAGTATGAATGAGATAGTATTTTACAGCTTACATTGTTATGTATTCCTATGTGGTAAGCTATGTAAAATTAAGTTTATATTTTGTTATATTGTGTTAAATGTTTCCACTTATAATATTTATGCACATTATTTTTTACCATATTCTATGTATGTATACTTTTCTTGTGTTCAAGACATTTTGTATATTGATACAATTTGGGATATTTATCTTGCTGCCCTTTATAGTTCTACCTCTTGTCTTGACACTTATACTCTACCTCTATTTTAGGGATTTACATGTAGGTATATGTAAATAGTTATATTGTTTAAGTATTTGTTCCTGCTTTACTCAGGAAAGTTTTAATCAGTCTTTTTAGCTAAGTTCCCGAGTATTACAGATTATCTTCACTCACATTTCCTGTGCCTATGAGATTAGTCAGATATAGATGCTTAATCTTCAATCCTTCATAGACATGCAGAACATGGCATTTAAATGTTTTAATATTAGTACTCCATTGACATGAGACACTGTTCCTCCTGACAGCACCGTGCATTTTCCCGAAAATATGTTGGACACTGTTGTTGCTCCTGCTGGAGTTCAATCTCGCCTCAGCTAATGGCCTGTTGGGCATAGAATTGCCCCCACCTTGACCACTGATTTGGACATGCAGTCCTATGTGCTTGCAGGAGACAAATATAGAAGACTGCTTGACCTTGCCAAGTCAGGGTAAGACAGCCATTCTATTTCCCTGCTGTTGTTGTGGTCTGTCAAGTTCTCTTGGCCTTAGCCAAATCTGGGTGTACCAACGTCGCTGTGAGACCTAGGGTGACTGTTCAGGTGGCTTGCTGTTTCTGTCCTTGCTGCACCGTTTTGGAAGTTGTCCATCCGCATTTCCTGTCTACTCTAGTATTGTTATTTTCCTTCTCAGGTCTTGATGAGGTTGAAGATTAAACTATCACAACTATTATTCTCTCTTCCTAGTTAGATATATTAGGTACTAGACTTACGTTTTCCAGCTTAGGACAACTCTATTGTAAACTCCATTATGCCCTCACCCTAGGACTAGATATGTAGGTCATTTTGTTCTCGATTTTCCTTTTCTTAGAGCACACTTGTTATTCACTGTTTTGTATATAGTTTTGTATTAAGCCTAAATCTTTTCTTTAGACTAAAAGGGGAATTGTAGTGAGGTAGTCCTTCTGTAGCACTGACCACGCCCATTGGGGGGTGGAGCTATGGGCGGAGGTGACCTGAGGAAGGAGGTCGGAGGGGGCGAGGAAGGCGCTCTCTTTCTGGCATGACTCGGACATGAGAGGATCGGGTTGAATTTCCTGGTGTTCATCTGTCTAGGTTGTAAGTTATTTCTCCCTGAATAAACATCTATTCGGCTTATTTGTTTATCCTGATCCTTATTTACCGTCTTCATCTCTTTTGATTGATTTTGTTTTGAAGTCTAACTTGTTAGATATTAGGATAGCCATGCCTGCTTGCTTCTTGGGTCTATTTGATTGGCAGATCTTTTCCCAGCCCTTTACCCTGAGGTAATGTCTGTCTTTGAAGCTTAGATGTGTTTCTTGTATGCAGCAGAAAAATGGATTCTGTCTTTGTACCCATTCTGTTAGCCTGTGTCTTTTTATAGGCGAGCTAAGACCATTAATGTTGAGGGAAAGTAAGGACCATTGATTGTTAATGCTTTTTTGTTTTAGACTTCTTGTTGTTGGTGGTATTTATTGTGCATATATTTTTCCTGCTTTACCTTTGGGTTCAGGTGAAGTGGAATCATCTACTCCCTATGTCTTTGTGAGTTTAGTTAACTTTCTTGGGTTGTAGTTTTCCTTCCAGAAATCTGGCTTTGTCATTAAATATCTTGTTTTCTCCGTCTATAGTGATTGAGAGTTTTTCCGGATATAGTAGCCTGGGCTGGCATTGTTGACTCTTAGTACTTGTAGAACATCTATCCAGGACCTTCTGACCTTGAGAGTTTCCATGGAGAAGACAAATGTAATTTTGATAGGTCTGCCTTTATATGTTACCTGGCTTTTTTCCTTCGGTGCTCTGAATATTTTTTTCTTCATTCTGTATGTTAGGTGTTTTGATTATTATGTGTTGAGGGGTGTTTTTTTTCTTTGGCTCAGTCTATTTGGTGTTCGGTGTGCTTCTTGTACTTTCATGGGCATGTCCTTCTTCAGAATGGGAAAGTTTTCTTCAATAATTTTGTTGAATATGTTTTCTGCACCTTTGAGCTAGGTTTCTTCACCTTCTTCTATGCCTATTATTCTTAGGTTTGTTTGTTTGTTTGTTTTTACAGTGTCCCACATTTCCTGGATATATTGGTCTTAAGATTTTCTTTGGTTGATGAATCTATTTCCTCCAGTTTATCTTTATCGCCTGAGATTCTCTCTTCTGTCTCTTATATTCTGTTTGTTATGCTTGCTTCTGTGGTTCCCAATCATTTGCCCAGTTTTATTTATTGTCTCTATTCAGTTTTCAAGTCTTGAACTGTTTGAGTTGTTTCCTTCACCTGTTTGATTGTTTTTTTTCTTGGCTTTCCTTTCTTTAAGAGATTTTTTTTTTTCATTTCTTACATTTTTTTTACATGGTCTTTTCCTCTATTTCTTTTAATATTTTGTTTTGTTTTCTTCCATTTCTTTAAGGGACTTTCTCACAACATCTTTGAAGGCCTCTATCATTTTTATGAAGATATTTTTAAGTAATTTTTATTGCGGTTTAATAAGGATCAGGATAAACAAATAGGTCGAATAGATGTTTATTCAGGGAGAAATAACTTACAACCTAGACAGTTGAACACCATCAAATTCCACTGGATGCTCTCCTCTCTGTGTTCTGCCTGCCAGCAAGAGAGCATTCCCTGGCTCCTCCTCAGACCTAGTTCCACAGGTCACTTTCGCCCCTGGCTCCACCCCCCCAATGGGCATGGTCAGTGCCACAGAAGGAGACAAAGTGAATATCCCACTACAATTCCCCTTTTAGTCTAAGAAAAAGATTTAGGCTTGATACAAAACTATATACAAAAGAGTGAATAACAAGTATGCTCTAAGGAAAGGAAAATCAAGAACAAAATGACCTACATATTTTCTTCTGCTTCATCTGCTTTGGGATATTCTGGTTTACTTGGTGTAGAGTCCCTAGATTCTGGTGGTGTCATGCTTGTCTTTCTATTGTTTGGTGTTTTCTTGTATTGCCATCTTCCTATCGCTTCTTCCAGTGGGTGCAGGTGTGGTCTCTCTCTATGCTACTGACTCTTCTATTGGGCTTAGGTGGGTCAGAAGTTCAATGTCTGCCACAACTTCGTGTTCTCCATTTTAAAGCTCTGAGTCCAGTTAATGCTACTTATGTGTACATTCGCTTAGGGTCAGCCACTGGAGCATGGACAGCCAATCAGGGGCCACATCCCTAAAGAAAACTGACTCCTTTCCACATCAGCCATCAGTAAACCAATAGCTCCTAAGCTAGGGGGTGGACTTGGTGAGTCCCTCCTGTCCTCACTCTGGAATTTTTATTGCTAGATAATGTGCTGGTCTTGTTCATGCAGTAACAGCTACTGTGAATTCATGAGTAGACCAGCCCCATTGTGTCCTGAAATCACTGTTTCCTGGAAGCTTTCCCCGCCTCTACTCTTATAATCTTTCTGCCCCATCTTCCATAATGATTCCTGAGTCTTGTGGGGAGGATGTGAGATGGAGTACCCCAGTCTCTTATTCGCTACACATTGACCAATTATGGGTCTCTGAATCAATCTCTATGTACTGCAAAAAGAGGCTTCTCTGATGAGGCTTGAGAACTGAACTAGTATATCAATATACGGATAAGTTTTCAGTTTATTATTGTGTCCACTTAGCAGAATGGTAATAGTTGCTTTTCCTCTGGGGCCTATAACCTACCTAGCCACAGATTCTTGGCTAAGCTAAGAGTACCAGGCATGAATTATGTCTTGTGGACCAGGCCCTGAATTAGATCAGAAAAGTGGTTGGTTACCCCAATTCTTCTACTATGACATTATTATAGCACCAATTTGCATCTCTTGCCATGCTGGTTGTTACTGTAACTCACAGAGTTCACAGATAGAAAGGTTCTTGATTACCTCTTTCCCCTAGGGGTATAAATAGAATTTTCTGAAACTATGAATGTTGATCATTAGGAATGAAAATTCCAAGTCAGAATCCTACCAGAGAGTTTCACCATGTTCTATGATTCAAAAAGTATGTCTCCACCAACAGTATCTTATCAACTTGCAGAGGAAAACAAAGAGAGATGGTAATATTGTATATTATTTGGAGGCCTATGATACTTTGCACTAAGTTTATAACTTGGTCATTCCCAGAAAGTGTATAAACATGTACATATGTTCAATATGATCTATGTATAATTTTATTTTTAAATTTAAAATGCAGTAGGTTCATAGGAAAATTAAAATAAATTCCTTTTGGCTGTGGAATACCTAAATTAGAAAATTGATGTTTGCTCTATGTCCTGCTATGATGTGGAATCATGAGTTTTTGTTCTTGTTAACCTATGTATAATGACTCCAAGCTCTAGCTTGGATGATTTGAGGATTTAGCCCTGTGAGTTTTTAAAATGTTGGGGTAGATCTTAGTGCATGCATTTCTATACATTAGGAAGTTAAGAATCAAACGTCTTTAAAACATGGTCCAAAGTTAAAAAGCTAGAATAATATAGAGTTCAGATTTGAATCTGGCATGTATAACATACCTATTTTAATGCATATTTAGCCACTAACTAGTAACCCACTGGGGCCTTTAAAGTACACCTCTAGTGTATACTGATTTGTTTGGTTTCTTTGGAGGAAAGACAATAAGAATGGTTTCTATCAAATGCTTATTACCTGCCATTTTGGTTTATATAGAAGTTATTGAATGTTTGATTAAATTTCATTCATTAAAAGATATTAGAATTCTGCATTTATCTACTTAAGTATGAAGTTAGAGCAACTTTGAATGCTTAATGATTCTGGAACAATTTTCATTGATAGGACAACCAAATTTAATCTGACTAAATCCTATGATATTTCAGTTCACTATTTGTTTTGATTTTTTTTCCTTTGCTATTCTGATCTTACCCTTTATTCCTGGCATTTAATTAGATTAAGATTGGTTCGTTAACATCTTTTGAATACTAATTGATTCCCCAATAAAAGGGCTTTGTCTTTTTGTAAACTCTTTAATAAGATTAGGTATCATTGCACCCTAAAGCTAATTATTGTATTAATGGAACAGTGATTTTTATATGTCTAATATCTGATTACTGATTACCAATGGTTTCAAAAGTCAAAACATAGTTGGAAGGGGCTTGTTACTTGTATCACTAATTTGTTCATTGTAGACATAAAGCTTGAAGTCTTGGGAAATAAACATACAGATTGGGCAATATGTATATGTATATACACATACATACATACATACATACATACATACATACATACATATACATATACATACACACACACACACACACACACACACATATATGTATATATATATGTGAAGTTCTATGCCTGTAGCCCTGGGTCGTCCAAGCTCTCTGGGAGGTCTCTCCTCAGGCAGGAGCCCAGCTATGGGGAGTCAAAGATCAGGCAGGAGGGGATTCAGGGTGGTCCTTCATTAGAGTCCAGGCGATCAGATCAAAGACCAGGCAGGCAGGGACTCAGGGTGGTCCCTTGTAGAAAGGTGGGTCTAGTGTGCTGAGAGCAGATCTAGGAATTTTCCCTCTGGCAGAGGCCCAGCGAGACTCAGGGTGGTCCCGCATGGATAGGTGTGTCTTCTGCAGAGGCCTGGCAATTGGGGTCAAAGATCATGCAGGCAGGGACTGAGGGTGGTCCTGCTTGCTTGGATATGTAGGTCTAGTGTGCTCAGAACAGCTCCAGGAAGTTCCCCAGAGATGATGGGATTGTTGGATGTTGGATCTGCCCTCTTTTCCAGTGCTCAACCAGAGCAGTGGGGCAGTGGGACAGTGGGCTAGGTAGAGCACAGGGTGGGAGGAGGGCAGGCTCTTCGTGGGGTGGGGGTGTTGTGTATCAGAGAACCAGGAACATTCTCTCTGGGGACAGGACACGGGGGGGGGCAAGATTCAGGGCCAATCCAAGGAGTTCCAAGGGAAGGGTGTGGGGGTGATTCAACCCAAACTGGTCCCAGACTCACCTCCAGCAGAGGCCCAGGACGGAGGTCTCTGGCAGAGGTCTCCAGCAGAGACCCGACAATGGGGGTCAAAGATCAGGCAGGCAGAGACTCGGGGTGGTCCTTCAGGCGCATCTCTGACAGGAGCCCAGAACTCCAGCAGAGGACTGGCAGCGGGGGTCAATAATCTTGCTTTTCTAGTGTTGACAATAAAATAGACCTTCTATTTTAACGAGATTAAACCAACTCCATATACACTAGATAAAAGTGACATCTCCACAGTGTAATTCCAAATTAGATTTAAGGATACTAAGCATGTAAATACAAGTTCTTGCAACCCTACATTTATCACACACAACTTGAGATTTGACTATGGTGTGTCTATAAGTGTATGTGCTGTGCATACATGTGCGTGTGTGTGTGCGTGTGTATGTGTGTGTGTGTGTGTTTTGTACATAGAGGTCTGAATAGAATGCTCCATTCCTTGGAGCTGGAGTTACAAGCAGTTCTGAGCTGCCCAACATGGTCTCTGGGAATTACACTCTGGCTCTCTAGAAGGGCAGCAAGCACTCCTAACTGCTCAGCCGTTTCTTCTGGCCCCTATTAAGCACTTTTGAAATTATACTTCATAGTGCAATTTTGAAAATCATGAGATTATTGCAATAAAATTTTAAATGTGCAGAAGCAAATCGTGAAGTCAGAGGAAGACCAGACAATGTTCATAGTGAGAGATGTTCATGAACAGGGAAAGTCTGCACAGAACCTCTGGGAGGTCTTGACAGTGGATTTAAAGATAGATTGTCACTGCAAAGTGTGACTCAGTCACTGGGGTATCTTCTTGTGTTGCTTACCAAGTAACAACTGTCTTCCAGGCAGCAGGTGGAGGTGACACTGATCAGAAGGGTGTTGGCCTTAGGGGACAGTACACAGCTTTGTTCAGTGCTGCCATGGCAAGGTAAGTCTATGTATGAAATATATAGAATCCTTCCTGTCTGCATCCTGACTTCCCCAGTACAGCATAAAGAAAGTGATGACAGCTATGTAGACTTATATTAGTTGAGATTCTCTAGAGCTACAGTACTTGTCGAATGAATATACATGCTCTCTCTCTCTCTCTCTCTCTCTTCCTCCCCCTCTCTCTCTCAAACACACACACACACACACACACACACACACACACACACACACACACACAGGATATTTACAGGCTGCTGTACAGCTAGTCTATCAATGAAAAATCCAAGAATCCAGAAGTTGTTCAATGCATAAGCTGGTTGTCTTAGCTGGTCTTCAGAACATGCTGGAATCCCAAAGAAGTGGATTCTAATGCCAGTGAAGGAGTGGACTTGCCAGTGAGAGAGAGCAAATAGACAAAGAGAAAGAGAGAGACACAGACACACAGAGAGATTCCTTCTTCCATGTTCTTTATATGGGACTGCCAGCAGAATGTGTAGCCCACATTAAAAGTGGATCTTCCTGCCTCAAAGCCCCAGATTAGAAATGGGTCTTTCCACTTCAAATGATTTAATTAAGAAAAATTTCCCTCACAGCTGTGCCCAGCCATTTGAGTTTTAGTTAATTCCAAATGTAGTCCAGTTAAGAACGAAGAACAAGATTCCAAATAGGGATGTGAAGACTACTCTTCTGGAGACTGATCAAAATAAAAGAAAAATCAACATATGCTTTGGGATTTTCAATAAGTAGAGGTGTCCCTATCTACTAAGTGAGACTCACAAGCCCCATCTGCTCATCACTCATCTGTTGGGCTTCATCCTCCAGTATGAACAAAAATAGAAGAAAGTGACATAGGGCTTGTAACACAGAAGAAAAAATCAAGAGCAACTTGGAGGGTGCACAGCCATGACAGGAAGTAGGAAAAACCCAGAAAAATTAAAACTTAAATTTGAGAGGTGAGAGAAGATAAATTGTGTATGGAATGAAACATTCAGGAAACAGCCAGAAAATGAGAAATATGGACAACTTAACAGAAGAGTTGGATGATAAATGTGAGGAGACCTCATAGAATGCAGAAAAACACTAGAGATGAGGGAAAGAGTAAATGGGAAAAACAGCCAAAAGAAAGGAGTTCCGAAGCAGAAGCAAGAAGACATGGTAGAAGACTCCTGGAAGAGTGTGGGCAGCTGGAGGAGACAGATCATATCAAACAGTCAAGTACAAATGGGGGAAATGGTAATACACAGAGAAGCTCAGACATCAGAATGGCAATAGGTGTCTCAAGAGTGGCAGTAGAAGCTTTAGGAAACAAGGGTGTGGGCACAGATGCAGAGATGGTTAAGTAGTGAGAGCACTTGATGCCCTTCCAGATGAGCCTAGACGGCTTCCTTCTTATAATCCAAATCTAGTGGTTCACAATGACCTGTTACCTCAGTCCCCAAGGGATCCTATATCTTCTTACGGTCTCTTCCAGTATCTGCACAGATGTGTTATGCACACACACACTCTCACACGTGCACACCCATATCCACTCATGCTTACATGCACATACCCACAGACTCACACATGCATACACACACACACACACACACACACACACACACACACACACACACACACGTATAGAAAGAGCCTTGGAATGCCCTAGACTACAGTGCCAAGTGATTACTAGCCCAGAACTGTGTATCTAGTTAAGCTTTCTA
Organism: Phodopus roborovskii; assembly: GCF_943737965.1. Classification (NCBI taxonomy): domain Eukaryota; kingdom Metazoa; phylum Chordata; class Mammalia; order Rodentia; family Cricetidae; genus Phodopus; species Phodopus roborovskii. The sequence continues at coordinate 15,483,741 of NW_026125391.1, forward strand.
TTAGTTGTAACTGTTAGATTAGTGGGAAAACTCACAAACAACCCTTTTCATGGAATTTTTAGAGGGTCAGTGAGATGTCTCAGTGGGTAGGTTATAATTGTCAAGCCTGATGGCCCGAGTTCAACCCTGAATCCCACATGGCAGAAAGGTAAGACATACTCCTGGGACTTGTTCTTAGTGCCCACCTGTAAGACATGACATACCCCACCTCAATGAATGAATGAGTCAAAGAATGAAAGAGTGAATGAATATAATTTTTAAAAAGGAAACCTGAAAGTATCTACTAAATAACAGAATAAATAAAAAATGGTGATGCCACAGGACCCAGACAACAAAGGACCCAGCAGAGGAGAGCCATGAAGGCCACTTGCAGGCTCTGGTAAAAGGACAACTTAGGGTAACAGCAGAAAGTATATTAGCTTGAGAGGATTTATGATAAGGCCAAGCAGGAATTCCCTAATAAGCAACAAGACCGAGATTTTACCAAATGAAATTGGTGGCTTTCAGGACATACTGTTTTGTTTGAAATTATAGGTATGAATGAGAAATGTGTATAGACAATGGGAAAAAAAAGGAAAAAATATATTCACATTGTCCTACAGGTTATTCTAGAAATAACAGCCTAAAAGTCACATGATAGCAATGGAGTATTATATATATATATATATATATATGTGTATATATACATATATATGTATATTACATGAATACACACACACGCATATATATAAGTTATATACATACACGTAACATACATATACTATACTTATATTAGTGGGGCTAGTTAATGGATTAATGAGTGTGGGGATACAGAGTTACATTCTTTTTCGTATATTACTATTCAGAGATATGACAGTAACCACCAGAGTAACCTTTATAAAACAGAAAACTAATCTCTCTCACCTCACAATTAGCATCAATATTTATCAGTCTCCATACAGGGTAAAAATTTGGATGGAAAATCAGGATCTGTTGAAATTTTAGTTTTTTAAAAACTATTTGGTTCCATTATGGGGATTTTAAAGTTATTTGTAGCATTCAGTTTCTAGGTTCCATCTAGCATGGAAGGAGCTTGGAAGTTTCCCTAATAAGTTAACAAACTTAAAACTGTCCTTAGGACTATAGGAGATGTGATGTCATAGTTCTGTCCTTAGGGCTGTGAGATATGAAGGTCAGAGTTCTGTCCTTAGAGATATAAGAAATGTGAGGTCATAGTTATGACCTTGGGGCTATAAGAGATATGGGGTCATAGTTGGGGAGGTTGGCAGATAGAGAAACTCATAGCATACTGGGGCAGGAATTTCTGCAGGAACTAAGGAATCTGCCTGACTCCATTTTGAAGGCAGGAACCATTGTGCCATATTGTCAAAAATAAATTTCTGTTCATTGTAAGAGTTCTGTTTCCTGAAACCCAACCTTCCCCATCCATAACCTTGACTTTGATTTGTTTTGGGGAATACACTTACTGTCCTGAACCCCCCCCCTCCCTAATAATGCAGTGACCATATGATCATATGATGGATATTTTTAAAGACTTTTTTTTTTTTTTTTGTATTTCCTTACTGCACCATTGTCTCTCTTCTTTAAAATTACTCACAGTTTTACTCCTTATAAGGAGCCCAAGAAATGGATTTAGGCTCTCTTTAACCTGACTTAGGAGACAGTCCCTGGCCAGCTCTTGGGTGCACCACAATAAAAAAAGGCTTGCTTCAAAGTTGGCTCAAATTGTGGTAGTGGTCTTATTCTCGACACTGGGATTAATGCTTTCTGGAGACCGCCAGCAACATTTAGGCCATCCACCTAACTCCTAAACCCAGACCTTTCCTCTGGAACTCTGGGGCGGCCTCCAGAGGCACAGACTTGAAATGTTTCAAGGTTCTGAGGCTACCTTCGGTTCTTGGACCATCGAGGTGAACTTTCACGCTGAGAAAAGCAGCAAGAATGTACAGAGACCACCTGCTGAGCTGTAGTATGGTTTTTTTGGGGGGTGGATCCCTATCTGGGATACAGAGGGGGTTCAAAGAGACCCTAATATTCTCCTGTCTAAGGCAAAAAGTGAGATGTCACACTACCCAGCCGAGGTTCTCGGTCTTGTGTTTTGCCCCATTGGTCTTATCTTTGTGCATCTTGTCTTGTCTTTGCGCATCTTGTCTTTGTACATCTTGTTTTGTCTTTGTGCATCTTGTCTTGTCTTTGACTTCATTTTTACTGTTCACTTTCTGCCTTTTGCAGTTTCTGTGTTAACTGGTTTATTTTGGACTTGGGGTGATTGAACTGACAGACAGTATGGGAAATAAGACTAACAAGCTTAACAGACCTCTAACCTGTATTCTAAAGAATTTTGGTAAACTTTACCCCCTATAGTTAAGAAGGATTAAGAAGATCTTATAAAGAAGATTGTGTGTGCTACCATGACTGTACTGCAAGCCTCAGTCACTCTCAACTCTGCCCATGCACACCACAATAAAAAAGGAGACTTACAAAAGGACCAGTGTGCCTACTGTAAAGACATGGGTCATAGATAAAATGAATGCCCATGGTGGAAGCTGGTAAGACTCCAAAACCCAAGCCAGTTCTAACTATGGAGGATTAGCAAGGCCCCCAGGAACCTATGATAACTAACCCTCAAGATAGAAGGTCAGCCTGTAAAATGTTTGGTGGATAAAGGGGCTACTCATTGGGTATTACAAGAGTGCTTACTACCCTTACCAACCAAATAATTTTTTTTCATTGTGACTTGCTTTATTATGAATCACAAGTACTGTAGTTTTATAAACTTAAGGTTTGTAGAGGCAACTTGACATGAGTTATAAGCATAATATTTTCCTCAAATGCTCAGATGATTCTTCCTAGTGTTGGGCGATAAAGTATTTTTAAAGTAAAATATACACTTTTTAGACTTGGTGCTATTGCATAGGCCAGATGCATTACCTGCCACATAGCATATGTAAATTTCCATCATACACACACACACACACACACACACACACACACACACACACACACCTTGATTTCCTGTGGTTTGTGTTTTTTTTTTTTTTTTTTTTTTTTTGGTTAGGTTAATTTTTTAAATTTAATTTATTATTTTACATGTCGATCCTAGTTCCCTCTTCCTCCCTCCCTTTTACACTCTCTGCCCCCTCACATGCACCCTGACCATCCTCCCCTCCCATCCCCACACCCCAATTCCACATGTAGGGCAAAGCTATCCAGGTAGGGTCATGTAGGTCTGTCAGGTCATTTGAAGTAGGGACTAGGACTTCTCTCCTGTCTCTAGGTTAAGGCAGTTATCCCTCCATGGGGGATGTGTTCGCAAGGTCATTTTGTGCACCAGGGATACATCCTGGCTCCACTGTCTGAGGTCCCTTAGACTGCTCAGTCCTTCTGGCTGAGACCCATATTCAGGGGGGTCTGAGTCAGTCCCATGCTGGCTCCCCAGCTATCAGTCTGGGGACCTGTTAGCTCCTCCTTGTTCAGGTCAGCTGTTTCTATGTGTTTCTGCAACCTGGTCTTGTCCTCTCCCTCTGCATCTGGATTCTATTTCAGCTCAGTGTTTAGGTATGGGTGTTTGCTTCTGTTTCCAACAGGTATTAGATGAGGGCTCCATGGATAAGTTAGTTGTTGATCTCATTATCCAGGAATTGAATTTATGGTAGCCTTTCCACGGCTGCTGAAATTGTTAGTTGGAGGCAGTCTTGTAGGTCTCTAGACCTTTCTTTACGTTCAGTTTTCTCTTCAAACCAATAATGGCTTCCTCTTTTATGTTCTCTCTCTCTCTGTCTCTCTCTCTCTCTCTGTCTCTCTCTCTCTCTTCTGTCTTCTATTCCTACCCTGACTCAATCTTCCTAGTCGCACATGCTTTCCTCTCCTTTCCCTCTCTTTCTCCTACTTCTCTCTCCATTCACTGCCCCCCACACCTCCCATATGCTCTGGGGGACTTGTACCTTCCCCCTTCTGAGGGCGCTTATATGAATCTCTTAGAATATATCTTGTATCCTAGTTCCTCTGGTGGTGTGAAATACAGGCTGGTGATCCTTTGCTCTAGGACTAAAATCCATATATGAGCGAGTACATACCATGTTCCTCTTTTTGTGACTGGGTTACCTCATTCAGGATGGTTTCTTCAAGTGCCATTCACTTGCCTGAGAATTTCAAGATTCCATTATTTTTTTCTGTAGAGTAGCATTCCATTGTGTAGATGTGTCACATCTTCATTATCCATTCTTCAATTGGGGGGGCATCTAGGTTGCTTCCAGGTTCTTGCTATTACAAATATTGCTGCTATGAACATAGTTGAGCAGATGTCTTTGTTGCATGGATGTGGAATAATTTAAGTGCCAAGGGCATTAGGAAATGTCAAAGAATACAAATGGACCACTGACAAGACTATTGACCTATGACAAGGGACTGTGATTAATTCTTGTAATGGTTTTTTATTTTTATTTACATATTGATCTCAGTTCCTTCTCCCTCCATCCCTCCATCCGTCCATCCCTCCTTCCCTCTCTCCCATCCTCTCATGCTCCCCAATCACCCTCCCCTCTGAACCCCGCACTCCACATGTAGGGTGTTGCCCTCCAAGAGAGGTCATCTAAATCTCTCAAGTCATTTGGAGTAGGGACTAGGCCTTCTCTCCTGTCTCTAGGTTAAGGCAATATCCCTCCATGGGGGATGTGCCCCAAAGTCCTTTTTTTGTGCAAGCAAATACATCCTGGTTCCAAGGCGTGAGGTCCCTTAGACTTCTCAGGCCTTCTAGCTGAGACCCATGTTCAGGGGGTCTGAATCAGTTCCATGCTGGATTCCCAGCTATCAGTCTGGGGGCCCATTAGCTCCTCCGTGTTCAGATCAGCTGTCTCTATGTGTTTCTGCAGCCTGGTCTTGTTCTCCCTTTCTGCATCTGGATTCCAGTTTGGCTCAGTGTTTAGTTGTGGGTGTTTGCTTCTGTTTTCATCAGCTACTAGATGAGAGCTCCATGATGGTGGATAAGTTAGTCGTTGATTTGATTATCAGGGAAGGGCATTTATGGTTGCCTTTCCACTGTTGCTCAAATTGTTAGCTTGGGTCTGTCTTGTAGGTCTCTAGACATTTCTCTAGGTTCAGTTTTTTCTCAAACCTATAATTCATTCTTTTATTGTTATTCCCGAATATCCTTACCCTTTACTGGGGTGTGCCCTCTTGAGCAAGCTCCAGCCAACAATATCGTTATGTGAAGACTCTCCTAGGTTGCAACTGGAAGGCCCTGCAAAAGTTTTGACTTTAATCTGCCCAATAAGTGAGGAATATTTGCTCCTCAAAAATACAACCCATTCCCCAGAAGTTGCTGATCCAGGAAATTCATAGTTTAGATAGAGGACAATCCTCCTGACTTGACAAAACATTTGACATCCATCATAGTGCAACTAACATTAGGGGAAATGCCCACATGAGTCGAGCAGTGCCCGTAAGTTCAGAAGCCAGGGAAGGGATTACAAGTCACATCAGGCTCCCCTTTGAAGCAGACACACTTATTATTTGCCAGTAGCTTGTAATATCTTATTGTTGCCTGACCAAAAGCCTAGAACTCAGACTATGGACTGGTACAAGACTTGAGGGAAGTGAACAAGAGGGTAGAATCCATTTACCCTACTATTCCAAATCCCCATTCTTTGTTCAGTTTGTTACCATCCTAGAATAAAGTTTACACTGTATTGGGCATAAAGGATGCATTCTTCCCCATCACTCTGTCAAAATTAAGTCAGTCCATCCCATTTGAATGGTCTGACCCTGAAGGAGGGATATCAGGACATCTAACTTGGACCAGACTGCTTCAAGGGGTCAAAAACTCTCCTGTTGTCTTCAATGAAGCACTCAACAAGGAATTAAGAGTCTTCCATAGTAAATGCTCTGAGGCAACCTTGCTTTAATATGTGGATGATTTATTATTAGCTACTAAAGATGAAGAGAACTGTTTGAGTGACACTAGAGGACTTTTGGAAACTCTAGCCCAGTTAAGCTATAGAGTTTCTGAAAAGAGAGCCCACCTTTGCTCATCCTGGGTTACTTACTTGGGGTATGATCTGAGAGAAGGAAAGACTGTTGTCCCAGGCCCAAATAGCAGCCATATAACAAATCCCATCTCCAACCAGCAAGAAACAAATTAGGGAATTTCTGGGAGCTGTTGGATATTCCTGTCTTTGGATACCTGGATTTATTGAAATTTCCAAACCTTTGTACTCTGCTACACCTGGGAGAAACATCCCTTGGGAATGCACTGAGGAACATGATCAGGCCTTTAAGAACTTAAAAGAGGTCCTGGTACAGGTCCCCACATTAACTCTCCCAGATACACCCAAGCCCTTTTATCTTTATGTCCATGAAAAAAGAGGCCATTGTCAAGGGAATCCTGACTTAGACCCTGGGTCTCTGGAAAAAGCTAATAGTTTACATCTCAAAGAGCATGAACCCTGTAGCCTAAGGACAGCCCCCTTATTTAAGAGCCATCACAGCCACTAGAATTCTTATAATAAAAGCTGAGAAGCTCACATTGGGACAGATTCTAACTGCCACAGCTCCACATGCTGTGGAGACCCTGTTGAAAGATGCTACCACTGGTGGATGTTTAATGCCCTTCTAACACAGTATCAAGACTTCTTTTAGACATGGACAGACTGACTTTTGATAAACCTTTGGCTGTTAATCCCATCATCCTGCTGCCAGATAATAATCCCGAGGAGCCCATCCATGACTGTCTGGAGATGCTGGACATCATCCAACAGGGTCAAAGCACAGTACCCAGTGAATTTTGGGAAATAGACTTCACTGAAGTTAAGCCAGGGCTGTATTGCTACAAATATCTGCTGGTCTTTGCCCAAACCATCATATGTCTGTGCACACCATGGATCACACATGGAGGTCAGAAAACAACTTATTAGAGTTGGTTCTCTTCCCACCAAATGCTGGAACTCCTTTCCCTCATTTTGGTACCCCCTCATGAACCCCTCCCTCATCTTATGATCCTCCTTCCCTCAAGTACCAGGACCTAAGAAATTTTTTCCTCCTTAAACTTAATCTTGCCTTCTGATCTGCCGACATTTTGCCAGGTCTATGAGATGCCAGAGAATTCCATATAACCTGTCCTACAATGAAACAAGCTATCCCAGGATGTGGCAGCTTTCTCAGGTTCCCCAAAGATGGTCAATGCCCCCCTAGGTCAGAAGTAAGTAGCCTTAAGAACTCGATGCCCTTATTCCCTAACCTGCCACACCCAACTCCTCACCATTTCAATAATAAATAAAGGTGGGAATGTAAGGATTCAGGCATGCTGGCCTGCTTCTGTCCTTCAGCATTGTGTCAGTCATCTCTTCAGGGAAAGCAAGCAGAACCTAGAGAAGGGGTGTGTGTGTCCGCCAAGAAAGTGAGGTCACAGCCCCTGCTCCCCAAGTCCTCAAATACATTGTCTTCCCAAGGAAAACTGTGTCCTTGAAGACCAGGAACCTCTGAATTTGCCATATTGCCTTTGGGGACTGGGTACAGTCACTGGGCAGCTGCAGACATAAGGGTACACATGTGCCCTGTTTATGTGTGACCACACAACCAGGCTTTATCTGAATAAGTTCCTTTGCCTCATGTATGGAATAAAAAAAAATTATAAGACAACAAGCGGTGGGAGATGTAGGGGGACTGAAGAGATAGAAAAAGCATAGGACTGAGACTCAATATGTTGCTGAAATTATGATACAGATGATTTAAAACACTTATGATTAAAATGCTAAGGACTCTAATACTAAAAAAAATTTTTTTTGAGAAACTTTATTGAAATGAATTAAGTAGACAGAATGCAAGGGCAGATGGACAGTATAAGCAGGGTGGGGATTCTAAGAACCAGGAAATGTTTTTAGAGATTAGAAGAGGCCTTGGTGGGCTTATTGCTAGACACAGGGTAGCAGAAGAAAGAACCTTGAGTTGATGATGAATCAATACAAGTGTGCCAAGTTGAAAGCAAAAAGAAAACATTCAAGAACAGTGAGTCAGCCAATGTCAGTCACCAAATAACTACTCTAGAAAACTCAGGGGACACAAGCAGGACAAAGGCTAGACAAACAGAGCCTAGGCATGTCATGTTAAGCAACAGGAACTCCAAGCTAAATTCCTGGGGAAAAAAAGCCATGTTACAAGTAGATTTTTCCCTGCCAGTCGGGCCCCACAGCCACACCAGCCCCCAAATAACACACAGAGACTCTGTATTTGATATAATGCTTTTGGCTAGTCACTAGTTTCTTATCAGCTAGCTCTGTCTTAATTATTAACCCACTTATATTAATCTAAGTACCTCCACGTAGTCCTATCTTATTGGAGAGAGGGCCTGGCATTCTTTTCTCTCAGTCCACCATCTTGACTCTCCTCCTTACCATCTTCCTCTCTCCTCTTAATCTCCTAGTCCTGCCTATCTTGCTTTCCTGTTGGCCAATAGTGTTTTATTCATTAACCAATAAGAGAAACACATTTACAGAATGACATCTTCCATCATCTCCTCTTTTCTGTCTAAAATCAAAGGAAGGGTTTTAACCTTAGCATAGCAAAATATATCACACAACAGTTATCAAATAAGAATCACAGTTAACAATGTTTAGTCCTTTAACATTTAGCAAGATTTAAATATTTAATCATCTATCCTATCTTAGTGAGTCTAAAGTCTTATATATAACTTATCTTTAATCTTAACTAAGGAAAACTATAGCCATAACTATCTGTCTTCAACTCTATCAAAGACCATAGAAGGATAAAATATAAACTCTAGAAATGACAGAGACAACTCGCCTGGTGAGTCACCTGAAGTTCTTCTGTAAAGTTCCATCTTCAGCCTATAGGCCATAGTGTGTCTGTCAGACTCCTCAGCAAAGCAGGGAACTTTAAACTGTCCATCGTATTGGCAGTTTGTCAGTCATTTTTTTATCTGTTTCCTGCAGACTGTCTAGCAGAATCTTCCATGAAGCAGGAATCCTGTAGCAATGTTCATCTTGTATCAGCAGTCACTTTTCTGTGGGTCCTGCATGTCCAGTTATACAGCATAAGGTCAAACAGTCCAGACAAGAGCAGTATCTTGCCTGAATGGCTAGTCTTGCCATATTGAAAGCAAATTCCATAATGAGTTACTTTGATGTCCATCTTCCTTTCTGATGCAGGTGGTGTTGTCAGGAGAAGTTATGTCTCACTGGTAAGAAAAACACTAAAGGCCATGTTCTGTAGGTCTTTGGAAGGTTTGAAGAATGCCTATCATCTCAAATACATATCTAGAAAACCTAAATCACCTAACTAAAGTTTTGGCTATTATAGTTAACTATCTATGATCTGTACTAAATTATACATTACATTTTGAAATGAGCTATACAAACACAATACCTAAACAAGAGGAGAAATATACATATCACAAAATTAACCTTAAATTGTATCAATAAATGAAAATCAATTCCAAAGCAAACTATTCATAGCTATACCTAATCCCCTTTTTACCTTTAAAAAGAGATTGGTTGTGGTCATTAACCATTTATAACAATCCCATTTAAATGAAAACAAACATTTATAAACAATATTTTTGGGCATTGTTCTTTCCAAACTGCTTTCTGCTGGTAGGGGGCGCTGTCATGGGGGATCCTAAGAAGATGCAGATATACTGGCTGTAGTGGTCTGCAAGGCTGCATTGTCCCGTGGACATTGCTTCTGGGGGTCTTGCTTGATCAAACCATGTTAGTTTGGAAGGAATCCACAGCTTTTCATTTTCTGTGGAAACAAAATTAGAAATCCTTTTCCCCAGTAACCTGTCCTTAGACTTAAATTTTGAAGTCAAAGCATTTTTTTAAAAAAAATATAAATTGAATTAATCCAGCAGTATTTCTTTTAACAGTTGTTATTTCCTCAGCAGTCAAACAATTTAAAGACAACAGAATAGCGTCTAGTATCCAAAATTTCTCTGTGCTTTCTGTCTTTACATGGCTTTTTTATTATTCTCTATTTCTTCTATTTTTTTTTTTTTGAGACAGGGTTTCTCTGTGTAACTTTGACTGCCCTGGAATTCACTTTGTATACCAGGTTTACTTTGACATCACAGAGATCTGCTTGCCTCTGTCTCCCGAGTGCCACCAAATTCAGCTACTCTCTGTCTTTTTAAAACCATTTTATTTTATTTCTCTCCCAAGCCTACGCATATTTTAAAACACAATGTAAACCTTTAGAAGTTTTTCTTAATCTGAATCTGTCTTTACCGCAAATCTTTATCTTTTGGTAGCCATGTGTCTTTTATCTGGTAAACAGCAACATTGCTAAAATAAAAGCCACGGATGTTTTAGCTGTGGTCTATCCAAGATGGTGGTGGGTACTTTTACCGCCACAAGGGAGCACTGTGCTCACTGCCTTGGTCTATGCTGCCATCCAGCAGCATGCTGCCAGCTTGGAGATGTGGTCACTGCTATTGTTGTTAGCAGAGCTCTTTAAAAGCCTTATGGTTTTTGCTATTTATGCTGAGTCAGGAAACCTCCCTTAAAGGAGCCACACAAGTCTCTGCCTCTCTCTAGCAAAACAGAGTCCAACAGAGAGAAATGCTGTTACCAAGAAGCCTTGCTTGTCTTTGTTCTTTTATTTTTAAAACCCTTTCTTAAGCTTTGTTAAGTTTTAAGTGGAAGTTCTCAGGTCCATACTGATCTTCAAAATGGCTGTACAACTTTGTACTCCCACCAGCAGTGGAGGAGTGTTCCTTTTAATCCACATCCTCTCCAGCATAAGCTGTTATTGGTGTTTGTAATTTTAGTCATTCTAATAGAAGTAAGATGGTATCTCAGAGTTGTTTTGATTTGCATTTCTCTGATGGCTAAGGATGCTGAGCACTTTCTTAATTGTCTTTCAGCCATTTTGGATTTCTCTATTGAGAATTCTCTACTTAGTTCTGTACCCCACTTTTTAATGGTGTTATCAGGTGTATTGGTGACTAGTGTTTTGAGTTCTTTGTATATTTTGGAGGTCAGCCTTCTGTCAGATTTAGAATTAGTGAAGATCTTTTCCCAGTCTGTGGGCTGCTGATTGGTCTTGTCAACTGTGTCCTTTGCCTTACAGAAGCTTCAAAAATTGAGGAGGTCCCATTTATTAATTGCCAATCTCAGTGTCTGTGCTATTGGTGTTATGTTCAGGAAGCCAGGAAGCGTTGTCCTATACCAATTTGTTCAAGGGTACCTCCCAATTTCTCTTCTAAGAGATTCAGTGTGGCTGGATTTATGTTGAGGTCTTTGATCCATTTGGACTTGAGTTTTCTGCATGGCCATAGACATGGGTCTCTCTGCAGTCTTCTATATACCATCATCCAATTGTGCTAGCACAATTTGTTGAAGGTGCTTTCCTCTCTCCATTTTATATGTTTAGCTCTTTTGTCAAAAATCAGGTGTTTGTAGGTGTGTGGGTTAATATCAGGATTTTCGATTTGACTCCATTGGTCTACCCTTCTATTTTTGTGCCAGTACCAACCTGTTTTCAGAACTATAGGTCTATAGTAGAGCTTGAAGTTGGAGATGGTGATGCCTCCTGACATTTCTTTATTGAACAGGGTTGTTTTGGCTATCCTGGGTCTTTTGTTTTTCCATATAAATTTGAGTTTTATCATTTCAAGGTCAGTGAAAAATTGTGCTGGGGTTGTGATGGGGATCACATTGAATCTGTAGATTGCTTTTGGCAAGCTTGCCATTTTTACTATGTTTATCCTACTTATACAAGAGCATGGGAGATCTTTCCTTTTTGTGGTATCTTCTTTAATTTTTTTCTTTAAATTCAGAAAGTTCTTGCTATATAGGTCTTTCACTTGTTTGGTAAGCATTACCCCAAGATACTTTATGTTGTTCGTGGCTATTGTAAAGGGTAATGTTTCTCTGATGTCTTTCTCAGTCCCTTTATCATTTGATCATTTGAATATAATAGGGCTACTGATTTTTTTTAGTTTATCTTATATCCTGCTAGTTTGCTGAATGTGTTTATCAGCTGTAGAAGTTCCCTGGTAGAGATTTTTGGGTTTCTTATGTAAACTATCATATCATCTGTAAATTGTGACAATTTGACTTCTTCCTTTCCAATTTGTATCCCCTTGATCTCCTTTTGTTGTCTTATTGCTTTAGCTAAAACTTCAAGTACAACATTGAAGAGATATGGAGAGAGAGGGCAGCCTTGTCTTGTTCCTAATTTTAGAGGAATGGCATTAAGCTTCTCTCCATTCAGTTTGATGTTGGATGTTGGTTTACTGTATATTGCTTTTATTATTTTAAGGTATGTTCCTGTTATCCCTAATCTCTCTGAGACCTTTATACTGAAAGGGTGTTGAATTTTGTCAAAGGCTTTTATAGCATCTAGTGAGATGATCATGTGGTTTTTATTTTTCAGTTTGTCTCTATGGTGGATCATATGGATAGATTTTCTCTAATTCATTTCAATAGGCTAGCATTACCCTGTTACTAACATAAGAAAATCATACTATAGGGAAAGAAAATGGCAGGCCAATGTATCTCATAAACAAAGCAAATCATATCCAATAATGTATGAAATGAGTTATTTAGTATGACCAAATAGGCTTATTACAGATATTCTTGGTTAACTCAACATTTGAAAATTAATATAATTTTTCAAACCAATAAGCTAAAGTTATAAAAAAAAAATGATGACATCACTAGGTGTTAGAAAGACATTCAACAGGAGCCAACAGTTCTGTGTGACATGGAAGTCTCAATAAATGAAAGAGGGAACTTCCTCAGTCTCATAGCAGATATCAATCAAGTGACATAAACATGATTCCAAATGACTGAGTCCTGAAAGATCAACATTAACAAAGTCTAAAACACCAACAGAAGAAAATCCTTAAAGAATAAAAATTCAGAAGCTGCAATTCTGAAAATCTACAATTTCCCATCAAAAGAGGGAATTTAATTACAATTCAATTGTAAGAACAATTGAAGGTATGCCATGCAGGAAGAGACACATGAATTTTAAGTGAATTGCAGCGCAGTCAATCCATCTGATACTACTTCAGCCCCTTTGTACACAGCACCTTGCTTGCACTCAGAAAAGCACCATTCTGTATATAATAAAAAGGATTTCTACAAACACAGGGAACTCCAAAGAATGTCCTTGCTGGGGCAGAAGTTCCTCCAGGACTACAAAAACACATTGAATGGTGACAGCCATCAGTAGATTCCCTGAATACTCCACTCTAACATGCATGAAACATCATCTGCTTCCATTTGACTAAATGACAGTAGTTTCAAAAATATCCCTGCTGGGCTGGAGGGATAGCTCAGCCATTAAAGGCTAGGCTCACAATCATAAAAATATCCCTGATATCACTTTGTAATCAAACAATACTATGGATGCTTTTGTTGAATCTTAACATTTGAAAACTTATCCATGTTTATGTTCTGATAATTAGAAACAATGTAACACTTTGCAAATGATTGCTTGAAGAGTTCATAGATTTTTCTCTGCAGAGAGGAAGGAATTTCAACAGAGTCTCCAGGTGACAATAGATATTTGGAATTAGGTACAAGATGGCTTCTAAACATGAACCAAAGCAAAGGCGCTCCTCTACCTCTACTCACATCATTGAATTTCATGGAAAATTTGGACAAGAGAATTGATCATGAGGTAGGGTAATGATGAAATCTTCAGTTTATACATTTATCATAAGTCTACACTGGAATTTCTTCAGTTGATTGCAGAGCTTTCCATGAATTAGAGCTAAATCTCTGTGGAAACTCATCACAGTTGCTGATCATTGGGAAAATAGCTGTTAGCATGATAAGTTGGCATATACATTAGTTTTGCTCCTTAATCACCAGTATTTTCTTTCCACAAACTTGTGGCTTGAACAGGATTCCATGAAGAATGCATTTCTACATGTGCAAACTAACATAAAAGTACTGAAGATGGAAAAATAGCCAGGGAATGCTTTCACTAGGACAGAAGCATTTCAGAAAGATGGGTACCACACAGAAAACCAGTGTGAATGTATTCCTCGAGGAAAGTCACTGCTGTGGAATAATCCTTCTGCACACTATGTAAATTATGTTATGATTGGTTTAATAAAAAAGTTGACTGTCCAATAGCTGGACAAGATAAGGTTAGGTGGGAAAACCAAACTAAGGACACTAAGAAAAAGAAGGGTTGAGTCAGGATGCAAAGGAAGTAGGATGTGTACAAAATGAGGTAACAAGCCATGAGCCATGCAGAAGCAGGTAAAGGAATGGGATTAATTTAAAATATGAGTTAGCTGGTAACAAGCCTGAGCTATTGGCTGAAAATTTATAATTCATATTAAGTCTATGTGTCAGTTATTTGAACAGCTGCTGCGACAGGAAAATACTGCCTACAAATTATGTCAAAATGTCTAGTCCACTTACATCTACATAAGGCCTGAGAAAGCTTTTAAAAGGTTCTAAGCAAACAAAAATGGAGCCAAACTCAAATTCCTAGTCTCATGACTCTCATGCCAGCCACAGCTGCCAACATACCATGAGCAAAACTGCACGGTCGGTTTCTACAGTCTCTCCCACGGGCTGTGATACAGAGAGGTGTCTCCCAGCCACTGCCTGCAGGCTTGAGGTGCCAGCTTTTGGCATGATGGATTTGGGGTTTTGTTAATGCAGACAGAGAAGGTTATTCAGTAAAGACAGATCAAGAGGGATAAAACCTCTAAATAGGTTATGGTGTGTGTGTGTGTTTTTTTTTTTTAAATACCTAGGCTTGGGAGAGAAAAGAGGAAGGGTAGAGACAGTCATAGATTAGAAAAATAGTTTAAAAATAATAATAAAGCCCTTAAAAAGGATTAGAGTTTAAAAAAAGAGCCATGTAAGGATGGAAAATTCAGAGTCTGGATTCTGTAGGTTATTGTGTTTTCTTTAGATTTTTCTGGTTGCTAATACAAAAAACAAAAACAACAACAACAACAAATTGCTAAAACAGATTGGATTATGAAAACTGCTGGATTATGCCAACCTATATATTTTAAAAAATATCTTTACATCAAAATGGAAGTTAAAAGGTGTGCTTCTTTGGGGGAGATGCTTTTGTTTCCACAGAAAATGAAAGGCTATGGATTCCTTCTAAATTAATAGAGAGTAAGGAAGACCTCCTGAAATCCTGGCTACAGACATAAAGAAATAAATCTAGAAAAATTACAAAATAATTAACTTATATTTTATCAACTCAAACATAACACAAAAAAATTATGCTTAACTGACTTGTGCACATCACATATTCCATACTTGTAATGTGTTACCTTTAAAAGTTCATGTATTTTCAGAACAAGGAGACTAGACACCAATGAAAATGTATAGCTCACATGATCTAGCATCTCAAAATGTTATAGTTTTCCAAAAATCCAAAAATCCTGCATCCAATATAGATTCAAGGCTGCTGGCTGAGATGGCCCAAACTCATGAATTGTTCCAACCAAAACTTAACAATTATCGTGACTTTCTCAAGGTTCCTCCAAAGATGCCAGAACCTCAAGACAACAGGAAGTAGTCTAGAGAATGCTACCTACATTCACAAAATATTGGTTATGGATTTAAAAAAAAATTTAAGGGGAGTTGTTATTGGTAATAGTAAAAGAAAAAGCTGAACAAAGGAGATTAGAATCATGGATCTTGTTATGAAAAGAAAAAAGAGTGATATGAATAATAAGATTAAGAGATAGATTATTGAATCTACTTTAATAAAAAACAACCATTAATCTCAAATAGTTTATTTGCATTGGTATGTATTTTGGTTTATTTTTAAAAATGTAAAGTTACTTTAACTAATATGATACACACACACACACACACACACACACACACACGCTTCTACTCTTGCTTGGGGTATTATTCTTATGCAACTCATTTAAGAATGTAATATATAATTAAGAAATACAGATTAATAGTCATCTATAATAGTCAAACTTTTATTCATGTTAGGTAAGTTTTCAGGGTCATACACAGATATATTTATATAGATGAATGGTCTTCAAGCACATCAAAGACCTATAGAATATGGCATTTAATATTTTTAGTAACATAAGTCCTTTCATGACAGTGAGACATGTCCTCTCCTGAGAGCACCAATCTACTTCAAAGAAAATGATGGACACTGAAGAATCTTTTTATGCAGTTTGTTTTCTTTATGGCAAAAGCTAGCCATATGGGCAAAGAAACTGCCCTTGCTTCAACTGTTGACAGGATACAAATGAAAACAACTGCCAAACTTTGTCAAGACAAAGTAGAATAGTCCTTCAAAATTCCCTGCTTCTCAGAAATATCTGTCAGATAAGCTAGGCCTACAGGTGAGAGCTAGATGCCCCAATATTACAGAGGAAGCTAGTGTGATTGTCCAAGGAGCCAGATGTTTGTGTGACAGGTAACATTTCACCATTTGTGAAGGGTGAAGATTAGATTTAAAGTTTTTCTTAATTATAATAAGAGGTAAATTAGGTATAAAACTTTAGATTCACACATGTAAGATCAATAACAGAATATTTTCTCCAAATTTGCCAAATACATATGGACTGTATGTTCTTACTTGGTAACTGTTTTTGTTTTATATAATGCTACTATGTTAAAGTCAAAACCCTTCCTTTTTATTTAGGTTAAAGGGGGAAATGCTGTGAAATAATCCTCCCCTTACTATGTGAATGTGAACAATTACATTGTGAAAATGTGTTGCTCTAATTTTTAATAAAAAGCTGATTGGTTGATATCTAGGCAGGATTTTCAGGGCAGAGAGAATGGTGGGAAGAAGGGCAGAGTCAGGGAAGTCTTGAGAGATGCAGAGAGAAGCAAGGTGAATATGCTACATTGAAAGTAGGTACAGTCACAAGGCATAGGATAGATAAGATATATGGATTAACTTAAAATGTAAGAGTTAGCTAGTAATAAGCCCAAGCTATCAGCCAAACATTTATAATTAATATTAAATCTCTATGTCAGTTATTTGGGTGTGGCTCCAAATACAAGTCACTCTTTCAAAAGAAAAAAAAAAAAAACCAAAGGCCAAATCCAAATTCTATTGTTCCTCATGGTGTACAATTTCACAATACAATGGTCAGGATAATCTGGCAGCTTTGATAGGCAGCCACCATGCCACTGGGCACAATATACCAGTGCATACATTTTTTTTAATATATCAAATTTTAAAAATTCCTTAATGTTTAAAGTTTGTCCTTAATAATTTATTAAAAAATATTTTGCTATGTTGTATATTGTGTATTCACATCATTTCCAGTACTGGGAATATACTGGAAAGACTTAGAGGGTTCTGATTTTTTCTGTTTATGCAGAGATATGTTATCAATAAATGAATATAAATTTTTATTATTTTAAAATTTCTACATTTGGAAAAGAAAAATGCTGCAAGATGTTGGTTCCTTAAATAACTGTGTGTGCCTCATACTACAAGGACATTTGCACAACTATGTTCACAGCAGTAGAACTTAGAAATAATCTAGATGCCCCTCAACTGAAGAATGAATAAAGAAAATGTGGTACATTCATACAATGTAGTACTTCTCAGTAGAAAAAAATGACATTTTGAAATTTGCAGGTAAAGGGATTTAAGTAGAAATAAAACAAACAAACAAAACCCGTCCTGATTGAGGTAACTCAGACCTAAATTGTGTGTACTCACTCATAAGTGGATATTAGACATAAAGCAAATGACAAGCAGTCTACAGTTTACAACCTTGGAGAAGCTAGGAGAAGGAGGAGGACCCTACATGGCATACATGGATTCCCCCTGGGAAGGGGAAATAGACAAGACCCCTGGGAGTATGGGGGAAGAGCACAGGGGAGAAGGGAGAGAGGGAGGAGGATGAGGGTAGTTGAGATGGGGGAAGGAAAGAGGTAGAACAAGGAAAGAATTACCTTGATAGAGGGAGGCATTATGGGGTTATTGAGAAAGTTGGCACTAGGGAAATTCCCAGGAGTTCCCCTGTAATCAGATTGATGACTATTTTAATTTTGATCATAGAAGCCTCATCTAGTAACTTAAGGAAGGAGATACAGAGATCCACAGCTGAATACTATTCCCAGAGTCCAGCCAATGAGAAGGAGGAGTGATAATTTGAGCAAAGGGGTAAGATCATAATTCGAAAACCACAGAAACAGCTTAGTTGAGCTAGTGGGAGCTGATTCTGGACTGACAGCTGGGGAACCTGCATGGGCCAGTACTAGGCTCTCTGAATGTGGATGAGAGTTGTGTGGCTTGCCCAGCTTATGGGACCACTGACAGTGGGACCAGGATTGATCCCTAGTACATGAACCTGCTACGTGGAGTCCATTCCTTATGGAGGGACACCTAGTTACAGTGGAGAGGGCCTTGCTTCTGTCTTGAAATGATGTGATACTTTGTTGATTACTCATTGGAGGCCTTACTCTCTCTGAGGAGTAAATGGGGAATGGAATGGTGGGAGAGTGGGCAGAGTAGGGAGAGGAGGAGGAGAGAGGGGGGACTGGGATTGGCATGTAAAATAGAAAAAGACTATTTTAATTAAAAAAGATAACTCTGTGGGCAGTGATCAATTGGTCACTCCTTCTAACTGTTGTCATCAAAGACTTTGGCTCTTCAGTATTCCAGATGACATCAGTTATAGATTCAGATGTGTTCCATTGTCAATCAGAATGAAAAATAAATACTTTTGATCTATTTATGAATTCTAAAAGATCCCTCCATGGGGAATGTGCTCCCAAAGTCCTTTCATGCACCAGGGATACATCCTGGTTCCACTGTTGGAGGTCCCTTACACTGCCAAGGCCTTCTAACTGAAACTCACGTTCAGGGGGTCTTAGTTGGTATAATGCTAGTCTCCAAGCTATCATTCTGGGGGTGCATGAACTCCCCCCTTGTTCAGATCAGCTGTCTCTGTGGGTTTCTGGAGCCTGGTCTTGACCCCTTTTCTTATCTTCCTTCCTGTCTGCAACTGGATTCCAGGAGTTTGGTTCAGTGTTTTGCTGTGGGTGTTTGTTTCTGTTTCCGTCAGCTACTAGGTGAGGGCTCTATGATGGTGGATAAGTTAGTCATCAATCTCATTATTAGGGAAGGGAATTTAAGTTAGCCTGTCCACTGTTGCTCTGATTGTTAGTTGGGGTCATTCTTCCACATCTGACAGAAGGCCGATCTCCAAAATATATAAAGACCTCATGAAACTAGTCAACAAAATACCAAATAACCATATTAAAAAGTGGGGTACAGAACTAAATAGAGAATTCTCAATAGAGGAATTCAAAATAGTTGAAAGACATTTAAAAAAGTGCTCAACATCCTTAGCCGCCAGGGAAATGTAAAAAAAAAAAAAAACAAAAACAAAAACAAAACAAAACAAAACAAAACAAAACAAAAAAAAAAAAAAACAACTCTGAGATACCATCATACTCCTTTCCGAATGACTAAAATCAGAAACACCAATGACAGCTTATGCTGGAGAGAATATGGAGAAAGGAGAACACTCCTCTACTGGTGGTGGGTGTGCCAACTTGTACAGCCATTTTGAAGATCAGTATGGCAGTTCCTCAGGAAAATGGAAGTATACCACAGCACTTGGCAATTTGGCACTTAGGCATATACCCAAATCGTCCACATCCATGGAAGAAGAATATATGTCCAACTATGTTCATAGCAAGTATCTGGAAGCAGCCTAGATGCTTCTCAACTGAAGAATGGATAAAGAAGATGTGGTACATTTACACAATGCAATATTACTCAGCAGAAAAAAAAAACAATGGGATCTTGAAATTCACAAGCAAATGGATGGAACTTGAAGAAACCATTCTGAGTGAGATAACACAGTCACAAAAAGAGGAACATGCATGACTCACTCATATATGGAATTTAGACATAGAGCAAAGAATCATCAGCCTATAATTCACACTTGCAGAACAACTAGGATACAAGGAGGAGTCTAAGAGTTCCATACAAGGTCCCTCACAGAATGGGAAAAGAAACAAGATCTCCTGACCGTATTGGGAGTAGGGGGGCAGTGAGTAGAGAGGAAGTTAGGAAAAAAAGAAAAGGAGGGGAATGTGGAACCAGGAAGATTGAGTCGGGGGACGAATAGACACAAGCAAATAACGAGATACCATAATAGATGGAGCCACTATAGATATGAAGAGAAAACTGACTCTAGAGAAATATCCAGAGGCCTAGAAAGATGAACAACAGTGGAGAGGCCTTCCCTCATAATGAGATTGATAACTAACTTATATGCCAATATAGAACCCTCTAGTAGCTGATGGAAACAGAAGCAGACACCAACAGCTAAACACTGAGCTGAACTCTTGGAATCTAGTTGCAGAGAAGGAGGAGTGAGAAGAAAAGAGGTGAAGACCAGGCTCCAGAAACCCACAGAGATATCTGACCTGAACAAGGGGAATCACATGGACCCCCCAGACTGATAGCTGGGAAACCAGCATTGTACCAACTCAGACCCTCTGAATGTTGGTCTCAGTTAGAAGGCCTGAGCAGTCTAAGAGAACTAGGACAGTGGAACCAGAACCAGGATATATCCCTGGTGCATGAAAGGCCTTTTGGAGCACATTCCCCATGGAGGGATACTCCTTTAGTCTAGAGGCAGGAAGGAGGGCCTAGACCCTACTCCAAATGACTTGACAGATTTTTATGATCCCTCCTGGAAGGCATTACCTCCCTGTGGAGTCAGGGGTGGGAGGGATGGGGGTTTGGGGTCATATATAATATATACACATACATATATAATTGCATAGAGAAAAATAAAAAGCACAAAGTTACTAACATGATTAACAAATTTAGAATACATGTTTATAAAAATCTCAGTTTAAGAAGAAAACAAACAAGCAAAACCTTATGGACTGTGGTCAGTGTGAAAAGTGCCCTCTTTACAACAAAACCAAAGCCAAAACCAGTCTCAGGGAATCAGCAGATGGCCATGCAAGCCTGAGGGTCTGATTTTAGTCCTTCAGAACCTAAGCAAAACCCAAGTGTGGTAGAACACTCTCAGTGTTACTGCAGCAGGCTTCCTGAAATAGTAGCTTCTTGTCCCCATAAGACAACTTGATGAGAAGTAGCAAGAGCACAGTGGAGTGGGTGAATATTTAAATAGGACTAATAAGAAAAATGGAAGGACCTGGGGAGCACAATAAAATACCCAAGCCAGTAATGTGCTTAGGTTGCATACATTCTCAGGCCTCCTGCATCCCATCCAGAAGGGATAGAGTTACTTTCTCTTCCTCTGCCATGTGTCTTCCTAATTTAATCATTGTCTGTACAAGGAAACAAACTTGGAAATCTGCTAGATGACCAGCACCCAGTCACATTTATAGTGATGGAGATTTAGAGGAATATGGGTGAACAGGGTTGAAAGTGGACTCCTTTAACTGGCAGCTTCTTATTCCTAGAAGGCATTTCCAGGAGAAAACAGCAGGAAGGCATGGAGGTTGGTTGGGGGGGTCTGTGTGGTTGTGTGGTGTGGGGGATTTATCCAAAGAGGACTGATAAGGTAAAGAGGAGGGTCTAGAAACCCTGTGAGATACCCAAGACAGCTTCTGTTCCGTTCCAGCTTCCGGATTTTTAGCCTTAGATCTCTCCATTCCCAAGGGTAAATCTGCTCCTCCATCTCCAAGGATGAAGCTGCTCCTGTATCCCAAAGGATAAGGCTGCTGCTCCATCCCTAAGGATAAAGCTGCTTGAAAATCTGCCTTTCTCCAGGATTCAATTCTTTGTTCATGACAGGGAATGATGATCCCCTAGAAAACTACCAGCACTCCTGTTCCAAATAAAACAACTCCCCAATACATACCTAAAGGTTTCAAGTTATCTAGAGAATTCTCTAGTGAAACTCCTTTTTTTTTCTGCAACTGGTCACATGGTCATAGCTGGATTTATAACTACTTTCCTTTACTACTCATTCAATATTTCCTCTACCTTCCACTTCAGCAAATCTTGGTTCTGTTCCTGGAGGAGTGACTCATACTTTCATTTCTGAAGGGTCTGGGCCCTTTGTCATCCTGTGTGGATTAGGCTGTTGTAGTTTCCAATTGACTTTAATTATAAGACATTGTAGCACCAACAGACACCCTGAAGGATCTCCTGTACTCCAGACATAATTCTTCATACTTTTATTGTGGAATAGTAATCCAATTTCTCCCTAGTAATCTGGATCTACCACCCCTCCTAACATTGTTATTTCTTTCCTATGCTGTTGGTTTAAGGGCATCAGAAGCCCAAAGTGAACAGGAGGAAATTTTGGCTTTCAGTTCAATTGAATGTTTGCTGTGTCTTCTGGTAGGAATTCTCCCTGTTTGGAACCCAAACTTCTATGTCAGTAGAACTTAAGGTCATGGGAACAAGAAGCAAACATTTTTCTGGTAGGTTACTAAGGATAGTAGTGAGTGAAACCATTCCCATTTCTATGCCTTGATTTTTGGACTTATGGATCCTGGGAGATCCTGCATCATATGGGAGAAGCTATACCATATACTGGACATTGATTCAAAGCATACAATGCCTTCTGGAGAACCCTGCCTCAACCTTCCAGGCTACTGCCACCTAATTGGTGCTGTAACTGTGTCTCCAACAGGCCATTCCATTGCTATGGCAGGCCTGTTGCTTCAGGATGGTGAAGAACATGGTAAGACCAATGCACTCTTCTCTGGGAAAGAAGTGAGTTCCCTGGTTAAAAAAAATAGTGCTGAATGGAATAACATGATAGTGCATAAGTCATAGATGGTACCTTTGGCAGAAGCTCTCTGTGTAGGAAGGGCAAATCCGAAAGCAGGATAAGTGCTTCAGTGAGGGCAAAACATTGTCATTTGCAGGACAGAAATGGCCCAGTGTAGTGGCTGGCTTGGCCCTAAAGGGTGATGGCTCCATCTTCTTACAACTTACTTCTGGGAGCAGAGGACCATAAAAGAGAAACCATGAAAGTCCATTCTGTCTTTCTACTGCAGAGAGGGTCTGGATTCCATGATAGAAGTTGGCTGGAACCTTTGTATCCTAGAAGACACAAATCCCATTATTCTTTGAACATTGGGCAGATTTCCATCTTGGCAGGGTATTAGGATATGGGGCATCAGGCCCTGTAGTATAGCTGTCCTCAGCACTTTAACTTTTTGAGTATAAAAGTGAGAGCCCTGGAGTGTTATGGGATATTAGTTGAAGATGTGTTACATTCTTTATGCTATGGAACATTTGTTTATGATGCAAAGATGTGTTGCATTTGTTTAACTCTGTGAAGCTGTGTTACTTTGCCTGTCTAAAATACCAGATTGGTCAAAGGAAGAGCTGAACTACCAATAACAAGACAGAAGAAAGAATGGGTGTGGCTGCCAGAATAAATACAATAACAAAACAAAAAGATGAAGAGAGAAGAGGATGCTGGGGACCAGCCATCCAGCCACACAACTTGACATGGAATAAAAAAGATAGAAAAGATATACAGAAACAGAGAAAGGTAAAAAGGTAGATGGGTTAATTTAAGAAAAGCTGGCTAGAAATAAGCCAAGATAAAGATGGGCATTCATAAGAAAGAATATATTTATGATTATTTGGGAGTGGGACCCCAAAGAGGGAAGAGTTAAAAACAATAGCAACAACACTGGAACTATATTAAAAAAACACAGGTGGTTATAAATTGAGAGTGGTATTTTCTTTAGATTAATATGAGCAGATATAATGGTTCAGCCATCAAGGGATAATTATTCCATAACAAAGAAGAAAATCTCACACAAACAGAGGCTCCTGAGGCAGCACCGCTTAGCTGTTTCTTTTGAAAAGTTTGAGATCTTCCGCAGAGCCACAGACATAGTAGTTTTCCTCTATGGGCTAGGGATACCTTTGCTTGGGGATCACCGATGTTTCCTGGTGACTTGAACCCACCTGCTGACAGCCATGAGAGTGCTCAAAGCAAACTATAATGAGGATACCCTTCTCCCAGGTTTTAAGGAAGGCCCAGTTCCAAAGTTCCACAGTGCTTGGAACCCCACCCTTTGCAGCCTCAGTTGTAGAATCTAATTGAGAATTTAAATGAGGATGCCACATGTTATATCTTGGTAATAGGTATATTTGGGGCATCTCAAATCTGAGACTGGTAAAAACAACTTCTATGGCTTTGGGGCATTCCCATCAGCACTAGAAACTTCACAAGTTCATTAAGGATACAGGATTGTGTTATCTATAAAGACAGAGAACAAAGCCTCAATATTGGAAATGATAATTAATGTTTTTTTACTTGTCATGTGTAGTGAGATATTCACTTTGTATGCTTCTGTGGAACTGACAACGCCCATTGGAGGTGGAGCTAGGGGTGGAAGTGACCTGGGGAACTAGATCTCAGGAGGAGCCTGGGAGCACTCTCTTGCTGACAGGACTCGGAGAGGAATGCATCCGGTGGAACCTGCTGGTGTTCATCTATCTAGGTTGTAAGTTATTTCTCCCTGAATAAACATCTATTTGGCCTATTTGTTTATCCTGGTCCTTATTAAACCATGATATCTGGTGTCAGAAGTGGGATCAGGATTTTCATGGGACCTGGATTTCACCCAGGGGGGCAGATGCCATTCCCTTCCCCCACCATCCTTGAACAGGCAGGTCCCTCGCCTAACCAGGCAGACACACCGCAGCTTGTGAGATATTTGTGTTTGCCCTACAACTCCTTTATCTCCATCGTGGCCCTGAGACCACTGCTCATCTCTTGCCCAAAGCATCAAAGTTCCAGGACAGCAGAATTACACTTAAGGTAATTGTAACATCCTTTGCAATTTAAGATGATATAATATCTGAGATCAATTGTTCCATACCTATGGCAGATAATTTTTACAATGCAGGACTTTAGGAATTCTTTTACTTCATATATAGAAGGAGTTTTAGCAGAAGAAAATTGGTACTGGACCAATATATACATTTTTTTGTAACAGCAATGGGTTTCATTACTAATATTATATTCTTAAAGAAATGGTTTGAGATTAGAATGAACAATAAGGAACTTGTACAAACCATAGGAGACTTAATAACAAAGATTTAAAATATTGAAGATGGCAAGAGAGAGCTGAGAGGTAGAATAGAAAATATGGAAAATAAAAATGACCAAACCAAAACAGAAACAATGCAGTGCAATCACATGCTAGCAGAAACAGCGTGTTCCTGGTTTGACGAAGCTAATAAGGTTAAAAAACTGGAACATCATATGGAAAGACTAGCAGATAGAATCTGTTCCATGTCTGAGGATAGTGGCAAGATAGTGGATAGAACATTGTTTCTGGAAGGCAGTTTACATGCCATTCAGATAATATCTAAGGATGAGAATATTAAAAAACATGGAATCATTCGTAGTTGGAGAAAGTAAGAAACTGAGTGATGAAGTTTCTTGAAAGTTATATTCAGACACTCAAAGAAGCAATGGAGAATAGATTTCATGCCTTAGAAGACCTTCAATCTGATACATCATAAGAAGAATTACAGGTAACAGGGCATGAAAAAGACTTAAAATTTTCTACACAGTTTAGGGTCAGGGGAGCTTTCCCTGTATCTATTCATGAAAAGCCAGCAACGAAAAAACAACCAAAAGGTGTCATTTGCATATGAGTGGGAACCAATACGTATGAAAGATTTAAAAAGTATAAAGGAAGCAGTAGTCTTTTATGGCATGCACTCACCATATGTGAAACAATTAATAGAATCATGGGCAAGGAATAACAAGGTAACCCCTAAAGGATTGGGATCAATTAATAATATCTGTCCTTGAAAACTCCTCTCAATTAGAATGGAGAGAAGAAGCAAAAGCTCTTGAATTTCAGGGCTTAAAGAAAGGTTATAAATCTGCCCAAGATAAAATTCTTGGTGATGGTCTTTATGCTGACCCAGAAACTCAAGCAGCCTATGAAAAACATATCTTGTCTCTATGGAGTACAACAGCTCTGAATGCTTGGGATAAGCTTCATGAACTAGGGGAGAGGATAGAATCCTATACCAAGATAAGGCAAGGACCGAGAGAACGCTTTAGTGTGTTTATAGAAAGGTTGTCTAGGGCAGTACAATTAGAGGTAGCAAACACAGATTCTAGGCGAATACTCATATAATCATTAGCTTATGACAATGCAAACAAATTCTTTGGCCTTTAAAAATTTGATCAGCACCCTTGGATGAATGGGTCCTATATAAAGCCAACATTGTGTATAATGACAATAACACTGCAGCTTGAGTAGGAGAATCCATATCTAAAGGTCTGAGACGACATCAAGATAACAGAAGTCTTAACTATGGTGACATAGAAGCTTGGGTAGGAGAAGCCATCTCCAAAGGTTTCAAAAGATATCAAAATGTCAGTTGTTTTAACTGGGGTAAGATAGGACATCTAAAAAGAAATTGTAGGCAAAGCATCTCTAGATATAACACTCCCAGGAATGAATCAAACAGAAGTTCTCAGCCCTTGGTTATGTAGAAGATGTAACAAAGGCCGACACTGGACAAATGAGTGTATATTGACCAGAGACAAGCAAGGAAACACTTTACAATTGTGAAACTCCTTGGGGGGCTCTTGAAGGCCCCCATGTTAAAGGAGGTCTAAACATTCCCAGTCACTGTGGAGGACAATCTCCCACAGGACAATTAGAAAATCCAGTGCCTATTTTAAAAACTCATACCGCTCTGGACGACAAGCTAGTGATAGAAGTTGAATCAAACATGACAGAAATAAATAAGAAAACATATATTTTGGCAAACCTCTATAAACAGTCAAAGGCCTAGACTGATAGTTAAGATGAATAGCAGACTGTTTGGAGGCATTGTTGACACAGGGGCTGATGTAACTATCATAACTAATAAACCTTGGCCTCGAAAATGGCCCCTGCAAGAGGTAAATGTTCAATTCTTAGGGATTGGAACCCTGTCTCAGGTAGAGCAGAGCACGGGATGGACTGAATGTGTAGAACCAGAAGGACAGAGAGGAAGGTTGAGACCATATGTGGCTGATATAGTGATAAATTTATGGGGTCGTGATCTATTATAGCAGGAATACACAGATTAACATTCCTCCAGTATTAGATAGATAACAACTTCATGATTGTGGAAAGATATTATAAAGTACTATACAAACAAACACCAAATATCCAGGCTGTACAAAAACAGAATACAAGTGGCAAACAAACAGAGGAACCAAAGCCCTACCCTTAAAATGGCTAACAGATGAACCTGACTAGGTAGGGCAATGGCCTATGACCTCTGAGAAGTTAGAGGCTTTAGAAAACCTGGTTCAGGAACAGCTAAAGGCTGGACTTATCAAGGAATCTACCAGCCCTTGGAACACTCCTGTATTTGTTATCAAAAAGAAATCTGGTAAATGGAGAATGCTTACAGACCTGAGAACCATCAATAAGCCATTGAGCTCTCTACAGCCTGGAATGCCCTTGCCTTCTTTGATACCCAAAGAATGGCCTATTATAGTTATTGATTTAAAGGATTGCTTTTTCACTATATCTTTACAAGATCAAGATAAAGAAAAATTTGCCTTCACGGTACCTAATTACAATAATTCTCAACCGGTGAAGAGATATCAATGGAAGGTTTTGCCACAGGGAATGCTAAATAGCCCCACCCTGTGCCAATATTTTGTACAAAAACCGCTGGAAATAATTCATAAACAGTTTCCACAATCAATAACCTATCATTACATGGATGATATATTGTTAGCTGACTCTAAAGTAGAAATAATAGAAAAAAATGTTTCAGAAAGTAAAGGAAGTTTTACCTCACTGGGGATTACAAATTACATCCGAGAAAATACAAAAATGAGATTCTACCAACTACTTAGGATATAAAATAGGTCTACAGAAAATTACACCACAAAAAGTACATATCAGGAGAGATCGCTACCAGACTCTTAATGATCTTCAAAAATTACTAGGGGAGTAGAAGGGCATGATTTGAAAAACTTGAAAATGGCCCTAAAAGGGGACAAGGACATGAATAGTCTCTGAATACTATCAGCTGAAACTGAAAAGGAATTAGAATGGGTAGAAAAGAGGATACTAGAAGGACATGTGGACCATGTGGATACAAAACTAGACTGTGTAAGTCATACGGTTTTTCCCATATGGGTCTGCCAGGTCCTCTAGCACAAGACAATGATGAAATTGATCAGTTATTGATAGGAAGTGTTCTAGAAGCCTCAGAGTTTCATAAGAAACACCACATGAACAGCAAAGGTTTAAAAAGGATTTTTCTATCACTTGGCTACAAGCCAAGGAAATAGCAATGAAATGTCCTACTTGCTCATTCTATAACCAAACTCCTTTGTCGCTAGGCAGTAACCCTAAAGGTATAAATAGGAATGAAATATGGCAAATGGATGTGTCTCATTTTGCAGAATTTGGGAAATTAAAATATGTACATCACACTATATATACATTTTCAGGGTTTCAATGGGCCACTGCTCCGAGTTTTGAAAAGGCTGATTCTGTTCTCACACACCTATTAGAGGTAATGGCCATTAAGGGCATACCTGCCCACATAAAAACTGACAATCGTCCAGCATATGTCTCCAGCAAATTGAAACAGTTTCTTGAGTATTATAACATAAAGCACATAACTGATATACCACACAATCCTACAGGACAAGCAGTAGTTGAGAGATCCAATCATACTTTAAAAGAAATGCTCCATAAACAGGCAGGAGCAACCAGATTACATAATGCTTTATTAACATTAAACTTTCTTAATGCTAATGAAAAAGGAAAAACAGCTGCAGAAAGACACTGGGCAATAGAAAAAAATTCTGAACTAAATCAGCTGGTATACTTCAAGGATGTATTGACCTCAGAATGGAAAACCAGGATATGTGTTGCGATGGAGTAGGGGTTTCTCATTTGTATTTATAGAAGAAGAATAGATATGGATACCATCTAAGAAGATCAAGATCCGAGCTGAACAAAAGAAACATATTAATGAAGAGAAATGACAAGTCATCCAACAAATTGGGTCCCATGAAATATGCAGAGACCTCTCATAGGTAGGGGAAGTGTTCTTGTCCTTACAGGAAAACAGAGAACACCTATCTTCAAACAGCCAAAAGACACTGAATATGTAGGTACCTACAGAAGAGAAGATAGCTCTCCAGAAACAATCACTTAATGAAGAGGAATCTGATTTATGGTAAAATTATTTAATTCTAGTAAAGTATTTCTATACAGAAATCTATTTCTCTTTACTATCTAGTATCCTTGTAGTCCCAATTCATGTAAAGCAATGCTGGCTTTGGAGTTGGATTTGGCTTTCCTTCTCTAAATTCAAGCATGTTGTTAAGATTAAATTTACAGTGTCTGCCTTATATCAAGAAGCCAATTGGTGTAAGGTAGAAGAAAACAAAATCTGGGGACTCATTTGCTTATAGGCAATTTTCTCTGTTAAATCCTAATTTTCTTATATACATTTTAAAGCTTATTGTTGCCTTTCCCTAATGCATACCTTAAAACTTGAAATTTTTACTTTGATACTGATGTTTAAGTTTTCCACAAGAAATAATAACAATTCCTAACAGCAATCTTTGAACTCTCTGGAAAGAAGATAGGGCTCCACTTCAACATTTCCACTTGACTCAACCAGATGCATCTGGATTACAAACATCACCCTAAAACTGGTTTGAGACTGTTTTGCTCGAGACAACTCCTGACTAGCTAGCTGTAATGGTACACCTTCTTATTACACCCTGGCCAGAATTTCAGATAGAACTACAGTCAAGCATTTCCTGACACACAGTGACTCGCCACATATGTCACAGCCAGTCCTGTTGAGAAATTTGGTTGCTAAAATTTTTTTTTTCTTACAGGATCCCAGGGAGCAATCAATGTCCCATTTCATCAGGAAGTAATCTTAAGATAATTATGCCCCCTTTCCCCTCTCTTGGAATTTAGGGATAATATTCATCTTCTTTGGGTTGGTTTTACTAAGGGTTGGGTATGGAAGGTGATGCTTAGACTCGGGTATCACTTTTAGATAGGGATAGGATATGGTTAGGAAAGGTATGGTTTACGTGGGATATAGGAAGATTAGCTTATCTTCTTGTGAATTATTTTACTATAGTGATTTATTAGTGTTATACAGCTTACATTGTTATATATTCTTGTTTGTGGTAACCTATGTAAAATTAATTTCATATTCCCTTCTTGGAAGAATTGTATATTATATTTTGTCATATTGTGTAAAATCTTTCCATTTATGATGTTTTATGAACATTATCCTTACTGTATTCTATGTATATATACTTTCACTTATGTTCAAGACATTTTGTATATTGATACAATTTAGGATATTTTTATCATGCTGCCCTTTATAGTTCTACCTCTAGTCTAGACATTTCTACTCTACCTCTGTTTTAGGTATTTACATGTATCTATACGTGCATAGTTAGATTGTTTAGGTGTTTGTCTCTGCTTTACTCAGGGAAGTTTCAATCAGTTATTTTAGCTAAGTTCCTGAGTATTACAGATTATCTTCACTCGTGTTTCCTTTATCCATGAGATTAGTCAGATATAGATGCTTAATCTTCAATCACTACATAGACCTGCAGAACATGGCATTTAAATGTTCTAATATTAGTACTCCATTGACATGAGACACTGTTGCTCCTGACAGCTGTTAGGAGTAAGGTTTTTTCCTGCTGACATTGGCCCAGAGCTGCACCAGCCACAAATAACACACGGAGACTCTGTATTAGATATAATTCTGTTGTCCAGTTACTAGTTCCTTATCGGGTAGTTCTGTCTTAAATATTGATCCATTTCTATTAATCTAAGTGTTTCCACTTACAAGAGAGAGGGGCCAGTGTTCTGCTCTCTCAGTCTACCATCTTGGATCTCCTTCCTACCACTTCCTCTCTCCTCCTTGTCTCCTAGTCCCACCTATCTTGCTTTCCTATTGGCCAATAGTGCTTTATTCATTAACCAATAAGAGAAACATATTTACAGAATGACATCTCCCATCAGACAGCACCGTGGACTTTCCCAAAAATATGTTGGACACTGTTGTCTTCCTTCTAGATCCATCCTTACTTTGGCTAATGGCCTCTTTGGCAAAGAACTGCCCCCATCTTGACCACTGATTTGGACATATGGTCCTATGTGCTTGCAGGAAACAAACATAGAAGACTGCTGAACCTTGCCAAGTCAGGGTAAGATAGCTTTTCTACCTCCCTGCTTTTATTGTGGTCTGTCAAGTACT
Organism: Phodopus roborovskii; assembly: GCF_943737965.1. NCBI lineage: Eukaryota > Metazoa > Chordata > Mammalia > Rodentia > Cricetidae > Phodopus > Phodopus roborovskii. The sequence goes on from NW_026125391.1 coordinate 15,514,953, forward strand.
CTTGGCCTTAGCCAAAACTGGGTGTACCAACGTTGTTGTGAGACCTTGGGTGACTATCCAGGTGGTCTGCTGTTTCTGTTCTTGATGCAACTTTTGGAAGTTGCCCATCCACACTTCCTGTCTACCCTGTATTGTTATTTTCTTTCTCAGGTCTTGATGAGGTTGAAGATTAAACTATCACAACTATTATTCTCTCTTCATAGTTAGATATATTAGGTACTAGACTTAAGCTTTCCAGCTTAGGACAACTCTATTGTAAACTCCATTATGCCTTCACCCTAGGACTAGATATGTAGGTCATTTTGTTCTCGATTTTCTTTTCTTAGAGCACACTTGTTATTCACTGTTTGGTATATAGTTTTGTATCAAGCCTAAATCTTTTCTTTAGACTAAACGGGGAATTTTGTAGTAAGATATTCACTTTGTCTGCTTCTGTGGCACTGACCACGCCCATTGGGGGTGGAGCTAGGGGCGGAAGTGACCTGGGGAACTAGGTCTCAGGAGGAGCTTGGGTGCTCTGTGCTCTCTTGCTGGCCAGATGCTGAGAGGAGAGCATCCGGTGGAACCTGCTGGTGTTCATCTGTCTAGGTTGTAAATTATTTCTCCCTGAATAAACATCTATTTGGCCTATTTGTTTATCCTGATCCTTATTAAACCATGATAGGCATGTCAAGAGTTAAGTGATTCAATTCAATTACTACCTGTAGTTACTAGAGCAGTGGTCCTCAACCTTCCTAATGCTATGACCTTTAATATAATTCCTCATGTTGTGGTGATCCCCCAATTAAAAAAAAATTATTTTCATTGCTACTTCATAACTGTAAGTTTGCTACTGTTATGAATCATAATGTAAATATCTGTGTTTCCTGATGGTCTTAGGCTACCCCTGTAGGGGTCAGGACCTACAGGTTGTGAACTCCTTCACTAGATGGAATCTTCACTAGGAATCCTCACATCATTCTCCAAGGGCAAGCATCATTGGAGCCAAAATTCCAACCTCCCTTCAAAGGGTGGGACCATCATACCTTACAGTGGTTTTCCTTTTCATGAAAAGGGCCAATCTTGTTTTTGTTGTTTAGGTTTTCTCCGGTCCTGGGGTTCCAACAGCTGTGACTGCTCTTGCCTTGAGCCAGGCATTTTTCTAAGTTTCTTTGCCTGGAATATGTATTGTTTTCAGGGCTAAGATTATTGTTTGGGCTTATTATTATCTCCATAATCACTTTTCCTGGGCACTTGGGATTGTCTCTACTTTATCTCTGTTGTGGAACATCCCAAACACAAATTTAAAAATCAATTTAGAGTGTATGGAGTATTATTGCCTACTTTTGCAGTTTTCTTCATAGGTTTTGAGCAGATTGACTAAATGAATTTCTAGCAATATTCTACCTTAGAAAAATTTTACTAACCTTTAGTTATAGTAAACTTGATTATATACATATCTTCTTGAGTTTTATCTTTAATAACTGTGTGTGTGTGTGTTTAAGTGCATGCGTGGTGCATACTTCTGTAATACCTTAGAATTCCGATTTTGTCATCTGTTCTTTCTAATCTTATTTTGGAATAATATTTTACTTTTATACAAAGCTACCACACAGTCCTTTCTAATCTAAAAACTGTACTCTTTCTCTTCATTTTTTTTTTTTTTAGCCAAAAAGGTATTCCATACCAAAACCACTTTATGTAGTATTACTTGATGTTTCCTTTGTTTTATTTACCTTTTGAGCATTCCGATAAAACACCATTAACAGTCCTCCAGATATTTCCTATTTTTGTTCTCCTGAAGGTGGAGGAAAGGGTGGTAGTTCGGCATTCATCTTATTTCTGTTCTTTTCTCTGTTTTCTGCACTCTTTGCTACAAAAGCATGTTAGAGGGCAATGGTAGTCATTTTTCCAATCCTTGGATTCCACGAATAGCAGAAATAAGTGAGAATACCCCAAGCCTAAGGCAATTCTCCTTGAGATGAGACTGCACTTTAGATCTGGAGCAATGGTCTCTTGAGAGCCAGCCATTACATCAGACAGCATCAGTACCCTAAAGACAGACCTGGGCCCTCAGCGCTCTCTTTGACTCTGGCAGTGTGGCAACAATGAGCAAACACTCCTCTCTGCCCCTCACCATCATTCTGTCTCTTTAATTGGCTTATTGGAATTGGTGACCAAACTTAACCTGTGGGAGCTGTCACAGCCAGGACTTTTGCCCTAAAATTCCAGTTGCATGATGAACCAAAATGAAGTCGGGCTAATTTAACAATATCAGTATGTGAGGCTATTTACTTGTAAATCAGTTTAGTACCATGTAAACAATATAAAAACATAAGCAGATCTAGAAAATAAATATTTACATAGACATACTAAAGATAGACTTACAAACCACAGATTTTGTAGCTTTGTTTAGATCTATTATTGTCAGTTTTTGAAGTTAGATTATTGATCTGATTTTTTCCCTCATAATACAAAGCAACCCCTAATCCAGACTCTCCAAAGAAATAAGTTAGGAAACTTCAGTAATGAAGACAGAACCTAACCTAATCACCTAGAAAACTCAAGGACATACCCGGTAAAAGCAAAAACAGTCCAAACACGAAGCTTGTTAAACAGATTTACTGTAATACTTTTCCCAGCTTAAGAGGTAAACCACAGGGAGTCCAGATGAGAAAATGAATTTTCTAAATTCCCTGATTAGCCTGTTGAGGAAAAGGAAGGATTTATCCCCACAGAAACCTTTCTGATTCTAGCATAGTGAGCAGTTTCCATTACAGATCTTCATTTATGTAAGGCTTGCTAGGGCCACACTATGCTAATAGATCCCTGATGGGGTGATGTAACCCCTAAGCAATGGATTCCTGATCATGGAGTAGATGCACTCTATCTAGATGGAAAATCAATGTTATTTTGTGCAAGTAATCCCCTTCCAAGTCTCACAATTTCCTCTCAGATACTTTCTCCTCCTCAGCATTGTTGAGTTCCTCTCAGATACTGTACCCCTCCACACAGTGAGTCCTCAGATACTGTCCCCCTCCACACAGTGAATCCTCTCAGATACTGTCCTCACACACAGTGAATCCTCTCAGATACTGTCCTCCCCACACAGTGAGTCCTCTCAGAAACTGTCCTCCACACACACACACAGTGAGTCCTCTCAGATACTGTCCTCCACACACAGTGAGTCCTCTCAGACACTGTCCTCCACACAGTGAGTCCTCTCAGATACTGTCCTCCCCACACACAGTGAGTCCTCTCAGATACTGTCCTCCCCCCACACAGTGAGTTCTCTCAGATACTGTCCCACACACACAGTGAGTCCTCTCAGATACTGTCCTCCCCCCACACAGTGAGTCCTCTCAGATACTGTCCTCACACACAGTGAGTCCTCTCAGATACTGTCCCACACACACAGTGAGTCCTCTCAGATACTGTTCTCACACACAGTGAGTCATCTCAGATACTGTCCTCACACACAGTGAGTCATCTCAGATACTGTCCTCCACATAGTGAGTCCTCTCAGATACTGTCCTCCACACAGTGAGTCCTCTCAGATACTGTCCTCCCCACACACAGTGAATCCTCTCAGATACTGTCCTCACACAGTGAGTCCTCTCAGATACTGTCCTCACACAGTGAATCCTCTCAGATACTGTCCCCACACACAGTGAATCCTCTCAGATACTGTCCTCTACACACACACAGTGAGTCCTCTCAGATACTGTCCTCCACACACAGTGAGTCCTCTCAGATACTGTCCTCCCCACAGTGAGTCATCTCAGATACTGTCCCCCTCCACACAGTGAATCCTCTCAGATACTGTCCCACACACAGTGAGTGCTCTCAGATACTGTCCTCCACACACACACAGTGAGTCCTCTCAGATACTGTCCTCACACACAGTGAGTCCTCTCAGATACTGTCCTCACACACAGTGAATCCTCTCAGATACTGTCCTCTACACAGTGAGTCCTCTCATATACTGACCTCCACACAGTGAGTCCTCTCAGATACTGTCCTCCACACAGTGAGTCCTCTCAGATACTGTCCCCCCCACACAGTGAGTCCTCTCAGATACTGTCCTCCACACACAGTGAGTCATCTCAGACACTGTCCTCCACACAGTGAGTCCTCTCAGATACTGTCCTCCACACACAGTGAGTCCTCTCAGATACTGTCCTCCCCACACACAGTGAGTCCTCTCAGATACTGTCCTCCACACAGTGAATCCTCTCAGATACTGTCCCCCTCCACACAGTGAATCCTCTCAGATACTGTCCTCCCCACACACAGTGAGTCCTCTCAGATACTGTCCTCCCCACACACAGTGAATCCTCTCAGATACTGTCCTCTACACAGTGAGTCCTCTCAGATACTGTCCCCCTCCACACAGTGAATCCTCTCAGATACTGTCCTCACACACAGTGAATCCTCTCAGATACTGTCCTCCACACAGTGAGTCCTCTCAGATACTGTCCTCACACACACAGTGAGTCCTCTCAGATACTGTCCTCACACACAGTGAGTCCTCTCAGATACTGTCCCCCACACACAGTGAGTCCTCTCAGATACTGTCGTCCACACACAGTGAGTCCTCTCAGATACTGTCCCCACACACACAGTGAATCCTCTCAGATACTGTCCTCTACACAGTGAGTCCTCTCATATACTGACCTCCACACAGTGAGTCCTCTCAGATAATGTCCTCACACACACAGTGAGTCCTCTCAGATACTGTCGTCCACACACAGTGAATCCTCTCAGATACCGTCCTCCCCACAGTGAGTCATCTCAGATACTGTCCCCCTCCACACAGTGAATCCTCTCAGATACTGTCCCCGCACTCCAGAGCACAGAGAGTTCCTCTAAGGTACTGCACCCCACCCCAGTACAGTGAGTAGTCAGATCCAAAATTGGTTGTGTTTGTTATTTTGTTCTTGTTCTTTGGGTATTTGCCCATTAGTAGGACTATATTGGAGTCAGGTGGTATTGCAACAGATTATTATGGTCTTTAAAAAGTAATTAGTGTCAAACTTACTGCAGTGTCAGATGAGACATTGTATATAGGAAGGAAGCCCAGAGAACCAACGAGGAGAGACAAGGAATGGATGGTTTCTGGAGTGGGACGAGGCAACCCACTCATTTGCCCTCACTCCTGCTTCCTTGTGGGCCATTTGGGGCTGTGACTGGCTCTTTGCATAAGTGCCCCACCACATGTACAGCATCCTCACTAGCCTCTGGGAAAGGAAAGCAAGGAAGAATAAAGGGAGAGAAGGAAGGGAGGAAAGTAAGGAGAGAAGGAGGAGGAGATAAAAGGACAAATGGAAAACAGGGAGGGAGGGAAGGAGGGAGCAAGAGAGGTAGGGAGGCAGGGAAGGGTGTGGCTGTTGAAACCGGAATGCTCTTTACCTTGGGGCATGGTTTTAGAGTGTGCCTTGAGGTATGAGCATTTGCAGCTGGCAGGGGCTAATGGCTTTATTTTGACAAGGGTCTCTCATCCCTGAAGTCTTCAAGAGGCAAGTCCCCTCTTACATGTGATTGGCCTACACATGCCTACAATTTGGAGTGGTTCCTATCAGGAGTCCACAGAATTAGTGGTAAATTTAAGAGATTATAAAAATTAAAAAAAAAGAATCATGTTGTGGAACAAAGATGTGGACAGACATATAAACAACAGCAAAGGCAGGGATAGTCTATTAAAGATAGAAGACTTCCAAGGGGGAGGCAGGCCAGAACAGAGTTTTTCAGCTCTGAAGGGCACCCTCTGCAAAAATGGTGGTGTTTTTATGGCATATAGTATAGGCTTCTGGGTCATTAGTATGACTAAGGCTTCTTCTTCTTCTTCTTCTTCTTCTTCTTCTTCTTCTTCTTCTTCTTCTTCTTCTCCTTCTTCTCCTTCTTTTTTATAACCAAGTCCATTTAAATGAAAACAAACATTTATAGACAATATTTGTGAATTTGGGCATTGTTCTTTCCAAACTACTTCCTGCTGGTAAGGGGCACTGTCATGGGGGATTCTAAGAAGATGCAGAAATCATGGCTGTAGTCTGCAAGGCTGCTTTGTCCAGCTGTTTTGAATGTAGGATCACCTGGTACTCTGTTTCAGGCGGGCTGGCTTGATCAAACCACATTAGTCTGAAAGGAATCCACAGCTTTTCATTTTCTGTGGAAACAAAAATAGAAATAAATCCTTTTCCCCAGTAACTTGTCCTTGAACTTAAATTTTGGAGTCAAAGCTTTTTTTTTTTTAAATTTATTATTTACATGTGGATCCTAGTTCCCTCTCCCTCCCTCCTTCCTTCCCTCCCTTTTACCCTCTCTGCCCTCTCACATGCACCCTAACCACCCTCCCCTCCCCCCCCATCCCAATTCCATATGTAGGGGAATGCCATTCAGTTGGGGTCATGTAGATCTGACAGGTCATGTGAAGTAGGGACTAGTGCTTATCTCCTGTCTCTAGGTTAAGGCAGTTATCCCTCCATGGGGGATGTGTTAGCAAGGTCCTTTTGTGCATCAGGGATACATCCTGGTTCCACTGTCTGAGGTCCCTTAGACTGCTTAGTCCTTCTGGCTGAGACCCATATTCAGGGGGGGCTGAGTCAGTTCCATGTTGGATTCCCAGCTATCAGTCTGGGGGCCCATTAGCTCCTATTTGTTCAGGTAAGCTGTCTCTGTGTTTCTGCCGCCTGGTATTGTCCTCTCCATTTGCATCTGGGTTCTAGTTCGACTCAGTGTTTATATATGGGTGTTTCCAACAGGCATTAGATGATGGCTCCATGGATAAGTTAGTTGTTGATCTCACTATCCAGGAAGGGCATTTATGGTAGCCTTTCCACGGATGCTCAAATTGTTAGTTGCCAGCAGTCTTGTAGTTCTCTAGACCTTTCTTTGTGTTCAATTTTATCTTCAAACCAATGTTGGCTCCCTCTTTTATGTTCGCTCTCTCTCTCTCTCTCTCTCTCTCTCTCTCTCTCTCTCTCTCAGAACCATGTCTGTCGCCCAGCACAAAACTCAAATCCAAATGGATCAAAGACCTCAACATCAATCCAGCCACATTGAACCTCTAATAGAGAAAGTAGGAGGTACCCTTGAACAAATTGGTATAGGAGACTGCTTCCTGAGCATAACTCCAGGGGCACAGACACTGAGAGCAACAATTAATAAATGGGACCTCTTCAAACTTAGAAGCTTCTGTAAGGCAAAGGACACAGTGGACAAGACCAAACGGCAGCCCACAGACTGGGAAAAGATTTTCACCAAATCTATATCCGACAAAGGGCTGATCTCCAAAATATACAAAGAACTCAAGAAACTAGTCAACAAAACACCAAATAACCCTATTAAAAAATGGGGTACAGAACTGAAGAAAGAATTCTCAATAGAGGAAATCAAAAAGGCTGAAAGACACTTAAGAAAGTGCTCAACCTCCTTAGCTATCAGGGAAATGCAAATCAAAACAACTTTAAGATACCATCTTACTCCTGCCACAATGGCTAAAATTAGAAACACCATTAATGACTCACGCTGGAGAGGATGTGGAGAAAGGGGAACACTCCTCCACTGATGGTGGGAGTGCAAACTTGTACAGCCATTTTGGAGATCAGTATGGCGGTCCCTCAGAAAAATGCGAATTAGTTTACCACAGGACCCGGCAATCCCCCTCTTGGGCATATACCCAAATGATCCACATCCATGCAACAAAGACATCTGTTCAACTATGTTCATAGCAGCACTATTTTAATAGCAAGAACCTCAATTGAAGTATGGATAATGAAGATGTGGCACATCTACACAATGGAATACTACTCTGCAGAAAAAAATAATGGTATCTTGAAATTCTCAGGGAAGTGGATGGCACTAGAAGAAACCATCCTGAATGAGGTAACCCAGTCACAAAAAGAGGAACGGAGTATGTACTCACTCATATATGGATTTTAGACCTAGATCAAAGGATCACCAGCCTATAATTCACACCACCAGAGGAACTAGGATACAAGGTATATTCTAAGAGATTCATATAAAGTCCCTCACAGAACCCGGAAGGGACAAGTCCCCTAGAGCACAGGGGAAGTGGGGGGCAGCAAATGGAGAGAGAAGTAGGAGAAAACGAGGGGGAGGAAAGTAAAACATGTGCGACTAGGAAGATTGAGCCCGGTTAGGAATAGAAGATGTGACTCCGGCTTCTTAATGAATCACATGAACTCTCCACCCAAGTACCTGTGTTCTAGTGTTCTCTCAAGCCACGAGTTACCTCCAGACCCTCTTGAGTGCCTCTGTGCATGTGCCTGCGACTCCAGCCACTTTCATTTGGCCTCAGTCAACAGTCCTGGGCTGCCTTCTGTTTTTCTAGTGTGCCAATTTTGCAGTCTTTGTGAAAGGTCCTCTGGAACTAACTGTCCCCTACTCTCCTGCCTCAATGTTAAATAACATTAAGCTATGACTAGGTATAAGAAAGCAGATACATGTTTTGTAGTTATAAATGATCCAAAATTATTTGCACTGCAGAAATATCTTTTTAAAGAGAACAAATATTCCTCCTTATGACCCAAGGCATGGTGTGCCAATTGACAAAATTAAGGTCACTTGGGAAAACTATCCACCCTCCCAGACCCAAGTCTGACTGCATTTTAAAGATTCCCTAGGTGATTTGCGTGTTCCCTCAGTTCAGGAAGCAAGGCTTAATATGTGCCTCATGTGGTGGCAATGTGTCCTATTTGTTTACAGCAGCTCACCAAAGTGAAGGCACAGTCTGTGTCCCGGGAGTTGACTTTGGATCTGGAAAGGACAATATAATTTCAAACATGCAAACAGATGGACCTGAGTCAACACAAAATGAATAATTTGTCCAGCCACTGCTATCCTGGATACTTTGCAAGCCATCTACACAATTTAGAGCAAATCTCTCTTGTAGGTCAGTAAGGAGCCTAAATTGCCCAGATCTGAGACCCACAGGTTCTCTTTTTAGATGTTGGGATTTGTCTCTGACTCCCAATCTCTTTATGTCTCCCTACAAACCCTGTTCTCTACAATGGCAGGAATTTGAACAAAAAGCAATTTAAACATATTTTTAAAATGCCGTGGCTTATTCAAAGTGGAAATTGGTTAACTGAAACATTGTAGAAGATTTCACATGTTAATTGGAACGGTGGGAAGTTTGGTTCTTGTTAAAAATAGTGTGTGTGTGTGTGTGTGTGTGTGTGTGTGTGTACATGTGTGTGTAGATGCGTGCACACATGCTCATGCCTCTGTGACTTTTGGTGCATATTTGTGCTGGTGTTTATGGCGGCCAGAAGAGGGTACCCTATAACTGAAAGTACAAGTCCGTGCCAGCTGTTTTGATTGTCATAGCCAAGTCTGGGTCCTCAGCAAGAGCAGCCAGTGTTCTTACCCACTGAGCCATCTCTCCACCCCAGGGTGTGTAATTTATCTGACACTGTGATTGGTTGCTTTTATTCCAGAGAGATAGGCGTCTGGAATTCTAGTGAGTACATTTCTCATCTTCTATGACATACCCTAGTACAAGCCACACGCAGCTTCTTATGCTTGCAGGAAACCAAATATTCACATACTAGTTATTATGATTTCACTGACAAGTGTCATGCTTAGTCACTTATTATTGAACAGGTGAACAGCATGGGAAGGCCCTGGTGAGATTAGTAAGAAACAATGTCAGTCATCCCATGGGAGAGCTGGATATTTTTCCCAAGCTCTTTCAGGCAATTTTTCCGGAATTTCAGAGTAACATGTTTTTCTTTTTTTAGGTGTAGGAGTCTGGCTAGGTTGCAATGTTCTCCACACTTGATAGAGCCTCACCTGGGAAGATTGTCCCTGTCATTTTGAACTCCCATTGTAAGAAGAAAAGAGCCCCAAATCTTGGTGTTGTGGGCTAGCAGTCTACCTTCCAAGCTTATTGCCCACATGGTAACTTAGGTAAGGGTCATGGGCATCTTGCCAGGTATAAGATGTAGCCTTTCGTGGGACTACTTCAGCCATATAAATATATTTAATTAATTACAAAGAAGAACTTTGCTTGTTCTCTGAAGATAGGGAACATACACAAACCAAAACCTAAAGAAGAAACCATAAATTTAGATGTGCTAGGATCAAAGCTTTTCTTTATTTTTTTCTTTTATTTCTGTTTTTCAATTTTCTACCAAAAAAAAAATAGTTTACCATTCAGTCTGTTCTCATTTTTAAAAGAACAGATGGCTTATAGGGACTTTTGCCTCATAACTAATCATGAAAACTATTTGCAAACAAATAAAGACAGAAGACCAGTTTCAAGATGTTAAGGTAAAACAGGATATACTCTGATCACCACAGGGAAGGTGCATCTCCTGGGAGCAGAGGCCAGTCCCCTCTGAATGCCAATACAAACTTCTTCCCAGAGTTACCCAAAGCCAGATAAATAGTAAAGGGGGGGATATCCGAACAGCACCGTCACGACTGAGGTCACAAGCTTTGATTAGCTGAGTCCTGGAGTCTCAGATTGTGAATTTTGCTATATTACTGAGGACACACGAGACATAAAGCACTGTTCAGATAGGAACCAGTAATCCTGTTGTAATGGGACCCTGCCAGGAGAGAAGTAATGTCTTTTAAAGAACAGCTGGGTATCCATGACATCTTGTAAGCCATGTTCATTATTAAAATGTAGTGGATATTCACAACATTTCTGTGGGTTTGCACTTTCCCCCATCTGAGGCCTGTCCTCCATGAAAGCAGAAGTCTCTGCTATTAAAAAAATATGTGAATGGCTAGAGAGATGGCTCAGTGGTTAAGAGTGCTTGCTGCTCTTCCAGAGGACTCATGTTCTGTTCCTGGCATCCACATCTGCTAGTTCATTACTGTGTATAACTCCAGCTATGGGATTCTGCAGTCTCTTCTGGTTTCTACAGGCATCCAGACCAACAATCCGCATGGCAAAGACACACACAGTTTTAAAAATGGGAAAAATCTACATAGTTTCACTAAAGGTCACTAATATAGTTTAACATCTAGACTCATTTTTCCTGTTTTTCGTATTTTCCTTACAGTGATAAAACACCCTGCTTATCAATTGGCACCATGATAAGTAACAAATAGCATTCTTTTCATCTTCTTCCTTCTAGACCATAACAGAAACAATAGGCTAGTAAAAAAAGGAGGGAAGGAAGGTGTCATCATTGCATACAAAACAAAGAGAAATAAAAATTAGAATACCAAATCACAATGATAAGTATCCGAAGATGATAGTACTGCAGGTCCAGATAAAATCTCAACTCTGGTACATCTCTTAATTACACCAAATGCCAAATTCTACAGTCTCATTACCCACTTCTCTGGTAGACTTGTCTGAACATTAAGCAGCCTCTCTCATGCGACAAGAGGTCAGCCATTTTTGTGGACAGTAATTAGGAAGAATATCCTGAGTTGAAATTAGACCTTACCTTGACTTCAACATAAGGCCAGATACACTGCCTCCAATAGAAGGGATATTGGGGAATAGCCTTGAACTCATTGGCACAAGAGACAACTTTCTGAACAGAATACCATTAGTACAGTACCTAAGATCAACAATTAATAATGGGACTTCATAAAACCAAAAGCTTTTGTAAAGCAAATGACACCATCATTTGAACAAAACAGCAACCCACAGAACAGAAAATGGTATTTACCAACTACACCCACAACAGAAGACTAATATCTACAATATATAAAGAACTATAAAAGTTGGACATGAAGAGAGCAAATAACCCAATTTAAAAATGGGATATAGATCTTAACAGAGAATTCTCAAAAATGAAACACAAATGTCTGAAAGCACTTAAAGAAATGTCCAGCACCATTAGCCATTAGGGAAATTCAAATCAAAACTACTTTGAGATTTCATCTTACACTTGTCAGAATGGCTAAGATCAATAATGAAAGTAACAGCTCATGCTGACTAGGATGTGAGTTAAGGGCATCATTCATACATTGCTGGGGGAATGCAAATTTGTACAGCCACTATGAAAACTAGTGTAGTCAGGAAGCTGGGAATAGATCTACCTCAAGATCTTGGGCATATACCCAAAGGACTCTGTATCCTACTATAAAGACACTTGCTCAACCATATTCATTGTTGCTCTGTTCTTAATATCCCAAAGTTGAAAACTGCCTAGATGCCTATAACTGAATGAACAAAAAAAGTTGAACATTTATTCAATTGGATATTACTCAGCTGTTAAAATGAAACAAAAACACTGAAATCATGAAATTTGCAGGTAAATGGATGGAGCTAAAAAAAATCATCCTGAGTAAGGTAGATAAGATCCAAAAAGACAACTATGATATGTATTTGCATATATATGGATATTAGCTGTTAAATTAATGATTATCAAACTACAATGTGTAGAACCACAGTGGTTAGATATAGAGTAGGGGACTAGCAGGGAGAGAAAACCTCCCTAGGAAGGGGAAACAGAATAGATAGTTGTGAATAGATGGGGTAAGATATTGGAATGGGAGAATCAAATGAGGATGGGGAGGAAATAGGGAGAATAAGGAAGAGAATATGGGAAGGACACTTAAAACTAAGATCCATTTGAGGAGTTATAATGGAATGCAATACAGTAGAAGTTCTTTAAAATATATGACAGAAATTTAAATGAAATCACCAAATAATGGAAGAAACAAAGCCCTGACTAGACATATGTCACCAGCAAATAAAAACTTTAGTGCCCAGAATGGGTTACATCTAATTAAGTTGTTGGCCAAAGGGGCCTCATGAAAACCTCCAAACAACCCAAGTTATTGCCAGAGCTATTGGTTGCTCTCCACAAAATGATGGTAAGGCCCTATTGCTTAAGACAACATCTACATAACTCATCTACATGGAGAAGTCAAACTGGAGCCTACCTTGAGCTTTCACTCTTACTAACTAGTATCCACAATACTGGAAGGTACTCTGTACACTTCCAGAGGAAAAAGGTAAATACAAGACTAGTTATAACCTTAGATCTACAATGGTGACATCTCTGCAAGATATGCTGGCACAGTAGTGGCACAAAAGTTGTGGGAGTCACCAATCCACCATCTAATTCCACCATAAGATGGAACATGTACCTGACATTGCTCATGTGGGCAAGAACCTGAGAAAAGAAAGGTCATGGACCTAGGAGAAAAATAAATACTACTTGTTGTGTTATTTTGTTTGTGTTCTGACAAATAAGGTTTGCCTAGAGATCAGAGGATGGAGGTAGCTACTAGTTAACCATAGAGGAATGGAGGTCTGTACAGATAGGAGACAAGAAGTGATAAGGCAGGGTGTAGATAAGACCTCAGCCCTTTCAGTCAGAGGATTGCTAGAGGTAGCAAGTTTCTCTAGTGGCTGTCTGCTCTGCTTCTATGATCTTGCAGCTTTCATTCTAATAGCTAACTCTGGATTTTTATTGTTAAGACCAATTAGGCTCATACTTCAACTACTAAAAGGGAAATCAATAAAATTACTCCTAGTGATATTCTGCTATAATCATAGACTAGTGCCTTGATTAGCTATCATCAGAGAATCTTCCTTCTAAAGCAGATATAAACAAATATGAGACACGCACACAACTGGCCAGTTTGCCAGGATTGAGAGACCTTGGAACACTCAATCCTAGATGGGATGTATCTACCAATTTTCTCCCCTTAAGTCTCAGGGAACTCTTTGAAAGAAAGGCAGAAAGATTGTAAAAGCCAGTGGGGTGTAATACACCAAGGAAACAGTGCCTTACAGGCACAGAACAGATGCACGTGTGAACTCAGACTGTGGCAGCAGGGTCTGCACAGCTTTGGGACAGATATATCATGGCACTGAGAAGAGAAATGTACACACACACACACACACACACACACACACACACACACACCATTTCTATCTCAGATGCTATCTCCAAGTGATCCACTCACAAAAGAAAATTAGTTTTCTTAGAGTGTCACTGGGTACACAAACCACAATTAAGGGCAGGCCCATGCCCAGCAGTAGATGGTCAATAGAAAATGAACTCAATGGTATGTTGGGAGGGTTTTCATCTCATAATACTTTAACTGGGATTTTTTAACCCTTACATGCCAATTGCTTATATATTATTGTCTCTGGTTTTATGTTTTCATGAGGTTTCTCTGTGTGTGAATGTGTGTACCCCTGTGTTTCTATGTGTTTTTTTTTTTTGTGCTTTTTTCCTGCTCTTCTTAAGTCTGCTCATTTGCTTATTTCTCCTATTCTAGTTTTTTGATTTTAGTTTGTTGTTGTTATTATTATATGCCTGCTTGTTTTCTAATTAGAGAGCACAAGAAAGTGTCTAGATTTGGGTGGATGAGGAGATGGGAAGAATATGGGAGGTTTTGGAGTAGGGGAAACTGTAATCAAAATATATTCAAAATATATTGTATGACAAATATATTTTCAATAAAAGAAAGGAAAAGAAACAGGAAGAAAGGAAGGAAGGAAAAAGGAAGAAATTAAAAAAGGAAGAAAGGAAGAAAAGGATAAATTAGAGTACATATCATCTTTGTCACTTTGGAAAATGTAGAGCCACCATATTCTTTTTTTTTTTAAATAATATTGTTATTTAAATTTGAAACAAGATTATTTTACATGTCAATCCCATACACTCCCAGCCTCCCCTGTTCCCCCTAATAACCCCCATTCCTTCCCCTCTCTGCTTCCCAGGTAGTAGACTTCCCTGGGGAGTCTTTAAAGTCTGTCATACTATTTGGAGCAGGGGCTAGCTCCCTCCCACCATGTGTCTAGGCTAATAAAGCATCCCACTACAAGGAATGGGCTCCCAAAGTCCATTTGTATACTATGCATAAATACTCATCCATAACCAGAGGCCCCATAGAACTTCCCAGTCCTCTTTACTAATACCCACATTCAGGGAGTCTGGGTTGGTCCTATGCTGGTTTCCCAGCTATCAGACTGGGGTCCCTGAGCTTCCCCTTGTTCAGGTCAGCTGTTTCTGTGGGTTTTCCAGCCTGGACTTGACTCCATTGCTCATCACTCCCGCCTCTCTGTAACTGGATTCCAGGAGTTTAGCTATGCGTGTCTGCTTCTGCTTCCAAAAGCTACTTACTACATGAAGGCTCTAGGATGGGATATAAAGTAGTCATCAACCTCATTAACAGAGAAGGGCTTTTAAGGTAGCCTCTCCACTATTGCTTAGATTGTTAGTTGGGGGTCTCCTTGTAGATCTCTGGAATTTCCCTGGTTCCATATATATACATACACATATATACATATACATATACATCATATACATATACATATACATATATGTATACTTATTTTGCTTCCCTCTATTCTTTCCCTTACTCAATCTTACTGACCCCTCATGTTCTCCTCTCCCCTCCTCTTCCTTCTAACTCACTCTACCCTCTTTCCTGCTATGCTCCCAATTCTCTTGAGAAATCTTGTCCCTTTCCCCTCCTCCAGGGTACCATGTATATCTCACTTAGGGACTTTATTATTTCCTAGATATTTTAAAAAAATAAATATATTTTAATATTCATACATATAGATCCCAGTTACCCCTCCCTCCTACCCTCCAATGGCCCCCAAACCTCCCTCCTATCTCATTCCACACCCACTCTACAGGAAGGGCAAGGCCTTCCAGGAGGGATCATCATAATCTGTCAAGTCATTTGGAGTAGGATCTAGGCCCTCCCTCCTGTCTCTAGGCTAAGGGAGCATCCCTCCATGGGGAATGTGTACCCAAAGTCCTTTCCGGATACATCCTGATTCCACTGTCAGAGATCCCATAGACTTCCTAGGACTTGCAAATGAGATCCATGTTCAGGGGGTTCTGGATCAGTCCAATGCTGGTTTCCCAGCTATCAGTCTGGGAGTCCATGAGTTCCCCCTTGTTCAGGTCAGCTGTCTAGGTGAATATATGTCGCTTGGTCTTGACCCCCCTTTCTTGTCACTCCTCCCTCTCTGCAGCTGGATTCCAAGAGATGGCTCAGTGTTTATCTATGGGTGACTGCTTCTGTTTTCAACAGTTACTACATGAAGGTTCTAGGATAGCATTTAAGTTAGTTATCAATCTCATTGTCGGGGAAGGGCATTTAAGATAGCCTCTCCACTTTTGCTGGGATCATTCTTGTAGGTCTATGAACATTTCTTTATAGTCATTTTTCTTTTCAAACCAATAATGGCTCCATATATTATGGTATCTTTTTTTTATTTGTCCCCTGCCTCAATATTCCTGGTCCCACATATTCTCCTCTCCTCCTCTTCTCTTTGTCTTAACTCTCCACTCACTGCTCCACCACTGCTCCCAATATGTTGAGGAGACCATGTCCCTTTCCCCCTCTGTGAGGGACCTTGTGTGAATCTCCTTGGTTCCTCCTTGTATCCTAGTTTTTCTGGTGGTGTGAATTATAGGCTGGTGATCTTTTGCTCTAGGTCTAAAATCTATATATGAATGAGTACATACCATGTTCCTCTTTTTGTGACTGGGTTCCCTCACTCAGGATTGATTCTTCAAGTTCCATCCATTTGCCTGCAAATTTTAAGATTCCAATGCGTTTTCGCACATTTTTGCAAATGTACCATGTCTTCTTTATCCATTCTTCAGTTGAAGGGCATGTAGGTTGTTTCCAGGTTCTTGCTATTTCAAATAATGCTGCTATAAACATAGCTGAACAGATGTCTTTGTTGCGTGGATATAGATCGTTTGGGTGTATGCTTAAGAGTGGAATTGCCGGGTCCTGTGGTAAACTGATTTCCTTTTTCCTGAGGAACTGCCATACTGATCTCCAAAATGGAGTTTACACTCCCACCAACAATGGAGGGGTATTCCTCTTTCTCCAAATCCTCTCCAGCATAATCTGCCATTGGTATTTCTGATTTTAGTTCTTTTGACAGGAGTAAGATGGTCTTGTCAGAGTTGTTTTGATTTGCATTTCCATGATGCCTAAGGGTGTTGAGCACTTTCTTAAGTGTCTTTCAGCTATTTTAGATTCATCTATTGAGATTTCTCTATTTAATTCTGTACCTCACTGTTTAATTGGATTATTTGGTGGTTTGGTAACTTCATGAGTTCTTTGTATATTTTGGAAATTAGCCTTATGTCACATATGGGGTTGGTGAAGATCTTCTCCCATTCTGTGTGCTACAGTTTTGTCTTGTTGACTGTGTCGTTTGCTTTGCATAAGCTTCTCAGTTACAGGAGCTCCCAATTTTTAATTGTCATTCTCGGTGTCTATGCTACTTGTGTTATGTTCAGGAAGTGGTCTCCTGTACCAATTTTTTCAAAGGTACCTCCAACTTTCTCTCTTAAGATATCAGTGTGGCTAGATTTATGTTGAGGTCTTTGATACATTTGGACTTAAATTTTGTGCATGGTCATAGACATTGGTCTATCTGCAGTCTTCTACATACCATCATCCACTTGTGCCAGTACCATTTGATGAAGATGCTTTCCTCCTTACATTGTATAATTTTAGTTGTTTTGTCAAAAATCAGGTGTTTTTAGGTGTGTGGGTTAATATCATGATTTTCTATTAGATTCCCTTGGTCTACCTGTCTATTTTTGTGCCAATACCAACCTGTTTTCAGAACTATAACTCTAGAGTAGAGCTTGAAGTCAGGGATGGTGATGCCTCCTGAAATTCCTTTATTGTACAGGGTTGTTTTAGTTATCCTGGGTCTTTTGTTTTTCCATAAAAAGTTGCGTATTATCCTTTCAAGATCAGTGAAGAATTAAGCTGGGATTTTGATGGGGATTGCATTGAATCTGTAGATTGCTTTTGGCCAGATTGCTTTTTTTTTTTTTTTTTTTTTTTTTTTTTACTATGTTTATCCTACCTATCCAAGAGCATTGGAGATCTTTCATTTTCTGGTATCTTCTTTAATTTTTCTTTAAAGACACAAGGTTCTTGCTATATAGGTCTTGTTTGGTTAGCATTACCCTAAGATATTTTTTATTGTTTGTGGCTATTTAAAGGGTGATGTTTCTCTGATTTCTTTCTCAGCCCCTTTATCGTCTGTATATAGTAGGGCTAAAGCCTATTTTGGCTTAATCCTGCCACTTTGCTGAAGGTGTTTATCAGCTGTAGGAGTTCCCTGGCAGAGTTTTTTGGGTCACTTATGTAAACTATCATAGCATGTGCAAATAATGACAATTTGACTTATTTTCTAATTTGTATCCCCTTGATCTCCTTTTGTTGTCTTATTGCTCTAGCTAGAACTTCAGGTTCAGTATTGAAGAGATATGGAGAGAGTAGACAAATTTGTCTTGTTCCTGATTTCAGAGGAATCACCTTAAGCTTCTCTCCATTTAGTTTGATGTTGGCTGTTGATTTACTGTATATTGCTCTTATTATGTTTACTTATGTTCCTGTTATCCTAGAGCTCTCCAAGACCTTTATCATGAAAAGGTGTTGGATTTTGTCAAAGGCGTTTTCACCATCTAGTGAGGTGATCATGTGGTTTATAATTTTCAGTTTATTTATATGGTGGATCATATTGATAGATTTTTGTATGCTGAACCATCTCTGCAACTAAGGGATGAAGCCTACTTGGTCATGGTGGATTATTTCTCTGATGTGTTCCTGTATTTTCTTTGGCAGTATTTTATTGAGTATTTTTGTATCAATGTTCATGAGGGATATTGGTCTGTAGGTCTCTTTTTTAGTTGTGTCTTTGGATGTCATCAGTACCAAGTTAATTGTAGCCTAATAAAAAGAGTTTGGTAATGAACCTTCTGCTTCTACTGTATGGAACAATTTGAAGAGCATGGGTATTAGCTCTTCTTTAAATTTCTGGTAGAATTCTGAACTGAAGCCATCTGACCCTGGGCTTTTTTTTGGTTGGGAGGATTTTGATGACTGCTTCTATTTCATTAGGGGTTATACATCTATTTAAATTGCTTCTCTGTTCTTAATTTAATTTTGGTAAGTAGTAGCTATCCAAAAATTTGTCCATTTCCTTTGAATTTTCAAATTTTGGGGAGTTCAGTTTCTTAAAGTATGACCTGAGGGTTCTCTGGATTTCCTTAGTGTCCCTTGTTATATCCCCTTTTCATTTTTGATTATGCTGCTTTACATGTTCTCCCTCTGCATTTTAGTTAGTTTGGAAAAAGGTTTGCCTATCTTGTTGATTTTCTTGAAAAACCAACTCTTTGTTACATTGATTCTTTGTATTGATTTCCTAGTTTGTACTTTATTGATTTCAGCCCTCAAATTGATTATTTCCTGGCATGTACTCCTCCAGATGAGTTTGCTTCTTTTTGTTCTAGGGCTTTCAGTTCTGCTGTTAATTCTCTAATGTGACTCTCATCTCTTTTCTTCCTATGGGCCCTTATTGCAATGAACTTTTCTTGTAGCACTGCTTTCAAAGTTTCCCATAAGTTTTAGTATATTGTGTCTTCATTCTCATTGAAATCTATGAAATATTTAATTTCTTTATTTCTTCTTTGACCAAGGAATGTTATAATTATGCATTGTTTAGTTTCCATGAGTTTTTAGGTTTTCTGCAATTTGTGTTGTTGAATTCCAACTTGAAAGCATGGTGGTCTGATAAGATGCAGGAGCTATTCCTTTCTTTTATCTATTGATAAAAAGGAGCTGAGAAGAAGGTATATTCTTTTGCTTTAGATGGAATGTTCCATAGATGTCTGTTAAAACCAATTGGGTCATAACTTCTGTTCTTTTGTTTCTTTGTTAAGTTTCTGCCTGGTGATCCTGTCTAGTGATGAAAGTGGGATGTTGAAATCTCCTGCTATGAGTGTGTGAGGTTTTATATGAGCTTTAAGTTTTGTTAATGTTTCTTTTACGAATGTGGTTGCTTTTGTATTTGGGGCATAGATGTTCAGAATTGAGACTTTGTACTGATGGATTTCTCCTGTGATGAATATGAAATTACTGTCTTCATCTCTTTTGATTGATTTTGGTTTGAAGTCTAACTTGTGAGATATTAGGATAGCCATGCCTGCTTGCTTCTTGGGTCCATTTGATTGGCAGATCTTTTCCCAACCCTTTACCCAGAGGTAATGTCTGTCTTTGAAGCATAGAAATGTTTCTTGTATGCAGCAGAAGGATGGATTCTGTATTCCTAACCATTCTGTTAGCCTGTGTCTTTTTATAGGCGAGTTAAGACTATTAATTTTGAGTGAAAGTAAGGGCCATTGATTGTTAATTCTTGTTTGTTTTAGATTTGTTTTTGGCAGTGATATTATGAATAATATTTGCCCTGCTTTTTCCTTTGGGTTCTGATAAAGTGGGATTATCTATTGCCTGTGTCTTTGTGAGTGAAGATAGTTTCCTTGGATTGGGGTTTTCCTTCCAGAACTTTCTGTAGGGCTGAATTTGTGGATATATATTGTGAAAATATGGCTTTGTCATTGTATATCTTATTTTCTCCATCTACAGTGATTGAGAGTTTTGCTGGGTATAATAGCCTGGGCTGGCATCCATGGACCCTTAGTATTTGTAGGACATCTATCCAGGACCTTCTGGCCTTGAGAGTTTCCATGGAGAAGTTAGGTATAATTTTGATAGTTCTGCCTTTATATGTTACCTTGCCCTTTTCCTTTGCTCACCCTTAATATTTTTTCTTTATTCTGTTATGTGTTTTGATTATTATGTGTCGAGGGGCCTTTTTTTTTTTTTTGGTCAAATCTATTTGGTGTTCAGTATTCTTCTTGTCCTTTCATAGTGGGAAAGTTTTCTTTAACGATTTTGTTGAATATGTTTTCTGCACTTTGAGCTGGGCTTCTTCATCTTTTTCTATGGCTATTATTCTTAGTTTTGGTCTTTTTACAGTGCTCCACATTCCTGAATGTTTTGTGTTAAGGATTTGTTGTATTGAAGATTTTCTTTGGTCGATGAATCAATTTGCTCTAGTTTATCTTCAGTGCCTGAGATTCTCTCTCCCATCTCTTGTGTTCTATTGGTTATGCTTGTATCTGTAGTTCCTGACCATTTACCCAGTTTTTATATTTCTTGCATTCCCTCAGTTTGTGTTTTCTTTATTATATCTATTTCATTTTTCATGGCTTGAATGTTTGAATTGTTTCCTTTGTCTGTTTGATTATTTTTTCTTGGCTCTCTTTGCTTTCTTTAAGCCATTTGTTCATTTCTTGCATTTTTTGCTTGGTCTTTTCATCTATTTCTTCCAATTTTTTTCATTTGCTTTTTTCTTCCATTTCTTTAGTGAATTATATCATCTTTGAGGGCCTCTATCATTTTTATGAAGTTATTTTTTAAGTCATTCTTACTTCTGCTTTGGTGTATTCAGGTCTTCTTGGTGTAGTCCCTAGATTCTGGTGGTGTCATACTGGTCTTTCTATTATTGTGTGCTTTCCTATATTTCCATCTTCCCATCACTTCTTCCTGTGGGTACAGGTGGAGTCTCTCTCTCTACCCTGTTCTCCTAGTGGGTTTAGGTGGGTCAGGTTTTTGATGATTGTAACTCTGGATAATCTGAGATCTCTTGAAGGTCTCTCAAGCAAAGGCCATGGCAGCGCCAATGATGTGAGGGAAGGCAGACTCAGAATGGTCTCAAGCACTCAAGCAGATGGCAGGCCATGGTGCCCAAAGATGAGGTGAGGGTCAGTTGAAAATGGTCCTGCATGGATAGACGGGTCCAGTATGCTCAGACCTGACTCAGAAACTTCCAAGGAGATGGACCTGCTCTGGCCAAATCCTCATCCCAAGTAGTGAGCCCAGTAGGGCCAAGGATATGGGGAAGGCAGGCTCTGGATGGTGTATGGATCAGAATACCAGGACTGAACCACTCAGGCCAAGGTTATGGGGTTGAGCGAGATGTGGAGCTAACCCATGGAGTTCCCAGGGAAGGATGTGGGGGGATTTGGCCTGGCCTGGTCCTAGACTATGGGGCTGAAAGGTCAGGTGAGTGCAGGCTCAAGGTGGTCCAGTGAGGATAGGTGGTGGTTCCGGTATTCTCAGAGCAAACCGAGAAAGTTCCTTGTTTCCTAGCTTTTCTGGCTGTGTGGATTGTAGGCTGGTAATCCTTTTGCTCTATGTTTAAAAACCATATATGAGTGAGTACATATGAGTACATACCATATTTGTCTTTTTGTGACTGGGTTACCTCACTCAGAATGATTTCTTTTAGTTCCATCCATTTGCCTGCGAATTTCAAGATTTCATTTTTTTTTCTACCACATTTTCTTCATCCATTCTTCACTTGAGGGGCATCTAGGTTCTTTCCAGGTTCTGGCTATTAGAAATAATGTTGCTATGAACATAGTTGAACAGATGTCCTTGTTGTATGAATGTGCACCTTTTTGTGTATATGCTCAGGGTTGGGCCTGGTTACTACTTGGATGGGAAAGCCACCATGTTCTTACGTGAAAAAACATCAAAAATCTCCATATTCAGGGTCTGTAGGTGTCCTTGGAGGCTGGAAGTGTGGAAAAGTGCAAATTAACCTGTCTTGCTTTCATCTATAATCTAAAATAATAGCAATGCTAAGTCACTAAAAACAGAGCCTAGAAATGAAGCGCAATTGTTTGTATCACCTGCAGACTGCTAGATGCTTTTCTTTTCCTTCCTTCTTCCCTTCCTTCCTTTCATTTTTTGAGACCTACCAGTTGCCATGTGCTTATACAATGCACAGTCCCATTGTTTCTACACCTAGCTCTGCATTGTTATAGAGGTGCTCAGTTCATCTATCTTACCTTACTTTATATGTGCATGTTCCTAAAAATTGTGGATAAACTCAGGTATGCATTATTTAGGATTCTATAGGTTCATGGAATTTTTTTTCTCAAAAAATAGCTTGAGAGCATGAAACTTCCCAACTGTCAGAGTTTTTGTTACCTTTGTTTAAGCCTCATAAAACTGTCTGAACTACAAACATATATTCAAGTGTGCTACTTCATACCTGTAATATCAGCACCTAGGAGAGGCAGGAGTTTCATTGCAAGTTCAAATCCAGCCTCATTTATGTAACAAATTCCAAGTCAACCAAGGCTGATTATAAGACTGGTCTCAGAAAACAAACAAAATTTTATTTTATTAGTATAATCTTTTGATTACAATTAATCAAAAAGGAGAAATAAATTACATGTTAATCAGTTTTCATACTATAATGAAACATCTGAGACAGGCTACTTGACAAGGACTCATGCTCATAGTTCTGGAGATGCAAATTTTGGGTGGCACACAGGTCCTTATGAGTATCTCCCAGTCATCAGCTTCAGCCCACCATGGCAGCATAACTAATATACCTATGTTTCTGTTCCTTTACTATAAAAACAAAACGAAACAAGAACAAAAAAACCCCACTAGAATTCAATCATAGGCTTTATCTCAATGACCTTATCTAATCTAATCACTTCCCCAAAGCAATACAAACCATAGGATGTTAACCATAGAATTAACATTCCATTTTCTCTCCATGGATAAGTTAGTTGTTGATCTCACTATCCGGGAAGGACATTTATGGTAGCCTTTCCACAGTTACTCAAATTGTTAGTTAGGGGCAGTCTTGTAGGTCTCTAGACCTTTCTTTAGGTTCAGTTTTCTCTTCAAACCAATATTGGCTCGCTCTTTTATGTTCTCTCTCTCTCTCTCTCTCTCTCTCTCTCTCTCTCTCTCTCTCTCTCAATCTCTCCAGAAGGAAACACCCATACCTAAACACTGAATCGAACTAGAATCCAGATGCAGATGGAGAGGACAAGACCAGATTGCAGAAACACATACAGACAGCTGACCTGGACAAGGAGGAGCTGAAGGGCCCCCAGATTGATAGCTGGGAATCCAGCATGGGACTGGCTCAGGCTCCCCTGAATATGGGTCTCAGCCAGAAGGACTAAGCAGTCTAAGGGACCTCAGACAGTGGGACCAGGATGTATTCCTGGTGCACAAAAGACTTCCCCCCATGGAGGATTCTGCCTTAACCTAGAGACAGGAGAGATGTCCTAGTCCTTACTTCAAATGACCTGACAGGTCTACATGACCCCACCTGGATGTGGAATTGGGGTGGGGGGATGGGAGGGGAGGGTAATCAGGGTGCATGTGAGGGGGCAGAGAGGGTAAAAGGGAGGGAGGGAGGGAGAACTGGGATCGACATGTAAAATAATAAATTAAATTAAAAATTAAATTAAAAAAACATTCCATCTTCTCAGTCCCATCAGAATAACAATTTGGATAACTGAACACCTGCATGAATTCTTATAGGAAAACCACATTCAAGCCATAGCTGGTGCAGAGAGGGGCCAAGATTGAAAATAGTGACTAAAGCACTGGGAGGTATTTGGTGCTCAGTTCTTTCTCTGAGGGCTTTCCTGAGGCTAACCTGTACTCTCTACAGTGGGTTCTGAGAGACAATGAGATACTCTTCAGAGAGAAAACAGAGCTTTTCAGCAGCAGATATGTTCTAGCATTTGCATATGTAATGGTGACATAGAAATGAAAGACAACTAATAGAATACCTTGAAGGTTAAAAATCTCTCTCCCTAAATCTGATTTTTAAATAATTAGTTATTACCCTTAAATCCTTAATGTTACCATACTAGATCTTGATTTTGAGAGATGGATTATTCAAACCTTGTAGATCAGTATTTGACAAACTGTTTCTTTGAAGGGTGAGGCCCTAAGCATTTTGGATTTGCATGTCATACAGCTTTTAGTCCCTCTTCTTGGATTTTCTATTGTAGAAAAGAGGCTAAACACATGGACACGTGTGCCTTATCCTAACAAAAATGTATTCTAAAAAATGGGCAGGGTCTGGCTTGATGTGTGGTGATATTTTATTGGTCCTACTTGTCAGCTAGAGCCCATTCATGCTGATGAACTAACTGTGTAGAACAGTGAAGACCAAAACTACAAAGGCTGAAACCAAATGTCACTGCCCTTGACATGCTGTATTCCAAAATGTGACAATCTGTTTATACCCCTACTTCGTCTGCCTTGGGTGTATGCTAAATAGAGCAGGGTAGCACCTGCTCTATTTAGAAACTCAGAGACAATTCCTGATGAAAATATTTGCAGGTCATTGACAGTATCCTACACAGGCCTATCCTCCATGCAAAACATCCTAAGCTATCTATCCATTCCTGTCTTGACATGGTAGTATTGAATCACTCAATCTTGGCTCCAGTGTGCCAAGGTCTCAGAACCATACATGATGCCATAGGGATGGTCTAAGGAGTTCAGAGCTCAGCAATTATCAATACAGTATAAATTCACATTGCTTTTGAGAAAGCAAATGCCTACTGTGACTAGCTTGAAGTCTATTGCTAAATGAAGTCACCTTGGCCTTTCAAGCATGAGTATCCACTACTCTCACAATGTAGTTCTTCCAATGTGCTCTTCTACAATTGTTTATTTGAGATTAAGTTTTTAGAAAAAGTTTGTTGTTTATTGTATTCAGAAGGGTATTAGCTCTCTTGTTGCATCATGGATACTCTGAATTTGATAAGCTTGCCTATAAGCTTAATCAGTTATCTGTCATCTTATGCAAATCATGGATGAAAACTATGAATGAGTTAAAAAGTAGAAGATAGTGAGAGACCATGAAGGGACAGCTTCAATACCAATTACAAGACATAGAAAATAAAGTGTTCATTCTCGCTAGTAATGAAAAGAATATAAGTAAAGAAATAGTTACAGACAACATATTTATAAATCACCCAGTATTGGAAAGGTTAAAGTGAAATTACATATACTTATATATTACTTGAAGTATTGGAACTTGGATGCTTAAGAATCTATGTAGTAATATGTACTTAGAATTTACATATTCATTTCTTGACTTTTTTGACCAAAGAACTTATAAAAGAGAAGTAATGAAAAATATGCCAAAAATGTGCATTTGAAGATAATTCCTAATCTGTAAAATCCAAAAGTAATGCCCTAACTATCCCCTGGATATTATATTAGAATGTTAAGATCAAAATAATTATTGTATGGTGAAGAATTAGAAGTAAATGAATCAAAATCATATACAATACAGAGAAATGCTTATGTAGTAGTTAAAAAACTATGTAGCATGAAACTTATTAGAACTAAGAAAATATAAAAATGCATATTGAATGTTTATATTACTGAGTTATTGTTTTGTGCCACCAGTATGATGTTATCTACACAACTATTGCATTTTGTGTTAATACTTCCTGCCACAGAAATATTTTGTGCGGATTATTTTGAAAAATCTTTCTTAGGGAGAAACCAAAAAGCCGTCTAAAAGAATTGATGTGGGCAGAGCCATAACTACTTCTTGTTGAGACAGCAGTACTGGGATTTGAGGCCAGACTGTCAATGTGTCTAAAACTTACGTTTCTACAAACTCAAAGGATTCTTTTAAGTTTCACCATCCAAAGAGGTGAAATTCACACCAGATACTCAACCTGGACTGTGATGAAACAACCAGCTATCCCAGGACATGGCAGCACCCCAGCTTTCTTGGGTCCCCCAAAGATGGTCGACACCCCCCAGGTCAGCAGGAAGTAATCTTGAGAACTAGACACTCTTCCTCCCCAACCTGCCACACCAAACTTTTAACTTTTAAATAATAAATAAAGATGGGAATGTAAGGATTCAGGCATTATGCTGGCCTGCCCCTCTCACTTGGCAGAATGCATTTAGGCAGTCCCTACAGATGTTGTAGAATGAATGCAGGTGCAAAGGGCCCCTTTAAAAGAAAGACCCCCACCCACTTATGTTCTCTTTCCCTCTCTTCTTTCTTTCTCTGCTCTCTTCTCTTTCTACTTTTTTTTCCAGCTCTCTTCTCCTTTCTCTTCCCACTGTTCCCCTGGGGCAGACAAGACTATTCCTGTCTCCCTCTTCCCTTCTGTCCTCTCTTTGTCTCTGTGTCTCTTTACCTCTTTTCTCTTTCCTCTTCTAGTCCCTTTCTAACAAAACTTACCACTTAAACTCTGTCTGCCTGGCATGTTTGTCCCCCATCTCAGTCAACCTCACCCACCATGGAATCTGCCAAAGTTCCCCTCAGTCTTTATCATAACACAGACAACATAGTGAAACACTTCATGTAGAAAAAGGTCATCAAGATGGCACTGTCCAGTCATCTGACACAGTGAGAGAGTGTGGATGAGACAGTTCTGGCTGTAGTTTGGAGAAGATGGTTACAGCAGTTCTACTTACATGTGGTTTTTATGTTTTAATATTAGGGGAGTAGAGCCAGTTAACTTAGGGAGTTACTCGTTTTCATCTTGAGGTGGCCAATATGGGGAAGTGGAATTTTTACACAAGTTATACATGTTTGGCATAGTACTCTTGGTACATTGTGGCTTCAGAAGAGCCAGTGTTAACACTGTTTCCATGTCTAAGCAAAGAAAACTGCCTACATTCTGGTTTGTGCTGATGGGGAATAAAAGGGATAATCAGTTCCAGTCAAGACTGTAGTTATTGTGGGTACTTTAAGGTTTGGAGCACTTGTGATGCTGTGGTACAAACAGATGTGTCCCTTGGATACACTTCGAGATCATGTGTCTCTGCATGCACTCTGACCACAGCTCCAGAAGTGGTCCTTAGACAAAGTTGTGACCCAATTTACTCTGATAAGGGCAGAAATGGTTCACATTCCATTATTTGTAAAGTTACCTGCTGTTTGCTTTCATTATTTTTGCTGCACATTTTATTTGTATTTAAATGTTTTAGGCAATCTAAAAACAAATATAAAAGTTAAAGATGCAGTAAAAAGGAATTGCTTGGTGTTCACTGCTCTATGTGTATCAAGCACAGCGGTAAACAAAATCCTATGTATTTAACTTTTTTTGTTGTTTGTTTTTTGCTTTTGTGATTTTTTTCTTTTTTGATACTTGCCTAACATGCATGTGCTGTAAAAATAGTTAATAGGGAAATTACTTGAGATGATGGCTAGCTTTGTTTTTAATGTCTTATGAAATTTTCATGAACAACCCAAACATAATTGTTAAGAACACATGTATTAAAATTCATGTAAGTGGAATAAAAAAATGAAAAACACTTTTGAAATGGAGAGAATTAGCTTTCCATATGATTACATAATGGATGGTTTAAACATGGAACAATTAAATAAAGGGATAATCAAATTAACTTAATGGTCATCATGATAATCTTTGTTGTCATTTTGATAATTCTTGATTTATCTCTAAAAAAGTTAATTGATATGAATGTTAAGATTCAGGCTTCAGAAAAACTTATTAAAACATATTATAGAGATATTCAAACCTAGGCTGAGGAATTACATGGAAAGCCAAATTCAGCATTGTATTTTCAGGTTAAAAGTGAACACTCTAATATATTTAGAGAATCACCTTTAACATATCCAGTAACCTCACAGGAAGTGCCAAATGGAAGAGGTTCTATAAGAGCTACTTGGAAGACTATGACAGTGTTAGATTTAGGGAAATTAAAGTAAGCTATAGTTTCATATGACATATAATCTTCATTTGTGAAGCAGATGATAAACACATGGTCAGTTTATGATAGAGTTATCCCTATAGATTAGATAGATTTGGTTAAAGCTGTCCTAGAACTTGGACAGCAATTACAATGGATTTCCTGGTTCAGAGAAGAGGCTAAGAATAATATTGAACAAAAAGCTAAAGCAAAAGGTATGGATATCTCCCAAGATCATATTCTTGGAGAAGGAGATTATGCTACTTTAGAAAGGAAATGCCAGTGTGATGATCACCTCTTAGCTGTATAACATGAAGTAGCTTTGAATGCTTGTGACAGAATTAGAGAAGCAGAAAATAAAGTTGAATCATTTACAAAAGTTATTCAGGGCCCAAAGGAAGCATGCATGGATTTCTTACAAAACTGTTATCAGCAGTAAATAGAATGATATAAGATTCAGAAGCAAGAAAAATAGTCATTGAAATTATGGCTTTTGAAAGAACTAATGCCCAATGCAAAAGATAATTAGACCTTTAAAGGCAAAATCAGCACCCTTTGTGGATTGGATCTGAGATACAATTAATATTAAAACTTATGATCATGATGATGATACATGGTTAAGAGAGGTGATTTCAAAAGGTTTACAGAAAATGTCAAATGTTTTAACTGTGGCAGACAAATCACCTGAAAAGGGATTGTAAACAGAGTGTTTTTTAGAAACAATTCTCTTTATAAATGTAATACAAACAGAATGCCCCTCCATTCTGGACTATGCAGAAGGTATGGCAAAAGCAGGCATTGGACTAAGGACTATAGGTCAACAAGATATTATCAAGGCAATACCATCAGAACACTCACTGAGGGGTCTCTCAAAGGGTGCTATGCAAAACCCTATGCCAAATTCAATTCAGTCCTTTTCTGTCACTGTGCAAACTACTTCCCAGAGCAATGAAAGTGTCCAGTACCTATGGTAAGAAAGCATACTGCTCTGCTCTGGATGATAGAAGAGCTATAAAAGAGAAAACAAAAATGTCAGAAAAAAATCACAATGTGAGTATATTGGCAAACTTCTATAAATGAATAGAGACCAAAATTAAAAGTAACAAATTATTGATGTTATCATTAAAGGTTTTTTTAGATACAGGTGCAGATGTAATGATTATATCACAAGAATCTTGGCATCCAAATTAGCCTCTTCAGGAGGTGAATGATCACCTTTTAGGAATTGGAATGTTGTCTCAGGTAAAACAGAGAGCTAGATGACTCAAATGTATAGGACCAGTAGGACAGAGAGGAATATTAAAGCCATATGTTGCTAATATTGCAATAAATTTATGGGGATGTGATTTATTATACTAATGGAATACTCAGGTGAACTTCCTTCCAAACTTAGAAACAGAACATAAATTAACATACGGTTCTGGAAATTTTATAAGAATGGCATTATAAAGAACAATCACTGACCCTTCATGTAGTACAAACGCAGGGCACAACAGCTGCTAATCTTCCAAAGACACCAACAACCCTACCTTTAAAATGGCTGACAGACAAGCATGTATGAGCTACACAATGGTCCTTAACACATAAATTGAGTAAATTATTAAAGACGTATGTGTAAGAATCTGTGTTGATTCTAGAAGGAAAACTGAAACTTCATCAATTAGCAGGAATAGGTCCAGTAGAAATTATAGTACCTTTTACTAATGATGAGATTGACAAATTATGGGTAGAATGTAAACCCTGACAAAAATATTGTAGTAATTTTGGTGGAGATATTAACAACAATTATCTCAAAAGCAAGATAATTAAAATTATAAAAAGAACTAACTCTCTACATTGTCTGGGAAACACTAAAAACTGGAACCCCTACATTCTATACTGATGCAAATAAATCAGGAAAAGCAGGTCACAAATAATTAAATTTAAGTAAGGTGTATCTGTGTCCTTGCAATTCTGTTCAAAGGTCAGAATTAAATGCTATTCTTGTGGTGTTCATGGATCACAAAGAATCTCTCAGCATTGTTGCTGATTTACAAGATGCAGAAAGAGTTGTTTTACATATTGAAATCTGTGAATTTATACCAGATGACATAGAATTGGCTTTAATACTTATTCAGTCACAAGACATTATCAGGAATAGGAATCATTTAATGTGTATAACATATATCCAATCCCATATAAATCTGCCAGGCCCTCTATCTGAAGTAAAGAAGAATTGATCAACTATTGATAGGAAATGTGCTAAGGGCCTCAAAGTTTCATTTTAAAAAACCCCACCATGTCAATAGCAAAGGTTTGAAAAAGACTTTTCATCACTTGGCAATATGCCAAGGAAATTATAAAGAAATGAACTACATGTTCTTATACAACCAAACTCTACTGCCTACAGGAAGTAACCCAAAGGGTATTCAAAGGAATGGAATCTGGCAAATGGATACTTTGTACAATTTGGAAAATTGAAACATTTATACCACACCATTAATACCTATTTAGGTTTTCAATGAGCAACTGCTTTGAGAATGGAAAGAGCTGATTCAGTAATTATACATTTACTACAAGTTATGGGTACAAATAAAGTTGGACAATGCTCCAGCATGAGTCTCTAAGAAAATGAAACTTTTTTCTCTTATTATAATATAAAGCAGATTACAGGTATACCACAACATCCTGCAGTGCAGAGGGTTATAGCAAGACCAATTCAAACTCTAAAAGGTATGCTACATAAACTGAAAGGGATGATAAAGAACCCCCAAATTTTACTGTATAATGTTTAATTAACTTTGAATTTTCTGAATGCTAATGAGAAAGGAATATCAGCTGCAGAATGACATTGGATAATAGAAAAAACTACAGAATTAAATCAGCTGGTATATTTCTTTTTTTATTATTTTTTTATTTTACATGTTGATCCCAGTTCTCTCATCCTCTCTCCCTATCCCTCCCTCTCCCTTACTCTCTCTACCCCCTCACATGCACCCTGACCACCCTCCACTCCCATCCCCCCACCCCAATTCCACATGTAGGGCAATGCCATCCAGGTGGGGTCATGTACATCTGTCAAGTCATTTGAAGTAGGGACTAGGACTTCTCTCCTGTCTCTAGGTTAAGGGAGTATCTCTCCATGGGGGATATATCTGCAAGTTGCTTTTGTGCACCAAAAATACATCCTGATTCCACTTTCTGAGGTCCCTTAGACTGCTCAGTCCTTCTAGCAGGACTGAGTCTATTCAGGGGGTCTGAGTTAGTCCCATGTTGGATTCCCAGCTATCAGTCTGGGGGCATATTAGCTCCTCCTTGTTCGGGCCAGCTGTCTCTATGTGTTTCTGAAACCTG
Organism: Phodopus roborovskii; assembly: GCF_943737965.1. Classification (NCBI taxonomy): domain Eukaryota; kingdom Metazoa; phylum Chordata; class Mammalia; order Rodentia; family Cricetidae; genus Phodopus; species Phodopus roborovskii. The sequence goes on from NW_026125391.1 coordinate 15,546,585, forward strand.
GTCTTGTCTTCTCCCTCTGCATCTGGATTCTAGTTCAACTCAATGTTTAGTTATGGGTGTTTCATTCTGTTTCCAACAGGTACTAGATGAGGGCTCCATGATGGTGGATAAGTTAGTTGTTGATCTCACTATCTGGGAAGGGCATTTATGGTAGCCTTTCCACGGTTGCTCAAATTGTTAGTTGGGGGCAGTCTTGTAGGTCTCTAGTCCTTTCTTTAGGTTCAGTTTTCTCTTCAAACCAATAATGGCTCCCTCTTTTATGTTCTCTCTCTCTCTCTCTCTCTCTCTCTCTCTCTCTCTCTCTCTCTCTCTCTCTCTCTCCTGTCTTCTATTCATACCCTGACTCAATATCCCTAGTCGCACATGCTTTCCTCTCCTTCCCTTCTCTTTCTAGTACTTCTCTCTCCATTCAGTCCCCTCCCCCCACTTCTCATGTGCACTGAGGGACTTGTCCCTTCCCCCTTCTGTGAGGGACCTTAGAATACACCTTGTATCCTAGTTCCTCTGGTGGTGTGGAATATAGGCTAGTGATCCTTTGCTATAGGTCTAAAATCCATATATGAGCGAGTACATACCATGTTCCTCTTTTTATGACTGGGTTACCTCATTCAGGATGGTTTCTTCTAGTGCCAGCCACTTGCTGGTGAATTTCAATATTCCATTATTTTTTTCTGCAGAGTAATATTCCATTTTGTAGATATTCCACATCTTCCTTATCCATTCTTCAGTTGAGGAGCAACTAGGTCGCTTCCAGGTTCTTGCTATTACAAATAATGCTGCTATGAACATAGTTCAGCAGATTTCTTTGTTGCATGGATGTGGATCATTTGGGTGTATGCCTTAGAGGGGGATTGCTGGGTCATTTGGTAAACTAATTCCCGTTTTCCTGAGGAACTGCCATACTGATCTCCAAAATGGCTGTACAAGTTTGCACTCCCACCAGCAGTGGAGGAGTGTTCCCCTTTCTCCACATCTTCTTCAGCATAAGTTGTCATTAATGCTTCTAATTTTAGCCATTCTGGCAGGAGTAAGATGGTATCTCAAAGATGTTTGGATTTGCATTTCCCTGATAGCTAAGAATGTTGAGCACTTTCTTAAGTGTCTTTCAGCCTTTTTTATTTCCTCTATTGAGAATTCTCTCTTCAATTCTGTTCCCCGGTTTTAATAGGGTTATTTGTTGTTTTGTTGACTAGTTTCTTGAGTTCTTTGTATATTTTGGAGATCAGCCCTTTGTCAGATGTAGGATTGGTGAAAATCTTTTCGCAGTCTGAGGGCTGCCGTTTGGTCTTGTCCACTGTGTCCTTTGCCTTACAGAAGCTTCTAAGTTTGAGAAGGTCCATTTATTAATTGTTGATCTCAGTGTCTGTGCTCCTGAAGTTATGTTCAGGAAGCATTGGTCTCCCGTATCAAGGGTACCTTTGTTCAAGGGTACCTCCTACTTTCTCTATTAGAGGTTCAATGTGGCTGGATTTATATTAAGGTAGTTGATCCATTTGAACTTGACTTTTTTTGCATGGCCATAGACATGGTTCTATCTGCAGTCTTCTAAGCACCGTTTTCCAATTGTGCCAGCATATTTGTTGAAGATGCTTTCCTCCCCCCATTGTATTCTTTTAGCTGTTTTGTTGAAAACCAGGTGTTCATAGGTGTGTTGGTTTATATCAGGATTTTCTATTAGATTCCCTTGGTCTTCCTGTCTATTTTCGTGCCAATACCAACCTGTTTTCAGAACTATAACTCTATAGTAGAGCTTAAAGTCAGGGATGGTGATGCCTCCTGAAGTTCTTTTCTTGTACAGGGTTGTTAAGGCTATCTTGGGTCTTTTGTTTTTCCATATCAAGTTGAGAATTGTCCTTTCAAGGTCAGTGAAGATTTCTGCTGGGATTTTAATGGGGATTGCATTGAATCTGTAGATTTCAGCTGGTATATTTCAAAAATGTGTGACCTATGAATGGAAACCAGGACATGTGTTATGTTGGCAAAGAGGTTTTGCTTTTGTTTCCACAGGTGAATAAAAGCTACAGATGCCATCAAAATTGATGAAAATTTGATTTGAAAATACATATCGTAATTGAAAAAATGATAGTTCATCAAGCAGCATGGGCATTTAATCTAAGGTATTTGATAAAACTAACAAATGCTTTTCATTTGATCAGATATAACTTGCCACAGGAAAACCTCCCCAAAAATTAGAGTTGGGGAATGGTTTCATATTTGTCTTTTCAGGAGAATAAAGGTATCCAACTTAGGAATCTGGAGACTACTGGACAACTGAGAAATCTGAAGAGAGAAATAAATAATCCAGAAAATTGTTGCAAGGAGTAAATTGGTCTATTGACATATCATATTCCCAACAGGGTAAAATTTTATAAATCTTCCAAAATGTTTGTTTATGTTTTCTCTACAGTCATAATGCATTTTTTGTAGACCTAGTCCAATTAAAGTTTAAAGCTGGCTTTGTATATAGAGTATTGCTCTCTCCTTCTCTAAACCCAAGCATACTTATTAAAGAAAAATAATAATTTTAAAAAAAATCTGTCTTTTGTCAACATCTCACAAGGACCAGAAGTAAAACGAACATTGAAACACTATTGTATTGCCACTAAGCATTTAATTCTTTGGTTTTATATTGACTCTTAACAGCTTTCCTTAAATAATAAATATATTTGTATAAAATTTTATAAGATTTATATATATATATATATATATATATTAAAGATGTTGGCATGATAATATTGGCCATATAGAGTAATAATTCTACAAAAAGGTTCCATCTACCTTCCTGTACATGATTTCAAGTTTTAGTTTTTCCTATTTTCCACATTGAACTATGACCACGCCTAACAGCAAAACATGTCCAAAATGAAGATGGTGCCCTACAACGACAGTTTCACTAGGGCTACGAACACCATTAAGCTGAAAAAAAAAATACCAAGATTGACTTTGAACTAAAAACTACTCAGAACAATTTTGAAATGACCAACTAAGGTGACCCAGTCTCATAGCAGTGCTCAGAATAATTTTGACATGGCTAGCTGAGCTGATCCAGCCTCTTAGACTACTCTAGCCAGGACTTGAGACAAGCCATGCACTTTCCCATTATGCAGAGACTGAACAAAAAATTGATGCAGTTTTACAGATAATCTGATCTGAATACTTCTTTCAGGACCCCATAAATATACCATAACCCCCAGAACACAATGCCCACATTCCCAAGAAGTGGGGTCAGTGGTTTTTGACCACTCATTGGGTTACAGACATTTGTCACTGTTTAGGGGAATTGGTCACAAATATTGTTGGTTATGGTCAGGAAGAAAGTTGAAGAAAGGGGATTAGATTAGAGGTTATTGTTTCTAAACAAAAGGGAATACAGATAAAAAAGGGCAGATTATTGAATCTGAAAAGAAAAAGGGAGGATATAGATATGATAAGATTAAAAGGTAGATTATTGGATTGACTTTTAAAAAGCAACTACCAGTTTTAAATATTTTACATTGGATTGAACTACTCTATATTGTATACAGATATTCTTTATTGATAAAAATTTGAGATTATTTTCTTAAGACACATTGTACATAATTTCTAATCTTGTTTAATGTATTGTACCTATATGGCTCATTTATCAACATAATGCAAATTTCTAGTTGTTGAAAGTTATTATTACCAACTATATAAGATAATAAGGAAATGTAGGTAAATAATTAGTCACCTATTACAATAGAACTTGTAATTACATTAGGTACATTTTCAAAGTCAAACAGGGATATATTTTAAATTGACAGGTCATCTTCAAACACTTCAGAGAGCTACAGAATATGGCCTTTAAGATGTTTTAATAACACAGGTTCTTTTCTAATGACAATGAGACATGTCTACTCCTGGCAGCACCTATCTATTTCAGAGAAGAAGATGGACATTGAAGACACTTACATGGAGTTTACTTTTCTTGGCCACTGGACAAGAAAGTGCCCTAGCCTTGATTGCTCACAGTATGTCCAAATTGGACAAGCAGAACACCCACAAGAGTGACTGAAACCTTGTTCGGACAAGGTGAGACAGTCCTTCAGAATATCCTGCTCCACAGAAAAGTCGGTCAGATATGCTAGTCCTAAGGTGGATGCCTCAACATTGCAGAGGAATCTTGTGACTATCCAGAAAGCCAGTTTTTTTTTCTTGTCATTTCTCACATATATTGGAAGTTGCTTGTACTTCCTATTTACTCAGTTAATGTTACTTCCTTCTCTGGTCTCTGAGGGAGTTGAAGACTCGATAGTTATAGTTTTTATTGTTTACCAGACTCAGAAAAGAGACTCATTAAATATATGTAAAGTATAAATGATTTGAGAGACATTAAAAGATAATTTGATAATGTGAATTAGGATAAAAAGTAAATTAGACTTTGGACTCACAAAATAGAATACATAATGAGATATTTTCTCTGAATTTGTCAAATGCAAATTACTACATATTGTTGATGAACTTGTTGCCTGTTTATATTTTATATGCTTATTGTATTTATTGTCTATAGTTTTTCTTATGTTGCTTGTAGCTTTCCTGTTTGTATTAGATGAAAAGTGGAATTGTGGTGATATATTGTTTATGATTTATTAAAGACAATGGAGATCAAAATAGCAAAGCAAAATACTGGTTATCTATAGAAGCTTAGCAATGGTAGCACAAACCTTTAATTCATGGACTCAGGATTAAAGGGTAGATGGATCTCTGTTAGTTCAAAGCCACACAGACTACACAAAATTGATCCAGTCCCAAAAGAAACAGCACACAAACGTTATCTCAGCACTTGGGATCACATGCCTTTAATCCCAGCACTAGGGAATTGTAGATCTCTAGACATTTCCCTAGTGCCAGATTTCTCTTAAAACCTATAATGGCTCCCACTATTATGGTATCTCTTTTCTTGCTCTCCTATATTCTTTCCTTGACACAACCTTCCTGCTCCGTCATGCCCACTTCTTTCCTCCTTTTCCTCTTAACTCCCTCTCCCCTACCCCCTTGCTCCCAATTTTCTTGGGTGATCTTGTCCCTTTGCTCTTTTCCAGGGGACCATGCATGTCTCTCACAGTGTCTTCATGTTTCCTAGGTTTTCTGGAGGTGTGGATTGCAAGCTGGTAAACCATTGTTCTATGTCTAAAATCCATATATGAGTGAGTATATACAGTGTTTGTATTTTTATGACTGGGTTAACTCACTCAGGTTGGTTTCTTCTAGTTCCACTTCTAGTCCCATCAATTTGCTTTTGAATTTCAATATTACATTTTTTCTGCTGAGTAGTACTCCATTGTGTAAATCTACCACATCTCCATCCATTCTTCAGTTGAGGGGCAGTTAGGTTGCTTCCACGTTCAGGCTTTTAAAAAATAATTCTGCTAGGAACATAGTTGAACAGATGTCCTTGTTGTATGAATGTGTATATATATTTTGGGTATATGCCTAAGAGTGGAATTACTTGATGTTGACTGATTCCCATTTTCCTGAGGAACTGCCACACTGATTTCCAAAGTGGCTGTATGTATGAATTTGCACTCCCACCAACAGTGAAGGAGTGTACCCCTTTCTCCACATCCACTCTTTGATTTTAGCCATTCTGATGGGAGTAAGATGGTATCTCAGAGTCATTTTGATTTGAGTTTCTCTGATGGCTAAAGATGTTGAGCACTTTCTTAAATGTCTTTCAGCCATTTTGAATTCCTCCATTGAGAATTTTCTATTTAGCTCTATAACTCATTTTTTAATAGGGTTATTTGGTGTTTGGGTAACTAGCTTCTTATGTTCTTTGTATGTTTCTGAAATCAGCCCTCTGTCAGATGTGGAGTTGGTGAATATCTTTTCCCATTCAGTGGACCTTCCTTTTTCCTTGTTTACTGTGTCCTTGGTTTACAGAAGCTTTTCAATTTCAGGAGGTCCCATTTATTAATTTTTGACCTCAGTTTCTGTGCTACTGGTGTTATATTCAGGAAGTGGTCTCGGGTACCAATACATTCAAGGGTACCACCCACTCTCTCTTCTAAGAGGTTCAGTGTGGCTGGATGTATGTTCAGGTCTTTGATCCATTTGTACTTATGTTTTGTGCAGGGCAGTATATATGGATCTATCTGCAATCTTCTACACACCAGTATTCAGTTATGCCAGCACCATTTGTTGAAGATGCATTCTTTTTTCCATTGTATAAATTTTAGTTTCTTTGTCAAAACTCAGGTGTTCATAGGTGTGTGGGTTAATATCAGGGTTTCCCATTTGATTCCATTTGTCTTCCTGTTTATTTTTGAGCCAATAACAAGCTGTTTTCAGGACTATAGCTCTATAATAGAAAGTGAAGACAGAGATGGTGATGCCTCCAGAAGTCCCTTTATTGTACAGGGTTGTTTTGGATATCCTAGATCCTTTGTTTTTCCATATAAATTTGAGTATTGTTCTTTCAAGATATATGAAGAATTGTGCTGGGATTTTGATGGGGATTGTATTGAATCTGTAGATTGCTTTTTGGCAAGATTGACATTTTTACTGTGTTGATCCTACCAATCCAAGAGCATGGGAGATCTTTCCATTTTCTTATATCTTCTATAATTTCTTTTTTTTAAAGACTCAAAGTTATTATTATGTAGGTCTTGTTTGGTTAGTGTTACCCCAAGATATTTTATGTTGTTTGTGGCTATTGTAAAGGGTGATGTTTCTCTGATTTCTTTCTCAGACCATTTATCATCTGTATATAGTAGAGCTAAATATTTTTTTAGTTCATCTTGTACCTACCACTTTGCTGAAGGTTTTTATCAGCTGTAAGAGTTCCCTGGTAGTTTTTTTTGGTCACTTAAATAAACTATCATATCATCTGCAAATAGTAAGAGTATGACTTTCCCTTTCCAATTTGTATCTCCTTGATATCCTTTTTTTTTATTGCTCTAGCTAGAACTTAAAGTACAATATTGAAGAGATATGGAGTGAACAGCCTTGACTTGGTCCTGATTTAAGAGGAATTGCATTGAGTTTCTCTCCTTTTAGTTTGATGTCGACTGTTGGTTTGCTGCATATTGCTTTTATTATGTTTAGTTGTGTTCCTGTTATCACTGATCTCTCCAATACCTTAATCATAAAGGGGTGTTGGATTTTTGTCAAAGGCTTTTTCAGCATCTAGTGAAATGATCATGTGGTTTTTCTTTTTCAGTTTGTTTATAAGGTGGATTATAAATAAAAAATCTATTGATGGATTTGTGTGTTGAACCATCCCTGCATCCCTGTGATGAAACCTACTTGGTCATGGTGGATGATTTCTCTGATGTGTCCTTGGATTTCATTTTCCAGTATTATACTGAGTATTTTTGCATCAATGTTCATGAGGAATATTGGTTTGTAGTTCTCTTTCTTAGTTGTGTCTTTGTGTGGCTTAGCTAATAAGGCAATTGTAGCCTTGAAAAAAGAGTTTGGCAATGACCCTTCTGATTCTATTGTGTAGAACACCTTGAGGAGTATTGGTATTAACTGTTCTTTGAATTTCTGGTAAAATTCTGCACTGAAACCATCTGGCTCTGATTCTTTTTTGGTTAGGAGACTTTTGATGACTGCTCCTATTTCATTAGGGGTTATAGGGGTTAAATTGCTTACCTGTTGATTTAATTTTGGTGATATCTATCCAGAAAATGTCAATTTCCATTGAATTTTCAAATTTTACAGAATACAGGTTTTCAAACTATGACTTGAAGATTCTCTGGATTTCCTCAGTGTCAGTGGTTATGTTCCCCTTTTTATTTATAATCATGTTAATTTGCATGTTCTCTCTCTTCCTTTTGTTTAGTTTGGACAAAGGTTTATCTATCTTGTTGATTTTTCTCAAAGAACCACTTGTTTGCTACATTGATTCTTTGTATTGTTTTACTAGTTCCTCCTTTATTGATTTATGTCCTCATTTTGATTATTTCCTGCCATCTATTCCTCTCTGATGCATTTGCTTCTTTTTGTTCTAGAGCTTTCAGTTGTGCTGTTAATTCTCTAATGTGACTATTCTCCAGTTTCTTCATGTGGTCACTTAGTGCTATGGACTTTCCTCTTAGTACTGCATTCAAAGCATCTCATAAGTTTGGGTATGCTGTGCTGTATCTTCATTTTCATTGAATTGTAGGAAGTCTTCATTTCGTTATTTCTTCCTTGACCCAGGAATGGTACAATTGAGTATTGTTCAATTTCCATGAGTTTGTAGGGTTTCTGCAATTTGTGTGGTTGTTGAATTCTAACTTTAGATCATGGTGGTCTGATAAGATAAAGGGGTTATTCCAATTTTTTTATTCCTATTGAGGAATTTATTCCTATTTACCAAGTATGTGATTGATCTTAGAGAAGGTTCCATGTGGCACTGAGAAGAAGGTATATTCTTTTGTCTTTGAGTGGAATGTTCTATAAATGTCTGTTAAACAATTAGGTCATAAATTTTGTTAGTTCCTTTGTTTCTTAATTTTCTGTCTGGTGGACGTGTCTAATGTTCAGAGTGGGGTGTTGCAATCTCCCAGTATAAGTGTGTAAGTTTTATGTGTGATTTGAGTTTTAGTAATGTTTCTTTTATGAATGTGGATGCCTTTGTATTGGGGCAGAGATGTTCAAAATTGAGACTTCATGTTGATGGATTTCTCCTGTGATGAATGAGAAATGGCCTTCTTTGTCTCTTTTGATTGATTTTAGCTTCAAGTCTAATTTGTTAGGTATAAGTATTGCTACACCTGTTACACCTGTTTGTTTCTTGGGTGCATTTGATTGAAAAGTCATTTACCAACCCTTTACTCTGAGATAAAGTCTGTCTTTGAAATTGAGTTGTGTTTCTTGTATACAGCAGAAGGAAGAATTCTGTCTTCACATCCATTCTTTTAGCCTGTGTCTCTTTATAGGTGAGTTAAGACCATTAATATTGAGGAATAATAATACCATCAATATTTAATTATTGTTTGTTTTGGATTTGTTGGTTGTGGTGACATTGTGTGTGGATTTCTCCCCATTTTTCTTTTGGCTTATGGTGAAGTGGGATTATCTATTGCCTATGTTTTATTGCGTGTAGTTGACTTCCTTGGGTTGGAGTTTTCCTTCCAGAAATTAGCTGATAAGTATTATTTAAATCTGGTTTTGTCATGGAATATCTTGGTTTCTCCATCTATAGTGACTGAAAGCTTTGTTGGGTATAGCATCCATGGTCTCTTAGTGTTGGTAGAATATATATCCAGGACCTTCTGACCTTCAGAGTTTCCATGGAGAAGTGAGGTGTAATTATGATAGGGTTGCCTTTATATGTTACTAGGCCTTGTTCCTTTGCTGCTCTTAATATTCTTTCTTTATTCTGTACATTCGGTGTTTCAATTATTATGTGGACAGGGGGCTTTTTGTGATCCACGCTATTTGGTGTTCTGTAAGTTTCTTGTACTTTCATAGGCATGTCTTTCTTTAGGTTGGAAAAATTTTCTTCTATGACTTTTTTGAGTATATTTTCTGTACCTTTTGGGTTTCTTCACCTTCTTAAATACCTATTATTCTCAGGTTTGTCCTTTACGGTGTTCCATTTTTCCTGGATATTTTGTGTTAGGGATTTGTTGGACTTAAGATTTTCTTTGGTTAATGTAACTATTTCACTTAGTGTATCCTCAACACCTGAGGTTCTCTCTTCCATCTCTTGTATTCTGTTGGTTATGCTTGCTTGCATCTGTAGTTCCTGATCATTTACTCAGTTTTTCTATTTCCAGCATTCCCTCAGTTTGTGTTTTCTTTATTGTCCCTATTTCAGTTTTGAGGTCATGAACTGTTTTAATTGTTTCCTTCATTTCTTTGATTTTTTTCTTGACTTTCCTTGCTTTCTTTAAAAGATTTGTTGATTTCTTGCAATTTTGGTTTGTTTTTTCTTCCATTTCTTTAAAGGAATTTTTTCATTTCCTCTTTTAGGGTTTCTATTTTCTTCAAGTTATTTTTACAGTTGTTCTCTTCAATTTCATCTGTGTTGAGATGTTCAAGTCTTGCTGGAGTGGATTCCCTAGTCATATTGATCTTTCTGTTGTTGACTGTGTTCATATACTGTTGTCTACCCATACCTTCTTCCTGTGTGTTCTGTTGGGGTCTCTCCCTCTCCTTGTTGGTTTGGGGACCAAGGTTCTCCTTCTGGTGGGTGCAAGCAGGTCCAATACTCTGATGGCTCTCCTTGTCCATTGGGTGGAGGTGGTACTAGGGCCCTGGCAGACTACGGATGGACTCGTCCACTGGGATGGGTTACTCTGTACACAATCCACAGGCCTCAGGAGACTCTGAGCAGGGAACCAGAAGGTGGGCTGGAAAGAAGCCCAAGCTTATCTCCTACTGTGGGGGGTAGTCAGAACCAGGATGCTGACAGACTCTGGGAAGGCCAGTCTGAGGGGACAGGCTCCTCTGCATGAAGTCCCCAATCCTTAGGTGGCTCTGAGCAGGGCACCAGAAGGTGGCTTCTCATTTATGATTCTTGATGATCTTAAATTGACAATACATGTTCACCATCATTACCTTTATTGAAGTGTACTGAGGACTTTCCTCCTAATACATAAGCTTTAGAAAGTTCTTCCACAAGAGAAAATATGATTGGCTAATAAGGAACAAGTTCCTTTGTGGATGGCTTTGAAGAAAAGAAATTTAAGAAAGGAATAAGTAAACGGTTTTTCCTTTTTCTCTTTTGGTGTGAGTTCCCATGGATCAGTACCTGAGACAGTCTTGACCTGAACAGATATCCTAAAGCTGCTGGAAGTTCCAGAAGACTGTTAGCCAAGATTTAATGCAATTTCTTCTTTCTTTCCCATAGCAGATGTTATTCTGAGAATTCTGTTCCAATTGTGTGAGCAGATCAGGGGACAATGGCTATTGCCTGAAGGAAGACAGTGCTGAGGAACTGCTGGGTCAGTCAGAGCATGAAACATTTTCTTGGTTTGACACTGCCGGGATGGATCTAGTTATGAGAGGCTTTTGGTCCCAAGCAGTGTGCCAGCTTCATTTACATGACTTCCCAAATGGTGAAAACACTTTAGAAAGGTTTCCTCTCTGTGAGAGTCCTTTTAAGATTTTTTCTTCCATATCTTTTGTTTGCACAATCTAAAAAAAAAAAAAAAATGAAAATGGAAAGCGTAAGCTTTAAAGGTAGCCAAAGAAGACTCTATCACTTTGAACATGAAAAGATTATTTACAAATGATGGTTAATTGCTTTTCCTATAATCAAAGTGAAGCAGAACTGAAGAGGACAGAGTTGTAGCCTTTGAGGAAAACTAGTTCAGGTTTCACCCTTTGTCTCTGAACACAGCTGTGCACCTTACATGGTTTTTGCTTCATCATCTGTAAATGAAAACAATAGTTTTTTTTCTCCCACCTGACTCTTGGGATTCAAACCAGATAAACTTCTCTATGCACAGGAAATATGGAAGTATTTCTATATACTGTAAGTAAAAAGATGAAGGACACTGTTGGAAGCTGGCAGGACACACATGTCCATGTCATCACTATGTCCCAAGTTACAGGGCTATGTAGGGACTCAGTTACACATGTGTGAGTTTCCTTTTTAAAGCAAGCACTCCACACCCCCACCCTCTCTCCTGCTTTTGGTTGGCCTCTAGCTACTCCCCCTTTCTCTTCTTTCTCTCCACCAATAAACTTCACGTGGGTGCATTGAGTCTCTTGTCTCATGTTTGTGTTTCATTGGTGATAGCTGCAGCAAAATAACAGACAGACCATTGCTACATTTTGCAACTTGTCTTTTGCCTCAACAAAACTGAGATGCAAATACTTCTTGTCAGTAATGGTGTTTCTGGGGGATGGGGGTAAGAAACCATGTGTAAAAGCTGAAAGGTATGATGCAGGGATGTAAAAGCCACCCCCATTCCCTGCCAGAACAAAAGCAGTGGATAGAGAGCAAGGGTTTTAGTCAGTTGCCTCAGTGGAGAAAAAAAGTTAGCAGGCAGCTAGTAGTGATTGTTCCCCATGTGCCATGGGCAGAACAGAAGGTCATCTCAGCTTCTGGTGGTGCCGTGAAGAGGAAGGAAGAAGTCCATGCCAATATGGCCAGAGTTGCCAACAGAATGAGTCTCCAGTATGGCAAACCTATATCAAAACTAATGTTGGAATTCTCTTTTATCCTATGTTCATTTTTTGTTTGTTTGTTTTGGCTATCCTCCCTTTGCTTATTTTCTTTTTGTTTTTCTATTTGTTTACTTAAATTATATAACCCTATTTTTATTTACATTTTCCAGTGTATCTCTGCATACAGAATTCTCAGTGGTTTCTTCACGCATAGTTCATTTTAGCCTGTGGATTTTTGGAAGGCAAGCATGCCATTGATAATAACCATCAGTCATAATTTAGAACATTCAGGGAGAGTCTTTGTAGTTACACATAGTTTTGCCAGCAAAATTATTTCATCCCAATGTGCCTTGGTATTGTTTCTATTTAGAAAGTAGACTGTAGTTATTTTTTGGGGGGTTGGTTTTGAGGTTTTGGTTTGATTGTGTCTTTGCTATTCTAAAGAGTCTGTTTACCAGCAACAAACTGTCTTCCTTTGTGTGGGAATGCCCTTATCTCCCTTCCATTTTTAAAGGATGTTTTCACTGGGTTAAAGTAACACACAGAAAAGCGAGAAGATGAAGCTACTTTTCTTGGCCTTCCAGCCATGGTTTCCGGGGGGGGGGCTGATGGTATGGGGTAAGGATGCTGCTTTTGAATTGGCCTTCCCCTGTAAGACACCACTGTGCATGCACATTCACCTGTGTTTTGCAAGAGGTTCAGTAACCTTTTTGTTGTTTTTTTTTTTTCCTTTTTCCTTTTTTATTTTTATTTTACATATCTCAGTTCCTGCTCCCTCCCTCCATTTTTCCTTCTCCCCCACCCTCTCATGTTCTCCTGACCACCCTCCCCTCCCATGCCCCCCCCACTCCACATGTAGGGTGATGCCCTCTAGGAGGGGTCATCTAAATCTGTCAGGTCATTTGGAGTAGGGACTAGGCCTTCTCTCCTGTCTCTAGGTCACAGGAGTATCTCTCCATGGGGGATGTGCTCCTAAAGTCCTTTTGTGCACCAGGAATACATCCTGGTTCCACTTTCTGAGGTCCCTTAGATTGCCCAAGCCTTCTGAGACCCGTGTTCAGGGGGTCTGAGTCAGTCCCATGTTGGATTCCCAGAACTAATGGGGGCCCATTAGTTCCTCCTTGTTCAGGTCAGCTGTCTCTATGTGTTTCTGTAGCCTGGTCTTGTTCTCCCTTTCTGCATCTGTATTCCAGTTCGGTTCAGTGTTTAGTTGTGGGTGTTTGCTTCTGTTTCTATCAGCTACTAGATGAGGGCTGTATGATGGTGGATAAGTTGGTCGTTGATTTCATTATCAGGGAAGGGCAATTATGGTAGCCTTTCCACTGTTGCTCAGATTGTTAGTTGGGGGTCAGTCCTGTAGGTCTCTGGACATTTCTCTAGAGTCAATTTTCCCTTCAAACCTATAAGGGCTCCCTCTTTTATGCTCTCTCTCTCTCTCTCTCTCTCTCTCTCTCTCTCTCTCTCATCTATTCATCCCCTGACCCAATCTTCCTAGTCCCAGGTGCTTTCCTCTCCTCTTCTCTTTCTCCTAGTTCCCTCTCCACTCATTGCCTCCTCCACTCCCCATATGCTCCTTGTATCCTAGTTTCTCTGGAGATGCGAATTATAGGCTGGTTATTCCTTGCTCTAGGTCTAAAATCCATATATGAGCGAGTACATACCATGTTCCTCTTTTTGTGACTGGGTTACCTCATTCAGGATGGTTTTTTCAAGTTCCATCCACTTGCCTGCGAATTTCAAGATTCCATTGTTTTTTTCCGCAGAGTAGTATTCCATTGGGTAAAAGTGCCACATCTTCTTTATCCACTGTTCAGTTGAGGGACATCTAGGTTGCTTCCAGGTTCTTGCTATTACAAATAATGCTGCTATGAACATAGTTGAGTACATGTCTTTGTTGCATGGATGGTTGTTTTGTTTTTCAAGACAGGGTTTCTCTGTACACATAGCCTTGGCTCTCCTGCAACTCTCTGCAGACCATAGTAGCCTCAAACTCATAGTCCTGCCTGCCTCTGCCTATTCTGTTTATTTGATATGTGATGCTTAGAGGTTTTAGTTGGAGTTTTCAGGAGCAATCAGGAAAATATACAATGTCCATCTCCCTAGAAGATGGAGTGCTATATTTTTGCAATATGGTATTTATATGTTACACTTTAAGAAGTTTTGGAAGACAATGGAGATATGAGATCACCTTTGTAGAAATATCTAGATTACTTTAAAATATAATGAAAGGATATTTTTCCCTTCATGTATCATGCTATATATTCAACATCATTTAAATTAAAATTAATGTTAGTTCATTGGATTAAATGCATGATTAGAAAGTTAGAAACAACTTTGGGCCAGCAGTTTAGATGAAGAACTCAGTCCAGTCTCTTGCTGGATTGTTCTGTGGACATGGGCAGACCTCTTGGTGTCTCAGTTGAATAATAAAGACTTCTCAATTTGTTAGATAATCCCTTAAATTCCCTCATAAAGAACCCCTGCCCACCACTATGACACCAAATTCCTAGGTTTTCTATGATATAGTGCTTAAAATATTTTGGTTAAGTCAAATAAAATCCTCAAAATTATGTAAGACAAAAAGATCATTATTGTTTATTAAATGCTTAACTATGTTTCAGGTACTATATAGCATATGTCATGTGAATATTGCCTAATAAAAATTCTATTGAAGTGCAGGTTATGTCTCAGTTTGTAGATGAGAAAATGGATGCAGAAAGATAAAAAGAAACATCCAAGAATTCTTAATAGTAAAGGTATTTTGGATGTCAAGTATATTTTATTCTAAAGCTGATATTTATAATTACTTATGTTTCTATTTTTTATTATTACTATTTGGTCACCACTCAAGAAGCAATTTTAAAGAAATGAGATGTCTAAGACAAAGCTAAAAAACACATTTGTTGTCAATTTCTCCAGTAACATTTTTTGTTTAGATTCATTTTTAATGACATAAATTATAAATGTAGACAATAGATGCACACTCTTAGCTCATTATCTGTCACTTGTCAGAAAAAGGAAGCATTATTCCTGAGAGATAAAGAAATGAACTGAGGATTATAAACTATCATTCACCAGTTATAAAACTTAAATTACCATCTTTACATAGTATAGGATCTTGGGAACTAGAATTATATTACAATTATGTGTAAATTTTACTCACTTAAGAACAGATAAGGAGATATATGTGCAAAGACTATTTGAGTTAACTAAAAAGTAGGTCAATTTCTTAAGAAGGAACCATTAGAGAACAAAAAGAATCAAATTAAAAGATGTAAAATACTTTAAGCCATTTAATACAAAACTGGTTCACAAATTCCCTAACAACTAATGTCAGCTAATTTCTATGTACTGCCTCACAAAATAAACTCTGATAAATCAATAACTTATTGGAACATGTATGTCCTTAGAATTTTTATATTTTGCTGAAAACAGTTTATTAATTGAAATCAATTATATAAGTTTATGTATCTGCAAACTGAGCCAAATTAAAAAATGTGAAAGAATTTAAGCCATTTAACAGCACACTTGGTTCTAAATCCCATAAGAAAGAGTTTTAGATAAATTCAGTGTACTGACTCACCAAAATTAACTTTTAATTGCTCAATAACTTATTAAAATCTCCTTATATTCTTCTACAGTTTTGCTGAAAGACAATTGCATGTTTGTGTAGATACATTGCACATATTACATGGCAGGACCTGAAATGTTTATAACTAACATCTAAGGGTAAGCATAGCAACATGTGAATCTTGGTATATCCTAATTTATTCTCTTCTCTCACTAGGAAGCCTTCTTCTCCCAGTCTGCTAGCTTACTGTGAGACTGTCTGTATTACAATAGAAATTATTCAAATTTGACATTATTATGTGTTCTCAGAATTACTTTGAGTACTAGCTATGAATACAGTGGTTACAACATAATTCCTTTATGAGGAGCTAGGAAGCTGGTAATTGTCTCTATACTCTTGTTCTAAGATCCAAGTATGCTTTTCTAGGAAAATGCTTTTCTCTTCATAAAGTTACTCTCATTTTGGTACATGGAGAACTGATTCATGGCCATAGTTTTTATTTTTGCCATAAGCCTACTGTGTGGAGTATGTGTATTGTTGTAGGAAAGCAAGTTTCTCCTTTTTTTGGTTTTTATTGAAACTAAACAAAATGTTATGTGGTTCAAACATGTTATCCATGTCCATCATGGAGCAGATTAAAACTGATCAACTGTGGGTGATAAGTATGAACAGGGGTACAGCTATGTCCCTTGGTCACCCCACTGAAAATTTATAAAGACTTTCTATTGAATTAGGAGAGCCCAGGGTGAAAAACCACCAGTGAAATATAATGACTTCTAGATTGGAAGCACAAAAAGACCTACAGCACCCACCCTGCTATTAGCAAGCTATATTAATGAACCCCTGTGGTCTAAACTTCCTCATCTGTGACACAGGAACGTGAATTAGATGTCTCTGAGCTAAAATATTTAAAGGAACTGTATGTAAATCACAAAAGTCCTGCACTGTATTCACTGCTGCAAAATAAGATGCTGACTAAAAAAAATGTTCTAAGTACCAGCACATATTTTTAAACACTTTAAAGAAATCTTGTGGGCTGGAGGTATAGCTCAGTAGTAGTGTGCTATCTGAGGATGTGTGAGGCTCTGGGTTTGATACCCCAGCATGAGGAATAATGAAGTTTAAAGGACCTCAAAGAAAATTGCTATATATGTGTAAAATATGTAATTATCTTGTTCTAAGCAATTTCAGTAATTCACTCCATTCCCAATAGTCCATGCTATTTCACACATTCATTAGGTATGCATCCAGTGTCTATTATTCAGATAGGCAGTGAGTTCAGTGTTGATAGAAAAACTGATCAAAACAATGTCCACTACTGTCCACCCAAATTCAAATGGTAATTCGTTCTTCAGGACCTTCTCAACAGAATCTTACTGATTATGTGGAAGGCTACATTATGGACATAAATGGTGCTGCAAGAGGGCAACTTAAAACCAAATGAAATATGAGATAGCACTGATAAAAGTATGTTTTCAAACAAGAATATTTTCTTTAAGCAGAATATCTTTGTTGCCGTTGCTCTTTGTCCAACTTGGGTAGACAGTAGTCTTTGCTTTCCCAAAGGCCTCTCCTAAATATTCCAAGAGGGCTCCACTGCCCAGAAGGAAGCTGTCACAAATGCCTGAATGCTTACTGTTTTCTTGGGAAAGATGGGGTCAAGAGAGGCAAAGAGTATGAAGATGCCAAAGGAATTAGAAGGGATTCGTGAGAAGTCCATTGTCTTCTAGTTTTAGACCCAAATCTCTTGGCTGTGATACTATCAAGTCTTTGTTATTTTTAGATGGGTAGATTTCTCTAGCTCAACCCACAGTAGCACACCCACCCACCTCACCCCCAAATAAGGAGCTCATGCCCAGCTCCTACTCTAGACAGGGCAACCCTATGGGACCCACCCAAGGGTTGACTGGCCTTCCAGGGCCAACACCACCACCAACCACAGACAGGCACCATCTTCCAGGAACTGGCCTCTTCTCCAGAAGTCCCCGCCCCTCTTCCCGAGAGCACCCAATGGGTGGAGCCGGGGCCGCGGTGGGCGGGGACTAAGGCGGGCCCATTTAAAGAAAGGCGGCGGGCGAAAGGAAGCGAGAGAGGAGAAGAAAGAGAAGCCCTGGGAGGGGGCGGGCGCCGTCCAATGACAAAGCCCCGGGGTGGGCGCCCGCCGCCGCCGCCATCTTGAGCCGGGCGGCAGGACATCCAGCGCGTCCTCCGCCCCGAGGGGGAGGGGCGGCAAGGCGAGCAAAGTAGCGAGCGGCGCCGGGCGGGAGGCGCCAGCAGCGACCAGCGCGGCGGAGCGGGACGCGGGCGGGGACGGCGGGCGGCCCCGAGCGGCCTCCGATGGGACGCGGCGTGAAGAGGCGGCGGCGCCGGCCCCGGGCCGCCTGGGGCGGCGGCTACGGAGCGGAAGGAGGGGCCGGACTGGAGGCGCTGGAGGAGAAGGTGGTGTACTCGCGGTCGCAACTGTCGCTGGCCGGCAGCACGGAGGCGCTGGGCGACGCCTTCAAGCTCTTCATGCCCAGCAGCACGGAGTTCATGAGCTCGGAAGCGGAGCTCTGGAGCTTCCTCTGCAGCCTCAAGCACCAGTTCTCCCCGCACATCCTGCGCAGCAAGGACGTCTATGGCTACTCCTCGTGCCGGGCACTGGTGCCCGACCCCCCGGCGCCCGCTGGCCGCCCCGCGCGGCGCCCGCGCCCCGCGCCCAGGAGGAGGCGCCGTGGAGCCCGGGCGGCAGCCAGCACCCTCCGGCCGCGCCCCGCCGCCGCAGCCGCCGCCGCCACCGCCGCAGCCGAGCCCGAGCCGCCCGCGTCCTGCTTTGGGGGCCGCACCCTGGAGGAGATCTGGAGGGCGGCCACCCCGACGCTGACCAGCTTCCCGACCATCCGCGTCGGCGACGACGTGTGGGGCGAGCGCAGCCTGGCGGTGGCGCGGCGCAGGGCGCGCCAAGTGCTGCAAGTGGACCTGGACCCGGTGGTGAGACTGCGCCGCTTCCCGGTGCCCCGGGCGTGACGCGCGCGGCCTCCCCCCCCACCCGCCGCTCGAGCGAGCTTCGGCGCTGGAACGGACTCCTGTCAGTCGAATGTTTACAGAACCGGCCCCTTTGGTGCACTTTATGCGCGAACAAGGCGCGGATGCGGTGCGGCGCCGCGGTCCGCCACCCGGACAGGTACCGCCCCGCGCCCGCGGCCAAATGGGACTGCCGAACCCGAGCGGCACAAGTCCCTCTGCTTCCCAACCTGGATGGAGACGTCTCCAGAACTGGAGGGACACCTGCGTTTTCTCCCTCTCGGACTCTACCTCACCGGTCTGGAAGTCCTCCGAAGACTTAAAAAAACAAAAACAAAAAAACTTTTTTTTTTCTCTCTCTCCAAAGGAATTTGTTTTTCGTGCTTGCGTAATAAAGCCAGAATTTTACTTGCTCTTTATTCTCCCTCTCCTGTTTTCTTTTGGACTGTCAGCCCCACTTTCTGGACGGAAGATCGACCGTGTTTCATGATGTATAGTGTTGGTGTAAGCTCAGGGTGTTCTGAAGCCCACTCGTTTCGTAATTTTTACTGGATTCCAAAGCTTTGATCAAGGTTGTCTTTTAAGAGGTTCAAGTTTGTGACTGTTAATTGTGACGATTTGTATGACTTTGAATTTCACGAGCTCAATGACAACCAAGAGGTGCAAAGTACAACTGTTTTAAAAAAAAGTTAAGGTGTTTATATATAAAGTTTTATATTGAAGTTTCATATTTATATTTACTGAGCTCCTAAAGAAAATGGTAGACTATTCTTTAAAAATCTTGTTTAGGAAAAGTTGACTTGCTCTATTCTTTTTAATTGAATAAAATTGAAATGTTTTGGAACCACATGGCTTGTGATAAAAGTGAATAAATTTTGAAGACTATATTGGCTACAAGAATAATTGGAATCCAGTTGGAGGTGATTTGGCCTCACGTCTTGGTCTAACATAAAATCCAGGACTGTTAATGGGAAAAAGAACTAAGATGGAAGTTTTTCAGGAGAGGTCAGTGCATGTGGAACATTGTGAAGAAACAGATAAACAGAATACCCATTAGAATTCCCGGAACTGTGAATGATCTATAGGGAGGGGCAGGGGCATTTCTTGGTACCACATAACTGGTTGAAGTTGTTTGGGGGGTAGGGAAATGGATCTCTTTATTTCTTTGTTGCTGGATAACAAGAAATGCCTAAACTGTTTCTGTTGTCTTTTTGAAAATGATGACAATTGGTTGACTTTTTGTCTATGAAATTTATTTTTTTCTTTCTTCCATTTGTGTTTGCAATCTTTGATAGCTAAAGGTCACAGGAATTAAAAGATCGAGCCACACAATACTGACCCTTCTTGTACACTTTTATAATAGTAGTGTGTATACCATATGGCCCAGTGTGGAGTTCTTGATTATCCAAGTGCCTTTGGTCATTGGTGGCAGCAAGACTTGGTGGTTCTTTTAGCCAGTGGTGCCACAGCCAGCTTTTTCTGCAATACCTAAAGGGTCAAGTAGTGTTTTTCTACCACTATTATTTCCTGTTTAAGTGTTCTACCATGGGACATCAACACTGGGCTGGGGCTTATTAAAAGCCCTCAATGCTAAGGTTTTCTCTGCTTGGCAGTTTCTTGACTCTTGTGTTCCTAGAATCCAGTGGCATAGCTTTCTGAATTAATTATCTTAAGTTTAATACTATGTGAAAGAAGTGTTTTGACTTTAATTTTAGTGTTTTGTTTTGTAAAATATATATATATATACATATACATATACATATACATATATACATACATATATGACTTTATGCCAGTTTTCTACAAGCCTCAATCTTTTATTCACTGCTCAATGATAATACATTGTTAGAGACACTGTTACTTGAGTACTTAAAAGGTGAATAAGTACCAGAGGGAGAGAGTGTTAAGTTGTGTCATGGGAAGCTGAGACAGACTTGGTTATTAGCTTCCATTGCCAAATGTATTTCAGATACATAGGATTTTCTTCCCAAAAATATATTGTTAACTTTTATAGCTAACTAGCACCTGATGAAAATGCATTTCTACCACTTCACTTGTATATAGTTTTATAACAATTAAGAAGTAAATTCAATGGCCATATTAGAATGTAATTTCAACATGGAATTTATCTAGATACTTCCCAGAGGGTTCTGAAACTAGATGTGACTGAGAGGATAATTTTCCTCAGCACACAATGGACATGTAACCGGTGACACCATGCATTTATTTTTACTGAGGTTTTTGACATTTATTTCTCTTATGCCTTGGTTCTTTAGTGACATTGACCTTCTGCATAAATGTTTCTTTGGCTTATTGATCTAACTGATTAAAGTTTAGATATTATTGCCCATCCTGAGTTTGATGTGGTTCAAAAATACAATATTTTACTCAATTTTCTTCAGCAAGACCTGTGTTGCAATTATGAAAAATATGAAGACTCACCTAATGTAAATGGGGAGTGGATTATGAGGAGGTGAGGGTATTTCCTGGGTACCTTTGGGCAGGCTGTGGAAAGAAACTTGGCCCTGTGGCCTTTATGGTGAAACCTAGGTTTTATCCTGGAAAGACTGACTTGGTTTGTGCATTGGTTTTTTAAAGACACCCCATTCGCCTGTTCTCTCTCATCTCTCATATGGCACAAATAGAGCTGTCAGCTGGGAAGAACCTTGCTAAGCTTTTATTTAGTTTTTGACTTCTAAGTTCCTACTTGTGGTGACCAGCACCTCAAGGTCGCCTTGTCATTTATGTCCTCCTTCCTGTCACCCAGCAGCTTCCCTTTACTTCACAAGGGCGAGCTTTATTGTTGGTAGTGCAGAATGCTGCTGTGTTGGTGCCTATTTATTTTGTCTGTCCCGGTACTCTGTGGACAAGTGTAACTTAAGCTGGTAGCCCATACCTGTTGGTTTGCCATGTGTACATAATACTACTATTTTTAAAAAAAACTTTATTAAAAAAAGTTTAAAATTATTTGAATACAAAAAAATCACAATTTTGAACTTATTTTTTTGTTGTTGCTTTAAGGGTTGCTATGGCATTCTTTAAATTGATGATCTTTAATGAACATACATAACATTTCTTTTATTGGTGTGTTCAGATATTTTTTGATAAACTGTTAATGTCTTAAGTGCATTAGAAAGCAATTGTTTGTAATGGAACTGAAGTGTTTCCCCCGAACAATATAATGTGGATATGAATGAGATTTACAATTTGGTTGTGTGTTGCTTTTTAACTTATTAACTGTAAATAAATTTTAGCGCATATAATGTCTGGCTTTTCTAATGATACTGAAGGTTTTTCAAAATGAGATTTTTATGTTTCCATGTGAATTGGAAAACATCTTAAGTTAAAATTTGATAAACCTTGATGTTTTTTGTGAACTTTAACCTAAAATCTCAAGATTTGTTTTGTGTTTTGTCTTATAACTTGTCAGTTCTTTAGTTACTCTGGAGAATGGTGCTTCAAACCAAAGCCATAGTCCAGTTTGCATGCAATAAACTTTAAAAGATGCATCCAAATTCAGGCTTCTGAATCCTGTCCCCTAAATCCCATTGGAGTGATGATAGAAGGCCTAAGTTCCCATTCTGTCATAGTGTGAAAGAAAGTGCCCTTGGGTGGCAGCAGTACAGACTATTCACAGAACAAGGACAGTACCAGAATTTTCATTGTGTCTATAGGACTGGAGTGGAG
Source organism: Phodopus roborovskii (assembly GCF_943737965.1). Lineage (NCBI taxonomy): Eukaryota > Metazoa > Chordata > Mammalia > Rodentia > Cricetidae > Phodopus > Phodopus roborovskii. Next base: position 15,568,918 of record NW_026125391.1, read on the forward strand.
TATCAGTAACCTGCAGCAAGGGCAGACTCACATACTATGTGGACTGTATTACCTCATAACCCAGTGCCCATTGGGAGGTGGAGGTTGCAAAGATAATGGTCTGGAAGAGAATTACCGTACTGGGCACCAGGTCCTTCAAGTGCTGGGACTCTAGATGATTGTAGGTAAATGAATGTGCCTTAGCATTCTTCAGTATCAAATGTGATTTGTAAACTAGAAGGGTACTATAACGGTTGAAAGGACTAAAACACTGTTAATTGGAAGTATGAAGTCTGAGTATAAGTATAGTGCAATAAGAATTTAGGTGTCTAGTTTGTTTAACATCAAGAACAGATTATGGTTAGAAAGTTACAATTTAAGGGGAAATAATGGAGGAAATAAAATAACAAAGTATGCTTTTAAGCTTCCTAGAAATATTAGGGCAAGAGTTGGGACTTGCTACAGAAATAGAAGTTATTTTTTGAAGTTGGATCTTTCACAATATCTTTGAAAGACTTAAAAATGTGCCATTATGTATTTTAAAGTATCTGGAAATTTACAAATAGTAAACCAAAGTTATTGTTCCCAAATCTGTAAAAGTTTTGTATTAAATTTCACTCGAAGTAATTTCAGCAAATTGTTCTAGAGATCTCAACTTTCCTAATACAATGACCCTTTAATATATGGTGTGGTGACCCCCAACCATAAAATTATTTCCACTGAATCATAATGTAAAGTATCCAGTATGTAGGATATGAGATATGTGACCCCTGTGCAAGGGTCAGTCAACTCCAGGGATCATGACCCACAGATTGAGAAGCATTGCTCAGATGCTTATGCATGACCATAGAGCCAAGATGAAGTTAGTTTGTATGGAAGTCTGTGTTTCAGGTACTAAGGGGAAAAATAGTAACAGATATATTTGAAACAAAATGCTAGAAATTTTGCAGCATTAGCACATTAAATGTTGGATACAAAGGCAGTGGAGTTGGTAAACAAATCAAAACTGTGGTATCTAAAGCCCATACAAAGGCACTTCTTAGAAGATGCATGGAAGTGTGCTAGTGCAAGGACCTGGGAAGAGACCCCACAGACACTGACTCTCCATCATCAGTGCTCCTGCATGTACTGATAAATGCTCTGAACCGTGATCATGATAACATGACAGCCATGCACTTTAGGGGAAGGTGGGAGTATGATGGCACCAACCTATGAGTAGCCTAGAAGACTTGAATACATGTGTTTCTAGATAAATAGGTTTCTTTCTGAAAGTATTCATAGAGAAGGTAAATTCATCTAAGTAGTGCCAATATATTTTAGAACGATGTTCATACATCCCTGACTGGCCCACACTTGCTAGGTAGCCAGGCCAGGCCTAGCTTTGACTATCTGAACTTCTGTCTCCCAAGGGCTTGTTGAAAGGCATGTGCCACCATGTCCAGTTCAAGTATACCTCCTTTAAATGATTTAGTATATAAAAAATTCAAAACAAACACAGAGTGCATGAGTTTTGATCCTAAGTTGCATAGGTTCCAATGAGAATGAAAACAAAATACATGTATATAACTAGATATGTTTCTGGAATTAAAAGTTTGTGTGTCTTTAATCCCAGCACTTGGGAGTCAGAGGTAGGCCTGGTCTACAGAGTTAGTTTCACGACAGCCAGGGCTGTTACACAGAGAGACCCTGTCTCAATAAAACAAACAAAACAAAAACAAAACATACTTTCCATAGTGTAGTTTGATGTAGTTCAGTACATTCAGTGTGCTTGTATAGGTCATTTTCAGAAAAGCATTACTAGTGTCCCAAAGTGTCTTTGAATGTCCCTTCAAGTCACTGTCTTGGTCCCGATCCCACCTGGTCCCATTCTGATGTGTTATAGCATAGATATTGATTGGCTATTTTTTTATTTTGTATAAATGTAATTATGCATGAGGTACCTAGCTCCTTTTGCTGATAGTTTGTGATTTCCCTCCATATTGTCATTACACTTGTAAGAGAGCACAATAGACACACAGACTATTCCAAAAATAAATCACTTGATGAGCACCTGAGTAGACTCCAGTTTGGGGCAAGTATGAAGACATACTCAATGAATTAACACTAGGGGATATCTTTTATCAATATGTCCTTTAAGAAAAGGAAGGGTGAATGTGTTGGTCACAGAATCACATTGAAATATCATCTTTGGTAGGTGCTATCACCACACTTCCAAAATGTTTGCACTAAGCTCTGTTAGAGTCAACTTTTTAAAGGCTGCATATCTTGCTACTGTTCTTCCTTTGTTCTTCAAAGATAGTTTTTGACTCCTTCTACTTTTAACCTCAAATGAATTTTTACCTTTATGTTTTCTTCTTTTAAAACGATCTTTTTTAATATTTATTACTTTTTCATATTTTACATATCAATTCAAGTTCCCACTCCCTCCCTCCTATGACCCCCAACACCCCCTTCCATTCCATTTCCCACCTCACCACAGGGAGGGTGATGCCTTCCAGGAGGAATCATCAAAATCTGTCAAATCATTTGGAGTAGGGTCTAGGCCTTCCCTCCTGCTTCTAGGCCTTCCTCCATGGGGAATGTGCTCCCAAAGTCCTTTCATGCACTAGGGATACATCCTGGTTCTAGTGTAAGAAGTCCCTTAGACTGCCCAGGCCTTCTAACTGAGACCCATGTTCAGGGGGTCTGAGTCAGTACAATGGTAGTTTCCCAGCTATCAGTCTTGGGAATCTATGAGCTCCCCTTTGTTCAGGTCAGATATCTCTGTGGGTTTCTGGAGCCTGGCCTTGACCCCATTTATTATCACTCCACCCTCTCTAAAACTGGATTCCAGGAGTTCGAATCAGTGTTTAGCTGAGGGTGTCTGCTTCTGTTTCCATCAGCTACTAGATGAGCGCTTTATGATGGCATATAAATTAGTTATCAATCTTATTATCAGGGAAGGGCATTTAAGGTAACCTTTGATTTTGCTCTGATTCTTAGTTGGTGTCATCTTTGTAGGTTATTGGACATTTCTCTAGAAAGTCAGTTTTCCTTCAAACCTATACCCCCTCTATTTTGCTCGCTCTCTCTCCTCTCTCTCTCTCTCTCTCTCTCTGTGTGTGTGTGTGTGTGTGTGTGTGTGTGTGTGTGTGTGTGTGTGTGTGTGTTTTGCTCTCGTCTGTTCATCTCCCCACTCAATCTTCCTGGTCCCACATGTTCACTAGACCCCCCTCACCCAATATGCTCTGGAGAAATTGTTCCTTTCCCCTTCTCTGAGGGACCTTGTATGAACCTCTTAGGTTCCTCCTTGTATCCTAGTTTCTTTGGTGGGTTGAATTTTAGGTTGGTGATCCTTTGCTCTATGTCTAAAAGCTGTATATGAGTGAGTATATTTTTGTGACTGGGTTACCTCACTCAAGATGGATTCTTCAAGTTCCATCCACTTGCCTGTGAAGATTCCATTGTTTTTTTTCCTCCTGAGTAGTATTACATTGTGTAAAGGTGCCACATCTTCTTTATCCATTCTTCAGTTGAGGGTCATCTAGGTTTCTTCCAGGTTCTGGCTATTACAAATAATGCTACTATGAACATAGTTGAGCAGATGTCTTTGTTGCATGGATATGGATCATTTGGGTATATGCCTAGGAGTGGAACTGCCCAGTCCTGTGGTAGACTGATTCCCATATTCCTGAGGAACAGCTATTCTGATTTCCAAAATGGCTGTACAAGTTTTCACTCCCACCAGCAGTGAAGGAGCGTTCCCCTTTCTTCACATCCTCTCCAGCAAAAGCTGTCATAGGTGATTCTAATTTTAGCCATTCTGACAGGAGTAAGATGGTATCTCAGAATTGTTTTGCTTTGCATTTCCCTGATGGCTGTTGAGCACTTTTGTTGGATTCCTCTATTGAGAATTCTCTCTTCAGTTCTGTGCCCCACTTTTTAATAGGGATATTTGGTGTTTGGGTAATTAGTTTCTTGAGTTCTTTGTATATTTTGGAGATCAGCCCTCTGTCATATGTGGGGTTGGTGAAGATCTTTTCCCAGTCTGTGGGCTGCCATTGATCTTGTCAACTGTGTTCTTTGCCTTACAGAAGCTTCTCAGTTTGAGAAGGTACCATTATTGATTGTCAATCTCAGTGTCTGTGCTACGGGTGTTATATTTAGGAAGCAGTGGTCTCCTGTACCAATTTTTTCAAGGCTACCTCCCACTTTCTCTTTTAAGAGGTTCAGTGTGGCTAGATTTGTGTTGAGGTCTTTGATCCATTTGGACTTGAGTTTTGTGTATGGCAATAGACATGGGTCTATCCGCAGTCTTCTACACACCATCATCCAGTTGTACCAGCACCATTTTTTGAAGATGCTTTCCTCCCCACATTGTATACTTTAGGCTGTTTTCTCAAAAATCAGGCGTTTGTAGGTGTGTGGGTTAATATCAGGATTTTCGATTCGATTCCATTGGTCTACCTGTCTATTTTTGTGCCAGTACCAAGCTGTTTGCAAGACTAAAGCTCTATAGTAGAGCTTAAAGTCAGGGATGGTGATACCTGCTGAAATTCCTTTATTATACATGTTTTTTTTGTACAGGGGTATCCAGGGTCTTTTGTTTTAGAATTATCTTTTCAAGGTCAGTGAAGAATTGTGCTGGGATTTTGATAGGGATTGCATTGAATATATAGATTGCTTTTGGCAAGATAGCCATTTTTACTATGTTTATCCTACCTATCCTAGAGCATGGAAGATCTTTCAATTTTCTGTTATCTTCTTTAATTTCCTTCTTTAAAGACACAAAGTTCTTGCTATTTGGGTCTTTCACTTGTGTGGTAAGCATTACCCTTAGATAATTTATGTTGTTTGTGGCTATTGTAAAGGGAGATGTTTCTCTGACTTTTTTCTCTCAGCCCCTTTATCATCTGTATGTAGTAGGGATGTTGATTTTATTTATTTTATTTTTTTTAGATAATCTTGTATCCTGCTAATTTGCTGAAGGTGTTTATCAGCTGTAGGAGTTCCCTGGTATGGTTTTTTGGGGTCGCTTATGTAAACTATCATATCATCTGCAAATAGTGACAGTTTGACTTCTTCCTTTCCAATTTGTATCCCCTTGATCTCCTTTTGTTGTCTTATTGCTTTAACGAGAACTTCATGTACAATACTGAAGAGACATAGAGAGAGAGGGCAGCCTTGTCTTGTTCCTGATTTTAGAGGAATCTCGTTAAGCCGTTTTCCATTCAGTTTGATGTTGGCAGTTGGTTTACTGTATATTGTTTTTATTATGTTTAGGTATGTTCCTGTTTTCCCTGATCCCGGAAAGACCTTTATCATGACAGGGTGTTGAATTTTGTCGAAGGCTTTTTCAGCGTCTAGGGAGATGATTGTGTGGTTTTTCTTTTTCAGTTTGTTTATCTGGTGGATCACGTTGATAGACTTTCATGTTAAACCATCCCTGCAACCCAGGGATGAAGCCTACTTGGTCATGGTGAATGATTTCTCTGATGTTTTCTTGGATTTGATATGCCAGTAGTTTATTGAGTAATTTTGCATCAATGTTCAAGAGGGAAATTGGTCTGTATTTCTTTGTTAGTTGTGTCTTTGTGTGGCTTGGGTACCAAGATAATTGTAGCTTTGTAAAAAGAGTTTGGTAATGAACCTTCTGCTTCTATTGTGGAACAATTTGAGAAGTATTGGTATTACCTCTTCTTTGAATTTTTGGTAAAATTCTGCACTAAAACCACCTGGCCCTAGGCTTTTTTGGTTGGGAGTCTTTTGATGACTGCTTCTATTTCACTAGAGATTATAGATCTATGTAAGTTGCTTATCTGTCCTTGATTTAATTTTGGTAAGTGATAGCTATACAGAAATTTGTCCATTTCCCTTGAGTTTTTGAATTTTGTGCAGTACAGGTTTTCAAAGTATGACCTGAAAATTATCTGGATATTTTCAGTGTGCATGGTTATGTCCCCCTTTTCATTTCTGATTTTGTTGATTTGTAATTTCTCTCTCTGTTTTTTGGTTAATTTGGATAAAGGTTTGTCTATCTTGTTGATTTTCTAGAAAAATCAACTCTTTGTTACCTTGATTTGTTGTATTGTTCCCCTAGTTTCTACTTTATTTATTTCAAGCCTCTAATTGATTTTTTTCCTGGCACCTACTCCTCTGGGGTGAGTTTGCTTCTTTTTGTTCTAGGGCTTTCAGTTTTGCTGTTAATTCTCTAATGTGACTATGCTCCAGTTTCTTCATATGGGCACTTAGTGCAATGAACTTTCCTTGTAGCATTGCTTTCAAAGTGTCCCATAAGTTTGGGTATGTTGCCTCTTCATTTGGTTGAACTATTCGGCCTATTTGTTTATCCTGACCCTTATTTACCGCAATATCTGGTGTCAGAAGCGGAATTTACCTGGGTTTTGCCCCCAGGCGGCAGAAGCCGCCCCCCCCCCACCTTCCCCAACGGGCAGGGTTTAACCAGGTGGACTCACCACAGCTTTGGGACATTTGCCTCTTCCTTACTGCAAAGGAGATCTTTGCCGCTAAAGCAGACCTGAGAAGGCACTTACCGCTTAACATTTTTTGCCCATTTCCGCACGGGACTTTGCATTCGCGCAGAGCCTCTCGGCGGCACCCGCCCGGCGGCACCCGCCTGGCGGCACCCACCCGGCGGCACCCGCCCGGCTTGCACGCGTTTCGTCTTGTGTTACAAGTAACTCCAAAAGTCCCCTTTTAACAAAATTCTGCTTGCCATAGTTTGTTAAGAACTTTTTACAGGAACCGGGATCAGACGAGCCTGGGCGGCTAGGCGCTATTTGATGACACACCTCCAGGCGTAGCTACCACAAGCGGAGATATACAACTAAAAGCATCAAAGTTCCAGGACAGCAGAATTACACCTAAGGTAATTGTAACATCCTTTGCAATTTAAGCTGATATAAAATCTGAGATAAATTGTTCTATAACTATGGCAGATAATTTTACTATGCAGAACTTTAGGAATTATTTTACTTCATATGTAGAAGGGATTTTAGCAGAAGAAACTTATGACTGGACCAATATATACTTTTATTTTGTAATAGCAATGGGTTTCATCATTAACATGATATTCTTAAAGAAATGGTTTGAGATTACAGCAAACAATAAGGAACTTGTACAAACCATGGGAGACTTAGTAACAAAGATTCGAAACATTGAAAATGATAGAATTCAAAGCATAGAGACAAGGATTCAAAACATTGAAAATGATGGAATTCAAAGCATAGAGACAAAGATTCGAAACATTGAAAATGATAGAATTCAAAGCATAGAAAATATAGAAAGAAAGATTCAGAATATTGAAGATGGCGTTGGCGAGCTGAAAGGTATAATTTGTTTAATGTCAGATACTTCAATAACCAGAACAGAAACAATGCAATGCATTAACAAACTAGCAGAAACAGCCCACTCCTGGTCGGAGGAAGCTACTAATAAGTTTAAAAAACTGGAACATCAGATAGAAAGATTAGATGACAGAATCTCTTCCATGTCTGAGGATAATGGCAAGCTAGCAGATAGAACATTGTTTCTGGAAGGCAGTTTACACGCCATTCAGATAATATCTAAGGATGATAAGATTAAAAACATGGAATCATTTGTAGTTGGAGAAAGTAAGAAACTGACTGATACAATGAAGTCTCTAGAAAGTTATTTGATTCAAGAAGTTCAGACACTCAAAGAAACAATGGTGAATAGATTTCAGGCTTTAGAAGACCTTCAGTCTGATACATCAGAAGAAGAACTACAGGTAACAAGGCATGAAAAAGATTTAAAATTTTCCACACCATTTAGGGTCAGGGGAGCTTTCCCTGTATCTATTCATGAAAAGCCAGCAACGAAGAAACATCCAAAAGGTGTCGTTGCATATCAGTGGGAACCAATACGTATGAAAGATTTAAAAGGTATAAAGGAAGCAGTAGTCTCTTATGGCATGCATTCACCTTATGTGAAGCAATTAGTAGAATCATGGGCATGGAATAACAAGGTAACCCCTAAGGATTGGGATCAATTAATATCAGCTGTCCTTGAAAGCGCCTCTCAAATAGAATGGAGGGCTTTATGGAGAGAGGAAGCAAAAGCTCTTGAACTTCAGGGCTTAAAGAAAGGGTATAAAGCTCCCCAAGATAAAATTCTTGGTGAGGGTCTCTATGCTGACCCAGAAACCCAAGCTGCCTATGATGAACACATCTTGTCTCTATGCAGTACAGCAGCTTTGAATGCTTGGGATAAGGTTCATGAATTAGGAGAGAGGATAGAACCCTATACCAAGATAAAGCAAGGACCTAGAGAACGTTTTAGTATCTTTCTAGAAAGATTATCTAGGGCAGTACAATTAGAGATAGCAGACATAGATGCTAGGCGAATACTCATAGAATCTTTAGCTTATACGAATGCGAATCCTCAATGCAAACAGGTGCTTTGGCCTTTAAAAATGCGATCAGCACCCTTGGATGAATGGGTCCTATATACAGGCAACATTGAGTATAATGACAATAAGACTGAAGCATGGATAGGAGAAGCCATATCTAAAGGTCAGAGAAGATATCAAGATAACAGAGTTCCTTACTATGGTGACTTAGAAGCTTGGGTAGGAGAAGCCATCCCCAAAGGTTTGAAAAGATATCATAATGTCAGATGTTATAACTGTGGTAAGATAGGACATCTAAAAAGAAATTGTAGGCAAAGCTTCCCTAGAAGTAACACCCCCAGGAATGAATCAAACAGAAGGCCTCAGCCTCCTGGGTTATGTAGAAGGTGTGGCAAAGGCAGACACTGGACAAATGAGTGTAGATCGACCAGAGACAAGCAAGGAAACCCTTTACCATCGGGAAACTCCTTGGGGGGGCCTCTCGAAGGCCCCCACGTCACAGGTGGTTCGAACATTCCCAGTCACAGTGGAAGACAATCTCCCACAGGACAATTAGAAAATTCTGTGCCTATTATAAAAACTCATACTGCTCTGGATGACGAACTAGTGACGGAAGTTGAATCAAACATGACAGAAGGAAATGAAAAACGTATATTTTGGCAAACTGCTATAAATAGTCATAGGCCTAGATTGATAGTTAAGATGAATAATAGACTGTTTGAGGGTCTGGTGGACACAGGAGCTGATGTAACTATCATATCTAATAAATCTTGGCCTCAAAGATGGCCCCTGCATGAGGTAAATGTTCAATTCTTAGGGATTGGAACCCTGGCTCAGGTAAAACAAAGCACGAGATGGATTGACTGTATAGGACCAGAAGGACAGAGAGGGAGGTTGAGACCATATGTGGCTGATGTAGTGATAAATTTATGGGGTCGTGATCTATTACAGCAATGGAATACACAGATTAACATTCCTCCTGTATTAGATAGGAACCATAGACGACCTCATGATTGTGGAAAGAATACTGTTAAGTACTATACAAGACAGAGACCAAATATCCAGGCAGTACAAAAACAAAATACAAATGCTGAACAAACAGAGGAACCAAAAGCCCTACCTTTAAAATGGCTAACAGAGGAACCTGTCTGGGTAGGACAATGGCCTATGACCTCTGAGAAGTTAGAAGCTTTAGAAAGCCTGGTTCAGGAACAGCTAAATGCTGGACATATTGAGGAATCAACCAGCCCTTGGAATTCTCCTGTATTTGTGATCAAAAAGAAATCTGGTAAATGGAGAATGCTTACAGACCTGAGAGCCATCAATAAAGTTATCCAGCCAATGGGCTCTCTACAGCCTGGAATGCCCTTGCCTTCTTTGATACCCAAAGAATGGCCTATTATAGTTATTGATTTAAAGGATTGCTTCTTCACTATACCTTTACAAGAACAAGACAAAGAGAAATTTGCCTTCACGGTACCTAATTATAACAATTCTCAACCGGTGAAGAGATATCAATGGAAGGTTTTGCCACAGGGAATGCTAAATAGCCCCACCCTGTGCCAATATTTCGTACAAAAGCCGTTAGAAATAATTCGTAAACAGTTTCCACAATCCATAATCTATCATTACATGGATGATATATTGTTAGCTGACTCTAAAGGAGAAATATTAGAAAAAATGTTTGAGAAAGTAAAGGAAGTTTTACCTCGCTGGGGATTACAAATTGCACCTGAAAAAATACAAAAAGGAGAGTCTATCAACTACTTAGGATATAAAATAGGTCTACAGAAAATTAGACCACAAAAAGTACAGATCAGAAGAGATCGCTACCAGACTCTTAATGATCTTCAAAAATTACTAGGAGAGATTTCTCAACTGCAAACCATAATTGGAGTAGAAGGGCATGATTTGAAATACTTGAAAATGGCCCTAAAAGGAGATAAGGACTTGAATAGTCCACGAATACTATCAGCTGAAGCTGAGAAGGAATTAGAATGGGTAGAAAAGAGGATACTAGAAGCACATGTGGACCGTGTGGATCCAAACCTAGACTGTATTCTGGTTATATTACCATCTAGAGAATATCCTTCAGGGATTTTGATGCAAAGAGAAGATATCATATTAGAATGGATATTCCTACCACATAAACAGAATAAAAAACTGAAAACATATATAGAAAAGATCTCTGACTTGATTATAAAAGGTAAATTAAGACTTCGTCAGCTAATAGGAAGGGACCCAGCAGAAATTATAGTACCTTTAACTAATGAGGAAATTTCTTCCTTATGGAAAGATAACGAATATTGGCAGAGAGCTTGCAGTAACTTTTTGGGAACAATTAGCAACAACTATCCCAAAACTGAGAGAATCAAATTCATAAAGAAAACGATTTGGATTCTTCCACGCATTGTAAGAAAAACACCTATTTCTGGAGTTCATACATTCTACACTGATGCAAATAAATCAGGTAAGGCAGGATATAAATCAGGAAATATTAGTAAAGTGGTTCAAAGCCCTTACAATTCTGTACAAAAGGCAGAATTGTATGCCATTCTCATGGTACTTATGGATTTTAAAGAACCCCTCAATATAGTTACTGACTCTCAATACGCAGAGAGAGTCGTTTTACACATTGAGACTGCAGAATTTATTCCTGACAATACAGAATTAACTTCATTGTTTATACAGTTACAAGATACTATCAGAAAGAGGACTCATCCTATATATATAACACACATCAGATCCCATACGGGTCTGCCAGGTCCTCTAGCACAAGGCAATGATGAAATTGATCGTTTATTGATAGGAAGTGTGCTAGAAGCCTCAGAGTTTCATAAGAAACACCACGTGAACAGCAAAGGTTTAAAAAAGGATTTTTCTATCACTTGGGAACAAGCCAAGGAAATAGTAAGGAAATGTCCTACTTGCTCATTCTATAACCAAACTCCTTTACCACCAGGCAGTAACCCTAAAGGTATAAATAGGAATGAAATATGGCAAATGGATGTGTTTCATTTTGCAGAATTTGGAAAATTAAAATATGTACATCACACTATAGATACATTTTCAGGGTTTCAGTGGGCTACTGCTCTGAGCTCTGAAAAGGCTGATTCTGTTATAACGCACCTTTTAGAGGTAATGGCCATTATGGGCATACCTGCACAAATAAAAACTGACAATGCTCCAGCATATGTCTCCAGCAAATTGAAACAGTTTTTTGAGTATTACAAGATAAAGCACATAACTGGTATACCACACAATCCTACAGGACAAGCAGTGGTTGAGAGATCCAATCGTACTTTAAAAGAAATGCTCCATAAACAGGCAGGAGGAACCAAAACACCCAAACACAGATTACATAATGCTTTATTAACATTAAACTTTCTTAATGCTGATGAAAAAGGAAAAACAGCTGCAGAAAGACACTGGACAATAGAAAAAACTTCTGAACTAAATCAGCCAGTGTATTTCAAGGATGTACTGACCTCAGAATGGAAAGCAGGATATGTGTTACGTTGGGGTAGGGGTTTTGCATTTGTATCTACAGGAGAAGAAAAACTATGGATACCATCTAAGTTAATCAAGATCCGAGTTGAACAAGAGAAGCATCTTAATGAAGAGAAATGACAAGTCATCCAACAAACTAGGTCCTATGAGGTGTGCGGAGGCCTCTCAAAGGTAGGGGAAGTGTTCTGTTCTTGTTTTTACAGGAAAACAGAGAAAACCTATCATCAAACAGCCAAAAGACACTGAACATGTAGGTGCCTACAGAAGAGAAGACAGCTCTTCAGAAACAATCACTTAAGGAAGCAGAATCTGATATATGGTAAAAAAAAAAAAAAATAAATAAAAAAATAAAAAAAAAAAATTTAATTGTAGTAAACTATTTCTATATAGAAATCTATTTCTCTCTATTATCTAGTATTCCTGAAGTCCCAAATTTTGTAAACCAATGCTGGCTTTGGAGTTGGATTTGGCTTTCCTTCTCTAAATTCAAGCATGTTGTTAAGATTAAATTCATGGTTTCTGCCTTAAATCAAGAAGCCAATTGGTGTAAGGCAGAAGAAACAAAATCTGGGGACTCATATCTTATGCAATTTTCTCTCTGAAATCCTAATTTTCTCACATACTTTTAATGCTTATTGTTGTCTTTCCCTAATGCATACCTTAAAACTTGAAAATTTTACTTTAATATTGATGTGTAACTTTTCCACAAGGAATAATAACGATTCCTAACAGCAGTCTTTGAACTTTCCGGAAAGAAGATGGGGCCCCACATCATCATTTCCACTTGACTCAACCTGATGCATCGGAACTACAAACATCACCCTAAAACCGGTTTGAGACTGTTTTGCTCGAGACAACTCATGACTAGCTAGCTGTAATGGTGCACCTTTTTATTACACCCTGGCCAGTTTCAAATAGAACTACAGTCAAGAATTTTCTGCCACACAGTGACTAACTACATATGTCACAGCCAGTTCTGTTGAGAAATTTGGTTGCTAAAAATTTTCTTCCTACAGGATCCATTGGAGCAATCATCGTCCCATTTCAGCAGGAAGTAATCTTAATATGACTACGCCCCCTTTCCCTACCCTTGGAAATTTGGGATAATAGTCATCGTCTTTGGGTTGGTTTTAGTTATTTGGGATTGGGTGATGCTTACACTCGGGTTTATCTTTTAGACAGGAATAGGGAATGGTGGGTAAAGGTATGGTTTAGATGGGATATAAGTAGATTAGCCTATTTCCTTGAGAATTTGAGTATGAATGAGATAGTATTTTACAGCTTACATTGTTATGTATTCCTATGTGGTAAGCTATGTAAAATTAAGTTTATATTTTGTTATATTGTGTTAAATGTTTCCACTTATAATATTTATGCACATTATTTTTTACCATATTCTATGTATGTATACTTTTCTTGTGTTCAAGACATTTTGTATATTGATACAATTTGGGATATTTATCTTGCTGCCCTTTATAGTTCTACCTCTTGTCTTGACACTTATACTCTACCTCTATTTTAGGGATTTACATGTAGGTACATGTAAATAGTTATATTGTTTAAGTATTTGTTCCTGCTTTACTCAGGAAAGTTTTAATCAGTCTTTTTAGCTAAGTTCCCGAGTATTACAGATTATCTTCACTCACATTTCCTGTACCTATGAGATTAGTCAGATATAGACGCTTAATCTTCAATTCTTCATAGACATGCAGAACATGGCATTTAAATGTTTTAATATTAGTACTCCATTGACATGAGACACTGTTGCTCCTGACAGCACCGTGCATTTTCCCGAAAATATGTTGGACACTGTTGTTGCTCCTGCTGGAGTTCAATCTCGCCTCAGCTAATGGCCTGTTGGGCATAGAATTGCCCCCACCTTGACCACTGATTTGGACATGCAGTCCTATGTGCTTGCAGGAGACAAATATAGAAGACTGCTTGACCTTGCCAAGTCAGGGTAAGACAGCCATTCTATTTCCCTGCTGTTGTTGTGGTCTGTCAAGTTCTCTTGGCCTTAGCCAAATCTGGGTGTACCAACGTCGCTGTGAGACCTAGGGTGACTGTTCAGGTGGCTTGCTGTTTCTGTCCTTGCTGCACCGTTTTGGAAGTTGTCCATCCGCATTTCCTGTCTACTCTAGTATTGTTATTTTCCTTCTCAGGTCTTGATGAGGTTGAAGATTAAACTATCACAACTATTATTCTCTCTTCCTAGTTAGATATATTAGGTACTAGACTTACGTTTTCCAGCTTAGGACAACTCTATTGTAAACTCCATTATGCCCTCACCCTAGGACTAGATATGTAGGTCATTTTGTTCTCGATTTTCCTTTTCTTAGAGCACACTTGTTATTCACTGTTTTGTATATAGTTTTGTATTAAGCCTAAATCTTTTCTTTAGACTAAAAGGGGAATTGTAGTGAGGTAGTCCTTCTGTAGCACTGACCACGCCCATTGGGGGGTGGAGCGATGGGCGGAGGTGACCTGAGGAAGGAGGTCGGAGGGGGCCAGGAAGGCGCTCTCTTTCTGGCGTGACTCGGACAGGAGAGGATCGGGTTGAATTTCCTGGTGTTCATCTGTCTAGGTTGTAAGTTATTTCTCCCTGAATAAACATCTATTCGGCCTATTTGTTTATCCTGACCCTTATTTACCGCAATACTAAGAAATCTGTAGTTTCCTTCTTTATTTATTCTTTGACCCAGGAATGGTGCAATTGCCCATTGTTTAGTTTACATGAGTTTGTAGGGTTTCTGCAATTTGTGTTGTTGAATTCCAACTTTAAATCATGGTGGTCTGATAAGATACAGGGGACTATTCCAATTTTTTTTTTTTTTTTTTGTATCTGTTGAGGTTTGTTATCTTGCCTAGTATGTGGTCGATTTTAGAGAAGGTTCCATGTGGAACTGAGAAGAAGGTATCTTCTTTTGTGGTTGAATGGAATGTTCTATAGCTGTCTATTAAACCCAATTGGAACATAACTTCTGTTAGTTCTTTTAGTTTCTTTGTTCAGTTTCTGCCTGGTGGTCCTGTCTAGTGTTGAGAGATGGTTTTGAAATCTCCCACTATGAGTGTCTGAGGTTTTATGTGAGCTTTGAATTTTAGAGTTTTAGTAGCGTTTCTTTTACAAATATGGGTGGGTGCCTTTGTATTTGGAGCATAGATGATCAGAATTGAGACTTTGTTCTGGGTTTTTCCTGTGATGAATATGAAATGACCTGACCTTCTTCATCTGTTTTGACTGATTTTTGTTTGAATTCTAACTTATTAGATATTAGTATAGCTAAAACTGCTTGCTTCTTGGGTGATTTGATTGGAAGATCTTTTCCCAGTGCTTTATCCTGAAGTAATGTCTGTCTTTGAAACTTTGATGTGTTTCTTGTATGTAGCAGAAGGATGTGTTCTGTCTTTGTGTCCATTCTATTAGTCTGTGTCTTTTTATAGGTGAGTTAAGATCATTAATTTTGAGGGAAAGTAAGGACCATTGATTGTTATTCCTGTTTGTTTTAGATTTGTTGTTGTCTATGGTATTGTGATTATATTTGCCCCACTTTTTCTTTTGGGTTCTGGTAATGTGGGATTGTCTATTGCCTATGATGTCTTCGTGAGTATAGTTAACTTGCTTGAGCTTGTGTGGAGTTGACACAAAACTAGACAGCACAAGTAAGCCAGTAACAGGACTCTTCATGGCTTGTGTACCAGCCCCTGCCTCCAGGTTTCTTCCCTATTTGAGTTCCTGCCCTTCTCTCAGTGATGGACCTTTTGCTTACACCATCAGCTGTAAGCAAAATAATCCATTTTCTCCATTATTTTGATCATGGTGTTTCATCACAGTAGTAAAAATCCTAAGAGAGAAATCTGTACTAGGATTGTGGGTTATTGCTGTGACAGACATGACTGTGTTTTGTTTTGTTTTTTGAGGATTTTGGTGGCTTTTGAACTTTGGGCTGGAAATGCATTGAATGCTCAGAGCTCAGTAGGCTCTTCTCTAGGAGCTTGGAGAATATGAATGTTGAGAGCCGTACAAACAATGGAGGAGGCCTGACTTGTGAAGTGTCAGAGGGAGGCAAAGGTTCAACCAGGCCATTTGTGTGAGGGCTCTGTGGTGTCTGATCAGCTGGAGCTGAATAATTGGGTGTGATTAAGAGAGATCAGCATCATTAAGGCTGGCAAGTGTCTCTTCAGAGTCCATACACAGTAACTATGGCCCAGAAGTAGCAAATTGCACCTTGTGCTGATTGCTCAATTTAGTAGTGTAAGAGACACCCAGGTGGTACTGATTTTGAAGGTATGAAAGGGTCATAGAGAGCAGCTGAGGCTTGGCACCTTCTGGCAGGACTGGAGTTCATAAAGAAAGCACGGAAGAGGCTAATGATGAAAGCCCAGCCCAGTTGCAATAGAAGACTCTGGAAATTTGCAGGTGCCAGCATCATGGGGCAAGGGCTAAAAAGGGCAGCAACCCTGGAATGGTGTTAGCCAGAGCCTAGGAGACAAGCTGTGTGGTCTGCAGAGGGTAAAGCCAGAGAAGCAACCAGGCTGTGTGGAGGAGCCAGAAAACTGAGTGCCTCTTAGACAATGGACACTGTTATCTACCCTGTTAGAGCCCAGAAGACTGTGAGTGAATCTTAGACATTGAACACTGAGTTGTTTTCTACCCTGTTAGAGCCAAGAAGACTGTAAATGAATCTTAGGTGTTAAGCACTGAGTTATCTACCCTATTGAACTTTGGTTTGGTTTTGTTCAGGTTGTGACTGTGTCCTGGTTCATCTCTCTTGATGTAAGAAAGTAACTTAACTTTTATTTTATAGGATCCCACAGTTGATAGATTTTTGACTATTTTAAAGAGATTTGGGACTTTGAAATGTTTATTTTTATTTATTTATTTATTATTTTTTTGAGACAGGGTTTTTCTGTGGCTTTGGAGGCTGTCCTGGAACTAGCTCTTATAGACCAGGCTAGTCTTGAACTCACAGACATCCATCTGCCTCTGCCTTCTGAGTGCTGGGCTTAAAGGTATGCATGCACCACCATCGCCTGGCTTGAAATGTTTACTTTTTAAAGATTGTGGAACTTTAAAATTTGGAATGTTTTATATTGTGATTAATGTGTGATCTTGGGTTTGAACAGAAAACTAAAGGTTATGGCTTATCAATGATGTTTCTGTGTCAAGTTGACAAGGAGTCAATTGTGATGAATAGTTTTTATGTGAATTTGACACAAGCTAGAGTCATCTGAGAGGAGAGAGTCCCAATGGAAGAAAATGCCTCCATAAGATCTGGCTGTAGACAAACCTGTAGGGCATTTGCTTAATTGGTGATTGATGTGGGAGGGCTCAGCCCATTGTGATCCTAGGTTCTACTCTGGGCTAGTGGTCCTAGATTCTATAAGAAAGCAGGCTGATCAAGCTGTGGGGAACAAGCCAGTACAGCACTCCTCTATGGCCTCTATGACCTTTGTTTCAGCTCCTGCCTTCAGGTGCCTGACCTGTTTGATTTCCTGCCCTGGCTTCTCTAAGTGATGAACTGTTACCTATTTGTAAGCAAAATAAACCCTTCCCAACTTACTTTTGGGTATTTGTTTCATCACAGCAAAAAACCCACCACCACCACCAAAAACAAAAACAACCTTAACAGCTGGTATTATTCATATTTAGTAGATGAGGTTAAGAAGCATGCTAGATCTCACACAGGTAATCAGCAGAACTAGGATCTGAAGTCATGCTTTACTTACCCAAGATTCTCCACTTGTCTCTTTAATATTTTTTAGCAGAAGTGAAATAATTCCTAGAACGGTCTGCTCTAGGACAGTAAATCCAAAGCAGAATAAACCAATGAGCACTGGACCTTTGCACTTCTTTCTTGTGGCATGCATAGAGGCGGTCCTTCAGCAGCTGGGACTGAGTTTCTGTGCGAAGAACAAAAGCAAGAATACTTTATCCCTGGAACTAGCTCATTTAGTTGAGAGGGTCTTGGAGCACTTTGCTTTATGACCTAAAGCCTTTACACAGGTCACCTCTTCACAGTGCCTCAGGCACTGCCACATTGAAGTAGCCGATCTTGCTCTTGGAGAGCAACAAGCAATCCTTTAAGCTTCTCCTCTAACAGGTTGGATGCTTAGCTGGGTGGAGGGGTCTTGCCCTGAGGGTAGGCACACTTCCTTTGTTTCAGTGCAGAGTAGGGGCCTCCTTTGGCCGATGCTAATCTCCTAAACAATTATAGCTTGTCTTTCAGTGCATGACCTTGCTATAATTTTATGTTCCCTACTACATATTTTCTCTCCAAGCTGAACATTTTCTAAATCTATTTGCCCCTTGCTCTTTTTCATTATAAGCTTGCTTAAGTTATTAGTAATAACCATTCCAGAGACTCAATGTTATGTTGTTTCAAAATATTCTCTGTCAAAAAAATTAGTCCATTGCGTTTTAGTTAGCTTCAGGCAAGTGCATGGGCAGGAGGCCACTGGATTCTTTGCCAAAACATCATAGGAATGGCCTCTAGCCCAGGTGCTATCAAAGTTCTTGCTTCCTTAGGAGGCCTCATGAGCAAATCCTCTCTGGAAGCACATTACTCTCTGGAAGGAGTCTGAAGACTTCTGCTAGATCATCCCACTAAACTCTGTTTACAGCATTCAGTTGCTTTTCTAGTTCATTCATCCAAACACAAACCTCAACATATCCAGGTTCTTGTCAGAAATAGCTCCTCTATTTCATTCCAATTTCTGTGTCAGTTACTTTGGTGTTGCTGTGATAAAATGCCATGACTAATAGCAACTTAAAGACAAAGCAGTTACTGGTTTATATCCGAATGGGTAGGAGTCTATCCTGGAGGTTAGGCCTAGAGACATTGTCAGTGGGGCAAGGCTACAAACTCTCAAAGCCCACTCCTAGTGCTGTACTTGCTCAGTAAACTCTCACTAAAAGTTAACAATGACTGTTTCAGCCCAGAGAGCACAGCAATCTGCTAGTTGTTCAGTCCACGAAGAAGCTGGTGTCATTATGGTGAAGGCCTGGGGGATCCCTGGGAGTTAGACCGAAGATGGTATGTCTAATAACAGTGAAGGAATGCTGCTTTAACAAGATAAACAAGCTTGTCAGAGAGACTGAAAATAAGCAGGGAAAGGGACAAATGTCCTTCTTCTGTGTCCTTTGGGGTGGGAGGGGCCTTTTGTTTTTGTTTTTGTTTTTCCAAACTGCCACCCAGGACCACTGTCAGGTTTTCTCCTTCAGCCTTTTGGGTGGGGTCTGGGGTTTTAACTCAGACTGTCAGTTTTGTATGCTGAGCCACCCCTTTACTCTAACTGAGGATAAGGGGGGGGGGAAGGCCCAGGGATAAGGGTAGTTTTGGAAAGGAATCCTAGATGTGTCCCTTGTCTTGGTAAACCATGCTTGTGATTTTTACCCAAAATCTAGTTTACTCCTGAGCTGTGCCCTTAAAACAAAACCCAACAAATAATCGCATGAAGCACCTGGAGGATCTGATAATACTGAGTGGCTGTTCACTGAAATATGTGGTCAAAGGGCAAATGGGCGGGGTAATTGCCTACACCTTGAAGCAGCAGACTGTGGGTCTTTGAGGGTAGCTGGAACTTGATGGTCGTTTGAGAGTCCAGGTTGGTGCTCTGAATATCTGTGGCAGGAGAAGCTGCTGCCAGGGGTACCTGCCACAATGGCACATGGGCTCGGATGCTTTCTGGCTCTTTGTTACATTGGAAGAGCAGCATTCTAGAACCCTGAAAGATGTGACTCCCAGCAACCTCAGTAAGCAAGTTAAATTAGCCACTCCCTCTCACTGTCACATGCCCAAGAGAATCCATTGTTTCCAGGGTTTTCTGCAGATCCAGTTTCCTGGGGATGGCTTAGCATTTCTTGTCATTCTGTGGTTGGTGGCAATCACACAGGAGGTAGGGTTCTCAAAGACTTGCTGTGGGGGAGTAAGGTGAGAAGTAAGAGGCTAGGAGAGTGCAATGAGGGGGCTACTAGATGCTGGCACTGTGACATGGGCTGACAGGGCACTCTGTCTATAGCTTTGTTTCAGACTACTCCCATGAAACATGCCTGACAGCCTTGTCCTGAGAAGCTGCTCATCTCAGTTAAAGCAGAGCTGCCATGCATCCATCCTAGGGCATTTTAGGCTTGAAAGGGAGGTCTTGATTTTGTTCTAAACCAGACTGTTGGCTGACAAGTACTTGGACATCATCGGGATGTTGGTGACATCTTGGGTAGGCCCTTTAATAGTCAGTCCACCAACAGTCTAGGAGATGTGTGTATAGGAAAGGGATGTTCATGAGGTGGAATCATAGTAGAAGGGTGTGGTAATTATTTTGACCACCTATTCAAAATGTGGTATTTTTCTTTAAAGGCACTCACTTCTTAAATAATAGTAATATAGAAAACTAGAAACTGATACAATGCATTTTGTTTCAAAGTACTGAGTATATTTCTTTCCTGTTGAAAGTTGGCTTTATTGTCCTGGAACACATACTGGAATATTCAGGCTCATTTGGAATAGAATTTTTATTGGTGTGATTCTGATTTATTCTGCAGACTGAGCATTCAAGGGGAGAAACTAGACAGGTACCATTGGATGTGTTACCTCTTCCAAGACATAGCAGACAGCAAGACAGAGCAGGGAGCCAGGGAATTGTGGGGTAGAAACCTGAGCTCACCATAGGCTCATCTGCAAACAAGCTCAGCTAGAGTTTGGGCAGACCAGGCACCTCCATTCTTCAGTGAAGGTGTGGGTTAAAGTTTTCTAAGAGTCTGTGCAATCACAGTCCTTGCCTACATGGATAACTCAGGAAAGAGGGCTTTAGACAGAGATGCTCTTACAGATACCATTCATCTTCCAAGTCAGTGATGGAAAATGAGAATGCCAGAGTCACATGACCCAGGTTTAGGAATTTATTTCTTTTCTGTGTTGGTGTTTTGAAACTGAATTTAATTTTTTTTAATGTTTTCATGTTTTTTTTCTCTTTTGGACACTTTCTAATTAAAATAATAGGTAAGAAAGGTGTTTATATTAGTTGTAACAGGGATAACTGTAAACATTAGAAGAAAAATAATTAAGAAAGTTGTTGTGTTCAATCATTAAGAGAGTCTTTATGTGGCAGAGTACACCGACATGTGGTGGACCACATGAAGCTGGACTCTACTGTTGCTATAGCATTTGTAACACTGAATGGTATCTTTTGGTGAAAATTCCAATCTTTTTTGATGATAGAAATATGTAGGGGGCATCTCACTCAAAATAAATGATTGCTTCCAGAACTAGGAGTGTAAATGGGGTTTGGGTGATTATTTTGCTAATTGTCCTGATGCAAAGCAATGCAGTGAGTTATTATGTAAAATAGTCTCTGTTCCAGGGGTAAATGCTCTTCAAGAAAGATTTCCCTATGGATATGTGGCAGGCCCTCAGGAGCTCATAGGACACCCTCCCCTAGCCTTGCTCCTTTCTACTGACCCGGACCTCTTCCTCGTGCCCAGGTCTGAGTTATATTGTCTCTCTCAAATACTTTGGATACTTTCCACTGTTAAGGTTTCATGTTCAAAAAAGGCAAGTTAAGCTTTCTGCCACAGACTCAGGCCTCTGATGACAGATGATTACACATTTTCTGGAAAGGAAATTCATAATAAATATCCAGAACCATAATCAACTGCTCATACACTTGACTCATAATTTTCACATCTAGATCTCGTCTTAATGCAATAAGATGAAAGACTGAATTAGTGTACACAGGTGTTAATATAAGAGAACAGGAAATCATGCTCAGTAATAAGACAAGGTTCAAATGAGTTACAGTATACTCATATACAGAAATGCTAACATCATGAAAGTGTGGGTCTGTGGCTTATTTAGTGCTCTGATATTAAATGAAAAAAGTAATATAAATATAATATAAAAGATACCCCAGTTCTTTCTTTCTTCCTTCCTTTTTTTTTTTTTTAAAGATAGAGTTTCTTTGTGTAGCCTTAGCTGTCCTGGAACTATCTCTGAGGAGCAGGCTGGCCTGGAACTCACAGAGATCCCCCTGCCTCTGCCTTTCAAATAATGGGATTAAAGGTATGTGCCACCACTGCTTGACCCAGTTTTACTTTGTAAAGTATAGTTTACCCAGGATAATTTATATACAGTATGAGTCTTACTGTTTGGTTACTTGCTTTGGTTAGTTTTCACAAACAAGGTTATAACACAAAAAATAAAAAGCCAGTGACAGATAATGGGGTTCAGGCTTCAAGCTGAAGATCACAAAAGCAAAGCAGCCAAGTCACTAGCTCTCACCTCTACCTCAGCTCAGACCACATGGGGCCATCCTCAGGTTGCTCCTGACTTCACTGCTCCTCAGATTCACCCAGACTGCCATGCTCTCCTCAGTGTAACTGGGGACTAATTGCCTCATGAAATTCTTCACTTCTTTCTTTTATACCCCTCAAATCCTGAGATTAAAGGTATGAGATCCCAAGTGCTGGGATCACCTTTGTGTGAGCTGTTGCTCTTTATAGACTGGATCAGTTTTGTGTAGCTCACTGTGGCCTTGAACTAACAGAGTTCCATCCACCTCTGTCTCCTGAATCCTGGGATTAAAGGTGTGTGCCACCACCACCCAGCTTCTACAGCTAACTGGTGTGACTGGCTTTGCATTCTAATACTTTTGGCACTCTTTATTAAATTATAAGTAATATATGACCACAAAAGGGAGAGCAGTGAAGGAGGCAAATTGAGGAAAGCAAAGGGTAACTACACATCAAGATGGAGATGGTCTGCCCACCATAGTGTGACAACAACACATCAAGATGGAGATGGTCTGCCCACCATAGTGTGACAACACATATCAAGATGGAGATGGTCTGCCCACCATAGTGTGACAACTACACATATCAAGATGGAGATGGTCTGCCCACCATAGTGTGACAACTACACATATCAAGATGGAGATGGTCTGCCCACCATAGTGTGACAACAACACATATCAAGATGGAGATGGTCTGCCCACCATAGTGTGACAACTACACATATCAAGATGGAGATGGTCTGCCCACCATAGTGTGACAACAACACATATCAAGATGGAGATGGTCCGCCTATCATAGTGTGACAACACATACCATCAAGATGGCATGGTCCACCCACCATAGTGTAACAACACATGTCAACATGGAGATGGTCTACCCACCATAGTTGTAACAACCCATGTCAAGATGGAGATGGTCTGCCCACTGTAGTGTGACAACATACATGTGTGCCCATTCTCATAATGAAGATGGAGATGGTGGACACACCACCCAGAATCCCCACAATCAAGATGGAAGTTTCTTCCTATTCCTCTGTAGTCGATGGTCACTGTCCCTCTAAGTCCCAGTCACTGGCTGTCACTTCCATTTGAGCTGCTGTCGTGAAATGCATTAAACCACAGACACTCCTCTGTTGCAGTCCTGGAGGCTGGGAAGGTAAAGATCAAGTTGGCTGCAGTTTCGCTGTATGGAGAAGACCCGTACTCTGAAGTATGCTCATTGTGTCCTCATGAGGTGGGGTGCTGGGCCAGATCTTTAGATCCCTAATAAGGACACCAATCCTATCTGTTGAAGCAGTGATTTAATCACTTTACAAACACTTCACTTTCTCATAATATCACAGCTGAGATTAGATTTCAACATATGTTCTGGGAAAGGTACAAACAAACCTCCAGACTGGAATTTTCTAGAATATCAGATAAATGGAATCATGTGGTATTTGCCTTCTTCAACCTTTTACTGTGAAGGTCCTCCATGCTGTCTTTGTTGCCAGATCATTGCTTTCCCTTGAGGTCTTTTCTGAACATCATTGCACTGCATGGATGTACCACAGCCTGTCCATTTACCATTTAACAGTTCTATTACTTATAGTTTCTCATGATCATGAACATTTGTGGTTTATAAACACTTCAGGATAGGGACTTCTAGGTTGTATAAGAAGTGTGTGTTCAAGAAACCATAAAAATCTTCCTCAAGGCATCTGTCCCTACCATCATTTACCTTCTTATTAGCAAGTTATGAGAATCCCAATTTCTCTGCATCTTCTCATCTTATGGTTAAACACAGCTTGTATTAAAGCATTAGGATTAGTGGGTATGTAGTAGCAACTCATTTCCCTAACAGCGAATGTCAGGTATTTTGTTTTTTATGAGCATATAATACATCCAAATATCTTCCCTAGTGAAATATTTGTTTGAAATAGTTTCAAGTTGATCTTGTTTACACACACACACACACACACACACACACACACACACACACACACACAAATTTAATCTTAGGCTTCACATATCAAACATGTGATACTTGTCTTTTGGAGTCTGGCTTATTTTGCTTAACATAATGCTTTCCAGCTGCATCTATTTTCTTGCAAATGCCATGGCTTCATTTTTCTTTATGGTTATACTGAATTTCATATATGCATTGAATTTTCTTTATCTATTCATCTGTTGATGAACATCTAGGCTAGTTATATTTCCTGGTTGTTGTGAATAATGTGGTAATAAACATGAACGTACTAATACCATTGTAGTGTGTTGACTCAGAGTCCTCTGGTATTTGTTTAAGAGCTGGATCATATGACAGTTTTAGCCTCAACATTTTAAGGAACGCCAAGCTGATTTCCATAGTGGTTATATGAATTTACATTCTGATCAGCAGTGAGCAAACATTCCTCTCTACACCAGCATTTGTTGCCTTAATGTCAACAGTTCAACTGGGGTGGGGTGAAAGGGAATCCCAAATTTTAGTTTGCATTTATCTGATTGTTAAGAATGTTGAACATTTTTCCAACTTCTAATTTTGCTCTTTGTTCATTTTCTTTTAAGAAATATACAATTCATTAGCCCATTTACTGATTGGATGAGTTGTAGGGTTTTCTTTGGGGGGGGGTGGTTGTTGAATTTTTACAGTTCTTTATTACATCCTAGATATTAATTCCCTTCCTGGCATGCAGTTGGTGCACACTCTTTCTTCAACCTCTATAGCCTGTGTTTACTCTGGTGATGTTTCCTTTGCTGTACAGAATCTTTTCAATTTTGTGTGACCCATTTGTTAATCCCCGACAATTTCCTATGCTATTGGTGTCATGTTCAAAAAGTGCTCAGGTCTGTATCTCAAAGTGTTTTCCTATACCATTTTCTGTGTTTCATATTTTAAATTAAGGTTTTCGATCCCTTTGAATAGATTTTTGTGTAGGTTAAGAGATACCAATCTAGTTTCACTCTTCTGTACATGGGAATCCAGCATTCTAAGTACTAGTTGTTAAAGAGGCTGTCTCCCTACCCTCACCCTCCACCCGGTGTGTTTTCAATGCCTTCTTCAAGAGTGCATGGCTGTAACTGTGTGGGTTAGTTTGTGGGTCCTCTATTCTGTACATTGGTCTACATGCCCATTTCTGTGCTAGTACTACACTGCTCTGTTTCTAAGAGTGTGCAGTATAATCTGTATTATATAACAATTTTAGGGAGTCTCCAGCATTGTTCTCTTTGGTAAGGGTTGTTCTGTTTGTTGAGGATCTCATGATTATTCTGTATGATTTTTATGATTTGTTTCTAGTTCCATAAAAAATGAAAGAATAAGAGTTTATTTTTCAGTTTATCCATTTTTAATTTGGTGGCTGATATGTTTAAATATACTTTTTAAGTTTAGAGTATTTTTAGATTTATAGAAAATATAAATACATCATGAGGATTCTCATATACTCACTATCCAGCATTCCCTATTATTAACATTAGCACAGTACATTGATCACAGATAGTAAATATGTCCTATGCTTTTGTGACCCCAGGGATATTTGACTACACCAAAGTCAAACTGATACTCTAGGATATTTTTTGGAGTTTTACGTCTCTGACACATTTTAATTTGCTTTTATCTACAATCTGAAGTTAAATCTCTGTCTTTCTATGCAGAGTTCTAATCCTACCTTCTGAACAGGAAAATATGGAAGAGGATCCTTACATAGCAACTTTCCTTCTTTGCCTTCTATGCTTTCTGTGCCATTACAATTAGCATGAGCAAACAGAACTTTTGAGTGAGCAGATACAACATGATGGAGAACATTAACAAACATTAAGTGCAACAGAAGCTAAGACTGAAAGAAACTGGTTTCTGGAGAGCAATCCTCAGAGCACACTGCTAGCAATGGCTCTGTCATCTTTCTCATCTTTTGTTCCTTCCTGGGCTGCCTCACAGTGTCTGAGGGCATTGGTCCTAACACTGACCTCTTTTTATGAGGTCAGATCTAGGAGTTGAAAACCCTGTATATTTTTTTTTCACATCCTCCCATTATTGAAGGTGACTCCAATAGGTCTCTTGTTTCTTGTGATCCAAGGGAAACCAAGAAAGACAAAAGGAAACCAAAATAGGGTGTGGTGAAGATGAGTGAACGCAATGAAGAAAGACATATGCTGATCCCAGACCTCCACAGTCTTGCTCCTTATGTGAAACTGAAGCTGAGACTGCCAACCACAGCACTATAGACCCCACCACTGTGAATAAACTACTAACATCATGAGATAACTTATGAGTGTGTTCACCCAACTATTTAGTTTCAATCTCACCCCTAAGATTAGTTTAACTTTTAGAATAAAATTATAAAAACACAGAAGCCTGAATTGAGGCAAAGAGAAAGGGCCATCAGAAGGTAATTTCTGAACACAGGTTAAATTCTGTCAAATTTGATAGCCAATTTGTCACAAGGGTCTCAGAGCTTGATTTTCCATATTTGAATGCTCTAGTTAAACCTGAATGTTGTCCCAAAGGTTCGCCAGCTCGTGGCACTATTGGGAAGCAATAGACCTTTAATGACTGTGGAGTCATTAGGAGAATGACCTAGAAAGGTATTTTGCGGCCCCTGCTCCCTTCCTTGTCTTCTTTACTTTCTGGGTTGCCATGATGTGATGCCTCCTACTAGGCCCAAAACAACAGGGCTGTGACAGAAGACTGACTCAAACAAGGAGACAAAGTATGTCATGGTTAAAGTCGTATGTCAGAGATGTACAAATCCTGGGTTTACAGCTTATCTTGATGAGATAAACTATTAATCTTGGGAGACTATAAAGTCTCCTTATGCTTCAGTCCCTTCTCAAACTGGGAGAGGCTTCTAACAGGTAATGTAAGTTCTCCATAACCTAGTTCTTTTCTTTGCTCTCTGAGAGTCCCCAGCACTAATGTTGGGATCTGGAGGCCTGTGATCGGGTCTCAATTCCCAGGCTAATTGTTCACATTGCAGCAAAGGCTTCCTGTTTCACATAACCCTGCATTGCCCCATCTGTTTTAACATCTCTGTCTCCCTCTGCAGCTTGCCTCCTCCTTTTTTAATAGCCTTAATTGGTTTTGGTGATAGACTACCAGTACCACCTGAGTATCAGCTATTAGCAATAAATGAGGCTCCTCTGGGTAGCCAGGGCACACTAATGACCTTGATAATGGCAGTGCTCTGCCATAGCTCTGTTTGCTGCATTATACTTCTGAGTATTTTACTACTGTTTTTATTTTACTTTAAAATCACTCATCTCACATCCAGTCCAGAAGGACCTGCAATAACACTGAGGAAACATTCATTTTCCTTTTCACTTTTAACACTAGTATATTTTTTTTTTGAATCCTATAGGGAAGTTCTATTTTTTTCCATTTTTCTGGCTATTGTTTCCTAAATAGGCAATTAATTGTTTAATAGATGCTCTCTCTGGGATGTTGTTGCTCTTTGCCAGAATTAGGATTGTTATGCCAATCCTACAAGTTAATTCTAGTGACAGAGGGTAACAGGAGCTATAGAACTGAAACAGCTAGAAACTTCGTGCAACTAAGATTAGGTGAGTATCTGCTGGAGGAAGCATATACGGGATTTGGGGGAGGCAAAAATGAGGCACAAATGACTCAAATGAGCTTGGTATGACTATTTAAAAGCAAACACCATTAACAACAAAACACTTCCATTTCAAGCAATACAATAAAGCATGCTTTGTTTTTGTTAACCTATGGTGCACCTAATATAATACAGTACATGACCTGTCTTAATTTCCTCTCCACTCATGTGAAAAGCACTATGACCAAAGTAAGTTATTGGAGAGTTTCTGGGGGCTTACAGTTGTAGAGGTTGAATCTTGACCATTTTGGTGGAGAGTATAGCAGCAGATGGGTAGGCATGGTCTTGAATGAGTAGCTGAGATATAACATATGATCCATAAGCAAGAAGCAAAGAGGAAGGGAGGAGAGGGAGGAAGAGAGAGAAAAGAGAAGAGAGAGATCCCATTTGTGATTTACTTTTATTTAATATTAGACTATTTTTATGTAGTGGGGTTACAGAATAAAATTGATCTTGAGAATGAGTACAATTTGCATATGGAATCAGCAAAGGAGAACATATAGGGATATGCAGTCTTTGAAAGATGAAGTTTTGGAAAGAGCAGACATGTAATACCATAGGTAAGCAAAATGATTGCTCAAGACCAAAATTTGAAAAAAACACAGAGAAAGAGGGAGGGAGAGTGGGAGGGAGGGTAGAACAGAAGGGCAAAGGGAGGTGGGAGAGAGTGGGGGTCTGTTTTAATAACCACTCTTCTTCAAAATAGTGCTAGGAATTTTAGGCTAAACAAACAGGGAAAAGAAATGAAAAGCATGCAATTAGGAAAGAAGGATGCCAAATTTTTAGATGCTATGTGTATAAGCAAGCCTAGACTCCACTCAAGACTATTAAGACAGATTAAATACAGTGAAATAGAAAGATAGAAAACCAATACACAAAAATCAATAGCTTTTAATGCCCCAACAATGAACTCAAAACAAAACGAACCAGGAAAATAATTACTTCAAAATAGTCACCAAAATTAAGAGAATTTAATAACTAGAAAATAAAACCTAACTATTTATAAGGCCTCTATAATGAAAATGATCAGACTTTGGAGAAAGAAAATTGAAGAAAACACCTAACTATTTATAAGGCCTTTATAATGAAAATGATCAGACTTTGGAAAAAGAAAATTGAAGAAAACACTAAAAGGTGGAACGACCTCTGTGTTTATAGATAAGAATTACTGCCATTAAAGAGGCCAAACTACTCAAAGAACTGAATAGATTCAAAGTAATTGCTGTCAAAATACCAGTAACATCTCATAAGCCTTGAAAACCAATCAATTCATAGGAAGTACAAAAGGCTCTGATAAGATAAAGTAATCCCAAGAAAAAAAGAAAAGCAATGCTGGAGACACCTCAATACTCCATTTAAAAATATGACATAGAACCACAATGACAAAAATAGGATGATTTCGTCATAAAAACAGCCATAATGGCCAATAGAACAAAATATATGATTTAGAAATAAATCCACACATCTTCAGCAAAGACACCAACCAACCAATCAAACACCCCCCCCCAAAAAAAAAACAAAAAAGTTAAAAAGTTTCTCTCTTCAATGAGAAAACTTGGTATCTGTATGAAGTCCTGAAATTCTGCAAGTACTAGAGGAAAATATTTCAAGATATTGTCACAGTCACCGATTTCTTCAGTAAGTCAGCAACCAAAGCAAGACTGGACGGACAGACGCCAGTAGGTAAAAGCTTCTGAACAGCAAAAAATACAAGTAACAGAGTGAAGAGAAATGAAGAAATCTACAAAAATAGGAGAATATCCTTGTCAGCTGCTCATTTAACAGAAGATCAATATCCACAATATGTCAAGAGCTGAAAGTCTAGCCAAAAAGTAATCTAATGGAAAGTGGGCAGATGATCTAAGGGTCTGTAACTGTGTGGAAAAATACTTAAAAACCTTGGACATCAGAAAAATGCAAATAAAATCTACAGTGAGCTTCTGAGTCACCCCGATTAGAATGGCCATAATAAAACCATCACAAATAGCAAAGGCTGGCAGGATGTGGAGAGGAAAAGCCCTTATATACTGTTGGTGAGAATGTTAAGTAATACAGGTGCTGTGGAAAATAACAGTAAAAAACTGCTCAAAACCCTAAAAACAGTTTTGCTTTGTGATCTAGCTGGCCAACGTTTTGGTATACTTGTAAAGGAAATGAAACCAGTACATAGATATCTGCATACCCATAGTTACTATGGAAGTATTCACAGTAGCCAAATCATGAGATCAGCCTAGGTATATTGTCACCAACTGCATGGACGGTTGCATGGATAGAGTAAATAACACCTTGCGTGTGCGCGCACATGTGTGCGTGCACACACACACACACACACACACACACACACGGTATTATTCTTCCATGAAAGAGAAGAAATACATGTTGTCAATGTGAAAATTGAAAGGACTAGACATCATTATATTAAAGTTTTCAGTCGTAAGTGAAAATAGAAGAGTAGAATAAGATCAATTGGGATCTAGTAGGCCAAGTGGGGAGTAAGGGGAGAGCTGAGGAGATGGTGTAGGAGAAATGCGGGTGTACATAGCCAATGCATGCTATAGGCATGTATGGGAATGTCACTGCAAGTGCCATCCATTTGAAGGGCAACTGACCCTGCTCTAAGAAACAATGGTATTCAAAGGTAAAGAACTAACAGGTGTTTTTGTTTTGTTTTCCTTGATCTTGTTTTACAAAGAGGTACAGGAAGGAAATCTTCATGGA
This sequence comes from Phodopus roborovskii, assembly GCF_943737965.1. NCBI lineage: Eukaryota > Metazoa > Chordata > Mammalia > Rodentia > Cricetidae > Phodopus > Phodopus roborovskii. The sequence goes on from NW_026125391.1 coordinate 15,599,371, forward strand.
CATCAGCCACCTGCCAGAGTTCTTCATAATATTTTATGTGTAGTGTCAGAGAGCATCTGGTTATTTGCAATTAAATGCAGCCTTGCTATGAGGCACATCTTTATCCATAAGTGTTCTTTATCAAGGGGAGAGAAATCCCTCTCCCTAGCTTACTAAAGGTTTTACTTTGTTTCTTTTTGTCAGATCATGAAATAGTGTGGAATTCTATCAATCACTCATTTTATCAATTGATATGACCATAGAATTTTTCTCCTTTAGACATAACAAACCTCAACAGATACAAGAGAATAGGAATAGTCCCCTGTATCTTATCGGACCACCATGCTTTTAAAATTGGAATTCAACAACAACACAAATAGCAGAAAACCTGCAAACTCATGGAAACTTAACAATGTGCAATTGCACCACTCCTGGGTCAAAGAAGAAATAAAGAAAGAAATTAAAGACTTTCTAATATTCAACGAGAATGAGGATACAACATACCCGAACTCATGGGACACCTTGAAAGCAGTGCTACGAGGGAAGTTCATTGCACTAAGTGCCCATATGAAGAAAACAGAGGATAGTCACATAAATGAATTAACAGCCCAACTGAAAACCTTAGAACAGAGAGAAGCGAATTCACCCCGCAGGAGCAGACGCCAGGAAATAATCAACTTGAGGGCTGAAATCAACAAAATAGAAACCAGGAAAACAATACAAAAAATCAATGCAACAAAGAGTTGGTTTTTTGAGAAAATCAACAAGATAGATAAACCTTTATCCAAATTAACGAAAAAGCAGAGACAGAACATGCAAATTAACAAAATCAGAAATGAAACAGCAAACATAACAACGGACACAGAGGAAATCCAGTCAATTTTCAGGTCATACTTCGAAAATCTGTATTCCACAAAAATTGAAAATTCAAAGGAAATGGACAAGTTTCTGGATCACTATCACTTACCGAAATTAAATCAAGAACAGACAAACAACTTAAATAGACCTATAACCTGAAATGAAATAGAAGCAGTCATCGAAAGCCTTCCAACGAAAAAAAGTCCAGGGCCAGATGGATTCAGTGCAGAATTCTACCAGACATTCAAGGAAGAACTAATACCACTACTCCTCAAACTGTTCCACAAGATAGAAACAGAAGGTTTATTGCCAAACTCTTTTTATGAGGCCACAATAACTTTGGTACCCAAACCTCACAAAGACACAACTAAGAAAGAAAACTACAGACCAATATCCCTGATGAACATCGATGCAAAAATACTCAATAAAATAATGGCAAACCGAATTCAAAAATACATCAGAGAAATCATCCACCATGATCAAGTAGGCTTCATACCTGGATTGCAGGGATGGTTGAACATACGAAAATCTATCAACGTATCCACCATATAAACAAACTGAAAAAGAAAAACCATATGATTATCTCCCTAGATGCGGAAAAAGCCTTCGATAAAAATCAACACCCTTTCATGATAAAGGTATTAGAGAGGTCAGGGATAACAGGAACATACCTAAACATAATAAGAGCAATATACAGCAAACCAACTGCCAACATCAAACTGAATGGAGAGAAACTTAAGCCAATTCTCCTAAAATCAGGAACAAGACAAGGCTGTCCTCTCTCTCTCTCCATATCTCTTCAATATCGTACTAGAAGTTCTAGCTAATGCTATAAGACAACAAAAGGAGATCAAGGGCATCCAAATTGGAAAGGAAGAAGTCAAACAGTCTCTATTTGCAGATGATATGATAGTTTACATAAGCAACCCAATAAACTCTACCAGGGAACTCCTACAGCTGATAAACACCTTCAGCAAACTAGCAGGATACAAGATAAACTCAAAAAAATCAGTAGCCCTATTTTTTTCAGACGACAAAGAGGCAGAGAAAGAAATCAGAGAAACATCACCCTTTACAATAGCCACAAGCAACATAAAGTATCTTGGTGTAACGCTTACCAAACAAGTAAAAGATCTATATAATAAGAACTTTGTGACTCTAAAGAAAGAAATTAAAGAAGATACCAGAAAATGGAAAGACCTCCCATGCTCTTGGTTAGGTAGGATAAACATAGGAAAAATGGCAATCTTACCAAAAGCAATCTACAGATTCAATGCAATCCCCATTAAAATCCCACCACAATTCTTCACCGACCTTGAAAGGATAATAATCAACTTTATATGGAAAAACAAAAGACCCAGGATAGCCAAAACAACCCTATACAATAAAAGAACTTCAGGAGGCATCACCATTCCTGACTTTAAGCTCTACTACAGAGCTATAGTTCTGAAAACAGCCTGGTATTGGCATAAAAATAGACAGGTAGACCAATGGAATCGAATTGAAAATCCTGATATTAACCCACACACCTATGAACACCTGATTTTCGACAAAACAGCTAAAATTATACAATGGGGCAAAGACAGCATCTTCAACAAATGGTGCTGGCACAATTGGATGAGGGTGTGTAGAAGACTACAGATAGACCCATGTCTGTCGCCATGCACAAAACTCAAGTCCAAATGGATGAAAGACCTCAACATCAATCCAGCCACATAGAACCTCTTAGAAGAGAAAGTAGGAGGTACCCTTGTACAAATTGGTATAGGAGACCGCTTCTTGAACATAACTCCAGGGGCACAGACACTGAAAGAAACAATTAATAAATGGGACCTCTTCAAACTTAGAAGCTTCTGTAAGGCAAAGGACACAGTTGACAAGACCAAACGGCAGCCCACTGACTGGGAAAAGATTTTCACTAATCCTATATCCGACAAAGGGCTGATCTCCAAAATATACAAAGAACTCAAGAAACTAGTCAACAAAACACCAAATAACCCTATTAAAAAATGGGGTACAGAACTGAAGAAAGAATTCTCAATGGAGGAAATCAAAAAGGCTGAAAGACACTTAAGAAAATGCTCCACATCCTTAGCTATCAGGGAAATGCAAATCAAAACAACTTTGAGATACCATCTTACCCCTGCCAGAATGGCTAAAATTAGAAACACCAGTGATGACTTATGTTGGAGAGGATGTGGAGAAAGTGGAACACTCCTCCACTGCTGGTGGGAGTGCAAACTCATACAGCCATTTTGGAGATCAGTATGGCTGTTCCTCAGGAAAATGGGAATTAGTTTACCACAGGACCCGGCAATCCCCCTCTTGGGCATATACCCAAAGGATTCACATCAATGCAACAAAGACATCTGTTCAACTATGTTCATAGCAGCACTATTTGTAATAGCAAGAACCTGGAAGCAACCTAGATGCCCTTCAATTGAAGAATGGTTAATGAAGATGTGGCATATCTACACAATGGAATACTACTCTGCAGAAAAAAATAATGGTATCTTGAAATTCGCAGGCAAGTGGATGGCACTTGAAGAAACCATCCTGAATGAGGTAACCCAGTCACAAAAAGAGAAACACAGTATGTACTCACTCATATATGGATTTTAGAACTAGATCAAATGATCACCAGCCTATAATTCACATCACCAGAGGAACTAGGATACAAGTTGTATTCTAAGAGATTCATATAATGTCCCTCACAGAACTGGGAAGGGACAAGTCCCCCAGACCTCAGGTAAAGTGGGGGAGGACAGCTAATGGAGAGAGAAGTAGGAGAAAATGAGAGGGAGGAGAGGAAGGCATGTGCGACCAGGAGGATTGAGTCTGGTTAGGAATGGAAAATAGGAAAGAGAGAGAGACAGAGACAGAGAGAGAATATAGAAGAGGGAGCCAATATTGGTTTGAAGATAAAGTTGAACACAAAGAAAGGTCGAGGGAACTACAAGACTGCTCCCAACTAACAATCTCAGCTTCCGTGGAAAGGCTATCATAAATGCCCTTCCCGGAGAGTGAGATCAACAACTAACTTCTCCATGGAGTCCTCAACTAATGCCTGTTGAAAACAGGAGCAAACACCCATACATAAACACTGAGTCGAACTAGAACCCAGAAGCAGATGGAGAGGACAAGACCATGCGGTAGAAGTACATAGAGACAGCTTACCTGAACAAGGAGGAGCTAAGGGCCACTAGACTGATAGCTGGGATGCCAACAGGGGACTGACTCGGACCCCCCTGAATATGGGTCTCAGCCAGAAGGTCTGAGCAGTCTAAGAGACCTCAGACAGTGGAGCCAGGATGTATCCCTGGTGCACAAAAGGACTTTGCAAACATATCCCCCATGGAGGGATAACTGCCTTATTCTAGAGATAGGAGAGAAGCCCTAGTCCCTACTTCACAGGACCTGTCAGATCTACATGCCCCCAACTGGATGGCATTCCCCTACATATGGTATTGTGGTGGGGGGTTGGGAGGGGAGGGTGTTTAGAGTGCATGGGAGAGGGTAGAGAGGGCAAAAGGGAGGGAAGGAGGGAGGGAGGGCTGGAGGGGAGGGAGGGAGGGATAGGGAACTGGGATCGACATGTAAAATAATAAATTAAAAAAAAAAAAAAAAAAACGCTTTGACTCCAAAATTTAAGTTGTCGAACAAGTTAGTGAGGAAAAGTATTTCTATTTTGTTTCCACAGAAAATGAAAAGATGTGGATTCCTTCCAGACTAATGTGGTTTGATCACACCAGACCGTCTGAAACAGAGTACAAGCTGATCCTACATTCCAAACAGCTGGACAAAACAGCCCTACAGACTACAGCCAGGATATCTGAATCTTCTTCGAATCCCCCAAGACAGCGCCCCTTACCAGCAGGAAGTAGTTTGGAAAGAACGACGCCCAAATTCCCAAATATTGTGTATAAATGTTTGTTTTCATTTAATTGTACTTTGTTATATAAAATTAAATAAAAAATAAGTAAATAAATAAAAAGAATTTTTCTCCTTTATCGCATCATTGTGATGGGCTAATTAACCATTTTTTTCAAGTTAAAAGCACCCTTGAATATCTAGAATAAGCCCCACTTGTTGTTATTCTATAATTATTCTTAATATATCATTGATTTCTTGACACTTTATTGCGATATTTTATATTTATGAGAAATGCTGGTTTATGGTCTTCATTTCTTTTTAAGTTTCATTTGGCTTTGTTGCTATAGAATAAGTATGCAGTGACCCCCCCTACAATTAATTTTCTGCAAGATGTAGCAAACTGGCAACATTTTACTTAAACTTTTGGAAAAATTAAACCAGTGAGACTATCCAGGCTCAAATTATTTTTATTTTTATTGTTGTTTGAGAAAGGGTCTCATGTAGCCGTAGCCTCTAACTCACGTGTTATGGGGTTTTGATGGTTTTCCTGCCATCCTGGTCCCAAAGCCATGCCAGCCCCTAGTACCAACCACACAGAGACAATGCTCTATTAGATATAATGCTGTTTGTCTGTTACTAGCATTTGTTATTGGCTAGCTCTGTCTTAAATATTAATCCATTTCTATTAATCTAAGTATTTCCACGTGGTCTTATCTTACTGGAGAGAGGGCATGGCATTCTACTCTAGCCATCCTCCATATTGAATCTCCTCCTACTTCTTCCCAAAGCCTCCTTGTCTCCTTGTCCTGCCTATATTGCTTTCCTATTGGCCAACAGTGCTTTATTCATTAACCAATAAGAGAAACATATTTAGAGAATGACATCTCCCATCACTCACTCCATCCTGGAGTAGTTGAAGATGACCTTGACATCCAGATCTTCCTGCCTCCAGCTACCAGGTGCTGTTATAGTGCTTGGCTGAGTACTTTCAAAAGGGTTACTATATACTGTTGTGTTTCTCTTGGTGAGAAATAACCCAGTGTCCTGTGCTTGCCAGACAAGCACACTTCTACTGAGCTAAATCCCTAACCTCAGTGTATATTCTTGATTTAGTTCACTTAAACCTGTCTAGATCATGTGCTTCTCCTAGAGTGAATTTTAGTAGTTTGTGTCTTTTAGTGAATGGATCCATTTCTGTAGGTTATACAGTTATTTGAAGGCAGAGTTATCCAGAGCATTTTCAAAATTATTCTTTTAATGTTTTCAGGACCTGTAATGGTTATTCTTTCATATCTGATACTTGTAGCCTGTATCATTTTCTTTGGTTAGCCTCACCACAAGCTTATCAATGCATGGACCTTTGCCAAAATTAAAATTTTGTTTTCTTTGTTTTTTTTTATACCTATCTCTAATTTCAACATCACTGCTCTCTATTGAATTTTGATTGTTTCTTTTCTTAGTCTTCAGTTTTCAAATACAGTACTAGGTCTGGATTCCTAAGATGGAAGTGTAGGCTACTGATCTTTCTTCATTTCTGTTATGTATATGCATTAATTGCTATGTCATTACATGTCTACCCACACAGCCCATATACCACATGTCAAGGATAGCTATGAATGACTCCAACACAAGATCATGAACTTACTTAAAATACTATGAGATTTCACCTTTCTGAGTTTTTTTCAACTTGAGTTTTGTAACTTGATTATGTATCTCTTGAGTGTGCGCTTTAGAATATAACAATCTTGTGTCATAATGTCAAAAATCTGAACACTGCTGTGTGCTTTAACACATTTTACTTTCTAAAAATTATCAACTCTTTCTTGGGTCTACTTCTTTGTTCTATTTGTCAGTTAGAAGTGGGTTGTTTAATGTCTAACAGTTTTGGAAAACTTTCAGCCATCTTTCTTTAATTGCTTTCTAGTGTGATTCCACTTTGGTCTGAGATAAACTTTGTATGGTTTTTATTCCTTTAACTTCTTTGGGATTGTGCTTTTTGGTGACCATTCCATAAGTTTAGAAGAAAATGTTTATTCTGCTATTGTTGAAATTTGCCATAAGTATCAATTAGATACAGTTTATTGGTGCTGTTTTGTTCAGTTAAAAGTTTTAACAATTTTCTGTATTTGTCAATGGCTGAATTCTTTAATAGTGATTGGTCCCCTTTCTCTTGAATCTCTGTCACTGTTTTGTCTCAGGTACATAAATGACCCTTTACTAGTTCTGTATGACTTAATGTTTATTTTCTCAGAGAATCCAATATACTCAGGAATTTTTCTGTTCTGAAAATGTCTTTTCTAGAAGTTAATTGATATTATACACCTTTCTTTTGATAAGTATTAGCAAAGCAAATCTTTATTCATCTCTTGTATTATATCTGTTTTTCTGTTTAAACTGGCTTTCTTAGAGACAATATATATTGGGTTTGGTTTTCCTAAGCTTTCTGACACTCTTGATTTTTAATTATTACATTTAATCTGCCTGCATTTGAAGTAATTACATAGATTAATATTTACTCTGTTTCTTATTTAAAAAATTTCCCTTTTCCCTCTACCATCTCTGACTCCAATTTAGCAGTTCACACAATTCCATTTTCTTTCTTCTCCCAGCATATCAGTTATAATTATTTTCTACAAGTAATAGCATGCCTGTTATCTGTAGTACACATTAACAACTAGTCTACATCTCCTTTCAGATATGCAAACTTGCTTTCATCAGGTAACCCAGGCAACAGAAGTAAGCATCCCCAGTTCTTCCCTGTGTGATGTGTGTCTATGTTATAACCACACAATGTGTTCTTATGATTATATTCAGGCTTTGTTATTGCTAAAATTACTATTATCACTTTGAAACAAGAACTCTGTATTGAGTTTAGAAGACATTAAATTGTAACTTTGTGTTAGAGAAGGCTAGTGTTAAGATAGAATGGTGTGAAAACAAGGGATAGAGGTAGCAGTATAGAATTTTTCTGCTCAAGTGCTTGGGCATTAGTTATTCCTCTAGGTTCAGATATCAGTTTCTAACTTTTCCACCAATTTGTGACCATTGGTAACTCTTGAGCCATTGTAGGTACCTGAATTAATTATGTTATCATTAGGGGATCTTAATTTTATCTGTAAATGTTATTTCTCTTTTCTAAAGAGATAATATGAACATGACAAAATATTAGCAGGAATTGAAAACTAGCATTTATAACATCATTCTTGAACTTCATTATTTTTCAAAATGAAAAGTTAGTTTTCTTTGATGGAGCCCACTATAGTTAATGGTAGGCCTCATGCCCAGCAATAGATGCTATGTTTCTGGAAAAAAAATCTCATATTGCTTTGTTGGGATCTTTTTCTTTCTGTCTTTTTTTATCAGCATTTTTGTTTTAGCCTTCTTTTCTCTCTCCTTTAAACACAGATTCTTTCCTCATGAAATATAATCTGAATACAGTTGCCCCTCCCTCTATTTTTCCCAATTCCTCCCCACCCTCTTTTCCACCTGGATCCACTCCTTTTCTGTGTCTCATTAGAAAAGACCAGGCCTCTAGGAGATTGCAACAAAACATAACAAAATAAAACATAATAAGACAAAACAGAAACCATCATATCAAAAATGGGCAGGACAAGCCAAGTCAATAGAAACAAACAAACTAACTAACTAACTAACTAACTAACAAAAAAACACCTCAAGAGGAAACACAAGAATGACAGACACACTCATTCACACATTCAAGAGTCCCATAACTAAAAGCTATAGTAAAAATGCAGAGGGTCTGGTACAGACCTGAGTAGACATTGTGGTTTTTGCTTCAGTCACCATGAGTTCATGTGAGCTTTGCTTAGTTGACTGAGAGGACTGTGTTCTCTTGGTGTCCTCCTTTTCTTCTTTCTCTCCTACACCTCTGACTCCTCTTCTGTGGGGTTCTCTGAGCTTTGAGGGGTAGAATCTGATGGAAACATCTCTTTTAGAGCTGTGTGGTCTGAGGTCTCTCTCTTTCTCTCTCTCTCTCTGCATAATACTTGGCTGCGAGTCTCTGTATTTGTTCTCATCTGCTGCAGGAGGAAGTCACTCTGATGATGGTTGAATAATGCACCAATCTATGATACAGCAGAATATTATTAGGAGTCACTTTTTTGTTACTTTTTGTTCTTTAAGACTAGTAGTATTTGGTTTTAAGTATGGGCTATCTAGATTTTGGTTCTTGGTCACCCAAGTAGTTTCAGGTATGATTTCCAACTCATGGGTGGATCTTAAGTCAAATCAGACATCAGTTGGCTTCCCCCAGAAGTTTGTGCCACCATTGCCCTAGCATATTTTGCAGACAGAGAAGAGTAGATATCAAAGGTTTTATGATTGGTTTGGTGTTTACTTTTATCTTTTGGTAGCCTGCAGTGTACCTTTTTGTGTCATAAACACTAGAACATTGGAGTGAAGTTTCTATGTAGACAGCAGCTCAACCTATCGATGTTCAGCAGTGTCAGCTTGTGGAGATCAATCTATTGTATTGGCAACAGCCTGGATTGTTTGTGGATTTCCAGAGGACTTCTGGTCAACAACTCAATTGGATGAAGCACAGTTCCAGTGCTGGAAGCTTCATTTGGTGATAAGAGATGGTCAATAGGATTCCATCCCCCTCATTATTTGGAGAATTCATTGAGATCATCTGTAAGGAGTAGGGTTTTTCTGCCCGCTGCCTGCCTTGCCAGCCCAAAATAATGCACAGAGACTTTGTATTTGATATTATGCTGTTGGCCAGGTGCTAGTTTCTTATTGGCTAGCTCTGTCTTAAGTATTAACCCATTTCTGTTAATCTATGTATTTCTCTTACCGGGGAGCCAGCCGGCATTCTGTTCTCTCCAGAATCTCCATCTTGGCTCCTCCTCTCCTCTTCCTCTTTCCTCCTTGTCTCCTAGTCCCTCCTATCTTCCTTTCCTATTGGCCAACAGTGCTTTATTCAGTAACAAGTATGAGAAACATATTTAAAGAATTGCATCTCCCATCATCTCCTTTTTTTCTGTCTAAATAAAAAGAAGGGTTTTAACCTTAACATAGCAAAATATATCACACAACAGTTATCAAATAAGAATCACAGTTAATAACATTTAGTCCATTAACATTTAGCAAGATTAAAAGAAACTATTCTATCATCTATCCTATATTTGTGAGTCTAAAGTCCTATATGTAACTTATCTTTAATCCTAACTAAGGAAAACTATAACCATAACTATCTGTCTTCAACTCCTTCAAAGACCACAGAAGGATAGTATATAAACTCTAGAAATGACAGAGACATCTTAACTTGTTAGTCACCTGAAGTTCTTCTGTAATCTTCTGTCTTCAGCCCATAGGCCATAGTGTGTCTGGCACACTCTTCAGCAAATTAGGAAACTTTAAACTGTCATCTTGTATTGGCAGTTTGTCAGTCACTTTTCTCTGTATCCTGCAGACTGTCTGGCAGACTCTTCCATGAAGCAGGAACTCTGTAGCAATGTCCATCTTCAATCAGCAGTCACTTTTCTGTGGGTCCTGCATGTCCAGTTTATACAGCATAAAGTCAAACAGTCCAGACAAGAGCAGTATCTTGTCCAAATGACTAGTCTTGCCATATTAGAAGTAAACTCCATAACGAGTTTCTTCAATGTTCATCTTCATCTCCCTTTCTGACTCAGGTGGTGTTGCCAGGAGCATTTATGTCTCACTGTCAAGAAAAACCCTAAACCATTTTAAATGCCATATTCTGTAGGTCTTTGAAAGGTTTGAAGAATTCCTATCTATCTAAAATACATCTTTGTGTATCTTCGCAGCACATATACTAAAACTGGAATGATACAGAGAAGATTAGCATGGCCCCTGGGCAAGGATGACACACAAATTTGTGAAGCATTCCATGTTTTTAATCAGTTTTTTAGCTAAATTCCTGAGTATTACAGATTATCTTCACTCATGTTTCCTGTACCTATGAGATTAGTCAGATATAGATGCTTAATCTTCAATCACTTCATTGACATGCAGAACATGGCATTTAAATGTTTTAATATTAGTACTCCGTTGACATGAGACACTGTTGCTTCTGACAGCACCGTGCACTTTCCTGAAAATATGTTGGGCACTGTTATTGCTCCTGCTGGAGTTCATTCTCGCCTCAGCTAATGTAATGGCCTGTTGGGCAAAGAACTGCCCCCACCTTGACCACTGATTTGGATATGCAGTCCTATGTTCTTGCAGGAGACAAATATAGAAGACTGTTGGACCTTGCCAACTCAGGGTAAGACAGCTATTCTACCTCCCTGCTGTTGTTGTGGTCTGTCAAGTTCTCTTGGCCTTAGCCAAAACTGGGTGTACCAATGTTGCTGTGAGACCTAGGGTGACTGTCCAGGTGGCTTGCTGTTTCTGTCCTTGCTGCACCTTTTGGAAGTTGCCCATCCATACTTCCTGTCTACTCTAGTATCATTATTTTCCTTCTCAGGTCATGATGAGGTTGAAGATTAAACTATCATAACTATTATTCTCTCTTCCTAGTTAGATATATTAGGTACTAGACTTACGTTTTCCAGTTTAGAACAACTCTATTGTAAACTCCATTATGCCTTCACCCTAGGACTAGAAATGTAGGTCATTTTGTTCTCGATTTTCCTTTTCTTAGAGCACACTCGTTATTCACTGTTTTCTATATAGTTTTGTATTAAGCCTAAATCTTTTCTTTAGACTAAAAGGGTAATTGTAGTGAGATAGTCCTTCTGTGGCACTGACCACGCCCATTTGGGGTGGAGCCATGGGCGGAAGTGACCTGTGGAAGGAGGTCTGAGGATGAGCCGGGAAAAGCTCTCTTGCTGGCGGGACTCGGACAGGAGAGCATCCGGTGGAATGTCCTGGTGTTCATCTGTCTTTCTCCCTGAATAAACATCTATTCGGCCTATTTGTTTATCCTGATCCTTATTTAACAGTGATAATCTTCTTTGCATATTATAGGCAGTTTCCACTGCACTAGGTTTCCATACCATCTCTCAAATGTTCCTCAAGGGCTCTTCAATTCTATGCCTCTCCCCTCATTCCCTCCCTCAATCCTTTCCTCCCTTCCCCTTCTGACCTAATTCTCCTGCCCTCTTCTCCATCCTCTGACTTCAGTTCACCCTCTTTACCTATTCCTCTTTACCAGGAAGATCCATGTGCCACCCCTAATCTCGTCTTCTATGCCTAATCTCTATGGGTCTATGGATTGTATCTTGGTTATCATTTCTTTAATGGCTAATATCCAGGTATAAGCAAATACATACCATGTTTGTCTTTATGGGTCTGGGTTATTTCACTCAGGACAATTTTTTTCCTAGTTCTATCCATTTACTTGTAAATTTCATGATATCTTTTTTTCTTAAGAGCTGAGTATTCCTTCCTTGTATAAATGTACATTTTCTTTTTCCAGTCTTCTGTTGAGGGACATCTAGATTATTTCCAATTTCTGACTACTATGAATAGAGTAGCAATGAACATGGTTGAGCAAGTGTCCCTGTGGGAGGATAAAGTGTCCTTTGTGTATATGTTAGCCCATTTTTTATTTTAATCTTATGGATCTTTGACTTGTATATTATGGTTTCTAATTTTTTGTTTTATGGGATTTGCGTGTATGCATTTTGTGCTTTTTATCTTTAAAAATTAATTATTTTTATTACTATGCTTGTTTTTGCCCTAAAGAAAGAGAGAGAAAGAAGGTGTAGAGCTGAATGGGAGGAGAGGTAGGGAGGATCTTGGAGAAAATGGAGGGGGTGACTATGACCAGAATATTACATAAATTTTCAATAAAAAAGTTACAATTATTGTCAGACTGGAAGTGAACACTCTTAATTTGCCATTTAGAGGAATTTTAGGTAATTATTGGATATAAAATTCTAGCTTGGTGCTTCTCTTTCTGTCAACCATCTTTGCTATGCTCTTGATGTCATGATTCTTAGCTCAAGGTCACAGAATTCTTGTTTTAAAAGTTTAAAATATAGATGGTGGGCTGGGAAGATGGCTCAATGTGTAAGGCTGAGTCTAGACCCCCAACTCTCAGGCAGAAAATCAAGCAGGCAGAGCCTACTCTGATCCCATCACAGGGAGCCAGAGGTGGAAGGAACCAGGGGCTCCTTGCTAGCTAGCATAGTGAATTGATAAGCTCCAGGCTGAACAGGAGCCCCTTCTAAAAAAAAAAAAAGGTAGAGAACAATGGATAAAAAACTCCAATGTCAGCTTCTAGCCTTGACACACTTATGCAGACACAGGTACACATGCATACATGATCATGCATCAGACATATATAAGAAAAAAAATAGTGGCCAGGAACACTTGGGAGCATACATTTCTCCAAAATGTTTCAACTAAGAAACAGGAAAGGACATTTTGAAGGTGTGTTAAATACAGGATTTTGCTCCTAAAGGCATGTATGTCACTTGGTGGCTACACACTTGTCTTCAGATATTCCATTCTTTTCTTCCTGGAGGGTTCAACAGGGAGTCAATCATCTGAAACTGCTTACCCCTCCTGCCTTGATGAGGAAGCCTTGACGCCTGTCATGATTGTTTCATTTTAAGACACATGTCATTTTGACATAAACCATGAGTCAAATCAGTAAAATTGTTATCACTAGTTTCTGTAGGCCAGGAAATACAGGCTTAATGTCCTGGAGAATCCAGCCCATAGCACTGCTATGTCAACAGAGCAACTTAAGAAGGCAGTTGTTGAAGCTTACTATAAAGATTTAGATATGTTTTCCACATTTAATTTCTTTGTTGTTATCTCTAAGAGACTCTCTTCCCAGACCGCCATGATTGTGGGACCCTGAAGGCATGCTTGGAATCTAGATATTCAGTTAATGGCCTCCATATTCATAATTCCAGTACAAAGTCAGGAATATTATCTCAGCATCTGGAGTTGAAATTCCTGTGGGAGACCTTTGACACTAATGACCAGACACTACCACATAGCCAGTCTAACACTGACCATAGACTGATGGTTTCTCGTACCTAAAATCCATGCTTTTGGCAGGAACACAGTCTGAAAGCACTTTTTTCCTTAAATATACTTGATTTGGATTAGAAGGCCTGTGATATCAGCAGCAGGGTGGCTGGGTTGATAGTCAGATTCCAGCAGTTGTAAATTTTGGGCTGTTTGTCCACTGGGGATGAGTTTCTGATTCTGTAACACTGAAGTCTAGGTATAGGGTCCATATTGTCAATCACTGCTCATGATCGAACAGATTCTATTCTAGGAGGAGATGAGCACACACAAACACATGCTTTCAAATCTTTGACCTTGCTGCATAGGTTAGAGGCTCATGAAACTCTTATTTATTCCTTCCTTGATTCCCTTTTGTATCATATCCCATGTTGGATAGAATGTCTTTTTAATAGTAGTCAATAGAGAGTGTGTGGTTCTCACACTGAATAAAACTCAGTGTTTTCTTCCAGTTTTAACTAATAGGCCCCAAGGCTCCTCAGAGGAAGTCGAAGCTGTGCTAAAGGAAGCCAACTGGGGAGCCATTGCTGTCAGTTCCCATCCTTTGAATGAGAAAACCCAGGTTTTTTCTGTATCTTCCCTTTCTTCATGACTTGGGCATTCCATCTTTGTGTGTGCCTTCTGGTTGCAGAAGGCATGCTGGTTTGGCTCAGAGTTACTGGGGCTAATTGTCTTTTCCTTCTTTCTGGTTAGCAAGGCTTGCTTTCTGATGTTTAACTCCTCTTCAACTACATGTGTGGTTGAACACCTCAAAGATAATTCCTGACTCTGTAACCAGCTATTGGTCTTTTCTGTATATGCAAGGACAGGGTGATCTTGTTACTATGTGTTATAAGCTTCTGATATGTTTAAACACAAACACACACAGACACACACACACATACACACACACACACACAATCTCATACTTATTTACTTTAAGACAAAATCTTAAAGAACACAAAATTCTTTAACATTTTTTTCATTGTCACGTTGGATAGCAAATGCTTTTAATAACAGAGTTACATAGAGAGACTTGCCTCAAGAAAAAGCAAAAGCTGGTTTTTTTTCATTACCCAAAATATAACTTCATGATTATAACTTCCTTCATATTTTACATATTACCTTACTGGTTAATTTTTTATTCATTTTTTATATTTTTTATTTAAATTTCATTTCAAACAAGCTTGTTTTACATATCAATCCCAGTTCCCTCACCCTCCTGTCCTCCCCACCAACCCCCACCCCATCCCCTTTCTGCTCCCCAGGGAGGGTAAGGCCTTCCATAGGGAGTCTTCAAAGTCTGTCATATCATTTGGAGTATGACCCAGGCCCTCCCCCTTGTGTCTAGGCTGAGGGAGTATACCTCTATGTGAAACTGGCTCCCAAAGTCCATTCATATACTAGGGATAAATACTAATCTACCACCAGAGCTCCCGTAGTCCTCCCAACTAACATCACATTCAAGGAATCTGGGTCTGTCTTATGCTGGCTTTCCAGCTACCAGACTGGAGGCCATGAGCTCCCCCTTGTTCAGGTCAGCAGCTTCTATGGATTTCTTCAGCCTGGTCTTGACCCCGTTGCTCATCACTCATCCCTATCTGCAACTGGATTCCAAGAATTCAGCTCAATGTTTAGCTGTGGGTGTCTGCTTCTGTTTCCATCAGCTACTGGATGAATGCTCTAGGATGGCGTATAAAGTAGTCACTAATCTCATTATGGAAGGAGGGCATTTAAGGTAGACTTCCCACTATTGCTTTGATTGTTAGTTGGGGTTATCCTTGTAGGTCTCTACACATTTTCCTAGTGCCAGATTTCTCTTAAAACTATAATGGCTCCCTCTATTATGGTATCTCTTTTCTTGCTCTTCTTTTTCTTTCCCTGACTCAATCTTCCTGCTCTATTATGCCCACCTCTCCCCTCCTCTTCCCAGTAACTCCCTCTCCCACCCCCCCATGCTCTCAATTTGCTTAGCAGATCTTGTCCTTTTCCCTTTCTCCAGGGGACCATTTATGTCTTTCTTAGGGTCCTCCTTGTTTCCTAGCTTTTCAGTTGGTGTGGATTGTAGGCTGATAATTCTTTGCTCTATGTCTAAAAACCATATATGAGAGAGTATATACCATGTTTGTCTTTTTGTGACTGGGTTACTTCACTCAGGCTAGTTTCTTCTAGTACCATCCATTTACCTGTGAATTTCAGGATTCCATTTTTTTTTCTTTTTTCTGCTGAATAGTACTCCATTGTGTAAATGTACTACATTTTGTCCATCCATTCTTCAGTTAAGGAGCACTTAGGTTGCTTCCAGGTTCTGGTTATTACAAATAACACTGCTATGAACATAGTTGAACAGATGTCCTTGTTATATGAATGTGCAACTTTTGGGTATATGCTTAAGGGTGGAATTGTTAGATCTTGACTGATTCCCATTTTCCTGAGGAGCCGCCATACTGATTTCTACACCATTGTAGATCAGAAAGTCTGTGGATGGGTAGATAATTACATTTCTCTTTTGGTAGCATGGAGAATACCTTCCTGTACTAATGATAGGACACAGGAGTGAAGGCTCTATGTAGACATCAGCTCCACTTTTCAATGTTCCATGAGTTGTGTAGGTGTTGTCTTAAGCAATGGGTCCTTACTATTAGTTTGTAAAGAGTAACCTATAGTCTTGACAACAGCCTGAGTTTTTTTGGGCCGTTAGCCCACAACTCAATTGGATATAACCCAATCCCACTACTGAAAGCTTCATTTGGTGACAAAAGATGGCCAGATGGGACTGTCTCCTCTCTTATTTGGTGGGCTTCATTCAGATTGCATTCATATATGAATATGTTTTAGGAAGCTTCTACTATATATGTTCCCATACTATCCCTCAACAGGCCCTTAATTTTAGCTGCCTCTACTATATTCCCTCCCTAATCCCCCTTTCTTCTCCTTCTCTCAGCTCTTTTCCATCCATCCATAGCTATCTATTCTATTTCCCTTTCCAAATTAGATCTCTACCCTCTAGCCCCTTGCTCTATTCCTTACCTCTGTGATTCTGCAGAGTTTAGCTTGCTTATCATGAGCAGTTAATATGCACATATTAGCAAATATATTCCATATTTGTCTTTTTGGGTCTGAGATACCTCACTCAGGATATTTTTTCTAGTTCCGTCTACTTGCCTGAGGATTTCATGATTCCATTTTTTTTTAAAAAAAATATGGCTGAGTAATAGTCCATTGTGTAAATAACCATATTTTCTTTATTTATAATTCTGTTGAGAAACCTCTAGGTTGTTTCAAAATTTTGGCTATTATGAATAAAACCACAATTAATATGGTTGAACAAGTGTGACAGGATGAAGCATCCTTCAGGTATATTCCCAAAAGTGGTATAACTGGGTCTTGTGGTAGATTGATTTCCATATTTCTGAGGAATAGTCACACTGATTTGCATAGTGGCTATACAAGTTTGAAATCCCTCTAGCAATGGATGAGTGTTCTTACATCACATCCTTGCAAGCATGAGCTGAAAAGTGTATGATGAAATCTCAAAGTGATTGTGATTTGCATTTCTTAATGACTAAGGATGTTGAAGATGTAAGTGTCTCTGACCCACTTGGGTTTCCTTCTTTGAGAATGTTCTGTTTGGAATTCTACCCCGTTTTAAATGGGTTATTTGTTTTCTTGATTTCTAGTGATTTTAGTTCTTTATGTGTTTTGGATATTAGTCCACTATTGGTTGCATATCTGGTAAAATTCCATTCTGTAAGATGATGCCTTGTCCAAATGACAGTGTCCTTTCTGTGCTCTCAGTTTCATGAGTTCCCATTTATTAGTTGTTGACCACGGTTCCTGTGCTAACAGTTTACTGTTCAGAAAGATTTTTCCTGTGCCAGTGAGTTCAAGTCTATTCCCCCATTTTGTCTTCTATTAGGTTCAGTGTACCCAGTTTTATGGTGAGGTTTTTGCTCCTTTTATAGTTGCATTTTGTGCAGGGTAATAAGTATGGATCTAGCTGCATTCTTGTACACTTAGCATTCCAATTAGACCAGCACCATTTGTTGAATATTCTGCCTTTTTTTTTCTAGTGTGAGTTTGTGGTGATATATTGTTTATGATCTAATAAAGCCATTGAAGATCAGAATGCAAAGCTAGCTATAGCCATAGAAGCTCAGCAGTGGTGGCACATACCTTTAATTCCAGGACTAGGGAGACAGAGGCAGATGGATCTCTGTGATTTCAAGGCCATCCATGACTACATGAGAGTGAATCAATCTAAAAGAGAAACAGAGTTCATGCCTTTGATCCCAGCTCTAGAGAGGTGTATAAGACAGGAGCAGGTCATTTGGTATTCAGTGTCTGGCAATCAGTCTCCAGTCACATGAGGTCAAGATTGCCTCAGCATTGGTAGAGGTAAGAGCTCTCTAGTGGCTGCTGCTTTTCTTCTGTGATCTTCAGCTTGAACCCTAATGTCTGTCTCTGGGTTTTTATTATTTGCACTATATTGAGTTTCTGGCAGGTGTTCATGGGTGTGTGAATTTATGTCTGGATCTTAAATTTGATCCCATTATCCAATACCTGTTTTTGTGACAATACCATGCTGCTTCTATTACTATAGCTCTGTAGCATGACTTGAAGTCAGGGATAGCGATACCTACAACAGATTTTTAAATATTATTATTCAGTATTGTTTTAACTATGCTGGGTTTTTGTGTTTTCATATGATGCTGATATCCTCTCAAGATCTATGAAAATTTGTGCTACAATTTTGATGGGAATTGCATTGAAACTGCAGATTGCTTTTGGTAAAATGGCTATTTTATTATGTTAATTCTACCAATATATGAGCAAGGGAGAGCTTTCCATCTTTTGATATGTTCTTCCATTTCTTTCTTCAATGTCTTGAAGTTTTTCTCATGTAAGGCTTTTACTTGCTTAGCTAGATTTACCCCCATGATATTTCTTATTATATGAAGCTACTGTGAAAAGTGTTGCTTCCCTGATTTATTTCTCAGTTTGCTTGTCATTTGTATATAGGAGGAATACTGATTTTTGTGAGTTTTATTTTTAATCTTTATCCAGCTACTTTGCTGAAAGTGTTTATCAGCTATAGGAGTTTCCTGATAGAATTTTTAGGGTCACTCATGTATATTATAACATCTTCAAATATAGATAATTTTATCTCTTCCAATTTGTGTCTTCTTTAGTTGTCTTATTGTTTCAACTTGAACATCAAATACTATATTGAATAGATACAGAGAGAATGGACAACCTTGTCTTGCTCCTAATTTTAGTAGAGTTGCATTGAGTTTCTCTCAAGTTTAAGTTGATAGTGGCTGTAGGCTTGTGGTAAATTGAATGCTAATTAACATACACGTTAGAGATGGAAACAACATACACATGATGTTGCTTTCAAAATGAGTTTTAAAATGGTCAGTATTTTCAGGATCATACTTTGGAGTCAAAGAAGATTTGTCACAGAGCATGAGAAGGCATTCTTAAGCCCTAAAGATACCTTTCAATGATTCTCTCTCTCCATCCCCCTCTCTCTTTGTGTGTGTGTGTGTGTGTGTGTGTGTGTGTGTGTGTGTGTTCTGATGAGGAGTTCACAATCTAGTAATAACAGAAGAAGCAACTTTGTTCCAGTATGGGCATCATATTTGTTATTAGTCATATATATTATACAAACAAAGTTTTTGGCTCTGGCATTTTTAGAGCATTGAAATGGTCACATTACCCATATTTGGGCTCCAGGACATAAAAGCAAACCCAAAGAACCCCACCCTCTCTGTGAGAGCTGCTTACTTTATTCATATCACCAGGGTTGATGTTTCCCAAACCACAAACTCCAAACTATTGGTAATCAGGACTTTGATTTCTTTTAATTTCTCAAATTCATTTATGATCTTTCTCTCTTTTCAATGTGCCCTTTAAGATATAGGCTACAGTTTCTGGACCATTGTAGCCTACAAGGATGTTGTCTTTCACCATCATTGTATAGTGATTTCCTCTCAATGGAAACATTCCCTCCCTCCTGAAAAGTGGAAGCTCATGAAATCCAGAAGGAAACAAACTTCACAAATCTGGGAAAGTTGAAATAAGATCCACCCACAAGTTATAGATATTGTAAACATTTGCTGGAGAAGAGATTCTGGTCAGCTGAGGTGCTGAGAAAAGACTCTTAGCTCTGTTGAGCTGCCTATAAGTCACACAGAGAGCTCCCGAATTGCCTGTTTTTGAGTCATAACCAGTTGGGATGGGCTTTTGGTGATGCAGCTACATCACTGAGTCATCCTTGATCTTTTCAGTAACCCTTCCCCCACACTCCTGTGAGCAATCTCAATATAAACTCATTGGTTAACTAATGACTTTGATAGGATAATTACTTTGGTCTGTTGTAGGTTCTCTATACCAGGTGAGTAGGTGTGTGTGTGTGTGTGTGTGTGTGTGTGTGTGTGTGTGTGTGTGTTGTGTCTCCCCAGTAAAAGTCCCACACAATTACCCTGACCTCAAGACCAAAATGCCATCTTGGGTCCATGGCTTGCCTTGAGTACTTTTCTGTCCTATTCACTCTGTTATCACTGTTGACTGACTCAAAAGTTTAGATAGCACTATTCATTGGCTCTGGGAAACTTCTGAACAAAAGATTCAGACATTTGCCAAGTTCCCATAGAAGCATGATGACATAGCAAGGCCTGTGAGTCAGTCCCCAAGAAGATATTCCTTCACTGGCTCAGACCTCATTTCCAGTACACAAGGTTAGCTCGGAACATGATGCCCTTTTTCATTGCCTGTGTTGCTAGGAGTTGGGTAACAAATCCCCAATGTTTTTGAGTGGGATGTCTCAACCTAAATTGTCAATTTGTAGCTAAATGATTGGACTGACATCTTGGTGAATATAAAACCCAAAATGAACACAGTCAAGAATTAAAAGAGCTGAGAAAGATCATTATATTATATTATGTATTACAGGTAAGAAGAGCAAAACAATTATTTCCAAGATGATGGCCACTTTGAACAAGCAAAACCTGAGGATTTTGTTTTATTAGCCTGTACATATTAAATAGAAAAATACTTTAGGGGTGGGCTCATTCCTGAGCATGCTCAGTTAATATTTGCATTCTTGAGTATGTTTAGTTCTAGGTCATAGTTCAAAAAGGAAAGATCATGGACAATGTTTTGACTTGTTTAGCTGAATATTATGTAACACATGTTTGAAAAATTAAAATGGTACATAGTAACATTTTTAGGCCTCTTTTTGGGCTTATCTCATGTCATAAAAATTGATGGACAAGGAACACCTCTGGGCATGTTCAGTGTTCTCCATGTGTTTTAGCTGAGAACCAATAAAGGAGGTTTGCCTCTAGAGGTTCCTGCCCTCCTTAGTGGTTACCAGCTTCTTGTGGCTGTCACCATCATTAGGAGACACATGATTCTGCTACTCTTGAATATCCCTGTTGTGACAGACCCCATTAGTCAACCTCTCCTTCAGTTCCCAGAACCTGACAACTAATGTGTCTTAGAACATTTTGTTGTTGGGGAAAGGGATAGAGATGTAGACACAGTCTTGCTATATAGCTAGAGGGCCTGGAGATCAGGCCCTGCCAGGTAGATAATGTGTAACAGGATTTCCTTGAACTTGCAGTGATTCTTCTATCTCTCTCAAGTGCCAGGATTCCAGGTGTGTATTGCCATGCCCAGTAGTCCAATTCATTTAAAAGAACCATGTGTAGGATTGGAAGCATTAGGGAAGACATTGTTGGCATATGAGTAGGTTAAAAAAGTCATCTGTGAACAACTGTCCATGTGCTTTCAAACTGAAATTGCAGAGTGTCACAGCTGAGACACTTTCATCACTACCCCGTGGCTTGTCACTCAAGATGTGCCTAGTCAAATGGTGTATGGTGATATCCTTCCTACCTCCCACACTTCCTCTACCTTCTTCTGTGTTGTGGAATAATCTTTTTGTACACTGTAAAGATCTGTCTTTGCCAAGTCACATTCTGACTGGTTTAATAAAGAGCTGAATGGCCAATAGCTAGGCAGGAAGAGGTTAGGTGGGACTTCCAGGAAGATAGGAAGAGGAGATGAATCAAGGTAGGGAAGAGATGCCAGAGGACATGGAGAGGAAACAGGAGGTTTAAGATGGAAGAGAAGTGAAAAGCCCCAAGGCAAAACAAATAACTATAAATGGGTTAATTTAAGTTGTAACAGCTAGTGGGACAAGCCTACCCTATAGGCCAAAATTTCATAATTAGTAATGTCTCCATGTCATTTGTGTGTGTGTGTGTGAGAGAGAGAGAGAGAGAGAGAGAGAACTAGTAGCCCAAAGAAAAATCTGTCTACACTTTCCCTATACCTTCCATCTAGTGTTCCCTTCTTTCCAATGTTTTTTTTCCTCCTTCCTCCTTTCTTTTCTTTTGTTTCTTATTAATTAAATCAGTAAATTCCATTAAGGCTTCAAGGAAAGACAAAGAAAGGAGACATGTGCAATTAATATCAAATGTTCAGGTACAAGGGAGGATAGACTTTCATGGTTGTTGGTGATAGTAGCATTATGTAAGACCCCATAGTATCATCAACATCATCAGTCTTAATAATTATGCAAAAATTCCTCTTGTGGGAAAGCAATGATTAGGAAAATTTAAAACAGATTTCTCCTTATAGGCAAATTTCTTCACAGAAATAAATAAAAGCAAATCTGCAACCCAAAAATTTGGGAGTAGCTCTTCTATAGCCAACCAAGGAAAGCTATTTAGCAACAGCAAGTTAACTAAGTTGCGTTGACTGCAGCAGTTATGGAGCCATCCTAAGAAAATAAGCCAAGTGAGACTTTTGCTCCTGGGGAAAACAGTTGCTTGGAATTGAGGACGCAGAGTGCAACATTAATAGTAATTAAGAGACAAGGCAAGAGACAGTCATCTCCTGACCATCTCACAGACTCTGCTGAAATTTCAGTTAGATTTTATTTGGGGACTCAGAGTTCGTTTGGAAGTGACTGGAGAACTGACCTTTATAAATAGACTGAATGGAGCAGCTTGAGGTGGGAATATTTTCAAAGGCGTTTTTAAAAACCCAGTAATTTAATTCAACCAGATGTAGAATATTAGTTATGCCAAACTCAGTGGCAGTTGAAGCACGAATGGAATAGTAAAAGCCTTTGGTGAGGGAATTTGTAAATCCGGGGACAATTGAAAATGTTTGGAGTCTGATTTTTTTATGATGTTATTAGCATTGACCCAATAGCCTCAGTACTGAAATGCTACCTAAAACTAAGTAGTATTCCCATGAAAACCTCAGGCTATGGTAAAGCCATCCCAACAATAGTCATTTGAATGTTTGGATTCCTTACTCATTTCCAATGTTGTCAAAGGATAAATAAAGCACAAAGTGGACTCTGCATGCAGTTTCTAAGGGATTTGTAGTGTGGTATGTAGAGGTTCTATGCTGTTCTTTGTCTTTGTGTAGTTATCTGTGTGTTGAATCTCACTACAGAGTCAAAGGAAAGCTCCTTGTTTCAAAACTCTTTTTAATTGAAAAATTGAGGAGCTTTTATCTAAACTTGAATTTGAAGTCATTTGTCTCTAATATGATGATATGCTAAAAGATATATGCTGCATGAGGAATTTAACATATATATATATATGTATATATATATATATGTTATATATATATGTCTTCACAAGTCAATATGCTCAATTAGAGTATGTTCACAAATTTACGTCAGTACTTAGTATTATTTGTGGGAGGAGTTACTGTCAAAGATGAACTTCTTACCTTTGAATCAAAATTCTTAGTGGAGTCTCATTGCTGGCAGCATTAAAAGATGAATGTCAACAGTTGATGTTAGTGATAATAGAATCTGAACCTACTTGAGTAGTATCTGATCTGTTCCTCAAAGAAATCTCATTACTATGCATCTCTATGTAAAAAGCAATACTCAGTTATTATATTTTAAGATTTGTCAGTATAAAGAATGTTTGCCTTTTGTTCTGGAAAACTTAAAACACTGACTATCCCACAATGTTTTCTAATCCCTGATTAATACATGTCTTAACTACCTATATGTTATAAGACAGTCCAAACTTCTCAGCCAAAGGAGCCCCAGGTAATAATCTGTAAAAATCCTTGTGCGACAAAGAAAGTGTCATTTCATGTTCTGCCTTTGTTGTTACAGGGCCTTCTTCCTGTGTGTCACTGAGTCAACATCTCTGTCTGGTAAAGACACCAGTCATATTGGACTGAGGGACCATCTTCATTCAACATGACTTCATCTCAATTTACCTGAAATACCTGCAATGATCCTCTTTCCAAAGCCAGGAATTATGTTGAGGATGTTAGGTGAACAAAGACTGTGAAAGGGGAACACTGTTTAGCTCACCCAAAGTCAGCAGTGAAACAAGGAAATGCATAGAATGTTGCTCTTCTAGGAAACTTGATGACACATAGTTGGCAGGATTCGAGGATCACTGGGCCAAGACCAGTGCAATCACAGAGGCCTTATCCAAGGGAGGCAGAAGATTCAAAGGTGTAGAATGACATGAAACCATAGAGACAGAAGTTAGACTCATATGTTTTGAAGATGGAAGAAGCAACAACCAACAGAGGATGCTGGTAGCCTAGAAACTGAATCAGGCAAGGAAATAGGGTGTCCCTTGGAGCTATGTCCAAAAGGACATAGGCCTGCTGACCCTTTGAATTTTGCCACAGTATAAGTCATTTCAGATTTAATGATACCTCTCAAAACCACATGTTTTTAATCACTAAGGTGATAACAACTTGTTGTGCCAGTTTTAGGAAGCTAATACCCCTTGATACTTGTGGGTATTTGTTTTTAGACACTGAGGGTATCAGTATACTTGAATGCTAAATTCTCTTGTCTCCTCTTGTAGTATTTATACATATTTTGTAATCCTCCTGTGTACTTTGACCCATCTCTAGATCAACTACATGATTTTGGTTAGGAAACTACTTTAGAAGGCAAAGGAGATTCTGGAATTATGCTCTCAGAGGCATTAATGGAGGCAGTTGTGTGAATATCAGCCCTAGCTGATGAATGAGAAAGATAAAAGAATAGAGAGGCTAAATTGATTTCTACTCCTCCCACCCAGTTGAATGGCTTAGAACACCTGCCATTTATTGAACATTACATTGCAATGAATAGAATTGGTCATGACAGAATGGACATCTTGAGGCTTAGTTAGCAGTATACCCCAGGATTTGCATATATATCTGGGATTTGGAGTATGGAGGCATAGATGCTCCGGGTAGAATATGATGTTAAAGCAATAGCCTGGTATGCGTTGCTTTTCTCTACACAGTGATCAAATACATAGCAAGAAGCAACTTAGGAGAAGGATTTATTTTTGTTAATGGTGTGAGAGGGCCAAAGTCCTTTGTGGTGGGGTAGACATGGCAGTTGAGATGGCAGGAGGATGAGGCTGCTTTCTAACATTGTGGCTGACCAGCAAGAAGAGAAGTAGAATGCCAGGACTTCTCTTTCCCTTGTGACTCAGTCTTGCACCCCAACCCATGGGATAATGTTGCCCACATTCTCAGAGTAGTTCTTCACTGGAAATGCCTACTTAGGCACAGCATAGGGTGTGTCTCACCAGTATCCTAAGCATTTCTTAATCCAATCAAGTTGACAAGCGTACTTACTCATCATGGGGTTCTGGGAATAGACTTCATTAGCTAAAGTCACTGTCAATCTCAAATCACTCCATGTTATTAAGGGATACAGATGATTTTCTTGTGGTAGTACATATAACAGCACTCCTGCTTCTGATTTTTCCTGGATAGTATTGGGCTATTCCTCTCAGACATGGCTGTTGCTTTATCACTATTGCCCAGAATTGTGACTAATTCTTGCTCTGTTCCAACAACCATTAAACAAAAGTGGGTCAACAGTCATCTTCCCACCTGCTAATCAGTTCTCCACAGAGCTTTGCCCTCACAGCATCATTCCCACTGGTGGCCTCAGTTAACCTTCTAACCTGCATTTTAGTCTGTTGCCAACTGCCTGATGCCAAAAGGAGGGCCAGGAAGTAAGATTAACGATACCAAACCAAGCTACGTCCCAACACTGCCATGAGCTCCTTTAGAGAGAGCCAATCCTTTCCTTCCTCTTCTGGCTAAGTCCTTTTTCTACCCTGAATGCAATCCTGTGGAGGGATAATATCTTCTACACCCTCCCATGTAGAGATTGAACCCTGAGGATGGCTGCTGACAACACACTATCAAGCGTTGTCTAAGATAGGCATCCAACACCCTTTTACAGTCATTTCCCACTAAGCTATTGACCTACCAAAACTTTTAGCTGATAATTGGTGCTATAATTAACTGGAATAGCCCTTCTTCTGCCTATTTATAAAGACCATATGTATAAAGACTCATTGTTGTTACTCTCACAAATACCACAAAATAAATACAATTTTTATTTCTTTTCATTTCCTGCCTAAAATACCCTCTCCTTTCCTGAAGTGACTCACACTCTTGGTTTTCTACCATATTATCTATTATCATTGACACTTTTATTACATTTATTTAGTGTGTATGCATGTGTTCAAATGCCAGTGTGTCAATCCAGCCTGTGGCCATTGAGGCTACTCCTTGAGGACTGGAAGATATATTCCAAAGACCGGTGTGGGGAAAAGCCAGAAGACTCCAGGCTTTTGATCTGAAGAGTAGTGCAAACAAAGCACCTCTCATTTTTTATTGTTAAAGCAAGCAAAACATGAAGTGGCATTTACAGTTAGCTTAAGCAAACACAAGTACAATGAGGGAATATGCCTGGTGTTATGTCTTATCATCTTTGGCATAAGGAAAGAGCCAATAATATTCCTTTCCCACAGAGATAACTTGGACATGCAAGGGCATTCCATTCATGTTCTTGCTTTCCAGTGTTCTCACTTATCATAATTTATGCAATTCTTTTTTGAAGGCCACTATGTGGGAAGAGCCATATACACTTTGCCCTGTCCACAGTTTGCAGGGTTCACAGCTTTGTTACATAGGCTCCTACATCATGCATGTGTGCATACAGCATGGCAATGGAGAACAATTTGTAGGAATTGTTTCTCTACTGATTTGGCTTTCAGGAATCAAGCTCAGATCACTAAGTTTGGTGGTAAGGACCTTTGCCTACTGAGCCACCTTCTCTGCCTTTTATCCTATTTTTGTGCCTTCTCCAAACCTTAGTAAGTAATCGGCCTTTCAAATAATGTGTCTGACTTAAAGTCCTTAAGCTTACAGTAGCCTGACATAGGACATACCCCCTTGAAGCATGTTTTCCTCCTTGGATTTTGTGGCAAAATGTCCTTGACCAACCCCAGGCTCTTTTTGTGCTGGTGATGACCGTGAGCACGTGCTTTTTGCCCTGTAAGAAATGGCAGTTGGGATGCTGCTGCTATTTAGAGTGACTTGTTCAGTTCTCTTGTTACTGTCCCTTGGGCTCTGCCATTTGATAAGTTTCTCACATTGTATGAAAAAGCCAGTGTATGCATAGACTCTAAAAGGAATTACTGAGACTGGTGGCTCAGGGTCTCCTTAGAAGAAGGCACAGGGATGGTAATTATTGTCATTCTCAAGCTCTTCCAGAGCAAAACCTAAATACTTCAAGAAATGAATACAAAATAAGATCTCCTTCTGGAAGAAAGAAATGTGATAAGCACAGACTATGACAATGATGCCGAGTCAGCCTGCCCCACTTGCCCCAAGGGAACAAAGGCTGAAGTGAAAACTATTCCCAGTTTCCCTTCCTCATTATAGCATCCTGATCCTTTGACTTATGTTCATATTCCACTGAATGGTCCCATGGCCACCGCTCTTTCCCACAAATTCCATTTCAACAACTTTAAAATGTATTTCACAGCTTGGGGTTTGGGTGGGAAAAAAATTAAGCCTGTGAGACCAAGTTAAAGAGAAATTAAAACTAACATCTCAGAACAAATGCAAGGCATGATGTGGGACATAGTTAGAAGTGATGAGGCCAAAAACATAGCTAGGACACCTTGACATAGAGAGGTGTGGTCCTCCCAGCATGCACTAGATGGAAGCAGTGATGAATAAGGAACATCTAGTTGCCTTAACTGATGCTGGTGAACTAGAACCAAGATAGTGCTTATCTTTATGAGAATCAAGCCCCCACCCAAATACCTAGACATGTACTTAAGTTTCCAGAAGAACAGCTAAGAAATTAGTGAAGATTAGTGAAGAACACTTTTCCTATTTTTGCCTGCCTGCATTCCCAGCATTTAGGAAGGATGCTATCACATTGCTGTTTTCCATCTACTGTCAATCAGGGCAATCATTCAACTTCACCAGGCCATGGATGAGATCATTTGAGCACCTATCTGCCCACTCATCTGTCCATCAGTGTACCCATCCATCATTCTGCAAACATGTAGAGTATCTGTAATGGTGATGTGCTGGGAGCAGAAGGAGCTACAAAGATGAACACAACACTACACTGAAAATCACATGTCTGTCAACCTTAGAGCCCCACAATTCTGTTGTTTTCCCTCAGTACGCAACATAGCTACCAGCTTTCTCTCAGCTAGAAGAGAATGAAGACCTGATGTGGAAACATGCCATATTCTGAACTACTTTGTCAAAAGCTACCTAACTGTGAGTAAGTTAGTTAACATTTTGGGGCCATGGTTTCCTTATTTGTGAGAAAAAAAAACCTAATTTGGGGAAGTTGCTATAAGGAATAATAATAAAAATATGTATAGAAGTCTTGGATACAGTTTCTGTTTATCTTAGTCCCTCTCCTACCTCCAACCCCTGACTCCTGTCTTTTTCATTTCTTTGGTTGTTTTAGTTTTCTTAGACAGGGTCTTATGTGTCTCAGGCTGGCCTCCTTCTTGCTAACTAAGGAAAGATGACGTTGACCTCCTGACCCTAATGCTCCCTACTTCTTGAACACTGGGATAACAGACAAGCACTACCATTCCCCCAGCTTTCTCTTAATTATAAAATAGTCTTCTCCTGGAACAGAAATGGGGCATTTCTCCCTACCCCAGTCCAGTGTGTGCTGTTTAGAACCTTAAGGCCCATAAAGAAGGAATTTAACTGTTCTCCAAGCCAGAGTTCCCTGAAGGGCTTGTGGGTTTCCTAGTAGCTGCTTTTCAGGATTCTTTTTTTTTCCTTCAGATTTTTTTAAATTAAATTTTTTGTACAATGTATTTTGTTCATGTTTTCCTTCCCCCATTTCCTCCCAGACCCTCCCTAATACTATATTTTCATCTCTCTCTTCCTCTTTGATTTGTTTTGATTTTCATTTCTTTTTAAGGAATCTTAAAATGTCCACACTTGAAGAGGTTTCTGAGCCCTCCCACTGCCACCATGTAGAATCAGCCCATCTTAGAGATCTCTCCCTGCAGGACTATGTCCTTGGCTACTTGTAGTTTAGTGTATTGACAGTGACAAAAGGACCATTATTTCTCTTGCTCATGTTTAAACATCTGTTCACTAAGCCTGCAAATGCAGTGACATATGCCAGGCAGCCACAAATCTCCCAAACATGTGGGTCAAAATCTATTGCTTATTGTATGAGTCAGACACATATTGTTTATAAGCACATTTGAATTTGATTTTAGTATTTAAAATAAACCCTGTAGTGTCTCTAACTAAAACTTGAAAGTGATAAGGTAACTTACTTCTGAGTAATAGTCTTTTTTTTTAACTAAGATAAACCCTTTATTTATTTTTTTTCCATTTTGTTTAAAACAACAGCAACCATCTTAATATAACTGGAAGCCCTTCCTCTTCATCATTGCT
This sequence comes from Phodopus roborovskii, assembly GCF_943737965.1. Taxonomy (NCBI): domain Eukaryota; kingdom Metazoa; phylum Chordata; class Mammalia; order Rodentia; family Cricetidae; genus Phodopus; species Phodopus roborovskii. The sequence goes on from NW_026125391.1 coordinate 15,628,804, forward strand.
TGGGTAATAGCCTCCAAGAATAGGGCTGTCCATAAGAGCCCCTCAGGGAGGTACTGAATAATAGTCTTTACTATTCCTTTACCTTTATTATGCATAATCCATATAAAAAATAAAACAAGCATTGATAAATATCATTTCAACAGGTTGGAAAAGGCAATAGATTGGGGAATTGAACAATAAGTGGGCACACAATATTTCCCAGATGTTATACTGGGAAATTCATAGTAAAGCTCCTGCTCATCCATCCTTCCTGGCACTGTGACTGTTGGTAAACAATCTCTCAAAGATTAGTAGTAGTATTAGTATCATTATTGGTAGTAGTACTATCTGAAAGCGGTAGTCCTACTCTGGAGCATGTTAGAATAAGCAGATGATGTGGTAAATAGCCTGGTGCATCACACTCCTCACTTGTAATCAATGCTTTCTTTTCCAAACAGATGTTTCAGTATTTGTGCTCATCACTATCTCTAAAGGTGAGGACTTTTATAGGTTGCAATGTCATCTGTGAGACCTATGAGCTATTTAAAAATGCAATCCTTTCCACTTCCCTTGGTGCAACTAACCTTTAAAAATGTGAATAAGAACCACCTGCTCTACCAGTCACTGATCCAGTGGTTTACTAATTTGGTGCTAGAGATGACTGAGAACTGGAATTCACAGCACAGGACTGCACACAGAAGATACATTAGAATTTCTTAGGCCCCACCCATTGACATTCTATTTCTTGTAGAGTTGCATTTACTAGACTACAAGTACTGCTAGGCTTAGGTACACAGTGAATCATACTTGTTCCAGATTTTCATGATTCTTGAAGGCTCAAAATATCACATGCTACACATGCAATTGTAAATACTGGTAAAGATCATAAAATAAAAGACCAAGAGTCTCCAGGGACTTGTCATGAATATGTTTGATGTTTTATCCATGATCCACTGGAGATCAGAGGTTTGTTTTAAACAAAATTATCTGATAAATATCAAAGATGTTTGAAGATCCTTTCCAGCTGCCATATAAGGAATAGATTGATGTTAGGTTTGTGGACTGGAGGTTATGAAGTCTGGGAAGCACAATGCCAGGGATACTGGCATCTGATGTGGGCCTTCTTGCTATCTCACAAAATGTTCATGGACATCACTTGGGGATACAGAGCAACCACTAGCTTGGATACCTCTTCCTCTTCTTCTATAGTCACTAATGCCACCATAAATGTCTCACTATCATTATCTCATCTAATCCTAACTATTCCACAAGATCACACATCCAAATACCATTGGCATATGAACTTGGTATTGTGTTTCCCAGACATGAACTTTTGGGTACACATGCAAACTGTATAGCAGCTAGAAGTGGTGGGTATGAAGGTTAAGTAAGAAAATGGGAAGACCAGATGGAAAGCAGAAGAGACCCTCTCACTGGTCTAGGGTGGTAATAGGAAGAAAGAAATAGATTGATTGTTGAGAGCCCTTGATGATGAGCATGTCAAAGGAAGCAGGTGATGAAGAATGGAGAAAAAAGATGTTCTCCAGGCTTCTTCTCTGAGAAATGGGGAAAAAAACCATACCATCAGTGGCCTGGTAAACATAGTCTGAAGTCGGTATGGGTTTCTTTTGTTGCTATATTTGTTATTATTAATACATTTATTTAGAGGATATTACTTAAAATTGATTACTTTTTTCTCTTCAACTGCTCAGCTCCAAGCACCTTGACTAGGTAAAGAACACCACTAGCTTTTGGCTATGTTTAAGGCCTTTTCACTCTAGAGTATAGACCCAGTGAATTAATTTCATCGTCTTTAACTCTACCCTGCCTCTAGTTACAGTTGCAGATGTTTAATAACCGTGATTAGAAGAATCTCTGACTCTGGTAGAATTGGTCCTTCTAGTTCTCTGAACACTGATGCAGGCTACTTCTCTTGTGCCTTCACTCTTTTCCAAGAAGCCTTTGATCTTCCTGCTTTCCTAAAGGAACTCTGACCATTCTTATTTCGGCTCTTGCCTACTGCTTATAAGCACCTAACTGCCTGGGCTTCTGCATACCACTCATGCCTTAGGATCAGTCCAATCACTGTAAGTTCTTTGAAAGCAAGGACATGGTCCTTACAGAGTCTACAGAAACTAGCAAGAAGCCTGTCATGGTCAAAGTTTTCTCTGTGAAATGGCTGAGTTTATATGAAGTTAGGCAGGATGGGGAGGAGGGTGGAAGAGTTATTCTGGTCAGGTAGAACCTCAGAACAGTCTTCATACACTCAAATTGGAGACATTTGACCATAGTTACCTAAATATAAATAAAGATTGCAATATCTTCATACATTGGACAAAAATGATCTTATTTATGACTTCTATCTCCTGATATCTACCAATACATTTGGGGAGTGAACTGAAAGAAAACCCAGTTTCTGATAGTTTGTGATATTTCTATGCTATTTGTTGCTATACTTCCTAGAAGCACACTGTCCTTTTTTGTTTTTATTCTCTGAAATACATTTATCAAGATAGCTCCTGGGCATTTATTCAAATGTAGTCTCAAGAAGCCATGGAATTAAACAATACCAACAAACTTCTCAGTTACAACAACTGAATGGGCCTCATCTAATTCCAGGCTGTGAACCAGACCATGGGTCAATAACTCTCGCCTTTCTGAAGTCTTAATATGCATGAAACTAGCAAATAACATCTGTCTGAATTATTGTACCTAAAGCCAACTAAATCACAGCACATTCACTTTTAACACATGTCTACAGCTGTTTTCCTTTAGAGTCATTTACAGTATCATAAGTCTGGTAAATACAATCCTTTTCTTCAGGATCCTGAAGTTAAAAAGAAAGAAAGAAAGAAAGTTAGTTCAATATAGATGCAACACAAATTTTCTACTCCATATAAATGTCCTCTTTCTGGAGAATGGCTCACTAATAACCCTCTGGGCTAGCCTACCCTAGGTTTTAAAGGGGCTTATGTTCTACCTACTCAGCAATCTGGGCACCCTGACTCTTGATTTTGTCTGAAGGCTTTACCACTGAAGACAGAGGAACAATGGTTCCTTTTGTTTTCTTTTGTTGTGGTTTGGTTTATGAGACAAAACCTTGATATGTAGTCTAGGCTAGCTCTGAAGATATGATTTATTCTGCCTCAGCCTCCCAAGTGCTGGGGTTAGAGGCATACACTACCACCCCTGGCTAGCCCAATAGTATTTGACACCTGCTCAGATTAGAATAACATGTAGAACTAGTTTCTAAATATCATCATGATTCTACAGCACAGCTGGTATTTAAAGCCAAGATTAACCCACCAATTAACATGGTGTAATTGGCATGCTTCCATCTAAACACAGTAGCAGGAATGTTCCTAATAACCATCATTATGCAGCTCCTGCCTAGAAACCACCCAGATGTTTATCCCATAGAAAGGATAATTAAATGGTGGCATGCATGTGAGACAGTAGGATATAGCAACAAAATAACTGAGTCACTGCTCTACCAAACAGCACACATGAGCTCATCATGTTAAATGAAAGAACTCGGGAGCAAAGGGACACAAAGTTTTGTTTTATAAACTACAAACACAAATAATTTTAATTTATAGTTTATTTACTTGTTTATTTACAGACAGATATTTCTATGTAGCTCAGTTTGGCCTTGAACTCACTATATAGCCTAGATTGTCCTCAATCTCATTGGCCTCTTCCTTTAGCATCTCCACCATAATTTATAGTCTATTAAGTCAGTACATTGGTTTAGTTTGGGGAGGATGGCATGGGCTGTGATGGGGACTGGATGAAAGAGAAAATCCCTCCATGGAGCTAGCAAGACTTTTTAAAATTTTAACCTAAGAGGTTAAAGTTATACAAAATTTTAAAAAGTTGCTTTGTCATTTCAATATGTTCTATAGACTGCAGTAGTTAATAGGTTTACTTATAATATCAACCAGAATCCTCTGAAGGAAGACAATTATTTTAGAAACAGATTAACAGTAACATTTATCATTTTGAGTCTTAAATGCTCTTGCTGTGATGTAACTTTTGAGGTTAATATAATAATTCCAGTAAGTGAGGCCTAATAGGATCCTATACTTTAATTGTAACATAGTGCCACAGATGCAATTTAAAGTTAGAAAAGTTAGGAAGCAACAGAAGAACCAAAAATTGTCAAAAGTCAGCTGCTTTCCGGAGAGCACTTTCTGAATTGCTGTAGTGCAAACACAGACACATAAAAAGAAAATTGCCAGACTGCCTTTATGTTTAGTGATATAAGCTCTTCCTCAAGCCCAAGTGTCCTCCCGAGTTATGCATTTTAAAGGTCAATGTCTTTAAACCCTACTGTTCATTTTGTCTTCTTTTTTCTCCTATGAAATGTTTAGAATAAGATTTCTCACCTTAGTGGAGAAAACAGGCTAAGAACTTAGGGTGGGGCAGAGGGGGTGGTGTTTGTTTGGCCAAGTCCCAGGACTGCTTTCTTCCTGGTGACATACAAATCCTTTCCCTCTTCCTCTCCTTTTCCTCCTGCTTGTTCCCCCCTAGTCTTGCTTTTCCATTCTGTCACACCAACTTCAGTGTCTATCAATACAAGTCTTGCCTGCATTATTTTTCTCTCCTGTTGACAGTGACCCCCTTCACTTCCTGAACCTTTACTCAAGCACCACCTTAGTGAGATCTCCTTTGATCACCCTGTATAGCATTTTTGCATACAGATCCCAATTCCTCTGTCATTTGCCAAGATTTAACTTATCCCTCTAGTATTTATCAGTATTGTTAACCTAGGATAGCAGTAGAACGAAAGAAATGGGTTTATCCGGGAGAACTTCAGGGTGTTATAAACTAGGGTAAATGTTTTATGATGAATCATGAACCTGCCAAGGAGGCCAAGCCTAGGAAAAATTTCAAAGAAAAGAAATCCACTGTAAACTGTGGTTAAGAGCGCTTACTGCTCTTGCAGAAGACTCTAATGTAGCCCCTAGACCCTTTAACCCCAGTTCTATGGGCCCAGTGCTCTTTTGGCCTCTGTGGGCACCCTCATGCATATGTACACACATATGTATAAACACATACACTTAAATAAAAAATAAATATTAAAATGTGTTTTGTTGGAAGTATATACTTCATGACATACTCTGTTATTTAAGGAGACCCAGAAATGTCTAAGTGGTCAAACCATCTTTTCGAAGCAAATAGTCTTTGTCATTGAACATAACAGTTAGACAACAAGAACTTTGGAAAACATTTAAAGTATATAATTATCCAGATTACAGTAGTCCAAAGAGGACTTGTAGAGGAAAAGGGAGTTTTGGGTTAAGACACCTCATAATCTTTCCAGTTCTTACAAAACAACAGTTTATCCCAAGGATCTAGGCGAGCAAGAACGTTGGCCAGTCCCGCCTCATCAACTTTTCTGAGATCCAGTCTCAGGGCAGCTAAAGGGCATATTCCCTTTGTTCTTTCTCTGGAAAACTCAGAGCCAGCTATACTGTGAAAGTATGATAGGTGATTCTCCTAGCACACACACTTCTCCGCTCATCTGGCAATTCACGGTGGCTTAGTACTGCCTATTTTACTTATTGAAGGCTCCAAAGTGTTTCTTAACGAGCATCCTGTCTGCAGATATTGACTGCTTTCAAAATTAAAGTTAAGAAATTTAAAATCGAGCCAGATGTGGTGGCACACACCTTTAATCCCAGCACTCATGAGGCAGAGGCTGGCATATTTCTGTGAGTTCGAGGCCAGTCTGGTCTACAGAGAGAATTCCAGGACAGTTTCCAAAGGTACTCAGAGAAACCCAATCTCGAAAAACAAAACAACAAAAAAAATTTAAAATTTCAAAATGTAAAATTTTAAATTGTTTTAAAATAGTCATAAATAAAATAGTCATATGAATAACATGGACTTGGAGCAGGGGAGTACTTTCAAAAGGAGAGAAAAATAACGTAAAGGAGTGGTGCATCATCTCTTGGTTCATATTTTTATTACCATATTTTTGATGATGGCTTGCATACAAGGCAGTCACTTTATGCATTTTCTTCACTCAGTCCAGTGTGTGGCTTGTGTAACATCTACCCATGAGGGTAAACAATGCCACAGTATTATCTAACATTTCTTCTTTGTTCTGCTTCAGTTTGGCATGCCCACTGAATCTCCCTTCCCAGAAGTTTGCAACAACTTCCAGATATTATCAGATCCAGGCAAAAGCACTAGAAATTTTGGGCATGGCACAGGTACTGAAGTGTGGGTGTGAGCTTGCCAAGGCAGGGGAGGAGAATAGACTCAAGGAGCAATAAGAATGAATGTCTAACTGTCACTGTGAAAGGAACCAAGAAAATGCTTGCTGGGACATTTGGATTGCTGTTAAGGCAGTAACTATTTAGGAAAGTAATGGGAAGACTAGATAGGGAAGAGGGATACTAAATGGCAGGAAGAAGGGATGAAAGGATACAGTAATCTGGTAGTAATGAAGTGTAGAATAATGGAGAGTGGCCATCCATCTATTCACTAGCTCAACACATCGAACACCTACTATGTGCCAGATTTACTTCTTGTAGAAAGCAAAGACCACTTGTTAAAGATGAAGACGAGTTGTCACTCAGATGAGGTTTGGGGCATGGCCAAAGCTAGATATTGTTGAGCCTTTAAGGGATGTGCAATCCATAATAAACATGGGTTTTTCATTTCAGGGACTGGTCAAGGGGCAAACCAATCTGTGTTTAAGAATTGTAAGAGTCAGTAGAAAAGATCAAAGAGAAAGAAAAATTACAGGTGTTAATGAGACTGCAGTTAAAGTGATTGACTCTCAATTCCAGAATTAAAAAAACATCTATACTTCATGTAACATAAAATTAACCATTATTCAGAGGCATTTAGAAGATTTTTTTTTTGCAAAAAGTCATTTTATCTGGTCTCAATCAATTCACTAACCCCACCCCCAATTCTATAACTGTTAAGGGGTCATCTCCCATTTTTATCTCCTCCAAGTCCCAGACACTATTGTCTAGGATCTGTCTCTATGGATCTTCACATTCTGGGTATTTTGTGTGATTAGAATCATGAAAAATTTGGTTCTTTGAACTGGAATTTCATATTATCTAACATTTCAATGTTCATTGCTGTGGCTTTGTACTTGGTTCTCTTTTATAGTCAGACGATATGTTTTATGTATATACTAGATTTTTATCTACCCATCACTGAAATACATTTGGGTTGTTCCAACATTTTGAAATGATGGTATGAACAAGTGTGTGTGTGTGTGTATATGTATGTTTGTGTATACATACATACATACATATTTGTGTGTGTTTGTATTATTTAATATCTTTGGGGCATAATACACAGAAGTAGAATTGCTGGATGGCAGGGAAACTTTATGCTTACTGTTTTGAGGTCATGCCAAAATGTTTTCCCAAGTGTGGCAATTTTACCAGCACCCCATGAGAACCCATGCTCCTTAAGTTTTTGTCAATACTTGTTATTTTCTATTTTTTATTATAACCATCCTTGTGGCTTAGCTTTGCATTTCACCAATGGATAATGGAATTAAGCCACTATTGTGTATATACCTGTCAACTATAACAATTATTTATGATATGTTTATTTAGTTTCCACCCATTTTCTCTTCAGATTCTTCAGATATTTTACTATTGATCTTATTATATTCTGAGTATAAACCTTTGGTCACATATTTAATTTTCTGTAGATATTTCCTCTTGGTTTGCATCTTGCCTTTTCATTCTCTTAAGTGTGTCTTTTATAGAATAAAGTTCAAAATTGTCACATCCTGTCTGTCCCCTAAAGCAGAGAACATGTTTTCCCTGTACTGTATCTACTTTCTGAAGATTTCTCCCTACACTTTTTTTCCAAAAGTTTTCTTTAGTGTCATATATTGTAATAAACCTATGACTCTCTTAAGTTAATATCATATCAGCTATAAATCTAGGTCAAAGTTTACTTAATTATTATCTTGCCTTTAAATGGTCTGTTGTTCAAGTACTATCATTTTGTTTTGTTTTGTGCCTCTGTCTGAAATTGGCTGGCTAATTGTGTATGAGGCCCCTTTCTGGACTGTATCTTATTCCTTACCATATTGCCTGGTAACTGTAGAATTATAGAACTTGTTAAAATTGGGTTGTCAGAGGTCTTCAACTTTAAGTTTGTTTTTAATGTTTGGTTATTCTATTTCCTTTTTCACACTCCAATTTAGAATCTTATTGATTTCTATAACAATATTCTGATAATTTGACTGTGAGTTTGTAGATTAGTTTGAGGAAAGAAGATACCTTAACAGTTTTGAATCTCTGTTTCTGTCTCTCTCTCTATGTTTCTCTATCTCTCTCTATTTGGGTTTCTTGATATACCTCAACCATCTTCTGTAGTTGCAGTATTCAGCGCCTATACCTGTCCTGTTAGATTTATATCTTCATTAGTTTTCAGTGGTTGTGATGAAGACATCTGGGTGAACAATAGAAGATTCTTTTTGACTCAATGTTTCAAAAGACTCTATCCATGGCTGCTTAACCTCATGTGCTTGGGCTGAACATCATATTTGGGGGAGCATTGGCAGAGGTGATGTTTATCTTACAGCTGACAAGAACACAGAGAGATGAAGTGACTGGAGGCCAGGCAGAACTTTTAAAGGCATGTCCCTAGTTACCTACTTCTTCCAACTAAGTCCTACCTCTTAAAGTTTCTAGAATGCCCCAATAAAGTACAACCTTCTGGGCCAAGCATCTAGTACAAAAGCCTGTGGTGGGTGTGTCATAGTCAAAACATTGCAATTGTTTAGTTTGGTGTTTTAAAATGACACTTAAAATTCATATTCCAATTTTTCATTGATAGTTTATAAAAATAAGTGATTTTTAAATAGTGTCAAGATTTTATATTCTGTGGCTCTATTAAACTGATTAGTTGTGAGAACTTTTTGATATTCCATAGTATTCTTCCTGCCGCTCCACTGTTGGGTAATTGTGGTAATATACTACATATGGTTTATTAAAGCTTGCTTGAGGGTACAGAAATCAAAATCAGTCTCATGCTATAGAGATCAGGCAGTGGTGATATACACCTTTAATTCCAGCAGCCAGAAGCTAGGAGGTGTGGTACACACCTTTAATCTTAGGACTCATGATTAAGAAGCAGATGGGTCTCTGTGAGGCCAAGGCAACCCAGTTATGCACAAGATTGATCCAGTCCTAAAGAGAAACAGATCATACAAAGACGATCTCAGCCCCTGGGATCACATACCTTTAATCCCAGCACTAGAGGGTATAAAAAATAGGAGCAGGGTCTTCAGTAGTCAGCATCAGACATTCTCCAGCCTCACTGAGGAGAAGAAGACTCCTCAGTTAGGATTCTCCAGCCATGCTGAGTAGAGGCAGCAGAAAAAGGTTAGACAGAGCCAGGATCACCTTTCAGTCTGAGGTAGAGTGAGAGCTAGTGCCCAGAGGCTCTGCTTTTCTGATCTTCAGCTTGAAACTTGAACTCCAATATCAGTCTCTGGGTCTTTTATTTTTCATACAACAGATACTAAGTCTATCCAAACTCACATCCCTGTATCCCATGCCCCTTTCTACTTTAATTTGAAACTAGATGTCCCATATTAGCCCAGGCTGCCCTTGAACTTGATTTGTTTTGCTTCATCTTCCAAGTAGCTGAAATTATAGGTGTGCCTCTCCCAACATCTCCAAATTGAAAGGCCTGCACTCCTGCTTGGATGAGAACTAGGATTTCTGCAGTATTGACTGGACCACTGTTTCATGTCTCTTGCCTCACATACCCAAGGCCCACAGCTAGGAAACCAGAAATAGGAACGGGATTCTCACATGTCCTAAGATGGTTTTGTCCCCAAACCAAGACTGCTATTGGAACAGAGGAAAGAAGGAGACCTACCCAAGGCAAGTTTTGCCTCCATTTCTGTTCCCATGGCCTCTTCAGAGTGTGATCCTGGTTCTTTCTAGTCTCAGGACAACACAGTAGGTGAGAAAGGAAAGACAATCTCCTTGGCATAGAAGATCACTATCTGAGCTTTGCTTTCCTTCCTTCAATTTTCTGCTACTGGTTTTACATTTTCACAAGTGTCTTATAGTCACTTGGAGAGGTGGACTTTTGTGAACTTGTTCCATTTGGGACCACTAGACATCTATGGCAGCTTTCTAAAGTAATCCAAAGTCAAAGAAAGACTCAGAACCACTTGACTTGTGTTAGATGGGGGCTGAGCAGAGGTGCTGAGATTATCTAGATGATGATAGGAATCTGCTTGGCAAAAGCCTAGAAGTCGGACAAATGAATAGGGACAAAATGGCTTAGACAGAAGGAGATGATGGGGAGAGGGGAGACACAGAAATAATCGCTTCCTGAGAATCACCAGGTTGTTCAGGACTGAAAGTGGTAGAGCCTTAAAACATTGCTGTGCAGAGAGGTGAGACTGTGCATGCTGGCATAAGAATGAAGTTGGCGCCAGTCCCAGTCCCACCATCTCGCTTGTTTGCAGTCTTAGATGAGCTATTTCATTTCCTGAGTCTTGGCTGCCTCTTCTACAGAATAGATATGTGGAGATTAAATGACACTGTGCAAAGAGGTTAGTGAGTGCTTGACAATACAAATAAATGCTCAACAAATCATAGCTACCTAAATAATATGAAATTTCTAAGTGGTGAATCTCATGGCCTCTGACTCTGTTTAATTGGGAGGGAGGGTTAGGTGTTATGATGAGTAGCAACAAATGGGTCAGTAAATTGTTCCTTTTTTGTTTGTTTTTATTTGATAGTTCACAGCCACAGCTGCTGGTTCATCTCCTGTATTTAGGACATCCTTTTGGTAGAACATGAGTAAATAAGTGCCCCAAGAATAGCTATTATATTACACAAACTTTCATGTTAAGCATTAGGCACTCTAAAACTTATTGTGAATCATCTAGCTTGATACATAGAGTGATGCCACCAATAGGAGTTTTTATTCCAGCTTCCAGTTGAGAATATGTCATTATGGAGACCTGAAGGGGCCTCTTTCAAAATCGCAGATGACATATAGCTGGGGCTGTAGGTATAACTCCAAATTAATATCCAATGCTTACTTGTGCTCCATGTTTCTCTCTGAACAATATTTAGATAATTATCTGGACAAAGCAGTACAATATATATGCTTAATCTCCACTCTTACACTCAGGCACTCTTTTGTGTCGCTTAACCAACAATTTTGCTGTTTGTCATACTGAGAAAGAGAGATGACCAATGGCTGCATTTTCTCATTCTTAGTTTTCTGGGAGGACCAGTAAAAATCAGTAAAAGCTCCTGAACAGAGTAAAACCGTTGAGCGACTGACCTGAAGCCTGTGTGACCACACTGTAGGGTCTCTGAGAAGTGAATGATGGGCGAGGAATGGCTTTGATGCCTGTCAACGCCCTCCTTGGAATCTCATTTTTGTTCTCAATTCATTTCTGATTCTTTCCATCTTTTTCAAGAAATCACTTTCTCCATCTGTTACTTCATTCTGTTTAATTTCTCCCCATGTCTAGCAATTGTCATTCCCCATATGTCCACATAAAATCTACCACCTAGAAGAAAAGAAATACCAGAAAATAAGACTCACCACTAAAATGAAATTTGTAGTTAACTAAGGTTAATACTTCTATTGCCAATCAAAATTTACTAACAGGGATGAGCTTTGCATACTTCCTGGAAATCACTAAGAAGGTAGACATACTATGGCAAGCAACTTTTATGACAACAGTTGGTATCAGGCATCACAAGACAGTGATGTTTTAAATGCAGGAAATGAATGAAGCAATTCCCATTGCCAGACCTCATAAAGTACCACTTTTCTGGCCATGGTGCTCAGGAGCTTCCTGAATTGTGAATACAGAGTCAGTAGTTTGGTGTAACTTTTGAAGCTATTATTTCATTGTGTAAAAGAAAACTTTTGAGGTCAGAGGAATTAACACCTAGAGAGATTGGAGGCAGAAATACTAAGAGGTACACCAAACCTGTTCTCAGTAATCCATGTGGAACACTTTACAATACATGAGTTATTTGGTAGATCTCAAAGACCATCTTGCCTTGCTTCAATACTAGAGAAAACGTCTCTATTAAATGTTGTTCTTGTCTGAGTAAAATGCCCCCAAAATATTACCCTAAAGGGTCCAGGGTTTCCAAATAACTATCCCTGAAAGAGGATCACGAACTCAAAAGTAGGAATCCAATCCAAAAATATCCATCACACTATAATGAAAATTCATATATATCACCAGAAAAAAATCAGCAGACATCCAAGAGACAGGAAAGTATAACTTCAAATAATTTCACTACATAGGAAATATAATAGAATTAGTAGGTAAGAACATTAAAATGCTTATTCTACCTGTATATCATGTGTTCAAGCATGATACAGAAATGCATGCAAATAATAGAACCCATGGCAGTTGAGGAAGTATTCTTCACTTTGACATAATGATGCTCACATGGTGCAGACATGTCCGAACTTATCAGACTGTGTGCTTTAAACAAGTGTAGATTCCCAGGTGTCAATTATACCTCAGTACATCTGCTTCTAATATTTTACAGAGATATCTGCACAGCTGTGTTTATTGCAGTCCTATTCACAGTAGATAAGTTATAGAATCAGTCTGTCAGTCAACAGATGAATCAATATAGAAATTGCACTCTGTGTGTGTGTGTGTCCGTCTATGTGCACATGAGTGCACTTGTGTGCACGTGTGCTTTATTTGCCATGAAATAGAATGAAATTATGATGTTTGCAGAAAACTGGAACTCATCATGTTAAGTGAAATAAGCCAGGCTCAGAAAAAAATTATTTCTTGTTTCCTTCACATGTGGATCCTAGATTTGTTTTTATAGATATACAAGATATACTGGCTAGTTTTATGGCAACTTGACACAAGCTAAAGTCATCTGAGAGGAGAGAGCCATAATTAAGAAAGGGCCTCCATAAGATCTGGCTGTAGGCAAGCCTATAGGGCATTTTCTTACTGAGGGATGTGGGAGGGCTGATCCCACTGTGGTTGGTGCTGTCCTGGGTTCTGCAAGAAAGCAGTCTGAGGAAGACATGGGGAGCAAGCAAGTAAGCTGCACACTCCATGGCTTCTACATCAGTTTCTGTCTCCAGTTTCTTACCGTGCTTGAGTTCCTGTCCTTCAATGATGAATAGTGCTTGCTTCCATGACTTTGGTTATGGTGTTTCATCATAGCAATAATAACCCTAACTAAGACAGGATTTAGGAGGAGAGGGAGAAAGAAACAATTAGGAAGAGAAAGGGAAGAGACTGTGGAAAGATAAGAGATACATCTGAGCAGAATATATGATGCATTTGAGAGAAGTCTTTGTGAAGCCTAACACTATATACAATAAATATTCACCAATTAGAAGACTGCATTGAAAACAAAGCATGCTATCAGATATTTTGCTTCTTCTTCTACTGTCCATAGTTTCTCTGAATCCCCACTATCCTTCCAGTAAATACTTGTTTTTCTTTAGAATTTAACTGGGTAAAGTGGGAAACAATCTATCAGTCACAGTGTGTAGCAACTAAAGGGATTTATCATGGTTTTCATAACTTGCCCACAGCTAAGATGAGAACCATGACACATGTTTGCTTTAAGAAGATGTTGAGTTCCAAATCTGACCTTTACCTTGTGCATTCATTAACCACTTGTTTACCAGTTGTCCTCCCTGCTCTTTCTTCTAGATAATGAACAAGATTTGGTATCATTTGGTAACTTCTACATTTATACAGTTATAAATATCTCATAACAGCTATTTGTTAAATCTTTATGAAATTAACAGTTAGGTTTTATCATTCCTATGTAAAGGATTTTCCCATAAAAATTTACCCTTTTGATTGTAAAAGGCTCCAAGTCACCTCAAATCAATAATTTTAAGATTTTCTACTCTTTAAATTTTAACTTTTATTACAATAACCCAAAGTTGGATTTAAAACTAGACTTTCTGTGTTATATAGTACCCCTTCATATTCTGATGTAACTGAACAAGGAAGACTATATGTTATGATTATTACCCGGAATTCCAAATTTTCAGCCTTAGAATGAAATCTGACTGTGCAAAACTCCATAGTGATGAAGCAATCATGAAAAATATGATGGATTCAAGTGGCACAGGTTCATCATCACAGGTAGGTAGAAATTTGTCATTCATGATGCCACCTGTTGCTTTTTCAGATAACCCATCCAGCATTTATACAAATTGTTCACCTTTAGCAGTTTTGTAAGAAAGATTGGTGTAAACTTGGTGACTTCACTGATGTCTATCTTTCTCCAGGGACTCAGCCCCACATCTGAGTGACCAGAAGTGAAGATGGAGAGGGACAGCAGATGTGTTGGGGGAGTCCCTGAAGCAGAGACTGGGGAATTGTTCAATGGGTGAACTTGTGTTGGTAACAATGTTTCGTAAGTTGTACCTACGCATTTGATAATCAAAGTCAGGCATTATGCCTTTGCTATAAGTGTCTCCAAAGCTGACAAATAGAACTGATACCCATTTATTATTTATGAACAGTTAGGGACCAACTCTAGAAAAGTTTGTGGATTTCTCTCACTTTGTCTTGAGTTTCGACTGAAAATTCATTGTGCATATTGAACTTAACTGAGGAAACATGTCATTTTCCAATCACTAAAAAAGAATAGATACTAGAAGAAAATTTGTTTCCCAAAGTTTTATTTTGGTTTTGTTTGTTTGTTTGTTTGTTGTAGTGGGTACAGCAGAATTGTCCTCAAAATCTGTCCAGCTTCCTAATGATGCCTGTGGAAATTTATGAAGTCATTTAGTGAATCAAGGTAATCATGTTTAAAATGAAATAGAATATGTTTCACATTGTCTACATAAATCAAAACATTAAAATGCATACTGTAAATATATACTATTTCTATTGAATATCTTATAACTTGACATAGCTAGAAAAAAATTTAAACGGAAATAAATATAATGCAGCCAAAATAGCTCAGTTGGGAAAGCATTAGACTGAAAAAGAAAATAAATATAGAATATCAAGTTACATTATGTTTAGTAAAGACAGGAAATGTTCCCTACAGTGTGTTTCATACAGTCACACATGTAATGAGGTGTACAGACAGGAGCAAATGTTTGAAAGATCTTCTTTAATTGCCTGAGTTTCTTGTTTCTTAGTCTGTGGGTGGGATGTAGGTTTTGCTAGCCACAGGCACTTGATCAGGATGTGGAAGGGATGTCCAGTATTTGGTTCAGCATTCTTAGTGAGGGAAGCTTGTGATTCTAACACCAGTCAGAGATCATGCAGCACAATTTCCTTACATAATGTCAGCACTCCTAGCCCAAGAAGTTAGAAGTCTGATTAGAGAAATGTGGAAAATGCTACCAAGTTACCTTCCAGATGGAACATGGTTTTCCTAACTATTTTTATAATATTTTTAATTTAAATTGTGAAACAAACTTGTTTTACATGTCAATCCCAGTTCCCTCACCCTCCCCTACTCCCCTGTCCCCCTCCCAACCCCATCCTATCCCCTTTCTGCTCCCCAGGGAAGGTGAGGTCTTCCATGGGGAGTATTCAAAGTCTGTTGTATCATTTGGAGTAGGGCTCAGGCCCTTCCCTGTATATCTAGAGAAAGTATCCTTCTATGTGGAATGGGCTCCCAAAGTCAGTTCGTATACCAGGGATAAATACTGATTCACTACTAGAGGCCCCAAAGACTGTCCAGTCCTTCTGACTAATACCCACATTCAGGGGGTCTGGATTGGTCCTATACTGGTCTCCCAGTTATAAGATGGAGTTCATGAGCTCCCTCTTATTCAGGTCAGCTGTTTCTGTGGGTTTCTTCAGCCTGATCTTGACCCCTTTGCTCATCACTCCTTCCTGTCTGCAAATGGATTCCTAGAGTTTGGCTCAGTGTTTGGCTATGGATGTCTGCTTCTGTTTCCATCAGCTACATGTTAATTTGCATGTTCTCTCTCTGCATTTTGGTTAGTTTGGATAAGGGTTTGTCTATCTGGTTGATTTTCTAGAAGAACCAACTCTTTGTTACATTGATTACAACTCTTTGTATTGTTTTCCTAGTTTCTATTTTATTAATTTCAGCCCTCTATTAGATTATTTCCTGGTGTCTACTCCTCCAAGGTGAGTTTGCTTCTTTTTGTTCTATAGCTTTCAGGTGTGCTGTTAAGTCTCTAGTGTGAATATTCTCCAGTTTCTTCATGTGGGCCCTTAGTGCCTCTTAGCATTGCTTTCAAAGTGTCCCCTAAGTTTGGGTGTGTTGTTTCTTCATTCTCATTGAATTCTAGGAAGTCTTTCATTTCTTTCTTTATTTCTTCCTTGATCCAGGAATGGTGTAATTGTGCATGGTTTAATTTGCATGAGATTGTAGGGTTTCTGCAATTTGTGTGGTTCTTGAATTCTAACTTTAGAGCATGGTGGTCTGATAAAATTCCAATTTTTTGCACCTATTGAGGTTTGCTATATTGCTGAGTATGTGGTCGATTTTAGAGAAGGTTCCATGTAGCGCTGAGAATGAGATATATTCTTTTGTGTTTGGGTAGAATGTTATATAGATGTTTGTTAAACCAATTGGGTCATAACTTTTGTTAGTTCTTTTGTTTCTTTGTTAAGTTTCTGTCTGGTGGTCCTGTCTAGTGTTGAGGTCTCCCACTATAAGTGTGTGAGGTTTTATGTGCGATTTGAATTTTAGTGATGTTTCTTTTGTATTTGGATCATAGATGTTCACGATTGTGACTTCACCTTGATGGATTTCTCCCGTGATAAATAAGAAATGATCTTCTTCATCTCTTTTGATTAATTTTATTTTAAAGTCTAATTTGTTAGATATTAGGATTGCTACACCCGCTTGTTTCTTGGGTCCATTTGATTGAAAAAAAAATTTCCCAACCCTTAACTTTGTTTTTTGAAATTGAGGTGTGCTTCTTGTATGCAGCAGAAGGATGGATTCTGTCTTTGTGTCCATTCTGTTAACCTGTGTCTTTGCACAGGTAACTTAAGACTATTTAACATTAAGGGATATTAATGACCATTGATTGTTAATTCTTGTTTATTTTTGGGTTTGGTGGTGGTAGTGGTATTGTGTGTGGATATCCCCCCATTTTTCTTTTGGCTGTTATTAAAGTGGGATTTATATTGCCTGTTTTTGTGGGTGTACTTAACTTCCTTGGGTTGGAGTTTTCCTTCCAGAACTTCCTGTAGGGCTAGATTAGTTGATAATTATTGTTTAAACCTGGTTTTATCATAGAATATGTTGGTTTCTCCATCTATAGTGACTGGAAGATTTGCTGGGTATAGCAGTCTGGGCTGGTATCTGTGGTCTCTTTGTGTTGGTAGAATATCTATCCAAGACCTTCTGGCCTTCAGAGTTTCCATGGAAAAGTCAGGGGTAATTCTGATAGGTTTGCCTTTATATGTTACTTGGCCTTTTTACTTTGCTGTTCTTAATATTCTTTCTTTATTCTATACATTTGGTGTTTGATTATTATGTGGTGAGGGTATGTGGTCTACTCTATTTGGTGTTCTGTAAGTTTCTTATACTTTCATTGGCATGTCTTTCTTTATGTTGGGAAAGTTTTCTTCTATGATTTTGTTGAATTTATTTTCTGTACCTTTGAGTTGGGTTTCTTCACCTTATTCTATAGGTATTATTCTTAGGTTTGACCTTTTCACTGTGTTCCATATTTCCTGAATATTTTGTGTCAGGGATTTGTTGGATTTAAGATTTTATTTGGTCGATGAATCTATTTCTCCTAGTGTATCTTCAATGCCTGAGATTCTTTCTTCCATCTGTTGTATTCTGTTGGCTATACTTGCATCTGTAGTTTCTGATCATTTACCCAGATTTTCTTTTTTCAGCATTCCCTCAGACTGTGTTTTTTGTTTGTTTGTTTTGTTTTGTTTTTTTTCTCTATTTCAGCTTTCAAACCTTTCACTGTTTGAATTGCTTCTTGCAATTTTTGGTTTGCCCTTTCTTCCATTTTTTTAAAGGATTTTCTCATCTCCTCTTTTAGGGTCTCTATCATCTTCATGAAGTTGTTTTTATGGTCATTCTCTTCTGCTTCATCTGTGTTGGGATGTTCAGATCTTGCTGGTGTGGAGTCTCTAGTCTCTGGTGGTGTCATATTGATCTTTCTGTTGTTAACTTTGTTCTTACAGTGTAGTCTACACATCCCTTCTTCCAGTGCATACTGGCAGGGTCTCTCCCTCTCCTGGTGGGTATGGGACCAAGGTTCTCTTCTGGTGGGTGCAAGCAGGTCCAATACCACAATGGCTCTCCTCTTCCAGTGGCTGTTGGCAAGAATAGGGCACTGGCAGACTATGGATGGGCTGGTTGACTGTGACAGGTTACCCCGCGAGTGCAAAGTCCCCAGGCCTCAGGAGGCTCTGAGCAGGGCCAGGGAGGCAGGCTGATAACAGGGTGAAGCTTACCTCCTCCAGTGGTTGAAGGTGGGACTAGGCTGCAGGCAGACTCTGGAAGGGCTGGTCTGTGCAGGAATGGGCTCCCCTGCACAAAGTCCCCAGGCCTCAGGAGGCTTTGAACAGGGCCCCAGAAGGTGTGCCAGAAATAGGCCCATGCTTATCTCCTCTAGTGGGTGGAGGTGGGACTAGGACACAGACTCCTATTCCAGATGGACTGATCCGCCCAGGGCAGGCTCCCTCGTGCACTGTTTTTCCTAACTTTTAACACACACACACACACACACACACACACACACACTTATATATATATATATATATATATATATATATATATATATATATATAATTTCTTGTTCTTCATACTATTGGGCTTCAGTTTGGAGCTATGCTTTGTAGCATCAGAGTACATTTTGGGAATTGTCAGTGCCATAATCCTGGGAGCCAATTGCTTATGATAAATCTCTACCTATTGGTTCTGTTTTTTGATGTCTTGATAGAAGTCTTGGTTTTACTATTTTTTTTTGTTCTTCTGACATATGATAATCTATATCCTAATCCCAGAACATGTGACTGTAGTCACACTGCACAGTAGCTTAAATCACAGAGGATCTGGGTAGGCCTAACCTCATCTGTGTGCCTATTTAAAAGAGGGACTTGCCTCTGGCTGAAGACAACAAAGGAGCCTTTAGTGTTGGGGTATAGTGCATTCCCCATGGGAGATCTTCCACCAGCAGAGATGTGAGAAGCCATAAGATGCCCATAAAGGGAACTGTGACTAGTTTTGTTGAAAGAATCCAAACTCAGTGCCAAGAAACAGACATCTCATCTTCTCCAACTTCAGGGCATCCAGTCTGACAAAACTGAATCAGATGGGAACTAGCTTCTGCCTGAGGGCCTCCAGCCTTGGTTTCTTTCTAGTGAGGCCCTAAAGGACAGAACTTGATGAATCCTCCTGCTTTAGATCCACAGAATTGAACTAACAGTGGGTGTTTTAGCTACTAAACAGAAAATGAGTGTGCACAGCATGAGGTATCTTCTGAGACTGCATTGATAGACTTGGGGCCCAGTCGCTGGTGTGAAGTGACCACATACAGTGGTCTTGTTGGTGTAGTGACTCTGCAGCTGCTGGGTAGTTATCTTGTTTCCAGATCTCCCTTGAGGCAGAGGCTGGGATTACCCTGCAGGCCAGTCCTGCACAGTATTGTTCTGGAATCCCAGGATACTAGCCTAACGGCTACTGGCACTATGAGCATTCAGTCCCACAAGTTGAAGTAGTTGTTGCTTTAATATACAGCGATTTCTAGGCTGCAGCAATAACTCAGTGGTTAAAGCATTCTCTGCTCAAGCATGCAGGCCCACATTTAGAACACCTGAACCCATGTAAAGCCAGACCAGTAATTGTAAATCCAGCACTCCTATGACAAAATGGGAAGTGTGGACATTAAAGCCCAGCTGGTAGCAGAGAACAAGAAGTGATCATGCATCAAGCATGAAAGGAGAATTGTGACACAAAAGGTTCTCCTCTGACCCCCCACACACACCTGCACACACACACAAATCATATCACACACAATTAGGCAATTCATTTTTAAAAAGTGGTTTTCTATTACATGCTGCTGAATCCCATCTGTTTCATTTCTAAACCCATTCCATTGTTGAATTCAATGACACTTGAGGGTTTATTCAAATCTCTGAGTATCTGTCACCTCTTACTTTGAGAAAATGTCTCCTCTCTTTAAAATAGTAAACATATTTGGATTGTGTGTGTGCATGTGCATATGTGTGTACTTAAAACTAGAAGGTCAAGTTACACAGGAATGAGACTAGTAGACACAAGGAAAAGAGGAGATACAAGGACTGGATCCAAAAGTGCTGGCAGAGGGACCAGCAGAGGCAACTGGAAAAACTCCAGGTAGAGGAAAGAAGTAATTACCAGGAAGGCATCAGTTCCTAGGTCCAGCAAAGAACTGTTCTAAAAAGGGACAGAACATGTGACAAAGACCAGTGCCCAGTCAAGTGCAACTGAGTCAAAAGGATTTTGTAATGTGGAGATCATACACACAGGATAAAATCAATTTTGTTAGCATAAGGAGCTGTTCAGCAGAGGTTTGAAGGAAAGATCTACAGATGGTGGCTAAGACAATTCTTTCAGGGAGATTGGTTGTGAAATTGAAAAATTAAAAAGCTGCATGAGGATGGACATAGAACTGAAATAAGACAGATTTATTTTTTATTGAGTGGCAGCACTTTTGGGAGATAATGAGGATGATGATCTGGTAGAGCCAAGAGTTGCTCACAGTAAAGCTGCTGAAAAGACAGGAACAATCCACCCACGCTGATGTTGCTGAGAGCAGTGCATCTGGGGATGGCTGTAGCTGGGGTACAAGGCCCACCTGTGGTGGTAGGGACCAATTGCAAGTTCCCTTCCCCATAGTTCTGTTTTCTCATGAAATCACCAGACAGATCTCCAGGTTAGACAGGACAGGGTTGGGAACAATGAGAGGGCTGCAGAGAGAGTGCCACACTTCCCTCCATCACAGCAGGTATTGACAGCTGAGAAGAGAGTTAAAATGATGCTTATATTTTTCCATGCCTCTACTTTCTCCTAGGTACATCTGCCCAAAATATCTAGATTTCCCTGTTTTCCTATCCTTTAACTTCAGGCTGAACTTGCTTAAGCCGATCAACTTTAGTTAATTACTCCCTCCAAGAGTGATTAATTTCTGTGTGTATCCATATGTTATCATAGTCACCATGTTGCAATAATTTGCTTCTCCAACTCATGCTGGCCATTCAGTTGGGTGTCAATTTGGCATTCTCCATTTCCAGAACAGTGGGTGGCTGCCGATTGGCATACATTGCCTTCCTACTGAACTGAATTGGATTCCATGGAAAGAAATAGTCAGAAGGGTTGGTTGGCATTTGCCTGAGGGTGGGTACTTTAGAGGTGATGTGAAATATACTGAGTCTGAATTGATAAAATAGTGTTTATTCCTATAGAATTCTTCAAAAAAGAATCAATCTATCTGGAAGAATTTCATAAATGTGAATATACTACGTAATAAATGGAATTATTTTTATAATGCTCTGTTATAAGATGATAGCAAAGTGTAGGATTTGTATATTTTGCTAGAGCACAGGTCATTTAACAAAGGCTGAGTGAGCATATATTAAAGATAAAAAGTCCTGCAAACTTCTTGTTTGGCCTCTTTCTATGGAAGAATTTTATTATGATTCTTTCATGTTCCAGGGTCTCTCATTGTTTATGAGCCAAGAGTTATGATGTGATCTACTTTTTAAAGCCAGGTGATACTGTTGATGAAAATGCTGGCAATTCTACAGAAAGTAAGGGATGGTCTGTCTGCAGATATCAGCAGACAGTGGGTGCTGTCACCATGTGCAGGTCATAAGTTCTATGTATCAAGGAGGTCAACCTGGTTTAGAATTCCAATATTCAGGAGACTTTCTGACATGCTGGGGACATCAACGATTCCAAGGTAACAAAGGGTTAGACCTTGATGTTGACAGGAAGGAGTTTTTCTTTAACAGATTCTAATTATTGGTACCAACTGTTCATGTCTGCCTGTTATCCTTTAACTTTTAAGTTTGTTTAAAGAGAAGACTATACTGTCCTCTCTCCAACTATTCATCCCCTGAATATCAGTCATCCCTTTGGAGTTCAATGGACTCTGGTGTCTTTCTTTTTCTCAGTTATTGGAACCTTCATCATCCTGGAATGTTGCTCCAACAACTTAGCTTCCAAGTTTTCCAACTTTGGATTCCCATAATTTTAAACTGAATCAGGTTTTTTTCTGTTGGGTCACCAGTCAGTTCCCAAATCATGACTTGGAGACTTATTAGTCAAGAATGAGCAGCCTAGCTTTGGCTAGCTCTTTTAACTTAAATTAATGTGTTTCCCTTTATCCACCTTTTACCTCGAGGGTTATTACTTTGTCTTCCTGTATGTCTTACCCTCACTGTTTCTTGTGGCTGCCTGGCTTGAAGCCCTGGGCGTGCCCCTCTCTCCCACTCATTCTCTCCTCTCTTCTTTCATTCTTCCTCTCAAGCCTAGATTTCTCCTGCTGATTATCTTCTCTGCCTGCCAGCTACTCTTATCCTTTCTCTGCCCAGCTATTAGCCATTCAGCTCTTTGTTAGACCAATCGGGTGCCTTAGGCAGGAAAAGATGAAACAAATACCACACATCTTTACACAATTAAACACACACCACTACATTGTTAAACGAAGGCAGCATAAACAAATGTAATACATCTTTGCCCAGTTAAAATAATAGTCCACAACATTCCTGTCCTTTTTAATCTAAATAAAGAAGAAAGGTTTTAACTTTAATATAATAGGACTGTATATAGTCGGAAAAGTTATCAAGTAAGAATTACATTCACAGTGTCTAATCCATTTGTATTTGGAAAACTCAGAGAAAATACTCCATTATTCATCCTATCTTGGTGAGTTCAAAGTTGTATACCTAATTTACCTTCTATCATAACTAAAGCTGTAACTATAACTATCTAGTCTCCAATCCCATTAAATACCCAAGAAGAATATAATATTATGTGAGTAAACAGAAAGTGTAGTGCAAACCACTTCCAAAACTATAGAAATGACAGTCATCTGACTGCCTAGACAGTCACCCAAGGTTCCTCTGCAATGTTGTGGCATCCATCTTTGGCCTACAGGCCTAGAATATCTGCCAGACTTTTCTATAAAACAGGAATTTTGAAGGACTGTCTGGATTTATCTTAACAAATTTTGACAGTCTTTTTACTTTGTGTCCTGCTTAACTAGTTTATACAGCATACAATCAGCATTCAAAGGCAAGAGCAGTTTCTTTGCCCAGTGGCTAACTTTGCCATAACGAAAGCAAAGTCCATATGGAGTTATGGAGTTTCTTCAGTGCCCATCATCTTCTCTTAAGAAAATTGTTGCTACTAGGAGCAGACATGTCTCACTATCCTGAAAAACCTTGGGTTATTAAACATCTTAAATTTCATATTTTGTAGGTCTTTAAAGTGTTTGAAGGTCACCTATCTATCTAAATATATCAGTTTAACCTTGAAAACATACCTAATATGACTAAAAGCTTGATTATTGTATATGACTACTAACCTTCATTTCTTAATTGTACATTATACCTTTGCATGAGCTACATAAGCACAATACCTCAAGCAAGAGTAGAAACATACATGCAGTATAACAAAAATAACTTTAAGCTTGTATCAGTATGCCAAAGTCTATATCAAAGTAATATAAAATATTTGAGGTTAATATTGTCTTTTTATATTATATTCCTATACCCCCACTAAACAGTGCCAAACATCCATAACCCACCAAATAACCAAAATCAACCCACCCCATCTCGGGAATGTGAGCATTGTGTCTAGACTACTTCCCGTTGTCTGTGCAAGTGTGTGGTGTGTACAAGTCAGTTAAAGATGATTATTTATGTTTGAGCAGGTAAAATACATATCACCAGAATTTTCGGGGGGGGGGGTGTCTTCCCTGACCAGCTATCAACTTTGAATGGATCCACAGTCTTTCATTTCTTATGAAAACAACCCAAAGCAATGCATTCTTTTGCTTCCATTTTAAAGTTAAGGCATCCTTAAAATATCTAGGCTGGTATAATTCAGCAGTCTCCTTTACAATCACACGTCTCCCATCAGCTGTCTTTTGCTCATCAACATGTAAAAAATTCTAAATAAATACAACAACATACAAGATCCAGACTCTGTGTATTTCCCATCTCTGTGACTTTTTAAAGTTATTTATAAATTATTTACTTTTTTTCTGTAACTGTCTAAGCTCGTTTTCTTTCTTAAGCCTATGTACATTTTAAAACACACTATAACCTGTTTAGAATTGTTTTTCCATCTGGATCTGCCTTATTGAGTATCTCTAGTCTCTTTGGTCTGTATGAGCAAAGAACGGCTAAGCTTCTGTTGGTTCCTCTGCCTTTGGTGGCTGGCTTTACTCCTTCTTGGATCTGTGCAAACTAAGCCTGCAGGCTGGGTCCAGAGATCTGTGGTTGGGAATTGCATTCCACCCCCAGCTCTGAAATGCCAGTGCCTGTGCTGCAGCAGGCATTTTTACTTAGCTTACTGTTTCTAATTAGCATACTGGCTTTTACCTTATTACTTTTTTTTCTGCTATCTTAGCCCCTATGGAGAAATATGGGCCTCGTGTTGGAACATCAAAATGTACCAGCCTTTTTCTTTTAGGCTACCAACCAGCTCCCAAATAATGACACAGAGGCTTGTTAGTTTTCAATGATGAGCCTAGCATAGGCTCATTTCTGGCCAGCTTCTTAAACTTAAATTAACCTGTTCCTTTTTAATCTACATTTTTGCCTCAGGGCTTTTTGCTTTTTCTTTCTGTATAGCTTACTTTCACGGCTTCTTATGTCTAGCTGGCTGGCAGCAGCCTGGCTTCTGGCTTCAGGTGTGTACCCCTCTGTCTCCCTCATTCTCTCATCTCTTCTTTCATTCTTCCACTTGAGCCTAGCTTTTTCCTCCTATTTGTTCTCTCTGCCTGGCTTCTCCTCCCTCGATGTTGGCTGTTCAACTCTTTATTAGGACACTGAGGTGCCTTAGGCAGGCAAGGTGAAACAGATGGAGCACATCTCTACATAATTAAATGTGCATCCTTACATTGCTAAGCAAATTCAGCACAAACAGATGTAATGCATCTTTGCCCAGTTCAAATACTATTCCACAGCATTAAC
Source organism: Phodopus roborovskii (assembly GCF_943737965.1). NCBI lineage: Eukaryota > Metazoa > Chordata > Mammalia > Rodentia > Cricetidae > Phodopus > Phodopus roborovskii. The sequence goes on from NW_026125391.1 coordinate 15,653,936, forward strand.
CTCTAGGTTCTTAGAATCCTTCTCCTGTGGCTGTGCTCAGTGTTTTGTTGCTATCCAGAAGAAGTATTGGTCTAGAATGTGATACAAAACATGCTATTCTCTCAAAGGAGCTCAGCTAACTAGGTATTTCCTGTACTCCGCGGCTTTTCTCCCATTAGGTGTGGTCCCTCACCCTACCACCCAGGTTTGTAATGCATCACTACTCTCCCCCTCAACAACTTCCCTTTTCACACTTTAATGGTGGTCCCTTTGCTATTCTGGTCTGGACCCCACAGTACTTCTTTTTTTGTCATGTAATGAATATGCTTATAGATCTGAGCCCACTGATAGCCTTCTCCTTACTCATTCTGGGTTTATTGAGCTGGTGTAAGGAGTCAATAGCCATTGGCATTGCTGGCCACTGAATTCTTCAAGCTCCTCAATACTCCAACTAGTTCTGTTTAGCTACCATTTCTTCCTCACAATAGCTTTTCCAAGTCTCGACCACACTCCTCAACCATTTTTTTTTCTGAGAAATGATTCTCATTTCACATATGGAACTTAGATTATAGATACATTTAAATTCTCACCAGAGCACTGTTGGCCACCTTTTTCAATGCCCTCCAACTCTCTCACCCTAGTGAGAGAGAGAGAGAGAGAGAGAGAGAGAGAGAGAGAGAGAAGTATTTCTTCTCCCACTGAGGACATGTATCCAACCATCACTGAGGCTTACTACATGCCAGTATGCACTGTGCTAAATGCTAGTGGTATGAAAAACAAAAGGGAGCTTAAAATAAACTATGTGGAATGGGCCTGCGAATGAATTATAAAATGCAGTGTGCATTGGAACGTAGCCACAGGCTTATGCATAGAATGTCAAAGACTATGGTACAGAAAGCTGCCTGGTTCAACCCTTATGGAAAGCAGGTAAAGTGTCACGGCACAAGGCACATTCTGACTGGAACATTGCTTGACTCGATATTTAAACAAGGATCAATTATTAACTAGGGAGTGTTTGGGCCGGGAAGTTAACAGGAAGGCAAAAGATTGGAAAGAGAAAGGGAAGATGAGAGAGAGGGTTAAAGAGAGTGAGGAAGGGAACAAAAGTATGAAGTTGGATGCATTCCACAATAGCTTCACATTTAATGCTCTTCCCAATTTGCTTCTTATTTCATCTAGTATGTGACATCTAGTTTGATCACTAGAAATCCTGACTTGTGTATATTTCCCTTGTCTCTTTACACACTCCTTCACTAGTAGTTATCTTCTGTTGATGCCACCACATCAGCATTTCTCAAGTGTCTCTCCTCTCTCCACTTTTGCCCAGCTTCAGTCCTGGAGGCTCAGGATTGACCACACCCTTGCACTATTTCTAGAATGATCATTCTAATCTGTGCAGCCAATTGCATACATGTTCAGCCCAAAACTGGCTGTTTCAGCAGGGCCATAAAAACTTTTATTGTACAATCTCTGCCCCAACCTTTTATAGTTCTCATTCCCTGGACATTTATCATATCCCTGGACTCTAGGACAACAGCCTATCAATAATTTCCTCAGCATTCTCATTTTAAGACTGTTTTTCCTCTGATAGTTATAAGAACATTGGTGTCATTTTGTTTGTTTGTTTATTTGTTTGTTTCTTGAGGCAGGGTCTCATTATGTTTTACTGGCTGGCCCGAAACTCTCAATGTAGACCAGGCTAGCCTTGGTTTCACAGAGATCCAGATGCCTCTGCCTACCATGTGCTGGAATTGAAGTCATGATCCAGTATGTCTGGCCTTTATGCCACTTCTTAACACCTATACAACTTGGTGGAAGCAACCATTTGACATTTAACTCATGTTTGTTCTTTCCCAAATACTGAGTGTATAATGTCTTCTCAACCCATCCTCCTAGCTTTTCCTTTCCTTTATAAAGTATAATGATGACACCAACAAGCTTCAACAAGTTGACCCCATTTGAATCTTATGTCAAGAGTCTTAATTGCAGCTGACCCTGAAGGCATGAAGGCAGGAGCTGGCCCACCCTTCACTATTGCTACAAGGGCAATGCTGGGCAGCTCACCCTGGTTGTGTGTACAGGGGAGAACTGGTGGGCTGGCTGCCCAGGCTCAGACCAAGAGTGATGACTGGGCCTGCTCCAGCATCTACCCCATCTATGATCTGCTGGAGCACGTGAAAGGGCCAGACTCACAGACCCAAAACTGCAGGATCTCACAACACAGGGCAGCAACAGAACATCCAAGAAGAGTCCTAGTGTAATAGAAACTAGAGGCCTCGAAGCAGACCAATGACTCTTTGTAATGAATACTTGCAAATAAAGATATATGGACAAAGGAATTTACTCACTGTGTCACATTGCAGCTTCCATGATAAGATTTTTAATTTTTTCCATTTTTATCTCTTAAATTTTATTTAGGGATGGGGTAAAGGGGTAGAGGGTGGATTTGAAGGGATGGGGAAATGAATGGGATCAAGATACATGATGTAAAAGGCACAAAGGAAAAAAAGAAAGAAAGTGCCCAGTTGTTTGACCTGTCTGCCCAGGACTCCCTTCTTTGTCTCCCACTGCCTTCATCCCATCTGTCCTTTTTCAGAGAGCCTCTCTTGTCACCCAGTGTAGTGTGGAGTTAGAACCAGACGCCCCCTGTTCGTGCCCTAGTTATGCAATCCCTACCTTTCCCTTTGCCTGCCTATAACTTTTTATTCCTTCCATGAGGCCTAACCTCTCTACAGACGGGATTGCTCATTCAATTTCTAGAATCTTGCCTAGGTTTCTGAAAAGTATGTGTTCCATTAACTGATGTCAGTAAATGTGGGAGGAACAGCATGGAAAAGACAAAAGCTCCAGCCAGAGACTAGGGTGGCACTGAGTGCATGCATCCTTGGGCAAACCCCAGCACTGGGCTTGAACGGGGTCTTTCTGACAGTCTAGGAGACATCACTGTGTTCCAAAAGCTGTAATCTGAAATCCTACAATCTTGTAGTAGTTAAATTTAGTAAGAGGCCAGACCTTGGAAGAGATAAAATGTTTACTTGGAAGGCTGTAAGGTGGCTCTAGAACTCTTACTTAAACTCTTATACAAGGAAACTAAAACCCAGCTCAGTGTAAAAGGCCATAGTCCAGGAAAGCAAAACTAAAGTGTGGCCACTCACAAGCAGCCGGCAGGAATCAGTTAGAAAATGGGCTTTGTACTGAGTGATTCCAGCAGGGCTACGGCTCCATTCTCAAGCATTGAGCATCCCTTTTGCCTGATACTGTTGTTCATATGCTTCCCATTTGTGTCCTATAGAAAATACTGTCCCCAACTAGTTTATACATATATGTGTATACACATTATATATACATGTGTATGCATATACATATACAGCAGAACCCCGTGTAATTTAAAAGGTCCTTAGTAGAGTTCTACCCTAGTCCTCAATTATTCTTCACCAGAAGGAACCACTGGTACAAATTTCTGGCTGTAAGTATATGTATTGTATGTATATGCAAATATATCTCTGCACAAATTAAGATCGTGTGTGTGTGTGTGTGTGTGTGTGTGTGTGTGTGTGTGTGTGTGTTTTAAGCATAATGGGCTGCATCCCATCATTGGTTATTCTATTTTAGCTCATAGACATTCAAAAATACTTATTGTGGTCAGAACACTGAGATCTACTTTCTTAAATGTTTAAGTGTACAGTGAATCATTTTTTTTAATTGCTTCATAATACACTAACTATAAGCTCATGGTATTTACCCAATCCTCCATTGATGAATATTTAATTTGTTTTTAGTTTATTGCTATTTCTATCAATGCTGCAGTGAGAATCCCTTGTATATGCTACTAGCCAAAGTCAGCTGGAACAGATGGTGCATCCAAAATCTAGCTGAAGAGTTTAATAATGAAGAGGCTATTTCCACAGTGCTGGCAGGATTAATAGAACCAGTAATAAACAGCTAAGCCCTCAGGAGCTAGCAACAGTGAGAAACCTTTGCCAACTCTAGGCATGAAGGGACAAGAGGCAGGCAGTGTTACTAGATGCTAGTGACACTTTTGTAGGAGCAAGAAGAATGAATAGCATGACCCCCGTCTTCTCTGCTCTCTAGGCTCCTGCCAGTATTTCCTAACCACTGCTTGCAAGTGGAAGCCAGAACAGGAGCAAGCCCAAGCAAGGCAATCCTTGCAGGTCAGCCTGTTGAGGCTCAGGGCAGGCAGAGAAGGGCTGAACACAGGTCTGGATCACAGGAGAATAACCAAGATGATGTGTTTTTACACACGTGTGCCACAAATCTGTTAGAAATTGTTTCTTTGCCTGTCAGTGTAAAGGAAAGAGCTCCCTGGAGATCCCAGTGACAGCCTTTCTTTCTCAGGAGAATGCAATGCTTGGTTATGTATATGGCTCCTCAGAATTAAGACTACATTTCCCAGACTTCTTTGTCACCAAAGTGATGTAAGAGGAAGTGTCATGTGGCAGCTCCTGGGAGTTTTGTCTGAGACTGCTGACATGTCTCTTTGTCCCTTGTGAAATATTTTTACCTATGGTATATTTCACATGCTGCCCAGGACCACATCACTTGGGTGATGCTGTGTGGCTGGAAGAACAAGGTTCCTGAGAGGCACACAGAGTAAAAGCTGTCCTGCCACTCCCAAATGTACACACCTCTGGATTGCATTTATTTCGGAGAAAAATTAATTTGATATATAGTTACATTCTTTGCTATATAGCTGAGCTCATTCATAACATTTAATGGGTACAAAAATATAAAACTTGAAATTCTTATATTGTGGCAATGAGTAATTTTTAAAGCTTTACATATTTAATTGAGACATATATTATAGATATCAATTAAATACATATGGTATCTAAGGGGCTGGAGAGATGACTCAGCAGTTAAGAGTACTGGCTGCTTTTCTTAAGAACCTGGGTTTAATCTCAACACTCATATGGTGGCTCACAACCATCTATAACTTCAGTTATAGAGGATCCAACACCCTCCTCTGGCCTCCTTGGGCACCAGGTAAGGCCTTATATACATAAAATAATAAAATAAAAATGTGTCTGTTTGATGTGCCCTGTGAGACCTAACCTCCTGTCTTCTGGATTATGCATCAAGTGCCCTGTGAGACCCATGAACAATATCTGTGTGGGAGAGCAAGTGCTGAGACAATGTGAGCTGTTAACTGTTACGATTCCTAACATTGCTACTTTAATTATCCTTCAGGGATGGACTTGTCTGTGTGATGTCTAGAGCCATCTTTATTCTCTACCTCATCAGAAGTGAACATTAATAAGGGTGAGCTTTTTTTGTCCAGTAACTTAATATTTTCTATATCCTTGGATTGCTATCTCTAATTATGAAGTTGAGTATGTTTTCATATAATTTAAGTCATATACATTTGTTTTCTAGTGAATTTCTTATTAGTATCCTCAATTCCTGTTTGAGTTGGGTTTATTTTATTTTGCCAAAATGCTTTAACATTATGGAATTGGCTTTTTATTCAGTATGGTTCTAAAAACCTTTCCCCAGGTGTCCATTTGTCCTTTTGACTTGATTTCTAAACACAAATTTAAACATTATATATTGAAAATGACCCATCTGAGCCAAATGTCCCCTACTTGGAATGATGAAGCTATAATCCAGACTAGCCCCTCACACATGCAAATTTAGTCTGAGACGAAAAGATGACATCTCAAACCAAATGCACTGTTCAATAATAGTGACACTGCTCATGAATTATATTTCTTTGTCTAAAATGTGAACCTTGTTGTAGACTTTTTATATGTTAGAAAATTTATCACATTCTGTATTTTTGTTTAAGTAAATCTATAGAGTCACAGAAGAAGGTATAGGGAGTCATTTTATATTAAAGATACACGTTTAGTATAAAATATAGTATACATGAATATCATATAAAGATTGAAGAAACATCTCTCTCTATATATATTATAAAACACTCCATGTTTCCTCCTAGGAATTTGTATTTTGGTTTATAGTTAAAATTTTTCCATCCAGAAAGTATTTAATTTGGGGTAATAGCACAGAACAAAGTGAATACTTCTGCAGTCAACTTGGTTGAGGCTGAGGAAACCCTTCTGATCCTGGGAATTGTGTAGTTTACTGTGAGCATCAGCAAACACAACTTGTTGCTAGTGGCATTTTCCCTTTCCAGGGCAGGGTCCTGTCTGGAATATGACATCCCCACCCCCACCCCAGGCTGCAAACTGCTTTTCACATATGACACATATGGTACTCGTCTCCAGGGAGTGAACACAATTCCTTCCTCTGCCACTGTGACCATGCTGTCCTCTGCACCCAGGTTAGACAGCAATGCCATGAAGCTCCATGCTGCGCTAACGACACAGAGGTGGAGGTGGGCCACGCGCTGTGTCATGGAAGGCTGGAGACCAGCCATTCAAGCCAGAGAGCCCTGGTTCTTCATTCAGGAGCTTCTCCAGCATGTCAGCATCAGAGGCAGCAGCTTGCACTCCTACGCCTCCCGAGGAGCAGCAGGGTCCAATATCAGGTCCATTTTAACCATTTGTGCTTTGGTTTCTCATCTGGAAAGATTATAACACCATGTGGCAATTACTTGAATAAATATATACAAGTATTTAAAAATTACTTGGCTGGCAGCAGTGCTGGGCAAATGCTAAAAAAGACCTTTGCTCAAAATCTTTAATATAAAATGACTTCTCCTGGGACTTAACAACTACATTTATAAAATGTAACTAAATTTCTAACGTATAAGAAATCTACAACCACAGAATTCACAACACTTTAGGGAAGGAAATATAATTGTATGGGCAGTATCGCTATTATTCAAATAACACATTTGATTTGAAATTTCACTTTTGTCTCAGACTAAATTTGCATGTGTTTGAGGCTAGTCTGGATTCTCTGTACTGATTAATCCATGTAGCTTAATCACACTTAATTTATAATGTTCTTTATTAGCTAACAGAACTTGCCTAATATATTAATTCATTATGCTTCCTTTGCAGAATTTTCTGGGAAAACTTGGGTTTTTATATTTATAAGAAAAATCTTAGAACCAGCTGCTTCAATTTTTAAAAATTAATATTTTCTTAGGGTTGCAACAATTTTTCAAACTTGTCTAGAGAGACTTGACTCTCCTATAATATTAACTTTTTTCTATTCCCTCTATTCAAGCTGTTCTTTTTTTTCTTTAGGTCTCAGGAGAGTTTCTGGGTTTTTGTGGCATTTTTTTCCTGGTTGTGTTTTGTTTGCTTGATTTAAGTCAGGTTCTCATTATGTAATTCAGGCCAGCCTGGAGCTGTTTACATAGTGCAGCCTGGCCTGTAACTTGTATTACCCCCAACTCAACCTCCTGGGTGTTCTTCTAGGTGCTATAATTACAGGTTTGCATCACCAACACCTGGTTAAGGTTTTCTGAAAGTCTTCCTTGTGTAGTCCCTATAAAATTCATGTAGTTTATTGCTATTACCCTTGATTCTCATCTCCTCTCTTCTCCCATCCCCCTCCTCCATCTCTCCTTCTCCTCCAACTCCTCCTCCTTGTGTTCTTTTGATGATTATGGGAAGGCTACTAATTGTTTGTGAGTCTAGCTCCTGTAACTACAGCAGAAAACTTTCTCCTCTCCTTTGTCACAATAACACACAATCACCTTATGGTGAAGGGGGATAAACAAAATCAAGAGATACCTGTTTCAAAAGAAAGATCCCAGGTAACAAAGTAGCCTGTGGTGGTTTGAATGAGGAATGTGCCCCATAGGCTCACTATTTGGACACTCAGTCCCTGTTGGTAGTGCTATTTGGGGAGTCTGGCTGGAGGAAGTTCATCATTTTGTGGTCTTTGAGAGACTGTGCCTTTATCCTGTGTCTAATTTGCTCTCTCTCTGCTTTGTATTTGAGGTTGAAAGTTTGCTCTCAGCTTTCTGCTCTGGAGGCCTGCTGCTATTTTCTCCCCCAAGCCAAAATAACCTCTTTATAAGTCCCTGTCAGTCATGATGCTTGAACACAACAACAGAAAAAGTAACAAATATGGTGGCCCAGGAGGACAAAATGAGAGAAGTAACTTTAACTGGGAGTGTGAGTGTGGTGATTGGGGTAATTCCTCCACAGCATGTGAGGCCCACCACAAATGTAAGCAACCAAGCATAGCCAAGCAAAGCCTACAAATTCATAGTGTTGGGTGATCCCTATTATTTCAAACAATTGAGTCAAAACTAGATAAGTGAAGTGTTCTGTTCAAGAAGATATACTTGAAAAACCAGAAGTTGTCTGTTGAAAATGAATATTAATGGTATATAGAAATGAATACAAGGGCCATCTTATTGGGGTGGAGGGAGGATCCAAAACAAGTTCTCTAAAATTAAGCCAGTGTTTTGTAAACAGAAAATTAATCAAAATTAGATAACTGTAAGATCAACATAGTATACACAGTTCATAATTATAAAAAATCCACATGTCTATGCTAATAAAATAGAAAGTCAATTATTTATAAAGAATATAAATGAGAAAAATTGACTGAAGGAAAATATAAAGCTTATTTACAAACAACTATGGAAGAAATTTGTTTGAAGTAATTAAATAATTTCTTCCAGTAAGATTCTGAGATCAGCAATTATGAAAGATGCTCAAGACATTAAAGCACAAAAGGTTGGAATAACCGGGATACTAGACAGACGGCTAAGACCCCGGAGCCAGGACACCTGGCTGTGTTCTAGTAACCCTTAGTTCACTTGCTGAATGCCTGCAAAGGTCTTGCAATTTCACAAACACTCACACAATCTCCTAACAATTATTCTCATTATACAGCTCAGAAAGTGAAGAAGTGGGGACTAAGTTATGAAAGTCACACAAGAGGCACCTATATAACAGAGAGTTAGATAGTCTCCTAAGGCATGTCCTCAGCTTCCAAATTGCAGCTGTATGACCCTGGCAAGACATTTAGTCCATTTGTTGCTCAATTTCTTAAAACAGGACAGACAAGGCATAAAAAGGCTCTAAAGTGGTGGCTTTCAACATTCCTAATACTGTGACCCTTTAATACATTTCTTCCTGTTGTGGTAACATAAAATTATTTTTATTGCTGCTTCATAACTGCAATTTTGCTACTATTATGAACTGTAATGTAAATATCTGATATGCAAGACATCTAATATATGACTGCTGTGAAAGGGTTGCTCTACCCACAAAGGGGTGACAACTCACAGGTTGAGAACCTCTGCTCTAAATGCTGACTGTAAGGGAAAACTGAACAAAATAATAAAATGAAGGACTTACTTTCATAGCCAAGCTGAATTAAACTGAGAAACAGTAGAGTGGGGGGTCATTTATAACTTTTATATATTCAATAACTATTATGTAAAAATAGGCAATGGTCTTTGCAACATACTTTCTAAGCTAAAACCAGACAAATCTTAGATAGTCAAATAGCACACTCATCCTAAACAAGAGAAGAGTTGTCTTCTCAATGAGCTGCTGAACTCAGGTTTCATGGTAATAACTTGGGTTGGAGAAGCCCTGCTTTCTGAGCATGAAAACCACTGAGGGAAATTGAAAACTTCCAATGCTTGAGGTGTACTCTAACCTGATTACTGGAGACTTGGGCACATGACTCTGGAGACACAGCATGATTATCTGGTCTAGAAGATCACTGGTCAAAGTTGAGAACTAACAAGAAGCACACCAAGACATTTTTTTATTAAAGTTATTTTGGAAATTCTGGTGCACACACCAAAACAGGAAGAGGTAAGAATAGGAGTCTATAAAGCCATCACTTGGAACCAATGTGATTGTATACTAGAAAAGCATCAGGTGACTGTGAGTGTATACTAAAAAAACACCGGTAGAATAAACTGAACAAAACTTGAAGGGTTTTTCTGAGTTTATTCACCATCAAAAGTTAATTTTCCAAGGTGTCATCAATAGTACAAGTTATAAAATATGATAAAGCTCTTATTTGTATTATTAGTAGAAAAGAAAGTATAACTAATGAAAAACTGTGTGGAACGAAGATGAAGGATAGCTTAGTTTTGATATACAGTCCAAGTCTGTAATTCTTCAAACTGTTCTCAAGTCCAAAGACAAGGGTGCCTGGTCTGCAGTGATAAACAGCACAGATCAGGGGTTCCAGGACTCCTCCTTCCTTGCTTTAATGGAAACAGGTTCAACCTTCTTTTCAATGTTGACTTTCTGCCTCTACGAAAGGTGTGTGCCACTAACAACCACTTAATGTTTAAAATGCTAGCCCAGATGAAATGTGCTTGTCCTCTCCCACTTTGACCAGTAACTCATTTCTCCAGAGTCATTGCATACCCACACTGGGAAAAAGTTACATCCCTGCTTTTCATGTAAAAATAAAATTCACAATAATAATAATAACAATAATAATAATAATTTTTAAAATCCCATAATATCAGAAATTACAGCTTTGATTTGAAATTTTTCAGCCTGGTCTCTAAACTCCTCCCTCTGATGTGTGCACCAGCTGGTCTCTAAGTTCCTTCTCCCTCCCTGATGTATGCACCAGCCTGATCTCTAAGCTCCTCTCTCTTTCTGTTGTATACACCATCTCTTATCACATAGAAATGCAGTGATGACACCTGAGGTCATAGCCATTGTATTGGGGCTATGACCGCTGAGATGCTAATGGGGATGCTGATGATAGTGAATATAGATATGTTTACATGAAAGAGTTGTTAGTGAATGTGGTGTGTGGGATGTGTCTGGTTCTGGTGCTAGAGTTGAAGCCGTCCTCACAACGGCTCATCATCCTGTCACTTGGTATGAAATGACAGGGTCGGAACTGGCCTGAAAGCCCGGGGACCCCATCTTCTCACCAAAGACAAGTAGGCCTTCACAGTAACAGACATATCTGAGGGACCTGACAGAATGGTGATAAAGGAGAGATGTACAGGGAAGGGACCTGGGTTGCAGTGGAATCACTAGCGAAGGCTTCTTGGGCAGAGCATGCAGTGCACAGAGCCATTCTTTTTTCACCAGTGGCTTTGCTCCTATCTGTGTCACACATGTGCCAACTGGAGGTATTACTGTGCTTATGTGGAAAGTATAGAAGTGGATCATGTAGGAGGCCATGCTGATCACTGATTGCACCAGTTGGAGCCTCACTCTTCTCTGTCTCTGCAACATGTGGCTGCTCCTCCCCCCGGGTGGTCGGCCTCTGCATATTAAGTAGCATGACTTCTTCTCCTCTGTGATCCTTCAGGTTGTAGCCAATATTTACAGCTGGCTACCCTGGAGTGTTGTAGATTATCCCTTTATCCTGTGTGAAGGTGTGATTGGTTTAATAAAAAAGCTAACTGGTTGTAGCTGGGCAGGAGTTATAGGTGGGACTTCTAGACAAAGAGAGATCTGGGAAGAAGAAAGGCAGAGTTACCAGCTAGACACAGAATAACCCGGATGGGTATAACGGAAATGATGTAACAGGTGAGTGGAGGGATGTAGATTTAAAATTATGGGTTAGTTAGAAACAAGTCTAAGCTACCAGCTGAGTTTCATAATTAATAGTTAAGTCTGTGTTGTTACTGAGGAGCCAACAGTGGCAACAAAAAAGTCAGACCACACTGGAGTTTTTCTTTTAAATGCTAACAAAGATGTCATCCAGCTTTCTTTTTATTTCTTCTTAAATTCTTGTATTAATGAGACTCAGTTCCTTACAAGGGAACCCAAATTTTTCTGGCAACATGTGGCAAGTCTGTCATGATAGCCCCAAATTTCCAATGATACTAAGCTACCAAATAAATTTCTTATTTTAATAAGGGCTTTTCCTATTTTAGACTGCTATGGAGTTGACTACACAAAACCATGAGAATGAATAACTTGAATGTGAGGAATCAAAGGTGTCTAAATGGTCTAATGTATTCCAAGCAAGATGATCAAATTTCAAAATTACTCATATCATCAAAGCAACAGAATCAATCGTCAATCTGTTTAAGATGTTGGTTCTCTCTACCCAAGTAAAAATGCAGCATACACATATCCAAATTTTGAACTGAAAATAGAAGATTATTAGAATTATAATTTATGCAAATGGGGCCCTATTCATATGAAGGCAATTTGTATCTCAGTCTATGCTAATTATTGTGTAAATAGATTATAAGTAATCAAGGAGAGAATTTCATTTTCTAGTTGGAACTGTACCAGTGTTTTAAAATGAAAAACTTTGGTGTTCTAAAAATTTCTGCTTGTTGGGACTAGAGAGATGGGCCAGTAATTAAGAGCATTTGATGTTTTCTGTCTGAAAATGGACCTGAGTCCAGTTCCCAATATCTACACTGAGCAGCTCATAAGTGCCTTTAAAAAGGGTTTGGTGGGCATAAGATAAAATTACAATCTAGAGCAGGAATGTACTAAAGCACAGAAAGTTCTGTAATGGCAGTAGTTCTTAGAGGGAAGAATGGGAAGAATTTTCTGAAATTTGAGTGCCAATCCAAGTCACCTGCAGAGCTTAATACCCTGGTGCTGGCTGTTCTGGTCCTGTGAGTTCTAGAAAGCTCTTAGGGGCTGCTGCTGCTGCTGCTGCTGCTGCTTATAGTGCCCTAAAGGATGGCTGTGGACGTTACTCTGAGCACTCTGAGTGTTGGCCTCAGCTATCAGGGTGCATCTTGTGACAGTGAGAAGTCATAGTCAATGTGTCTGTCATATGTTCTTTGCTTCTGTCATATGTTTTAGAGATCTTTCCAAGCAGGGATTTGTCCTACTTGGTTCTCTTATTAGCTTGGAAATGAGAGAGAGAGAGAGAGAGAGAGAGAGAGAGAGAGAGAGAGAGAGAGAGAGAGAGAGAGAGTGTAAGGGGGAAGGGGCTGTGTGTATAAATCCCATAGACATCTTCGTCCTCAGACCAGAATTTGGTCAAAACAGGACAGTTTCTTTGTAGTCTCCCTTTGCCAGTACACAACTTTTTTTCTAGCTTTTTCTTTTCTTTAATAAACTTTTTAAAATTATTTTCCTTATTTTACATATTGATTCCAGTTCCCTCTTCCTCCCATCCTTCCATGTCCCCCTGACCTCCCCCCATTTCATTCCCTACCCATTCTACAGGGTGAGGACTTCCAGGAGGGACCATCAAAATCTGCCAAGTCATTTGGAATAGTGCCTAGGCCCTCCCTCCTATCTCTAGGCTAAGGGAGCATCCCTTCATGGGGAATGTGCTCCCAAAGTCCTTTCGTGCACCAGGGACACATCCTGGTTCCACTGTCAGGGGTCCCTTAGACTGTCCAGGCCCTCCAATTGAGACCTGCATTCAGGGATCTGGGTCAGTCCATTGCTGGTTTCTCAGCTATCAGTCTGGGGTCCATGAGCTCCACCTGTTCAGGTCAGCTGTCTCTGTGGGTCTCTGCAGCCTGGTCTTGACCCCTTTGCTCATCATTCCTCCCTATCTTCATCTGGACTTCAGGAATTCAGTTCAGTGTTTAGCCCTGTTTCCATCAGCTACTAGTTGAGGGCTCTAGGATGGCATATAAGTTAGTTATCAATCTCATTATCAAGGAAGGGCATTTAAGGTAGCCTCTCCACTGTTGGTCCACTATTGTTAGTTGGGGTCATCCTTGTTCTCTGGACATTTCTCTAGTGTCTGTTTTCTCTTCAAATCTGTAATGGCTCCCTCTATTATAGTATCTCTTTTCTTGCTCTCGTCTATTCGTACCCAGACTCAATCTTCCTGGTTCCTCATGTTCTCCTCTCCCCTCCTCTTCTCCTCTTCTTTGTCTTCTAACTCCATCTCTACTTCCTGCATTCCCCTACTTCCAATATATTCAGGAGATCTTGTCCCTTTACCCTTCAGTGAGGGACCTTGTATGACTCTCTTAGGGTCCTCCTTTTATCCTAGCTTCTCTGGTGGTGTGAGTTGTAGGCTGGTGATCCACTACTCTATGTCTAAAATCCATATATGAATGAGTACATACCATGTTCCTTTTTTGTGACTGGGTTACAACCCCAACTGACTAAGGAGATCACGCCAAGGGCTCAATGCCTGCTAGAGAGGAAGTTCTTGGTGAATACAACTGCCATGGTCATTATTATCATTGTGTTCATAGACCCAGATCCCAGTGATTTGCTATGGGAAGTGGCAAGAAATAAAAGACTACAAGAAATATATCTTGACAGAAGGAAGAGATTAAAAAGAAGTCTCAAGGCTGGAGGGATGGCTCGGCCAGTAAGAGTACTTGATGCTTTTGCAGAGGACCTGAGTTTACCTCCAAGAATGCACACTCTCCAGTTACAGGGAATCTGATGCCCTTTCTCAGGCTCGTGCACACATGCGCACACGAACTTATGCAAGCACACACCCATCAATATCTTTGAGAGAGAGAGAGAGAGAGAGAGAGAGAGAGAGAGAGAGAGAGAGAGAGAGAGAGAGAGAATGGGTCATGGGAATACTAAAGATTTTTTTAAAAATATGAATAGACACAGAAAATGAACCCTATTAAAGTAATCTTTATGAGGGAGAAACCATGGCATCAAATTCAGAGCTACCAAAAATAGCTGCTGAGTCCTGGCTAGCACAATTCTAGAGTCCCCTTCAACAGAACAACCTGCCATAGTAGCTGAGATCAGAATGAGAGCATACCCCAGCAAGCCATGCTGAAGAGTTCATCTTGGTGAAGTTAGGAAGGCCAGGGTATGGAAACCTGGAAACCAAGCTAGGTCCTTTGGGAGGTAGTACTTGGGAGCATCCTGCTGCCTCGCACTAAACAGAAAACTGAGAAAGAATGCACAGTTCAGCTCGCTGCTTTTTTCCTGCTCTTGTTGCTGAAGCTCAGAGGCATGGGAGTCCCGAATAAGGCAGATGAGTAAGATTTCATTAGCGCCCTTCCATCTGAACAACTTGACACTAAAGAGCTGAGTAAGTAAATCCTGTGACTTGTGACTCTTTTTTCTCTTCTCTTCCTCCTTGGTGTTCTTTTCTGCTCCCTCTTTTGTGCTGTTCTGGTCTGTCTCATGTGTGAACACATTTTATACTATCTTCCATTAGGGAGTGTGGACTGCTTTCTGTACTATCATATCACACATCAGATGGTTCCTGGGGTAACTGTCTTCAATTCTGGCTGTATTTAAGGATGGAGACTGTAATCAATGGGATCTAAGCAGGCATCTACCTTTAGACTCAATCATGTTATCAAGACAGTACAACTGCGAAACAGGTTAGACCTGTTCTCATCCTCATGTGTGGACAAGTTATCAAAGGAAGGGTATAATGCAGAACAGGCAAGGATGAAGTTGCTGAGTTACCCAAGCTTCAACACAGGCTTTTTGGCATCACCTGTCCACAGTTGAGGGCAGGAGCCAGGCTAGGGAGGATAGGTGTGCAGAGCTGGATGCTGCCATCCTCAGGGGTTTCAGACTATGTCATCACAATTCTATCTTATCTTGTTCTGGAGTAGGCAAGGAAAGAGGCTGTGGTGTAGCGATGTTTCAAAGAGCACTGAGAAGGCACAAGAGGAAGCCTGAACGTTCATGCAGCTGATACTATTGTTTTCTTGTACATGGACTTTGGATCACCTGGGAGGATGGGGGAGTTTTCTCTACCTGGAGGAAAGCTTTTTAGAAAGACAACAGGTGCTCATCAAAACAGGCACTCACAGGCCCTTCATGCTATGTAAGAAATGTTCCAAACCCAATGTGTACTTGCTCAGGGCCAGGAAAGAGGGGACAACAGAGATGCACAAAAGTGCTTTGTGGGTCTAGGGCCAATCTCATGTAAATTCCTGCACTTCCACTCTCAGAGGTAGAGACAAGGGTTCCCCAGAGCAAGCTGGGTAGAGAGATAAGCCATATTGTCAAGCTCTGGGTTTGACTCTGAAACCATGACTATGTGGAATAATTGTCAAAGATGTTTCTAGAAGTCAATCTTTGGTCTCCACATTCACAAATGATTCTGTGTGCCCACTCACATGAAAATAACTGTCTGTCTGCCTATCTATCTACTTACCTAGCTATCTATGTACTTATCAGTCTATACACATACACACACACATACACACACACATACACATATATACAAGCCCACATATATATATATATGTATATATATATATGTGTGTGTGTATACATATGTATATATGTACATATGTATATATGTACACACACATATATGTATGCACACACACATGCATATACACACATATACATATAAAATGGAAGAAAAGAGAGAATGCTCTATGACACTGGACCTGACCCAAGCTGCCAGAATTGGTAGTTCCTTGGTATCATCTGTGTTACACTGAGGAGGAGCATCAGTGAGTGAGACAGTTAGGTGACTGAGGCTTGTGGTCCATGTGACTTTATAAACCTGGAGGTTGTTCCAAGAGATACATCCCAAGGAATATGGCCACTTGTGAGAGCTTTGCAACTGGCATAGTTTCACTGTACTTGGACATGTAAAACACCCAAGGAATTTGTAGGAGTCTGTGAGGGCAGGTGCTGGTGTCTGGTAATTCTGTTCCAACATTTTGAAGTAATGATGGTGGCACATGGGCTATGCAGGAAGAAGGGACAAAAGTAGATGTATCTCATCCAGGAAATACAATGTTCAAAGCAAATGGAAGATCTTAGATAGGGAGAAGGGACCCTTCAAAATGTATCCAGCCTCCAAAGATGCTGTTCATCTGCAAAGCAATAATATTAGAAATTAGCTATATTATTAAGCTATATGAATTAAAATTCATGTCTGCAGAGCATTTCATAAGGTAAGCCACATATATCACATTTGGTGTTTATGGTGATGGCCTCTCCATTGCAAAGTGTTTACTGCGAACTCAGCTTTCCCTGCAAATGACCTCAGCTAATGATGATAAGAAAATGGCATGCATTCACTCTAGTTCTACACACAAGGGGGGAACTAAGATTCAAGAAAGCTAAATAACTTGTACAAGTTTATACATGCATAGTAGATCTGGAATCCTAATCCAGTTCTGAACCCACCACCTAAGGTTTTGATCATAATTCTGAACCTTCTTACCATGGACCTGGCAGGTGGAAGCTAACATCTAGACTTCACAATGAAGGTTTGTGCTGGGGTGAGCAATGTAAAGCCACTGATGTCCTATCATTTTTGACTTAGAAAAGTGACAGGGTTGTATTCACAGTGTTGGTCAGAGGATTCTTGTAACAAAGATTCAGGGCACCATTATAAAGTGAACTGCAAGAAAAGCCTCAAGTTCTTGAGCCAGGTATGACAATGCTGGGGAAGACTGGACATGAAAGGCTTCCAGACCAAAGGAACAGCACCAGGAAGGGCTATGGCTTCAGTGAATCTTTGACTGGAATATAGACCTTTTAATGGAGAGTGGAAGTGGTTGCTGGGTATGTAACAGTGCCTGCAAACAAAACAGAGCAGCTTTAGTTAATTCCTGCATCTAGGAAGACCACCCTGTATGTGCACATAGAGTAGACTCAAGAAGCATGACCAGGAGCAGAGAGGAGCTCTGCGTAGAAGATCAAGCAAGACAGGATTGCAGAGGGGCCAGAAAGTGGGGATGGTTTGGTGCTATTTGCTAGTCAGAATGGGTGAGACTTAGACTCTGGAAGAGGAATTGTCCAGATCTGAGTTTTCACACAGATTCTCAGCCTCATCAAAGGCTTCCAAAGGCTGCTCAGCTTATCAAGGCTCTCCTCCTCTTCTATGGCTTGGGTCTGGACTGTCTCTCTAAGATCCATGTGGTAGGCTTCGACCCAGACTGTGGAAGAACTGGGAAGAAGTGAAAAATTTGGGACTGGACCTAGTGGATCTAGAGGTTAGGTTACTGAGGACATTGCTCTAGAGAGGACATTGAGACTCTGGCCCTCTCCTCTCTATTTCCTTTCTGACCTCTAAATGGCCCTCCTCTGCTACCTGTTCCTGCACCCAGGATGATTTGTCTTTTGAGACACGGTCTCATCTTGTGGAATATTACTTTAACTCTGTGAAGGTGTGTTGCCTTTATTTATGCTGTTTTTGTTTAACTATATAAAGATATGTTACATTTGTTTTGCCTTGCCCGCCTAAGGCATCGGATTGGTCTAATAAAAAGCTGAATGGTTAATAGCTAGTCAGTAGAGGGATAGGCAGGGCTGGTGCAGAGAGAATAAGGGGAGGGATCTAGGTTTAAGGGTGAAGAAAGATCAAGGGAGAAATAGAAGGAGAGGCCTGGTGGCTATCAGCCAGACAGACATGAAAGAAGCAGGAAAAGTAGGGCATACAGAATGAAAGAAAGGTAAAAGGCCCCAAGGCAGAATGTAAATGAACAGAAGCAGGTTAAATTAAGTTATAAGAGCTAGTGGGACAAGCATAAGATAAAGCCAAGCATTTATAATTCATAATAAGTCTCTGTGTTTTGATTTGGGAACTGGTTGGTGGCCCGAAAGAAGCCTGCTACAGTCTCATGCAGCCTGGATAATCTTAAACTCCAGATGCTTCTGCCTCCACCTCTCAGTATGGAGATTACAGGCATGCCCCACTGTACCTGGTTTATGCAGATATGAGAATGGAACCTGGGGCTCATGCATGCTGGGCAAGTGCTCTACCAAGTGAGCTGCATCCTCAGCATTGCTAGGATCTAATTGTGTTCTCACTCGGCCAACAATGGGATGAGCCACTATAGACTGAAATGTACTATGAACAAAAGGAAAGCAAACCCCTGTGCTGGACAGCATGAATTTTTATTAATTACTACTGTCCTTTATGTGTTTTTACAAACCCAGCCCATCTGATTAATGGAACAAAACCAAATAGCAAATTTTGCTGATATTAGCTAGATGGATACATTTGAGTTTTAAGGGACTTAGTAGGAAATGTAGCTTTGAATAGTCCTACATTCTTGGGCAGAGAGGAAGCATTAGAACTTGAATGCAGGCTTTGCTGGTTGATAGGAAATGCACAGGGGAAGAAAGAGAAGCTGGAAATAGTGGGTATCTGACATCCAGAAGAGGAGACTGAGCTTTGCTGGCAACAGCCTGAATCTTGCACTTGCAAACCATCTTCTCTGAGCAGAGGCATCTGCTTGTGTGAACACTGAACTGCAGGCTGTTCCTGCCTTCCCAGGGTGTCCAGCCTCCAGCAGAAGTGGCTCAAGGTGTTATGAATAGAAGACTGTTCTGGTGGCTGTTGATTTAGTGAAAAATAAAAGGCAGTGACATTTTGTATGCAACCAAAGAAAAATTCAGAGGACCCTCTATGGGGTGGCCAAAGTTGAGGGAAATCCCAATTTCTTGGAAGAAATCAAATCTGCTTCTAAAATGAAGCACACAGGCAGGTAGCCACTCTATCCCTCCTTGTGTAAAGTGAGTTTAACCGATGCTGGTGTATCAATTTTCCAGCTAGCAAAGCAGAATTCTGAAGAACTGTTTGAAAAAGAAGTTAAATCCATTTAAAATCTGTCCTGGAAATTTCCATCACCCACCCCCTCTTTCATGTGGTCTGTACAGAACAGTCTGGATTTTCAGAGATTGTGGAAATGGGAAGAAAGGTTTTAAACTGACCCTACCAGGCAGCCTAGGGAAGAGGTTTCCAAGGCTGAACAGACAGATGCATCAATCAATAGCTTTCAGAGACACAAGGCTCACAGCAGTAATCACGAAGGACATCTGTCACCAATAGCAGAAAATGACATCAACTGCCAAAAGAAATCATTCCAGAAATTTCTGTTGTTGGAATAGCTCAAGAAACTGGTGATTTAGAAGTCTAAAAATGACACAACTGAACTTTGGTCAGGCTTCAAATTTCAATCCCTTCATTGTCTCTGCTTTGCTCTCTTCTCTATTCTTGGAATCTGTGTTTTCAGAGCTGTGACTATGTTTGTCTCACACACAGGCACTGCTCAGGTGAGGACTGGGGGTTTGAGCCATTGCGTTAATGAAAGCTGGGGTCAGAGGTGAGAGACTTCCCCAGGCTCAACATTGCCCTTCATGTGGTTTTGATGGATATATAGGGATATATGGACTCTGGGAGCATGGGCCCCACAGTTAAAGGGGGGGAGTAAGTTAGAATGTTCTGAAGCTTGGTCTTAATCTTTCCTCTCCTTCAGACAGCCTTAGTTCTCCCAATCAGAATGTTAGATAAGGGCCTTAGAAAGGAAGTCCATTTCTTTAGTGTAGACATAGGGTACCATCATGCCCTCATTGGACCCCTGCCTCTTTAGCCCTGGCTGTTTCAGGCAGGGAGAGACAAACAACCTGCACTCATCTGTTTTGGTGTGTGTGTGTGTGTATGTGTGTGTTTGTGTGTGTGTGTGTGTGTGTGTTTTGTTATTGTTGTTGTAGCCCTGGCTGTCCTGGAACACACACCTTAGACCAGACTGGCTTCACACTCAAGAGATCAGCCTGCCTCTGCCTCCTGAGTGCACCCAGCGCTAGCTGCATGTCTTGTCTTCACTGCATAGGGTGCCCTTTGTGCAGTTGATAACACTACTTTGCCTCCCTTCTAATCCCTCCCCATTCAGAAAGTAGATGGACTCTTGTGAGCCCATCCCCAAAGTCAGTCAGGAAAAACATGAAGATGGCTCAATTATTTTCCCCCTTGGAATTTTTTTTTTATTGAAAGCTTTGTCTGGCTGAAAGTAGAATTTAATTATCAGAGTTATGTATTCAAGTAGGGGAAGATACCCAGCTTGCAAATACTCTTCATGTTATCAGATAGCTGTTTCTGTGGTTGCCTGTCATGTGTTTAATAGTTGGCTGGCTATCAACCAGTTGGCTGGCTATCAATAGGTGGCCAAGCCATGTGTCATTCATTATCCTTCGAGATGGCCTGGGTGAGTTTATATAGTGGTGAGTTGGCTCAGATAGAGAAATATGCAAGGTCTCTAGTGGCCTAAGCATGGAACTGCACACTGTCACTTTGATCACATCTGAGTCAGGGTAAGTCTCAAAACTAATCCAGATTCAAGAGCTGGGGAGATAGACCATTTCTTGCTTAAAGGGGGGGGCAGACTCATTGCCCAGGGTGTGGCTACCAGGAAGGGTAAAGAATTGCTGCCATGCTGTTGCTAGTCTAACAGTCTGCACATAAAACTTGCTTTAAAACATTGTTTGCAACACAGACGGTGCCCCCACCACCGCATACTTTGGGTCTGTGGAGGTCATAATCAACTGGCACCAGGTGATCAGGCACACTCCTATCAAGTGTTGTTCAAGGTCTGTAGGCCTGGGCACAGGGGAGAGGGAAGGCAATAGCTCTGTACCATCCCTTATGTCTGGGGTGGGCAGTACTCAACCAAGTACCATCTGTGACCCAAGAAAGAACCCTAGCACTGGGCAGTTGGGACCATGGTAACAACCTGGCCTGGGCTGCTGCCTAGGACCATGTCTGGGTCCATGGTCCTGCCTCAGCCAGGTACTGTGCTGATATCCATGGCCTATGTTGCCACCAAAGGCCACATAGATGCCTAGGATCTGGCCCACAACTTGTGGCATGAGAGCATCTGAGG
This sequence comes from Phodopus roborovskii, assembly GCF_943737965.1. Lineage (NCBI taxonomy): Eukaryota > Metazoa > Chordata > Mammalia > Rodentia > Cricetidae > Phodopus > Phodopus roborovskii. Next base: position 15,675,312 of record NW_026125391.1, read on the forward strand.
GACTTGCTGCCACCAGGAATGAATGTCCTGATCTGAGTGGCCTGTGTTGTCGCCCAGGGCCATGGTGTTGTCTGGGCCAGGTATACTACAAAAGGGCTATGTCTGAGCCCTATAGCAATCAAGGTGTGAGTTGGTGTCCAGGAATACTGTTGTCAATGAGGGCCATGCAGATGACCCTCAGAGTCTGGTCAGCCACCTTGGACCATGTCAGTGTCCAAGGACTGTGTCACACATAGGGCCGCTATGACCTGGTGGATGGCTTTGCCACATAGAGCCATGGAGATGCAGAGGTACAGGCCACTGCCTGGGGCCATGTCTGGGTACATGGTTGTGTGGGGTGAGGTCCAAGGCTTCAGTTGCCACCAAGGGCTTGTAGGTACCCAGAGTCTAGACATCCAGTTGGGACCATGTTGATGCCCAGGGGCCATGCTGCTGCTGGGACTATGGTGACATCTGAGCCCAAGCTGCTTCTGAGGACTGTGTCTGGGCCCATGATCCTGCTAGAGCTGTTGTCTGTGGTGATGTTCGTGGCTTGTTTTAGCACAGGGGTCATTGGAACCATGTTGTGACCTTCCCTGGCCCTAGGATGGCTGGTCCTGCCCCTCTCTGGACATTGCAGCAGGCAAGCAAGCTGGCCCTCCCTCTGGGGAGTTCTCATACCACTACCCCTCTCTCCTCTGCACTAGGGAAAGATGGCCATACCTCTCACCATAGCCATGAACATCATCTGGGAAGCACAGTAGAGCTGACCCTGTGGTTGGGGATGCAGGTGAGTCCTGAGGGCATAAAAGCAAGACAACTGACTTGCCTTCCCCGATATCCTCCCCACAGCAATCAGGAGAGAGAGTACTACACTTCACCTGGGCAAAACAGTAGAGCTAGTACCGACAATATGGCGAGGGGCACCCAGATCTGAGGGCCTGAGAGCAGGAAACTGGTCCTACTCCTTGTTGCAGCTGCTCTGGGTGAGTTAGCTGAGGCAATGTTGGAGAGCTCTCCTGGGGAAGAGCTGATGAGGGAAAGCTAGCAAGCTGACAAACCCAGTTACCCCCCAGGTACAGAGCAAGATCTTTGAATAGGCCTTCCCCAACATCCACTGAATCTATGAGCTGTTGGTACATATGAAGGGGATGAACCTACAGATGCCAAACACCTGTATCTCCATGACATAAGACAACAACAGGATATCCAGGAGGAGCCCCAGTGAGAGCCTATTATTGGTGGTGTAGTAGAGGCCAGAGGCCTATAGTCTGACTAATGACATGTGACAATGAACACTTGTAAGTAAAGATGAATGGACTAATGGATAAACTGTGTCTCAATGGACCACACTACAATTTCCACAAGATTGTTATTATTTTTTGTTTGCTTTGGTTCTTTGTTTTGTTTGGTTTTTGTCTTTCTTTTAAATTTGGTTTTGTTTTCAGGGGAGGTTGCAAGGTCATAGGGGTAGATTCGAGGGGACAGAGAGGTACATGGGATCAGAATGCATTGTGTGAAATCCATAAAGAGTGAGTGAGTGAGAGAGAGAGAGTGAGTGAGTGAGTGAGAGAGAGAGAGAGAGAGAGAGAGAGAGAGAGAGAGAGAGAGAGAGACTTTGTTTGTACTTTGTAGGAGAGAATGCTCCCAAGATGTCAGATAAACTTCTCTGTGGTTAATGAGGACAGCAGACCATAACTGTCCTGGCATTCAGGAGACTGCAGATTTTATTCTCAAGGTCTCTCTCTTTTTATTTTTGTTTACTTGTAGGTCTGTGTCTATGTGTATGCCGCATGTGTGCAACTCTCCACATAGATCAGAAAAGGCTTCAGATCTCTCTGGAGTTAGGGTTGCAGGTGGTTGAGAGCTGTGTGGGAACCAAACTTGGATCCTCTGGAACAGCAGGAAGTGCAATGACCTGAGACATCTCTCCAGCTTGTCTTTCATAATTTTTGGCTTCTATTTCATTTCTGCTTTGATTTGTTTTTGCTTTTCTTATATTAATTCATGGCATGGTTTATTCTTGTTTTTCTAGGTCCTTGTGATTCTCTGCCAGGTTTTTGGAAATCTTTGTATTTTTGATATACACACTTATTACTATATTGTATGTCATAACTTTTGGTATAGCATATTTTTTTATTTAATTTGTTTTAGTGTAAGGAGTAAGGATTTTCCTCCCGCCGCCAGTCTTGTCCTGCCGCCGCGCCAGCCCCAAATAACGCACAGAGACTCTGTATTCGATATAATTCTGTTGGCCCATTACTAGTTTCTTATCATCTAGCTCTGTCTTAATTATTAACCCATTTTTGTTAATCTAGTATTTCCACGTGGTCTTCTCTTACCGGGGAGCCGGCCGGCATTCTGCTTTCTCCAGATTCTGCATCTTGACTCCTCCATCCTACTTCCTCTTTCCTCCTTGTCTCCTAGTCCCTCCTATCTCCTTTCCTATTGGCCAACAGTGCTTTATTCATTAACCAGTATGAGAAACATATATACATAATGGCATCTCTCATTTGAGAAATTTAAATTTTTCCTTTTTTGTTTATTTAGTGACCCATTGTTCATTCAATACTGTTTTGTGTAATCTGCAAAATTTCTAAAGTTTCTTTGTAGTCTATAATATATTAATAACAATGAGATCAAAAGAGATACATGATTTCATTGGTTTTATGACTCAATGTATATTCTGTTCTAGAGAATGTTCACATGTTGATAAAATAAAATGTCCCCTCTATAACTTTTTGATAAAATATACTGTAACTGTGAAAGACATTTGCTCTTAGTAAAATTTAATTCATGCATCCTTGTTGGTATTTTGTTGTTGTTGTTGTTGTTGTTGTTGGGATGATCAAAATGAGCTGGTAAAGTTTCCCACTGTGATATCTATCTTAGTTACCTTTCTATTATTGTAATAAAACACCATGACTAAGGCATCTTATAAAACAAAGCATTTAATTTTTTGGCTTAGGGTTATAGTCTACAATAGCAGAGCAAATACAAGCTGACAGGAACAACTAAATTTCACATCTTGAGCCACAATCACAAGACAGAAAAAGACACTGAAGATGGCAAGAATCTTCTGAAACCTCAAAGCCCATCCCATGTGACATACCTCCTCCAACAAGGCCATGCCTCCTAATCCTTCCCAAACAGTTCCAACAACTGGCAGGCATACAAACCTGTGGGACCCATTCAAACCCCCATAGCACCATGACCTGCTTTTCCTTTTCAACTCAAGGTTATTAATAAATCTGAGTTCTCCATAATTACACACATACACACACATATATGTTATATACATATACATATACTTATACATATGCATATATATGTATATGTATATGATGCCTATGTTTTCTTGCCTTCATGTATCACTGAGTATCTCTTTTGTTCAGTGGCATTCTGAAAGTCTCAAACTTTTGTCTCTCATGTGATTGTTCACTAACCCTCTCTCTCCCACTCCTGCCTTTTTTCAACTTATATTTCAAACTCCCTGTCTTCAAGTTATGATATTATATTTTCTGTTTAAATGAGTGTGTTGTTGAAGCTTCCAGTTTTTTTAATGTTGAGTTCTTTATTTCCAAATTTTGACCAGTGTTAAATTTTTCATTTAGTTTCACATTTTTCTGAAAATGGGTGTTTGAGTGTCACTTTGTAATATTAGATTGGCTTTTGGTTCCAATCAGGTACCATAATGTAGTCTCTGTATATCTTCTTTGACTGTAATTAGTGACTTAATGTACAGGATATATGATAATAGAGTCAAGAGATCCCTTCTATTCCCAAAGTAACTTTGGCCTTGGACTACTCTAGAAGTCCAGGTGTCTGCATGGTACCTACTCAGCCAGAGAGGTGGGAACTCTCTGGTAACTCTGACAACAATGCTTGGTAGCTATGGAAATGTGGAGCAGAACATGGCAGAGATCTCCTTAGCAGGGATAACATGGCCATGGGTCAAACAGTGGCTCAGTGATTGGGGCATCTGAAGTGGTAGTGGGGAATACATAGGACAGAACACATGCCTTAGCTCAGTGGTGATTTAGGCCAACTGCACTGTAGCATGAATTCTAGTTGTTATTAATAATAAAAACTCACAGACAAATATTGGGGTTCATGCTGCAGAGAAGAAAAGCAACCGGCCACTAGCTCTTACCTCTACCTCAGACCAAAATGGACACTCGTGTCTCCATGAATGCCCAGACTGCTCTGCTATCCACCAAACCTCAGACTGCACTTAGTTCCTGTCTCTTCCCATCTTATACTCCTCTCTAGTTCTGGAATCACCTTTGTGTGAGCTCTATTTCTCTTTTAGTCTGGATCAATTTCGTGTAGCTCAGGCCTAGAACTAATACAGATCTGTCTACCTATGTTTTCTGACTGCTGTTGTTAAAGGTGTGTGCCACCACTACTCTGTGTACAACTAGTATAGCTAGCTTTGTATTCTCATCTTCAGGCAAGCTTTATTTGTTAGATAATAAACAAAATATCACCACACCCCATGGCTTCAGGTAATTAGAACAGCAACTCAGCCAACTATGAAGTTAGATGGACTGATGACTCCTAGTATTGAGCACTTGGTGACCAAGTAAAAAGGCAGATATCTTGAGATGAGATATCTCTGTGGAAAATTGGTAGACTTTCACACTATCTTGAATCTTGAATCTTTGGTAGGTCCAATAGTCCTCCTCTCTAAACCTTTCTAAACCTTTTGATTTTGTCTCTTTCAGAATCCTTCTGTTGAAAATAGGAATGGCAGAATTTATAATTGGGCCATATATATATATATATATATATATATATATATATATATATGTATGTATGTATATGTATATCATTTATACATTTGATGAATGTGTTCACTTAATCCAATAGTTGGGCAGGTCAAATATATCTACTCTTAGATACATGGCACATGTGATAAGAACCTTTGAATTGATTTGGCTAAATAAATTCCCATCAGAGCAAGCTATCACAGAAGACAACCTTATGAACTACATAGGCACTTTGCTTGACAAAGTCTTAAAAATATGGGATGATGAGGACTGTTGCTTTTTTTTTTTCAGTATTCAGCCTATGAAGGCATCAACCATCTGGTGCTCCTCATTCTGTTGTTGTAGATGCATATTTCCCTATGATGTTGCTTTCCATCTGCCTGAGGTCAGTTTCTTTAACACTACCACATTTCTTACTATGTAGATGTGTTGGTATTTCATCCTTCAGCCTTGTATGTTTGTAAACATCTACCCTTTGCTGCTTTTGTCATGGGGTACAGAATCATAATCAGACTTTGTTTTCAGTGAGTCAACAATGTCATTTTACAGTCATCTTCCTTGCAATGATTTCTATGAAGAGTCCCCCATCCTCATATTTTACTCTTTCTTTATTTGTTTTGTTTTTGTTTGTCTTTTTTGTTTTGTTTTGTTTGTTTGTTTGTTGAGACAGGGTTTCTATGTGTAGCCCTAGCTATCCTGGAACTCACTTTGTAGACCAGGCTGGACTCAAAATCAAAGAGATCCATCTGCCTCCTGAGTGCTGAATGCCACCACTGCCCATCTTGTGTTTTATTTTTAACAACTTTTGAGATCTTCTCATCTTCTATCTCTGGTTTTGATGGATTTGATTATGATCTCACTGAACTCTGAACAATATGGTTGTGATAAACTTTGTACAATTTTGTTGCTGTTTCTTATCCTTAGGTTTTATTAAGATTCTGGGGCTGTGGGTTTATAATTCTATCATGCTTGTAAAACATTGGCTATTATTTTAATTTTAATCTAGAACATGTCATTCCTCACTCTTTTGGAGAGAATCTCAGTTATCCAGTGCCATTTGCATTAAACCACCTGAAGTTGTCTTACCATTTACAGGCATTCTTTTTCCATTATTTTTTCTTTGTGTTTTAGTTTTATTTTGTATAGTTTCTGTTCTTCTTTTTTCAAGATTACTATTGATTTCTTCTGAAATGTCTAATTTTACCAAATACCCAACGAATGTATTCTTTATCTTAGACATTATGGTGTTCTTCTCCACAAATGTCATTTGAGTCTCTCTTGAGATTCTTGTCTCTGCTTTGCAAGTTGTAATGAATGTACATGATATTGGTAAATTGTTGTGTGGTGTTTGGGTTCACAAAGAAACTGGTTTTATAAATGGAGTTTTACCTTCCCCTGACAATTTCAGAATCAAGCATGTCTGTTTCAGTGTCCTCCAAGCCCTCTTTTCTGGAAATGAGCTCTCCTTATCCCCAAGGTTGTGGCAGAGAGAGAAAAGAACAGAGAAAAGCCCAAGAGTAGTGATGTATCTAACCTCTCCACCCAGCCAGACTTCCCAGTTCCTTCCCCAGGGTCTAGCCTGGTGATACTCCCTGACCTCTCCAACCAAATCTTTTCTCCAACCTGTATGTCTCATTCAGGTCCCACATCCAGTGCCCCATCCTAGTGAATCCACTTCTATCTGTACCACACCCAACCAATAGGCTTCTGCTGAGTTACTAGGTTTCAAGTCCATTTTTATTTCAGCTAGAGTCACCTTTAGTGTTCTATCTTCTTGTTAAATTCCATTCTCAAGTCCTGGATTTTCTTTCTAGAACCTCCCCCCCCCCACACACAGGTTACCTCCCACAAGTCTCTCCTGTACAACACCCAACCTCTCCACCCAGATAGATCTCCCACATCCTCCTCCAAGGCTTATCCCAGTGAGTCTCCCTGAACTTTCCTATTCATATACTTTCCCTAAGTCACCAGATCTAGCCCTGGTCCCACATCTAGCAACTCATCCTAGTCTGGACTCCCATGCCTGTGCTGAAACCAACCTCTAGGTCCTTATACAGGCCTTCCCATACAACATTCAACCTTTCTGCCCAGCCATATCTACTCCCATATTCCAGGACTGGGCCAGGAGGCACTCTCTGTATAACAGTCCAGTCCCGTTTGTCCACCTGACTTCATTCAACCCAAGCCATTTTTAACCTTTAGGCCCAGTCTACCAATACATCCTCTTTTTCAGCCCCAATCTGTTCTGTAAATATCAGACCTAGAACTAACTAAAGGAGTCCACATGCCCAGATCACATTGCAAAAATACCAACAATATGAAAGATCAAGCCAGTATTTATTTTCCAAACCTACCAGTTCTGCAGAAATGTTTGCCAATGAGAATTATCTCAGTGAATCCCAGGAGTATTTAAGGAGTATAAAGAAGATACAAAGAAATAACTTAACAAAATTGAGGATAAAGAACTCTGAATAAATGCCTGAGTTATGCCCAAGAAAACACAAACATAAGGTTGATGGAAAGGACAATGAAAGGCAATGGAATAGAATTATATTAAACATTGAGAGTGGAATTCAATATGAAGACAGAGCACTGAAGATGACTCAAACTGAAATTAAAATGAGATTGAAAACCCAGTAACTCAACTAGAAAATTAAAAAGAAAGACGTGCAAGTAGAATGAATCAAGTAGATGATAGAATAGCATGTCTCAAATATAAAGTTCAGGATCTAGACCAACTGAGCAATGAATATTTTTTTAAAAAATTAAAAATACAGTGAAGGAACATACAGGAAATTTGGGATACCATGAAAAAACTAAAACTTCGAATTAAAGACATAGATGAGGGAGAAGAATCCCAAACCAATGCATATACCAGATCAACAAGATCATAGAAGAAAACTTTCTCAAATTAAGGAAACATACATCCATATAGATACAATAAAAACACAGAACACAAAATAGATAAGACAAAAAAGCAAATCCCATGGAATATCATAGTCAAAACACCAAGTGTTCAGGACAAAGAAGCTGTATTGAAGCTGTAAGAGAAAAAAAAACACTCATCATATATAAAGGAAAACTCATAAAGCTAACAGCTGATTTCTCAATGAAAATTTTGAAAGGCAGAAGAGCCTGAAGCAATGCACTCAAAGTCCTAAAAGTCTATGGTGATCAGCCTTGACTGATATACCCAGAAAAACTATCCACCATAATTGAAGAAGAAAAAATTCCTGATGTAAACAGCCTAAAAAATATGTTCAACAAGTCAATCCTACTGGAATACTGGAAGCAGTATTTGAGGCTGGCAAGAGAAATAAGCATAGCAGACAGACTCTGGAAAGAAATTGATAAAATGCAAAGAGAACACAAACAACAGCAAAAACCAACATCATGATGGCCACACTACATACATGTTTCTATAACAACTTTGAATATTAATTGCCTCAATTTACCCAGGATGACTACATGGATCAAAAAATCCATCTACCTGACATTTACAAGAAACATATAGCTTTGAAGATAGGTACCACCATAGAGTGAAAAAATGAACAAAAGTATTCTAATCAAATGAGGTTGGAAGCAAGTAGACATCCCTGTCCTAATATGACAATGCAGATTTCAAACTAAAACTATCCAAGAGGTACGTACAGAGGGACACTTCATTCTAATCAAGAATGCAGTTGAGCAAAGGACATTGCTGTCATAAGCATACATGCACCAAACATGAGAGTGAGAGAGAGAGCCCCATAGCATCTCAGACAGTGGTGTGAGTGAGGGAGAGATATCCTCCTTGCACCTGTTCCTCACCCCTGCCACCTACTATAGGTAGGAAAAGCTGGTCCCAGAGTCATGAGAGTAGGAGAGTTGATCCCTTCCCACACTGACTGCAGCACTCAAGAGAGTGGGCCCTGCACCTAACCCAGGAAGCACAATAGAGCTGACTCCATTGATGGGGCATGGGAGATCTGACTCTCCATCTGCCATGTGGTGGAATAGGGGAGGGAGAGATGACCTCCCCCTCCCATCCCTTTTCACCTGTGGGATGTGGGAAAGATGGACGCAAGGGTGTGAGAGTAGGAGAACTGGCCCTACACTCTGTCTGCTACATTGGGTGAGCTAGCCTGGGCAATGCTGGAGAGATGACCCAGGGGGAGATAATGAGAAAAAGCTTTTGAGCTAACCAATCCATCTACCACCCAGGCCAAGAACTGTGGGTATAAGTTGGCTCACCCCAATATCCAACTCATTTATAAATTGCTAGAGTATGTGGAGGGGCCCAACCTACACCCAAAAAGCTACAGGATCACCATGACGTAGGACAACAACAGGATATCCAAGAGGAGTCCCAGAAAGGGCCCAGTATTGATAGTACCAGAAGCCAGAGGATTTGAGCCAGAACAATGACTCATTGCAATGAACACTTATAAATAAAGATGTATAGACAAAAGGGTAAACTGTGTGGCTCACTATGACATCCTACAGCTTTCACAAGGAGAGATTTTTGTTAGTTTGTTTTTACTTTTAAATTTTGTGTTGGGGGGGACTCTGCAAAGACAGAGCAAGGAAGTGGGAGGATGGGGAGATAAATAGGATCTGGATGCATGATTAAAATCCACAAAGAATCAGCAAAATGTTAAAAGAAGAAAAAGAAAGAAAAACTAAGAAACAAGGAAGAAAGAAAGGAAGAAAGGAAGGAAGGAACGGTGGATGGAAGGAAGAAAGGAAGGATGGAAGGAAGGAGAAAGGAAAAGAAGTGTGCCCAAACTCCTAAAAAGTCAGTATCAGTCTAATACTAAAAGTAGGCAAAGACACAACAAAAAGAAAAATATGGACCAATATCATAGAGTGAGACTACTTAATAAAATAATTGCAAACAGTACAGACATGCATCAAAAAAATTTATTCACCATGATCAAGTTGGCTTCATCCCTGAAATGGTTCAATATATGCAAAGCAATACACATGATAAACTACACAATAGGTTTAAAGACAAAATTCACATGCAGATCTCAATAGATGCAGAAAAGGCCTTTGACAAAATCTGAAAGACCTTCATGATAAAAGTATTAAAGTACCTAGGGCTAGAGAGAACATACCTCCACATAATAAAAGCTACACATGATAAACCCACAGCCAGTGTGGTCCTCAATGAAGAAAAGCTTGAAGCAATCCCAGTGAAATCAGGAATGAGACAGGAGTGTCCACTGTCCCCATTCCTTCTCAATATTGTGCTTGAAGTACAAGCTGGAGCAATGAAGGCAAGAGAAAGAAATGTAGGGGATGCAGCTGGGGAAAGAAGTCAGACCGTCCCTATGTGAAGATGATATGTTGCTATCTGTACATCACAGATCACAAACATTCTACCAGAAAAGTTCTAGAAATTATAAACAAATTCAGCACTGTGGCAGGATATAGAATCAACTTCCACAAATCAATATCTTTTCTGTATACCAACACCCAACATATAGAGGAGATCATGGACACATTCCCATTTATAATAACTTCAATGGAAATTAAATACTTAGGAGTAAACCTAATCAAGAAAGTGAAGAACCTCTACAATGAAAACTTTAACTCTCTGCAGAAAGAGACAAAGCTATTAGAAAATGTGTTCATGGATTGGTAGAATTAATATCATAAAAATGATGTTTAATTTTATTTACAGAATCAGTGCAATCTCAATTAAAATCCCCATCTCAATCTTCAGAGAAATATAAAGTAATTATCTAAAATTCATATAACATCACAAAAGACCCTGGATGGCCAGAATAATCCTGAATAGAGAAAACAATGCTGGAGGAATTTGCATTCAATATCTTATGATATATTATAGAACCATAATAATAAAAATAATAAGGTATTGGCATAAAAATGGACATGTAGACCAATGGAACAAATTGAAAATCCAGACAGGGCTACACATAACCTAAACTATTTAATATTTGATAAAGTTGCCAAAAATATAAGCTGAAGAAATAAAATAATCTTCAAAAACTGGATGTCCACATGGAGAAGAATGAAATTAGACCTGCATCTTTCTCCTTGCATAAAAACTAACTCCAAAAGGTTCAAAGATATAAATGTGAACTAGAAAACATTAAAACTGTAAGAATATAGGCAGTGCCCTACATGATGTAGGAACGGACTTCCTGAATAGGACTCCATTTGCCCAACATCAGTAATTGACAAGTAAGACCTCATAAAACTAAAAACTTCTGCCTGCCTAAGAAAACAAAGAGGAAGCCCACATGGTGGGAGAGAATCTTTGCCTCCAGATTAATATCTGGAATATATAAAGAACTAAAACAGTAAGGAAAAGGAGGAGGAGAAGGAGGAGGAGAAAGAAGAAGAAGGAGGAGGAGGAGAAGAAGAAGACTGACCCATTTTTTTTTTAAATGGACCCGGGACCAAAACATAATTCCAAGAAAAGAAGAAAAATGATGGTTGAGAAATATTTTTTAAAACTGTTCATTGTTCCTGGCAATTAGGGAAATACAAATCAAAACAACTTTGAGATTTCATTTTACACCAGACAGAATGGCAAAGAGCAACAAAACAACTGACAACAAATGCTGAGTAGGTGTTAGCCATGATTTGAAAGAGAGAGAGGTGGGCTTTATGGGAGAATTTGGAGGGAGGAAATGGGAGAGGGGTTGTATAATTGTAGTATAATCTCAAGAAATGTGCCTAAGAGTAAAAACATTTGTGCCCTTGAGAACAGCTAGTCATGGAGTGATTAGTCATATACCTGTTGTCCTGAAGGTGTTTTTAAAGAAATATCTGCTTATATCTTTGCTTATTTTCAGTTGAGTTTCCTTATTATTGAAGTTATACATAAACTCCCTTATTAGATGTATGAGTTGGAAGTATTTTCTCTCAGTTCATAGGTTTTCTTTTCTTTGTTTGACTGGTTTATTGTTTGAGAAGGGATCTTGCTGCATAGTCCAGGCTGACTTCAACCTTACAAGCCTCCTGGCTTGTCCTTGCATTACAAATGTGCATCACTATGCCTAGCTCTAGGCTGTCGCTATGCTCTCAGGTTTTCTTGACTGTTAAGATTTTTGCTTTGATACAGTCTTTCTCCTTTAGTTTCCCAGGGTTTTCTAGTCACATCCAAAACTCTCCCCAACTTATTATTATCATGAAGAGTTGCATCATGGAGCCGTGCCTTCCTCAAGTAGTTTTACAGTTTCAGGTTTTCCTAATGTACTCCGAGCTAATTTTTGTTAGTGTGAGATAACTTTAATGCTATGAGTTGACTACTTTAAAATACTTTATATACTGGGTATACTAAAAGGGCAATTAATATCTTCTTAGCTGGACTTTAAACCTACTTCACACACTGCAACATGGAGTTATTAAATAATTGATTAGAGGATACAGAAGCAACTTAAAACAGTTAAAACATGTAAACTTTTAAATTTAACATCTGTTTTGTAATCGCAAGAAAAGGTGCTATTCCCTTTCCATCCTTCTTTCCTGTTGTAAGTCTAGAGATGAGTGTTTTCACTTTGAAAATACATACTATAGAAACTAAGTGTTCTGACCTTGGTATTCATCAGGATCCAGCAGAAGGGAAGACACTGGGAAGAGTGCCATCCATCAGCTGCTTATTGAACAACAAACAAAACATTAACCTGCCATAGAGGACACAGTTGTCAGCTATCTCTAATAAACATGGCACTGGTGCTGAAGGGAATCTAGGTCTTTGCCTTTTTTGTCAGTGGATTTATATGGCAAATTTAAGGACCAAGGACTCAGAATTCCTTCTGAGTGGTTCACATCTTGCCTAATACAGGCACCCTGCTTCTGTCTGCTGATACTACCCCAGCAGTTTAAAACCACTGATTGGTTACTATCCCATTCTGAGCAAAATATTTACCAGAGAGAGAGGGGGGAGGCAGAAAGGACACTGGGAATTATTCTTATCCCTGGAACTATGGGGACACCAACAGCTGATGTAGCAGTGGTTCTCAACCTGTGGGCTGCAGGCCCTTTCACAGGGATCACCTAAGACCATTGGAAAGCACAAATATTTACACTATGATTCATAACACTAGTAAAATTATAGTTACAAAGTAGCAATTTATGGTTGGAGTCACCACAATATGAGGAATTGTATTAAAGGGCATTAGGAAGGTTGAGAACCACTGTGCTACTTCTATGAAGGTGACTGTGTCATGAGCCACTGCCAACTGGTCACAGAAGCTTGATTCCCAGAGGGAATGTGGCCTTGTAGAGAGTCTCCTGTAACCCCTAATTGTCCAGACAATTAGAGAACAAATCATGTCAACCAACAGATCGACATGCCAGAGTAGGAGGCGGTCCAGCACCTTCTGATAGTCATGATCATATTCTTGTTTTATGATTAATAACATGAGTGACGACCAGGACTCAAGCAGGGGTCCCTTGTGTGCCAGAACTGAGCACCTCAGGAGTCAAGAATCAGCATGGAGGTGCTTGTTTTGCAGATAGAATTCACATCTACTTCTTTATCAGCTTCCTGCTGCTGCTGAGAAAACTATTATATTATAACTTCACATGACACACACAGACTACTGGCAGTGAGGTATCAGACAGGATCTCACTGCCTGAACTTGTGGCATTAGCAAAGATGTGATCTTTCTGAATCCACAGGGAGGGTGCATTCTCAGCTTCTGGCAGGCATCTACAGTCAGGTCCAGGGCCTTTTTTTTTGCCAAAGCCAGCCATGGTCCCGGTGGAATCTCTCCCATGATACCATCTGTTGTAGTCAGAGTTTCTATTGTTGTGAGAAGACACCATGACCAAGGCAACTCTTTTTTTTAATTGATTTTTTATTTAAATTTTTTTCTTATTTTACATATCGATCCCAGTTCACTCTCCCTCTCATCCTACCATGTCCCCCACAGAGCCCCCCATCCCATCCTCCATCCACTCCCCAGGGAGGGTGAGGTCTTCAATGAGGGATCATCAGGCCTCCATAGCTAGAACCTGGAAACAAGCTAGATGTCCCTCAACTGAAAAGAAAAGGTGGCGCATTTACACAATGGAATACTACTCAGTGTGTGTGTGTAGACATGGAGGAAAGGCTCACAAGCCTACAGTCCACACCACCAGGATAAACTCTTATGAAGGAAAACATTTAATTGGGTCTCACTTTCAGTTTCAGAGGTTTAGTCCATTATCACTTGGCAGGAAGCATGGCAGCATGCAGGAAGACACAGTACTGGAGAGGGGCTGGAAGTTTTACATCTGGATCTGCTGCTTGAGGATCCTCTCGTTCTTCTTCTGATGGGAGATGGCATTCTGTAAATATGTCTTTCTGACTGGTTAATGAATAAAGCCCTGTTGGCAAATAGGAAGGCAAGATAGGCAGGACAAAGAGACAATGAGGATTCAGGGAGATGTGGAGAGTAGATTCAAGATGTAGGGACTTAAGAGAAGAGGTCCAGACCCTCTCTCCAGTAAGATAAGGCCACATGGAAACACTTAGATTAATAGAAATGGGTTAATACTTAAGACAGGGCTAGCCAATAAGAAATGCTAGTAACAAGCCAACAGCTTTATATCTAATACAGCATCTCTGTATGTTATTTGGGGCTGATGCTGCAGTGGGACCAGGCGGGTGGGAAAATATCTCGTAACAAAATGGTGCCTGCAACATGGGTACTAAGAACTTCCACTTAAAACTTGACAAATGCTTAAAAAGGGATTTTAAAAACAAAATAACAAAGATAAAGTCTTTTGGCAGCAGCATTTTTCTCAATTGGACTCTGTTTTGCTAGAGACAAGCAGAGATTTGTGCAGCTCCTTTAAGGATGATTTCTTGACTCAGTTTAAGCAACAAAAAACTGCTAGCAATTGAATGGTGTGTATGAGAGGTGACAGTGGCAGTGACCACATCTCCAAGCCAGCAGCATGCTGCTTGATGGCAGCATAGACCAAGGCAGTAAGCACAGCTCTCAGTGCTGGTGGTAAATGTAGCCCAGCTATCTTGAATAGCCAGTGACTAATACAACTGTGGCTTTCATTTTTGCAATGTTGTTTATCAGATAAAAGACTTATGACCATAAAGAGTTAAAGATTTACAGTAAAGACAGATTCAGATTAAGGGAAAACCTCTAAAGGTTTACAGTGTGTTTTAAAATATGCAGGCTTGTGAGAGATTAAAAAAACCAGGATAAAGTGGTTTTAAAAAAAAATAGAAAGAGTAGCTGGGTGTGATGGCACACACCTTCAATTCCAGCACTCAGGAGGCAGAGGCAAGCAGATCTCTGCTATTTCAAAGTGAACTTGGTGTACAGAATTCCAGGGCAGCCAAAATTACACAGAGAAACCCTGTCTCAATAAATGAAAAAAAAAATAGAAGTAAAAGAAATACAGTAATAAAAAAAAGCCACGTAAAAATGGAAAATACACATAGAGTATGGATATTGTGTGCTATTGTGTTGTCTTTGAATTGCTCAATTGCTAAGGAAGGAAAACTGCTAAAATACACTTGATTATCAAAGCTACTGAATTAATCAAATTTATGTATTTTAAAAATGCTTTGGCTTCAAATTTTAAGTCTAAGGACAGGTTACTGGGGAAAAGAATTTCTATTTTTTGTTTCTACAGCAACTGAAAAGCTATAGATTCATTCCAGACTAACATGGTTTGATCAAGCAAGACCTCCTGGAATAGTATCCCAGGTGATCCAACATTCAAAACAGCTGGGGCAAGGCAGCCTTGCAGACCACTACAACCAGGGTTTCTGCATCTTCTTAGGATCCCCCAAGACAGCGCCCCTACCAACAGGAAGCAGTTTGGAAAATATGACACCAAAATTCCCAAATGTTGTTTATAAATCTTTGTTTTCATTTAAATGGTGTTGGTTATAAATGGTTAATGACCACAACCAATCTCTTTTTAAAGGTATAAAGGGGATTATAGTATAGAAATGAATGCTTTGTTTTGGAATGGATTTTAATTTATTGATACAAATTTAAGGTCAATTTATGATATGTATATTTCTCATCTTGTTTAGGTATTGTGTTCATACAGCTCATTAAAAAATGTAATGTATAATTTAGTATAGATTATTGATAGTCACCTATAATAGTAAAAACATATAGTTAGATCTTCTAGACATACAGAAATTTATCTTAAATGGATAGGCATTCTTCAAACCTTTCAAAGACCTACAGAATATGGCATTAAAATGCTGTAGGGTTTTTCTTAACAGTGAGGTACAACTGTTCCTGGCAACACCACCTGCATCAGAAAGGAAGATGGATATCGAAAAACTCATTATGGAGTTTACTTCCAATATGGCAAGACTAGCCATTTGGGCAAGATACTGCTCTCGTCTGGACTGTTTGACTTTATGCTGTATAAACTGTACATGCAGGACCCACAGAAAAATGACTGCTTAAACAAGATGGACATTGATAACAGGGTTTTTGCTTCATGGGAGGGTCTGCCAGACATTCTTCAGGACACAGAGAAAAGTGACTGAAAAATTGCCAATACCATCTGACAGTTTAAAGTTTGCTGCTTTGCTGAAGAATCTGCCAGATGCACTATGGCCATGTATAGGCCGAAGATGGAACATTACAAAAGAAGTTTGGGTGACTGACCAGGCAGTGTGTGTCTCTGTCATTTCTAGAGTTTATATACTATCCTGTAGTCTTTAATGGAGTTGAAGACAGATAGTTATGGTTATAGTTTTTCTTAGTTAGAATTAAAGTTAAGTTACATATAAGTCTTTAGACTCACAAAGATAGGATAGAATATTTTATTTAAATCTTGCTAAATATTAATGGACTAAATATTAACTATAGTTCTTATTTGATAACTATTTTGTCATATGTAATTTTACTATGTTAAAGTTAAAACCGTTCTTTTATTTTAGACAGAAAAGAGATGATGGGAGATGTCATTCTATAAATATGTTTTTCTTATTGTTAATGAATAAAGCCCTTTTGGCAAATAGGAAGGCAAGATAGGTGGGACTAGGAGACAAAGAGGATTCTGGGAGATGTAGAGAGTAGAATCAAGATGTAGGGACTTGAGGGAAGAGGTCTGGCCCCTCTGTCTGGTAAGATAAGACCACATGGAAACACTTAGATTAACAGAAATGGGTTAATACAGGCCAATGGCTTTATATCTAATACATTGCCTCTGTGTTTTATTTGGGGGTGATGTGGCTGTGGGACCAGGCTGGCGGGAAAACTGCTAATAATATTCTTCCCTCCCCTCACTTGTTTCTGAAGGGCCTGGTGGGTACATTGCAAGTCCCCAGACATTACACGGTCATCTTCTGTTTGAAATTCCTTGCTTTAACCACATCTGCAAAGTGTCCTTGGCCATGTGAGCTCACGAGCCCTGGGATTAGAACAGGGACAACTTTGAAAGTCTTTCTGCTTACGGGACTGGCTGTAGAATATTTTAACTACATAAAGATGTGTTACGCTTGCTTATGCTGCATTTATTTGACTATGAAAAGATGTGTTGCTGCTTCACCTTGCCTGCCTAAGGTACCCATTTGGTCTAATAAAAGTCAGAGCAGCTATTAACTAAGCAGAGGAGAGATAGGCAGGGGTGGCAGGCAGAGAGAACAAGTAGGAGGAGAAATCAAGTTTCAAGAAGAATGAGAGGAATGAAGAGAATGAGAAGAGAGGGGCATGCCCCAGGCAGAAACCAGGCAGCCACCAGTGAGCCAGACATGAAAAACAGTTAAAGTGATATATACAGAAGAAAGGTAAAAAGCCAGAGGGAAAATTTAGATGAAGAGAAACATATCTAAGCTAGGCCAGGCATTCACAACTAATTATAAGTCTCTGTGTCATGATTTGGGAGCTGTTTGGTGGCCCAAAAGAAATCCTGGTATACTACATTCCATAAAAAAGAGTCACACTAAAGGGACAAACAAAATCCTCATGGGCCCTCAGTTGATTGCTATTCCAAGCATCATGGAGACACACAACACATATGAAAGTCTCAGAACTGGAGGAGGGTCAGTGGATGGTAAAGACTAATGCATGTAGCACTTAGTACCATGAACCAGCAGGAGACACACCATGGCCATAGGGGCAGTAAATCCTGCCAGGGGCTCTCCATAGCCTGTTGCATGCCTCTAGGTCAGATCTGAATATGTTTAACAGGGAATAAGTCCAAGTATGGTTTGCTCTGAGAGGAAAGAAGTCTTCAAGAGGAAGTAGCTGAGTTAGTAAGTAGTTGGACTAGGTTGATAGTCCTGATGCCCAGCTCAGTTCTCATGCCACTGTGTAGGATGTATGCCACTAGTACAGCCTCAGTTCTTACCACCATCCAGGGTCACCTATTATCTGTCCCCAGTGTCTTCTCCTCTACCATTTTCCCCATGGTCCAATCTCACCTTTTACCAGTTTCTCTCCTTACTATCTGAAGAATGCAGCAGAACTTGCCCCCCTTGCTATGGTTGCCCATTCGCCATTCTGCTTGTCATTAACGTGTGCACATTATCTGCCTGCTGTTGCTAGACTCCAGCTCCCACTACAAAACAAGGCTAGATGATATCCAATCCCCTCTTCAGCTTCCAGGTCAGGGCCTGGAACAAGGCACAAACCCTGTCTGTTAGCTCTAGTCCTCTGTCCCTTTCTAAATCATGCTAGTAGGAGAGAACATTGGCATTCACGTGAAATGTTTATCTTTTCTAAGTCATTCAAACTTACTTTTAAAATAAAAGATTTATTTATGTGCCTGTGGAGACCAGAAAAGGAGTTTGTGACAAAACAGCTCCTCTAGAAGAACAGCCAGTGCTCTTAACCTCTGAGCCATCTATCCAGGACCCAACATAAAGTATATTGATGGGAGATGTCATTCTGTAAATATGTTTCTCTTATTGGTTAATGAATAAAGCACTGTTGGCCAATAGGAAACCAAGATAGGCGGGACTGAAAGACAAGGAGGAGTCTGGAAGGAGTAGGGAGGAGATTCAAGGTGGAGGAAGGAGAGAGGAGAATGCTGAGGTCTCTCTGGTAAGATGAGACCAAGTGGAAATACTTAGATTAATAGAATGGGTTAATATTTAAGACAGAGCCAGCAGATAAGAAACTAGTAACTGGCCTACAGCTTTATATCTAATACAGCATCTCAGTATATTATTTGGGGCTGGCACAGCTGTGGGTGCAGGCAGGCTGAAAAAACTTTACTCATAACAGTGCATCACATGTCTGCTCACAGATGTAATAAAGCACATTCCAACTAGTAAATGGTCTCACTTAAGACAGGCCACAAGGTGAACGGCCTTACCAAGTGCACAGGAAAGATGGGCCCCATGAGGTGCAATATGAACCAGGTGAAGAACACTGGCCCCTGGTAGCTCAAAGTCCAGCAAGGCTGTCACAGGAACATTTGCAAATGCTGGAATCTCCAGAGAAGGATCCAGCACCCTAGAGCCCCAACCACAGCTGGACTGCTGCAAACAATTTGGGCGAACACATTCTCATAGAGTCAAAGACAGACAGAAAGACACTTGTTTAGTGGAATATGCCATGTCCTGCAGAAACAGCATGGGTAGGGGGCAGGGGTGAGCTCAGAGGTTCCCTCTTCCTCTGATAGGAGTAGTGACCCAGGGCAGGTTAATAAACCCGTTGGTGCACAATGGTCCACCTATGAAATGGTTTAAGTGAGGGTTGCATGAGTTCAAGTGTTGAAAACTGTGTGAGATGGAATGAGGGCTGATACAAGATACTTAAAATGTGGGGGGGGGGGAGCAAAAGGCTTGATAGCCTTTGCCTGTGAGAAGCATTTAAAGAGAGAGAGAGAATGTGGTAGGAAAGGGAATTGCAAGGAGTCACCTGCCCAGGAGAAGAGATCATTTATTCCAAGGGAGCTGTACTGATAGGAAACCCCAAGCCACATTCACCCTCCCAGGGTGACAGGGACACAAAAACCAGTTAAATGGAAATTTATTAATGCAGTTGTACAGCTGGAGTGCGACTTCAATCACCCCTGGATTCACAACATGCTGCTAAGAATCTGGTTTTGTCCCTGGCCTCTCAGTCTGACTGTTCCATCCTCCCCTGGTGGTGGGGGAGCTTAAATGTGGGGTGGTTCTTCCCCACGATTTGGCGGGACTGAAGAATAAGTAAAGGATTGAGTGGTGAAAACACCCGCAGTGTGGCACTCAGCTCGGGACAAAAGGTGTTTTTGCCCTTTTCCACCCGAGGGTTAGAGAATTACACACACACACACACACACACACACACACACACACGCACGCACGCACGCACGCACGCACGCACGCACGCACGCACGCCTGTCTTTCCACGGTTAGTTCTCTTGAGTGGGTCTCACAGGGATCTCTGCAGAGGCCCCCAGGGGCCCAGCGCAGTGCGTGGGTGGAAGAAGCTGGAGGCTTGCCCAACTTATTATGTTATCTCACCACGAAAATCTGATTTCTCCAGCGTTAGGAGGTTGGAATGTTTGCTTGGGAAGACAGAATTTTCAGTTCTGGAGGGCAGGATGGGGGCGGATTACGGGGGAACTGTCTTGGTTTGTAAGTGGATTAAGTTCTTCCCACTCGGCCCCATTTAAACTTTCTGTGAGTGAGTCCATTTGCTGTATCTTGAAGAAAAAGTCTATCAACTGCTGTTAGATGTTTCTCTAGTAACTAAAGGCTGCAGGACAGAGGACAGCCTGGTACATCTCAAGGGCAAGCTTCTCTATAGAAAACGAACAGCCAGGCAAGGAAAAAAAATAATAAAAAAAAAATGCAAGCAACTTCAAAACAACAAAGCCCAACACTTCAGAGGACTTCATTTAGGGTGGGATTAAAACTGGTTCCAAGCCAGCAAGGAAAAGCAGAGGAGTAGGATCGTGAGTTTGAGGCCAGCCTCAACTATAGCCTCTTCTCAAAACAGAACTAGACCACCAAGGTTTAGGGCAGCCACCTAAAGAGGAAAAAACTCATTGGTCCTGCCCAGTTCTGAATGAAATGATACATTCAATATAGATCATTCTATATGCTGTGTCACAATCCCAGGAAGGCTTGTTAGACACCGGCAATCTCAATCTCCATTGGCATTTAGCTCCCAGCCAGGGTGTCTCCGAATGTACTCCAGTTAGTGCCATTGTATGTTTAAGTTACAAGTACTGGGAGCATCTCCCATTGCCTTATGGCCAAGTTGGATGTGTAAGAACACCTGTTCTCAGATGGAAGAGACTGCAGGTGTGCAGTCTCTTGGATGAGATTAGACCCCAAAGGCTCATGCCCAGCTTGGGGACTACAAGAAAGATCACTCCATCCCCAATGACCTCCCTCCTTCCCCACAGACTGTTGGGCCACATTTCAGAGGCGACCCTTTGTTTTCAGACCTCGTGGTGTGGCTGACATTAGCAGCAATAGTTTCTTCATTGGTACAACTGACTGCCCAGATGGGGAGCTTTGCTTCTCAGTGTCATAAATTGTCATTCTTTAAACCCAGGGAGTCAGCCATGGTCTCGGCATGAGGAATACTGACTTCAGAAAGATCCACCTACAGGAGAATGACATCTTAAACACATATGTGGGCTCATAGACCTCTGGGGGGGGAACTGTCTGTTCCACAGAGCTCTAGTTTTCCGATTGAGTGAGTTTTACTGAGCCCTGCATTGGCATTCTGCCATTCACGAACTCCAAGGGTAGAGGATGAAGACAAGAAACGCAATGCTCCACTTAACTCTGAGAGGGACTGGGAAGACTCATCCACCCTGCCTACAGGCTTCTCTTCCACAAGCTACAATTCCAGCATGCAATCTATAGATGCCCACAACGCCTGGTGGCTTTGGGAAGCTGAATGGTGAGAAAGGCGTTGGTCTAACACTACATCTGACCTGAAATGATGGTGGAGTATATCAAGATCACTTGAGCTGCGCTATGCTACCGGTTAGGGAGCTGTGGAAATGCTGATCATTGTCACAGGTGCTGCACTTACTTTAACTCAAAGGTGTTCTCTAATCACCAATTGGAACTCTCTTAAGCACCAAAGCTGCTTCAGAAGCAGCACTGTTCCAACATTTCACTGGTTGTGAACAATACACTGAACCCTGGTAGTGTTCAGTGTACCCTTCCAATCCATTAAACACTCACTTTAATAACAGTAGTGCCTGTCACACCTGCCTTCACCACCTCAGGCTTAGCTTAGACTTTGCTGGCAGAATGCAATGTTCCACCTGTGGGCAGGCTGGCCTCTAAAGAGATATCCCAGAAGCTCTGAGAACAGAACTATCATCTTTCTCCCTGAGGGGAAACCTCGAGTCTCCAAGAACAGTGGCTCTGTGCCCTGGTTATCTTTGTTTTTGCCTTGGGACAGTATGCACAGGAACCAGTTGTGTTTATAGTTCCCACTCCCTCACCCCCCACCCCTCCACCCCCACCCCCGCTTTTGCTGTTGTTGTTGCTAAAATCCACAATCACTGGAGAAAATAAAAGAATATACAGATAAGCAAAATGAAAACCAGTTAAGATCCTTAAATTCTCACCATCATAGCTAGATGCTACTGCCCATCCATCCAGTCATTTTGCTTTGTGTCTGCAGTCATTGCTAGCAAGCCAGATACAAGACAAATGACAATTCGATACAAAAAAAAATGAAGAACAGTGTAGTATGTTACCAAGCACTAGCTCAGCTAGCTCTCTGTTTGAAATATGACCACAAACACATGAAAACAAGTGAATTTTCTTCTAATTATAGAAAACCCATGTCAAGTAGATTACATTTATTTTTCTATGTGAAAAATAACAATGAAGTTTTTGTTTGTTTGTTTGTTTTTAAGAATCTAGGACAGCTCAGCCAGGCAGTGATGTTGCATACTTTTAATCCCAGCACTTGGGAGGCAGAAGCCAGCCTGATTGGTCTACAGAGCAAGTTTTAGGACATCGAGGGCTTCACAGAGAAACCATGTTTCAAAAACACAAAAAATAAAATAAAATAATTAAAAAAGAATCTGAGAAGGTTATCTATCTGTCTATCTATCCATCCATCCATCCATTTATCTATCTCTATACACACACACACACACACACATACACACACACACACACACATACACACACACACACACACAGTAAGAGTGGAAGAGACTTTCAAAGTTCATGTAGAACCCAAGGATTGAACTCGGGCCCCCAGCCTTGCTAACAAGTGCCTTTACCTTCTGAGTCATGTTGCTAACTCAAGAACTTTCTTTTTTATTTTCTTGGTGGCAGGGGCTGGTTAACCATATACAGAGGTCACAGGACAACTTGTGGGATTTAGTTCTTCTACTATAGAAGCTGTGTATACATCCCAGGTCATCAGACTTGGGCAGCAAGAACTTTTACCCACAGAGTCACCTTACTGGCACAGGGACAGACATTTTAAAACTAAGACCAGAGACTAAAAGAAAGCACAGTTAGTTTGATTTTAAAAATTGTGAAGTCAATAGGTTAAATGCACTACTGATTTAAAAGACATTTATATCAACCACATGTTGGTAAACGAACAGCAAAATGGTGAAGAAGAAAAAAAGAATTCACAGAATAAATTTAAATGACCAGCAAGAGTATGAGAAGATGCTCAAATTCACTAGATGTCAAAGATAATGAAGTGAATGGTGAAGAACTATTTTACACTTGAGAGGTAAATGGCTTTATCGAATGCTGTGGGGGCTCAGACAAGGGATGGGAAATTGTACGCTGATACTTGGCTGGTGATCTGTGATCTGCCCAAATCTGCTGGGAAAGAGATTTCACAGCATTTTGGACTCAAAGTACAGGTACCCATTGATCCAACAGCTGTGCCCTTGGAAGTCTGTGCAGCCTGCAGAGGAAGGTAGTGACTTTAGCAATGTGCCTGCACAGTGCCTTTCCAACCTGTCCAAAGGAAAGAAGTCGGGGAAAGAGGATGGATATCCAGCAGCCAAGTAGAGGCTTAATAATTTGTGCACTATTTCACACAAAGGAGTGTTTTGCCATCAATAAAAAATGAATTACAACTAAACCAGACCACATAGACAGATGCTCATCCTATATCATAAAATGAGAGCCAAATGACTAAAAACCACACATGGGGTAAGTGGCTGATGTGAGGCTGTATGGGCTGGGCATTTCAGCAGGAAGACTGTGTCCCATGGAATCTGGGCAAAGGACAGAGAATATATCCCTAACTATCACACTGATCCTTAATTCTCAGTTCCTTCAATATCGTAAGCACTTTCCTGACAGCTTGCTCCCACAGCTGTGTCAGCCCCAAAATAACCCAGAGACTCTGTTAGTAATAAAGCTGTTGGCCAATGGCTGGAGCTTCTTATTGGCTAGCTGTGTCTTAGCTATTAACTCATTTCTATCAATCTAAGTGTTTCCATGTGGTCTTACCGAAGAGAGAGAGAGTCCGGATCTCTTATTCCTCTCACAGCCTATATCTTGATTTCTCTTTACTACTTCTCCCAGAATCATCCTTGTCTCCTAGTCCTGCCTATCTTGTCTTCCTATTTGCCAACAGTGCTTTACTCATTAACCAATAAAAGACACATATTCACAGAATGATATCTCCCATCATCTCTTTTCTGTCTAAAGTAAAAAGAGGGGCTTTAAATTTAATAGTAAAATTACATATGACAAAACACTTATCAAATAAGAACTATAGTTAATAATATTTAGTCTATTAACATTATTAGGAATTAAAGAAAATGTTCTATCATCTATTCTATCTTTGTGAGTCTAAAGTCTTACATGTAATTTATCTTTAATCTTAACTAAAGAAAATTACAATCACAAGTGTCTTCAACTCCATCAAAGGCCACAGAAGGATAGTATATAAACCCTAGAAATGACAGAGATAACACACTGCCTGGTCAGTCACCCAAACTTCTTTTGTAATGTTTCATCTTCAGCCCATAGGCCATAAAGTGTCTGGCAGACTCCTCAGGAAAGCAGGAAACTTTAAACTGTCCAACTATATTGGCAGTTTGTCAGTTGCTTTTTTTCTGTGTCCTGCAGAATGTCTGGCAGACTCTTCTATGAAGCAGGAACCCTGTAGCAATGACCATCTTATATCAGCAATCACTTTCCTGTGGGTCCTGCATGTCCAGTTTATACAGAATAAAGTCAAACAATCCAGACAAGAGCAGTATCTTGTTTTGCCATATTGGAAGCAAACTCCATAACGAGTTTCTTCGATGTCCTCTTCCCTTCTGATGCAGTTTGTATTGCCAGGAGCAGTTGTGCCTCAGTTAAGAAAAACCCTACAGCATTTTTAACACCATATTCTGCAGGTCTTTGAAAGGTTTAAAGAATATTTATCCACTTCAAATACATTTCTGTATATCCAGAAAACCTAACTAAAAGTTTTGACTATTATAGGTAATTACCTATAATTTGTATTTAATTATACATTAAATTTTAAAATGAGCTATACAAACACAATACCTAAACAAGAGGAGAAACATACACATCACAAAATTAACCTTAAATTTGTTATCAATAACTGAAAAGCTATTCCAATGCAAAGTAATCATTTCTATATCATAATCCTCTTTTACCTTTAAAAAGAGATTGGTTGTGATCATTAACCATTTATAACCAACCTCATTTAAATGAATAAAAACATTTATAAACAAAATTTGGGAATTTTGGCATTGTTCTTTCCAAACTGCTTCCTGATTGTTTGGGACTTCCTAAGAAGACACAGAAACCCTGGCTGTAGTCTGCAAGGCTGCTTTGTCCCAGCTGTTTTGAATGTTGGATCACCTGGGACACTGTTTCAGGGGGTCTTGCTTAATCAAACCATGTTATTCTGGAAGGAATCCACAGCTTTTCATGTTCTGTGGAAACAAAAATAGAAATTCTTTCCCCCAGTAACCTGTCCTTAGACTTAAAATTTGAAGTCAAAGCATTTTTAAAATATATAAATTTGATTAATTCAGCAGCATTGATAATCAAGTGTATTTTAGCAGTTATTCCTTCCTTAGCAATTGAGCAATTCAAAGACAACACCATTTTTACATGGTTTTTATTACTCTATTTCTTTTCTTTTTATTTTTTATTTTTCATTTTCTCAGATAAGGTTTCTCTGTGAACTTTTGTCTGTCCTGAAATTCACTCTATACAACAGGTTCATTTTTAAATCACAGACATCTGCCTGCCTCTGCCTCCTGAACACTAGGATTAAATGTGTGTGCCACCACTGTCCAGTCACTTTTTTTTCAAGCCAAATATCCTTTTTATTTTCTCTCCCAAGCCTATGTATATTTTTAACACACTGTAAAAAACCTTTTAGATTTTACTTTATCTGAATCTGCTTTTACTGTATATTTCTAACTTTTTTTTTTTTTTGCTGTAAGTCTTGTATCTGACAAACAGCATTGCTAAAATTAAAGTGGTGGCTGTTTTAGTCATTTTTTCCAATGTGGCAGGGGTACATTTACTGCCAGCACTGAGAGCTATGCTCATCGCCTTGGCCTATGCTGCCATCAAGCAGCATGCTGCCTGCTTGGAGATGTGGTCACTACCACTGCCAGCTGCCTACAAATGTCAGGTTCCTGAGCAAAGTAGAACAATATCATGGGCCACCAAATACACTTATACCTTTTGCCAGAGTGAAATGAGCCAAGTGGGCCAGCTGAGTAATTTTCCCAATGTTCTTCCTATTGGCTGACAACAAATCAGATATCGATATTACTATACATTAAAATTCAAATCTCCCAAGCCAAGCCCACAGCTGGAAAATCAAAAGCCTAGATTATAGTTTAATGAAACTTAATCATTTAATTAAGTTTAATTGGTCCAAAAGTAATAATTACATGCTACCCTGCCTTGCAGGGTGTGGCATGCTTGGGATAGAGAGCCAACAACTCCAGCCCTACAAATTTCTCTCCTACATACTGATGGCAATATTGTCCTGTGCTGGGCTCTCTCCAGTGTACTCCATGGGTGGTGTTGATGTCAGCACGAGATGAAGTCCAGCACTGTCACTACTGACTTTCTCTCTGTCTCTCTGAAATCTTGCTTTGGGGAATGACATTTGAGAAGCCTCTGAGCTGGATGTTTCTCTCTGTAGACATTTCTCAGCACCCAGGACAAATCCTGTGCCTTTAGCTTGTGGCTCTCCGATTTGTAACTTTGGTGGGTTCTTGGGATTTTCTTAAGAATTACAGAGCATGGATTAACATTCTTTTCATCAAAATATGGCAGATACCACTATGAACCCCCAAAGTCCTCCTCAAAGGTGCAAAGGAAGGTGAGTTTAAGAATTCTTATGAAAATTATATGGGCAATAGGCTGGGCAGATAGATGGCTCAGTAGTTAAGAGCACTTGTTGCTCTTCTAGAGGTCTCAAGTTCAAGTCCCAGCTCACAGGCACCTATAATGAGATCTGGTGCCCTCCTTTGGTGTGTAGGCATATAGACAGGCAGAATGCTGTGTATAGATAATAAATAAATAAATAAATAAATAAATAAATAAATAAATAAATAAAATCTTTAAAAAGAAAATGGTCTGGACAAGTGTACAAATTAACTTCAATCTGTAGACTACTATACAAACAGTAGGAACAAGAAGAAACCTTGTTGGAAACAGTTTCTGCAAAACCTTAGGCAACAGGCAGTCCATGCAGGCTGAGGATATAAGGCTCTCAGGAAGTGCTGTGCCTCTGTTTTGACATTTCAAAAGGGAGTGATATAATCTAATCACACTAGTGTCCAAGTGAACTAGCATTCAAGCATTCTGTAGTCTTGGTCTGAACCCAAAGCTTGTATGTAATTTGAAAATAGGAGTGGGAAAGGAAGAAGAGCATGGGTGATAGAGTGAGGGAGAGAGAGGGGAGAGGGAGAAAATAAGAGGGAAGGCGAGAGAGGGAGGGAGGGAAGGAGGGGGACAGAGGGATGGAGGGAGAGACAGGTCCTTAGTGGTCCTGTGTAATTTACTTTCCGATTAAATGACTCTCCCACCTTGACTTTTTAAGGTCTGTCTATTGTGGCTGCTGACTTCATATCTTCTTTTTCGTTAGTTAAGGTATATGAATTGTTTGAAAGTGTACTTAAGACACAACAATGTGGCTGTACTTAATGGTACCAGCTTTTATTTTATTACAGAAAAAGGAAGTGGCCATCCTGTAGGATGATACAGAACCAATCTAGGACATACATTCCCCCTTTCCTGAGGGAAGAGGTTAGAGCTACTGTGCTGTAGAGGAGGTTGCTGGAACCTCCCTGTAACTGCTTGAGAGCTGGAAGAATGGAGAAATGCCCCCAGATACTTGGCCAGTGTGCCAGGCTCCAAGAGCTGGCAGAACCGGGATAGTGCCTTCCATTCCACACACACACGGTGCTCAGAACTCAATGCCTGCCTAGCATGAGAGTGAGGCAGGCAGCTCTTAACATTCAGAATGGCCCAAGTTAAGCTCCCCCAGGTGTATGATATTATCCAAGTCCGAAGTCTCTGACTTTCTCCTAGCCACCTTTTCTTCCTACTCCCTCACCCTTATCACAAATATAACACAGGCACACCAGTACAGTGAGTCTGATTATAAATACAACCATGCATTGCTTAGTGTCAGAGGTAAATTCTTTCTGTCCCTAGGCAATTTTGTTGTTGGTAAGGCATCATAATTTGTCTTCACACAACTGAGATGAATATGTTATCACTAGCAGAAATTATTCCAAAGGACAGCAATTGTCTGTGTAGTCTACTAAAGCCCACATAACTCCATTCTCTCCTGTTATTAAGGCCTCTGTTTGATGCTTTGTCTTTGCTTTCAATAATAAGTCCCATCATCTCTCTTAATAATATGTCCCTGGAGGGGACAAATGAAGGAGGAGGGAGATAAAGAAGAGAAGGTAAGTGGGAAAAGAAGGAATGCCAACCAGGCTCATCTTTCTCCCTTCTCTTAATATGCTTCAGTAGCTACTTAATAGAACTGTTTTGAATCAACCCCACTGGCCTAATGGATAAGGCATTGGCCTTCTAAGCCAGGGATTGTGGGTTTGAGTCCCACCTGGGGTAGGAGGACTGAATTTTAAGCCCTTTTTTAAAAAAATCTAGAAAATAGAACTGTTTTGGTTATTGTTCTATTGCTGTGGAGAAACACTGTGACCAAAAAAAAAAAAAAAAAAAAAAAAAAAAGTATAAAAGAAAAGTATTTAATTAGGGGTTTGCTTCAGTTTCAGAGGGTTAGTCCATGGCCATCATGGAATAGCAGCAGGCAGGCAGGCATTGTGTTGCAGCAGTATCTGAGAGCCTATATCCTGGTCCATAGGCAGCAGGCAGGGTGGGTAGGGAGGAATGGAGGGAGGGAGGAATGGAGGGAGGGAGGAATGGAGGAAGGGAGGAACAGTGGGAGGGAGAGATGGAAGGAGGGAGGGAGGAAGGAAGGAAGGAAGGGAGGGAGGAGAGAGCCTGGACCTAGCACAGGCTTTTGACACCTAGTTCAACAAGGCCACACCTCCTACTCCTTCCAAAACTGTTGCACTAACTGGGGACCAAGTTCCCCATTCAAGCATATGAGCCTCTGGAGGCATTCTCATTCAAATCACCACAGTAGCCAGCAACTCTGTAAGCTTTGTTATTGGCTGGTTTGCTTCAAACCCTGTGTGCTGTATGAATGCTTGCTGACTTAAAAATGACAGCATCCTGGCAGCAATCATCTATGGCAGGCTCTAGCAGTATCCTCCATTTTCCAATTTTCCAGAAGACTCCAGTCCCTTGTTGGAGGTCAGAAGAGCCAAAGACCCTGGTATTTGAGGGTCAGGATGTATACAATCTTCTGCCCCTTATTTATAGTCTTTTACCTGTTAAAGGTTTAACCTAAACTTATAATTGTATGAACAATACATTTGTACTAAAGGATATTTAGAAAGAAAATTAAAAAGGAATAAAATAACAAATAATTCCAAGCATTCAGGAACAACTGTTCATAATCTTCTATTTTGTCTCTTTCTATGCTTTCTCTTATGTACAGAGATCATATTACATGTAGAGTTTTGTATCCTGCTTTTCCTTAATGTATAACGGTCACTCTCCAGTATTCCCCAAGCCCTTTCCTCACATACAATTTCGAAGATGTGATAGTAAGATTTCTCATAATTTCTAATTAGAAATCCTAGTCATTTTTGTCTTTAAGATGTTTGTGTTGTGTTCAGTGATTATTTCAGTTTTGTTGTACACATTCTCTATACTGGACACTAACGAAAAGCAAAGATGTACTGGTAAGACATGGTTCCCACACTCTAGGAGTTTAATAGACTAATATTATATAAAGAATCAAAAAGAAAACAACAAAAATAAAAAAAATCTTTTACACAGTCACCACTTAGAATTAGGTACACTACCCTTGTGTACACAGTAGTTTTACCCAAAAATTATATGACAGTTTGTATAGTTTTATGTTACCACTCTAGTTGGTAAAATGAACATTGGAGAGTAGAGCCTAAATGAGGCATCCTAAAGTCTCTAGCAGTAGCCATCTTTATTCAAAGCATCAGACAATTTAAAATCTAGGGTTTGTCAAAGTCATATAATTAATGTTCACTTGAGTTCAAGCTGTATATAGTCACAAGGGAAAGGTCACATGAATTTACTAGGACAACTCATGCTTGGAAACATCATTCTGAATAATGATGGATAAGATGATGGGTAATCTAAAGCAATCCCACTCCTATTTACTACACCTGGGAGAGGCGTGAAAGCACTTTCCAAGAATGACCCATGTCATGGAGAACAGGTTACAGACATATGCCTTGTTTCCTTGAAGTTATTTCAAAATCCTCACACAGCTTCGCTTCACTCATGGATCATGTTCTGACTGTTTTAAACACTTGGTATCTTTCTTTCCACTTGACTGAGTCCTACTCTATAGCTCTGGTTATTGGAACTCACTTTCTAGCCCAGGATTGACGGGGAAATGCTTTCTGTATTCTGTTAATATATGTTTCTCTTATTGGTTGATGAATAAAACACTGCTTGTACAATAGCCAGGCAGGGTGTATAGGCAGGGCTACCAGATAAGGAGAATTCTGGGGAGACGACCCAGAGAAGCCACCAGGGAGACTCCATGTAGCTACCAGGGAGATAGGACTCCAGGCATTCTCTGATAAAACAAGGCTATGTAGAAATACATACATTAATAGTTATAGGTTAATAATTAAGAAAGAGATGGCCAGTAAGAAGCCTAAGCCATCGGCCAAACAGTGTATAATTAATATAAGTCTCTGTGTGTTTGTTTGCAACTAAACAGCCATGGAACCAGGTGGTACAGAAACTCTATTTACACAGGGTGGTCCCAAACCCTCAACAGTCCTCTTGTCCAGCTTCACAAATTAGAAGCCTGTGCCACCACAGCCAGTATCATCTTTTGTCATTCAGTGTCAGTAAGACATTTTATTATTCAGAGTCATCCAGTACTGTTTTCCACTTTAAGCATGAAGCATATTCCAATCAATAAATAGACTTGTATATAGATTGCTTTCATATCTTCCTATGATATAATCTCTAAACTGAATTTCCAATATTTTCCTATGACATGATCTCTAAACTGAATTTCCAGTACACAGGGACTAGAAAGTCCTTGGTAGCTTTCTGTTCATTTTTATTAGTGTATATCCATTAGTTATACAAAAGAATGTGTCTCGTGACATCATGCACATATACAATATACTTAGATCATGTATGTTCATGTCCTCCAATTACTCTTACTTGTCTCATGTTTCCTGTTGGCCTCATTCCCCTTCACTACCCTCATTCTTCTCTCATGATAAAAATCTGCATTCCACATATGATAGCAAACAAATGTGGTATTTGTCATTCTGAGTATTTGCTTAATGTGATGATCTTCAGTTCTATTTATTCTCCTGTAGATGAGAAAACTTCACTCTTCTTTATGGCTGAGCAACACTCTGCTGCCTATTGTCTTTGGGTTTCTACTGCTGTGAAGAGACACCATGACCATGGCAACTCTTAATAAGGAAAATATTTAATTGGGGCTGGCTTACAATTCAGAGGTCTAGTCCATTATCATTATGGCAGGGAACATGGTGGCATACAGGCAGACATGGTGCTGTAGACCCAGAGTTCTACATTTGGATCAGCAGGTAGCAGAAAGAGAGAATGAACCACTGGGCCTGGCTTGAGTTTCTGAAACCTCAAAGCCCATTCCCAGTGGCACACTTCCTCCAATAAAGCCAAACCTATTGCGACAAGGCCACACATCCTAATCCTTTCAAAGAATGCCACTTCCTAAGAGCCTGTGGGTGCTGTCTTCATTCAAACTACCACACCCATATATGCCAAATTTTATTTGTATGACAACCTTTCATATTAAAAATTTATATTTAATAAGCTTGAATATTTTCATTTCCACCAGAGTACATCAGTATACATCTTAAATGAATATTTCCCTTTTCATTTGCATGTATCTGACACAGGAAAGGGGCGCTTTTTTCATATGATTACCAACTTTTTTGGGTCATTCTCTCCTTTAAATTTTTTTCTACTGGTGTTTTATGCTGATTTATACATTTTTTACTATATTAAGGATATATTTTTATTAAAATTGCAGTGTTTTTCAAGTTTGCCATTTCTTAATTGTTAATCATGTTATATACCATGATTTAAACATTTTATAGAACCTAATCATTTTCAATTTGTGCTTTATGATGTATGTGATGGTTTGAATGAGAACAGCCCCAAAGAGTCATAGATTTGATGGAGTGGCACTATTTGAAATGATTAGGTGTGGTCCTGTTTGAGGAAGTGTGTCACCAGAGGTGGCTTTGAGGTTTCAAATGCCTATGCCAAGCCCAGAGTCTCTTTCTGCCTGTAGACCGGGTTGTAGCTCCCAGCCACTCCTCTAGCACTATGCTTACTACCATGTTGATAATGGACTAAGCCTCTGAAACTGTAAACCTTCCCCCAATGAAATGCTTTCTTTTATAAGAATTTCCTTATAAATAAGTGGTGACTCTTCACAGCAAGGGAACAGTAACTAAAACAATGTGTATCTGTTTCTGGGCCTACAGTGAAGCAGAGCAACAGGGAAGAAGGCCATATTGGAGAGAAACTTCTCTCTTTATTGCAATTATGAAGCAGGGAAAGATGGGATGAGGGTTCCTCAACAAATATACCCTTCACCGGCCAATCCTGTGTTCTTCATCCTCCAGTTAGGTCTCACAACTTACTACTCCATTTAGCTGTGGACTTTCCAGTGTGTTGGTTCACTGACGAAGTCACAACCATTACCATCCAATTGTCCCTCCAAAGCCAGTCCACTAGCAGTGAAGGCCAGTCATGACCTTGGGGGCATTTTTTACACTCATACATAAGAGCACTTGGCATTTTCACCTGTTTTTAGAATCTCCACTCTGAGAGGTCCTTTATTGTGGTTCCACTTTGAAGTTCCCTGCTGCTCAGTGACAATGGACATCTGCTCATTTGCCTGTTGGGTATTTATAAGTCTCCTTTTGAGAAATGTCAAGCTAGAACCTTTGCCCATTTTTAAGTTGGGCTTTTGGGTGGCTTTTAATTAGGATTTTTCTTTCATTGTTTTGCTATTGGTTGTTTTTATTCTTGATTTATTTAGACATTTGCTTCTTATCAGACATATGGCTCACAGACATTTCTCTCAATCTATGGGTTACCCTTTTGCTCCATTCATTGTTTTTCTAGCTTCATAGTTGGTTGTAGTCACATCTGGCTCTTTCTTCTTACGTCACCTGTGCTTTGGGGTTTATACCTCAAATAATATTGCCCAAATTGATGCCATGGAACTTTCCTCATATAACATCTTCTAGTGGTTTCAGGCCCTTTTAAGCCTCTTGTCTTGGTCACTGTTCTATTTTTGTGAAAAGACACCATTACCATGGCAACTCTTATGACAGAAAACATTTAGTTGGGACTGGGTAATAGTTCAAAGATTTAGTCCATTGTCGTCATGCCAGGAAGCATGGTGGAGTGCAGGCAAGTATGGTGTTGGAGAGGTAGCCGAGAGTTCTACATCCAGATTGACAGGCAGCAGGAAGAGACAGCAAGACAGACACTGGGTCTGGCTTGAGAATTTGAAACTCCAAAGTCCACCCACAGTGACACACTTCCTCCACCAAGGCCACATCTACTACAACAAAGCCACACCTTCTAATAGTGCCACTCAAAAGGTGTGGTAGTTTCATTCAAACTACCACAAATTTTGAGTTATTTTTTCTTGCATATGTGTTTATGTATACACACTTGTACACATGTGCATATGTGTGAAGGTCATTTGACAAACTAAGTATTTATCTAGGGCATTCACCTTGTTTTTCTGAGACAAGTTCTCTGACTTGCCAATTGAGCCAGGCTAAATGGCCAGAACACCTCAGTAATCTACCTATCTTTGCTATTTTAGTACTGGAATTACACGCACTTGGCACAGTTCTTGGGATCAAACACAGGTCCTCTGATTGGGAAAAGCTCCAGATAATATCTAGCTCTTGACCTTTATGGAAGAGACCATCATTTCCTTGGTTTGAGTTCTTGGCATCTCTGAAAAATTCAATGAACCATAAATCTGTGTTATTTTTGATGGATTCTGTTCTGTCAGTGTGTTTCTACACTGGTGCCCTGCTATGTGGTTTCTATAGCCTTGTGGGGTAGTCTCCTATTTCTCATGGCCAAATATCTAGAGGGAGGGTGGGCAAGCTATTAGAGATATGCATATTTTATTGTAGAAGTGCTGATGAGGTTTATTTAGAAGACACAGTTGATTATTTTACCCCAACCAGCACTGTGTGTGTGTTTGAGCTGCTGTAAATATTTACTAATTTCTGATAGGTTTTGGTGTTTTAAATTCTAACCATTTGTTGTGATGGGACATGTCATTAGGGTTTGAGTTTTTACTTTGTGGATAACTAGTGTCCTTGGATACTATCCATGGACTTATTAGCATTTTAGGTCATTGTTTGCAAATATATGTTTAAATATCTTATTTTTATTTTTACATTTTCTTGTGATGTATTAAGTTATGTTGCCCCTCATTCATTCTTATTTTGGTGTATGGTTTAAGATGGGCATTAAAAATTGTTTCCAAATACTGTACTAAGTAAGCCAGCATATTTTTAAAATTATCCTTTACAGAATACTGTGGGGGTTTGAAAGAAAGTGGCCCCCAAGGAGACTGTCACTATTAGAAGGTGTGAATTTGTGGGAGTAGGTGTGGGCTTTTTGGAAGAAGTGTGCCACTGTGAAGGCAGATTTTCTGGCTCAAGTCATACCCAGTGTCTCAGTTTACTTCCTATTGCCTGAGCTGATGTAGAACTTTTAGCTACCTCTCCAGCACCATGTCTTCCTGCATGCCACCATGACCTACCATGATGATAATGGATGGAACCCCTAAGCTCTAAGTGAGCCACCACAATTAAATGTTTTCTTTTATAAAAGTTGCTGTGGTTGTGGTGTCTCTTCACAGCAATCGAAACCCTAAGACAGAAGCTGAAAGAAACACTCTACCATAGAATAACACTCACTAGGTTTTCTCCCATAGTTTTGCTTCTGGCTTATTCTAATGCATAGTCTCAAACGGTATACTATTTTTCTTGTTGGAGGATTTAGAATATACATTAAAATTGTCCACATTGAATCTATTATCTCAGTTCTCACTCTCTTCACTATTTTCTTATATGGTCTATCTCAGTGATTTTTTTTTTCCTGGCTAAACTGGAGAATGACTTTGTAAAATTATGTCCTTTTATATCCTATGATTTGAACTGGAAATTAATTCTTCAAGTATATAAATCAATTTAAGGGAATAAAACACCCCCTTTACCTACTGTCTTAACATCAAAGAGCACAGTATCTCTCTTTATTTCTTTATATTTTCTCCAATTTTATTGAGTAAAGCTTAATTTCTTCATTAGTGTTTTGACATATTCTCTGATATTTTCACCTCTATTTCTCTTTTTTGTCTTTAAATATTGTCCGCTCAAAGGAAAAAAAAATAAGCCAAACCACTAATCAGCCCCAAGCCATTTCCTTTTAAATGTGCATCATATCTCTGCCATACTATTTGTATGTCTGATGCCTCAGACAAATGTATCCACAAATATCAGGCATGGAACCTGGTCCATGGGTCCCATTCTTTACCAATCTACTGCACCCCCAGAGATGAGCACCTGGCCAGTATTAGGTCATGATCTGCTAGTCATTAAGACTTTTTCCACTGCTAACAACTGTTTTTAAGTCATTTGTTTTTAGTTTTTTCTATCAGAAAACTGTGCTGTCTGTAGATTCTTATTTCATTGGTCTGGTGAGACTGGAACATCTGTCTGTATTTTTAACAAGACTCACTTTAAATCCTGCTTCAATGACAGAGTTGATAATCATTGTTCTAGCTCCTCATCTGGAGAGTGGAGGTGGTAAGTTAGCTGCTGGACTCATGACCTGTCACCTGTTTCCAGTAGACTCCATGAAGGTCTTCAGTAAAAGAGTTCATCCCTCCATTTATATCCAAGGTCATGCTCCCTTGGGTGAAATATTGTGCAGAAAGGCTTGTAATTTAAGCTGGATACATGGGAAAGGAAGGTTGGCAGGAGAAATCTAAGGACAAGCAGAATGATGAACATGTGGTGTTCTAGTTTTTGCTAGTGGAGATCAACCAGTATCTTGGAGGTGATAGCTAAAGGCAGTGAGGTCACAGGGTCTATTGAAAAGCAAATGTCATTGGAATTTAAGAAAAAAATAAGGTGCTAAAGATAAGTGATCTCATTCCCTCTGAATAATGGGACTCTTTAGAGCTTGAAGTCATGGCTGTGGTTACAATGGGCTTTCTGATGACAGATGGTCAACAGTGTGCATGGATCTGTGTGCACCACTCTGTGCCCTGAGTTAGTCACCATTTCCACTGTGGGAGAGGTGCTTGTTTCACTCAGTGACCTGCACTGGAATTAACAAAATACATGATTCCATAGGACCCCCAATCAATTATTTGGAGGAAAAGAGAAAAAGTGGGTTTGCTTTCCTGCTCTGGGAGAGCCAGTGTGACCTTTGGATCCCCACAGGAAAAAATTTCTGATATTCTGTTTTTCAAATAGGGCTTATGAGGACAGGCTTGTGAAACAATCCAGATGGACTGTTTAAAATTGCAAAACAATGCATCAGTTCACACCACCCTTGTGGAATGTCAGGCATTATTCTAAAATGTGTTCTGCATGTTGGCAATTTATTTCCCATGCCAAACTTAGGAGGAGCGTAGTAATAAAACTAAAACAACAAAATTAAATCTACAACCATTTTCTTTCCAAACCCATCAAAGAAGAAGGCTTGGTAGTGGAGCAGTAAGGGGCGGACCGGGTGCAGCTCCTGACTCATCATGCTCTGTCTGTGTGGGCAGATTTCCTAACCTCTCCGTGCCTTAGTTATTTACATGAGGGATGATGACAGTACCTGCTTTATAGAACAGATGAAAGATTAAATGCTTTGGTTTCGAAAGTCCTGTGACATGACATGTGAGCTGACATTTGTCTCATCTTCCATTTACATAATTAGAGAGAGAATGAAATAAGCACTGATTGGTTGATGACTGTATCTGTATTTTCTGTAGTTAAATTGAATCTAGTCCTATTAATAGTGTCATGAACCTGCAGTATCATATTACTGCACAAATGGTCACATAATAGCACACGAGAAGGCCAGGTGGACAGGCAGATACCCAAACTCAGATTCCAACTCTGATACTTACAATGAGAGTGGGGTAAATTACTTCACCCCTCTGTGCTTTAATTCCACAAGAATGAAATAGTATCAGTAATTACAAACATAACTACCAACTTAGCCTGGTTTTAGTCTTACATGTAGAAATCCACAGTAGTGTCATGTGATACAGTAAGTACAATATAAATCAGCTATTATATGGAGGAAAAGTATAGATGCTAAAGCTTTCCTTTGACAAATTTACCTTCCTTCTCTTTCTTTTCCCCACCAGTCAGCCCTCAGATAGTTATAAGCCTTTCTTCAACTGTACTCTAAAAGGTCTCAGCAATTCAACACTTTTTTTTGAGGTGAGGTCTCATTCTGTAGACTAGCTGGCCTTGAACATCTGATCATTCTGCCTCAGCCTCCCAGGTGTTGAGAATGCAACTCTGCCTGACTTCAATTCAACGTGTTTGGGATAGTGCTGTCATCCAGAGCAGCGTGCCTACTTCTGAGAATAGGGAATAAATAACTCCTGGGATCTTCAAACATACTGTGGCATAGAGATATGTAACTGTGGGGCTCCCGGCTGTGCCCCTTGGTGTGGAAATCAGTGGCTTCAGGTGATATCTTGCCTTGGTGACACAATTTATTACAGCAACATCTGGTTCTTTTTAAAGAACTATAGGATCAGGATGACTCTATCTGGTAGATGCAGATGCCATCCCCTACCTGTCCATCAACTTTATCAAGGGAAGCTGGAAGCACATGGGCTCATGGGTGCATTAAAACCACATTAGAGAAGCCAGGAGGTAAAAGCCCTGCCTGAGACCTTATGGAACATGCAGACCAAAGAAGGAAACAACCTTCATCTGGATCCCATGCAGAAGAGCACAAACAGCATTAAGGTGACTATAGCACCATTGATCTACCAACTTGTTATTGAAATATACAGTGCAAATATAAAGGGATCCAGGCAGAAACTCCCTATCATCCCCTGGAGGTAGTAGCCCAGCATGAGTCTCTAGTACTTGACTCAAAATTGCCACTTCTGTGTCTTATGCCCAAGGATTTGAAGTTAAACCACCAAACTTGACCCTGTGACTCTGGGGCTCAGCAAGCACCCCAACTGAATTTGTTAATATCATATCTATTTTTCAAAAATAATTTTATTTTTAATTAAAATATAATTAAATTATTTTTCTTTACTCCTCAAACCCCTTTGGTACCCTCCCCTTTCCTCCTCATATTCATTTCTTCTTTCTCTTTAGTTATTATTGTTACATATATATGAATAAATATATAAATACATAAGCACAACCTGCTGAGTCTGTTTAGTTTTGCTTAAATATATACGGTTATTAAGACTGACTACTTGGTATTGGATAACCAATAAGGGTGCTCATCCCTGGGGAAGACTAGTGACCACTCTCTCAGTGCTCATTAGTTGTCCATAGCTCTTCATCCAGGGAATTTCCCTATCCATGTTGGTATATCAGCTACTGTTATTGTTGTTCAGGGCTTGGTTAAGCAGACACACTGAGCAACTCTCTTTATATTTGTACTAAATCTGCATCTACCTCTAGTAAAGCATATTTGAACTTATCCATTTTGTAGCCTACACACACAGTCACACACACATACACATATAAAATCATGTGTTTGCTAGTGGCAAAATCTCAAAGGAAATTGGAATTACTTGGACAATCACAGGCAACACAACTAACAAAGCTCATGTTTTTTTTTAATTTTTTTACTTTTTATTAAATTTTCCAAATTTTTGAATTCAGTTAGAAATATTCAATTTTTATTTAATAAATTATATGTTTCTGGAACAGCATGTTCTCTCTGAAGGTTCATGTGTTAAAGGACTGGTCTTAGATGTTCTCCTGGAAGGCTAGAGGGGGTCCTGGGATCACTGGTATGCTTTTGAGAAAGAGATTTCAAACCTATCTGGGTATAACTTATTTCTTCCAGTCTCAGAATGTCAAGTACATGTATATTATTCACATATACCGTCACTGGAATTTTTCTAGTTTACTAGGACATAATAAAAGTATCATTATACAAGAAATCCTCAACTCTTGGAAGCCTTCATAGTGATTTAGGAAAACTGGCTTGACTTCAGATTTTCCCAAACTCTATACTGAGCAAGATTCATGGAGGTTTAGAAAAACCATGACAAGCTTCCCTCATTTTGTTGATAGTAAAATGTTAGTTATCACCTTACCTGAATTTAGAATTACCCAAAGGGCAAAGGCATGCCTTTGAGAGCTTTTCCTGAGAGATTTAACTGAGGGAGGAAGGTCTACCCTGAATGAGGGTAACACCATCCTACGAATAGAGATTGCAGACCAAAGAAAAAAAAAAAGAGAACAGGAGAAAGTCATTTGAGCACCAATATTCCACCTCTCTGTGTTTCCCAACCTGTCTCAGTTAGGGTTTCTATTGCTGTGAAGAGACACCATGACCACAGCAACTATTACAAAGGGAAACATTTAACTGGGACTGGCTTACAGTTTCAGAGGTTTAGTTCATTATTGTCATGGTGAGAAACATGGTGGCATTCAGGCAGATAAGGAGCTGAAGAAGAAGCTGAGAGAGTCTTGCATCTTGAACTGTGGGCAACAAAAAGGAGTCTGTGTACCATACTCTAAGTGTAGCTTGAGCACAGGAGATCTCAAAGCCCACTCCACACAGTGACACACTTCCTCTAATAAGGCCACACCTCCGTATGAGCTTATGGAGGCCAATTACATTCAAACTATCACATAACTGTAGATGCAATGATGCCTGATAATTTTATCATCTTGCCTGCTCCAATAGGACAGACGGCATCTCCTTAAACTTTTGTTTGAGATTGACATTACCTTAAGTTACCATTGTCAGATGTTTTGTCATGGCAAAAGTGACTAATGTGATCTTTCTCCCAGTAGCTGCTATGCTTTACTTCTACAATCAGACTCTGACTGTCATAAAGTCATCTGGAGTGACCCAGCCTGCTTTCCTGTCATGTTCTCTTGGTCTACAGAACATGTCTGTTTCTGTTGCATATCTTCATAGTCCTGCTCTCTCAGAATTAGCACACTTAATTCTTGTGTCTAGCCAACATTCCTAAATCTGAGAGTTCCAGTAACACTGGCCCAAGTTACACTTTCCATGAGAAGATGCTGTTCTAATGGATTCAGAGAAGGTTGTTGTTAGGTGTAGTTTTCCTCCGCTGGTCTGGTTCCACTGCCACGCCAGCCCCAAATAACACACAGAGACTCTGTGATAGATATAATTCTGTTAGCCAGTTACTAGTTTCTTATCAGTTAGTTCTGTCTTAAATATTAACCCATTTCTATTAATCTAAGTGTTTCCACGTGGTCTCATCTTACCGGAGAGTGGGGCCAGCATTCCTGCTCTCTCTAATCTCCCCATGCTGACTCTTCCCTACTGCCTCCGGAATCCTCCTTGTTTCCTAGTCCCACCTATCTTGCTTTCCTATTGGCCAACAGTGCTTTATTCATTAACCAGTATGAGAAACATATTTACAGAATGATATCTCCCATCAGGTTGTAGTTAATGTCATATGATTGTTCTGACCATATGATAGACTCCAAAAGCAGCATGGAGGATTTATTGAGACTGACCTCTGTGGTGATAGAGGAAGGCTGTTTGGAATGATTTGAGGGTATAGAAAGTTATTCTTTCACCAAAACACTGTCCCCCAGAATCAACCATTCTTAGACTGCTAATAAAAGGGAATATTATAGAAGAGCCCAAGAGGATAAGGATGCCATTCTCTCTTCAGATAGGAACACAGCCTCTGGGAGGTGGAGTCTTTCTTACCTCTTAATCACAGGGGATCAGTGCATAGTAAGTGATGCACTGACCAGACTGTGAATATCGGGATGAATGAGACAGGCATGGCTCATTTTACAGTCTTTTGCAAAATGCTATAATGTAAAGGATTAATAGACATTAAAAAATGCAGCATTGTCTGGTCTTGGCATAATGTGGCTGGGGTGAGTGCTTAATTCCTAAGGAAAAACAACATTCTTGATATATGGTGGGAATAGATTTGAGTCTGCTAATTTTCTGCTATTAATAGTGTGTTGTGTTCTCTGTGGAGTTCCTTTAGCATCAAAGAGTGGTTTGAAAATCCTATCAATCTCAAACAGGCAAGGATACTCAGGGCTTAGTATGTTAGAAAAGGTGGTAAGTGCCAGCTTATTAAGAAAACCCTGACCATTCAACGTGATAAGCGAGGATAGAGAGACATATGACAAATAATGAAGAAAAAGCCCATGATCAAACATAGCCTTGAGAACAGATGCGAAAACAAGGATAATGGTATCTACCTATATTTTGCATTTAATTTTCTATTTTCCTTTATCCATTAAAAATATAGTTTACTGGTTAATATATGGCATTTTATTGGATTTAGTATATTCAGATGTGGACCACTGAGATGACTCAAGAGGTAAAGGAACTTTTGCCAAGCCTGATGAATTAGGTTCAATACCCAGGTCCCACATTGTAGCAGAAGAGAAATAATGTTCACAGGCTGTTTTTCAACCGGCATTCACAGGCTACAGCAAATGTGTATAAAAAAATACACACATGCTTGTGTGGGTGCACGCACACACACACACACACACACACACACATACACACACACATACACACACACATACACACACACACAAACACACACACACATTCCTATGGGGGGAAGGGAGGGATGTAGAGGGAGAGAGGAAGAAAAAGAGGAGGAAGGGAAGAAGAGAGAAAAGGAGAGAATAGAGAAGGAAAGAGAGAGAGAATGAGGGAGAGAGGGGGAGGAGAGAAAAAGAGGGAGAGGGAGGGAGAGAAAGGGAAAAAGAGAGAGGGGAAGAGAGAGATGTAGGACAGAGATACACAGAGAGGAAGGGAGAGAGAGAGAAGAAAATTTAAAAGGAAAGAAATGGAATAGCCAGTTATAATCATAGCAGAATTAGGGGATAGGTATGTATCACCTATAGATCTTGGGCTTGAAGCCTGATTTAGCAGTGAAGAAAGTCACTCTTAACAGAAAATAAATGTGCTTTTGTTGTCACAGTGGAGAGGTGATTGTGTTGACGTACTTATTTTCTCTTTACTCATGATAGTACACTTACAATCTGGAGGTTTGGGTCGACTCTGGTGAACTGTCCTTGACCTGTGTTGTGTTTTTTCCTTATCTGACCATTATTCATATTTTTGGTAATTTCTCACATGCTGAGTACAGCCTAACTAAAGGAAGGCATTTCCTCCACTTTGTTTGGGACCCATTTCTTATCTTAACTCTGACATTAACCATACCCAGGTAAAATTCATTTTGGAAGAGGGTGATAAGGGTGATATTAAGTATTAGTGAACAGATATAATTTGTACTCTGTAATGCCCCAATAGTTCATCAGACATACTTTTGGATGTGTCAGTTAAGGTGTCTGAAGGTGTACTCAGTACACTTAACTTCATAAAGATTTCTTTCCTGTCTGGCAGTTGTGGCACACACCTTTAATCCCACACAAAGTCAGGAGGACCTCTGTGAGTTCAAGGCAAGCCTGGCCTACAGAATGAATTCCAAGACATCCAGGGCTACATAGAGAAACCCTGTCTCAAAACACTGAAATCAAAACAAGAACAAAAATTCCTTCCCTATGTACTGTGGGTGGACATCACTGTATTTGTTGAAGTCCTGGATACAACCAAAAAGCTTATCCCCCCCCTCTCTCTCTGTGTGTGTGTGTGTGTGTGTATGTGTGTGTGTGTGTGTGTATGTGTGTGTGTGTGTGAAAGAAAAACAACATAGGTTGATTTCTGTAGGTGAAGTTTTCCCTTCCCACAGCAGCTTCCCAAATGCTGGGTCCACACTGCCACCAAGTAGCATACTCATAATCTCCATTTAAATATTTTTTAGAAGGGCCTCCCTCTGAAAAGAGATGCATGATTTTTGCAGCCACTTCTCAAATAACCACAAGAGAGTCTTATTATTAATTATAAGTTCTCTGCTGATAGCACAGGCTTATTGC
Organism: Phodopus roborovskii; assembly: GCF_943737965.1. NCBI lineage: Eukaryota > Metazoa > Chordata > Mammalia > Rodentia > Cricetidae > Phodopus > Phodopus roborovskii. The sequence goes on from NW_026125391.1 coordinate 15,718,721, forward strand.
TAACTAGCTCTTACAATTTAAATTAACCCATTTCTATTAATCTTTGTATCGCCACTTGCCTCATGGTTTGTTAACTCACTTTCTACACATCCTGCTTCCTCTGCATCTACTGGTGTCTCCAGACTCCACCCTTCTTCCCTTTTCAGTTTGGCTTTCCCACATAACTTTATCCTGTTTAGCTACTGGCCAGCCACTTTCTTTATTAACCCAATCACAGCCACATATCTTCACAGTGTACACCAGGATTATCCCACAGCAGATTCCTTTTTTTTTTTTCCACTGTCACAATGACTGTTTATTTTTTTTTATGCATATAGAGTATTTTTTATTTAATTTTATATAACAAAGTCCAATTAAATGAAAACAAACATTTATACACAATATTTGGGAATTTGGGCGTCGTTCTTTCCAAACTACTTCCTGCTGGTAAGGGGCGCTGTCTTGGGGGATTCGAAGAAGATTCAGATATCCTAGCTGTAGTCTGTAGGGCTGTTTTGTCCAGCTGTTTGGAATGTAGGATCAGCTTGTACTCTGTTTCAGGCGGTCTGGTGTGATCAAACCACATTAGTCTGGAAGGAATCCACATCTTTTCATTTTCTGTGGAAACAAAAATAGAAATACTTTTCCCCAGTAACTTGTTCTTCAACTTAAATTTTGGAGTCAAAGCGTTTTTTTTTTTTTTTTTATTATTTTACATGTCGATCCCAGTTCCCTCTCCCTCCCTCCCTCCCTCCCTCCCTCCCCCCAAGCCCTCCCTCCCTCCTTCCCTCCCTTTTGCCCTCTCTACCCTCTCCCATGCACTCTAAACACCCTCCCCTCCCAACCCCCCACCACAATACAATATGTAGGGGAATGCCATCCAGTTGGGGTCATGTAGATCTGACAGGTCCTGTGAAGTAGGGACTAGGGCTTCTCTCCTATCTCTAGAATAAGGCAGTTATCCCTCCATGGGGGATATGTTTGCAAAGTCCTTTTGTGCACCAGGGATACATCCTGGCTCCACTGTCTGAGGTCTCTTAGACTGCTCAGACCTTCTGGCTGAGACCCATATTCAGGGGGGTCCGAGTCAGACCCCTGTTGGCTTCCCAGCTATCAGTCTAGTGGCCCTTAGCTCCTCCTTGTTCAGGTAAGCTGTCTCTATGTACTTCTACCGCATGGTCTTGTCCTCTCCATCTGCATCTGGGTTCTAGTTTGACTCAGTGTTTATGTATGGGTGTTTGCTCCTGTTTTCAACAGGCATTAGTTGAGGACTCCATGGAGAAGTTAGTTGTTGATCTCACTCTCCGGGAAGGGCATTTATGATAGCCTTTCCACGGAAGCTGAGATTGTTAGTTGGGAGGAGTCTTGTAGTTCCCTCGACCTTTCTTTGTGTTCAACTTTATCTTCAAACCAATATTGGCTCCCTCTTTTATGTTCTCTCTCTCTGTCTCTGTCTCTCTCTCTCTTTCCTATTTTCCATTCCTAACCAGGCTCAATCCTCCTGGTCGCACATGCCTTCCTCTCCTCCCTCTCATTTTCTCCTACTTCTCTCTCCATTAGCTGTCCTCCCCCACTATACCTGAGGTCTGGGGGACTTGTCCCTTCCCAGTTCTGTGAGGGACTTTATATGAATCTCTTAGAATACAACTTGTATCCTAGTTCCTCTGGTGATGTGAATTATAGGCTGGTGATCATTTGATCTAGGTCTAAAATCCATATATGAGTGAGTACATACTGTGTTCCTCTTTTTGTGACTGGGTTACCTCATTCAGGATGGTTTCTTCAAGTGCCATCCACTTGCCTGCGAATTTCAAGATACCATTATTTTTTTCTGCAGAGTAGTATTCCATTGTGTAGATGTGCCACATCTTCATTAACCATTCTTCAATTGAAGGGCATCTAGGTTGCTTCCAGGTTCTTGCTATTACAAATAGTGCTGCTATGAACATAGTTGAACAGATGTCTTTGTTGCATTGATGTGAATCCTTTGGGTATATGCCTAAGAGGGGGATTGCCGGGTCCTGTGGTAAACTAATTCCCATTTTCCTGAGGAACCGCCATACTGATCTCCAAAGTGGCTGTATGAGTTTGCACTCCCACCAGCAGTGGAGGAGTGTTCCACTTTCTCCACATCCTCTCCAACATAAGTCATCACTGGTGTTTCTAATTTTAGCCATTCCCCACAGCAGATTCCTATGATAAACTAATACACATTCACATATGTTATGGGAGTGCTAGTTCACAAACACATCTTGCTCTAATTTCCTTCAAAGAAAAGGGAGATGCTCCTATTGTGTGATAACCCCACTGCAGTGGTCCCATCGTTACCAAGAACCATAGCCCACCAAATGTAGCAGGCAAGGTGGATGGAGAGCTCCAGATTTCATTGACTAGAATCTGTTCACCTACAATTTCAAGGAAACTGATGTGATAGGTTCTCCTGGTGAAATAATTATGGTTCTTCATGTAAGTCCTTATAATTGTAAAATAATGTCCTGTCACATGAGTGAGAATGTGTTTCTATGCACATCATTAATTTCTGAGAAAATAAAGACAAACCCTGCCTTTACACAGCTATCGCATTCATGTTCCATTGTTATCAGTTATTGTTGTCTGTGTAAAAGATAATCAGCACTTGGGTCATGAAGCTCACAAATGATCATTAGCTCTAGCACTAGGTACCCACACCAATGGTCTCTGTGGGCACCAACACACATGTACACATACCCATACACCATACATGAACATATACATGATTAAAAATAATGGAACACATCTTTTAAGAAAAATATAAGGGACCTCTGATAGAAGATGTCATTCTGTATATGTTTCTCATGCTGGTTAATGAATAAAGCACTGTTGGCCAATAGGAAAGGAAAATAGGAGGGACTATGAGACAAGGAGGAACGAGGAAGTAGGAAGGAGAGTCAGGATGGAGAGTCTGGAGAAGGCAGAACCGCCAGCCGCCTCTCGCTGGTAAGACCATGTGAAAATACATAGAAATGGGTTAATAATTAAGACAGAGCTAGCTGATAAGAAACTAGTAACTGGCCAACAGAATTATATCATATACAGAGTCTCTGTGTGTTAATTGGGGCTGGCACGGCGGCGGGACCAGACCAGGTGGCAGGCGGAAAAACCTTATGCCTTACAGACCTCAAGAGCACAGACAAGAGTAGACTACAGTAAAACAATCAGAAAGCTATATTTTCATTGTTTACAATCTTTTGCTATCATCTATTGTACATTTGTATAACTCAAGTTTCAATAATGGTGGGTTTAACAACTGACTCACAAATAACCTGAATCAGCTACCATGCTCTAGTACACTGCTTCCTCTCCTCAGCCTTTCACAATTAAGATTCCCCAAAACTTCAGCCAAAATAACCTTCAAAACTCACAAACTAGGTAAACTGTTCCCTAGCTACGGATACAATGTGTTTAGCTTTCTTACTGTCCTGCCTCTATACTTGTATCACTATGATGGACTGTATTCCCTGGGACTGTAAGCTAAAATTAACCCTTCTATACTTAAATTGCTGTTTGCCCCTGAACATGGCCTTTAAGGATTGCCACTTTTGTGTCCATTCTTGCTTTCTTACCCTGCTTCCCCTCCTTAGACCTCTTGAGCCACATTTCCTATCCAACCCTGCTCTCAGACATACGGGAGTCTCGTTCTTAGAATGCACAAACTGTCCTCCCTCTGGAAACCTTTTCTCCTGGAAACGCATGTGACTTGCTCATGCATAGTCTTTTTCCTGGTTACCTTGTACACAAAAGTCAACCTTCTTCCCCCTCCCCAGCACACCTATTCCCTCTCTGAATGGATTATCCTTCACTTATGTCAGCTTCATCATCAGGATGAAGTCTCATGAGGGCAGTGACTTTGTCTCTGGCTCAAGGCTGTGGTTCAAGAACCACACTTGGCCCCTAAAGAGCAACAGTATGTCTTTACTGTGGTCCCTGAATGCTCTATAGGGATAATGTCTGTATCAGATACTTTCTTTGCTATTGCTATAACAAAGCATCTGGCAAAAAGCAATTTAAGGGTAGGAGGGTTAATTTTGGCTTACAGTTCCAGGGAATACAATCCATCATAGTGATACATGAATAGAGTCAGGACAGTAAGAAAGCTAGACACATTGTATCTGTAGCTAGGGAACAAAGATAGGACAGGAAGTAGGATCCATTTCTAAGACGTCCATGCCTGCCTCCAAGGACCTACTTCCTCCAGAAAGGGCCTACCCCCTAAAGGTTTTCAAGGGTTACCACCAGCTAGAGATCAAGAATTTAGACACATGAGCCTACTGGGAATAGTTCATATTCAAACTGCAACAGTGGCCCTCTGTGGGGAATTGTGACACATGAGCCTACTGGGAATAGTTCATATTCAAACTGCAACAGTGGCCCTCTGTGGGGAATTGTGTATCCAGGTAAATCAATTCTAAGATCCCAGTGAATGTGAGTCCTCTGCCATGCAAGTTACTCTGACTTTAACATGTGTTTTGAGTTCTAAAATTTCTAAGTGTAGGGTAAAAGCAACAAAAACAAAACAAACAAACAAAAAACCTAACCCTAACCCTAACCCTAACCCTATCCCTAACCTAACCCTAACCCTAACCCTAACGCTAACCAAACCAACACAAAAGCTTTTTTTGGGGGGGGGGGAGAGGGGACATCTGGGTGATTGGGTCTGGGTGAAAAATTCCTAATCAGAACCCACCAGTCCCTGAGCACAAAATTTCACCAATCCCTGGACTCCCTCCAAGCTCAAGTCTTGAAATCTCACCAATCCCCAGCCCAGAAATCTTTATGCCAGAAAACTCCCACAAAACCCTATATGAGCCTGCCTCCTGCCCAGTTCCCTGCTTTGTTCCCTAGCAGAGAAGACCACTTTGCATCTGTCCCAGCAAATTGTGTGTGAAGTTTGCTGGGTGGTGTGCCTCTGTAGGAGTCCTTGGCTCCTGATCTTCAGGATACCTTTCTCTTCAGAGCAGTGTAGTAACACCTCCCTTAGGGAAACCTTCCCTTCAGAATTACAAAACCTCTATCGGGAAAGCTTTCCCCTTTAGAACTGTATCATTTACACAAAGATCCTGCCAGGGATCTACATGCCTTTCCATGATGGAAACAAAGAGAATAGCAGTTGGTTTTCTGAAACCATTCTTATTCCCGGGCATTTGTTTAAGACAATTTTCTCACTGTGTTTGAGCCCTGAGAGTGCTTGCTGCTACCAACTGAAACTTGATCCTGTGCTGTCTGAACCACCCTCTACTACTATTTTGAGGCTTGTGGCATCTGAACTAGCGATCTTAGCAACAGTGTCAACCGTGTTCCCCAACCATATGCAGCCTAGCTTCCCTAATCCCAGCATTTTTCTTTAGTCTGTCTGTGCTGGCTATTTCTGTCTGTTTAGTCTGATGTTTTTGGACCTCATTTCTTATCCTATTCATGTGTTTCCACCTGTTAACTTCATTACGCCTTCTAGAACCTGTGCCCCCTCTGTTGCACATGTTTCCCCTGTTATTGATTCTTGGGGAGGGGTCTCCCATACCCCCTTTGGTGTCTGCTGCCATCACCGTCTTGGCAGTTGTGATCCACTGGAGCAAAATGTCTTGGTCAGTTTTGCCCCTGATTAAGTTACTGCATCTAAGTCTTGGTCAAAGCAGAGCACCTCATGCTAACAGACAACTTTTATGAAGTTTCTGACTTTGGCCAACTTGATGGAAAATATAAAATAGCATGGGAATCTCAGAAAGTCAGGGTTCTCTACAGATGTGCACCCATGGGGCTATGTAAGGTGATCCATAGAGACACTGGAAGGAATGTTAGGAACTGTAATTTTGCTTCAATCAATTTAATTTCCCTATTCATCCATGGTCAAAGCATCTTTATTGACAAGAACTGTGACCACAAATGCTTTGAGATCGCTGATATATAATGACCTACTTTTAGGTGCATCGACATGTCACTCACTCACATACTCACACAAATGGATAAAGTCCACTCACCTGGAATTGCATCCTTGCAGTGCTGCTGGGGCACTCATCACTGTCTCAACAGGAGCTGAACTAATGAACTACCTACAGTTCAAAAAAGTCTGGGAGGCTGAGCAATGAGGGGTACTGCACCTTGTTGACTGTGTGGTCTTCCTAGAGTTACCATTTCTTTAAAAAAAGAAAAAGAAAAAAGAAAGACAGACAGACACACAGACAGAAGAAAGAAAAGAAAAGAAAAGAAAGAAAAAAAGAAAGAAAGAAGGAAAGAAAGAAAGGAAAAGCCATCCAATCTTGAGAATAAATGCAGATGTTAAAAATATTTCTGGTATTTTTCAAGTGAAATATGTGCCATATCATTGAATCAATTAATCATGCTTTCTTTGAATCATACCTAAAGTTGTGTTGATACAATGTGTCTAAAACTTCAGGTTGTCAAGAATCCCTCCTCAATAGCAGGTACCTCTCCCTTCCTTTTGCACTGTGCTGAAAACTTGGCATTATGCCTACTTCTGGGTTAGATTTGCCAATGAGAGGAATTTACAAGGATATGTAAGAAAAAGTAGTCATTTGCTGGTAATCGCTGGCAACAGTTGGCAAATGTGTGTGGCAACTGGTAGACCAAGCCTGGGCAGCACAGTGGTGTCTTCTGTGGTGTTGTGGAAGTCTCAGAACTTCTAGAATCCCCAACTTCTTCTTTGAATTCCTCACAGCCAGGAATGATTTTTCTTGATAGTCTCCCTCTCCCAAACACTTCATAGGTTTCTAACTTCCTGGATTAAGTTCCTTCACAGCTAAAATGCCTCCAGCTTTCTGTCTTTCCAGCCAAAACCTGATTGTTGGACTCTTTGGGTCCCAGATTTTATCCATACAACAGAAGCAGAGAGATTTGCAATGCACAGATGAAATGATGTGATACTTTTCATATAAATTTAGTTCCCAAATTCATCTGTAGTTTCAAAGGAAAACCTCAGTATAGGTTTTCCTTGATGGTCTTGGGACAGGGAGAGACGGCAGAGGATAAATTGTCTCTTTGTATGCAAGAAAGGACAGAATTCTACAAAGGCAAGTGAACAACCAGAAAACTCAAGGAAGATTTACATTCTTAGATATAAAAGGAGTTTATGAAGTGATAGCTTGAAAGATAATAGAGTTTTCTTGCAAATAGTTTGAGGTGAGGAAATAAGTGCAGAAGCACATTGAATCTGTATATCTGGTGTCTGCTTGGTAGAGGAAAGTAGAAACATCCAACAATAATGGAACATGATCTGCTGTGGCATAGAAGATTACTGATGAACTCAGCCACTAAACATGAGAGTAAAATGACCAAGCTAATGCAGAGGGGAAAGTTAGGAGAAATCTGACTTCAGAGTGAGGAAGAGTTTGCCTTTATGATTTTATTTTATTTGTAATTGTGTGTGGGAAAGTGGGGGCAAGTGCTCAAGGTGGCCAGAAGAGGGCATCAGATCCTTTGGGCCTGAGTGGTAGATGCTCTTGAGTGTTCTGGTGTATGTGCTAGGAACTGAGCTAAAGTCCTCTGCAGCAAACACTTTTAACTGCAAGCAAGCTTTCCAACTTTCTTTTTTAAATACATTTTTATTTATTACTTGATAATTTCATACATGTTCACAATGTATTTTGATCATGCCCATCCCCAACACCCCTCCAGCTCCCCCCCCCAGGTTTCCTCCCTACAAAACCACATCCATCTTCCAATGCCATGTACATTACTGAAAGCAAAACTAACCAAAGCATAAAAATTTACAGTTTGAAAATCAAGGGTTAAGTATGTCAAAGGTCATCACATACAGATATGGATGGCTATTAAGGAGAAATTCTTTACAGCATGTCATGCCAACTACAGGCATGTAGGTACTTCTGTTCTGCTGATAATAGTAATACAACTGAAGCAGAGAAAATGAACATAACAAGCAAAATATTTAATTGATAAAATAAAGAGACCAAGAAGAAAGGGACATACTGACTAAGATCCAGCACCACCTAACACTGTACAGACTGGGGGTCCAGTAGTTTTCTACTTATCACAATGATGGAACATCATAAGGAACCTCTTCCTGGCATCTTAGGAGCGTTTTCTGCTCCTCTGTGAGGTTTGGATCAGTAGCTACTTTGCCTCTTTACAGACATCCTGGGGCCAAAGTGCAACTGAGTGGCTTTTCATCCTTGTGCACAGAGAAAAATGATAAGAGACAGTGCACATTCCATGCATTGTCCACAAAGGAGGTTAAGGGCTGTACTTTCAGTGGGTCACAAGTTATGTATTACAGCCAAATAATTTCTCCATCTTTTGTACCCAAGAGGATTCTGATCCTACCACAAAAATGTCAAAGGATCATCAGCCAGGAATTTTCTAAAAGAACAAAAAAATTTTAGAAACACATCAGAAAAAAGGCAGAAATTATAAGTATATATTATATTTTATCCATGAAATGATAATCCAAAAGGGTTAGGTGTTAGTTTTAATTCCATAACTATTTTCAAAGATGGTTGAATCATGAGGGATCGATCCATCAATGGGTTAAACCATTGGTGAATGTAGGAGATGATGTCTCATTGGAGAAAGTAGACCTTGTTCTCCCTCTGTCTCTTTTCATCTTCCTTCCTTTCCACTTCTTGGCTGCTATGCGACTAGCAGCATGCTGCTACCATATTGGTGCAATGCCACAGGCCTAAAAGCAATGGGGCTAATTGACTATTAAGTGAAACCATGTGTCCATATAAACTGTTTTGCCACAGTGATGCAAAGTGACTAACAAGCTGGTCTCTGAAGCAGAGACCCAAATGGCAGATGAGAGTGTAAAGAAAAATTAAAGAGTCGTGATTCATACTTGTGAAAATGGCAAGCATTGGAAGGCTCAAGCAAATCATTACTGAGTATGTGCAAGACTGAAAACCCACAGTAGCAGCACATTAAAACAGTACCTATTGTGGACACATTCTGAGAAAAGATTTCCCAGGTCTACTAGGAGACTGCATGAGGTTGGTGTCTTTAGAGAACTGGAAACAACCAAGGGACCATGTCTGAAGCGATAAGTTGAATGTGGCAGCTATATACTCTGGGACATTATGCTCCTTACAAGCAATGAGATTCATACACACAGAGAATCGAAGATTAACTTAGAGACATTCTGAACAATGTAAAAGATGAGATCCATCAAAATATGTGCACACAGCCATTTCAGAATTAGGATGATACATTCCATAATGCATCCCATATGTGCAAATTTGAAACACAAGATTGACTCATATTTCTAAGTAGATTGTATCTAGTTTCTTCTTTTTCTAAAAGAATTAATAATCTGTATTTGTGACTTGCTGTTAGATTTTAACTAAGTGTGCTCCTAGTTCCTTGCATTATACAGAACACACAGTAGGTCTTTAGTAGCAAACACCTACTAGGATCTGACACACCGCATAACGTTTAGATGTGAAGAAATAGCATTCCTTATTCTACAAAGGTGTAGAACTGGAGATGGAGAGTGCCATGGTTGAGTGATTGGCTGAGTTCCTGAATGTTACCAGGAATGGCTTGTAAGAAAGGCTACTTGCAGGGTACTTTACATTTTTGTTGAGTAGTTAATCCTCTAGTGTAGGAGCTGGCAGATGAAGGCCAGAAGATTGAATCTGTCCTGCTGCCTGTTTTTATATGGCCTGCAAGATAAAAATATTTTCACATTTTAAAAATAGCTGTTATATAAGTACCTACATAGCTCCTTCTGTTTTGTTTCTTGGCCTGCAAAGTCTAAAACATGAGCCTTTGTAAGAAATCTGACCAGATCTTTTTGTACTTCATTGTTTTACTGAATGTGCTGAGAACGATGGTGTCCCAGCATGGTGCTGAATGAGGTCAGACAGTAAAGCAAGGAACCAAAGGATAAGACAAAAACTTAGACAAAAACTGGGTGCTGTGAAGAGAAATTAAGCAGGGAGGGCTTGAGGGGGATGCCTTTCAGAAAAATGTAATTATCATTTAGAAAACATAGTGTGTTAGTCCCTGCTTGTCTATGGCTTGTCCTAAAGCCTTAGTGGATACCTGGAACCATTTCTCACTGAATTCTGGATTCACATGCTGTACCACGTAGAGAGATGGCCTGACAATTGGAGAGAGTAGCTCATGCAGTGTTGGGACACTGGACAAGGGGATGAGGATGATGCATGCCCATAGCTAGGTGGAATGGCACTATGTAAGAGAACATCATACCTCTAGGATAAGGGTGGAATTGAAAGATAATGTACTTCTAATTTCTGGAATTTTCCATTTAATACTTCAGACCATTGAGTGCAGATAGTTAAAATGGCAGATAAAAGGTGGGAATGTACTGTATAATGTCTTATATTGTTATTTCACCTTGGTGGTTGCTTTCAGACTCTTCTCTCAGCTTTAAGCTGTCATTCCTGCAGCTCCAGTAAAAACCCAGGTACATGTTCCTCATCTCTGCCCTACTTGGGCTGGCCACACTCACTCTCAATTGTCAGAGTCCCCTTGCCACATGCTCTTCATTCTTCTTCTGCCAAATATAGACAAACATAGATTGCATCCAGCTTATTATCCTTAAACTACCTTGAGACTGTTTAGGGACTTTTTCTTCTTTTCTTTCTTCTTTAAAAACCATTAAAGATTCTGGTTTAATTATTATTGCTAAGAAAGCTTTGGCTCTGGCTCAATGCATTTTGCCTGGAGGATGAGTGTCTCTCAGGACTGAGCTTCTTGTCTGCTTTCAGACAGTCACTGGGCCTTTATTCTTTGCTTATTTGGGAGTGGAAGATGTTTGGCTAGGACACCGATTCTGTTGTATTCTGGTTTCAGTGGAGTCAAGAAAGCAGTAGAAGTCCTTTCCTCACTTCCAGCTAATCTCTCCCATGTGCCTACCCACCAAAGGAAGAGCCAGAGTTTTTGAGGACTTCTGTTTACAAAGGATCATCTCCAAGTAGGAAGAGGCTCTGTGGAGTTCTAATGAGCTCTAGAGGAAGAATATTAAGGAAGCTTTGGTGGTTATAAAATAATCAGGGGATTGTAGTCTGTGTTGCAAGTGGACTGGTCCTTAAGTAGAAGCAAGCACTTCCACAAGCATGTTGATCTAGGTAACTTTACTGAACATGGATAAAAGGAGAAAAATATCACAACAATGACTGTGACCTAATGAGGCCTCAGAGCAGATGAAATTGAATTAGGCAAACATAAGAAATATGAGAAACTTTAGCTGCAGAATGATGTGCATCAAACTGGTACTATACAAAAAGACTCACATCTTCGCACTGTTAATGTCCTTAATGACCTTCAGCTTCAGCCAAGCTTGGTTTTGACCTACTATTACTATTTCTCATTTCTATAAATTATTAAGATTGGGAGATCTTAACCAGACATGGTAGCTCATGTCTTTAATCCTAGTACTTAGAAAAGTAAAAAATACTGTGGGTTCAAGGCTAGCCTGGGCTACAGAGTGAGACCATGCTCAAAAAAATTGAGGGTTCTTAATTTACTATTTTAATTTTTTAAACTATATGTTTGTGTGTATGCCTGAAAGGGTAGGGGCACACACATGCAGAATCCAGAAGAGGGCATCAGATTCCCAGGAACTTTAACTCAGGTTGTTAGGAGCCACCTGGTATGAGTGATAGGAACTCAGCTCAGGAGTAGTACATTCTCCTAACAGCTAAGTCATCTCTCCATCCCCAGAAGATGTTTTTCTTGTACCACATGAACATCTATCTATCCAGTTGCATTTCTTTAGTAAGCTATGTGTTCCTATTAACTCTCTCTCTCTCTCTCTCTCTCTCTCTCTCTCTCACACACACACACACACACACACACACACACACACACACTGCAAGTGAGAGCATGGAAGAGAGATGAGCACAAGAGTCTCTCTTATCCATGTTCTGAACATTGAATGGGAAATTCCAGAATTAAACAAGTCATGTGTTTTAAACTACACACTTTTCTAGGGGTGATGTTACTGTAAACCGTTCTTCCCTGCCCAAGCCAAGACATGAGTCTTCCTTTTGTCCAACATTTCCCCGCTATGTATATTACCCACTGTTAGATACTTACATCTATCTGTTATCAGATCAGTTTGTCACAGTATTATAGTATTCAATTAATCATTATTTTAGTCAATAATAGTCCTACATGCTGAGAAGACTCTAGGGTGTAAATCTTGGAACAACAAATGATCTCTGTAACTATGTTGTAACATTGCAGGGCATATAGGAAAAATTATGCAGGAGTTATTATTGCCCAAAATTTTAGACATTCACTGGTTATTTTTAGTGTATTCACATGGCTAAGGGGAGGATACTTGAGATTTTGCTTACGGATGTGCCTCTTATTGTGCTATCAATTCCTGAGTCTCATTTAAGGTAGGACATGTTATAGGAATAGTCCATAGAGTCAAGGCAACTCCTCTTATAAAATGTGTTTGCCAATTCCAGGCAAGACCACACCTAGTATCTCCTCTCTTAAAGGTAATTTAGGGTCTAACATTCCCTGGTAGTAGGGTAGAAAAAGGAAGCTGTAGTACTTTGAATATAATTGGCCCTCATAATGTCATAGGGAATGGCACTATTAGGAGGTGTGGCTTTGTTGGAATAGGTATGGCCTTGCTGGAGGAGGTATGTCACTGTGTGGTTGGGCTTTGAGGTTTACTTTGCTCAGGCTATGTTCAGTGTGGTACACAGTTCACTTCCTGTTGCCTATAGATCAAGATGCAGAACTGTCAGCTCCTTCGCCAGCACAATGTCTGCCTGTATGTTGCCATATCCTGCCATGATGATAATGGACTAAACATTTGAAATTGTAAGTGACCCCAATTATATGTTTTTTTTTCTTTACAAGAGTCGCCATTGTCATGGTGCCTCTTCAAAGCAATAGAAACCCTAACTAAGACAGAAGTTGGTACCAGAGACTGGGGTATAGCTGCAATAAGCCAGACCATGCTTTTGTCCTAAGGAATATGAATCTTGCAGCAATTGGTTAGAAAAGCAGTTGAATGCTTAAAGCATTGCTTAATAGCATATTCTAGTAGGAGATGGAAGATTTAAACTGTAGGGGCCTGGCTCAAGATGTTTCAGAGGAGAAAAATTTTAGTATGTTGCCTAGAGATTGTTCTTGTGATAGTTTGGTGAAGAATGTGGCTGTTTTGCCCCTGTCTAAAATGTCTGCCTGAAACTGATTAATTCCATTGCAGATGAAATCTCAAAATAGCCTAGTAATGATTCTGTCATATGGTTTTTAGCAGTCACTCTCATGAAAATATATAATGAAAAGGAGAAAGCTGAGTAAGAAAAATACAAATGTACAATTTGAGGAGAAAGGGGGCACCAGAAAATGAAATGAGACTAACTCCTGTGTTCAAGGAAACAAACAAATTAAGAAATGGAATAAAGGAAGTGGTGACCTCAGGGCAAGATCCCACCCAGCTAAGTTTCCAATATGTGAAAAGGGATTAATGGAAAACTTGGAGCCATATATGGTGGTGTACACCTTTAATCCCAGCACTTGGAAAGCAGAGGCTGGCAGGTCTCCGAATTTGAGGCCAGTTTGGTCTACAGGTTGAATTCCAGGACAATCAAGCTTAGGCAGTGAAGGAAACCATGGAAAATAGGAAAGCTGGCAATGATGTAACTGAATAAGTGAGTCATGTTCTAGCCACAGGAAGGAGCAGAACTTGGCAACTTTGACTTAGAATGAAAGATAAAAGAAAGGAGTATGGAATCTTCATCCAAGGCTAAGGAAAGTCACTGAGGCCAGGTGTGTAGCCTGGATTGCCTTGGAGACCCCAATATTTTAGAGATAACAGAGTCATGGACTACCTACCAAGAAAAGCTGCTAACACAGAGTAAAACCAGTCCAGGAGAAAGAAGTGTGTTGCCGTCAGCAACATTGGCAGTCTGAAGATCCTTTTGACATCAGACACGGAGATTCAGAGTTTGGAGTATGCCTCAGTGGTTTTCAGTTTTGCTTTGCTCTAATATTTCCTCACCATGCATCCAGTGCCATTATATGTTAGAAGTATGTGATGTTTCTTTTTCATTTTAATTGTATAGGGTATTACAATTAAGTAAGTGATTGCATGAATCTCAGAAGAGACTTTGAACTTTGGATTTAAAACATTTTTGAGACTGTGATAGACTACATGAATTTTTGAAGTTGGACTAAATACATTTTGTATTATGATATTATTGCAAGCTTATGGGGGAATATGGTAGTTTGAATGTCACTGGCCCCCATAAGCTCATAAGGAGTGGCACTATTAGGAGGTTTAGATTTGTTGGAGTATATATAGCCTTATTGGAGGAAGTGTGTCACTGTGTGGGTGGGCTTTGAAGTCTCCTTTGCCCAAGATGTGCTCTGTGGTATACAGTTCAAGACATAGAGCTCTCAGTTTCTTCTCCAGCACCATGTCTGTCTACATACCACCAAGACCTTCCATGAAGATAATGAACTAAACCTCTGAAACTATAAGCTGTCTCAGTTAAATGTTTTCCTTTATAAGAGTTACCATGGTCATGGTGACTCTTCATAGCAATAGAAATCCTGACTAAGACAGAAGCCAACTTAAATTAACATTGGACACAATTATAGTGATGGCAAATCTGTCCTTGAAGCAATGTATCAAGGGAAAATCTCTATTTACCATCTCCAGTGTGAGTATGATGGGGTATATGCTTAAGATTATGTGATATATAGTCTGTGTACATGCACATTGTCTAATGTTTGCATAACAACCCATCTGTCAGTGTAAAGATACATCCATTCCTGCCCCCTGGTGATCCATCTACTTCTCTCTTCAACTAAACTCACACACATGGGGTTGGCCCCTGATCCTGCTGCTTCTGTGCCCTGTCCCCATCGAGAGCACCCTTGGAGCTCAAATACACCCCCACCCATCCCCACCGCGAGCCTGCCCCCACCCACCCTGTGCCCTACCCTGCCCATGGTCCTGCTGCTCTGGTTGAGCACTGGGACAGAGGGTGGAGCTAACAGTCTACCCTACTTTGGAGACTTCTCGGAGCAACTCTGAACAAAGGAGACCTGCCTATCCACATGCGACCACCCGTAATTTCCACCTGCTTGGTCTCTGACCCCACCTCCAGTCCTCTGCTGGAGTCCCGGGCCCTTCCCAGAGATCCGCCTATCTCTGCAGGTCCACTCTGAGTTCCTGCTGGCAAGATTCTTGACCCCCAAATCTGGGCCTCTGCTAAAGAAAGAGGCCTCAGCTGGAGAGTTCCAGTTTCCAGTGAGATCCGAATATCCTGCAAAATCTTCCCAAGTTTCAGCTCAGCCTTTGTCTTCTTCTGCCAGCCACTGGCTAGAGCCATTGGCTTGTGGCATCTTCTACTGGATCCTCAGCCCTGACCCCATCCTTGGGTCCCTGTCTGCAGAGAGACCTCCTACAGAGCTTGGACCACACAGACATTGAATCTCTGACCCACATAAGCCCACCGGGGAAGTACCATAGAGAGAAGGGGAGACCCCACCAACACCTACTGGAAGAACCTATGGGAAGATGGCAATACAAAAAAACACCTAACAACAGAAAGACAAGCATGACACCACCAGAATCTAGGGAATCTACACCAACTAGAATGGAACACAACAACAAAGCAGAGGAAGCAGAAGGGAATGACTTAAAAAATTACCATCATAAAAGTGACAGAGGCCCTCAAAGAAGATGTGAGAAAATCCCTTAAAGAAAGGGAGGAAAAAAACAAACAAAAAAGTGGAAGATATGAACAAATTCCTTAAGGGAAGTACAGAAAGCCAAGAAAAAACAATTAAGCAGGTGAAGGAAACGGTTCAAGACTTGAATACTGAAATAGAGAAAATAAAGGCAACACAAACCGAAGGAATGCTGGAAATAGAAAAACTGGACAAAAAATCGGGAATTACAGACACAAGCATAACGAACAGAATTCAAGAGATGGAAGAGAGAATCTCAGGGGCAGAAGATAAACTAGAATAAATAGATTCATCGACCAAAGAAAGTCATAAATCCAACAAATCCTTAACACAAAATATCCAGGAAATGTGGGACACCGTGAAAAGGCCAAACCTAAGAATAATAGGCATAGAGGAAGGTGAGGAAGCCCAGCTCAAAGGTGCCGAAAACATATTCAACAAAATCATCGATGAAAACTTTCCAAATCTGAAGAAGGACATGCCCATGAAAGTACAAGAAGCATACCGAACCCCAAATAGGCTGGACCAAAGAAAAAAGACCCCTCGACATATAATAATCAAAACACCTAGCATACAGAATATAGAAAGAATATTAAGAGCAGCAAAGGAAAAAGGACAGGTAACATATAAAGGCAGACCTATCAAAATTACACCTGACTTCTCCACAGAAACACTCAAGGCCAGAAGGTCCTGGATAGATGTTCTAAAAGTATTAAGAGAACACAGATTCCAGCCTAGGCTACTATATCCAGCAAAACTCTCAATCACTATAGATGGAGAAAACAAGATATTTAATGACAAAACAAGATTTTCCCAATACATATCTACAAATCCAGCCCCACAGAAAGTATTGGAAGGAAAACTCCAACCCAAGGAAGGTAACTACGCCCACAAAAATGTAGGCAACAGATAATCCAACTACACCAAAAACCAAAGGTAAAGCAGAACTAATATATTCACAATACCACTGCCAACAACAAACCTAAACCAAACAAGCATCAACAATCAATGGTCCTTACTCACCCTCAACATTAATGGTCTTAACTCACCTATAAAAAGACACAGGCTAACAGAATGTATAAGAAGACAGATTCCATCCTTCTGCTGCATACAAGAAACACATCTAAGCTTCAAAGATAGACATTACCTCAGGGTAAAGGGTTGGGAAAAGATTTTCCAATCAAATGGTAATAAGAAGCAAGCAGGCATAGCTATCCTAATATCTAACAAGTTAGACTTCAAAACAAAATTAATCAAAAGAGATGAAGACGGTCATTTCATATTCATCACGGGAGAAATCCATCAACAAAGTCTCAGTTCTGATCATCTATGCCCCTAATACAAAGTCACCCACATTCGTAAAAGAAACACTACTAAAACTCAAAGCTCATATAAAACCTCACACACTTATAGTGGGAGACCTCAATACACCACTCTCAACACTAGACAGGACCACAACTCAGAAACTCAACAAAGAAACAAAAGAACTAACAGAAGTTATGTCTCAACTGGGGTTAACAGACATCTATAGAACATTCCATCCAAACACAAAAGAATATACCTTCTTCTCTGCTCCACATGGAACCTTCTCTAAAATCGACCACAATCTAGGTGGCATAACAAACCTCAACAGACACAAGAGAATAGGAATAGTCTCCTGTATCTTATCAGACCACCATGCTTTAAAATTGGAATTGAACAACAACACAAATAGCAGAAAACATGCAAACTCATGGAAACTTAACAATGTGCAATTGCACCACTCCTGGGTCAAAGAAGAAATAAAGAAAGAAATTAAGGACTTTCTAATATTCAACGAGAATGAGGATACAACATACCCGAACTTATGGGACACCTTGAAAGCAGTGCTAAGAGGGAAGTTCATTGCACTAAGTGCTCATATGAAGAAAACAGAGGATAGTCACATAAAAGAATTAACAGTGCAATTGAAAGCCTTAGAACAGAGAGTAGCGAACTCACCCCATAGTAGTAGACGCCAGGAAATAATCAACTTGAGGGCTGAAATCAACAAAATAGAAACTAGGAAAACAATACAAAAAATCAATGCAACAAAGAGTTGGTTTTTTTGAGAAAATCAACAAGATAGACAAACCTTTACCCAAATTAACGAAAAAGCAGAGACAGAACATGCAAATTAACAAAATCAGAAATGAAACAGCGAACATAACAAGAGACACAGAGGTAATTCAGACAATTTTCAGGTCATACTTTGAAAATCTGTATTCCACAAAAATTGAAAATTCAAAGGAAATGGACAAATTTCTGGATAACTATCACTTACCAAAATTAAATCAAGAACAGACAAACAACTTAAATAGACCTATAACCCACAATGCAATAGAAGCAGTCATCGAAAGCCTTCCAACCAAAAAAAGTTCAGGGCCAGATGGATTCAGCGCAGAATTCTACCAGACATTCAAGGAAGAAATAATACCACTACTCCTCAAACTGTTCCACAAGATAGAAACAGAAGGTTTATTGCCAAACTCTTTTTATGAGGCCACAATAACTTTGATACCCAAACCTCACAAAGACAAAACTAAGAAAGAAAACTACAGAACAATATCCCTGATGAACATCGATGCAAAAATACTCAATAAAATACTGGCAAACCCAATTCAAGAATACATCAGTGCAATCATCCACCATGACCAAGTAGGCTTCATACCTGGAATGCAGGGATGGTTTAACATACAAAAATCTATTAACATGACCCACCATATAAACAAACAGAAAAAGAAAAACCATATGATTATCTCCCTAGATGTGGAAAAACCTTTGACAAAATTCAACACCCTTTCATGATAAAGGCCTTGGAGAGGTCAGGGATAACAGGAACATACCTAAACATAATAAGAGCAATATACAGCAAACCAACTGCCAACATCAAACTGAATGGAGAGAAACTTAAGCCAATTCTCCTAAAATCAGGAACAAGACAAGGCTGCCCTCTCTCTCCATATCTTTTCAATATCATACTAGAAGTTTTAGCTGATGCTATAAGACAACAAAAGTACATCAAGGGGATCCAAATTGGAAAGGAAGAAGTCAAACTGTCTCTATTTGCAGATGATATGATAGTTTACATAAGCAACCCAATAAACTCTACCAGGGAACTCCTACCACTGATAAACACCTTCACCAAACTAGCAGGATACAAGATAAACTCAAAAAAATCAGTAGCCCTACATTTTTCAGTCGACAAAGAGACAGAGAAAGAAATCAGAGAAACATCACCCTTTACAATAGCCACAAGCAACATAAAGTATCTTGGTGCAATGTTTACCAAACAAGTAAAAGACCTGTATAATAAGAACTTTTTGGCCCTAAAGAAAGAAAATAAAGAAGATACCAGAAAATGGAAAGATCTCCCATGCTCTTGGATAGGTAGGATAAACATAGTAAAAATGGCAATCTTGCCAAAAGCAATCTACAGATTCAATGCAATCCCCATTAAAATCCCACAACAATTCTTCACCGACCTTGAAAGGATAATAATCAACTTTATATGGAAAAACAAAAGACCCAGGATAGCCAAAACAACCCTATACAATAAAAGAACTTCAGGAGGCATCACCATTCCTGACTTTAAGCTCTACTACAGAGCTATAGTTCTGAAAACAGCCTGGTATTGGCATAAAAATAGACAGGTAGACCAATGGAATCGAATTGAAAATCCTGATATTAACCCACACACCTATGAACACCTGATTTTTGACAAAACAGCTAAAATTATACAATGGGGTGAAGACAGCATCTTCAACAAATGGTCCTGGCACAAATGGATGAGGGTGTGTAGAAGACTACAGATAGACCCATGTCTGTCGCCATGCACAAAACTCATGTCCAAATGGATGAAAGACCTCAACATCAATCCAGCCACATTGAACCTCTTAGAAGAGAAAGTAGGAGGTACCCTTGAACAAATTGGTATAGGCGACCACTTCCTGAACATAAGTCCAGGGGCACAGACACTGAAAGAAACAATTAATAAATGGGACCTCTTCAAACTTAGAAGCTTCTGTAAGGCAAAGGACACAGTGGACAACACCAAAAGGCAGCCCACAGACTGGGAAAAGATTTTCACCAATCCTATATCTGACAAAGGGCTGATCTCCAAAATATACAGAGAACTCAAGAAACTAGTCAACAAAACACCAAATAACCCTATTAAAAAATGGGGTACAGAACTGAAGAAAGAATTCTCAATAGAGGAAATCAAAAAGGCTGAAAGACACTTAAGAAATGCTCCACATCCTTAGCTATCAGGGAAATGCAAATCAAAACAACTTTGAGATACCATCTTACCCCTGTCAGAATGGCTAAAATTAGAAACACCAATGATGACTCATGCTAGAGAGGATGTGGAGAATGGGGCCTATTCCTCCACTGCTGGTGGGAGTGCAAACTCATACACCCATTTTGGAGATCAGTATGGTGGTTCCTCAGGAAAATGGGAATTAGTTTACCACAGGACCTGGCAATCCCCCTCTTAGGCATATACCCAAAGTATTCACATCCATGCAACAAAGACATCTGTTCAACTATGTTCATAGCAGCACTATTTGTAATGAAGTTGTTAAAAAAAAAAAAAGCAAACGAAAGCATTTCTTGGCCACATTCAGAAGTGTACAGATTCTTTAGCTCAGCAGAGGATCCAGGAATCTGCATTTCTGATGAAGCCCACCAGGAAACATAGATGCATTTTTAAAAATGTTATGAAACCAGTGCTGCCCAAGCTAAACCACGTACCAGGTGTTTTAGATGAAAGGTTACTTAAAGAAAAACTCTGGGTGGAGAGAAAATAATATTTAAAACTAATGCACAGATTGTGTTTAGAATGTTGGTGTCTAGCAAAAGGCTGAGATGGTTAGAAGGAATTAGAAGTATTGATTCATTTACTCTTCCCACAAGCATTCTCACCACTCCACCAGGATACAGATACTGACCCAGACAGGAGGAAACCATGTTAGAAGAATTCAAAGTCAGAAGCATCATGATAGATGTATATTAATGACACCGTCACATTGCATAGATAAAAATCACATGTTGAAGTTTTCAGAAAGAAAAGTATAGCATATTCTGAAAGTATATATGATAAAGGAAGCTTGGTAGACACCGGTCAGGGTGGTCACTGTGGTAAAATATCCTGGGAGGAGACCCTTGGACATAGTCCTAATATAAGCTGCCTGGTGACCCAACTAATTAGTTCAGGGGCATTTATGAGGTAGAGGATGGGAAAGTCATGTGCAAAGGTCTCAAGTGGGGAGACACTTCCCTAGCTGAGAACTGGGAGAAAGGCCAGGTTGCCTAGCACAATGAGTCCAAAAGGGTGGGTGGCAGAAAAGTCTGGGGAGAAAATCATCGTGTCAATGATGGCAGGGCAGGACACTGACCTGCCTGATGCCAGCAGCCTGTCCAGTTCTTTCAACAGCAATCTACCCAGATAAAGCAAGATCCTTAGCTTCCCTACAGGAAAGAATTTCAGAATCAACCAATACATAACAGAGGTGGAGTTTATTAGAAAATGTTCTTTTAACATATAGACCTTAAGCACAAAGGGTTAAAAGGAAGAATAAGACACACCCAGCTGTGGGTTTGGGCTTCTCAGGGGAGACTCACATTTCATTCTCTTTTAATGGACATGTGTAGGGTTTTGATGATTTCCACTTACTATCTCCACACAGTTGCAAAAGAATGTAAATGACACTGTTTAGCTGGAACCTCTAACTCACTCCTGCTTTATCTGGAAAGTCACATTTCTCTCTCTCCAGTCTCACCCTTGTGGTGATACCTTTTTATATTTTCATTAAAAACAATCGTACTTTACAAACCAATCCCAGTTCCCTCTCCCTCCTGTCCTCTTACTTCCCAACCAACCCCTCATCCTACCTTCCCCCATCCACTCCTAGGAGAGGGTGAGGCATCCCATGGGGAATAATCCAAGTCTCACATCATTTGGGACAGGACCAAGCCCTCTCTCCTATATCCAGGCTGAGAGAGTATCCCTCCATAAGGAATGTACTCTAGAAGCCCATTCATGCAATAGGGATAAATACTGGTTCTATTGCCAGATGCCCCATAGATTGTCCAGGGCTCCCAAATGACACCCACATTCAAGGGGCCTAGTTTGATCTTATGCAGGTCCCCCAGCTGTCAGTCTGGAGTCTGTGAGTTCGTACTTGCTCAAGTCAGCTGTTTCTGTGGGTTTTTCTATCATGGTCTTGATCCCTTTGCTCATCACTCCTCCATCTCTATAACTGGATTCCAAGAGTTTGACTCAGTGCTTGGATGTGAATCTCTGCTTCTGCTCCCACCAGCTACTGGGTGAAGACTCTATGATTGCATTTAAGTTAGTCATCAATCTCATTATAGGGGAAAGGCATTTAAGGTAGCCTCTCCACTATTGCTTAGATTCTTAGTTGGGGTCATCCTTGTGGATTACAGTGAATTTCCCTAGTGCCAGATTTCTCCTTAAGTGCATACTGCCTCCCTTATTAATGTATCTCTTTTCTTGCTCTCCTTCTCTGTACTTCCCCCAACTAGACATTACTGATCCCTCATGTTCTTCTCCCCCTTCTCGCCTTCTTTCTCCTATCTTCCCTTCCCCCATGTTCCCAATTTGCTCAGGAGTTCTTGTCTATTTCCCCTTCCAGGGGGCCCATATATTTCTCTCTTGGGGTCCTCCTTGTATCCTAGCTTATCTGGGATGTGGACAGTAGGCTAGTTTTTCTTTGTTTCATATCTCCTGTCCACTTATGAGTGAGTATTTACCATGTTTGACATTCTGTGTCTGAGTTACCTCATTCAGAATGGTTTCTTCTAGTTTCATCCATTTGCCTGTTAATTTCAAGATTTCATTGTTTTTTGTTTGTTTTTTTAATCAATGACTAGTGTGTCATTGTGTAAATGTATCTCATTTTCTTCACCCATTCTTTGGTTGAGGGGCATCTAGGATGCTTCCAGGTTCTGGATATTACAAATAAATGTAATGATTGTATCCTTTACCTTACAGAAGTGTCTTAGTTTCAGAAGGTCCCATTTATTAATTATTGATCACAGTGTCTGTGATACTGGTGATATGTTCAGGAAACAGTCTCCTGTACCAATTTGTTCAAGGGTACTTTCTACTTTCTCTTCTAAGAGTTTCACTATGCCTGTTTGATCCATTTGTCTTAAGTTTTGTGCATCGCGATAGATATGGATCTATCTACACTCTTCTACATGTCAGCATCCATTTATGCCAGCACCATTTGTTGAAGATGCTTTGTTTTTTCCATTGTATAATTTTAGTCAAAAATCAGGTGTTCATAGGTGTGTGGGTTAATATCAGGGTCTTTGATTCGATTCCACTGGTCTACCTGTCTGTTTTTGTGCCAATATCAAGCTGTTTTTATTACTATAGCTCTATACTAGAGCTTGAAGTCAGGGATAGTGATGCCTCTGGAAGTTCCTTTGTTGTACAGGGTTGTTTTGGCTATCCTGGGTTTTTTGTTTGTTTTTTGGTTTTTTGTTTTTCCATATAAAGTTGAGTACTTTTATTTCAAGGTCTATGAAGAATTGTGCTGGGATTTTGATGGAGATAGCATTGAATATGTAGATTGCATTTGCTAAGATTTCTATTTTTACTCTGTTGATCCTACCTATGAAAGAGCATGGAAGATATTTCCTTTTTCTGAAATATTTCTTAAAGTCTTTCTGTAAATATTCACTGTTCTTGTCATACAGGTCTTTCACTTGTTTGGTTAGAGTTACTTCCATTTAGTTTGATGTTGGCTGTTGGCTTGCTGTATATTACCTTTATTTTGTTTAGATATCTTCCTGTTATCCCTGATCATTCCAAAACCTTTATCATGAAGGGGTGTTGAACTTTGTGGAAGGCTTTTTCAGCATCCAATAATATGATCTTTTTTTTTTTCAGTTGTTTATATGGTGGATTACATTGACAGATGTTCATATATTAAACTATTCCAACATCTAAGATGAAGCCTACTTAATCATGGTGGATGATTTTTCTGATGTGTTCTTGGATTTGGTTTGCCACTATTTTATTGAGGAATTTTGCATTGCGGCTCATGAAGAGGATTGATTTGTAATTCTCTTTCTTAGGTGTAGCTTTGTGTAGTTTGGGTACCAAAGTAATTGTAACCTCATAAAAAAAAAAACTTTGGCAATAACCCTTTTGATTCTATCCTGTGGAACACTTCAAGGAGTATTGGTATTAGCTATTCTTTGAATTTCTGGTAAAATTCTGAACTGAAGCTATATGGCTCTTGGCTGTTTTTGGTTGGGAGATTTTGGTTACTGCCTCTATTTCATTAGGGGTTATAGGTCTATCTAAATTGCTTTTCTGGTCTTGGTTTAATTTTAGTATGTGATACCTATCCAAAAAATTGTCCATTTCCTTTAAATTTTCCAATTTAATTTTTCAAATTTTATGGAGTACAGGTCTTCAAAGTATGACCTGATGAATCTCTGGACATCTGCCAATTCCATTGTTATGTCCCCCTTTTTATTTATGATTTTGTTAATTTGAATATTCTGTCTGCCTTTTGGTTAGTTTGGATAAAGGTTTGTCTATCTTGTTGATTTTCTTGGAGAACCAACTCTTTGTTTCATTGATTCTTTGTATTATTTTCTTTGTTTCTACTTTATTTATTTATTCATTTCAGCCCTCAATTTGGTGGAATCTATTCCTACTGGGTGAGATTGCTTCATTCTGTTCTAGAGCTTTCAGGTGTGCTGTTAATTCTCTAGTGTGACTATTCTCCAGTTTCTTTAGGCACTTAGTACTATGAACTTTCTTCTTAGCGTTGCTTTCAAAGTGTTCCTTAAGTTTGGGTATGTATGTATTCATTTTGAATTCTAGGCAGTCTTTAATTTCTTTTTTTATTTCTTCCTTGACCCAGGAGTGATGTAATTGAGCATTATTCAATTTCCATGAGTTTGTATGCTTTCTGCAAATTGTGTTGTTGCTGAATTCTAACATTAAACCTGGGTGATTTGATAAGATACAGGGGAGTATATAGTTGATTTTAGAGAAAGTTCCATGTGGTACTGAGAAGGTACATCCTTTTGTGTTTGGATGTAATATTCTATACATATCCAATAGAGTCATAACTTCTCTTAGTTTTTTTTTTTTTATTTCTCTGTTATGTTTCTGTCTTTGTAATCCTGTCCAATGGCAACAGTGGGGTGTTGAAGTCTCCCACTATAAGTGTGTTGGGGTTTATGTGTGATTTAAGTTTTAGTACTGTTTCTTTTACAATGTATTTGGGGCATAGATGTTTAGAATTAAGACTTCATTTTAATGGATATTCCTGTGTTTAATATGAGATAACCTTCTTTACCTCTTTTGATTAATTTTATTTTGAAGTCTAATTTGGTAGACATTAGGATAGCTATACCAACTTGTTTCTTAAGTCCATTTGATGGAAAAATTTTTTCCTACCCTTTACTCTGAGGCAATGTCTGTCTTTGAAGTTGAGGTGTGTTTCTTGTATGCATCAGAAGAATGGATTCTGTCTTGTTATCTATTCTATTAGCCTGTGTCTTTTCACAGGTGATTGAGTCATAGATATTAAGAGATATTAATGACCATTGATTGTTGATTCCTCTTATTGTTGGATTTGTTGGTGGTGGTACTGTGTGTGTGTGTGTGTTTCCCTTTGGGGGATTATCTATTGCCTGTGTTTTTGTGAGTGTAGATAATAAGTTCCTTGTGTTGGGATTTTCCTTCCAGTACTTTTTGTAGGGCTGGGTTATGGGATATGTATTGTTTAAATCTGGTTTTGTCATAGAATATCTTGTTTTCTCCATCTATAGTGATTGAAAGCTTTGCTGTGCAGGCACCCATGGTCTATAAAACATATACCAAGGACCTTCTGACTTTCAGAGTTTTCATTGAGAAACCAGGTGTTATTCTGATAGGTCTCTCCTTATATGTTATTTGGCTTTGCAGTTCTTAATATCCTTCCCTTATTCTGTATGTTTGGTGTTCTTATTATTTGGTAAGCAGACATTTTTGAGTCCAGTCTATTGGGTGTTCTGTAAGCTTATTGTACTTTCATAGACATGTCCTTCTTTAGGTTGGAAAAGTTATCTTCTATGATCTTGTTGAATATGTTTTCTGTACCTTTGAGCTTGACTTCTTCACCTTCTATACCTATTATTCTTAAGTTTGGTCTTTTCATGGTGGCCCATATTTCCTGGATATTTTGTGTTAAGGATTTATTAGACTTAACATTTTCTTTAGTTGATGATCCTGTGTTCTCTGTCATATTTTCAACACCTGAAATTCTCTCTTCCATCTCTTATTTTGTTGGTTATGCATGCATCTGTAGTTCCTGCTCATTTACCCAGATTTTCTATTTCCAGAATTCCCTCATTTTGTGTTTTCTTTATTGTCTCTATTTGAGTTTTCAGATATTGAACTGTTTGAATTGTTTTCTTCACCTGTTTGATTATTTTTTTCTTGGCTTTCCTTGCTTTCATTAAGAGATTTGTTGATTTCTTTTATGTTTTGGTTTGTCTTTTCCTTCATTTCTTCCATTATTTTGTTTGTCTTTCCCTCCATTTCTTTAAGGGAGTTTCTCATTTCCTCTTTAAGGGACTCTGTCATCTTCCTAAAGTTATTTTTAAGGTCATTTTCTTCTGATTCATCTGAATTGGGTTGTTCAGGTTTTGCTGCTGTAAAACACCTAGTCTTTGGTGTTGTCACATTACTCTTTATGCTGTTGAATTGTTCTTATACTGTCATCTACCCATCTCTACCTCCAGTTGGTGAAGGGGCCTGTAATTCAAAGGGTCTCTTTTGCTCCAATTTGTGTAGGTGGGCCTTGTGTTTTATTTAGGGGGTTGATCTTCCTCTCCCAGTGGGAGCAGGGCCAGGTCTTCAATGGAAGCAGATGTGATGTTCGATGGTTTGGAGCTGTTCCCAGGTCTCTGAGGTTTCAGTTGGTGGGATGGGGGTGTTATGGTCCTAGTCAAGGGCCTTTGGGGACTTTGGGGGGCAGGAGAAGGCCTGGCACTCACCTGTCACAGTGGGGGCGGGGCTAAGGCTCAGATGGTAGCAGATGCTCTGCTTGAAGGTTTAGGGCTGTTCCTGGGTCTCTGGGGATTCCGTTTGTGGTGATTTCTTGATTGTACAAATAAAGCCTGTCTGAGGATCAGAGTATGGAGCTTGCCACTAACCATAGAGGTCTGGTGGTCTGTACAGACAGATATGAAGTAATAGCCGGACAGATGTCTTAAACCTCTTATAGGCTAGCTCTCTCTTAATTATTAACCCATTTCTACTAATCTATGTATTTCCACATGGTCTTGAATTACCAGAGAATGTCCTACATCCTTCTTCCTGGTAACTGCATGACATCTCCCTTGCCACTTACTCTCTCTGTTCCTCTTCCCAGCATTCTGCTTTGTGCTCAGCAACACCTGTTCTCCTTTACAGTGTCTATTGATCTAACTCTCAATAAGGTATGTATGGACCATTTGTCTGTAAATTTGATTACAAATTCTAGACTCCACATCTTTAGCTGCTGCTTCCCTCTGTCCTGTGTTATCATCCATGTGGACACTAGCATGCTTGTCTGGCTCTTACAGCCTGTTGCACTCAAGTGGGCATCTCCTCTCCTGTTCTCTCCCCTCTCCCAGAAGTCTGGGAGATATTCCACATGGCTCTTTTGGCCTACTGATCCACATGGACACCTTGCTTCCCTTTTGTTCTCCCTCCTGGTTTTCTTTTGCCTTGCAGTCATCCTGACCACCCCCATGGTGTTCTACTTTGATACCTTCTTTCTTTTCCTCCATGCACTCAGATTTTATTTTATCTGCTTGGCCTCAATATGAACAAATGGCCAAAATCGGCAAACTTCATTTCCAAATTCTCACAAATTGTAAACTGCTACTGCTGCAAACCAGTTCTCCGCAAAAAAACCTTATACCTAACCTTGCTCTGCCACAGTTCCTTATGTCTAAGGCTCTACTTCCTCACTCCTAAAAATCTCACATTTATGGTTTCTTTGCACACTGCTCTACATCTCAGGATTTGTGAGTTGCTCATCTGGCATTGCTTAAAATCTGTAAGGTTTGTAACAAAGTCTATTTCCTGTGGAAAGTTTTGTTTTTAGAGAAGTTTTGTCTATTTTGTATATTTGGATAAATATGTGCTTGTATGTTTGCTTGCGGACACGGGAGCCACACAAAATGACATCAGGCTTAGTCTAATATATGAACACATGTGGCCACTGCATGTTTGCTTCTAACTGCTATTGGATGCCTGAGTTTATTATGTGTCCATGTGTGTTGGTGGTAGCTCAGCTTTTACTATTGCAACTAGGCACCTCAGAATTTGCTTCCAGCTCTGGGAAGAGGGAGATCATGTGACTTTGCTGCCATCTCCAGTTTAACAGTTCTCCCCTACCCCAAGGCTGCAATCACCTTGGTAGTTCATTAGTTAGTTCATTACTTGTGTTTCTTGTTAAAAATACAGACAGGTTTACCTTGATCACAGACTTCCTTTACTAAGGATAAAGGTTTTAGATGTAAGTTTCCATTAAAGGAACACAGAAAATGAGTTATAAAGTTATATAAAGATGTATAAACGCAAGTAGTGTAAGTATAAGTAAATGACGTAAGTGTGTAAAGATGTTTCAGGCTTCTGTCTCCTTTCTTTGCTATTGTTACACTGGAATTTCAGGGGAGTTCAGACAAACTGATGGAACACTGACTATTTGCTATTCAGTCGCAAGCTTCAAGATTTTAAATTTCCTTTGGTTGTCTTCTAGGTATGGACCTGAAGGTGTGTTTCTTCAGGCTAAAACCAGCCTCTCTAGACATTGGGAAAACGTTCAGGCCTTTTAACCAAAAACTATATCCTCTGCTATGACACCAAGGTGTAAATCTGCTCCAGCTGTTTTACAGATACCTGCATGTTCCTGGGGAAAGAGTGCTGCTACTGTATCAGTGAATCTGTCCGGGTAGAAAATAATATCAAGTCACTCCACAAATGTCTGAAGAACTTTACCAATACAGTCAGAGCACATTTCTGTTCCATTCTTTCTGGCAACATTCACTCTTCCCATGGAAAGGTATGAAAAGGGCTGGAGGGAATGATCTGTCTTTTTTTTTTTTTTCTCTCCTAGCAACTTGTTTTCTCTACATCTTCTGGGAACAGATTCATGAGGTAATGTGGAATATATTTTTGTATGCTGCAAATATGAGTTGCTTTTATTGGTTGGTAATAAAGCTGTTTTGGCCAATGGACAGGCAAAATATAGATAGGCAAGAATTTCAAACAAAGATGCAGAGAGAAGGAAAGCAGAGTCAGGGAGATACCATACAGCCACAGAAGGAATAACAGCCAGAGCATCAGTGGTAGGCCACAGCCTTATGGCAGTACATAGATTAATAGAAATTGGTTAATTTAATTGTGGGAGCTATATACCAAACAATTTTATTTAGTATATTAGCCTCTGGGTGATTATTTCATAAGCAGCTGTGGGGTCCCAGTGTGAAAGAAACCAGTCCAGAGGGACTGGGAAGATTTCATGAAAGCTTCGAACTACAATGAGGTCTCAAGGGTGGCAATTAACCTCCTGGGTGCCAAAAAGAACCCCCAGTACAGCAGTCTTGGTGGCTACTGCACCTTCCTCTTCTGAAGTTGCTAGCTTCCCAAGTCCCCACCTAAAGTGTTTGCTTTTGGCCATACTTGGGCACAAACTCAGCTTGTGGTGGACATGTCATCATACCTTGCCTATGACCTATAAAATCTTCCTGCTTTCCTTTGTGGGTGTGGCTTCTCCTGCCTCCTTAGACTGGAGAACCTGCCAGGGAGTTGCTTCACTCAAATAAACCTATTCCTATGCTCTTTCAAATTGACTTGATCCAACTTACTGTGTCAGCAGAGAAACCTATTATTGGGAAACAGAACATGGTGTTTGATGGATGGATGTGGGTAATCATAGATTCATAAGTTGTAAATTCATTTAAGTATAAGGAGATAGATGATAAAATGAACACCCAAAAATATATCTGTTAAATAGATGAATCATTCGTGGAGCTGGAAACAACATCCAAGGAACTCCTTGTAATTCTCCAGTTCTTGGGAAACTGGAGTCATATCTCAGTGAGATTGATTGGATGTGAATGATTTTAGATTCCAATGGGGTATTAGCTAAGGGGGCAGGTCAGAGTAGGGACACTGGGCATGAGGTAGGAAGGCACTATGGCTGTGACATTGAATATGTTCCACAGGCTGGTGTTGGTCCTGGTCACTGGGGTATTGTTAGGAGGTGGTTGGACTTTTAGAAACTGAGCCATAATGGGAGGTCATTCCAAGAGTCCCCTTGGGGGATTATGGAGCCCTGGCTGCTCTCTCAGTTTCTTGCTTCCTGGCCACAAAGTGAGCAGTTTTGTATGCCATCTTCTCTCTACCTCCCACCAGAGGTTCAAAGTGATGGTTCTCCCTGGTCTTGGACTACAGCTCCAAAACTGTGAACCACAACAACCTTTTTTCTGTATAAATTACTTGTCTCAGGTATTTTACCATAGTTTTAGAACACTAGCTAACACAGAAGGTATGGTTGTCAGAGGAGTATGAACTGTGAGAATGACACAGGAGACCATTCTTCAGAAAAACTACTGGCTACCATTTCAGCTTAAATTTCCCAGGGCTTTTAGTGGCACACTTACTATAAAAGTAGCACTAAAATATACCTTCACCTAAAAAATAAAATTATTATCACCAGTTGTTTTTTATGTGTATGAGTGTTTTGCCTTAATATGTCTATGCACCATGCGTGCCTGGTGCCTGTGAAGGACAGAAAAGGGCATTGTATCTCCTGGAACTGGAGTTACAGATGGCTGCAAGACTCCATGTGGGTGTTGGGAACCAAACTTAGGTCCTCTGGAAGAGAAGCTAATGCCTTTGACTACTGAGCAATCTCTCCAGCCCCAAGAAAAACTATTTTAAAAGACAGAAGACAGGGGCACAAGTAAACAGTCACTCAGGGCCAGTAGAATACATACCCTGTCAAACAAACTGTCATTCACATTAAAAAATACAAAACCCAATAACCTTGATGTTGACTTTGGCAGGGTTTCCCCCTCTACTCTTTTCAAGGGGTCCAAGGGTATACCTGATATCAGCTGTCCCACCTGTGACCTCAGCTTTCCCTCCAGCTCCTTTCTCCACTTTCCCAGAGCTCCTTGGGAATTCATACACTGTGATGTTGATTAAAACTAGTTTTACAAAAGCCTGTTGGTAGAAGTGTTATGGCTATTGGTAAATAATTGCTATGAACTGTCAAAATGTGCCAGCACAACTACAGTGATAGCATGTTTTGAGAGCGGTGCTAGTAGGTCAATTCTCACTATGTTGATGTTCAGTTCCCTTTCCCCACACTGATTCTCATTAACATTGAATTGTCATGGTAACAGAACACCAGCACTGCCAAATGTGACTGAAACAGACATAAACCACATGTGATAAAAAAAACAAGCCATGAGGATAGTTTAACTCCACAGCAAGCATTCATATTTAACAAAGCTGTCTGCTTACAGCTTGTATTTGCCGGGTGCTGGCTACAATGTGTACATACCTACTGGTATCTGGCTTTTCCTTTTTGCAAGATTTTGAGTTCCAGGTTCAGAGAGACCCTGTCTGAAAAACAGTGGAGGTCCAGGGAATTGGTCCACCTGATAAAAGTGCCTGCAATGCACACCTGAGCTCCATCCCTGGAACCCCAGTTGGAATGAAAGAACAGACTCTTAACTTACACACCACGGCATACATGCATCTATACATGTACACATATTAGATAACAAACAAAATATAAAGATTTTTGAAAATGGAGCTTGATACGCTGTCAATTTCTTACCCCCATGAGTACAACTGTAGGTATTTTTCATAACAAAGCTTCATACAAGGTTAAAAAATATTCAACAAAGGTAATTTTAAATTTTGTGGTCTTGTCCTCTTTTGTTGTTAGTTCTTGATCATGACGAGGTTGCACGCAGCTTCTCTGCTTCTTGAATTCAACCCTCTTTATCATTCCCCGGTCTCTTGCTAGCAACTTCAGCACCTTTCCTTATCCTCCTCGTTGTTTGATAATACTGTACATTTCATCTTAGCATGCATGCTAGTATGTAACTATCCATTCAACAGTGTAAAGTTTTCTTAGGGATTCTGTAGGCTAGGCCTGGGGTGTGACTCAGTGGTAGAACACTTGCCTGACTGTAGGGCCTTAGACTCATTTGTCAGTAAGAAAAGGGAGAGGAGAAAGAGTGGGGTGGGGGTAGAGATGAAAATCATGTAATCCAATCTTTTTTCATACTGGACTAAAATGATAGTGGGACAGATGTAAAGTTTTCCAGAGTTGAGTATGGTTTATCCTATACTCAACTGTTTTACCTTTTCTGACTACCCAGCATCATTGTCTCAACTAGACTGGCCCTATTAATGATAGCAGATGTCTAGATTTAGAAATTGTAGTTCGGTTATTGGCTATGGGAAATAACAATTTGAGTCCATCTGGACATACAAACCTATATCACAAATGATTACCTGGTAAACCAAGATGGACTGAAAATAGCAATATTTCTTTCCAGTATCAATGGAAAATGAAGGCATCTCACCAGTCCTGCAGATCCTGAATCACATTAAAGTTTAGCCATAGCCAAAGTTATTCCAAAATAGGTGAATCTCTATTATAGGACCTTCTTGCTAAGGTTAGGGTAGATGCTCATTTAAGAACTTTGACTTGGTGTGTTAAGGAGGAAGGGTAAAGGTTGTTGAAAAAGTGCCAGGAGATACTCAAGTTTTCATGGGGATGGAGAACAGTTCCTTATACACAATTTCCGGGTCCTAGACTGTCTCACTGTTGTGATCAAGCACCTGAAAGAAACTAGAGAGAGATGGTTTATTTTGTTCTAAGTTGAAGAAGTCCCTGTTCATCATGATAGGGCAGTGGTTTTCAGCCTTCCTGATGCTGTGACCTTTAATACAGTTCCTTATGGTGTGCTGACATAAAATTATTTTCATCACTACTTCATAACTATAATATTTCTACTGTTATGTATTGTAACATAAATATCTGATACGGAAGATATCTGATACCCCCAGTGGAGTAATCACTCACAGGTTTAGAACCAATGTGGTGGGAGGTATGGTGGATCAGCTCACCCAATGACAGACAGGAAGCAAAGTATGGGGATAATGGGAAAGAGCCATGACAAGAAAGATGTCACCATCAGACCAGTGGGCCCCATCTTCAACAGCTCACCACCTCCCAATACATAATCTGCTCAGATTTTGACTTCATTAGTCGATTAAACTACTCATTATATTAGAGTACTCATGACCTAACCACCTCCTTAAAAAGTCCTCTGGCGCAAACCCTCAGGTGTGCCTCATCAATCTAGACATTTCTAAATCCAATCAAGTTGAAAATTTAACCATCTTTGATCCTACATTCAAAACAGCTGGACAAAGCAGCCTTACAGACTACAGCCAGGATTTCTGAATCTTCTTTGAATCCCCCATGACATCGCCCCTTACCAGCAGGAAGTAGTTTGGAAAGAACGATGCCCAAATTCCCAAATATTGTCTATAAATGTTTGTTTTCATTTAAATGGACTTGGTTATATAAACTAAATTAAAAAAAGAAAAAAACATAAAAAAAGAAAATTAAAAAATATTTTTTCATACTAAAAAGAAAATTTAACCATCTTGTACTCTAACATTCCTTTCAACTCTGTTGTATGGTGTTGAGCACTGAGGGCTCTATTATTCTTGTACAAAAGAGTTGCTTAATAAACAAGCTGATCTTTATCCCTGATTTAAGTGGAGTCTACAAAACGATAAGACCACGATGCTATCATCAAAGACAAAGTTCAGCTTTGTTCACACATTGTACTGATATTTGCTGAACACACATTAGGATCTACCAAGGAAATCAGTTGGGGAAAATTAGACTAGGAGGCATGACTGGGAGGAGAAAATGGATTTTTTATTATTTAATATTTTTCTTATTTACATATTAATCCCAGTTTCCTTTCCCTCCCATCCTCCCATGCCCCCCACAAGCCACCTATCCTATCCCTCCATCCATTCCCCAGAGAGGATGAGGCCTTCCATGAGAGATCATCAAAGTCTGTCAAGTCATTTGGGGTAGGGCCTAGGCCTTCCCCCTTGTCTCTAGACTAAGGGAGTGTTCCTCCATGGGGAATAGGCTCCCAAAGTCCATTTGCACTAGATCTACATCCTGGTTCCACTGCCAGAGGTCCAATAGACTAGCCAGTTCTACCTGACACCCACATTCAGGAAGCCTGGTTTGGTCCTATGTTGTTTTCCAGCTGTCAGACTGGGGTCCATAAGTTCCCACTTGCTCAGGTCATCTGTTTCTGTGGGTTTTCCCAGCAAGGTCTTGACCCATTTGTTCATCACTCTTCCCTCTCTAAAACTGGATTCCACTAGTTTGGCTCAGTGTTTAGCTGTGGATCTCTGCTTCTTCTTCCATCAGTTACTGGATGATGGCTCTAGGATGGCATTTAAGGTAGTCAACATTCTCATTATAGGCTCATTATAAGGTAGCCTCTCCACTATTGCTTAGGTTCCTAGTTGGGGTCATTCTTGTGGATCTCTGTACAATTCCCTAGTGCCAGATTTCTTTTTAAACCTATAATGGCTCCCTCTATTGATGTGTTTCTTTTATTGCTCTCCTCTATTCATCTCTCCATTCAATCTTCCTGATCCCTCATGTTCTCTTCCCCCTCCTCTTCTCCCTTCCTCTTTTTCCTACCTCCCCTCCCAATTTATTCAGGGGCTCTTGTCCCTTTCCCCTTCATTGGGGGACCATGTAAGTTTATCTTATGGTCCTCCTTGTTTCCTAGCTTCTTGGAGGTGTGGATTTTATTCTGGTAAAACTTTGCTCTATGTCTAATATCTGTATATGAGTGAATACATACCATGTCTGTCTTTCTGTGACTGGGTTACGTCACTTAGGATGGTTTCATCTAGTTCCATCAATTTGCCTGCAAATTTCAAGATTCCATCCCCCCCACAACCACTGAGTACTACTCCTTTGTGTAAATGTATCACATTTTCTGTATCTATTCTTCCATTGATGAGCATCTAGGTTGCTTCCAGGTTCTGGCTATTACATATAATGCTGCTATGAACATACGAACACATGTCCTTGTATGAATGTGCATCCTTTGGGTATATGCCTAAGAGTGGAATTGCAGGATCTTAAGGTAGACTGGTTTCATTTTTTTATTATTATTTTATTTAATTTTCTATAACAAAGTCCAATTAAATGAAAACAAACATTTATACACAATATTTGGGAATTTGGGTGTCATTCTTTCCAAACTACTTCCTGCTGGTAAGGGGCGCTGTCATGGGGGATTCGAAGAAGATTCAGATATCCTGGCTGTAGTCTGTAGGGCTGTTTTGTCCAGCTGTTTTGAATGTAGGATCAGCTTGTACTCTGTTTCAGGCGGTCTGGCGTGATCAAACCACATTAGTCTGGAAGGAATCCACATCTTTTCATTTTCTCTGGAAACAAAAATAGAAATCCTTTTCCCCACTAATTTGTCCTTGAACTTAAATTTTGTAGTCAAAGCATTTTTTTTAAATTTAATTTTTTATTTTACATGTCCATCCCAGTTCCCTCTCCCTCCCTCCCACCGTCCCTGCCTCCCTTCCTCTATCTCTCCTTCCCTCCCTTTTACCCTCTCTGCCCTCTCACATGCACTCTAAACACCCTCCCCTCCCATCCCCCCACCCCAATTCCACATGTAGGGGAATGCCATCCAGTTGGGGTCATGTAGATCTGACAGGTCCTGTGAAGTAGGGACTAGGGCTTCTCTCCTATCCCTAGATTAAGGCAGTTATCCCTCCATGTGGGATATGTTCGCAAAGTCCTTTTGTGCACCAGGGATACATCCTGTCTCCACTGTCTGAGGTCCCTTAGACTGCTCAGTCCTTCTGGCTGAGACCCATATTGAGGGGGGACTGAGTCAGTCCCATGATGGCTTCCCAGCTATCAGTCTGGTGGCCCGTTAGCTCCTCCTTGTTCAGGTAAGCTGTCTCTAAGTGTTTCTGCCACATCGTCTTGTCCTCTCCATCTGCATCTGGGTTCTAGTTCGACTCAGTGTTTATGTATGGGTGTTTGATCCTGTTTTCAACAGTCATTAGTTGAGGGCTCCATGGAGAAGTTATTTGTTGATCTCACTCTCTGGGAAGGGCATTTATGATAGCCTTTCCACAGAAGCTGAGATTGTTAGTAGGCAGCAGTCTTGTAGTTCTCTAGATTTTTCTTTGTGTTCCATTTTATCTTCAAACCAATATTGGCTCCCTCTTTTATGTTCTCTCTCTCTCTCTCTCTCTCTCTCTCTCTCTCTCTTTCTCTCTCTCTCTTTCTGTCTTCTATTCCTAACCAGGCTCAATCTTCCTGGTCACACATGTTTTCCTTTCCTCCCCCTCATTTTCTCCTACTTCTCTCTCCATTCGCTGCCCCCCCCACTTCACCTGAGCTCTGGGGGACTTATTCCTGCATAGTTCTGTGAGGGACTTTATATGAATCTCTTAGAATACACCTTGTATCCTAGTTCCTCTGGTGATGTGAATTATAGGCTGGTGATCATTTGATCTAGGTTTAAAATCCATATGTGAGTGAGTACATACTGTGTTCCTCTTTTTGTGACTGGGTTACCTCATTCAGGATGGTTTCTTCAAGTGCCATCCACTTGCCTGCGAATTTCAAGATACCATTAATTTTTTTCTGCAGAGTAGTATTCCATTGTGTAGATGTGCCACATCTTCATTAACCATTCTTCAATTGAGGGGCATCTAGGTTGCTTCCAGGTTCTTGCTATTACAAATAGTGCTGTTATGAACATAGTTGAACATATGTCTTTGTTGCATGGATGTGAATCCTTTGGGTATATGCCTAAGAGGGGGATTGCCAGGTCCTGTGGTAAACTAATTCCCATTTTCCTGAGGAACCGCCATACTGATAAAATGGCTGTATGATTTTGCACTCCCACCAGCAGTGGAGGAGTGTTCCACTTTCTCCACATCCTCTCCAATGTAAGTCATCACTGGTGTTTCTAATTTTAGCCATTCTGGCAGGAGTAAGATGGTATCTCAAAGTTGTTTTGATTTGCATTTCTCTGATAGCTAAGGATGTGGAGCATTTCTTAAGTGTCTTTCAGCCTTTTTGATTTCCTCCATTGAGAATTCTTTCTTCAGTTCTGTACCCCATTTTTTTAATAGGGTTATTTGGTGTTTTGTTGACTAGTTTCTTGAGTTCTTTGTGTATTTTGGAGATCAGCCCTTTGTCAGATATAGGATTGGTGAAAATCTTTTCCCAGTCTATGGGCTGCTGTTTAGTCTTGTCTACTGTGTCCTTTGCCTTACAGAAGCTTCTAAGTTTGAAGAGGTCCCATTTATTAATTGTTTCTCTCAGTGTCTGTGCCCCTGGAGTTATGTTCAGGAAGCAGTCTCCTATACCAATTTGTTCAAGGGTACCTCCTACTTTCTCTTCTAAGAGGTTCAATGTGGCTGGATTGATGTTGAGGTCTTTGATCCATTTGGACTTGAGTTTTGTGCATGGCGATAGACATGGGTCTACCTGCAGTGTTCTACACACCCTCATCCAATTGTGCCAGCACCATTTGTTGAAGATGCTGTCCTCGCCTCATTGTATAATTTTAGCTGTTTTGTCGAAAAATCAGGTGTTCATAGGTGTGTGGGTTAATATCAGGATTTTCAATTCGATTCCATTGGTCTACCTGTCTATTTTTATGCCAATACCAGGCTGTTTTCAGAACTATAGCTCTGTAGTAGAGCTTAAAGTCAGGAATGGTGATGCCTCCTGAAGTTCTTTTATTGTATAGGGTTGTTTTGGCTATCCTGGGTCTTTTGTTTTTCCATATAAAGTTGATTATTATCCTTTCAAGGTAAGTGAAGAATTGTGGTGGGATTTTAATGGGGATTGCATTGAATCTGTCGATTGCTTTTGGTAAGATTGCCAGTTTTATTATGTTAATCCTACCTAACCAAGAGCATGGGAGATCTTTCCATTTTCTGGAATCTTCTTTAATTTCTTTCTTTAGAGTCACAAAGTTCTTATTATATAGGTCTTTTACTTGTTTGGTAAGCGTTACACCAAGATACTTTATGTTGCTTGTGACTATTATAAAGGGTGATGTTTCTCTGATTTCTTTCTCTGTCTCTTTGTTGTCTGAAAAAAGTAGAGCTACTGATTTTTTTTTGAGTTTATCTTGTATCCTGCTAGTTTGCTGAAGGTGTTTATCAGCTGTAGGAGTTCCCTGGTAGAGTTTATTGGGTCACTTATGTAAACTATCATATCATCTGCAAATAGAGACAGTTTGACTTTTTCCTTTCCAATTTGGATCCCCTTGATCTCCTTTTGTTGTCTTATAGCATTATCTAGAACTTCTAGTATGATATTGAAGAGATATGGAGAGAGAGGAAAGGCTTGTCTTGTTCCTGATTTTAGAGGAATTGGCTTAATTTTCTCTCCATGACTGGTTTCGTTTTTCAGAGGAACCACTGATTTGATTTCCAAAGTGGCTGTACAAGTTTACACTCTCACCAGCAATGGAGGAGTGTTTTCCTTTCTCCACATTCTTTCCAGCATAAACTGTCATTGGTGTTTTTCATTTTAGCCATTCTGATGAGTGTAAGATGGTATCTCAAAGTTGTTTTGATTTGTATTTCCCTGATGGCTAAGGATGTTGTGTAATTTCTTAAGTGTCTTTCAGCCATTTTAGATTACTCTATTGGGAATTCTCTGTTTCCAGGATAGCGAAAACAACCCTGTACAATAAAGGAACTTTTAGGGGCATCACCATCTGACTACAAACTCTACTATAGAGCTATAGTAATGAAAACAGCTTGGTATTGGCACAAAAACAGACAGGTAGAACAATGGAATTGAAGTGAAGTCTCTGATGTTAAACCACACGCCTACAAACACCTGATTTTTGACAAAGAAACTATACAATGGAAAAAAGAAAGCATCTTCAACAATGGTGCTGGAATAACTGGATGTGGACATGTAGAAGACTACAGATAGATCCATATCTATCACCATGCACATAACTTAAGTCCAAATGGATCAAAGACCTCAATGTAAATCTAGCCACATTGAACCTCTTAGAAGAAAAAGTGGGAGGTACCCTTGAACAAATTGGTACAGGAGACTGCTTCCTGAACATAACACCAGTAACACAGACACTGAGATCAACAATTAATAAATGGGACGTCCTGAAACTGAGAAGCTTCTGTAAGGCAAAAGACACAGTCAATAAGACCAAATGACAGCCCACAGACTAGGAAAATATCTTCACCAACCCCCCCATTTGACAGAGGGCTGATTTCCAAAATAAACAAAGAATTCAGGAAGCTAGTCAGCAAAATACCAAACAATTCAAATAAAATGTGAGAATACTGGATTTTGTGTTAGACTTTGTATACATGATAGCAACTTGCCCTTCTCAAAAGAGCTAGGTGGCAGAAATCTGTTCTGGGAGCAGAAGCTGAGACAGCAAAGGGACAAGGGGCTGAATGTATGTCAGCATCATAGGCTGAGCCAGTGTGAGACTGGACTTTCCTAGTGAAAGGAAAAAGTTGGCCCTTGAGTGAAGAACACGGGTCTCACTGAAATGGGAAAATAAAGGAACAGAGCCAAAAATAAAGAAATCAAGAGAACAAGAAATGAAAATACTATCTGAGATGGAAGAAGTCTGAACATCTGTGCTCAGATTTTTAAAAACCACTTTAACATTTATTTGGGAAAGTGTTATATAATGGTACAAAGACATTCATTTGATGTCTTATTATCACAAACACAAAACATGAGGAAGTAGTCTCAACATAGAACAGTATGTGACTCGAAACAAAAAGGAAAATATGGAGATGAGTGGTTGTTGCTCATAAGTGCCTTTCAGTGGGTGATTGAGATTAAGGATGACTTCATTTCTTCTTCATACACTTGTGTATTTCCTGATATACTATACACATATATAATATGTATTTTATTACCTTGTATTTATTTTTCTCAAGTTTTTAAACAGGGCAACTTAAAAAAATGAGCTTTTTGTCAGTGGTTCTAAACTGAAACTACAAAGTGACTTATAGCTGCTAGAAACTGGCCACCCCTGACTGGAGATATTTTGGTTTTAATGATGACAGATGTTTATAGAACACGGTGTCCCTGCTCCTCCCAAGTGAGACCTGCTGACGCTGTGCTTAGCACACTCTGTCTGGGCATGAAAACCAAAGCTGGAAAGGAATTTCACATCTCATTTCTATAGACCTAGGGGAGGCAGAGTGGGCGAGGGAGGGTATGGTTGGCTATAGTTCTCTAGGTTGTCTCCTATATTGCCCACACAATGAATTTCTTGCAGCATGGTTTCATTCATTCTTTTACATTTTATGCAGCTATACAATGCATCTTGATCTCATCCACCTCCAACTCTCCACTCCCACTACTTCTGATAGCCCCAGCACACTCCTGCATATCATCTTTTTTTTTATTTTTTGTAACTTAGTCCAGTTAGTGCTGCCTGTGAGAAAACATCCCTATTCTATAGCTAACTCATGCTTCTCCATCATATCCTGCAGCTAGCTCAGGCTTCTCCATCATGTCCTACAGATAGACTATGCTTCTCTATCATGCCATGAAAAGCATTGTCAACAAAGAAAGCTAAGAGATAGGGAAAGCAGAGCAAGTACTCACACACAGTGGAGCAACCCTGAACCATTTTAACCTTATAAGCTTTTGATTGGTGAGCCCAGAACCTTCTTGATTTTGACAGAAAAATTTCTGTAGTGTGCAAACATTTTTTTCCATAGCCATAAGCCTGAGTTGTTAGTAATATTGCCAGGTTGTTGGAAAACATCCTATTTGTCAGGATAGTTATTAAGACTTTTCATATTTGCATTTTCCCCAAATAATATGTGCAGTTTCTGTTTAAGCCTGCAGAGACATGAAATAGATTTCAAAATACTTTGTATTAGAAGAATAATTTTTATGTTCCCATTTAAGAGTGAGACATTTTCAATATCAATAAAAAGGGACACCCTAATCTAATTTTCTTCCCTCCTTGCATCATTTTGTAGCAACAGCTTCAAGTTGAGACTGGAGAAGCAAGATAAAATGAGATGCTAGCTCATAGTTTTGCTAAATAAAAAGATCTCTTCGCTGACTGGAACATCCAGTAGCTGGATGTTTTTCTTTTCTATTCCAGGTTCCCTTGTGGAACCAGACATGATGTTAGTGGCAGCAAGGCTTTGCAAGGGTGAGGCAAGGCGCCTGTCACAGCTTCTGCCTACATTTCTCTCCAGCTTGAACGAAGTTCTGACTTCATACTCTTTATGCCTTTGTTTCTTCCCTCTTGGCTCTCCGTCTATCTGTCCTACTGTCCTGTAGGCTTGAGCAAAACATATGTATGTATGTATGTATGTATGTATGTATGTGTGTATATACCT
Source organism: Phodopus roborovskii (assembly GCF_943737965.1). Lineage (NCBI taxonomy): Eukaryota > Metazoa > Chordata > Mammalia > Rodentia > Cricetidae > Phodopus > Phodopus roborovskii. Next base: position 15,759,948 of record NW_026125391.1, read on the forward strand.
GTGTGCATATATCACACACATACATGGAGAGAGAGAGAGAGAGAGAGAGAGAGAGAGAGAGAGAGAGAAGAGAAGGGTTTATCCAACCACAAAGAAAAACAAAATTATTGATTTGCTTGAATGCAATTGGAGATTATCCTATGAAATAAGTCAAGTCAGTCTTAGAAACACAAACAGGTGCTTGTTTTCTTTCGTTTGTGGGTTCTAGATTTTCTAAAGGTACGCAGCCACATATCTCTATATGACATGAAAATAGAAGTGAAACTGTATAGGACAACAAAGGAGCCATGGGGATGAGCATGGTCAGGGGAGAAGGATGTGTGGGAATGTGTTCAAATTATTTTTATATTCTTGCATAAAAATGTACTGTGGGACTCGGTACTTGTACAATAAATATATGCCAGTAAAAATCAATTGCCCGTGTAAGCATGGATTAATTTGTGGTTTCTCTATCCTGTTTCATTGATCTACATGCCAAGTTGTTTTAATCACTATAGCTTGGTACTGTGTTTGTTTTAAATCCCGGTACACCTCTAGCCTGCCTGCTTGCCTGCCTTCCTCCCCTCCTTTCTTTTTTTCTTTCTTTCCTTCTCTCCCTCGCCCTCTGTATCTCTAATCTCTGTCTCTCTTTCCTTCCTTTCTTTCCTTTCTGTCTCCTTTATTTCCTCCCTTCCTTCTTTCCTTCTGTTCCTCCTTCCCACCCTCCCACCATCTTTCTTTCTTAGAACCACTTTTTCAAGGAGAAACAACTCAGTAGGCAAAGTGCTCACCTTACACGAATGTAGACTTAAGTACCTATTAAAATGCTAAGTCCCCTAGCTTCTTCTCAGTTAGCTTGTTTTTTGTTTGTTTGTTTGTTTGTTTTTCAAGACATGGTTTCTCTGTGTAATGTTGGTTATTCAGGAACTCACTCAGTAGACCGTGATGGCCTCCAACTCATACAGATCTGCCTGTCTCTGCCTCCTGAGTGCTGGGATTAAAGGCGTGTGCTACCACCACCTGGCTCAGTTAGCTTTCATATTGCACCCCCCCAGCCTAGGGATACTACTATCCATTGTGGACTGGGCTCTCCTTCAATTAAGTGCCCCACAGACATGCCCACTGGCCAATCTGATCACAGCAATCCTTCAGCTGAGACTCAGATTACCCTGGGCTAGGTCAAGTTGTCATCTGTCTTGGTTACTTGTCCATCAAATGATAAGACACCATAATCAAAACAAGTTACAAAGTAAGTATTTCACTTAGGCTTATAACTTCAGAGTGTTCAAATTCATAATGGCAGAACAAGGGCACAGTAGCAAGAACAGAAGGGAGCTTACATCTTGACGTGCAAGTAGCAGGCAGAGAGCAAGAGACACTGTAAATGGTGCTGGTGTTTTGAAGCATCACTGCCCACCCACAGAGATTTGCCTTTCTAACAAGGCCATAGCACCCAATCCTTTCTAATCAGTTCCACCAACTAGGGACCAAATACTCAAACATATGAGCCTACTGGGGGGGGGGCATTCTAATCAAATCACCACAACACCTGACACTAAGAAATAAGATTTCACAGTCTTATCTAGATCAGCTGGAACTCACTATGCAACCTCATTCTGCCTCACTCTTCTTCGTGATTACAATGGTGTGGCTCCACACCTGGCTAAATTAAATTCTATGTCTATGTAGAAAGACCCAGTGACAACACATGGTTATGTGGTTATGTGATCATGTGGTTATGTGGCTTGTCATCTCCAATAAAAATAGCTTCCAGCATTCTAAGAACTATCTGCCCTTGAGCAAGGCGCTTACAGATAAGAGACCTTTTTATTTCATGGATCTCTTGGACTTAGTAATTGAACATTAAAATGTAACTCTGACTCTCACCGCAGCTGCATAATCTGTAGAACTAGTGAAAATTGAAAATGAAGTTTTCTTATTCAAATTTAAGAATTTGAAGAAAATATATAAATTGAAGGAAGCCAGGTACCCATGTATGTTCTATATGGATTTTAGCAGCCGTAATGGTTGGTGTAAAATAGGCTTTCATTGAGTTGATTAAGGTTCAATAAGGAGTGAGGGAGATTAAACCCCCACTCCTTAACATTCTGTCTTTGAAGAGGGGACACTTGTAGCCTTTTTTTTTTAATCTTCGAAAACAAATATGTTTAAATTTTAATTCACTTGACTCCGTTTAATAGTTTGCTATTATTAAATGGGAAAATAAGCAACAGAAACAGAATAATGAAACCATGTGGTTCACAATTGCTGATTAGCAAACAACTGAACTAGCAGGTTCCCCTTATCCTCTACTCTGAGACTAGCCCTTTAGATAGAATAAAGCACATGGAACCATGAGGGGAGGATCAGCTTCATTAAGAATTTAGGTGGGTTTAGAATTTGATGGGCTATGGAAATGACTAAGGATAAGCCTGAACTCCTCAGTTCTCACGGTAATCCTTTGTATAAGCCATGTATAGCATGGTGTACACTTGATGGGGGAAGAGTAATTACCATTCTATTGATCAATTAATTGCTGCTTAGACATTAATTTCAGCAATTATGAAAAGAGGCTTTGAGGGGCTGACCTCTACTTGACAAGCTAAGCTCTAAAGGGCACTCTATTACTACACATGTAGTAATGTCAGAAACTGTGTTAAAAACATTGCCTACTTTATAGTCCTCACTTGAGTTTCACCAGAAACACAAGAGGGACTGTGTCACTCATTGCATGGTAGAAAGATTCAAGACTCAGATTACATTCACCAAGAGGTATGTTGTTTGGCAGACCTTTGCTAGGGTGATGCAACATGCTCAGAGACAGAGACAGAGAGAGGGAGAGAGAAGGAGGGAGCACTTTTCAGGCCCAAAAGGAAAACTGTGACAAACCAAAGTAATATTGACACCAGTAACTTGGTAAACAGTGAGTTTTACTGGGGTCAGTGACAGGAATATGGGTCAGGGATTATTTTCAGAGAGCAAGGATGACTCAAAAGTTGCTTCACTGTAAAACCCACCCCAACATGGGAGAAGGCACTGAAGCTGACTCTATCATTTTCAGGCAGCTAGCGGTGGAACATCCAGGATCCTCCTTTCTGCAGCTGTGCAGGTAAGGGTCTCCTCCCTCCCCAGTTGTTTATTCCTTTTTATACTACTAGGGAGAGACTCCTACAATCTGCTGTTGTGCCAGACACAAGAGCTCTTGATCGCCCCCATAGGTTCATGAGATGTCCCCACCCTCCAGGAGAACCCAGAAAAGAGTCTTCAGAGAAATCTTGTGAACAAAGAGAAATGCCTGGCTTTGATATCCTTTTAAGTAATAGTGGGAACTTCCATACCATGTAACTTAACCTGAAACAGCCTATGTGACAAGAAGCATGGAGAAGCAAAGTACTGGGCGGGCAGGATCTTAAACTATGACCTGGTAAGGCACAGCCCATTGTGACTTCTTAACTCTGCACCAGAGAAAGAGAGGAAGGGAGGGAAGGGAGACACACACACACACACACACACACACACAGAGAGAGAGAGAGAGAGAGAGAGAGAGACAGAGAGACAAAGACAGAGTCATATGGGATGGGCATGGCCTGATTTCTTTAGGCTGTGGAATTTGGAAGCATGACCAACTTCTTTTTTTAACTAATTTTATTTAAATGATAAGCAAACTTATTTTACATACCAGTCCAAGTCCCTCCCATCCACCCCCCATCCACTCCTCAGAGAGGGTGAGCCTCCCATGGGGGAATCATCAAAATCTGCCACATCTTTTGGGGCAGGACCTAGGTCCTCCACTGTGTATCTTGGCTGAGAGAGAATCCCTACATGGGGGAATGAACTCCCAAAGTCCATCTGTGCACTAGGGATAAATACTGGCTCCACTGCCAGAGGCCCCACAGACTGTCCTGGACTCTCAAATGTACCCACATTCAGGGAGCCTGGTTTGATTCTATGCTGGTTCCCAAGCTGTCAGACTGGGGTCTGTAAGCTCCCATTTGCTCAGGTCAGCTGTTTCTTTGGGCTTCCCCAGCATGGTCTTGACCCCTTTGCTCATTACTCCTCCCTATCTACAACTGGATTCCTGGAATTTGGCTCAGTGCTTAGCTGTGGGTCTTCGCTTCTGCTTCAATCAGCTACTGGATGAAGGTTTTATGATGGCATTTAAAGTAGTCATCAATCTCATTGTACGGGAAGGGCATTTAAGGTAGCCTGTCCCTACTGCCTAAGTTTTTAGTTAGGGTCAAACTTGTGAATCCTTTGTATTTCCCAAGTGCCAGATTTCTCATTAAACCCATAAATGCTCACTCTATTAAGGAATGTCTTTTCTTGCTCTCCTACTCTATTCTTCCCCAAACTCAACCTTCCTGCACTCTCATGTCCTACTACCCCCTCCTCTTTCTCTTCCCTCCTTCCCCCTCCCCCAAAGCTCCTAATTTGCTCAGGAGGTCTTGCCTTTCCCCTTCTATGGGGGCCCATGTATGTCTCTCCTAAGGTCCTCCTGTTTCCTCAGCTTCTCTGGGGTTGTAGATTTTAGGCTGGTTATCCTTTGCTCTATGTCTAATATCTGTATATGAGTGAGTACATACCATGTTTGTCTGTGTCTGGGTTACCTCATTCAGGATGGTTTCTTCTGGTTCCATCCATTTACCTGTGAATTTCAAGATGTCATTGGTTTTTTGTTTGTTTGTTTGTTTGTTTGTTTGTTTTTTCAAATGAGTAATACTCCACTGTGTATATGTACCACATTTTTCTTTATCCATTCTTCAGTTGAGAGGCATCTAGGTTGCTTCCAGGTTCTGGCGATTACAAATAATGAACATAGTTGAACAGTCCTTGTTGCATGAATGAGAGTCCTTTGGGCATATGCCAAAGGTAAAATTCCTGGATCTTGAGGAAGATTGATCTGAGGAACCATCATACTGATTTCCAAAGTGACTAGTTTGCACTCCCACCAACAGTGGAGAAGTGTTCTCCTTTCTCCACATCCTCTCCAGCATAGACTATTATTAGTGTTTTTTTTTTTTTTATTATTTTAACCATTCTGATAGGAATACAATGGTATCTCAGAGTTGTTTTGATTTGCATTTCCCTGATGGCTAAGAATGTTGAGCAATTTCTTAAGTGCCTTTCAGCCATTTGAGATTCCTCTATTAAGAATTCTCTACTTAGTTCAGTACCCCCACTTTTTAATTGGATTATTTGGTATTGTGCTGACTAGTTTCTTTGGTTCTTTTTATATTTTGGAGATTAGCCCTCTGTCTGGTGAAGATCTTTTCCCAGTCTTCCATTTTATCTTGTTGACTGTGTCCTTTGCCTTACAGAAGGTTCTCAGTTTCAGGAGGTCCCATTTATTGTCGATCTCAGTGACTGTGCTACTAGTGTTATGTTCAGGAAGTGGTTTTCCTGTGCTAATTCATTTAAGGGTACTTCCCACGTTCTCTTCTAATAGGTTTACTGTGCCTGGATTTATGTTGGGGTCTTTGATCCATATGGATTTAAGTTTTGTGCATGGCGATAGTTACAGATCTATCTGCAGTCTTCTACATGTCAGCATCCAGTTATGCCAGCACCATTTGTTGAAGATGCTTTCTTTTCCCCGTTATATAATTTTAGTTTCATTGTCAAAAATCAGATGTTCATAGGTGTGTTGATTAATATCAGTGTCTTTGATTAAATTCCATTGGTCTACCTGTCTGTTTTTGTGCCAATACCAAAATGTTTTTTATTATTATAGCTCTATATTAGATCTTGAAATCAGGGATAGCAATAACTCTGGAAGCCACTGGAAGGATTGTTTTGGCTATCCTGGGTTTTTTTTTTTTCATATAAAGTTGAGTATTGATATTTCAAGGTCTGTGAAGAATTGTGCTGGGATATTGATGGGGATTGCATTGAATCTGTAGATTGCATTTGCTAAGATTGCTATTTTTACTTGGTTGATCCTACCTATGGAAGAGCATGGGAGATCTTTCCATTTTCTGAAATATTTCTCAAAGTCTTTCTTTAAATGCTTACTGGACTTGTCACACAGGTCTTTCACCTGTTTGGTTAGAGTTACCCCAAGATATTTTATATTAGTTATGGCTATTGTGAAGGGTGATGTTTCTCTGATTTCTTTCTCAGCCCATTTATTGTTTATATATAGGATGGCTACTGATTTTTTTTTTTAGTTAATCTTGCATCCTGCTACTTTACTGAAGTGGTTTATCAGCTGTAGGAGTTCCCTGGTAGAATTTTTGGGTCACTTATGTAAACTATCATATCATCTGCAAATAGTGAAAGTTTGACTTCTTTCTTTCCAATTTGTATCCCCTTGATCTCTTTTTGTTGCATTGCTCTAGTTAGAACTTCAAGTACAATATTGAAGAGATATGGAGAGTGGACAGCCTTGTCTTGTTCATCATTTTAGAGGAATCACATTGAGTTTCTCTCCATTTAGTTTGATGTTGGCTGTTGGATTGCTGTGGATTACATTGATAGATTTTCATATGTTGAATTATTCTTGTATCTGGGATGAAGCCTACTTGATCATGGTGGATGACTTTTCTGATGTGTTCTCAGATTAGATTTACCAGTATTTTATTGAGGATTTTTACCTCAAAGTTCATGAGAAAGATTTGTCTGTAATTCTCTTTCTTAGTTATGTTTTTGTATTGTTTGGGTACCAAGGTAATTGTAGCCTCATAAAAAAATTGTTTGGCAATGACCCTTCTGCTTCTATTGTGTGGAACAATTTGAAGAGTATCGGGATTAGCTCTTCTTTGAATTTTTGATAGAATTCTACACTGAAGTCATCTAGCCCTGGGTTTTGTTTGGTTGGGAGACTTTTGATGGCTGCTTCTATTTCATTAGGGGTTATAGGTCTACTTAAATTGCTTATTTGTCCTTGATTTAATTGTGATAAGTGATATCTATCCAGAAAATTACCCACTTATGCTCAATTGTTGAATTTTGTGGATTACAGGTTTTCAAAGTATGACCTGAAGATTCTCTGGATTTCCTCAGTGTTTGTTATTATGTCCCCCTTTTCATTTCTGATTTTGTTAATTGCATGTTCATGCTCTGCTTTTTGATTAGTTTGGATAAAGGTTTCTCTATCTTGTTGATTTTCTATCTAAATTGCTTATCTGGTTTTGATTTAAGTTTGGTAAGTGTTGTGATAGAAATCACTCTCTTCTCCCCTGAGACATTTAGGAGGTAAGGTATACTGTGGCTTGCTCCATTTTGTGACCCCAAGACAGCCTTTATTTGTGCAAGAAAGATATCACCAGAGGTAAGTGATAACCTATCCAGAAAATTGTCCACTTCCTTTACATTTTCCAATTTTGTGGAGTACAGATTTTCAAAGTATGACCTGGTGATTCTCTGGATTTCCTCCATGTTCATTGTTATATTCCCCTTTTAATTTCTGATTTTGTTAATTTACATATTCTCTTCTGCCTTTTGGTTAGTTTGGATAAAGGTTTGTCTATCTTGTTGATTTTCTTGAAGTACCAATTCTTTGTTTCATTGATTCTTAGTATTATTTTCTTTGTTTCTACCTTATTGATTTCAGCCCTCAATTTGATTATTTCCTGGCATCTACTCCTCCTGTGTGTTTGCTTCTTTTTGTTCTAGAGCCTTCCGGTGTGCTGTTAAGTCTCCAGTGTTACTATTCTCCAGTTCTATGAACTTTTCTCTTAGCATTCTGTTAGCCTGTGTCTTTTTATAGGTGCCTTAAGACCATTGGTATTAAGGGATATTAATCGTCATTGATTGTTTATTCTTGTTAGTTTAGACTTTTTATTCTTAGGTTTGCCCTTTTCATAGTCATATGATATTTTCTACTAAGGATTTATTGGACTTAATATTTTCTTTAGTCAATTGTTCTATTTCCTCTAGTGTCAACACATGTGATTCTCTCTTCCATTTCTTGAATTCTGTTTGTTTCTGATCATTACCCAGATTTTATATTTTCAAGTCTTGAACTGTTTGATTTGTTTCTTTCACTTGTTTGTTTTTTCTTGGATTCCGTGCATTTTGGGCTCATTTTTTTTCCCTCCATTTCTTCAATTCTTTTGTTTGTCTTTTCTTCCATTCCTTTAATGGATTTTCTCATTTCCTCCTTAAGGACTTCTATCATTTTCATAAAGTTGTTTTTAAGATCATTTTCTTCTGCTTCATCTGTGTTGGGATATTCAGAACTTGCTGGTATAGACCCCCTAGACTCTGGTGTCATATTACTCTTTATGTTGTTGAATGTCTTCTTATACTGTTGTCTTCCCATCTCATCTTCCAGTGGATGCAGGTAGAGCCTCTCCCAGTGGGTTCAGGACCAAGGCTCCAATGGCAGCTACTCTTTTGGTGGGTATGGGGCCAAGGTTTGGAAGGTGTCAGATCCTGGAAGGTTTTTTCTGCCCCCAGGTCTCTGAGGATTTGGTGGACAGGCTGAGGCCCAGTCAAGATCCTCCAGTGAGGGGGGAGGGGACAGGATAAGGTCCAGCACTCACTTCTTCTGCCAGGTGGGGTGCCAAGTTTCCAATGGTAGCATATGCTCTGACCAACTTCTTAAATGGGTAGGGTGATGAACTAACACTCTACTTCCTGATCAACATGAAATCTCAGCAAATCTAGAGAGTGAACCTAGGAAAAATCATGTCTGCTATTCCTCCAACCCCAGGTACTTACACAGCTCTGTTGGGATCACTCCCTCTCCCACGGGCGTTATTGCTACATCCTTTCCTATCATTCCTGTTTCTTCCAAGAAAAAACTCTGCTAAACTTAGAAAGGGGCCATAGCCTTTGGAATGTGTCCAAAGGAGGACCTTCAAACATAACTGACATGATTGGAACACTAGAGTCCTAGACAACTCATTTTTGAAAAGCTATTATTTAACTGGAAAATTCTTCTGAGGCACTAATGTAACTTTAAAATTTACAGATATGAAAATTGTGACTCAAAAAGATGAAGTAGGTTGCCCAAGGAGGTGTGCTAGTAGCTGCTAAATGGCTTTGAAATAAGAGCCATAATTTATGTAACTCTCTTCCAAGTAGACATGTCTTGTAGAAACAATGAGCCCTTTCAGCCTCAGTGGACATAAAAGGCACTGCAAGCCTTAGTTGGTTTGATCCAGGCTTTGTCAGCTTATTCTCTAATCCAGTGACTTGTTAGGCATAAACAAACCATGTAAGCAGAAGTTAGTTGTGAGGATTTGATATGGAAAATCTTCATTTGTTCTTGAAGGTGGCTGCTAGACATTACCATCCTCCTATGGCATTGAAATCTGTGTCTTTTGTGGGATGTTTACTCTTTCTTCTAATCAGCAGATAGAGGCTTAGACTATCCCCTTAACCTTAGGGAATAGGCAAGACAGAGGCTGGTTTCAGTTTCTGAATGGTTATGCTGACCTCTGGCTCCCTTCTATGCCTACAGTATTCTGGGTCTTTTGACTGAGTGTAGCCTGTCTTGCTAAGGCATTTTTCCTGGTGGACATGAACACCAATCCCCTTCCACATCTCCAGGCTGAAAATATCATTCAACCTTGCTCCTTAGCTGTTTGGCCTAGTTTTTCACACAGCCTCACAATTCCAGAAATATCTGGGAGGGGATATCATCTTTGTTCAGCCTTCCATCTTCTTCCATTCCCTTGCATGTCCAGCCTTGGTTTTGTTTCTCAGCCTCAAGTCTTCTCAAGGTCTCTGTCTTCTCTGTGCCCATGTGGCAACTTGCTGCCCCTGCAAAGTCTGAGTGCTCAGCCTGCTGGTCTGAGCTAGGCTTTGGTCAATGCCTGCAAAGATAAGACTGCACACCTTTTATTTGTTCTAGAATCCACAGCAACTTCTGATGCCCTTAAACAGGATTTGTAAATGTTACCCAGCATTGGTCAACTACAAGACACACTACATTTGGAAGCTTGACTTAACCAAGACACTTGGTTACATAAAAAGTAAAACAGATGGTATCAGATGACAAATGAGCCTTACAATTTCTTATTATAAATGTTTGCAGTTAGAATGAAAAATTGAAAACACAGTGAATCAATATCAGATATCCACCATCTACATTGGAAAACCATTGCCACCTTACTAGATTGCTTTATATACAGCTGGTGACATATGACTGGCTGCCCTGCCCTGGGAGTGAGAAAGGTATCTGCCAGAAATTTGACCCAGGCTTTATAGTGCCTCTCAACATTTGCCTTCTGGTTTTATCACAGTGTGATTTAATCACTGCAACTTGGAAGAAAAAAATGTCACCCAATTCCATCACTGTAATAAATCACTGAAATTTTATCACATCTCCTTGAGTGGCTTCCGTGTGTGTGTGTGTGTGTGTGTGTGTGTGTGTGTTTGTGTGTGTATACAAATACATACATACATACATGTATATATATATATATACATGTATGTATGTATGTGATTCTTTTGTAGGTCCCCGAAAAGCAACAGAAGCACATCTAAAAGGCACCCATGGATATGTTGATATCTTAGGCAGAATCTAAGGAGCCATCCAAGACCTACATATTCTCCATATCACATCTATAATTCTCTACATCATATCTGTATTTTCTGCATCATATCTAGAATTGTAAATACGGTGGATTCATATGACACAGCTACATTTAGAAAGAAAGTTTATCTGGATAAGAGACTAGGCTGGTTGCATAAATGTGTAAAACTGGGATTCTAGAAAGTATAGGCCAAAATTAGACTTGACATGTAAGGTGGATGCTGTGGATGTTTCTTCATATCCATCTTTGAAGATAGAAGAGATCATGTGGTCAGGCTGCCTGTAGGAATCTAGAGCAACACTTGGACACAAAAATCTTAATCCCACAAGCACAAAGAAGTCAATTTGCTATTGATCTAATGGAAGACATTAAGTGAATATACTACCATATGGAAAGTGATTTGGAAAGATGTGTGTACTACTCACCAACTTCTATCACAATTCACATTCCTTTACTGTAACTATAGGAAGTCTATTCCATCTGCATTAGTGAGAGAGTTTTCTTTCCCCTTCTAGGTCAACAGGAAAATACACCTGTTGATTCTCCCTTTGAACTTCATTACAAACCCTAAAAATTAATGAGCTCAATATAAACACTCCCACCTCTTTGTAGCTTCAAACAAGCTAGCTATAAACAAACTAAGCCTGTGCCTTCTAAGTTCAGGAAGCAGATACATGTTCTTCTGTTATTATATCTCAAGCTTGTACTCAAATGAAAAGCCAGAAATTTGTGCAGTAAAGAAGTAGATTTACAAGGCTAAGCCCAGGAAATCCAAGGAGAATAGAACGGATGCTAATACCCTGCACATTATAGGGTGTGCATACTATATGGCATGTCAGTTTGACCAACATTCATCCTGAATATGCCTGAGGTGACAGAATGCAAATGTTCTTGAAATGACAAAAACTTGGACCCAATCTGTGTATCTGTGAAGAATAAATATAAGAATAGAGAAATGTGTAGTTGCATAGTCTTATAATAAAGGAAGGGCAACCAAATTGAGCTAGAATGTATGTATTAATATACATAAATCTCAAAAAAGGTGAAGTGGAAAAAGGTACAGGATAAGATATAGTGTAATATCATTTATAAAGCTTTAAAAGGCCAAAGAATACCATGTCATTTATGTACATATATGTGTAACAAACGTTAAGATAGTCACCAAATTAATAATAACAAATGCAAGATAATGGCTCTCTCAGGAGGGTCTCCCAAAAGGCATACAGAAAGAGCTTTAAATGCCCATCTTTGTTAGGATTTATATTGCCGTGAAGAGACACCAGGACCACAGCAACTCTTATAAAGGAAAACATTTAATTGAGGTGGCGGCTTACAGTTCAGAGATTCAGTCCATTATCATCATGGTGGGACAGGCAGGGTGCAGGCAGACATGGTACTGGAGAGACAGCTGGGAGTTCTAAATTTTATTCAAGCAATGTGAAGTGGTCTCAGACACTGGGTATGGCTTGAGTATATATGAGACCTCAAAGCCTGTCTCCTCAGTGACACACTTCCTCAAACAAGGCCATACCCACCTCAACAAAGCCACACCTCCTAACAGTACTGCTCTCTTTGAGGCCATTTTCCTTCAAATCACCACAGCATCTATGTCTTACTTCTTCAGTTTTTCAAAATTTATTTTCATTATTTTAATACATTCATGTGTGTCTGTGAGTGGAGATACAGAGGTCAAAGCGATGAGCTCCATCCCTGGACCTAGAATTACAGGCAGTTGTGAAATGTCTGACATGGGTAGTGGAACCCAAACTCAGGTCCTCTGCAAGAGCAGTATGCCTTCTTCACTACTGAGCCATCCCTCCAGCCCACTTCTTAAGCTAGGTAGTGGGTAATATAATAATTTGTTTCTTAAGACATGTGGTTTCTAGAAAATCAATATATCATTCTTAGTGCTCTTTGTATGTCTTAATTGTATTTTTAACAAGGTGGAAATTGATGAAACACTTCTCTTGGGGTGAATTGACTTTAAATGTTTGCACACCAGGAAGACAATTTGGGCAATAAAAAGTTCATTGAACTCAGAATATGAAGAGCCAAGTTCTAGTTCTAGCCCTGTCCCTAGTTAACTCGTAAATCATAAATCACATCTGTTCTCAGTGTCACATTCTTCTCCTCTGAAATCATTGCCATTTTCTTTCAAAATCAAGTATTTCCAAAAGTACTCAGAATTTCTTAAGGACAGAAGCACATGTCTTAACTACCTTACAGTTTGAATGGCCTTTTCATTGTCCAAAGACATTTTAAGTCTCAGTAAATTTTAGAGAGTGATGCTTAGAGAGTGATGCAATAATATATGATGACTTAATAATAAGGCTTTTCTTCAATAACCTTCCTAATAAAGTATGCCTTTCATTGCAAAAGACCAACACTGAAGGATATATGTTATCATATCAATCAATCTCTCCAGCAGGAATAGAATTCCAAAAGGATACCACTTTGATCATAGGTAGCAACACCTTTTTAAGGATGGAAAGCTCAAATGTCCATCATGCATTCCCTCCTCACAGGAACAATGGATATTGACACTTTGGGTAACATATATACCTGCTATCTCATGTTAGACACAGACACTTGGGGTGACATACATACCTGATAATTCATGTTAGACACAGACACTTGGGGAGGCATACACACCTGCTATCTTATGTAACTTTTCACCAGTATGCACCAGTATGCATTGTTGAAGAAATCCTATACTTAGTATTTGGTTAGATGGCTTTCCATTCATTGAGCTTTGGAATTGTTATTAACAGAGATTTAAAAAAAAAAAAAAACAAAAAACATGAACTGGAGGTAGCAAAACACTTGTCCAAAAATGAGAAAATCAAGGCCAAATTCTTGTCTCACACACTGCTAAGGAAAGGATGAGCCTTCAAGCCTGGTAGCTGGCAAAGAAGCCATGAGGGAAAAATCAAAGATCTCACATAGACTACCAGTGCTAGACAATCCGGCTGAAAATGGTAGGTTAGCTATGGAAAAGTAATCAATAGAATACAATCAATGCCAGAAAATGTGCTGACTAATTTGTTCCATTGTACACCAAGTACCAAGGACTATAGTTAGAGAAAACAGTGTTGAAAAGATTATCTTTGAACTTCAGTAATGAGCTTACATGCCTGTGAGTAAAAACCAGGACTGGGGGCTGTTTTATTCCTTGAGAAATACACATGCTGACACTGCCCTGTATGGTGGAGGATGTGTTTATCTACTCATAGTCTCAGCATGTAGCCAGGAAGTGAAGGTAGAAATGGAGGTTTCCAGTCCTGGCTGGTATTGTTTCTTGGTCATTTTGGGAAATTGCTTCCATTCTTCTGGAGAAAGGCAGGTAGATTTCTAAAATTACTGAGTGAGCTAACAGGAGCACACTTTGTCAGTAAATTAGATTGAATTTTGTTTATAAGAAACACAGAGGTATCAGCCCCATGGGAGCAAAGCCAAGTCCAGCATGAAATCTAGGGTGAAAGGCCATTTAGTTTTGCTGTCTCCCACTTTCACAATTCAAATGTGTGGGGAACCATTTGAAGTTTAAATTTTTGCATGGACAAGGACTGCTATTATAAACAATGGATAGTTAGTAAGCAAATGATAATAAATAACTAAGCTTCCCCAGTAAGGGAAGGGCATGAATCAATGACAAGTCAGAGATGAAGTAGGGACATTCTGTGGTAGGTCACTAGAATGGGTGGAAAGTTTGTGAACACGTGTTATTGCTGTATACAAGAATAGGGCGTGAGGATGAGAAAGACCTTGGCAGCTGTCACGACAAACACACCAGGCAGACAGAGTTTACTTGGAAAGCTTTACTGGGGTAAGGTAAGGGAGTAAAGGAAGGGAAGAGAGAAGAAGGAGAAAAAGGGTCAGAGACAGAGATACAGAGAGGGCCGCCTCCTCAGAGAAATGATGGAGAGAATAGAAGTAGGTAGATCTTGCCTCTTTTTTCTTTTTTTAATTAATTTTTTATTTAATACCTTTTTATTTTACATATCTGTCCCTCTCCCTCCCATTTCCCTACAGATGCCCCCCACCATTGCATTCCCCATTCACTCCGCCAGGGATGGAGAGGCCTTCCATGAGGGATCACCAAAATCTGTCAAGTTATTTGGGGTAGGGTCTAGGCCCTCCCCCGTGTCTTTAGCTTAAGGGAGTGTCCCTCGATGGGAAATGGGTTCCTGGAGTCCATTTGTGCACTAGGGATACATCCTGGTTCTGTTGCCAGAGGTTCCATAGACTGCCCAGGCCTCCTAATTGAGACATACATTCAGGGGGTCTGGGTCAGTCCTATGCTGGTTTCCCAGCTATCAGTCTGGAGTCCATGAGTTCCCCCTTGTTCAGGTCAGCTGTCTCTGTGGATTTCTCTAGCCTGGTCTTGACCCCTTGGCTCATCATTCCTCCCTCTCTGCAAATGGATTCCAGGAGTTTGGCTCAATGGTTAGCTGTGGGTGTCTGCTTCTGCTGCTTCCCTTAGCTACTGAATGAAGGCTCTAGGATGGCATATAGGTAGTCATCAATCTCATTATCAGGGAAGGGCATTTGCTTAGATTGTCAGTTGGGGTCATCCTTGTAGTTCTTTGGACATTTCCCTAGTGCCAGATTTCTCTTTAAACCCATAATGGCTCCCTATATTATGGTAACTCTTTTCTTGTTCTCCTCTATTCTTCCCCCAACTCAATATTCCTGCTCCTTCATATTCTCCTCTCCCCTCCTCTTCTCCCCTTCTCTTTCTCTTAACTCCCTCCCCCTCCCAATTTTCCCAGGAGATCTTGTCCATTTCCCCTTCTGTGGGGGACCATGTATGTTACAGATAAGTTCTGCTCTACTCTGCTAAGAGAGTTTCCCAGCAGAGTTTATGCTCTGCTCCAGAGAAAGAAGGTCTCACCCAAAACTCTTCCAAGAGTTTTATTTGGGAGGGAAGAAACCAGGTGTGTGGCTGCCTCTGCTAGGGTGGAAAAGGGCAGCTGCCAACTGAACAGGCACGGAGATTATATATGGCTTCTTAGGGGCAGATTCTTTCCAGGGAGAAGACTTTCAGAGTTGGAATTGGTCAGATTTCAGTCACCTGAGCTTGAGATTGACTAAATTTCAGGTTCAGGGCTTGGCTGGTTTTCCTACTCAGTGGTTTCATGCTGAGTGTGTTTCTTTGGTTCTGGTCTCAGGGCCATGGTGTGTTTCTTTGGCCCTGTTTTTGGGGTCAGGGTGTGTTTCACTGGCTCTGGCTTCAGGGACAAAGTGGATTTCTTTCACTGACTCTGGTTGTTTCAGTGACAGGGTGGGTTTCATTGGTTAGCCATTTTACCCTACATTATAATTATTAATTTAACATCAAATGGAATTGAGGAAAGGAACAATGAATCATGCCAGCAATGTGCACACTGTGCAAATACTTTCCTTGAAACCAAAGGCAGAGGAGCAGGTTAGCCAGAAAGTCTGCTTGTGAACTTGCAGAGTCATCTTACAGCTTGCAGCTGCACTGTGTCCAGCATTGTTAAACAGCTCACTGTCCAGTGTGTCACAGGCTTTAAGAGAGTGCTATCATCTTTCAACCCTTCTCTACTACTAAAGAACTTTCTTCTGACATCCGCTATCTCCCATTCAAGGCTGGGGACCCTAAAATTCTTTCTTTCAGCAGTTCAACTTCTGACAGTGTACCTCCATCTTGTTCACAGTTCTGGAGAGTGAACCCAGAACTTTGTGCATGATAGCCAAGTGCTTTATACTCTTGAATCTCTCCCTGTCCTTTTTTAAAATCTAGAATCTGGGGGGTCTGGGAGATGACTCAGTGGTTAAGACACTTTTGCACGATCAAGCTACAAAGAATCTGAACCATTTTTCTGGTCTACACACACACACACACACACACACACATCACATCACATCACATCACATCACAAGACACATAAATCAAAATCAAAATCAAAATAGTAAATATGGCCTTTGCCTGTGAGAGAAACAGTATTATATGTCTCAGTCTGGCTTATTTCACTTAACATGATGACCTCCAGTTTCAACTACTTCTTATAACCAACATAATTTATATGTATTCTTGATGTAAACCCAGTATTAGATATGTGTCTGGCAAGGTTTTCTCCTGTCTTTAAACTCTCTCCTCACTCTGGCTGTTATTCCCTTTGCAGCAGACACTTTTTAACTCGATGCAGTTTCATTTAACAATCCTGCCATTGTTCCCTGAAATGTTGGAAACCTATTCAGAAAGCTGTTGATTGTGCATATGCCTTGAAGTATTTCCCTTATGTTTCCCTATGGCAGTTTCAAAGTTGCAGGTCTGGAGGATTTTTTGAACCATTTTGAGTCAGTTCTTGTACAATGTGAGAGACAGGAGCTATTCTATATGTGGGAACCAGCCCTTCCAACACCTTTTACTTATTAAAGATGCTGTCTTCTCCCCAGCATACATTTTTTTTTTTGGCACCTTTGTGAAGAAATAGAGAGTTGTGACTGTGTAGGATTAGTGCTCTCTGTTCTAGTCCACAGTGCATATGCCTGTTTTCTGTCAGTACCGTGATGTTTTTGCTGCAGTGACTCTGGCATGCAGCTCAATCTTAGGCCTGGGCAGCTTTGGGGTTTCTGTGCTTTATTATCTCAGCTGAGACTGCTGATAATATTCTGCTTTAATATTCTTGGTGTTCCTCAATATTTACTTATTTCTTTTGTGTCCTGTGTGTGTGCACACTCACATGCCATAGCACATGTGGAGGTCAAAGCATAACAGTTTTCTTCTTCTGTCATGTAGGATCTTCAGGTAGAACTCAGATAATCTGGATTGATGGCAAACATATTTACCCATTAAGCTGTACCTCCAGCCCTATCCCTTTTATTTCCAGAATTTTGTAAAATATGTATTTTTAATGTCTAAAAGATTGTATTCTCTCTCTCTCTCTCTCTCTCTCTCTCTCTCTCTCTCTCTCTGTGTGTGTGTGTGTGTGTGTGTGTGTGTGTGTGTGTGTGTGTGTGTGTGTGTGTGTACAGACTGTAGGTGTCTTAGGAAAGCAGAGGTATCAGAACTACTGCAGTGAAGGTTACAACCTAAGGTGGGTGCTTGAAACAGAATGTGGGTCTTCTGCAAGAGCAGTGCAAACTCTTAACCACAAAGCCTCTCTCAGCCCCAAGATTTATTTCTATTTTGAATTGTGTGTAAGTGGGGGGGGGGGGATGGGGTATAGGTTCTTACCCAGGCCAGAAGAGGGCACAATATCCTTTGGCACTGGAGTTGTAGGTAGTTGTGAGCCCCCCAAGTGGGCCCTGTGGAATAGCAGCAAATGCTTTTAACCACTCAGCCACCAGACCAACCCTTCTTTACTTAATATTTTATGTACCTTTCCTTATTTTATAATTAGATTTTATGTTTTTTTATAATTAGATTTTATGTTTTGGCTCTTTTTTTCCTCCCTGCATTCTTTTCCTTTTCTCGTCTTTTATTTAGCCCACTTTTTTTTTTAATCTTATCTTAGTATGTAACTTGGTGCCTCTCAGTTATGGCTTTCAATGTTCGCTCTTCGTTCTGCACTCAAGGCGTTTTGATAATATGGCATGGAGAGGCCATATCTGGTCACATCTACTTGGCCTTCTAAAAGCTGCCAATACATGAATGTCCATTTCTTCCCCTAGAGTTGGGGAACTTTCTGCTGTGGTGCATTAAATGGAATTTCTGAGCCTGTGGTCTATATCTTGGCTTCCTCTTTTACACCACATACTCAAGTTTCTTCTCTTGGCTGTGTTCCAGAACACTTGGGTGTTGGATATTGTGATCGCTTTTTGCTCCTTCTTGACAGTTCTCTAATCTCACTGATTCTTTAACTGTCTGCAGTTCCTGCAGTCCTATCTTCCACTTGGTCTAGTCTGTTTTAGTCATTCTTTTCAGTTCCTACCATCTTTTCTTCACTGGGTCTAATCTATTTTTAAGTCTTGATTTACTGAATTCTCTTTTCTAAGAGTTATACTTCTTCTTAGAGGTTTTGGTTTGGTTAGCTATAATATATATATATATATATATATATATATATATATATATATATACATACATATATATGTGTGTGTGTGTGTGTGTGTGTTGTTGTTGTTGTTAAATTTGTCAAAGCTGTTGACTTTCTCAACCAAGACTTTCATTAACTTTTTTATTTTATTATCAATTTATCTGCCCCTCTTTAAGATGACCAATCATCATAAAATGTAGATTTCCAGATTCTTTGGCATTCTAACCATTTCAATGACTCTGAGTTCAAGCAATGAACTTTTAGAGAACTCTTGTTACATCGCTTTGTCATACTACTTGATTTTCTATGTTGTGATCTGTCCATGTGTTTGAAGAGATAACTTCTCTTGTTTTACATGGAAGCTATCTTAGTGAGAAGTTTTCTACTAAGGGCTCAGCACCCAACACTGCTCAGAAGGGAGAAAACAAACTTAAGTGGAAACAAAAAGACCAAAACCAGATATTAGAATGCAATAAAAACCAATTAAAGATAGCATCTACACCACCAATGGGGAAAAAGAGAAAACAATGTACAACAAGATATGCAATTAAAATTAGAGGTTATAATAAAAGAAGACCAAAAAGGTAGGGAAAAAAAACCATACAAGGCAAAGTACACTGCTCATGGAAAGAAAAAGGTGAAAGGAAAAATATGAGTAACAAGAAGTAAAAATGAAAGAAATAATGGGTAATCATGAACCTGTAAATGCATAGATGAAGCTATTGTAAAGAAGAGGAATAAAAATAAAAGCATACTATTTTAAGTAAAATCTACACTAAAAATTTTTTTAAAACTTAATAAAAGGAGCAGGGAATGGAGGGTCATGCCTTTAATCCCAGCACTCAGGAGGTAGAAACAAGCAGATTTCTGTGAATTGTAAGTTCCAGGTCAGCCTGATGCACATAGCAAGTTCCAGGGTACAAGGTATGACCCTACTAAAAAAAAATAAAAAAAGATTGGGGAAGATGCTTTCCAGGTCCTCTAATCCTGAACTTCATGAGCTTGTAGGAAACAGTGAACTGGATCATTGACTCCCATCACTGGGCCTCTGCTGGAGGAGAGACCTCATAGAGAGCATGAACCACCCATAGTTACAGACATCAAACTCCTGACCCACCTAAACCCACTGGGAGAGTATAATAGAGAGAGAGAGAGAGAGAGAGAGAGAGATTCCACCTGCACCCAATGGAAGAAGCAATGGGAAGACAACAATACAAGAAAACGCTCAAAAATAGAAAGATGAACATGACACCACCAGAATCTAGGAAGGCTAGACCAACTAGACCTGAACACAGCAAAGCAAATGAAGCAGAAAAGAATAACTTAAAATAACTTTATAAAAATGATAGAGGCCCTCAAAGACAATATGAGAAAATACCTTAAAGAAATGGAGGGAAAAAAAAACAAAAAGTTGGAAGAAATGAACAACTCTCTTAAAGAAAGTAAGGAAAGCCAAGAAAAAAAATGGCCAAACAGATGAAGGAAACAATTAAAGACTTGAAAACTGAAACAGAGACAATAAAGAAAACACAAACTGAGGGAATGCTGGAAATAAAAAAACTGGGCAAATAATCAGGAATTACAGAAGCAAGCATAACCAACAGAATACAACAGATATAAGAGAGAATCCCAGGTGCTGAAGACAAAATAGAGGAAATAGATCCATTGATCAAAATAATCTTACATCCAACAAATTCTTAACACAAAACATACAGAATATGTGGGATATCATGAAAAGGCCAAACCTAAGAATAATAGGCATAGAGGAAGGCAAAGAAGCCCAGGTAAAAAGTGCAGAAAACACATTCAACAAAATCATTAAAGAAAACTATCCCAATCTGAAGAAGTACAAGCCTATGAAAATACAAGAAGCATACCAAACATCAAATAAACTGGACCAAAGAAAAAAGAGCCCTCAACACATAATAATCAAAACACCTAGCATACAGAATAAAGAAAGAATACTAAGAGCAGCGAAGGAAAAAGGACAGGTAACATATAAAGGCAGACTTATCAAAATTAAACTTGACTTCTCCATGGAAACTCTCAAGGCTAGAAGGTCCTGGATAGATGTTCTACAACTAATAAGAGTCCACAGATGCTACTATGCCCAGCAAAACTCTCAATCACTATTGATTAATATTTAATGGCAAAGCCAGATTCTCATAATACGTATCTACAAATACAGCCCTACAGAAAGTTCTGGAAGGACAACTCCAACCCAAGGAAGTTAACTATGCTCACAAAGACAGGGGTAATAGATAATCCCACTTTATCAGAACCCAAAGGAAAAATCAGGGCAAATATTATTCACAATACCACTGCCAAAAACAAATCTAAAACAAACAAGAATTAACAATCAATGGCCCTTAATTTCCTTCAAAACTAATAGTCTTAACTCGCCTATAAAAAGACACAGGCTAACAGAATCGTTAGGAAGACAGAATCCATCCTTCTGCTGCATACAAGAAACACATCTAAGCTTCAAAGACAGACATTACCTCAGGGTAAAGGGTTGGGAAAAGATATCCCAGTCAAATGGACCCAAGAAGCAAACAGGCATGGCTATCCTAATATCTAACAAGTTAGACTTCAAACCAAAATCAATCAAAAGAGTTAAAGAAGGTGGAAGGTGATTTCGTATACATCACAGGAGAAACCCATCAAGATAAAGTCTCAATTCTGAACATCTATGCCCCAAATAGAAAGACACCCATACTCGTAAAAGAAATGCTACTAAAACTCAAAGCTCATATAAAACATCACACACTGGTAGTGGGAGTCTTCAACATTCTACTCTGACAACTAGACAGGACCACCAGACAGAAACTTAACAAATAAATTAAAGAACTAACAGAAGTGATGTCCCAATTGGGTTTAACAGATATTTATAGAACATTCCATCCAAACACAAAAGAATATACCTTCTTCTCACCTCCAAATAGAATCTTCTTGAAAATTGACCACCTACTAGGCACCATAACAAACCTCAACAGATAACAAAAAATTGGAGTAGTCCCCTGTATCTTATCAGACCACCATGCTTTAAAGTTGGAGTTCAACAACAACACAAATCACAAAAACCCTACCAACTCATGGAAACTGAACAATGTGCAATTGCACCATACCTGGGTCAAAGAAGAAGGAAGAAAGAAATTAAAGACTTCTTAGAATTCGATGAGAATGAAGACACAAAAGACACGCTCTTATGGGACACTTTGAAAGCAGTGCTATGAGGAAAGTTCATTGCACTAAATGCCCATATGAAGAAAACAGAGGATAGTCACATTAGAGAATTAATAGCACAACTGAAAGCTTTAGAACAAAAAGAAGAAAACTTATCCTGGAGGAGTAGACATCAGGAAATAATCTATTTAAGGGCTGAAAGGAATAAAGTAGAAACCAGGAAAACAATACAAAAAAATCAATGCAACAAAGAGTTGGATTTTCAAAAAAATCAATAAAAGAGACAAACCTTTATCCAAATTAACCAAAAAGCAGAGAGAACATGCAAATTAACAAAATCAGAAATGAAAAGGGTGATATAACAACAGACACTGAGAAAATCCAGACAATTTTCAGGTTATACTTTGAAAACCTGCACTCCACAAAATTTGAAAATTCAAAGGAAAAGGACAAATTTCTGGATAACTATCACTTACCAAAATTAAATCAAGAAGAGATAAGCAACTGAAATAGACCTATAACCCCTAATGAAATAGAAGTAGTCATCAAAAGCCTCCCAACCAAAAAAGGCCAGGGCCAGATGGCTTCCTGCAGAATTCTACCAGAAATTCAAAGAGCTAACACCAATACTCCTCAAATTGTTCCACACAATAGAAGCAGAAGTTTCATTACCAAACTCTTTTAACAAGGCCACAATTACGTTGGTACCCAAGCCACATGAAGACACAACTAAGAAAAAAAAAAAAACAACAGACCAATATCTCTCATGAACATTGATACAAAAATACTCAGTAAAACACTGGCAAATTGAATCCAAGAATACATCAGAGAAATAAACAACCACGACCAAGTAGGCTTCATCCCTGGATTGCAGGGATGGTTCAACATAAGAAAATCTATCAATGTGATTCACCATATTAACAAAATGACAAAAAAAATCCACAAGATCATCTCACTAGAAGCTGAAAAAGCCTTTGACAAAATTCAACACCCTTTCATGATAAAAGTCTTGGAGAGATCAGGGATAACAGGAACATACCTAAACATAATAAAAGCAATATGCAGCAAACCAACAGCCAACATCAAACTGAAAGAGAGAAGCTTAAGGCGATTCCTCTAAAAGCAGGAACAAGACAAGGTAGCCAACTCTCTCCATATCTCTTCAATATCGTACTTGAAGTAGTAGCTGAAACCATAAGATAACAAAAGGAGATCAAGGGGATACAAATAGGAAAGGAAGAAGTCAAACTTTCATTATTTGCAGATAATATGATAGTATACATAAGCAACCCAAAAAACTCTACCAGGGAACTCCTATAGCTCATAAACACTTTCAGTAAACTAATCAGTATCCCTAGTATATACAGACAACAAAGGGGCTGAGAAAAAAATCAGAAAAAACATTACTCTTTACAATAGCCACAAACAACATAAAGTTTCTTAGCATAACACTTACCAAACAAGTGGAAGACCTATATAGCAAGAAATTTGTAGCTTTAAAGAAAGAATTTAAAGAAGATACCAGAAAATGGAAAGATCTCCCATGCTCCTGGATAGATAGGATAAACAAAGTAAAAGTGGCAATCTTGCCAAAAGCAATCTACATATTCAATACAATCCTCATGAAAATCCCAGCACAATTCTTCACTTACCTTGAAAGGATAATAATCAACTTTATATGGGGGAAAAAAAGACCCAGGATAGCCAAAACAACCCTGTACAATAAAGGAACTTCAGGAGGCATCATCATCCCCAACTTCAAGCTCTACTTTAGAGCTATAGTCTTGAAAACAGGTTGGTATTGGCACAAAAAACAGAAACATAGATGACCAATGGAATAGAATCAAAAATCCTGATATTATTCCACACATCTACCAACACCTGATTTTTGACAAAATAGCTAAAAGTATATAATGGAAGGAGGAAAGCATCTACAAGAAATGGTGCTGGCACAACTGGATGATGGTGTGTAGAAGACTGCAGATAGACCCATGTCTATTGCCATGTACAAAACTCAACTCCAAATGGATCAAAGACCTCAACACAAATCCAGCCACACTGAACATCTTAGAAGAGAAAGTGGGAGGTACACTTGAACAAATTTGTACAGGAGATTGCTTCCTGAACATAACTCCAGTAGCATAGATACTGAGATTGACAATTAATTAATGGGACCTCCTCATACTGAGAAGCTTCTGTAAGACAAAGGACACAGTTGACAAGACAAAATGGTAGCCCACAGACTAGGAAAAGATCTTCACCTATCCTACATCTGACAGAGGGCTGATCTCCAAAGTATACAAAAAACTCAAGAAACTAGTCAACAAAACACCAAATAACCCTATTAAAAATGGGCTACAGAAAGGACTTTGCAAACATATCCCCCATCGAGGGATAACTGCCTTAATCTAGAGACAGGAGAGAAGCCCTAGTTCCTACTTCACATGACCTGTCAGATCTACATGACCCCAACTGGATGGCATTCCCCTACATATGGAATTGGGGTGGTGGGGATGGGAGGGGAGGGTGTTTAGAGTGCATGTGAGAGGGCAGAGAGGGTAAAAGGGAGGGAAGGAGGGAGGAAGGGGTGGGGGGAGGGAGGGAGGGAGTGAGAGGAGACATGTAAAATAATAAATTAAATTAAAAAAGAAAAAATGCTTTGACTCCAAAATTTAAGTTGAAGGACAAGTTACTGGGGAAAAGGATTTCTATTTTTGTTTCCACAGAAAATGAAAAGATGTGGATTCCTTCCAGACTAATGTGGTTTGATCACGCCAGACCACCTGAAACAGAGTACAAGATGATCCTACATTCAAAACAGCTGGACAAAACAGCCCTACAGACTACAGCTAGGATATCTGAATCTTCTTCGAATCCCCCAAGACAGTGCCCCTTACCAGCAGGAAGTAGTTTGGAAAGAACAACGCCCAAATTCCCAAATATTGTGTATAAATGTTTGTTTTCATTTAATTGGACTTTGTTATATAAAATTAAATTAAAAAATAAAAAATAAATAAATAAAAATGGGCTACAGAACTGAAGAAAGAATTCTCAATAGAGGAAATAAAAAAGGCTGAAAGACATTTAAGAAAGTGCTCAACATCCTTGGCTATCAAGGAAATGCAAATCAAAACAACTCTGAGATACTATCTTACTCCTGCCAGAATGGCTAAAATTAGAAACACCAATGACAACTTATGCTGGAGAGGATGTGGAGAAAGAAGAACACTCTTCCACTGCTGGTGGGAGTGCAAACTTACACAGCTATGTTGAAGATCAATATGGCAGTTCCTCAGGAAAATGGGAATCAGTCTACCACAGGACCAGGCAATCCCTCTCTTAGGCATATAACCAAATGATCCACATCCATGCAACAAAGACATCTGTTCAATTATGTTCATAGCATCATTATATGTAATAGCAAGAAACTAGATGCCTCCTAACTGAAGAATGGATAAAGAAGATGTGGCACATTTACACAATGGAATGGAATCTCCAGAAAAAAACAATGGAATATTGAAATTCACAGGCAAATGGATGGAACTTGAAGAAACCATCCTGCATGAGTTAACCAGTCACAAAAAGAGGAACATGATATATACTCACACATATATGGATTTTAGACAGAACAAAGGATCACCAGCTTATAATTCACACCACCAGATAAACCAGGATACAAGGAGGACTCTAAGAGATTAAAACAAGGTCCCTCACAGAAGGGGTAAGGGACAAGATCTCCTGAGCATATTGGGAGTGGGAGGGGGGACAGCAAGTGGAGAGGGAGCTAGGAGAAAGAGAAGGGGAGAAGAGAAAAGTATGTGGGACTAAGAATATTGAGTCAGGGGAGGAATGGACTAGAGAATGAGAGAGAGAGAGAGAGAGAGAGAGAGAGAGAGAGAGAGAGAGAGAGATCGTGAGACCATAAAAGAGGGAACCCCATTATAGGTTTGAAGAGAAAACTGACTCTAGAGAAAATGTTCAGAGGCCCACAAGACTGACACCAACTAACAATTTTAGCAACAGTGGAAAGGCTTCCATAAATGCCCTTCCCTGATAATGAGATTGATGACTAACTTATCCACCATTATAGAGCTATCATCTAGTAGCTGATGGACACAGAAGCAGACACCCACAACTAAACACTGAGCCAAACTGGAATCCAGATGCAGAGAGTTTGAACAAGACCAGGTTACAGAAACCCACAGAGACAGCTGATCTGAACAAGGAGGAGCCAGTGGGCCCCCAGACTTTTTGCTGGGAAACCAGCATTCGACTGTCTCAGACCCCCTGAACATGGGTCGCAATTAGAAAGCCTGGGCAGTCTAAGGGACCTCAGGTAGTGGAACCAGGATGTATCCCTGGTGCACAAAAGGACTTTGGGAGCACATTCCCCATGGAGGGATACTCCCTTAACTAGAGGCAGAAGGGAGGGCCTAGCCTTATGCCAAATGACTTGACAGATTTTGATGACCCCTCCTAGAAGGCATCACCCTACATATGGGGTTGGGGGGAGGATGGAATGTGACGGTGGTGGTGGGGGCATGAGAGGTTGTGAGAGAGGGAGGGAGGAGGGAGAGGCATTTGGGGTTGATATGTAAAATAAGAAAAATAAATAAAATTAATATAAGAAAAGTCAGTATGGAAATGAAAAATAATACCAAGAAATTAACAGCAGTTGCTGTTATTTTGTATAAAAAGATGAACAAGAGAAGACCCCCATTTAACAAAATAGAGGTGAAAGATATTATATCAGATACCAATGAAATTTAGAAAATATTGGAACACATATCACAACTTTAGTTGGAGCACATATGTTATGAGCAGGTTTTCCCATCAACCTGGTCCCACATCTGAATCAGCCCCAAATAACTCTGTATTAGATATAAAGCTGTTGGCCTGTTACTAGTGTTTCTTATTGGCTAGCTGTGTCTTAAATATTAACCCATTTCTATCAATATAAGTATTTCTATATGGTCTTATCTTACCAGAGAAAGGGTCTGGAGTTCTGCTCTCTTGGTCCTACATTTTGAATCTTTCTACCTCTCCCTAAATCCTCCTTGTCTCCTAACCCCACCTATCTTGCTTTCCAATTGGCCAACAGGGCTTTATTCATTAACCAATAAGGGAAACATATTTACAGAATGACATCTCCCATCACACATATCATAACACATTGGAAAATCTAACAGAAATGGCTGAACTTCCAATGTGGATGATGAAGGGGCATGTGAGAACCTACCCTTAAGATAAATACCTATTGGCAGGTAATGGCTACTTGTCTTCAGAGTGTAGCTGCCGGCAAGGTACCCATGAAGTAAACAACTTAGCACCCACGCACAGAATCCGAGCCCTAAGTGAAGTCAGGGAGCTATTTTAAAGAGGAGGGAGGGTGACAAGCCAGATAAGTGTGAAAGTGGGAGAGGAACCTGATAAGAAGGGGCTTCCAGGAGTGGGAGGAGATGGAGGTGTGTGGTGATATGTTGTCTCTGATCTCATAAAGCTTACCTGGAACCCAGAATGCAAAGCCAGCCACAGCCATAGAGGTCAGGCAGTGATGGTACACACCTTTAATCCTAGCAGCCATACTAGTTAGCCATAGAAGCTGGGAAGTGGGGGTGTACACCTTTAATACCAGGCTCAGGAAAAGGAGGCATATGGATCTCTGTGAGGTCAAGGCCACCTGGGGGTACATGAGAGTGAATCAGTCTAAAAGAAAAACAGAGCTCATGTCTTTAATACCAGCACTAGAGAGTGATATAAGACAGAAGAAGTTCAGGGTCTTAGGCTGTGTTCTGGCAATTTGTCTACAGATGAGTTGAGGACAGCATTGCTCCAGCCTTGGTAGAGGTAAGAGCTACAAGTCTGACTGCTTTGCTTTTCTTATCTTCAGCTTTAACTCTAATATTTGTCTCTGGGTTTTTTATTAGTTGTGCTACAGAGGAAGGGTAGGACAATAATCAAAACACATTGTATACATATATGAAATTGTCAAAGAATACATTATATATGCTTTTTAAAGAAAGTGGGTAATGTTTGGAGATAAACTGATAAAGCCTTTGAACATTTCCATTTTTTTTTATGAATGAAAGTTTCTAGATCTACTTTCCTCATCTGTAGAAAGGGTTTTTAGGAATAGGTTTATTGAGGGTGAAATAAAGCAATAACTTGCACAGTTCACCACAATTTATAAGAAAAAAATAATTTAAAAAAGTTTTCTTTTATGTATGTGCACCACATACCCTTGGAGTCAGAAAGTATGTCAAATCCTCTGACACTGTAGTTACAGTTGTGAACTTTTGTGTGGATGCTGTGAACTGAACCTGTGTCCTCTGCAAGAACAGCAACTGCTCTTAACCACTCAGCTATCACTTCAGCCACAAGGGAAAGAAAATTGAAATGTCTAAGAAACTCAACAAACCCCAGTAGGGACTCGGCACTCCATCCCCACATGTCATTGTTGCTTGAGATTTTCTTGTCCCGAGATCCTTCAGCCCCCAAATAGACAATCAGATGCTATATTAATTATTAAACTATTGTGTAATGACTTGGGCTTCTATTTGGCTAACTCTTTCTAAATTATTAACCCATATCTGTTAGTCTGTGTATAGCCACTAGGCTGTGGCTTACCAATAATCCAGCATGTTGCTCCTTTACAGCATAGCATCTCTTGAGGAGTCCTGCCTACCTTTCTCAGAGTTCTCCTAGTTTCCTAGCCCTGCCTATCTCCTGCTTCATTGGCCAAACTTTCTTCATCAACCAATAAGATAAACATATACCCAGAAGGATATTTTCCCATCATTTTCTCTTTTCTGTCTAAATAAAAAGAAAAGTTTTAACTTTAACATAGTATAACAAGACAGTTATCAAGTTAAGAACTATAATTAACAATATTTAGTCCATTAATATTTGGCAAAATTTATAGAAAATACCCCACCATCTAGCCTATCTTTGTGATCCCAAAGTTTTATATGTAACTTATCTTTTATCATAACTAAGGAAAACCATAACTATCTGTCTAATGCCATCATCAAAGGCTACAGATAGCATATAAACTCTAGAATTAACAGAGACATCTTGCTACCTGGACAGTCACCCAAAGTTCTTCTATAATGTTGGAGCATCCACTGTAAGCCCACAAGCCAATAATGTCTGGCAGACTTCTCAGTGAAGCAGGAGATTTGAAACTGTCCCACCTATATCGGCAGATTAGTAGTTTGTCAGTCATTTTACTCCATGTCCTGCAGAATGTCTGCCAGATTCTTCCATGAAGCAGGGCCCCTGCAGGACTGTCCTGTCTTTTTCTGGCAAAGTCAACAGTCAGTTCCTTCTGGGGTTCTGCACATCCAGTTTATACAGCTAGCAGTCAAACAGTCCAGGCAAGAGCAGTTCTTGCCCAAATGGCTATTCTCCCCATATTGAAAACAAATTCCATATTGAGTTTCTTTGATGCCATCTTTCTCTCTGAAGTAATTGGTGTTGCCAGGTGCAATTGTGTCTCACTGTCATGAAACCCTAAACCATTTTAAATGTCATATTCTGAAGGTCTTTGAAAGGTCTGAAGACTGTCTATCCATCTCAAATATCTCTTTATATCTAAAAAAAAAAAATCTAACTAATGTAACTGTAAGTTTTGACTATTATAGGTGACTACAATTTGTATTTAACTATACATTACATTTTTAAAAGTGCTGTATAAACATAATACCTAAGCAAGAGAAGAAATATACATAACAAAATTGACCTTAAATTTGTATCAATAAACCAAAATTTATACCAATACAAATTATTCATTTCTATATCATATTCCCTTTTCTTTTTTAGAGATTGGTTGTGATCATTAACCATTTATAACCAACCCCACTTAAATGAAAAAAAAATTACAAACAATATTTGACATTTTGGGCGTTGTTCTCTACAAAACTGCTACCTGCTGATTGGGGGCGCTATCGATACCACGCAGATACTTAAAAAACCCAAAAACCTGGCCAAGTCCTTGTTATAGTAGTCTGTAAAGCTGTATCACCCCAGTTGTCTTGGATGTTGGATCATTTGGGCCACCATTTCAAAGAGGTCTTGCTTGATCAAACCATGTTAGTTTGGAAGGAACCCATAGCTTTTCATCTTTTGTGGAAACAAGAACAAAATCTCTTGTTCAAAGCAACATGTCCTTAGACTTATTAAAAAGGCATTTTAAAAATATATATGTTGGATTAATCCAGCAATATTTATAACCAAGAGTATATTGGTAGCTTTTGTTCTTTCCTCAGTAATCAAACAATTTAAAGACATCATAGCATACAGTATCCAGACTCTCTGTGCATTTCCCATCTTTACATGGCTTTTTATTATTATTATTATTATTATTATTATTATTATAATTATATATTTATTATATATTATAATATATATCATATATTATATATATTATATTATTATTATTATTCTTTTACTTTATTTTTCATTTTTTTGTGACAGGTTTCTCTATGTTACTTTGTCTTGGAATTCACTCTGTAGACCAGGCTAGCCTTGAAATCACAGAGATCTGCTTGCATCTGTTTCCCAAGTGCTGGGATTAAAGGCATGTGCCACCACACCCAGCTACTCTATTTCTTTTTTAACCATTTTATCCTTTTTCTTTTTTTCTCCCAAGCCTACATATATTTTTAAACACATTGTAAACCCTTTAGACAGTTTTCTTTTTTCTTTTGAATATGTCTTTACTGTACATCTCTATCTCTTTCTGGCCATGAGTCTTATCTCCTAAAGAGCATTGCCAAAAGAGCCGTGTGGTTTTTGCCACTTGTGTTGAGTCAGTAAACCTCCTTTAAAGGATCCTCGAGCCTCTGCTTGTCTCTAGCAAACGGAGCCCACCCTAGAGAATGCTGCTCCCAAGAAGCAGTGCTTGTGGTGTCCTTTTGTTCTTAGAATCCTTTTAAAACTTTTGTAAGGTTTTATGTGGAAATTCTCACCCCACATAAGAAGGCATATATTAATTATAAAACTGTTGGCAGATGGTTAGGGCTTTTTACTCTCTAGCTCTCTCTTAATTATTAATCCATAATTACTAAACTATGTATTTTCATGTGTTCTTGGCTTACCAGAGAATGTCAAGACCTTCTACTCCTCTATCGACTACATGGCAACTATCTTTGGCAGGCTCTCTCTGCCTACCTTTCCCAGAATTCACCTTGTTTCCTAGTCCCACCTATCTTCCTGCCTCATTGGCTGAACAGTGTTTTATTCATCAACCAATAAGACAAACATATACATCCCCCACCATGTCATAGTTGGACTGTTGACAGCCAAAGAAATATAAAGAGAAAACCTTCCAACAGCAGTGTAGGGAAAGTTGGGTTGTAAGTGACTCCCAGTCACAGACACCAGACAGCAATGACAATAGCTTCAAACCTAACATGAAGATAATAAAAGTGGTTTCGGAATCAAGGGTGTCGATTGAAGAGGAAATTAAATTAAGATGTTCTTAATCTCATCATTTCTTTTACGAGCGTGTGATACATAAATAGTAACCACAGTGTTGTGCCCGCTCTTTCTCTGCCACATATAATATGGCACTGGTGTTATTCAGTGTATTTCCACTTAGGCAGTCTAATATTTGTATTTCTAGAAAGTCAATGTGAATATTTTTAATATCTGCTGTTCAGTGGCAGATATTAAATTCTTGTAGTTTTATACCCTGTGTTGTTTAGGTTTCTGTCAACTTGGCAGAAGCCAGGCCCATCTGGGAAGAAGGAACTTTAGTTGAGAGATTGTGTCCCTTAGACTGGAATGTCCTACACAAGTCTGTGGGGTATTTTTTTATTAATGCTTGGTGAAGGAGGTCCGAGCCCACTGTGGGTGGCCCTGGATTGTATAAGAAAGTAGGCTGAAAGAACCATGGAGAACAAGCCAGAAAGCACCATGCCTCCATGATCTCTGCTCTAGTCCCAGCCTCTGGGTTCCTGCTTGAGTTTCTGCCCTTGTTTCCCCCTCAGTGGTGGACTGTGATTGAGATATAGAAGTAAAGCAAGCCTTTCCTCCCCAAGTTGCTTCTGGCCATGGTGATATCACAACATCAGAGAATAGAGCAAGACAAGACCTCAGCCTTTTGTCTTTTTTAACTCCACTCCACACTCTGCTGGCTTTTGTCCCTGAGGATGTAGAGTGCTTTTACTGTGGGTGCATTTTATTGTCTGTGTGCTTTTTGAGTCTGTTGCTATTGATAGCCCACCCACCCCATTTTGTCATACTTTACAGCTTCCTTGAACTTCTGGTTTGTTTTTAAATTGGATGTCAGATTATAAATGTTATGTTGTTGAGTGTCATATTTAATCTGTTTTTGCTATTTTTGGGACACACTAAGATACTTAGAATCAGTTCCCTTCTAGGCTTAAGCCCAGCTAAGTGAGCAACATACTAGGGACACACTACTTGGTTCTGTATATTGGGAGATCTTTCTATTAAAGCTGTTGCAGGTATTTTTTTTCTGGGCTCTGAGATATAAGCTTCCATCTTCTCTTTTCCTGTGACTTTCCCTACAAACTTTGGGCAGTTTCCTCATATAAATTCACAAATCAGCACTCAGTCACAGACTCAAGACAGTTTCTCTACAGATACAGCTCTATCTTCACACTAATTCCCCAGTGTTCCAGCGGATACTGATGGCTTCAAAATATCCATCTTTTCCACTCAGCAAGGTGACAGGGGTGACACAAAGTCGAGGAGGTCAGCCAAGAGCCAGGAGGATCCTACAAGATACATGCAGAGCTCTGGGTGTCTCACTTGAACCCCTGCTTGGGACTCAAAGGCACAAGCAAATGGGCCACCAAGAATGTGGCTGTTAGCACAAATCTTCACCTCAAAGGGGATAAGAGATAGTTTATTCTGGAACCAAATATGAGTGACCATGGCCAAGAACATGGGTGTAGGTTACCCCCAAATTCCAAGCTCCAACGTGGTAATGGTAACATTTTTATGGTAGCAGATCAGAAATCAGAAATCAAGCCATGCTGTAAACACATTGGTGGAAATGTTTGGTAGCCCCGTTACAAGCAAAGGTGGGGAAATTCAGCCGTAGGTCTCAGATGCTGTCTGACAGCATTCTTAGCCATCCAGCTAATTGGAGACTGGGGATCTGCTTTTACATTCCCAAGGATTTCCCTGATAGTCATAAAGACTTAGGTCACATGCCGAGGTGGGTAATTAATGGGTTCAAAGATTTCCCAAGATAATTTGGCTGTTGATTTGCAACACTCCAACCTCTCCACATTAAGGTTCTAATCAGCCTTTCCTAATGTGTGTTTCTTTTCAGAAACTGTACTTCACATGGGCCATTCTGGTTAATAAAATAATAGGCAGGGGGACACAGTGATACTGTTAGGAAAGGGATAGAAACAATGCAAGTGGGAAATAGGGTGGCCAGTTACTTAGTACTTTCACAGTGGCCTGCATTTTTGAGCTTTGAGCTCCAGCACAAACATCCTGGAGGCTTCCTAAGTGTATTGAAAAGATGAAACTTGACTTTGAGAAGTATCAGTCTGGCCTTGGAGGGAGTTGAAGGTATGGGATGAGTCAGACAAAGTGGCTGCAATAATCAACCCAGGGATGGAGAGGTAAAGTCAAGGGCAGGGGGCTTGAGTGATGGGGGGATGAGGGGAGTAGATACAGAGACATTTTGAGAAGACCATGTGTCATCAGTTAGGTGTCAAGATAGGAAATGAAGTAGCATCATGGGGACTCTGAGGCATGTGCGGGAAACAGGAGAATGGTGGTAACACACATTCATGGAGGCTTAAATGAGAATGGCGGTAGCACATGTCCATGTGTGTGAGTATGGCCCGGTTTTAATTGAAGATGGAAACAAGACTGTACTTTTATATTTTTAAGGGCTGGTAAGGCTATTTAACTTATTCTGACCTTCCCAGAACTGCAGGCACAGAAAGCCATTTTTCAGCTTTGAGTGTTTTCCTTTCTGCTCATGGGGTTGGGTAAAATGTCAACCTTCTGTTCTTTCCTTGTGTTTTTGTTTAACATACTCAGGGAACATTTGGTGCCTGCAGAACCTAAAGCATTTGCAAGAGCTGGGAAAGGATCACAAATTACCTTCAAATAAGGACAAATGAACACTCAGCATGGAGAGGCACTCTTGAATCCTGTTGGCTCCCTGGTTGCTTCATTGTCCCTGTTTTCAGCTTGGCAGGCTGCCTGGGGGTCTTGGGGCTTCCAGGAAGCTGTGCTCATTTTTGTTTTCAGTTCAACAGCACACGGGGCTAATTGTGAAGAAAGAAAGAAAAGGATCCAGAGGGTCACGGGGAGACTGCACTGAAAGGAACAGGCAATGGAGCTAATAGGGAGTGAGAGAAGAAAACAAAGGGTGGTATGAATGACACAATTAAACACAAGAGGCACTGATTTCCCACACCACATGACCTTAGCAGGTCCCTTTACTTCCACAGAGACCAGGCCTCTCCAGCTGCTGCTCTGACTTGAATTTTATGTTGTATTGATACCTAAGAAAAAGATGCTGCCTTACTTAGATCCACAATGGCGTGACAATTCTGACTATTGGGGCAGCTCTTCCTGGAAAGCCAATATAGAGATAGTTCAAGACAGCAAGTAAAAATATTGAAAGCAGAGGAAGTCTGCTGTGTTTCTGCATCGATTTACCCCAGCCTTGACTGCAGTCCGGATCGCTGTTGTTCCTTACAGTCTCTGAACACAACACCCTCTTATTTCCGTTCTTCCTAACTCTTCATGATCAGATCTTGCTTGTTCCCATCTTTTCTTTCTTTTGGAAAGTTTTGGGGAAGGGCTTTCATTAGGGCTATTCCTATTTATGAAACTCCTCCATTGGTTATTTCCCTAGATTCTTTCTCTCCCCATCCTTGTAGCCCTAGACTAAAAGACCACCTCCCCTGCTGACCAGGAATCAGACAGCTAGGCTTCAAGCAGTGCTGTGACATAGAACCTCCCACTGTCTCTAAAATGGATAGTGTGTACACTACCATCTCTCCAATAAACTGCTAGTCCCCAAAAGAAACCCCCCTTGGTGTCACTCCTGAACCCTAAACCTGAAAATTTGTAGTCTTGGGTGATTAATTCATTTATAAATTGTGTGTATTCTACAGTGAATTTCACAGAGACTTCTCTGCCACAAACATCTGAACTCCTGAAGGAATACCAGTGTTTTACAGCCAGGTTGATTTCAGAGTTGGGCTCAGTGTTGAGGTAGCACTAGGCTTCTGGAAGGGGGTGGGGACAGCCAAGTAGCCAGGAGGTCTAGGCTTGGAAAATGTTCTTGAATGCCTCCAAAAGGAGAGGACAGAAAATCCCATTGTTCTTTTCAATTCTGTGACCTCAACTCTCTCCATAATGAAACTGATATCATCCACTGTGGTGAGATGCCACCAGGCAGGCCCTCCGCAGCTGAGGATAACAGGGACCATGGTCCTGCTCCAGAAGAAAGGTGAGAGCAGTGATATTGGGTGGTGTGCTTAGCTTGGCTCTGTTCCCAGGAGAAAGGGAAATGAAGCCCAGAAAGTGAAAGTCAGGAGGGTAGTGAAAGAGAAAGAAGTATAACTCTGAGAACCAGCAGCGACTTAGTGTTCAGTTGTTCCTTGAGGGTGGCAGAATTAATTTCACTTCTCCTTGCTGGGGGAACTGAACATCCAATACAGCCTGGGTCTGGGTGAGGTGGGGGAGTAGATCACATGATACTGGGCCAAAAAGACAAGCCAACAGCTGCATCTCACCTTTGTTTAGGAGGCATTGTAGCCTTTCCATGTGCTCAGACACAGACAAAGGAAGATGTATTTCTTGCATAAATGATTCTCAGCAGTAGGTAAGGTAAAGTGGATAGAGTTAAGGTAGACATTAGCACTGTGACCTTCCCAAGCTTAATGCTTAACTCTGAACTCCCACCTGGTTTTACAGCCTCTGATCACTTTCATTTCTGGTTATTCACGTCACCAACATAGCTTGTGTGACTCAGGACTGTTACAGTATGAGAAATGCCCCCCCTTGAGCTCATGTGTGTGAACAGTTGCTCTCCAGTTGGTGCAATGGTTTGGGAATTTATGGAACTGTCAGGACATGGAGATTTGTTGAAGGAAGTACATCACTGGGGGTGGGTTTTGAGGGTTTATGGCCTCAGCCCCCCTCTGTTTCCTGCTCTTCTCCCATGCCTTTTTCACCATTATAGACTCTAAGCCTCTGAAACCATAATCCAAAACAAGCCCTATTTCCCCTAACTTGCTTTCTATCAGGGTATTTACCACAGCAACAAAAAAGTAACTAATAGAGGACCTACTTCAACATCTGCTGTCTCAGGTAGCCAGAAGCCATGATGGTGCCTTAGTTTGTTTCAGTTATAGTCACTTTAGTTTCTATATCATTTGTGTGATACAGACAACCTTTGGTATCCCTAGAGAATTAGTTGCATCCCTCATCATATGCAGAGATATGAAAGTCCTCATTTTCAAGCCCGTTGTATTAAATGATGTATTAATAGTATTTTTCTATCACTTAGACCCATTTTACCATATGTTTTAACTCATCTCTTGATTACTAATAGTACTTGATACAAGGTAAATGTTATGTGAATAGTTTTATGTTTTTTAAAGGAAATAATATAAAGAAGACCTATTGCATGTTCAATGGGTACAATTCTTGTTTTCCAAAGTATTTCCTATCTGTGCTTATCCAAGTCTGCAAGTGTGGATCCCAAGGACATGGAAGGACACCTGCAGCTACTCTCCTCATGATTCTTCGCATATCAACTGGATATCTTTTTGTGTGTGACAGAACAGATTAACATCAAGTCTAGTGTTTAGACAGGCATTCTGTTAGTGCCAATGGCAGCCAGGTAGACACAATTACCTTCCATTTCCCCCCCCCCCCCCAGCCCTCACATTCTTTGTTACATTGCAAAAAGATACAAAATTAAAATAACAGGTCATAGTAAAATCTGAGCTGAGAAGGGGCCAGAATTCCAAATTAGTAAGAAAAAGAGTAGAAAGCCTGCAGTGTTCCAGAGGTTTTATATTCCCTCCATACATTACAAAGCAGCTGAGGCTTGTGGCTAACTGCAGCCAAGAATGTTCTGCTATAATAAATAGCCACCTACTCAGGAAGAAGCTGTGCACCACTAATTCAGACATATAGTAAGACATATAGCTGTTTGGAAGGAGAACCCATGAAATAAAAATAACAGTAATTAAGAACAGAGGGAACTGGGATTGGTATGTAAAATAAGAAATATATATATATATATATATATTTCTTATGTAAAATACGAAATATATATATATATATATATATATATATATATATATATATATATTAAGAAGAAGAAAAAGAATAGCAGACTTGAGCCGGGTGGAGGTGGTGCATGCCTTTAATCCCAGGACTCGGGAGGCAGAAGCAGGTTGATCTCTGAAAGTTCAAGGTCAGCCTGCTCTACAGAGCTAATGCCAGGATAGGTTCCAAAGCTACACAGAGAAACCCTATCTCAAAAAAACCAAAAAAAAAAAAAAAAATGGACCTATAAAACCTATAAAACAAAATACAAAGATTGCTGGAAAAGAAAGTTAAAAAGTAATAGCATCAGATTAAAATAGAGATAACAATAGAGGTGACTTAATTGCCATTTGATTAGTAATTGATTTATTCATTTTCACTTTGTGTGTATAATTATTTTGCCTAAATGTGTATATTAATACTATGTGTGTGCCTGTTGTCCATGAAGGGCTGAAGAGAGCATCCAGTCCTCCAGAATGGAGTTACAAACGATTGTGAGCTGCCATGTAGAGGCTGGGAGGTATATGGTGGAGTCCACTAATTTTACTTTACAAAGTGTTTATTCAGTGTCTAGCTGTTATTTGTTTGCAAAATTGTCTTATGATTCTAGACAGTGTTTTGGATGTTCATCCTAATCTCACCTGCCTATTTAGCTTTTAGAACAATTAACCTCTCCATTAAAATGTGAAGACACTATCCAACCTTTTGCCTTTTAGGATCAAAAGCATACAGATTTGTAAGTGCCTGTGACTCTGGTCTTCCTTTTACTCTGTGAATTCCTATCACATGACATCATTGGACAGCAGGGAAGAAGGGTATTCCTGCTCTGCTACAATGTTTTTCACAGCCAATACTATGTCAATGTTTGTATTTGCCAAAAGGATATTGATTTCCTAAGCCCTCTCTCTCATCTTTAAGACTGAAGTTTCTCATTAGACCACGAGGTGGCAGATTAATAGCAGGAGAAAGAAATCCAAGCTCAAAAACAATAGAGAAATGGCTTCAACTGAAGTAAAATGTACGAGTATTCAAAGAAGGTTCTATCTCCACACTGCTTTTACGGTCCCTTCCTTGATCAAAAGTTACATTTGCTAAATAAACTCGCATCCTTTTAATCATATTATCCCTTTGAAGCATGCGGGGACTCCTTTACGGCTTGATTAATGTTTCTGAACACAGTTTGCTGGTGTCTTCCCAATGAATGCCTGTCCTATCTGTTCTAGGTTCAATACCCACCAGAAAGGTCAAGCTTTTGACCACTATCAATCAGTTGAACAATCACCATTGGGAGTTTCCTTTTCATACACACATGCACAGTCACAGTTGAGCCATGGCCCATCTTGGGAAACTGGCATCCTTTGGGATTTCTGAGACAACTCCAATTGTTC
Organism: Phodopus roborovskii; assembly: GCF_943737965.1. Taxonomy (NCBI): domain Eukaryota; kingdom Metazoa; phylum Chordata; class Mammalia; order Rodentia; family Cricetidae; genus Phodopus; species Phodopus roborovskii. The sequence continues at coordinate 15,798,288 of NW_026125391.1, forward strand.
CACACTGTCTCCTGAGTGTCCAGCTTCATTCCCCGCCCCTTCCTGCTGATGTCACTGTCACCTCCTTAGATGTCAGAACTGACCATGACTCCCAGCTTAAAAGCCCACATCATTAGCTGTGAGATGAAATGTGCATTTCAGAATGTGGCACACAGGGACGTTTCCTGTCTCACAACCTGTACACATTCCAATAGGACTGACATTGCTGCTGTGTCAAATATACCTCCTTTTTTTCATCTGTTTCTTGTATCATTTCCTCTATCTGGACTGCTCATCTGCATCTGTGTCTGGCAAGCACACAGTCCTTGCAGTGCTTTGTTCAACACTCTCAGGTAGACAGCACCCTGTCTACCTGACCCCAGAGTTCTGTGCAAAGATTTCTTGCATTGGATTCATCCCTTATAAATACTAGATTTCCACATATCGGTTTTCCCCCACAAAGTGTAAGCTCTTTCACAAAATATTCAAGGACTGGGGTGGGGGGTGTTGGGCAAAATGTTATTCCAGAAAACTTCATGGAGGGACTATAATGTCTCATCTGGTACATGGGTAGGCACCCACAAGGTCACAAGGCTTTGACTGGGAAAGACGGTGTCAGGCAGACAAAGCATGGGCTGGTGTTCATCCCTTTCTCATCAAAGACCTGCAGCCAAGAGACAAAGCAGAATGGCTTCATGGAACCCAGAGGGAACACCAGTCTGTAGAGCAGGGAGAGCCTCGGTGGCTCTGTACTCCATTCAATGAAGGAGAATAGGGGGCATTCTGTTTGCCAACACTGATCCCCTTTCCACACCCTCCTGCTTTCTCCTGTGCCCTCTCTCTGCTTACCAAGACACAGTAGATAGATAAACCCCTGCATCTCAGATTTCAATAATCCAGGCTCTTTTACCTTGGGGGTAGTGTCAACTGATCAGCTATTACAGTTATCAACTGAACTAATTGCAGAAATAATCTGTGATGTCTGCGGACAAAATCTGGATAATTATACTGAATGATGCCAAAATATTATTAAAAATTGAAACATCTCCCCTAGGTCCCCTTTATGCTTCCTTTGTTGGTTATCCGAGGGGTTCTGTTTGTTATGATAAGGCACAAGGTGAGACGTTTGGTGGAACCCATGGTGGGTGACGGACAGAGAGAGAGGCCAGCAGACACAACTTCTTATGTGGAAGGTTTATTGGAGCAAGGTATGGGAGTAAGAGAAGAAAAGAGAAAAAGATACAGAGACAGCTGTTTCCTCACAGAAATGGCAGAAAGAAAGACAAGAAGTGATGGGGCTTGCCTCTGTTTTTATTAATTTATTCTTTACATTCCAATCCTAGTTCCCCTCTTCTCTTCCCACTACTCCCACTACCTCCCCTCCCATCTGCAATAGTTTCTGGAAGCTACTGCTGGAAACCGAAACCACTGCCCTTGCTTCACCTGTTGTTAGATGTCTACCCTGCCTGCACCTGTTGCGCTGACGATGCCCAAATGGGCATGGTCACAGGTGTGGATGTGATGGGGAAGGCTAGGTCTTGAGTTCCAGACTCCATCTTGCTTTCTGCTTGTTCTCTTGCTTCCTGGTCAGGTAGTGGAGAGCATCTGGGTGGCAGGGTGGCATCTGTGGAGAGGGAACCTGCAGCAGTCATCTGTTTAATGTGTAAGTGAATTCTCCCCAAATAAACCTCACTAAATTTATACCGAGTCCAGTGAATATTGATTCCCATGCAGTAATCACTCCTCGCTCCTGGGGCTAAAGCGGGGGCCTCCCTCTGACACCACTCCTGGTTCTGAGGATCATGGCTCCCTTGACGCTGCTTCTGGACTGAAGCTCGGTCCTTCCTCTGATGCTGCTTCCAGGCTGGGATTCAGGCTTCTCACTGATGCTGTTCAGGGTCTACAGCTACAACCCACCTCAGATGTTGTTCCCAGGTCTGAGGCTGGTGCCTCACTTCTGAGGTTCCTGGCTCCCTTGACATTGTTCTGGGCCTGAATGGAGTTTGCCTCTTAAAAGGATCTTCATACCTGTGTACAGAGGTGGCACATTTTGCCAGGTCCCTAAGAGGCAGAGCCAGGGTTTCCTGGTTTCAACAATGTTGATTCCATGCCCACCATTACAATTTAAATGGGAGCACATATGAGGAAGTGGATATCTGACAAACTCTAAATGTATTCAGTAGACTTATAGTCTCATTGTGTATTATCTACTTCCTTATTTTTTCCCTTTTTTTAAACTTCAATAAAAAAATAAATCTTGAGAATTCCATCTTGGTTGGGAGTTTCTATTTTCTGTGACAAAAATCTTTGACCAAAGGTTTATGAGGAACCCACCAATCCACTCAGAACTCCAAATCTGTTCAGCTTTGTTGTCTACAATATACTTCTTTCTCTTGAGCTGGTCCCACTCCCTGTTAACACCTCTGCTCTGCAGGTATCCAACTCTGGCATCTCTAACATCTTGGGTTCTCCAAGACAATCCAGGCTTCAACTTCACAGCTTCACACAATGGCCTCTCTAGTCTTCCATATGGGAACACCCCTGACACATGCCTGGCTTCAGCTGCTTTATTTCATAACTTCCTTCTTCTATCCTTAATTCTAAAGCCAGAACCACATGGCTAGAGCCCCCAAGTTCTGCTGCTTACTAGAACATGCCTTTTGAAGGGACTAGACCCTTACCCAGTCCCTTGCGTTGGCAGCCATGACAGGCAACAGAAAAGACCCAGCAAGACAAAGGCCTCTGACCCAGTGACATGTGCTGAGCTCCTGACTTCGCCCAACCTTCTAGTCACTAGGAAGCTAGATAGCCTACATGTGGCAAGGAACCAATCAGAAGTTATCTGGTGGGCTCTGGAATGCAGAGGATAACAACTGCCCTGGGATGACATCTAGGCATAGTAACCTTGTTGTAGCTACAGCTAACCAATCAACTCAGGACAGGTTGCCCAAGCCTGTAAGTGCACCAAATTTGAAACTGTTGCAGATATCAGACACACCCCTTACTCTACCCCAATATATTCCTTGACCCACTGCTGCTCGAGGACCCTCCTGGTCCCAACCTGCTTCACCCCCCTGTGTCAGATGAATGGGGAAAGGGGGAAACCAAGTCAAAGACTATTTTCTTCTGCATCAGATTGGTTCTCTTGGTGATTTGGGGGTTCAGAGTTTGAGCACAACACCTTCTTATTCAATTACATCTTCACCAAATTTCTGTCCTTCTACTGCCTAAGCTTGGCTGCCCTAAAATTTGGTCTGTAAGCCAGGCTGTCCTAGAGCTCAAAAATCTGCTTGCCTCTTTCTCTAGAGTGATTAAATTAAAGGTATGCCCCACCACACCCAACTCTAAACTAGTTCCTTTGTACAGGTTTGAAATTTAGCTGGGTAGTCCTTGTCCTGAGGTCACCACTCCCCTTATTTATGTCCTTGAGCAGTAGATTTGGCTCCATTACACTTCCTGGTGCTCCTTTTCTCCTCAGATATTTTTCCTTGCTCAGTTTGCTCCTTTTCATTGCATGTCTTCATTAGAGTTACCACTGACATCCACAGAACAGAGTCTATACTGGACCATTTTCAGAATTCTTCTGCCAATGGAATTACTCCAAAATTCTTCACATTAGCCTTAGGCAGACTCTTTGGACAAGAGCAAAAGGCAGCCACTTCCTTCAACAAAATATCAGAAGAGTGATTCCTTAGGCAGCACACTAAAATTCTTCTCTGAAATCTCTTGAGCCAACTTATGATATTTAAAATCATTATCAGTACCATAGTCTTCCATGCCCCATTAGGCAGTGCTTAAAGCATTCCACTGCTGTCCTAACCCAAAGTACCAAAGTCCATTATACTCTAAACAAAAGCAAGGTCAGGCCTATCACAGCAATACCCCAGTCCCTGGTACCAACTTCTGTTTTTATGGCTATAAAGAACACCATGATCCCAGCAACTTTTATGAAGAAAACATTTTATTAAGGGTGGCTGGCTTACAGCTTCAAAGGTTCAGTCCATTATCATCATGAAGGAGAGCATGCGGACATGCAGGCAGATGTGGTGCTGGAGCAGAAAGCAACAGGAAGTTGACTGACTGTCACACTGAGGGAAGCTTGAGCAAAAGAGACCTCAAAGCCCACTCCCACAGTGACACATTGACTCCAAGCAGGCCACAATTACTAATAGTGCCACTGCCTTTGAGGACCACTTTCTTTCAAACCACCACAAAAGTTAAGTCATTGTCAGACCCCAAGTCTAGGAGCAGTCCTAACTTATGAATTATTTCCTAAAGAATTTTCTTGGGCACTATTAGGGTGGTGTCTGTTCAGGTGGGATAGGCCTCCAATCATCCTGAGGAAGTTCTATAAACACCAGCAAATATTTATAGCCAAAAACAGTAGGTCTTATTTCAGCAAAGCCCAACTCTCAGTCTTTCCCATACCCATTCCTGGAGCCTGAATCTTTTGTGGAATCTTTCTTTTTCCCATTGGGGTTTGCCTGAGCATATGTGGCATATCTAAACATGGTGTCTTTAATCAGGCTTCTATGATTTGAGACATGATACTCAGATCTGAGGAATTCAGGTTTTGTGTGTTCACTAGGTTGGGTGTCTTAGTAGAATTTCCTAACCAGTCATCCTCCCAGACTCATGTAATAGATGGGTCAGTTGTCTAGCAGCATCCAATTTCCTCATTTATCCTGTTTTGCTAGTTCTCATTTCACCCAGTCAATTTTGCCAGGTTATATTTTGGGTGTACTTGTAATCTGGACTCTTGCAGAGCTACCAAGACTTGGAGAGGCTCCTCTGGTTCTAAGGCTACTTCCTGGGCAGTCAAGTCAATGGCTCTGTTACCTCTGGCTTCTGGGGACTCCCCTTTCTGGTGTCATTTGCAATAGACAGTGGACACTCTCTTGGGTAACCAAATAACTTCCAAAGATCTAAGGTTTCTTCTCTATTTTTGATTTCTTCTCCTGCTGAAGTTAGCAATCCTCTTGCCCTGTATAGAGCCTCATAGACATGGGCCATGGGGAAAACATATTGGCTATCAGTGTACATGGTGATAGTCTTGTCTTTCCCCCACGGGGAATATTTGAGTCAAAGCTAAGAGCTCAGCTTGTTGAACTGGGATCCTTCTGCTTAAAGATTATGCCCAGATAGTCTTATTTTGGGGTAATCACTGCTGCCCCTGCATACTTGATCCCATCTTGGGTGAACAATGCCTCATCTGGTGTCACCAATGGTTGTCAGTCAAATCAAGCCTGATAGACTGAATCAGGTCAGTCACCTTAAGACAGTCATACAGGGGACCCATGAGGCTATCATTGACAGGAGATCAGCAGGGTTGAAGGCTGATGTCTTATAGAGCTGAAAGCACATTGATCCAGAAACAGGGATCAATGGGACACTGGGAGCTGAACATCATCTCAAAGGTGGTCTCCTCAAGAGGGCCCCAATATTGTGTGGTGCCATCAGAACAGTTCTTATCCTAAAGTTAATTTGTCAGCTTCTTTTACCACCAAAGTGGTGGTGGCTATGGCCCTTATACATGCTGGCCATTGAGTTGTGACTAGTTCAGGTCTCTTAGAAAGATATGCCACCAGTGTTTTCCAAGGTCCCAAGGCTTGCATGAGAATTCTTTAAGTAATGCCTCTCACATCATCTACTTATAAGCAGAATGGTTTAGTAACTCCAGGAGAACAAGATAGAACCAGGACAGACACCAGGGTCTTTCCAAGGCCTTGAAGGCCCTTTGCTCAATTTCAGTCCATTCCAAAACTTGCATATCATTGGCATAGAAGGCCCCAGCTATCTCTCAGTAAATCCCACCATTCATAACAAGCAGTATCTACCACTTGCGGGAATTCCCACACTTTTTTATTTTTTATGTCTGAGCAGGGGTTTGCAGGATAGCTGAAAAATGGTCATGGAAAAATTTTTGCTTTCCTTCCTCTAGGTTTAGCATAAGCAAATTATCTAAGCTGAGCCTTCTTAGCTAAGACTCTCTACCCCAGAGCTTGGAGGGCCTCTAAGAGGCCTCCATATTTCTCTTCAGTGATTGGAGCTATGGGGAGGCCACCTATACACTGGAGCAGGGTGCTTTACAGATATTTTCAACAAAATTCCAACAGGTCTGCACTTGGGGCCCTATCAGATGATGTTGGTGAGCCCCTGAACCCCTTCTCCTGGTTTATCTCCCCTATTCCCTCTCATCTTTATTTCCCCAAAGGCAGTGATCACAGAATGGGAGAGCTTCTTTCCCTGTCTCTCTCCAGCTGTACCTTGGTGCTTTTAAACATTCTGAACCATTTCCAAAAGTTGAGACTTAGTCCACTTCCTGGTACCCTCTTTCTCAATTTGTACATTTTGTATCTTTATTTGTTCAGCTAATTCCTTTCTATTATAAATCTTCATTAGTGTTTCCACGATTAACCTCAGGATAGAATCTATACTAGGTTAATTTGAGATACCCTCTATCAATGGACTTAATCCAAATCTCTTTAATTTAGCCTCAGGCAGACTCCTGGGATAAGGACAAAAATCAGCTACATTCTTAACCAAATTATCACAAGAACCATCTCTAGGTAATATAATAAAATTCTTCTCCTCTGAAACCCCTTGAGGTAGCCACCCACAGCTCATCAAATCACATTCAACACCACTGCCGTCCATGCTACTGCTAGTATGGCCCATTAGTCAGCATTTAAAGCACTCAACTGTTTTTCTAATCCATGGTCCAAAGATCCATATTTCTTCCAACAAAAGCATTGTTAGGCCTATCCCAACAATATTCCATTCCTGGTACTAATTTCTGTCTTAGTTTCTATTGCTGTGGAGAAACACCATGGCCATGGCAACTCTTATAAAGGAAAATATTTATTTGGGTTCAGAGGTTCAGTCCATTATTTGTGGTGGGAAACATGACCACATGCAGGCAGACATGGTGCTATCTACATCTTGAACAGAACAAGAAGTAAACTCAAACACTGGGTGGTATCTTGAGCATATATGAGACCTCAAATCCTGCATCCACAGTGACACTCTTCCTCCAACAAGCCCCATCTTCTAATAGTGCCACTCCTTTCGGGGGGTCATTTTCTTTCAAACAACCACAGTCATAGTGCAGCTCAGACCCCAAGTGGGAGCATCAGCATCAGGAGAGCATATCTAAGTAAGTGTAAGATTTTTATCCACAGTGAGCTAATAGAAAAGTACAGGGTAGCCAGAAGTACTGTCTGGCTATTCAGAAGTTAACTCTGAAACATTGTTGGTCATTGATGCTGGGTCACAGAAGCAGGGATTTCCAAGTCCCAGAGCTCTGGGGCAAGCCAGGGGAAGGATGATTTTTCACTGGCCTGTTACCCTACGATCACCATAGCAAAAGCAGCAGCCAGTTGCTGTGCCCAGCTACAGCTGCTGCTTGATATGGAGTACCTCAGCATGGTTGAAAGCTAAGCATGGCCACAAGCCTACAGGAAATCATCTTGGGGGCATGGTTGGCTTCTGTCCTGGGACAGCTCATGCCCCCCTTACATTTTAAGTCTATTTCTCCAACCAACAATACCAACAGAAATAGGCAGAGAGACACACCAGAAAAGACACAGTAAATAAAATAAAATATTCAGGGAGACAGTAAAGAAGACCAGGGGTGGGCACCACATACTCATATACCTAAAACTCATATACTGCATTGGACTGGTGATATTTCACATGGATTGTGGACACAAAGATCTATGGTCACATCTGACTTCCCCTCTTGTATGCTAAGCAGGTTGTCTCCTCCTACAGACCAAACTTAACTCTGGGTAAATTCAGGAAAGATGACTTTCTATTTGTATTTTAGGGTGGTGGTATCAGGGTGCCTCCAAAGCACTGGGCAGTGATTGGTCAGAGATAATTTCCCAGATCTCTGGAACCTCTCAGGATAAACATACACTCCCTCCAGGCATCCTCTCCAGCTGAAGCACTCTTCTCAGCTCCTAAGTACTGGGGTCCAGTCTCTGTGTGTCTTGCTGGGGCCTTCAAAATGTTACAGAGAGCCAACCAGAGAAGACTACTCATATAGAGCTTATAAACAATTGAACATTTTATTCCAGCCAGCTAGGACTACACTAAGGTATTTGGAACCTAAATATAACACCAAGTGTCCAGGGCACAGCATTTTTTAATGCAAAAAAAAAAAAATGCATCCTGGCATTTAGCCTAGTAGTGGGCTGGTCTTTCCCACATTACTAGTGAAGAAAATACAACACAGGTGGAGGAAGCATTTTCTTACGTGAGGCTCCCTCTGCCTGTGATGGTGGACATTAATTTACTGTGTTTAAGAGAACTATAAACCAGACCCACATCACCAAGCCTCTGCCATGGACCACCCTACCAGCCTAATCTTTGACCCCCATCACCAGCCTCTTCCAGAGGAGAGACCTCCTAGAGAAATTGGACCACCCAGAGCTACAGATATCAAACTCCTGACCCACCTACACCCACCGAGAGAGTAGTGTAGAGAGAGGGAGACTCCAATTGCAACCACTGGAAAAATGAATGGAAAGATAGCAATACAAAGGAAAAAAACCTAACAATAGAAAGACAAGCATGACACCACCAGAATCTAGGGACTCTACACCAACTAGATAGACCTGAACACACCAAAATAGATGAAGCAAAAGATAACAACTTAAAAAATAATTTAATAAAAGTGATAGAGGCCCTCAAAGATGATATGAGAAAATCACATAAAGATATGGAAGAAAACACAAACAAAAAATTGGAAGAAATGAACAAATCTCTTAAAGAAAGTAAAGAAGGACAAGAAAAAAAACAATCAGACGGGTGAAGGAAACAGTTCAAGACTTGAAAATTGAAATAGAGACAATAAAGAAAACACAAACTGAGAGAATGCTGGAAATAGAAAAACTGGGCAAATGGTCAGAAACTACAGATGCAAGCATAACCAACAGAATACAAGAGATTGAAGAGAGAATCTCAGGCACTAAAGATAAACTAGAGGAAATAGATTCATCGACCAAAGAAAATCTTAAATCCAAAAATCCCTTAACACAAAACATCCAGAAAATGTGGGAAACCGTAAAAAGGCCAAACCTAAGAGTAACAGGCATAGAAGAAGGCGAAGAAGCCCATTTCAAAGGGGCAGAAAACATATTCAACAAAATCGTTGAAGACATTCCCAATCTAAAGAAGGACATGCCAATGAAAGTACAAGAAGCATACTTAACACCAAATAGACTGGACCCAAAAAATTTTCCTCTCACCACATAATAATCAAAACACCTAACACAGAGAATAAAGAAAGAATATTAAGAGCAGTGAAGGAAAACAGCCAGGTAACATATAAAGGCAGACACAACAAAATTAAACCTGATTTCTCTATGGAAACTCTCAAGGCTAGAAGGTCCTGGACAGATGTTCTACAAGTACTAAGAGTCCACGGATGCCAGCCCTGGCTACTATAGCCAGCAAAACTCTCAATCATTATAGACGGAAAAAACAAGATATTCAATGACAAAGCCAGATTCCCACAATACATATCTACAAATCCAGCCCTACAGAGAGTGCTGAAAGGAAAACTCCAACCCAAGGAAGTTAACTACACTCACAAAGACATAGGCAACAGATAATCCCACTTCACCAGAACCCAAGGGTAAAGCAGGACAAATATATTCACAATACCAACAACAACAACAAATCTAAAACAAGAATTAACAATCAATGGTCCTTACTTTCCTTCAACATTAATGGTCTTAACTTGCCTATAAAAAGACGCAGGCTAACAGAATGGATATAAAGACAGAATCCATCCTTCTGTTGCATACAAGAAACACATCTAAGCCTCAAAGACAAACATTACCTCAGGGTAAAGAGTTGGGGAAAAAAATCTTCCAATCAAATGGACCCAAGAAGCAAGCAGGTATAGCTATCCTAATATCTAACATGTTAGACTTCAAACCAGAATCAATCAAAAGAGATGAAGAAGGTCATTTCATATTCATCACAGGAGAAAACCATCAGCACAAAGCCTCATTCTGAACATCTATGACCCAAATAGAAAGGCACCCATATTCGTAAAACTCAGAGCTCACATAAAACCTGACATACTTGTTACGAGTAGGTTTTCCCTGCTGGCCTGGCCCCACCACAGTACCAGCCACAATTAACACACAGAGACTCTGTATTTGATATAACGCTGTTGGCCAGTTACTTGTTTCTTATCGGCTAGCTCTGTCTTAAGTATTAACCCATTTCTATTAATCTAAGTATTTCCACGTGGTCTCATCTTACCGAGGAGTGGGGCCAGCTTCTGGTCTCCCCAGTCTCTCCATGTTGACTCCTCCTTACTACTTCCTCGAATCCTCCTTGTCTCCTAGTCCCACCTATCTTGCTTTCCTATCGGCCAACAGTGCTTTATTCATTAACCAGTATGAGAAACATATCTACAGAATGACATCTCCCATCACATACTCATAGTGGGAGACTTCAACACTCCACTCTTACAACAGGACCACCAGACAGAAACTTAACTAAGAAATGAAAGAACTAACAGAAGTTATGTCCCAATTGGGTTTAACAGACATCTATAAAACATACCATCCAAACACAAATAATATACCTTCTTCTCTGCTCCACATGGAACCTTCTCTAAAATCAACCACATACTAGGCAACATAACAAACCTCAACAGATACAAAAAATTTAGAATAGTCCCCTGTATCATATCAGACCACCGTGCTTTAAAGTTGGAATTCAACAACACAAATCACAGAAACCCTACAAACTCACAGAAACTTAACAAAGCACAATTGCACCATACCTAGGTCAAAGAAGAAATAAGAAACTAAAGACTTCCCAGAATTCAACTAGAATGAAGATACAATATATCCGAACGTATGAAACACTTTGAAAGCCCTGATACCAGGGAAGTTCACTGCACAAAGTGCCCATATGAAGAAAACAGAGGATAGTCACATTCAAAAATTAATAGCATAACTGAAAGCCTTAGAACAAAAAGAAGCAAACTCACCACGGAGGAGTAGACTCTAGGAAATAATCAATTTGAGGGCTGAAATCAATCAAGTAGAAACCAGGAAAACAATACAAAAAAAAATTCAACAAAGAGTTGGCATTTCAAATTAACCAAAAAGCAGAGACAGCACATGCAAATCAACAAAATTAGAAATGAAAAGAGGGACATAACAACGGACACTGAGGAAATCCAGACAGTTTTCAGGTCATACTAAGAAAACTTGTCCTCAACAAAATTTGAAACTTTAAAGGAAATGGACAAATTTCTAGATAACTATCACTTACCAAAATTAAATCAAGAACAGATAAACAATTTAAATAGACCTATAACTCCTAATGAAATAGAATCAGTCATCAAAAGCCTTCCAACGGGGAAAAAAAAGGCCCAGGGACAAATGGCTTTAGTGCAGAATTCTACCAGAAATTCAAAAAAGAGCTAATACCAACACTCCTCAAATTATTCCACACAATAGAAACAGAAGGTTCATTACCAAATTCTTTTTACGAGGCCACAATTACCTTTGTACCCAAGCCACACAAAGACACAACTAAGAAAGAGAACTACAAACCAATATTCCTCATGAACATCAATGTAAAAATACTCAATGAAATACTGGCAAATCAAATCCAAGAACACATCAGAGAAATCATCCTCCCCATGACCAAGTAGGCTTCATCCCTGACATGCAGGGATGGTTCAACATACGAAAATCTATAAATGTGATCCACTATATAAACAAATTAAAGAGAAAAACCTCATGATCATCTCACTAGATACTGAAAAGGCCTTTGACAAAATTCAACATCCTTTCATGATAAAGGTCTTGGAGAGATCAGGGATAACAGGAACATACCTAAACATAATAAAAGCAATATACAGTAAACCAACGGCCAACATCAAACTGAATGAAGAGAAGCTTAAGGCGATTCCTCTAAAAGCAGGAACAAGACAAGGCTGCACTCTCTCTCCATATCTCTTCAATATTGTACTAGTGAAGTTCTAGCTAAAGCAAGAAGACAACAAGAGCTCAAAGGGATACAAATTGGAAAGGAAAAAGTCAAATTGTCACTATTTGCAGATGATAGGATAGTATTGATAAGTGACCCAAAAAACTCTACCAGAGAATTCCTACAGCTGAAAAACACCTTTAGTAAACTAGCAGGATACGAGATAAACTCAAAAAGAAAAAGAAAAACAAAACAAAACAAACAAACAAACAAAAAAACAGTAGCCCTACTAAATACACACCACAACGGGGCTGATAAAGAAATCAGAGAAATATCACCTTTTACAACTGGAATCCAGATGCAGAGAGGGAGGATAAGACCAGGCTACAGTAGCACATAGAGACAGCTGATCTGAACAAGGAGGAGAGAATGGGCCCCCAGACTGATAGCTGGGAATCCAGCACTGGACCGAGTCAGACACCCTGAACATGGGTCTCAGTTAGAAGGCCTGAGCAGTCTAAAGGACCTCTGACTGTGGAACCAGGATGTATCCCTGGTGCAAAAGGACTTTGGGAGCACATTCCCCATGGAGGTATACCCCCTTAATCTAGAGGCAAGAGGGTATGCCTAGTTCCTACTCCAAATGACTTGACATATTTTGTTGACCCCTCCTGGAAGGCATCACCCTCACTGTGAAGTTGGGGGGGGATGGGATGGGAGTGAGGTCGGGGGGCATGGGAGGGAGGGAGAGATGGAGAGAGGGAAAGGAAACTGGGATCGATATGTAAAATAAGAAAAATAAATAGATAGATAGATAGATAGATAGATAGATAGATAGATAGATAGATAAAAGAAAGAGAGAACTATAAATCAAAAATGCCTTTATCCTATAACTCCCATTTGCACAAGGACAGATAACTTCCTAGAATGCTGGGGTCTGTGCTCATAAGCCTGGACTTGTTCGTGTAAGATAACAAATCATGTGTTTTCACTTCTGTAAACAAGCTTGCTTGCCCTTAACAACATGTAGGCGGAAAGCGTGCCCAGTTACAGCTGTGCAGGAAGTACATGGTCTTGTGAGCTCTGCCTTTTTAAACCCTGACTAATATATCTTAGACCTGTATCTTGAGAACATTTTCAGGTACAGTTCTGGCACCAATGAGTACCTGGCAGAAGTATCTGAGTAAAAAAGTATTTATGGTGAACCTCTTAATGACCCCAGACCCAGAACATTACCAAATAACTGTGTGACTTTTGTTAAGTTGATGTAAGACTAGCCAGCACAGACAGAATACAAAAAAAAAAAAATTAGGTCTGTGTTTGCTACTTTCAACTTCTATGACATTAGCTAAATCATACAAAATCTCTGAGCCTTAGTTTCTTTCTGAAAAAAATGTAGATAATATCTTGATCTCAAAAGAAAAACACTATGAGGCTCATAATGAGAGTTTAAAGTGTTTTAATAAGCATGCATTGCCATACCAAATAATGTGGTCTCATTCTAAACATGAAGTTTTTTTGTTTGCTTTCTTGTTTCCTTTTTTGAAGATGGGCCTGCAGTTGTAGTCTAGGCTAATTACACCCCATGGTCTTCCTGCTTCTACCTCTAAAGCTCTATATTATACTTATTTATCATATTATTAATGTTATTATTATATAGAGTATCATTTCATTCCTTCTTAATACCACTTAATACCACAGTTAAAAGCTGTTTTTTATGGGTTTTTTGTTTGTTTTGTTTTTTCTGAAAGCCATTGTCTTCTCACTTTGGCCCATAGGTTGCAAAAGCAGGATGAGAGTCTTGCTCTAGGCTTCATTCTATTTCAGTTGTCTTTGCTTTGGCTCTGACTCCTTTATGCTGCATACCTAACCTCTTATCTCCCTTCAAGGCTGAAGACACAGAACTAGATTGATCAAAACCTTTAGTCATCTTGGACTCCAGGAAGAATACATCTCAGAGGACAGACAGACAACCACTCTTCAGATAAGGGCAATTATCAATGAGGCCAAGAAAAGAAACAGAAACCATTATCTTCCAGGAGTAAGATTGGCCCACTCCAGGGATAACAGTCATTATAACAGGGGGAGCCGATGATGTGGGCAGGACCACTTCTTGACCAGGACTACTTCATTGTGCATTTATCCTGCTTTCTCCATCAAATTCCTCCCCCTGAAGCCCATGGAATCCCACAGAAAAGTCAGAGAGACTGTAAAAGCCAGAGGAGATAGACATCACTGGAAGAGCATGTTCTACTGAGCCAACTAAGCAAAACACATATGAGCTCACAAAGACTGAAGCAGCAAGCACCAGACTTACTTGGGTTTGAATCAGGTCCTCTGTGTATATATTATAGTTTTTAGCTTAGTTTTTTGTTTGTTTGTTTTTGTTTTTGTTTTTGTAGAACTCCTGACTGTAAGAATAAATGGGTCTCTGACAATATTGCCTACTCTTGGGACTCTTTTCCTTCTGTGTCCAACTTTGATATGATAGTTTTTGCTTTATCTTGTTATATTTTATTTTGTTATTCTGGGTTTTTATCTCTTAGCAGCCTTTTCTTTTTTAATGAGAGACAGAAAGGGAGTAGATCATGAATAATGGCAGATGTCATTCTGTAAATATGTTTCTCATACTGGCTAATGAATAAAGCACTGTTTGCCAATAGGAAAGCAAGACAGGCAGGACTAGGAGACAAGGAGGATTCGAGGAAGTAGTAAGGAGGGTCAGCATGGAGAGACTGGGGAAACCAGATGCCGGCCTCATTCCCCGGTAAGATAAAACTATGTGGAAATACTTAGATTAACAAAATGGGTTAATACTTAAGACAGAGCTAGCCGATAAGAAACAAGTAACTGGCCAACAGCGTTATATCAAATACAGCGTCTCTATGTGTTAATTGGGGCTGGCTCGGCTGCGGGACAAGACCAGCGGCAGGTGGAAAAACCTACTCCTTACACATGAGGAAAGAGGATGTGGGGAACTGGGAGGAGTGGGGCGAAGGGAAACTATAATCAAGATAATAGTATGAGAAAAGAGTCTATGTTCAATAAAAGGAAAATGGACAAAGACTAAAGACGAAGGAGGCATAAGACACTGGCTTAAAGCTTTAGAGTGTTTTCCTTGTGTGTAAAATTACAAAAGGAACTATACAGGACATTCCAGCATGAACAAAACCATTGGGAGTCATTTACAACAGTGGCATCTTATTGGGAGGATATAAAATGTATGTGACACATGCATGGTCTTTCTTGTTTCCTGACATAGAGCTTCAGGTATTCAAAGTAATAATGGCATCTGGTGAGCTAACAAGATGCTGAGGGCTCTCAGGCAGCTCAGATCAGGACTAGTCACCAAATGTCAACACATGTCATGTTAGAACAGAGCTCCCTTACACAAGCTTGCCCTGTGCCTATCCTCGTTTACATCTGTGCTGTTTGACTGAGAATACCCTCCACAGACTTATGTAATTGAATACTTGATCCCCAGTTAGAAAACTGTTTGGGAAGGATTAGGAGGTACAGCTTTATTGGAGAAGATGTGTCATTAGAGATGGGGCTTTGATATTCCAAAAACCCAGCCATGCCGGGCAGTGTGGCACATGCCTTTAATTCCAGTACTTAGGAAAAGAATCAGGAAGGAATTGGAGTTCAAAGCCAGGCTGGCCTACAAAACAAGTTTCAGGATAGCTAAGGTACACAGTGAAAACCTATCTCAAAAAGGAAAAGAAAACAAAACAAAATAGCAACAATCAAATTAAAAGCCCAGCCAGTCCTAGATAGCTCTCTCTGCCTGGTGGATTTTGGATAAAGATAAAAGAGATAAAAGTTTTCAGCTCTTGATCTGGTGCCATGTCTCCCTGCTTACTGCCATGTTCCCTGCTGTGATGGGCACAAACTCAAAAGCTCTAAAAACTGTAAGACACAAATTAAAGGCATTCTTTCATTTAAAAAAAGATGTACGTTTGTATGTATGTATGTATGTATGTATATTTGTACACACACACACACACACACACACACAAATTTATCTATTAAATATACACATATGTGTACATGAGTGTTTTGCCTGTGTGTGTATGTGTCTGTGCACCATGTGTATGCAATACCCACAACAGCCAGAAGAGGGCATTAAAACTTCTGGAACTGGAGTGACAGATGGTTGAGAGCTTGGGAACTGAACTTGGATCCTTGCCAAGAGTAGCAACAACTCTTAATTTGACCACTAGAGCACTTTAGAGCTTCCCAATGAAGTCACACTTCAATAAGTCTACCATTCTCTTTCTCGCTATCACTTATCTCTTTTAATTAAATTTTTATTAAAAATAGATTCTTCTCTCATACAATACATTCCTACTACAGTTTCCCTTCCCTCCACTCCTCCAAATTTCTCCACCTTTCCTCTCCCCCAGAACAATTCCCCATCAGTTATCTCTTCAGAAAAGCAGGCCTATAAGAGTCCAGACAAACAAGCAAACCAGGATACAATAAGACAAGGAAAAACTCCTCATATTGAAGCTGAACAGGGAAACCCAATAGGAGGCAAAAGAGTGGGAAAAAATCAGACACACTCATTCCCGCTGTTTTGAGTCCCACAAAGCATAACCCTAACAGCTGTAACATATGCAGAAGCAGGCCCTGTGCTCACTACTTCAGTCTCTGTAAGCCCATATGTGGCCTGCTTAGTCGATTTGGTGGCCTTGTTCTCCTGTGTCCTCCATCCTCTCTGACTCCTACAATCTTTCCTCCTTCTCTTCTGCAGGGTTCCACAATCTCCTAGGGGATGTACAGGATGATATCTTCAATTCAGACTCTCCAAAAAATGTCTGGCTATGAGTCTTTGTGCCCACTCCCATCTGCTGCCAGAGCAAGGCTCTCTGATGGCAACTGGTCAAGGCACTGGTCTATGAGCATAACAGAATTTTATTAGGAATCACTTCATTGATTTTTAAAATCATCATCATCATTATTTTTTGTCATCCTTGTTTGATTCTGCTCTAGGATTCTGTCTCTATCGAAAACCAAAATTACATAGGAAACCACACCAACTTCAAGCAGTCTGTAGGACATTAGCCAGAGCTGGCCAGAGGCAGAGCCCATCTCAAAAGGAATTCACAGGGATGTAACCAGACCAGTGCTCCACCTGCGAAACACTGCAAATGGTCCAGTCATCAGAAAGCTCCCACATGAGAGAATGGGATTGCCCATCACAGAAGACCACCCAGTACCAGGAAAGGAGCTCAAGGGGGTGAGAGACAACAATTGGGTCAGTCTTCATGTACTATATCTACATGCATATTTCTTTCTCTGTCTACATGTATGCCGTTTGTGTTTAATATACAAGGTCTTTTGGCAGGCCTTCTAACCTGTTCTGTGTTCTTGTAGTTACTTTTCATTTTTCTACTCCATCTTTCTTTGCATTTAGTTTCCTTTGGCCCTTTCATCTTCCAAATAGCATAGTTTAGCCTGATTTGTAGTGATTCCTGTGCCTCAGCCTCCTGACACATGGGACTTCTTTGCCATCTGATAGCATATCTTAACTCTTCCTCTTCAGTCTACTTTTAGCCAAAATCCCTTATCCACTGCCCCCACCCCCAACACACACACTAGTTTTGGCCCCTGGGGTTTCCCCTCTTATTACATTCCCCTCTACTATGTTCTGTCCATTGACAACCACCCATCATATGTGACTTATTCCTTCCTTCTTCCTTTTTCTTTCAACTAATACCTTCAATAACTAAAGTATTAGAATACACTGTACGGTCAAAGCCCCTGTACTATATAAAATGATTACCACTTGCCTTAGCTAGGGTCTCTATTGCTGTGAAGAGACTGCATGACCACAGCAACTCTTATAAAGAAAACACTTAATTGGGGCTGGCTTACAGGTCAGCGGTTTAGTCTATTATCATGGGAAGAAGCAAAGTAGCACGCAGTCAGACATGGTGCTGGAGCAGTAGCTGAGAGTTCTACATCTGGATCTGTAGGCAGCAGGAAGAGACAGTAAGCCACTAGGCCTGGCTTGAGTTTCTGAGACCTCAAAGCCCCCCAGACCCCGACCTCCCACGACATACTTTTACCAATAAGGCTATCCCTCGCTATAGTGCCACATGGGCCTACAGGGGCCATTTTTATATAAACCACCACACCACTTAAGGGGGGATTATTGTATAATTCATTATTACTTGTTTTCTGGGGATCTGCATGTGAGTAGTAACTGTTTTGCAGGGGAGAGGGAGGGGTGGAGTCTGGTGTCCTGAACACTAATCTCACAGAAGAAAAACCACTAAAGCCTACTACACTCTAGTCCCTCTGAACATTGCAAGTACCCAACTGAAAGAAGAAAGGTGACCCTAGCAACATTTATAACTCTGGATGATATAACTCAATGTAAAAGCACAAGTTGTATGAAAATCAAGACGTATCTCCTCTACAATCTACCAACCCTGGAGTAAACAGCCCTGACGAGAGTGCCTAAGATGTAATTCCAGACAAAAGAATTCAAAAGAATGATGATAAACATTTTCACAGAAATTAGTAAATGCCTCAATGAATTTGAAAAGAGGTCAAACAGCTGACATTGGAGTTAATTGACACCATAGCTCCAATGAACCTAACAGACTGAAAACATTGCCTCCAAACACTGCAGAACTCAGTCTTCCCAGAAGCCCGCAAACACTATTCTATAATAGATTCTGGTTTTTGACACTAAGAAACCCTTAACAAACACAGAAAAACAGAACTTCTTGTGCCTTACTTGACCAGAGCTGATGAATGCAAAGTGATGAGATGCAAAACTAACACACAAAACCAAGTGGCCTTCCTATATACCAATGATAAATAGCTGAGAAAGAAATCAAGGAAGCAATCCCATTTTTAAAAATTAGCCTCAACAATAATAAGTACCTTGCAATAAACCTTACCAAGGAAGTAGAAATTCTCTATAATGTAAACTTTTAACACACCAAAGAGGGAAATTGAAGAATACATTAGAAAACGGAAAGACTTCAACATTCATGGGTTGATATTAATGTTTGAAAATGGCTATCTACCAAGAGCAATCCACAGATTCATTGACCACAGTTCTTCACAGAAAAAACAAACAAACCAAACCAAAACAAAAAAAAAACTTTGAATTTGTTTTTGGTTTTTTTGTTTGTTTGTTTGTTTTTGTTGTTGTTTTCTTTTGTCTCAAGACAGGATTTCTCTGTGTAGCTTTGGATCCTGCCCTGGAACCAGCTCTTGTAGACCACGCTGGTCTTGAACACACAGAGATCCATCTGGCTCTGCCTTCCAAGTCCTGGAATTAAAGGATTGTGCCACCACTGTCCAGCTAACCTTTGAATTCTTATGAAAGCACAAAAGACCCCAGACAGGCAAAAAAAATCCTGAACAATTAAAAACACTACTGCAGGTCTCACCAATCTTGATTTCAAATTATACTTAAAAGCCATAGTAATAAGAATAACATGATACTGGCATAGAAATAGACATGTACATTAATGGAATCAAATGGAAGATCCAGATGAAGGTTCACACAGTGACAGCCACCTGATCTTTGGCAAAGTTGATGAAAATACACATGGAGAAAAGAAACCATCTTTAACAAATGGTGCTGAGAAAATGAGAACTAAATGAAAATAAAACCAGATTATAATATCTGACCCTGCACACACCACACACACACACACACACACACACACACACACACACACACACCTCTAAAATTGAAATGAAATTTGCTTGTAAATGAACGTAACTGGAAAAATGTTCTGAGTAGACAGCTCAGCCCCAGAAAGACAAATGTCACATGTTCTTTTTTGTATGTAGACCTTGGTTTCAAATTTTCAGATTTGATTGAATAGCTTGTAGCATCACGAGAGTCAAGAAAGCTATAAAGGAGTCAGAGGTCTAAATAGAGGGAGAGAGCAAAGGCATGGTGTCAGGAACAGATGAGAGCTCACATCTTAATCCACATATAGGAGGAAGAGAGGGACAATGGGAAACCCCAGTGTCCACTGCTGACATGCCTTCTCCACACCTCTTCATACTTCCCAAACAGTTCTACCAACTGAGTCCAAATGTTCAAACATATGAGCCTATGTAGAATATTCTCATTTAAACCACATTGTGGAAAGATTTCAGTGGGTATAGAGGCTGGGGAATGAGTGAGATGATGTGGGCAGTACTAATTGAAAACAAAGGATGAGACAGTGATGTGGAAATCTATTTTTTAAACTGTTTCTTAAAAAGTATTTTGAATTTGGATATTCTGGTGGCTTCTAGAATGCAGCTGCTCTCAGAAGCCACAGGTTATTCAAGAAAAATCTGAATGCTAATATGAGATACCACCCATAAATTGTTGAGCAGAGGCGCCATACACCATGCAGGCTCTCTTGTCATTTGCCTTTATAGTAGTCCATGCATTCCCATACTTAACCCTCTCTATGTCTCAGCCATGACAGCTTGTGCCTTTAACATGTACTAGCATTTCTCCAGGATAGGAAAGCTATAAAGTCAGATTGACCAATGCCCCAGTTCCTTCAAAGTTGAGGAACGTTCAAACACAAAGTGGGAAATTGAAATAAGCACTTGGTTGTGCTATACTGTTAAAAAACATTGGTTCCTCCCTCAGACACCCAAGGTGGTTAAAGGATGGGCACCTCATATGTCAGCCTTCACTCTGTGTCTGTTGTCTGTTTTGGCTCAGACTTCTGCGTAACTGCATGCCTAACCTATCTCATCTCCCCTCAAGGCTGATGTAAGCCACTGTTTAAAACCTTCAGTCCCTTTGGATTCCGGGAAGAGCCAACCTCATAGAACAAACAATCCTGTTATGTGATGGTGGGGCTGAACCCTAGAACAGAAAACAATCATTTTGTAAGAGCCCCATTGTTTCCCTGGGGTAAGGACAGCAATCAGTAAATTAACAACTAATCAGACCAGATCTGAGAGGATGGGACAATGATAGGCTGGACCATATCTTGAGTAGGACTTCTTGATTAATCATACATACCTCTTACCCTCTAAACCTAATGTCAGGACCCTGAAGGATGGGCAGTGTCCCTGGACCACTTCATCTGCTCTCTTCCCAGAGAGGCTTATTGGATAAATGTCCTCTTCATACGTTTCATCATCACTTCTCCTTTTAATTGTCATGTGGGGGGGGTGACAATGTCTAGTCTATTGGGCTGTTGGAGCCACCAAGAGTAGATAGCAAAAGGTAAGAATGGTTGGAATCATGTAGTAGCAGACTAAAACCACTGTTCCCCTCTGAGACACTGGGATTGCCAATGTCTGTCCTGTAGTCTGTTGAATGTATCCCATTGGAAGCAAACAGACGAAAGTAACCACAAAAAGCAGGAAGTGTACTGTGTTGTGTAAGATCAACTGCAGTAGAAAAGCACAATTAACTGCTCTTACAGAAGTAAGCCACAGTATCTTGTCCTCAGGTCATCTGCCAGTGCTGAGTCTTCCAGCTTCTAAAACTGCATTTTACTTTGTAGAAAATCCTTGGGAAGTTGCTTATTGTTAGCAGGTACTGTGTGTTCTCCTGCCTGGCATTCTGAGTAGATCTGTAAAGTCCCACGGGAAGCCTTTCTCCTGGGAGCAGACTGCAGTTGGCTCAGAACTAAAAGTGACCCGGATCATATCGCTTTGGGACTGAGCTTTCACAACTGGCCCCTCCCATCAGAAGGCAGCTCTTCAATAAGGAATTCTAGAGACCTTAAGACTGCCCTTTCCTGATGCCCAGTCATGACACAGAGGTCAAGGCCAGTTCCTCTTCGGCCTTTTGCCGAATTCTGCTGATTCATCTTGGCATGACATTCTTAGTTCCCTAAACAGCTGGACTCTGTAGGGGTAACAAGCCTCCTGCTTAGGCACGTTCTGTTTAGTAGGAAACTCCCTTGATCCACAACAAAAGTCAGCCACCTCAGGCAAGGGTATCTAATTCCTGATTGTTTGGAATACAGCTGGAGAGGGACCTTGGCAGATCCCATGGCAGGTGACAAGTCCCAGGACCAGTCCCTCTTTGGTCATTGCCTTGAGGTACCATGGGAGCTGGCTCAGGCATAGTACATGGTATCTCCCTCGTTTCTATGTGTGTGCTATCTTTCTTGTCATTTTAGGAAACTGAAACTCAGGCCCAGTTGTGAAGTGGGGAAACTTTAGACCTTTCAGTTTCATTGTGCCCTGTGCCCTGGCTTATAGCCAGGACCTCACTCTGTCCATGCCTCCTGGCCTCTACCTTACAGTAGTCACAAGAACATGGAATCCTACACCAGGACACAGACATGAGGGGTTAAAAGCATGACTCCACTAGTCCTGCTATGTGGTGCTAGGGGAATCCTAGGCATTGAGATAGATGTTTAATTTAAGGCTTCTTACCAAACTCCAATGCACAGGAGCCAACTGCCCAAAGGGAAGAATGTCTGTTCCACACACAGCCCGCACAGCTGTTCACAGGAAACAGTGGCTGTTCAACACACACCCCAGATGTTCAAAGGGAAGGGTGGCTTTTCCACCCCCCCACAGCTGTTCACAGGGAAGAATGGCTGTTCCACACCCCCTACACACAGCTGTTCACAGGGATGGGTGGTTTTTCCATACCCCAATGCCCCTGACCCCACTCTAGCTTTAAAGTGAGTTTCACACTACACCTCCCCAAACAGCCAATTTTCTGGAAAATTTTTGGCATCAAATGTTGCTCCCCAAAGGAAGTCCAACTTGAAAAAGCAGGAGAGCTCACCATATATGCAACATAACAGATGAGCTGGTACTATGTGGTTTGTTGCTTGGTTATCTATTTCTTCTTTAATAGACCTTAAATTGGGGCTAGGGTTGTAGCTCAATGGCAAAGTGCTTTTTAAAAAGCATGTGTGAGGCCCTGGTACTTAATCCTGAGTACTATAAAGGAAGGGAGGGAGGGAGAAAGGTAGGGAGGAGGAGAGAGGAAAGAGAAGAAGGAAAAAAGTAGGGAAGGGAGATCGGGGAAGAAAAAAAAATCCTGTGCTCAAGACAGGTGAAGCTCTGGGTATTGTTCAGCATGAACTAACAGGTGAAAACAATCTTAGCACACTATTCTCGCCTCCTCAGGGTTCCTCTTCATGTTTCACAGTTGACCCACTTTAGCTCCCCTCTCCTGTTCTGCCTCTTTCCTGGACTGCAGCCAACAAGGAAAGAGGAGTCCATGGTGAACAGATATACTTCCCAGTCACTCACGGGACAAACATAAAGTATGCATTGGAGAAGAAGCAAAGAATGGGATGGATGGATGGATGGATTCCTAACTGTTGTTTCTTATAATCACCCATTTCCTTGTTTTACCCCCCAATTCAACTGGACATTCTCTTAGAACTATAATGTCTTCCCTATTTACCAGTATGGTGTACCATACTAAGGGTAGTGCTAGTCCAGTCCAGTCAGTAAAGTTTGGGATGGAAGAAGCAAGAGAGAACTCCTGATATCTTAGAATTTGTCATCTACTGGGAGAGGTCTATTATCTCAAACTAGGTAACTTGAGAATGACAAACACCTGAGTCAGTAGCTGTATCAATCAAGACATCTAAAGAGGGTGAGATATGAGTTAGAGACTGAACTATATGGAGATTGGGAGATCACAAAACATTTTCTAGAGAAGACTGGCTTGTGGGGTGGGGGGGGCAACTACAAGAGCAAAACTTAGTGGAGATAATGTGGGAAGTCAAGAAGTTCCTGAGAGGAAAGATATTGCTAGCTGATAGTTTATTGCTTTTAGACCATGTGATTTAGTGATCAGGAGTAAGACATCTAGAACTCTTCTCCCTCATCTCACTACCCAGAGCTGCGCTACCATAAAAGAATGGGGAATTTGACTTCAAAGATAAATCTACCTTGGGTAGGGAGGATGAATACACCTACCTGTCCTCGTGAACTCACTTCTGGATCTCTAACCTTTGGCATCAAAGGTTTGCTTCAATTGGGAAACATTGCCAGTGAGTGGGTATCCATGAGAATGAGTCCAGGACCCCCTTGGACACCAAAATGTATATATGCTACTATCCCTTATATACAATAATGTATTGTTTGCATAAAACCTACACATACCTTTTTATTCTTTATATAATAAGTCATCTTTGGATTGCCCATAATGTTCAATTCAATGTGAATGCTATGTAAGTAGCTGTCATACTGAACCAGTCAGGGAATGATGACAAGAGAAAGCCCTACATGTTCAGTACACATGAAACTTCTCTCCCCAAAATATTTCTAGTCTAAAGTTGGTTGAATCCATGTGTTATCAAACTTCAGATCACAGTCTATATTCCTAAGAAGTCAAGTTCCACCACCTGTCTCAAGAAGCCAATTAAGGTAGGCAGGAAAGGGGGATTTATTCCATGTGACCACACTGGGAAGAGAGAGAAAGAAATATGTTGATCCTCTCCAGTCCATTTTCAGGACTATGAGCTGAGATTAATGTTTAAATAGAGGACCAAGAATGTGCACATTTATGTAGTTTTGGTCAAGCTGTGGTCCCGCCCACCATTGACCCATCAGTCTTATCCTGGAAGATGGTCTCACAAGAATTGTGAGAAATCTTCTTGAAGGAAAGTCCCACTCTGTCCTCCCCTTCCCAAAGTACTGGGGCCTTTTCTTTCTCCCAACATGAGTTTCTTGGAGAAATTCACCTTTCTTTGGGGTCCACTGTTTCTGTAGTCTGATAGTCAGGTGTACAGACACATTACCTCTTTATGTGCTCTTCCTATATGCCATGCCAGCTACATGTGAATCTGAAAGCCATGTCTATAAGGAGCAAATTATATTTCTAATCCCATTTATACATGGCTACTGACTCAACCTGCTGTGCAGATCTGATGGAGAGTGATGAAGTAGAGCCTATTTTGCAGGCTTGAATTAGTTAAAACTATCTCAGATACTTACTCCCTTCAGTGTTTCTTTCTGATTAGGTTTCTTCAGATAATAACTAACTGGCCCTAGGACTTGAATTACAAGCAATGTATCAATGTATTATACAGCATCTACGCCAAGATATGTAAAAGTAAATCACAGACAACACAACTCAGAGAATTTAGAAAGTTTGCAGGTTTGGGAAGATTGAACATTATTGTACATCTGTAGGTGTGGTCCTCTTGGGAATTGAGGACAAGGTGTATCTGAGTATAGAGAAACTGCAGCCAGCTGACTTAACTCCCATAAGTCCAAAATCGGCCACCAAGTCCCCCTTTATATTCTTCTGCTCCTGTCATTTATTCTTTGACCTGAAGTACTTTAAGGACTGTCACAGTCTTCTAGTTTTCTTAGCACCAGCCCCCTTGCCCAAGCAAAGTCATGCTCTCTTTCAAAAACCAACTTGACAGAGCTTCATAGTGTAAAACAACTTCATAGCCTGTTCACTACTTAATATGGCTTACTTCTAGTCTGTCCCCCCACCAGTCTTCATAATTTGTTCCCAGTGTTCTCTGTAACCTTTCATCCTCTCTTTCTGTCGATCCTCCTGTCACAGCCAGCTTTGCTGTTGACACAGGATCAGGTTGGAATGTTTATGATTATGATATTTCCCACCCATTCTTGTTCATTCTTTATTGCCTCTGGGTCAGGTGTTCTTTATTTTTCAGACACATGGACACCACCCATGTAATCAATCCTTCCTTATGCAGGTGCCAGTCCTTCAGTGCCCAGTCCTGGCACCCTGCCTTTTGGGAGGTCTCTGCAGCTGTCCCAAGAGGGCAAGTGTCCTCCTTTGCTGATTTTATCACAGCATTGATAAGACACAATTTCTTCACTCACATGTCTCTAAGGCTTGAGAGCATGGTGATAAAATAAAAACTAAGTCTTTATCAGGGCATCCTGAGGACCAAGTTCATAATAGGAAACCATGTAATGTCCATTATCTGAACTAACAAAAAGACTTTATATTTGAGATGAAAGAAGATTGTGTGTCCTCCTGTGTCAGTTGGAGGCTGTCAATATTCTGTATTCATTCTAGAAGTAGTATCTGAATGTCCCTCACTGGTCTCCTCTTTTCTTTCTCTCTCTGTCAATAAACTAGAGAATGGCAATGAATGAGACAGAAAAAAATGACTTACTGCAATTTTAATATGCTGGCCATTAATAGGCACTAGAAAGTGATACACTTGTGGAAACAGTGTTTTTAATGAAGAGTTATATGACTTTGATTACTGAGTAATCATTAATATGTAATGGCCACACATGTTTAAAGTATACAATGTCTTAAGCTTTAATCTATTATGAAGACAATGAACACACTCATCACTTAAGAAGTTTCCTTGTGCCCCATGTACTACTTTCTTCCCGTCTCTCCTCCCATACACCTTCTTATCTCCAGGCAACCACTGACTGACCCACCCTCCATCATTATGCATTAGTTTGTATTTTCTATAATCATGTTTAATTGAATCAATAAATAATTTTTCTCCTTTGGGCTCGCTTATTTTGAGACCATTTCACTTTTAGCATTATCAATAGTCCATTTCCTTTTATTACTGCATAACACTCCATTATGTGGCTAGACCAGAGATGATCCACTGATGTGTAGGTGATGGGCTGTATTCAGTGTATGGCTGTGACAAATAACGCTACTTCACACAGTAGTGTGTGTCTTTATATAGAATAAACTCTCCTTGGCTGGGAGTAAATAAACACCTATAAATAGATAGCTGGATCATACTGTGTGTGTGTGTGTGTGTGTGTGTGTGTGTATGTGTGTGTGTACACATGCAAACAAACATAATACATATTTCAGTAGGTATTTCTATATACCTTAAAAATTAAACATGTATATTCATTGCCCAACTATTTTCCAAAGTAGGTCTAGCACTGAACAATGTCCAAGCTCTCCACTTTGGCACATCTCTAGTAATACTGCTATGGTCAGACATTTTAATTCCAGTATGTATGCAGTGACATTTTGTAAATATTTTTCCCATTCTTTGGTTTGTTTTATTTATTGGTAGGTAATGTTATTATATGAAGAAACTCCCAAGGAATCTACAAAAAGTGACTAAAACTAATAAGTGAGCTTACAGAGATCTTAGGATGCAAGAGTAATATTCAAAAATCACTTGTGTATTTACCTACCAGCAATGAATGATTAAAAATTGAAAATTGCATTTTAAAATGCAGAAACATTAAAATGCCTCAAAAATTAAATTCTTGATAATAAGTTTACTAAAACTATACATCTTATATGTTACTAATTATAAGCCCCCAATAAGAAAGAGCTAAACAAATGAAAAATAAATGTTTATGGATGAGAGTATTGTTAACTTACTAATTTTTCCTTAATTTATATATCCAACACAATCCCAATCAAAATCCCAGTAAGAATATTTAGGGGATGTTGACATGTTGACAATAAAATCTGACAGAAATCCAATGGGTCTATGGGTTTTTTGTTTGCTTTCTTTCTTGCTTTCTTGCTTGCTTGCTTGCTTTTCAAGACTCACAGTAGTGGGGGGTCTATGCTGTATGTTGCCTTATTTCAAGACTTGCTGTGAGGCTGCAGCAATGGATACAGGGGGTCATTGTCTTAGCAATAAGCCAAGAAGTTCAAAGGATCAGGAAAGATCCCCACATGCACAGCCAGTTGACGTCTAGCAAGTGAGACAAGGCAGTCCGATGGAGAAGAAAAATCTTTTATTTGATAATTCTGGGACAATTGATTAACCACATGCCCACTCATATGTTCATTATAATTGCTTTATTCACAACCATCAAAGCCTGAAAAACAACTGAATCTCAACCAACAAAACAGTGGATAGATAAACAAACTTAAATATTACTCTCTAGTAAGAAACAATACGTGGACAACCAAATATACAAATAACCTGTTTAAATCTCAAATCCATTGTGACTGAGCCAAACCAAGTTCTCCATTGTGTGACTCTCAAAAAAAAAAAAAAAAAAAAAAAAAAAAAAAACAAGCAGTTTCATAGTTACCAAGAGATGGATAGGGGAAGGATTAACCACAAAGAAGAGGCACAGGAGATTTGAGGATAGGGAGCAACTGTTCTGTGTCTTGATGGTGGTTACAGACACACAACTAAGTACATTTCTCAAACTCAGAACTACGCATAAAGGCTGAATTGTTCTGTGCGTAAATTATGTCTCAATAGATTTTAAAAGTTTTAGCTGGTTCTTTCTATCATTCTCTCATTTTTTTCTCTTCTATAATCCCTTCTTTTTACACCTTCATATGTTAAGGAAGTCGGATCTGGAGATGGACTTGTATTACCACTGACAAAGGCACCCTTTGTCAACTTGGCACCATAATGGAAACTGCAGGATAAGCTTGAATTACTGAGAATCTACCAGCTCTTGGAAACTCCTGGATAATACTGAGGCTTCCAGGTTTTTCTTAGAATTTGGAGAAAGACTGTCTTTTCTCCTCTGGCAAACCTGTCTTTCATGTTCCATAGTCTCTCTGCTCATGAACTTCAGTGAATGTCTGCTTGCTCTTGGTGAGCAATGCTAAAGGTCAGAAAAATCAAGGAAAGATTTGAGAGTTTCTTATCTTCTAAGGTCAGGAAATAGAATTGCTCAAACCTCCCTCCTCTCTCTCTCTCTCTCTCTCTCTCTTTCTCTCTCTCTCTCTCTCTCTCTCTCTCTCTCTCACGCACGCACACACACACACACCCCTTTTTTTACAATGGTAGAGAGAACAATTTGATTAACACAGATGTAAATATCACTCAACTCCATAAACTGTAAATTCAAGAAGTATCAGAAACTGCCCCTTTACTTTCTTTCAACAATGCTACTAGCCAATCCTTTATCTTTATTTATTTTAAAACAAACCCCGGGTCTCATATTATTTTTCTGTAACTATTTTAATATGTATCCCAAAAGTTCAAAGATTCTAATGTAAACATAATTCTATTATATCTCAAAATGTGGTAAATTTAAATTTTCAATTGTTTCAATGGGTGTAATTTTTAAAGTCTTGTATGCTTTAAGTTAGTTTGCTTGAGTCAAGGACCAAATCTGATTCAATTACTCTTCTAGTCATTAGATTGCCCTATGTATTAAGTAGTTGTAGACTTATAGAAAAGTTCAGTCATTCATTATTAATATCTATATTGTGTGATGAATTTTCACAATGAATTTAATGAATATGTTATTATTAGACAAAGTCCATACTTTACCCAGATTTCCTTAATTTGTACTTAATGTCCTTTTTCTATTCCAAGACCTCTTCTAGGACACCACATCACATAAGAGGAGCCCCTTAGGCTCCTCTTAGTCTGACAGTTGCCAGATCTTTTGTTTTAAAGATTTTAATTTTGATTTTATGTATATGTGTGTCTTTCTGATGCCACAGAGGGCGTCAGATACCCTAGCTCTAGGTTACAGGTAGTTATGAACTGGGAAGAGAGTTCTGATACTCTGTAAAAGCTGGAAGCACACCAAACCACTGATCCTTCTCTCTGGATCCCAGATGTTGTTTTTGATGACTTCACAGTTTTGAGGAATACTGGTCAGAGGTCTTGTGGGATGTCCACAAATACAGATTTAGGCCTTTCTTTTCATGATTATACAACAGTGTGGGTTTGGGGGAAGGAACACCCCAGAGGTAAAGTGTCATACCATTAAATTGAGTCAAGAGTACATACTATCAGCAGGATTTAGCTGACAGTGACCTTGATCACCTGAAAGAACTTGTTAGGTTTCTTCAGTACAAATCTACCCCTTTCATCTCTCCACATTGTATGCTTTAGAGGAAAGTCACTATGCACAAACAACACTTGAGGAGTAGAGGGTTATTGATCACCTCCCTGGAGTTGACTGTTTGTAAAATGACAACTCTTTTGTGCAGGAGATTCCTTTGTATCTTATGTGATTATTCAGTAACTTTGACTATGGAATCACATGTATTTGTTGGATTTGATTTTGTTTGTTGTTGTATTGTATCGTGTTTCTTATAATCAAGTCTTACCTTTTTAGTTTGTTACTCAAATTATTCTAGGCTTGGCTGCAGTGATTGGGCCTTTCATGGGGGCATTTTCTTTTGTTTACTATTCCCCCTCCTCTTTCTTCTTTCCTTTTCTCTTTTGTGTTTTTTGTTTGTTTACTTTTTCACATACTTTCTGAGATTTCAAAATATTCTAGGTTCATTTGTATATTTCCTACCTAGTCCTTCAACCAGCCATGGTTGCTGGTGTTAGAAATGAAAATCCACACTCTGGGAATTCTTGCTAGTCTGGTACTCTCAATTAATACAGCAAGGTGATATCACTGTGCTCTTCTGCTTATCCAAGCAAGTGAGTATTTGTCATCAGTGAAAAGAAATGAGCCACCGATATATGCCAATAGTATAGAGAAATACATGGAGTAATCTCAAAATGGATATCCTGAAAGAAAAACCAAGTTGTCCATGCTGAGAAAAGGGTACACACCATATCTGCATGAGTGCTTTTCTAGAGTTTACATTTAATGACAGAATAGAATCTACTTGGACTTGAGAAGCTGGGGGAGGGGTAGAAGGGAAGAGTGATAAAGATCCAAACTTTTGGAGATGATACGTTTACTCTCTTCATTGTGATGATGTTTTCATGAGAAAAATGTATCAAATATGATTGTATAGTTTAAAATGTGCAGCTCACTGTGTGTCCTAGAAACATACTTTTAGAAAGCATGCCAAAACCCAAAAAGTTGGTGTTTAATTCCTTTCCTAATTCACCCAAGAGCCATGCTTCTTGAACTCTGAAGAGCTGTGACTCCCAAGAGGATGGCCTGCAGCTGCAGGTTCTTTCTGCTGGGTGTGTAAGGTGACCCAAAGCTATGGGCCTTAAAAACATCTACAAGGTGCAACTGCTTCAGGTCTGTCTGATGCATTTTGTGTGGCAGTTGTTGTGTTGCATACATGATAGTGTATCTGGGAGTTGCCTGTGAAAGTTCTGAAAGAAGCAGAAACTTTGTACTCAGGGATGAGGCAAGGGGCAGGGCCCAGCAACACATTTCTCCTAGATCCCAGACTCTCCATTGTGGGCTGACTGGATCTTGGAAATCATTAATCAAAGGCTTGTGGATGAATGTAACCAAGTTCTCTAACATATGTGATGATTTGTACTAGATTTCCTTTCCATTTCTAAATGTCTTCCTCTTCAATTGTGTCTGAACACCTGGACATGAAACTAGTAATATTTAAAGAGAAATGGTGCAGTTGGAACCAGTCAGTAGATGAAATAACAGAGAGCATCCCGCCAGGACAGAAGTGCAGTAACTTAACCCTTGAAAACAAAGTTCACCTGCCAGTGAAGTAGAAGTACCATTCTGCAGTAATGTTTGAGAAAAAGGGCCCTTCCTCATAGTTACCTAGGAGACAGAAATAGCCCTGGGCAAAGCTGTGCAAACAGAGATTCTTAGCTAAGAGTAACTAACTCTGGGAAAATTTCCTGAGCCTTTAAATATGAGAAATGGTAGCAATCATATCTACGTCTCAACCTTCTTGTTACATTTATAATTATATCAAAGAAATAGCAATGAGCACCTTCCTGTCTGGTCCCTTTGGCTTGGGTCCTGAAACCCTGGCTAGGGGCACTGAAGGAATGGAGAAAGGACAGACATGAAGATGCATACAATGAAGGTGGGATCCAGTGAGCTTCTCTAACCACTGTATCCCAGACACCTCAGATTGTTTCTCGAGTACTAGTCTCTGTGATAAGGTGTCTTGGGCTGTGACATCCAGAAGGAAGAAGCCACAGCTGTTAGTCTTTGCACACACTCATAAACACTCATACTGACATTTTAGAGGAGAACTTTGCCATCCCTCTTGAGTCTGGCCCCTATGGGCCAATTGATCTTGGAGTCATTGACAAGCCATTCCTGTCTCAAAATAAACATTGACTTAGGACTTTGTAACAGGCTCCCTTGTAACAGGCTCCCAGACCTTAGCACAACTAACACCATGATGGAAGTGCCATTCAGACTATGAACCCAGCGCATAGACAGCAACACCTGCTAAAACTAAAACAAAGACCTAATTCAGCAAAGTCCATATTTCATCAAAAGTCTCTAAATGTACTAGCCTTGCTTTTTTAGCTTCTGTACCTCTGTGTCTAGCTAACGGTTCTTTCTAACTGAGGTGTGCCAATACAAGATATAGGTTTATAAGCTCACCCTGAGAAAGGCTTACTGGCCAGCTAATAAAGACTTCCTATTGGTTAAACCAGTGTCCAAGTAGTCTATTCTGGTGAATACCCCATGACAGACTTCACTCTCTCAGCGCTTTCTCTGCTCCCTGAGTCTCCTCCATCCTTATTTCAATAAGGCACAATGGAAAACAAGAACCAATTTTAGATGTATGAAAGGCACTTGGACTTGACTCAGAAAAAGAGAAATCCAAACTGAAATCATATCAAGCTGTTTTCCCATCTACTACATTTACAAAATAAATTTACAAACTGTGCTGCTCATAGTGGGGAAGTGGGTGTCCCCAAACTGATGGCAGAAATGACTGGCACTCCACCATGGAGAACAACAGGCCAAAATCTTCAGGCATTCTGAGGCAGCAATTCCAGTCTTTTTGTTTTGGTTTCTTGAGACGGGTTTCTGTGCATATCCCTGCCTGCCTAGAGTTTGCTTTGTAGAACGGGCTGGCCTTGAACTCAGAGATTTGTCTGCCTCTGCCCCCTGAGTGCTGGAATTAAAGGTCTGTGTCACCACTGCCTGGCTAGAAATTCCAATTTTAGGAGTTTTTAAGGCAACTTCAATAAATGAAGCATTTGCCACAGTATTGTTTCTGAGATAAAAATGTTAGAAATATCCCCAATTCCAAAGGTAGTGCAGGTACTTTTCCCGTAGTTTACTTTCTCTATTTAGCATATTCTCCAGCTGTCTTCATATCAGATGACTCTGGTGCCCTTCACGTTCACAAAGTGTTTATACCTGTCCCACTGCACTACTCTTCTTCCTTCATTTCACCAATCTAAGTATGAAAATGTGGGTTGTTGTCAATGCATCTTTTTGCTTTATATCCGGTATATGGTGAGTACATACTATATTTGTATTTCTGGTTTTGGGTTGCCTCAATTAGAATGTTTTGGTTTTTGGTGGTAGTGGTGGTGGTGTTTTTGTTTTTTGTTTTGTTTTTGTTTTTGTTTTGATTTGTTTTTTTCTAATTCTGTCCATTTAGCTGTGGTTTTTAGGATGCCACTGTTTCGTACCGCTGAGTAGTACTCCATTGTGTAAATATACCACATTCCATTAAGTGTCTTTCTGCCATGTGAGATTGTTCTGTTGAGAATTCTCTGTTTAGATCTGTACCCCATTTTTAAAATTGGATTACTTGGTGGTTTGACTTCTAGTTTCTTGAGTTCTTTGTATATTTTGGAGATCAGCCCTCTGTCAGTTGTGGGGTTGGTGAAGATCTTTTCCCATTCTATAGGGAGCCATTTTGTCTTGACTGTGTTCTTTGCTTTACAAAAGCTTCTCAGTTTCATGAAGTCCCATTTATTAAATAGTGCTCTCTGTTCTACTAGTATTCTATTCAGGAAATGATCTACTGTGCCTATGTATTCAAATGTATTTACCACTTTCTATGAGATTCGGTGTGAATTGGTTTATATTGAGGTCTTTGATCCATTTGGACTTGATTTTTGTGAATGATTCTTCTACATGTTGACAGTTATACCAGCACCATTTGTTGAATGTATTTCCTTTTTTTTCCATTTTATATTTTAGCTTCTTTGTCAAAAATTAGGTGTTCATAGGTGTGGGTTGATATTGGGGTCTTCTATTTGATACCATTGGTCCATCTATCTGTTTTTATGGCAATATCAAACTGTTTTCATTACTATAGCTCTATAGTAGAGCTGGAAGTCTGGGATGGTGATGACGCCAGATGATCTTTTATTGTACAGGATTGTTTTGGCTATCCTGTTTTTTGTTTAATTTTGTTTTGTTTTTGTTTGTTTGTTTGTTTGTTTGTTTGTTTTTTCCATATGAAGTAAGTCTGTGAAGAATTGTGCTGGGCTTTTGATGGGGATTGCATTGAATCTGCAGTTTCCATTTATTTATTTTTACTATGTTGATCCTACCTATCCAAGAGCATGGGGGATCTTCCCATTTTCTGATATCTTCTTAAATTTCTTTAAAGACTTGAAGTTCTTGTCATACAGGTCTTTTGCTTGTTTGGTTAGAATTACCCCAAGATATTTTGTGTTATTTGTGGCTATTATGAAGGGTGATGTTTCTCTGATTTCTTTCTCAGCCTGTTTGTCATCTGTATATAGGAGGACTACTATTTTATTGAGTTAATCTTGTATCCTGCTATATTACTGAAGGTGTTTATCAGTTGTAGGAGTTCTCTGTTAGAATTTTGGGGGTCACTTATATAAACTATCATATCAGCAGCAGCAAATAGTGACAGTTTGACTTCTTTTTCAATTTGTATCCCTTTTATCTCCTTTTACTTTCTTATTGCTACAGCTAGAACTTCAAGTACTATGTTGAATAGATATGGAGAGAGTGGCTTTAGCAGTTCTTAAATATTAGAAATACAAGTCCTTTTCATATCATATATTTGAGAAATTCTTCCTTTGGGATTTTTGTCAATGTGCATAAATGTCACTTTTTAAAAATTAAATGTTCATAAATATGTTTTATGGGAACAAAAAGGAAAAGAAAATGTGTGGCATACTGCAAAACAGGAGCAATTTTATTTCAGCTCTTTGCAGCATCTCTGTTGACCTCCATAATTTCCTAGGCGCCCTTCCTCTTAGGGATCCCTGCCAAGTCCAGCGGCAAGCCCGTGTCCACCAGTAAATAGCTTTGTCTAAGCAACTGAAGGTCATCCAGACCTCCTGCTTTGTCCTTGCATGTTTGGCACTGTGCCTCTGCTGGGTCACTGGCTCCAGGAAATAAATGGAGAGTTAAATGTGCTACTAATTTTCTCTTCTCGTGGCCTCCCTGTGATCCAGCAAAAATTGAAAGAATGATGCTTCCAGAGGCTTGACCAATCTTTCTTTCTAAATATAAATGCAGAGACACTAAAAATAGGCAGTGTTGAGGTGTTTTTTTTTTTTTTTTTTTTTTTTTTTTTTTGCTGATTCCTGAAATGCCAGCAGACCAAGGGTAGTGATGTGTCTTCCTAAGAGCTGGGAAGGAACAGGTAGCTATCTATTTCTAACTGGACTTCTGCAAAGATCAGAGAAACAGTCTAGGAGCTACTGAACATTCAGAATGTATTAATTTTTAAAAGTTGAGCTAAGTGAAGGCTTATGGAACTCGGTCTTTCGTTGTCTAATACACATGCATCTAGGGACTTGGGTTTTTGTAACCAGGGTTGAGTGATAAGGGTTGAGTCTAAGGAATTAATCTCACAATCACTAAAGAATCAGCAATAAGTCTGAGACTGAATGTAGGAGCATCTGCTGGTAAACTCAGTACTGGAAAACTAAGGCAAGATTAGGAGTTACAAGACAGCATGTGTTCAGCACACACACACACACACACACACACACACACACACACACACCATTTGAACAGCTCAGAGTTCACAATCAGATGTATGTGTTCAGCCCACTGTTC
The DNA here is from genome assembly GCF_943737965.1 of Phodopus roborovskii. NCBI lineage: Eukaryota > Metazoa > Chordata > Mammalia > Rodentia > Cricetidae > Phodopus > Phodopus roborovskii. The sequence goes on from NW_026125391.1 coordinate 15,833,781, forward strand.
TATTATGTATGTTTGAACAAATGAATGAGAAGTTTTCCTCTTGTCGCTAAGGACCTGAAGGCTGATGGTAATAGTTTAAGAATTCGAGTGAGGACAGAAGGAAGATGAGCAAGCTCTTAAACATTAATTCTCAGAGGTAGACAGAACCAGGAGTACAGCCAATGGGCTGAGGCTTAGGCCAGGATCTGTCAACACCTAACCTCACAAGATACACCTGGTGTCAGTGACAACACATAATCAAGCTCAGACAATATACAAGCTAATCTGGAATTAGAAGACCCACACTGACAGAGAGAAAATATGCCCAGTTCAGGCAATAGAGCTGAAGAAATCAAATGATGTAACAAGTTATCAGGCAGAAGCAATGCTACCATCCAATGTGGGAAAAAAAGAAAAGAAAAAGAAAAGAGAAAGAAAAGAAAAGAAAAAAATGGAGCCGTAATAATTATCTGGCTTTAATATTAAATAATCTCCCCTGTCACTTCCTTTCTCTCCACCTTTCAAATAAATATACCCTACATGCCCCAATTGCATAGTTTATTTGAATAGGCAATAATTTCCCCTCCTATGGTTTCCTTTATGTTGTTCAGTTCACCTTTAATAACATTAAGTCTCTCAGTATTTTAAGTGGAGAGGCCATGGGACTTATACAGCAAGGACAACTGGTATTTAGCAAGTCAACTAGACATTGTTGGAGAGTCCTACTCTGCAAAGCCGATCACTAGGAGTTATTGGGGACTCCTGATGAGGATGTCTTCTGTACATAGGTTTCTCTTATTGATTGATGAATAAAGCACTGTGGCCAATGAAGTAGGAAGATAGGCGGGTCTAAGAGATGAGGAAGATTCTTGGAGGTGTAGGCAGAGGCAGCCAGCTGTTTCTGTCATTTCTCACATTTTTTTTAAGTTGCTTACTCGCACTTCCTGTTTAGTCAGTTAATATTATTTCCTTCTTGGGTCTCTGAGGAAGTTGAGAGTGATTTCCTGTTTGTCCCTGCTTATATCCTGTTACTGCCCAGCTATGTCACTTCCTGCCTGTCTGTGCAGAAGTCCAGACCTCTATGGTTAGCTAGTGGCTAGCTCTGTTCTCTGACCCCCAGATATGCTTTATTTGTGCAAGAAAGTATCACCATAGACCCCCACTTGGCAAAGCCATCGAGTTATTGACTGTTGATGACTGGTTGTTTTCTGTCTGTAAGTTTCTTGGGTACCTCTGCTTTGCCTCCCTAATAAAAACAGCTGCGGGCTTCTTTCCACACCCCTTTGGTGCTGTGTTTTATACTTGTTGGGCACACATATTAGCTATGGATGGTCAGAAGATGATCCTTAGGCTGTATAATTTTGATGGACAGAAATAATACTAGGATATTTTACATAACTCAGACTGACCTAAAATTCTCAGTCACAGACAGACTTTCACACAGGCAGCTACTTGAGTCTTCGGAGCATATTCAAGCAGGCTGGTTTCCCCTAGAGAACAGTATCTGGTTGCCCCTAAAGACAAACACACGAGGTCATTCTCTCAAGTTGTTTCACTGATTCAAGGTCAGAGTCTGAAGCAATTTTAGTCTGCTAGGTTCAGCCAACTGTTTATTTACTTTCTGGGAACCCTCACAAACTTAGAGCTACATGCAAGGCCATGGTTGCTCACTGGCCAGTCATTGTGACATTCCTAGCCTGAGAGAAACTATGTGACTTACCTTGGGTTTTAAGTATGGGTCAGGCCCTGAAAAATAAATTAGTATTATCCAGAGTTTGGCTGGGAGAGGTCAGAGAAGCAGAGAGAGGGAGAGAGAGAGAGAGAGGAGGCAGAGGGCAGGGCCGGAGGCGGAGGGTGAGAAAGAGAGGCAGCAGGGCAGGAGCGGTGGTGTTGACAGAAGGATGCTGTGGGAGAGAGAAGTGTGTGGAATGAAGAAGAAGCATGAGAGAATGAATGAGTGGGAGTGAGTAAAGAATGAGTGAATGCATGGAAGTATTTATGTGTGTGTGTGAGTGGAGAGCTATGTGAAGAGGGGCTGCTACATAGAGAAGCTGTGTGAGATCTATTACTGTAACTGGATATAGAAACATGTAACTGGGCAGGAGAGATGTTTGTGTGTAAAGAGAGATTGTCAAGAAAGAGAATCCACTTAGGTTGAAGTAAAGAGAAGGCTCCCATCACGAAGTGTGCTTGTTCCTTTTTTTCTTAGGACACCAACAGAAAGCATGTTGTGTGATTATTTTTCCCCTGGGAGAGAAAAGTCTCACTACCTTCAGATAAGAGAGTCTCTTTATTTACCCTAGTGCTCAATGCAAGCTGCCCACCCTTACCCCTCAAAAGTCAGCAACATTTAAAAACAAAACTTTGAACTTAACAATTAAGACCTGTTCCTTGGACTGACGAATTCAGCGATTACCATTATGACCTAGGGACTGTGTTAGTCACTGTGAATGCAGTGTTCAAAAGTCTATGAACAAAGCTGACAGGGTCCCTGCTCTTGTAGGAGACACACAGAAAGTAAATAGCATTGTTTACTTTTACATTGTGCAAATTGCTAAGAAGAAAATGACGATGGTGTGAGAGAAAATAACAAGAGAGCCTAAACCATATTGCATGTTAGGGAATGGCAATCTGCTAGCTGCTCTCTGGACTGCCTCCTGGACAGCTCAAGGGTTTGGCCTAGAGAATTAATCACTTCTAGTGTGCTTCAAAGTCAGACCTTGCTGATTTGATTTGACACCAATTGTCAAATCACCAGTTGTTTATTTACCCAAGTCTCTGCTCATAGAGACTATTGAATCCTTCAAGTTGATAAAGATAAGGAACATCACATGGAATCTTGGGTCAGAGGATCTATGAATTCTAGTTTGTCATAGATAATAGATTCTTGAGTATCCATGAATTCAAACCTAGTTTTGTCTGGGTTCTCTGGAAGCAGAATCTGAGGAAGGAAGACTGTGAAGGTCACTCGTATGGGAGTAACTCCTCAGGAAGTGAAAATGGGAACAGAGGAAAAGCCATGCTATGGTACACTGGTGGGCTAGCCATCACTACAGGCAACAGACTATTTGACCTTAAAGGAAGACTACAAAAAGGGTCTCAGATGACTGTTGGAAGCATTATCTGTTGGCCCATTTCCAAACTCTGTGATATGGAAGCTTTCAGTGGATGCCATAAGTCTACATGTAAGAGATCAGAGTCATCCCAGGGCAGAAAGCAGGAGTGTAGAGAGCCAGGCACTACTCAATGGTCCCTGAATGAAGCTCAGCAAACTTGCATGGAACATTTTCATGATACAGTGACTGACGCAAGAAAAGGGATCAGGAGGTTTCAAAATCAAAATATTTTTATGTCCTCATCTACAAACCAGAGATTATAGCAATGCTGGCTGTTGTTATGATTTCAATATGAAATAATGACCCCCAAAACTCACATTAATGCTCGGCCCCTGGCTCATGGTTCTATTGAGATGCATCTGAATCCTGAGCTTGTCAACCTCATCTGCGGAGTGATCCACTGCTGAGTGCATAGTTTGATTGACTGTTAGAGGTGGAGCCCCAGTGAAGTAAGTAGGTCACTGGGGTTTGCCTTGAAGGGCTGTCTTGTACCCTGTCCCTTCTTGGCTCTTTCTCTATTGACTGATCACCAGCTCCTTTCTTCCTCATTTCTCCTTCTGTTTAGCCCCTCTGCCTTCCAGCCCCGCCTATCCTTGTACCTGCCTCCATATTGACAGTTCAGCTCTTTAATTAGGCCATCAGGTGTTTTAGACAGGCAAAGAATCACAGCTCCATAGAGTTAAGCATGCAGCATAAACAAAATCCACACACCTGAAAATAATATTCTACCACAACCAGCCCTAGAAGCTAGACCAGGCTGGACATACTTGACACTGGGCGGGTACAGCTTTGGCAAGGGCAGGGTGGGAACAAGTGTGGCAATGGAGACAGATGCTCTATAAGAAGTGGGTGAAGGGGAAGGTCACAGGCACCGCAGCAGCAGCAGCAGTGGGGAAGACTAGTGCAGTCTGGTATTCTCTGGTTTGTCAGTATCCCTGGGGAACTTCAGGCTTCAGGGATGAAGCTGCACAGAGCTATGTGATTGAAGCTGCCAGACAGGCTTTAGGTAAGTCCTGAGAACAGTGGTTTGTGTATTTCACAAAGATCTTGCCTCACTACAGGCAACTGCTCTGGAAGAACACAGGCTTAACTTGGGCCTATCAAGCCTAACAGGGCTCCAAAAGGAATTTACAGAGGCCTTGTAAGAAACAACTGGAATAGAGCCAACATTTTAAAGGAGGGAGAAGGAAGAGGAGGAGGATGAAGAGGAAGAGGTAGTGGTGGTAAATGAACTACAATCAAGGGATGAAGCCTGGAAGGGGGCAGAAGAAAGGAGCTGTGCTAGGAAACGCAGTCAAGCAAATGTCCTTGTTTGGTCAGAAGCCCATCTCCTTAAGACTTAGTCCCCTAGAATACAAACTGAATACAATACAAGATCTGAATAAGAATAAAATCCAGTGATTTAGATGAAGTTCAGGCATTTTCAGTGTATTGCTGAATCCAAGCAAGAAAGTTATGTAGCATTTCAAGCTATAGGTTAGACAGCTACAGGAAATCCGTCTCTGTTACCTAGATTTTCTGGAGGAAAATCCTGCTTGTTGGTTCTCTGTCCCAGATGCCATGTCCCAGCTCTGAAGGGCATAGGGACAGGTGCCAGGCTGAGAATGAGGCATAGGAAGATGGAGATGCACAGAGATAGAGGGTATGACCTCCAGTCGGATGAGGAACTGAGGGGACTGTGCTCTACAAAGTGACACCCAGGTGTGGGAAACAGGGTCACTGGTTCTAAATCATTTTTCCACGGGCCTATGACTGACCACAGGTCCAGCATGCTAACTCACCCTGACTTACAGTCACCTGAAGATAGAAAGTTCATCCAGGTTTGAGAAACTCTTCTCCAAAACATGTCTCAGTGTGAAGGTTAAAGGGACTGATAATCTCATGTTATACAAACCCAATAAAAATTGATCATCTGGTAGTTAAATGTGAATACATAACATGCAGCATGATAGTGAATTATGAAGGTACAAAAATAGTTCTTTATGCTTTTCCCTTCTTTTTTTATAATCACAAAGCAAAAAGCCAAGAGAGACTGGAACTAGATAGATCCCACTGTGCTGCCACAGTTAGAATGTCCAGTACAGACTGAAAGGAGACCTGGTCTGGGAGAGCCAGACATAGTCCCACCCCTGAGACACCCTCATATTCCCATACAGTGCCCTAACCTCTTCCAGCTCTGTAAAGTCCTCTGCTGTAATCAAACATCTCCAAAAACTAACAAAAATGCTCTAGGAGTTCCTAGAGTTGGAGCAAGAATTGTTACAAAGGAAACAGAACAGAGACCAATGAGGACAGCAAAATATAAGAGTATTTAGGTAAATTGTAAGGAAGGCTTGGGCATCAGAGGTCAGCATATGCCCTTGTAGACTGCCAGGAGAAATGGGCTAGAGGGAAGAAGATGATGGAGAAATGGGATAGAGGAAAGAGAAGATGATGGAGAAATGGGCTAGAGGAAAGAGAAGATGATGGAGAAATGGAATAGAGGAAAGAGAAGATGATGGAGAAATGGGCTAGAGGAAAGAGAAGATGATGGAGAAATGGGATAGAGGAAAGAAGATGATGGAGAAATGGGATAGAGGAAAGAGAAGATGATGGAGCATTTGTGCTGCTTGTCCTGTCATGCACAGCGGACCCAAAATGGGAGGGTTATAATCCCAGGACCCCTGCAGAGAACAAACCTCCAGATACTCATATCCCTTAGCTCAAAGACCTACAGCTGTCCTCCCACAGGCTTTAAATCATCTCAGATTCCGTTTCACGCTTCCCTTATGCTGTGCAAGTGCTATGAAAACAGTTGTAATCTGTATTGTTCAGAAGTTATGGCAGGAAAAGTTCAAAAGCCAGTCTTTAGCCAGGACAGACTATAATTAAAACAAAATTAAATTAAAACAAATGAACAGCAACCAAAAAATAACTCTTTCTGATCCATGGGAGGTTGGATCAAGGATGCAGAATCAACGAACATACAGCCAAACTGAATAGCTTGCTTATCCTATAAAAGCTTTCTAGAGGCATATCTTAGTTCTTAGTTCTGTTTTACAAGGAAGAAAACTAGGGATTACATGATGCAGGTGATTTATCCAAGGTGACATGAACAGCAACAACAAGTTTGAAACATAAACATTTGAGAGCATCAGTTTCCATTTCCCACCCTGTTCCATACACACGCGCAAGTACCTTCAGGCATCTTAAGGTTTTATTTTTAGAGTGTTTGTGTGTGTGTGTGTGTGTGTGTGTGTGTGTGTGTGTGTGTGTGTAGTATAGTGCCAACTGAGCCCAGAGGAGATTCACTAGAGTTGGAATCACAATTGTGAGCCACCTAACAGGGATGGTGGGAACTGAACTCTCCAAGAGCAGTAGGAGCACTTAATCAATGAAGTCCCGTCTCTAGCCCCAGCCTGTAGACATCTTAACAAAGTCAGTACCTAGAAATTTTCTGGTTTTGTTCTCAGTATTGTGCATATATTAACTCAATTAATATTCATGTCAACCCTGGAAAGGTTACAGTATTATTGCTGTTAGCAGATGAAAAGTTGGACAGATAGCCACTGCCCAAGGGAGTGTACCTGGTGGCAGAGCCAGCTGCCCGGCTAAGAGCCAACTCTTCCCATCATCTTTCTAATAATGGAAGGTCCATTACTAAGTGCTCATTCCTTGCCAGGAACTGCTAGTACTCTTTGGAGTGCATTGGATTTACTCGATCAGTTCATGAGGTCTTAGGGAAGGGAGGATGGGAGTGTTGTAGGCATGCCAGTAATATAATATGCTCTAAGTCAAGCCCTATGTTAACAGTCTCATGACCTTGGGTAAGTCATTGAGTCTCTCAGTGGCCATTTCTTCATCTGTAAAGAGGAAATCATGATTGCAGAGCTTGGGAGGTTTCACAAACATAAAGCACTCTGTAGATGCTGGTTGGTCAGAAATCCTTTTTAATGATGTATGTTGAGCTGGGCTTCACTTCCAGTTCAGGAATATGGATGTAGCCTGATGGAGTTCTGCAGCTGGTTCCCTGAACATCTCATTAGTGAACGTTAATTTCCCAGAGCTCTGCTAGTTCAAGTTCTGGCTGCTTGGAGAGAAATCACTTGGTCAGTTATGTATCAGAGAGATGTTTGGCACTCAGTTAAGAAATGAAAAAATCAATAACTAGGCTGCAAGATGACAGAGATAAAATGTTCATGTGAGTTCAGCTTCATTAGAAGCTCAGACCTGACCATCTACAAATCAGAGCCTCCAATGTTTAGCAACCCATCTAAAGTCCAAGGCTACTGAACATAGCAAGAAATAACAAAAGAATCTATAGTACCAAGATGACTGCAAAGCCACAAGGTCAAGGGCTGTGAATGAGCAGTCCTCTTAGGCAATCAGGAGGCAGGTGTACCAAGCTCATGACCCAAGTCTTATGCTTGCTCTTAACTCTACCCCTGTGGTAGTTTGGATGAAAATAGATCCCATAGGTTCATAGGGAGTGACACTATTAGGATGTGTGGCCTTGTTGGAGTAAGTATGGCCTTTTTGGAAAAAGTGTGTCACTGGGGGCAGGCTTTAACATTTTTGAATGCTTGTGAGTGGAGAGGGAGCTAGGAGAAAGAGACAGGGAAGAGAGGAGAGCATGTGGGACTAGGAAGGTTGAGTCAGAGGGAGGAGTAGACAAGGGCCAGAGAGAGAGAGAGAGAGAGAGAGAGAGAGAGAGAGAGAGAGAGAGAATAAAAGAGGGAGCCATTATAAGTTTGAAGAGAAAACTGACTCTAGAGAAATGTCCAGAGACCTACAAGTATGACCCCAACTAACTATCTGAGCAACAGTGGAAAGGCTACCTTAAATGCCCTTCCCTGATAATGAGATTGATGACTAATTTATCTACCATCATAGAGCCCTCATCTAGTAGCTGATAGAAACAGAAGCAGACACCCACAACTAAACACTGATCTGAACAGGAATCCAGATGTAGAGAGTGAGGAGTGATAAGAAAATGGGGACAAGACAAGGCTACAGAAACCCACAGAGACAGCTGACCTGAACAAGGGGGAGCTAATGGACCCTCAGACTGACAGCTGGGAAACCAGTATTGGACTGACTCAGACCCCCTAAACATGGGTCTCATTTAGAAGGCCTGGGCAGTCTAAGGGACCTCTGACAGTGGAATCAGGATGTATCCCTGGTACATGAAAGGACTTTGGGAGCACATTCCCCATGGAAGGATACTCCTCTAACCTAGAGTCAGGAGGAAGGGCCTAGTCCCTACTCCAAATGACTTGACAGATTTTGTTGACTCCCTCCTGGAAGGCATCACCTTCCCTGTGGAGTTGGGAAGGGATGGGATGGAAGAGTGGTCAGGGGGCATGGAAGGGAGGGAGGGAGAGAGGGAGAAGAGGAGGGAGAAGAGGAGGGAGAAGAGGAGGGAGAGAGGGAAGGATGGAGGGAGGGGGATGAGGAGGGAGAGAGGGAAGGAGAGGGAACTGAGATTGATGTGTAAAATAAAAAAATAAAAACTAAAAAAAAAATATCTAAATAAAAAACATGAAAACTGAAGAAAAAAAACAACATTTTGAATGCTCAAGCCAGACCCAATGTTTCTCTCTATTCCTGCTGCCTGGGGATCTGGATGTAGAACTCTCGGCTCCTTCTCCAGCACCATGTCTGCCTACATGCCGCCATGCTCCCTGCCTTGATGATAATGGACTATACCTCTAAACAGTAAGCCAGCCCCAATTAAATGCATTCCTTTATGAGAGTTGCTGTGGTTATGGTGTCTCCGCAGCAAGAGAACAGTGACTAAGACAGCTCCATTCTCAGGGACAAGCAGCTGGCAGCTTGTGTTGCTGGTACCTCCTATTGGAAAACATTGAGATCTGGCACAGGGCCAGGGCTTTTGTTAGGCTTTTCATAGGATATAAAACCATTGCTAAGAATTCACTAGATGCGGTCAGAAACATATCCCAAGGGTTGAAGCCATGTGGACAAGTGCTGGTCTGTATGATCAGCATCCTCATACCAGAAGGCATGGCTGCTAAGGCAAAGTACCACAGGAAGCAGATGTCAAGGCTAAGTGGTATAACAGCCTCTACGTCTCTGTTCTCACACAGCCTCAGCTCCATACCTGAGCAGGCCTTTGTATACATTATCTCCTTTGCTCATAAGTGTCACAGTCCCTGTCAGGTAACTTAAAACAAACCTTTGGCTCAGGGATGGCAACAGAATCACCTAGATTGACACATCAAGTCAATCACTCTGAAAAAGTGGCTGGCATGAAGGTGTGATGGGTGCTGGAGCACATAGGAAGGCATGTGTTGTCTTTATCAGGGAATAAGGGAGCCACTGAAGGGCTCAGGCATGTCAGATTTGCCATGTGGAAATGTATTCCAGCAGCTGACAGAGAATGAAATGAAGGGAATTAACTTTTTAATCCAATGTGTAGACCTGGTGAGGGGAGAAGGTGATAGACTGAGGTGAGTGGGGTTTTAAATATTTCAAAGGGAATAATTTTAAAAGAAAGGGTGTGGTTGGAGCCTCTGGCTCACCCTTGAACACTCCAGGAAGCCCCATTCCTGTCTCGGTCTCTCTCCAAACCTTTCTGCTCAGAGTCTCTGAATAAAAGAAGGGCACCAAAAGCCCAGTTCCAAATTCCTGACCTCTACTGCAGCCTCCTCCCCTGAAGCTGCCAATTGCCCAAGCCCCTGCCTAAGCATGTAGCTTTTGACCATACTTGGCCACAAACCCAGTTTGTGGTGGATTTAGCATCATCCCTCACCTACAGCCTATATGACCTCCCTGCTTTAGTTCAGGCTTGCGACTTCTCTGGCCTTGATCTCTGCGACGAGGGAACCTGCCTGGGAGTTGCTTTGCTCAATATACCTGTTGCTATACTTTTTCAGTTTGGCTTCATCTGTCTTACAACATCAGTGGAGAGGGGGCCAGAAAACCTATTACATAGCTCTGCTCTCATGTAAAGTGGCTCTGACAAATGGTGCATCTTCTTTTCACCAAATTTCCCAGAGACTGGGATAGATTTCAAAGAGACAGGAAGAAACCCAAGTCCAACAATGATCAAAGAGTAAACTATACAGATCCCTGGAATTCTGAGGAAAACTTGATATTTGATTTGAAAATTTCAGAAGTCCAGTCTAGGCTACAAACAAGTGAAACAACTGAGCAAATTGAAACCCTTGCAAAGCAATCAGCCCAGAAATTCCAAAAGCCATAACAGCTTCCAGATCTTTCCCCTGTCAAGAATTCCTACAGCAGAGCCTCAGGGGCCTTGAACACAAGTGTAAACCCATAGAAGACATGCCCATCCCTTCCTGTCCATAAGATCGGAATCACCTATGCTACCAACATTGAATCATCTAGGACAAAGTCAATTGACCTGGTAGTAATCATAGATTTATGAGGAAATAGTTGGGACATCAAATGCACTTGGCTGAAGGTCTAGGGAGTGAGCAAACTGACAGCCAACACATGCCAGGTGTGGAAGTGCATGTCCAGAGCCCTTCTTGGAAAGCATGGAGGGAAATGCATAGCAGTGGAGCCAAGTAGCTAGAGAAGTGTTCCCCTGAGGAGCCGGAATAGCCAGATGGAGATGTAGGGATGAGCACAGGGCTGGGAAGTTGTAAGACTGTTATCCAGATAATTCAGGCTCCAGAACAGAGGTTGGGATCCCTCTATAGCTGATTGCATCGATTCATGCTTGATTCTGGCCCAGGAATGCTTGTTTGTGTTCCCATATCAGGAATGCTGGGCTCCTAGTCAGATATCAGGAACTCACCCCTGATCACCTGACTTTGTTTTCCATAAAGCATCTTCACTCTCAGAGACAGAACTTTGGTGCTCAGCTTATCTGTTTTTGATCTCATGTTCTGGGAGCAGATAACCCCATGTGTCTGAAGCGGTATATATTCCACAGGCTATTACAGTGCCACCCTGATAAGTATCCGCTCTCTCCCTAAATGAATCCTGTGAGTTGGTAAGTTAGGACATGGAAGTATTTGGAAATGTGTTACCCAAGCCAACAGTTGGAAGATGGGAAATTCAGGCACACAGTTCATTCAGTGTTTGTGGTGGGAACCAATTGTTAGATTAATTTGTTTTGTTGTTAGTGTGAGTTACCTTAGAATCTCTCAGGGACTAAAGCACATGCATGCTTATACAACAAATATAAGAAACAATATATTAGCATCAGTGAAATAATAAGTGCACTTAGGATCTCTGAAAAAATTAGCTATTGAAGAACACTTCTCCATGATATTGAAAATAATGCCTCTAATATAAATATCTAATCAAAAGTGTGACAAAGCAAATGACTATTTGCTACTTCATTTTTAGAAATACAAACTTCTGTTCCTTCTGAGATTCCTAACTTTCCCAACACCTACAACTTCATGGCAATCTGAATAATTTAGGAAGAATAATTGTTGGGGGTTTTGATGTTGTTTGGTTTTGGTTTTGGTTTTGATTGTACAATGAGGTGTCAGATATAGCTGAGATTCAGTTCTAAAGAAACCAGGGCTTGGCCATTCCAGTCAAGTTATACCCAGAAAATGAACAGAGCAACTAGATTTACAGGGAAGAGATTGGGCTTCAGAATGCCTTGGGTCCTTCTCTCTACCATGTTCATAGGGTTTGTGTTACACTGCATCCATAGCTATACTGGAAATGCAAAGCTGATGGGAGATGTAATTCTGTAAATATGTTTCTCATACTGCTTAATGAATAAAGCACTGTTGGCCAATAGTAAAGCAAGATAGGCAGGACTAGGAGACAAAGAGGATTCGATGAAGTAGTAGGGAGGAATCAGCATGGGGAGACTGGAGAGAGCAGAACACGAGCCTGCTCTCCGGTAAGATGAGACCACGTGGAAATACTTAGATTAATAGAAATGGGTTAATATTTAAGACAGAGCTAGCTAATAAACAAGTAACTGGCCAACAGCATTATATCAAATACAGAGTCTCAGTGTGTTATTTGGGGCTGGCGCAGAATTGGGACCTGACTGGCGGTGGAGGAAAAAACTACTCATAACATTATGGCACCCAACGTGGGGCATGAACCCATGACCCTGAGATTAAGAGTCTCATGTTCTACCGACGGTAGCTAGGCGGGGAAAAAAAACTACTCTACTCGTAACACAAAGCTCCATGCTTTTAGATCAGTGTGAGTTTGACCTTATTTAAATTGTCCTCAGCCCAGGTCCATGTAGAGATGTTCAGGAGACCAAATGGTGCTTTGTGCTGGTCAGCCCGCAATTCAGTCAAGAACACCACAGCAGGAGGAGCTTGGTAAAATGACAGTTCAGCAAATTCATCCCTCACTCCTGGATCCACATAAGGGTCTCTGAGTGCTTTTCAACAAACACACCTGCTTAAATGTGTTTAAATTTCAGTGTGCTAATCTGTGTTTTCTAAATTCCTCATTAGCAGTTTACTCCTACCTCTAGACGAATCCAGATAAAACTGAAACTCCACAGGTGCAAGAAGCTCATGGCCATTATGTTCATGAACTGTTATTCTCTTCCTTGCCTTTGCACCAGGGCTAGAAATGGACAAAAGAGAGCCCAGTTTGTTTTTGCTGTTTTTGTGGAACAAAAGCAAACAAACAAAACATGAGTTTCTTCAAATTCCCCAACAAAGGTCTTTGGATGAGGCTCCGCTCCTTGACCTTTGTGCTGTGTTGGAGCAGACAGTACCTGGCAAGTCAACCCACTTTGCATACTTTTGCTCTCTCACATCATGAGATGTGGCACCAAAGTGCAGTGGAAGTAATCAGGGCTGGCTAAACCTCCACTAACAAGATTAACCTAACCCATAGAAAACCAAGCTCATCTCCCGAATAACACATATCTGTTCTAGAGGTTACAGAATGTCCTACAGACTGTGTAATGTGCTCTCCAAGGCTCACATATTTTGATAGATAATTAAATCACATATAATTAACAAGATACTTTCAGAAGCATGAAGTATTTAGAAACGAATCAACATTCTCACAAATATGCTGGAGATTAAAAGCAAGCTTTCAAGGAAAGTTGGGAAAGCCTTTTTAAATAAATGATACTAATAACACAATATACCAAACAATATGATATATAACTGGGGGGAGGATGTTATGTCTGAGGGAAATTCATAGTTCTAAGTCCTTTTTTATTAAAAAAAATAATAAAAGCATATCAAAAATAACTTAAGCTAAATAGAGTAAATCAAATTCAAAGTAAAAAAAACAGTAAAGAATGAAACAGAAAATAGTAGGGGAAAGTTAAATTACAAGCTCTGTGTGTGTGTGTGTGTGTGTGTGTGTGTGTGTGTCTGTGTACAGGAGCATTCATGCATGTGCATGTGTGTGTGCACATGTGTGTGTATATGCCTGTGCTTGTGCATGTGGAAGGTCGAGGCTAATGTTCTGTATCTTTCTCAATTGCTTTCTATCTCAGTTTTAGAGACAATGTCTCTTGCTTGAACCAAGAGCTCACAATTGGCCAGCCTGGCTGGTATGTGAGTCCAGGAGCTGCCTATCTCCATCACCCAGCTCTTGGCTCACAGGCTCTGCTAATTTTGCTTTTGGCGTTTGTGCTAAGGAGAAAGTCTCTCATACCCATGTTTGCACAGAGAACCATTTACCCTCTGCCACTGAGTCATCTCGACAGCCTCCAAAGCTGTTACTGTTTTTAAAGATGAATAAAATTTTTAGGAATTATCAAGAGAGAGTAGGTGGTAAACTTGGGCTCCAAGCAGGGCAGTGTCTTGGTCCCTCCTTTACCTACAAAAAGAATCCACCTTCCAGTGCCCTCCTCAGAGCCTACTGAGGACTAGGGACTGCCCACAGGGAAGCTCACCCTGGCAGACTGGCCCATCCAGAGTCTACCAGCATAGTGGTTCCACCCCACCCAAGGAAGGAGTCCCAACACAGCCCACTGGAAAGGAAAGCTATTGGAGTATTGGACCTGCATGCATAACTAACAGAATACAAGAGATGGTAGAGAGACTCTCAAGCATTGAAGATACGCTAGGAGAAATAAATTCATCAACTAAAGAAAATCTTAAATCCAACAAATCCCTGACACAAAATATGAGACACATGAAAAGGCCAAACCTAAGAATAATATGTATAGAAGGCAAAGAAACACAACTCAAGGGTTCAGAAAATATATTCAACAAATTCATGGAAGAAAACTTTCCCAACCTAAAAACATGCCAATAAAAGTACAATAAGCTAACAGAACAACAAATAGAGTGGACCACCGAAAAAGTCCCCTTGCCACATTATAATCAAAACAATAAACATACAGATTTTAAAAAGAATATTAAGAGCAGCAAAGGAAAAAGGCCAAGTAACATATAAAGGCAAACCTACACCTGATTTCTCCATGGAAGCTTTTAAGGCCAGAAGGTCCTGGATATATATTCTACCAACACTAAGAGATCATGGATGCCAGCCCAGACTACTATACCCAGCAAAACTTTCAATCACTATATATGGAGAAAAAAGATATTCCATAACAAAACCATTTTAAACAATACCTATCCATTAATCCAGCCCTACAGAAAAATCTAAAAGGAAAAATCCAACCCAATCAAGTCTACTCCACTCACAAAACCATAGGCAATAAATAATCCCACTTTATTAACAGCCAAAAGAAAAATGGGGAAAAATACATACACACTATCACCACCAACAATAAATCCAAAACAAAAATTAACAATCAATGATCATTAATATCCCTCAATATTAATGGTCTTAACATGCCTATAAAAAGACACAGAATAACAGAATAGATACGAAGACAGAATCCATCCTTCTGATACATACAAGAAACACACCTTCTGATGCATACAAGAAACAAGAAGGGTTGGGAAAAGATTTTCCAATCAAATGGACCCAAGTAACAAGCGGGTATAGCAATCCTAGTATTTAACAAATTGGACTTTAAACTGAAATCAATCAAAGAGATGAAGAAGGTCATATCTTATTCATCACAGGAGAAATCCAACAGGAAAAAGTCTCAATTCTGAATATCTATGCCCCAAATGCAAAGGTACTCACATTCATAAGAATCATTACTAAAACTCAAATTATACATAAAACTTCATACACTTATAGTGATAGATTTTAACACTCCACTCTCAACACTAGACAAGACCACCAGAGAGACACTGAACAAAGAAACAAAGGAACTAACAGATGACCCAATTGGGTTTAACTGACATTTATACAATATTCCATCCAAACACAAAAGAATATATCTTATTCTCAGCACCACATGGAACCTTCTCTAAAATTGACCACATACTCATCAATATAGCAAAATTCAATAGGTACAAAAACTATGAAATAACCCCTGTATCTTATCAGACCCCATGCTTTAAAGTTAAAATTCAACAACACAAGTTGCAGAAAACCTACAAACTCATGGAAATTGAACAATGTGCAATTGCACCATTCCTGGAAGAAATGAAGAAAAACATTAAAGACTTCTTAAATTCAATGAAAATGAAAACACAACATACCCAAACTTACATAACACTTTGAAAGCAGTGCTAAGAGGAAATTATTAGCACTAAATGCCCAATGAAGAAACTGCAGAATAGTTACACTAGAGAATTAACAGCACAACTTAAAGCTCTAGAATGAAACAAAGCAAAATCACCCCAAGGAGTAGATGCCAGGAAATAAACAATTTGAGGGCTGGAATCAATAAGGTAGAAACTAGGAAAACAATACAAAGAATCAATGTAACAAAGAGTTAGTTCTTCTAGAAAACCAACAAGATAGACAAAACTTTATCCAATCTAACCAAAAATCAGAGAGAGAACATGCAAATTAACAAAATTAGAAATGAAAAGGGAGACATAACAACATATAAAGAGGAAATATAGAGAATATTCAGGTCATACTTTGAAAACCTGTTCTCCACAAAATTCAAAAATTGAATGGAAATGGACAATTTTCTGGATAGATATCATTTGCCAATATTAAATCAAGAACAGATAAGCAATTTAAATAGACATGTAACTCCTAAAGAAATAGAAGTAGTCATCAAAATTCTCCCAACCAAAAAAAAAAAAAAAAAAAGCCCAGGGCTAGATGGTTTCAGTGCAGAATTCCAGAATTCTACCAGAAATACAAGAACAGCTAATACCAATATTCTTCAAAGTGTTCCACCCAATAGCAGCAGAAAGGCAATTGCCAAACTCTTTTATGAGGCTAAAATTACCTTGGTACCCAAGCTACACAAAGACACAACTAAGAAAGTGAAATACAGCCAATATCCCTCATGAACTTTGATGCAAAAATACTCAATAAAATACTGGCAAATCGAATCCAAGAACACATCAGAGAAATCATCCACCATGACCAAGTAGGCTTCATCCCAGTGATGCAGGGAGGGTTCAACATCAGAAAATCCATCAATGTAATCCACCACATAAACAAAATGAAAAAGAAAAACCACATGATCATCTCACTAGATGCTGAAAAACTTTTGACAAAATTCAAAACCCCTTTATGATAAAGTTCTTGGAGAAAAAGGGATAACAGGAACATACCTAAACATAATAAAAGCAATATACAGCAAACCAAAAGTCTACATCAAATTAAATGGAGAGAAACTCAGTATGATTCCTCTAAAATCAAGAACAAGACAAGGCTGTCCACTCTCCCCATATCTCTTCAATATTGTACTTGGGGTACTAGCTAGAGCCAAAAGACAACAAAAGTAGATCAAGGGGATAAAAAAAATGGAAAGGAAGAAGTCAAACTTTCACTATTTGCAGATGAAATGATAGTTTATATAAATGATCCAAAAAACTCTACCAAAGAACTCCTACAGCTGATGAACACCATCAGCAAAGTGGCAGGATACAAGATTAACTCAAACATATCAGTAGCCCTACTATATGTAGATGATAAAGGGGCTGAGAAAGAAATCAGAGACACATCACCCTTTACAATAGCCACAAACAACATAAAATATCTTGGGGGTAACACTTACCAAACAAGTGAAAGAAGTATATAATAAGAACTTTGAGTCTTTAAAGAAAGTAATTAAAGAAGAAAATGGGAAGATCTCCCATGCTCTTGGATAGGTAGGATCAACAGAGTAAAAACAGCAATCTTGCCAAAAGCAATCTACACATTCAATGCAATACCCATCAAAATACCAGCACAATTCTTCATGGAAAATGAAAGAAAAATACTCAAATTTATATGGAAAAACAAAAGACCCAGGATAGCTAACACAACCATGTACAATAAAGGAACCTCTGGAGGCATCACCATCCCTGACTTTAAGCTCTATTATAGAGCTATAGCCCTGAAAATAGTTTGGTATTGGCACAAAAATATACAGGTAAACCAATAGAATTGAACTGAAAACCCTAATATTAACCCATAAACCTATGAATATCTGATTTTTGACAAAAAAAGCTAAAATTATACATTGGAAAACAGAAAGCATCTTCAACAAATGGAGCTGGCATAACTGGATGCTGACTTGTAAAAGACTGATCTACATCTATCACCATGCACAAAACTTAGGTCCAAATGAATAAAAGACTTCAACATAAATCCAACCCCACTGAACCTCTTAGAAGAGAAAGTGGGAGGTGCCCTTGAATGAATTGATACAGGAGACTGATTCCTGAACAAAACACCAGTAGCAAAGACACTGAGATCAACAATTAATAAATGGGACCTCCTGAAATTGAAAAGATTCTGTAAGGCAAAGTACATAGTCAACAAGACAAAATGGAAGCCCACAGAATAGGAAAAGATATTCACCAACTCCATATCTGACAGATGGCTGATCTCCAAAATACACAAAGAACTTAAGAAGCTAGTCACCAAAACACCAAATAATCCCATTTCCCATTAAAAAGTGGGGTGCAGAACTAAATAGAGAATTCTCAATAGAGGAATCTCAAATGGCTGGAAGACACTTAAGAAAGTGCTCAACATCCTTAGCCATCAGGGAAAAGCAAATCAAAATGATTCTGAGATCCTTTCAGAATTGCTAAAATAAAAAATGCCAAAGACAGTTTATGCTGGAAAGGATGTGGAGAAAGGGGTACACTCCTCTACTGCTGGTGGGAGTGCAAACTTGTACAGCCACTTTGGAAGTTAGTATGGCAGTTCCTCGGGAAATGGGAATCAGTCTACCACAAGATCAAGTAATTCTACTCTTAGGCACATACCTAAAGGATGCACATTCATACAACAAGGACATCTGTTCAGCTATGTTCATAGCACCATTATTTGTAGTAGCCAAAACTTGGAAGCAACCTAAGTGCCCCTCAACTAAAGAATGGATGGAGAAAATATGGTATATTTACACAATGGAATACTACTCAGTGAGAAAAAAAAACAATAGAATCTTGAAAATATCCTGAGTATGGTAACCCAGTCATAAAAAGACAAATATGGTATGTACTCACTCATATATGGTGTTTAGACATATAGCAAAGGATTACCAGCCTACAATCCACACCACCAGAAAAGCTAGGAAAGAAAGAGGACCCTAAAAGATATATACCTGGTCCCCTAGAGAAGGGGAAAGGGACAAGCTCTCCCAAGCAAATTGGGAGCAAGGGGGGGGGGAGAGGAAGTTTGAGGAAAGAGGAGGGTGGAGGTGGGTATGACAGGGCAGGAAGACTGAATCAGGGAAAGAATAGAGGAGAACAAGATCATAATAGAGGGAGCACTAGGGAAGTGTCCAGAGATCTACAAGGATGACCCCCAGCTAACAATCTAAGCAATAGTGGAGAGGCTACCTTAAATGCCCTTCCGCAAAAATGAGACTGATGACTACCTTATATGCCATCCTGGAGCCTTCATCTAGTAGATAATGGAAACAGAAGCAGACACTCACAGCTATACACTAGCCGAACTCCTGGAATCCAGTTACAAAAAGGGAGAAATGATGAGCAAAGGGGTCAAGACCAAGCTGGAGAAACCTACAGCAACAGCTGACCTCAACACGGGGGAGCTCATGAACTGCATTCTGATAGCTGGGAAACCAGCATAGGACCGACCCAGACCCCCTGAATATGGGTGTCAGTTAGAAGGCCTGGGCAATCTATGGGGCCTGTGGTAGTGCATCAGTATTTATATCTAGTAATCTAGTATAGGAATGGACTTTGGGAGTCCATCCCAAATAGAGGGATACTCTCTCAGCCTAGACACATGGGGGAGGGCCTGTCATGATACATATGACAGATTTTGAAGATCCCCATGGAAGGCCTCACCCTCCCTGGGAGCAGAAAGGGGATGGGATGGGAGTTGGGGAAGGAAGGGAGGGTGAGAGAACTGGGATTGACATGTAAAACAAGCTTGTTACATATTTTAATAAAATAATTATCCAAAGAAGAAGTAATAGAAAGCAATGTGCCACAACACACACACATACACACACACACCAAAGAATTATCAAGAGAAAAATGAGAAGAAACAAATACATAAAAATAAAAGTCATCAATTTTACTTTCCACAGATATTTTCAGGATGATAGGGAGATAAGTTCTGGCATTTTATATCAGAAAATCCAAATACTTTAATAAAATGAATCCATCAAAAGAAGCCTTCACAAAACTTTAGAGGCAGGAAAATCAGATGTTCAGGGTCATCCACACCTACATAGTGAGCTTGGGGATAGCCTGGAGTACATGAAGCTCTGTCTCAAATGACAATAGAGAAAGGAAAAAAGGTGAATGAGAGGGAAGGAAAAAACCTAATACAGTCCAGGCCTCTAATACAGGCTGGCAAATGCACAGGTGTGTGTGTGTGTGTGTGTGTGTGTGTGTGTGTGTGTGTGTGTGTGTGTGTGTGTTTGTGAGAGAGAGAGAGAGAGAGAGAGAGAGCAAGAGAGGTGTTGACACATGTTTGCACTTGTGAGTGTGAAAGCCAGAGGTCAATGTCTGTGGTCTCCTGTCAATATATACCTTATTTATCTTTTAGAGAGAGGTCTCTCACTGGATCTGGAGCTCATTCATTGTCTATACCGGCTCAGCAGTGCATCCAAGGGTTTGCCTGGTTCAACCTCCCTGGCTCTTAGATTGCTGATGTACAGTGCAATGTCTAGCTTGTATGTGCTGCCTAGGATCTGAACTCAGGCCCTAATACTTTCAAGGCAAGCACTTTACCCACTGAGAACTTGCCCCAGCACCCACTACTGGAACACTTTAAAAAAGCCAAATAGCACGTATTTAAGCTGTGGGAGTCATACATGTTTAAGCTTAAATATGTGCAACAGAACCTTTATGGAAGTTTTGTCAGATATTTATCACTTTTCTTGTCTTAGAATGGAGTAACAAATTCAGAAGCCCTGGGAAATGGCTAGTGATTCACACAGTGGCCAGTCATGTCTTACAATACATATGAAATGCAAGGGCATCTGCTGCTGGCTCTGGATGGTTGCTATGTGGTTTCCAGGTTTGTAAGAGGCCCATTCTGCTCTAACCATCCAGCAAAGAAGGGAGTGGGGAAGCTATCTACTGCTAATCCACCCTGTGACACACGTGTACTCTGTGACACTCATCCACCCTGTGACACATGCCCCTTCATTCTGTGACACACGTCCACTCTGTGACACATTTCCACTGTGACACATGCCCCTTCATTCTGTGACACACGTCCACTCTGTGTAGCATAAATAATAAAAACACAAAGACAGATATTGGGGTTAAAGCTGAAGATAGGAGACGCAAAGGGGCTAGCCACTAGAGAGTTCTCACCTCTACCACTGCTCAGACCAAAAGTGTGATCCTTCTTCAGACTGCACCTGTCTACAACAAACCTCAGACCACACTGAGCTTCCGTCTCCTCCTGCCTTATATTCCTCTCTTGTGGAGGATTTAAGGTATGGAATCCCAAGTGCTGAGATCACCTTTATGTAAGCTCTGTTTCTCTTTTGTAGACTGATTCACTCTTGTGTAGCCTAGGGTGGCCTTGAACTCACAGAGATCTGTCTGCCTCTGTCTCCCAAGAACTGGGATTAAAAGTGTGCACCACCATCCCCAGGCCTTTATGGCTAACTCTTGTGTCTGCTGGGATTAAAGGTGTATGTCACCACTGCCTGGCTTCTAGTGTGGCTAGCTTTGTACTCTGATCTTCAAGCAAGCTTTATTTGTTAGATCATGAACAAAATATCACCACAACTGTGTGACACATATCCACTATATAACACACATCCCTTCTGTGACACATGTTGGCCCTGTGACACGCGTCCACTCTTCAAAACAAGTCCACTATGTGAAACATGTCCTTTCTGTAACATAAGCCCCTTCTGTGACACAAGCCTATTCTGTCCCTTCTGTGTAAACTGTTACCAAACTTGGATGGCTGCCAAAACCTTACTGTAAGAGAAACAGGGAAGGACAGTATATGTGTCCCAAATGGGAGAAGCCTGCTGACTGTGACCAGACACACTTCTAAGTGTAATCTAAGACTCTGTTTTAATGGTGTTCAGTTCGGTCTGAGTCATACCAGTTCAGTGAACAAGTTTCTGTCCCACTCGGTCCTACAGCCGGTTGGTCCCAAATAAACTGTTTGGTTGATGGCTCAGGCTTCTTACTGGCTAGCTCTATTAATATGTGTATCTCCACATGGTCTTGGCTTACTGGTGATGCCTGAGTCTCTTGCTTCCTCCAAAGCTACATGACATCTCTCTGATTCTGTCTACTACCTTTCTCTATCCCTGTTTGGATTTCCCACCTGGCTAAACCCTGCCTTTACACATCTTTATTCATGTTTATTCATCAACCAGTAAGAGAAACATATTCACAGCATACAGAAGGACATCCCCCATTGAGCCTTCCCAAATTTCTCCCCCTTCTTCCTTTATGACAGAAATCATACAGTTTTGCTAGTTTGTGACCATTCAGAACAAAAAAATTCCAGGACCTCTTATAACAAGAGTGTCATATGACTAATTTCTGACTAACAAAATTCATTGGGCCATTGCCAGGAACTTTCCTAAAAGATATCCTGTGCACACTTTTATTTCTGGACTCTTCTTTCATCCTCCTCTCTGAAGTGTGAAAGCTGGAGTTCTGGCTATTATTTTCATCCTTGAGTATAAAGAGCACACAGCCTGGAAATAGGAGGGTGGATAGCTCCATGAAGCCAGGTCTCTGTAGCCCTCAAAGAGCAGAATCCCCAGCCAGGCCCTGGAATTCTCTCTCCAAAACTTGTTGATAGAGAAATAAGCTTCCTTCAGGTTTCAGACAGGTCTATCAACCACAGACAATCAAATCCTGACTTAGGCAGGTATGGATCTTCCATCCAAAGATCTAATCTTTTGCTTTTCTTATTTCTATTTATAGTATGATGCCAATTTGTTGAAATTTATTCGTTACAACTCATGGGAAGATACTTTTATGTAGCAAAATGAGGAGTGAAATGGGAACTATATTCTAAGAGGAATAAGTGTGTTTTTGTTTTTATTTTGTTTTGTTTTTCCCAAGGGCTCAGCTTTCAATTCAGCTTTGTGGATAACTACTATTTGGTGACTTGTTTGTTTTAAAAGTTGCATTCTATTATCTACATTCTTTTATTTATTTAGGTAAGTAGGTAGGTAGTTATTGGGGGGCACATACAACACAGTGTGCATGTGGAGGTCAGAGGACAACTTGCACAAATTGATTTTCTTCTTCTACCATGAGGGTCCCAGGGATTGAACTCAGGCCATGAGATCTGGCAGCAGATAACTGAACCCTCCAAACCATCTCACTGGCCATTCTACTTGTATTAAAAAAAAAAGTATTTCCCAGAACATTATATCAGGGACCACAGGCCATGAAAGGCCTGTGGAAGGGCCTGGACAGGAAATAAAATGTGCAAATTTTCGTATCAAGGAAAATTCAGGTGTCTGTAGATGCCTGGTAATACATTAAGATACAGAGCTTTTTCAGTCACATGTGTGGTCTCACCACACACCTGCACAACCCTCATTCCCTTTCCCATGAGCTCTCTCACAAAGCCCATGTCCTGATGAAACTTCCAACCCACCCATCTTCATTCTCCAGCCACGCCCTTCAACCCTGTCTGTCATGATCTGTTTTTGACATGTCCCAACTGGCCTGGCACTTCACTAAGTAGCCTGTGCTGACTCTGAACCCCTGAGACTCCTCTTGCCTATTCCTCTCAAATGCTGGGATTGCAGGTGTGACCACCACAGCCCACTTCCCATGATACTCTTTGTTTTAGTTTCTGAAACAGGGCTGTATATCATAGCTCGAGTGTCCCTGAAAGTCACTTTGTAGCTCAGTATAAACCCAAAATCATGACAGTCCTCCTGCCTTTACCTCCTCCTGAGTTCTTGGATAATAGGCATGACCACTTATGCCTGGCCCCACGATAATTTTATGACTCATTCATTTTCTTTGACCACATTGACTTCTAGAAACATAAGCATCAACTTGCTAACTCTTGTCCACTCTGTTGTCTTTCCTGCTCACACCCATTCTGTGCATTTCATTCAGGATGTCATCATTTATTTTAAAAATAAGATTAATAATGGGACAAAATTCTTGGGGGAAAGATGTATTTATTATCTATCAGTGAATCACAGTAAAAGGAAAACCTTGGCAGCACCTTTTTGGATTCTTAAATTGATGGTTTGCCATATTTCCTAATCACCCTTCTATTGATTTACAACTAATGTCCTACTCTCTAGCAACCCAAATCAATATTATGGAAATGGTTCCAAGCTTTAACTCTCAGTCTCCTTGTGTTCTGTGCCAGCCCGTATGGCTCTGTTTTCTTTCCTTCCCTTTTAATTTCCTCATTCCGTTGAAACACGTTACTCACACCAGTCCCTGGAAGTCCTCAAAAGACATGACACACTGCTCTCAGCTCATCTATGGAATCGATTGCAGTTTCCGCCAGCCAGTCACTTTAATAAAACTGTCATTTCAGCTACTGCTTATTGTGTCTGCCTCCCGAAGGCACCTATCTGTACTAATAGGTCTCTACCAATGCTCAGATTAAAGGGGAGATCTTGCCCTCAGACTGCATCCTCAGACTGCTTAGACTCAACTGCTCCTCAGACTGCACTGTTACTCAAAGCTCCTGTCTTCTCCCACCTTATATTCCTTTCTGCCCAATCATATCAGTCATGTCTCCACCTTCCTAGTGCTGGAATTAAAGGTGTGGGAGTTCTGTTTCTCTTTTAGACAGATTCAGTCTCCTGTAGCCCAGGGTGGCCTTGAACTCACAGAGATCCATCTACCTCTGTCTCCTTAGTGCTGGGATTAATTAAAGGAGTGTGTCACCACTACCTGGCCTCTGTGGCTAACTGGTGTGCCTAGCTTTGCACTCTGATCTCCAGGCAAGCTTTATTCGTTAAATCGTAAACAAAATATCACACCTATCTGTGTGAAATTCTGAACATCCTTTTTCTTTCCAGAGTTCATAGTGAAATGAAGCCCTCTGAACTTTGCTTGTGCTATAAAACCATCTTGAAAGCAAAAGAAAAGACTCTTCAGCCTTCCTCTATTCCCCGCATGCTGGGGACCTAGCAGTCTCAGTTTCTGGCTGCTGGCTTCATCTTGACTGTTGCTCCATCGCTTCTGTAACTTCTCAGGCCCCATGCATGGAGCCTGTGTTTCCTGCACTCTCGGTGTTCTTCATCTGTCTGCCTGTGAACACACACCTGCACCAGCTCCTGCCTTGAGCTGCCCAGTGCAGCCACTGCTGCTGTAAGCAGCACAGGCCCTGGGATGGCTGCACCCCACTCCTCCGCTTCTCTTCTGATTGACTTGTCCTCTGGGATTGGTTTATGCTTTAGGGGTTTGGGGAGAAGGGAGGCCTCTAACACTCTTTAGAGACGTAATTGGATGAATATGGATATTAGCTATTATTTTGGTTGCTGACTTCTAATTTCTTGGAGAAACTCTTAAATTGTGCTATAAATACTTAGTGGAGGACGGGAGATTTCAGTGGGGGAACACTGGCTGAGCATCTGCGAAGCTCTGAGTTTGATCCCATGTGAGGAAATATGGCCCCCTTGACTGACTTGTACCTTGTGAAGACTAGCCTGCCTTTGCTGGGTCTTCATTTTCTTTCATACACAAATTCCCCCTCATAATCGTCTTAAAGACACCCAGTCTCACACTCAGTGAACATGATGCTGCCCTCTGTCTGGGACTTCCTTGGTTGCCCTTTTCAGCATCTTGTAATATCCAAAGATTGTATGTTGTGTATCTGTTACTACGTTTATTCTTAAGTATGTTTGCTTGATACTTGTGATGGTTGGGTTTTGTCAGCTGGACACTGGAGGGGGAACCTCAAAATTGTAGAAATGCCTCCATCGGATTGACCTGAGGACATGTCTATGGAACATTTGTTTGATCATTTATGTGGGAGGGCCCAAAGCACTGTGGGCAGTGCCATCCCTGAACATATAAGAAAGGAAGCAAGCCAACAAACACTCCCCCAGGATTCTGCTCCAGTTCCCGCCTCTAGGTTCCTGCCTGCAGTTCCTGCCCTGGCTTCCCTTGGTGATGGACTGTACACTGTAAGCCAAAAGCTATGCCCCCACCACCTTTATTCCCAGTTGCTTTTTCTCACTGTTTTATCACAGCCACAAAAAGTAGATAAGTTCAATGCTATTGTAAACAGAAATTTGAGATTTCACTTTCAAAATGTTCATTGCTAGTATATAGAAATACAGCTGTTAATATCAGGATTTTCAATTCGATTCCATTGGTCTACCTGTCTATTTTTATGCCAATACCAGGCTGTTTTCAGAACTATAGCTCTGTAGTAGAGCTTAAAGTCAGGAATGGTGATGCCTCCTGAAGTACTTTTATTGTATAGGGCTGTTTTGGCTATCCTGGGTCTTTTGTTTTTCCATATACAGTTGATTATTATCCTTTCAAGGTCAGTGAAAAATTGTGGTGGGATTTTAATGGGGATTGCATTGAATCTGTAGATTGCTTTAGGCAAGATTGCCATTTTTACTATGTTTATCCTACCTATCCAAGAGCATGGGAGATCTTTCCATTTTCTGGTATCTTCTTTAATTTCTTTCTTTAGAGCCACAAAGTTCTTGTTATATAGGTCTTTTACTTGTTTGGTAAGCGTTACACCAAGATACTTTATGTTGCTTGTGGCTATTGCAAAGGGTGATGTTTCTCTGATTTCTTTCTCTGTCTCTTTGTCGTCTGAAAAAAGTAGGGCTACTGATTTTTTTTTTAATTTATCTTGTATCCTGCTAGTTTGCTGAAGGTGTTTATCAGCTGTAGGAGTTCCGTGGTAGAGTTTATTGGGTCGCTTATGTAAACTATCATATCATCTGCAAATAGAAACAGTTTGACTTCTTCCTTTCCAATTTGGATCTCCTTTTGTTGTCTTATAGCATTATCTAGAACTTCTAGTACGATATTGAAGAGATATGGAGAGAGAGGACAGCCTTGTCTTGTTCCTGATTTTAGAGGAATTGGCTTAAGTTTCTCTCCATTCAGTTTAATGTTGGCAGTTGCCACACACCTATGAACACCTGATTTTCGACAAAACAGCTAAAATTATACAATGGAGCAAAGACAGCATCTTCAACAAATGGTGCTGGCACAATTGGATGAGGGTGTGTAGAAGACTCCACATAGACCCATGTCTGTCGCCATGCACAAAACTCAAGTCCAAATGGATCAAAGACCTCAACATCAATCCAGCCACATTGAACCTCTTAGAAGAGAAAGTAGGAGGTACCCTTGAACAAATTGGTATAGGAGACCGCTTCCTGAGCATAACTCCAGGGGTACAGACACTAAGAGAAACAATTAATAAATGGGACCTCTTCAAACGTAGAAGCTTCTGTAAGGCAAAGGACACAGTTGACAAGACCAAATGGCAGCCCACAGACTGGGAAAAGATTTTCACCAATCCTATATCTGACAAAGGGCTGATTTCCAAAATATACAAAGAACTCAAGAAACTAGTCAACAAAACACCTAATAGCCTTATTAAAAAATGGGGTACAGGACTGAAGAAAGAATTCTCAATAGAGGAAATCAAAAAGGCTGAAAGACACTTAAGAAAATGCTCCACATCCTTAGCTATCAGGGAAATGCAAATCAAAACAACTTTGAGATACCATCTTACCCCTGCCAGAATGGCTAAAATTAGAAACACCAATGATGACGAATGTTGGAGAGGATGTGGAGAAAGGGGAACACTCATCCACTGCTGGTGGGAGTGCAAACTCATACAGCCATTTTGGAGATCAGTATGGCGGTTCCTCAGGAAAATGGGAATTAGTTTACCACAGGACCCAGCAATCCCCCTCTTAGGCATATAACCGAAGGATTCACATCCATGCAACAAAGACATCTGTTCAACTATGTTCATAATGTTTGTAATAGCAAGAACCTGGAAGCAACCTAGATGCCCCTCAATTGAAGAATGGTTAATGAAGATGTGGCACATCTACACAATCGAATACTACTCTGCAGAAAAAAATAATGGTATCTTGAAATTCGCAGGCAAGTGGATGGCACTTGAAGAAACCATCCTGAATGAGGTAACCCAGTCACAAAAGTGGAACACAGTATATACAAATTCATGTATGGATTTTAGACCTAGATCAAAGGATCACCAGCCTATAATTCACACCACCAGAGGAACTAGGATACAAGGTGTATTCTAAGAGATTCATATAAAGTCTCTCACAGAACTGGGAAGGGACGAGTCCCCCAGAGCTCAGGGGAAGTGGAGGGGGCAGCGAATGGAGAGAGAAGTAGGAGAAAATGAGGGGGAGGAAAGGGAAATATGTGCGACCAGGAAGATTGAGCCTGGTTATGAATAGAAGAAAGGAGAGAGAGAGAGAGAGAGAGAGAGAGAGAGAGAGAGAGAGAGAGAGAGAGAGAACATAAAAGAGGGAGCCAACATTGGTTTGAAGATAAAGTTGAACACAAAGAAAGGTCTAGAGAACTACAAGACTGCTGGCAACTAACAATTTGAGCATCCGTGGAAAGGCTACCATAAATGCCCTTCCTGGATAGTGAGATCAACAACTAACTTATCCATGGAGCCATCATCTAATGCCTGTTGGAAACACCCATACATAAACACTGAGTCGAACTAGAACCCAGATGCAGATGGAGAGGACAAGACCAGGTGGCAGAAACACATAGAGACAGCTTACCTGAACAAGGAGCTAACGGGCCACCAGACTGATAGCTGGGAAGCCAGCATGGGACTGACTCAGGCCCCCCTGAATATGGGTCTCTGCCAGGACTGAGCAGTCTAAGAGACCTCAGAGAGTGGAGCCAGGATGTATCCCTGGAGCACAAAAGGACTTTGCGAACATATCCCCCATGGAGGGATAACTGCCTTAATCTAGAGACAGGAGAGAAGCCCTAGTCCCTACTTCACATGACCTGTCAGATCTACATGACCCCAACTGGATGGCATTCCCCTACATATGGAATTGGGGTGGGGGGATGGGAGGGGAGGGTGTTTAGAGTGCATGTGAGAGGGCAGAGAGGGCAAAAGGGAGGGAAGGAGGGAGGAAGGGAGGGAGGGAGAGGGAACTGGGATCGACATGTAAAATAATAAATTAAATTTAAAAAAAAAATGCTTTGACTCCAAAATTTAAGTTGAAGGCCAAGTTATTGGGGAAAAGGATTTCTATTTTTGTTTCCACAGAAAATGAAAAGCTGTGGATTCCTTCCAGACTAATGTGGTTTGATCAAGCCAGACCACCTGAAACAGAGTACCAGGTGATCCTACATTCAAAACAGCTGGACAAAGCAGCCTTACAGACTACAGCCAGGATTTCTGAATCTTCTTCGAATCTCCCATGACAGCGCCCCTTACCAGCACGAAGTAGTTTAGAAAGAAAGACGCCCAAATTCACAAATATTGTCTATAAATGTTTGTTTTCATTTAAATGGACTTGGTTATATAAAATAAATTAAAAAGAGAGAGAGAGAGAAAAAAAAGAAATACAGCTTTTTTTTTTTTTTAATTTACCTTGTGTCCTATAAGGTTTTGCTAGGCTTACTGCTTAATTATTAGAATTTGATAGATTCCTTAGTATTCTGACTATGTGATATCACATCACCTCTAAATAGAGATAGTGTGTTTTGCTTTCATTATTGCATTGACTTGGACCTCCAGTTTTATACAATAATGGTTAAAGTCGGTGACTTTACACAGAAAAGGTAAGACACTCAATGCTGGATATGCATTTAACTGTGGGCTTTGGGACTTTGTGTTTTGGATTTTGGTTTTTGTAGTTATTCCTAATCAGGTTGAGGAATTTTGTTCCAGAATAGATAAAAGGTTTTCTAAATAAATAAGTAAATATTAAGACATCATTTATTTATGGTCCAGCATGTGGCCTGTTTTGGTAAGCATGCTATGTGAACTTGAATAGTCCAAATTTTCCACTATGTATGTACTTTTCAATAAATACCAAGGAAATTTGTATTGTGTTTAGACCTCTGCTATTAAACCCCATCTGTGACAGTGAAATTCATCTTTCTCATTGTAGTCTGTGCTTATGTTTCCTGTATTTGGAAACTCTTATTGTATGAATTCACTTTTGTTATTCTTTGTTGCCCCTAAAGAACTGAAATTTCATAATTTAATTACACCTTATTTATATCTGATGACTGTTATAATAATCTGTTTCGTCTGATAGTATAACTACTATTCGTCTGAATAGTATAACTACTATTTCTTTCTCTTCAGCCTGTATGGGGCTTTATACTTATAATGTACCTTTTATAGATAGGGTGTAATTGGTTCATAGATTTTAACTGACAATTTCTAGCTCACAGTTGGATTGTTTAGTACATTATCATTTACCATAATTATTCATATAGTTAAATTTAAATCTATTGTTTTAGAGTTTTTTTGTTTTAGCTCTCATAATATCTCCTTCTTTTCTTCCCTACCTGTCTTTTTTTCCCCCAGTATGGCATTTTAGTTTGTTTCAATTTTTCTACAAACTTTTTTTTTTACCGTACTTCTCTGAATTACTTCTTTTACTTCTTATGTCCAATGTTAGGGATTAAAGCAAGGGCCCTGCATATACTAGGTAATCTCTTCTACCACTGAGTTGTATTGGGTTTTTTCTCACTGTTTTGGGGGTCTCACTGTGTACCCCAGGCTGACCTCAAGTTCATGATCTTCCTTCCTTTATTTCCTGCGTGCTGGAATGATAGATATGTGCTACCACACCCGGCTACATTACATATTTTAGTGACTATTCTAGAGATTATAATATTTAATTTTCCACAACTCATTGTTTATATAAATACCCTAGCACTTCCTGTGATGCATAGACAAATCATGAAATCATGTAGGTCTGTTCCCCAGCTCTTGTCTTTTATAACATAGTAATGATATGTATTATCGTTGCATGCCTGAAACTCTACAACACTTGTTTCTGTTTTAGTTTCATGTATAATAAAGAAACTCATAAGTTGGAAGTGACAACAAACTAGACCTTTGCATCGCCGTGTGGCTGGACTGCTGTTTCCTGGATCGACATTTCTTCCTTGGAGCTGAGATTTTTATCTGGCATCCACCCTGGAATCTCTGCACTCCCTCTAGCATTTCCTGGGAATGCATGTGTCTCCACAATTTCTCTCATCCGGGTTTATTTGAAAAATCCTCTGCTTGCAATTTGAAGGCATATGTTCAAGAAATGTAGAATGCCTTTTGTTTGCAATTTGAAGGGATATTTTCACCAAATGTAGAATTGTGTGTTTACAGGATTGAAGGATTGAGAGACAGACAGAGAGAGAGAGAGAGAGAGAGAGAGAGAGAGAATTTTTCTGTCTTTTCATTCTATCCCTCTAAGGTATTCCATGAACTGGCCTTCATCATTTCTTGTGAGTAAGCCTTGAGATATTCACAGCTGCCTACTTTCTTCTGCACAAATCTAATGTTTTTCACTGTTGTTTTGTGGAAAAGCTATTTGGTTTCACCAAGTATCTTTTACCAAATTTAACAGAGATGTGAGGAAAGACTGTGGTTCTTTTCAAGTTCTTGAAAATGAAGGATTTAGAACAAGGGTAGGCATTACTGCTAAACTCTACCTTTGCTGCCCTTGGATTAGGAAGGAATGTCCCTAGGGTGTTGAGGAGTGTCACTCTCTGACCACCATGGGTGTCTTTTGAGTGACTCTTTGGAGCTGAGATAAGAGGAAAATGCTGGTCTTTGAAGAAAAGCATTTTTTAATCCTAGGTATATGGAAAAACTGGAGTTGTGTCCAACCAAACTGACTGGAATTCAGCCTTTAATTATCTAAAATCAAACTTCAAGGAGCTAAGCACTCCCTCCGGAAGCCCGAAGCGCTCTGTTCTACCTAGATGAAAAGGGAGAGGGTAGGACTCCCTCAGGTCTAAGTGGTGTGGGTAAACAAAAGGAGATGAAGTTCAGAGGAAACAAAACACAGCAAAGGAAGCAAAGGCCACCATGGCTCTGTCTTTGAAAGGAAACCCTCCCAGCACCGGGCCCTGTAGATGAGGCATGGACAGTTCACTTGCTTTCATCTCTGACGTGTTCCAAGAGGCTTTCGAAGTGAACTGCCCTGTTCCAACATGCAAATGTGCTTTAGGCTGTTAGATGTCTGTAAAAGCATAATACCCCTTTCCCACCATGCAGTTTGGCTTGGAAAGCCCTGGAGTAGGGCCTCAGGACCTGGGCCCAGGTGAGCCTGGTTTCCAATCCTTGCTGTGTCAACCATGTGTCTTATATGCTCTGTCTTAGGCCTCTTTTAAAGGAAGCAGACAGCCAATAATAAATGTGTACCCCTTTTAGCCAATTTGTGTGGCAGTTCTCATACATGCCAGAATTTAGCTTTACTCTCCTTCTGGATATGTAATTGTCTATGTTTCCAACCTGCCCTCAAATCTGGATGCAATGGTGTTCCACCCAGGAAGGTATGGTCACACATGATCCTGAAGTGTAAGTATGCCACCTGAATCCCTTTGCTCACTCTCCTTGCCATGCTAAGCCTATAGATGGAACCAGAATGGCCATCCAACCTACTGCATCCACACTGAGCTTCTGCCTGGACAATAAGTGAACCTGTGCTGGATTCCAGGATCCAGGTTGCTTAAGCAGTTAGCCTTGCTGCTGAGCCCAAGCAAGGCAGTGCCACTTGCTTGGATGGCAGAAAGGATTGAATGAAATGAAGTAGGGAAAGTCCATATGGATTTGGCCCCCACTTAACTCTGTTCTATCAGGCAAGATCCTAAAAGGTCAAACTGCCATCTCCTTCCATTTCTGTCTAGGAAAACACGAAACTACCTGGTATTCTTCTAAGCTGCTGAACAAATTCAATTGTCTACTGTCTTCTGGTTTTGATCCTTCTGGATGACAGCTCATAACCTAAACAATTTTAATCATCATCACTCCCAAATCTTGTGACTACCTGTTTGCTGGCTTCATGACCTTAAGTTACTGAAAAGCTTTTGATTTACATAAGCACCACAAACCTTAGAGCCAAGGGGATTCAAACTTTGCCCATGCTCCTGATTTCCCATTTCTGTAGGTAAAAAGCCAGCAAGCCCATCCCATCTTTGAGTAGATAAAAGCACACCATCTGGCTGCATGCTTTGAACATTTTTCTTAAGTCCCAGGCATCCTCCAGGGTCACCACTATGTCTGGAAAAGGAAGGCCCCAGAGCTACTACATTTGTTCTGTTCTGGGACCAGCTCAGAGCTCTGCTGTTAGGCAAGTGTTCCCTTTTGTGGAAATAACCTATCTGTCCCTATAGACTGTGACACAGAGAAAGTCCTAGCAAGGAAGTTGCATGGAAAACATAAACCACCCCTAGTGATGGATAACCCCAAATACTAACATAAGGTAGGAAGGTTTAAAGAAGTTTCCTTTTCTCATTTAAGTCTTTGACAACCCAAATTTCTTCAGTTCTGTGAATTGAATATTGTGTGTGAGTATCAAAAAATAGAAAGCTATTTGCTTTACTTAGAAGTACTATGGAAGCAATCTAGAAGAATCTCAGTTGACATCAGATAAAAAGATAGCTTTAGGTGGTAAAAGGTTATGCACCAAGAAAATACACAGAGGAAAAGTCTCTGTGATGCCCAGTGAAAGCCATTTATCAGTCAGGACACAGATAAATCAGGTACAGCATCCCATTAGACAATGGAACAGGTTGACATCCTCCCTTTCCACATCTTCCAGGTGAGAATTGGAGATGATGGCACATGCTTACAGACATTAGCTGCTGGACAAAGGTGTATGGCAAGCAGTCCTAACACAGTGGTTTGCCCCAGTCACAAGAACCCTGAGCTCTGCTGGAAAGCTCTACCTGATGTAGGTGCTGGGATCCCATCCCCTCTGAAGCTAAGTAGGCCCTCCAGAGAGGTCCATTGTCAGCCACATGTTTTACCCCTTTAGCTTTGCAGTCAAGCTCAGAAAGATGATGTCATCAGGGAGTAGGGATCCAGGCACTTCATGGAAAGTCTTTGCCTTTACCCACTGTTTTTCTCTGGTTTAAGATTAAATTACTTGCTACCCAGAAGTGTTCACAGGGCTGATTTAGGATTGTGGGATTCCAAGTCTGAAGTAGAATTGCTACCCTGGCACATTTTTCTTCCTTTGCCACCCTCAACTGCTGGGCACTTTTACTTTCTTTTAGCCCATCACTTTTTTCTAGTTGTGGTGGCTAGTTTTAATGACAACTGGACACAGTCTAGAGTCATCAGAGAGGAAGGAACTTCAGTTGAGAAAATGCCTCCTAAAGAGTGAGTGTAAACAAACCTGAACACCATTTTCTTAATTGGTGATTGATGGCCAAGGGCCCAGCCCATTGTGAATGGTGCCATCCCTTGGATGGTGATCCTGCATGCACACACAGAAAGAAGTCTATCAGTCTGAGAGTAGGTCTTGGACATGACCAGACTGCCAAGACACCTTAATTTTATCTAAGCTCTCTCTCCCTCTCCCTCTCTCTCTCCCTCCCCCTTCCCTCTCTCTCCCTCCCTCTTTCTTTCTATCTTCACTCCCCCCTCTCCCTCTCTCTCTTCTCTCTCCCCCTCTCCCTCTCTCTTCTCTCTCCCCCCTCTACCTCTCTCTTCTCTTCCCCCCTCTCTCCCTCCCTCTCTCCCTCTCTCCTGTTCCCCTCTCTCCCTTTTTCTCTCTCTCTCTGGATCTAAAGACACCAGCTTTTCTTTCTCATTAGCAAAGTTCTTTTTGATCTTTAAAACTTTTATTCCTTCCTCATACATTACATCCAAAGTGCTGTTCCCCTCCCTCCATTCCTCCCAGTACCCCCCCACCCAATCAACTTCTCCATTTCCCTTAAGAAAAAAAAATAGAGAAGGTCCCCTGGGGTTATCCACCAAACATGGCCTAACAAGATACAATAAGACTGGACACAAACCCTCATACCACAGCTGGAGGTGGTAACCCAGTAGGAGGAAAAGCATCCCAAGTGCAGGCAAAAGTGTCAGAGACAACCCCCCACTCCAACTATTAGGAGTAGCATAAGAACACCACGCTACAGAACTATCAGGTATGTGCAGAGACCTAGCTCAGACCCATACAGGCTCTGTGTTTGTCACTCCAGGCTCTGTGAGCCCCTATGAGCTCTGCTTAGTTGATTCTGTGGCTGTGTTCTTGTGTTGTCCTTGTCCCCCTGACTTTGCCTGGTGTTTGGCTGTGGGTTTCTGTATCTGCTCCCATCAGTTTACTGGATGACAAAGTTGTTAACAACGCTTCTGTCATTGCTTATTATGAGGATCCCATAGATGCTGTTTCAAATGTTAAAATGCCTTTCCTTTTGTTGTATTTCCATGGTAAGGAGGATCACAGTCCTCCTTTGCATTAAAGAATGTGTTCAGCAAAGCAGACTTCAAAGAAATGGCCAGTTGTGACCCAGCTCTTGCTTCCCCCATGAAATTCAGGGTCATCATTATTTATTCTAGGAATTACAGGAATCTCTTTGGCTCTACTATTGATTTGTTATGAAATATTAGTTTGTGTTCTTTCTAGAGTGCAGCTGTCCATATAGAGAGAAAGGTTGCACTCCCTATTCCTATTCCTTATCTATGGAATACTTTTATCTATGTCATGCCTAAAATAAACTTGCAGCAATCTGTACTTAGCATATAAACTGAAAAACATATTTTCCTATGCAAACTAAAATACTAGATTACATATTTTTTTAATGAAATGCTCATTTATCCTTAAGAGGCAGAAATCTTCAATCAGGAATTTGAATAAATGACATGTTTTATAAAAGGATGCCACCTGGCTAACTTCAGGGTCCCCAGAAACTCATTTAAGGTGATGTGTGGCTTTCAAGATTGTAAAAATCATCCACTCAATCTGAGCTGCTTTCCTCCAGGGTTTTATTACAAACAGTTCTGATAGCCTACTCTGCTTCAGCTGGGCTGCCTGGCCAGCTTGAGGTGAGAGAGCTTGTTGGAGGGAAGCCTAGGAAGGGCTGGACAAGAATGATTTTCTTCTGACATCTGTGTCCTGCCCCTGCTCCTTTGCACCCCCCCTTCGCTTCCTCCCCACAACATCTGATGTTATCATTGCCAGTTATCTTTTCTGTGACTTCAATTCTATCAGATTGTGTTCAGCAAAGTAGAACTTTTGTTCATTTTGTCCTTTCCAAAGGAAAGACCTAGAAAATCTTCAGAGGGTAGCATAATGGGACATCATGTGTCTTTACTAAAGCTGTGCAAAAGTTTGTGCCCAGGCTTCTAGCTCTTCCTGCTGATATGTGCTGGCAGTTGGAAAGAGACGTTCATGGAGGTCGTTGGCAAAAGATAGGTCCTGGGTATAAGAAAGGGCCTCTTGTTGCTCTCGCCTGTATTGTCTTAGGATCTCTACAGGTGCCTTCCTGTAAAGACCTGTGTGGAGTGAGTGCTCAGTAGCTGTATGCCAAAAGACTCCCTTCTCAATGTGTGTTGCCACCACTCCAGGCGAAGCCTTTCCTCTGGGATTGAGGGAGATAATTCTGCATCTGCTTCCTAGGGAGAGATGTGTCTGGTTGCATGCACTGCAGTTGAGATGTGAGAGGCACTGTCCCTTTCTCTAGTTTCTGGAACTTATCTAGAACTCAAAACCCTCCCACCATCCCACCCCACCCATGCAGCCAGTGGCCAACACAATCCCCTATCCCACCTTGCTCCAGCAGACACTGGTAGCAGAATAAATGAGGCTCACGCCTTCAAGGTGCCTGATCTTTTTCCACTTCGGGGTCTATTTCAGGTCAGTTTAGCTCTGTTTGGTTGATTGTTCAGTTTTTCAGGGAGTCTGCCTTCTACCCACTGTCCTTTTCCCCAGATAGCATGTGAGCACAGCAGGAACATACAAGCTTTCAATGTGTGACAGGGAGAAGCCCCTTATTCTATGCTACTCCCTCCCTGCAGGGTCAAACTGTTTCTCGGAAGTAAATATCTCATCTCTTCTGATGTGTGAGCAGCAATTTCTCTTTGCATATTCCTCAGAAATCCCAGCATTCAGTCCAATATTAGGTTTACTAGTTTGATATAAGCAACAAAAAATGGTTGCTCTCCCCACTAACTGGGTGCTGCAGATTCGTGTGTGTGTGTGTGTGTGTGTGTGTGTGTGTGTGTGTGTGTGTGTATACATATGTATGTGTGTATAGACATATTTATGTACATATGTTTTTAACAAAAGTTTAAGTATATAATAGAGTACTGTTAACTGTAGACACAGTGTTACACAGAGATTCTCTAAAGCTGAATCATCTTACATAACTACAACTGTAGACCTTCTGAGTGGCCCTCCCTCCCCCACGGAAACCTCTCCTGGGCTCTCATATTTGACTCTTTTGTAGGAATGCTATCAGGCAGTGTTCATTCTCTTGACTAGTTTATTTCACTTAGCACAAAGTCCTCACGGTTCATCACGCTGATGTCATTCTTTTTATTGCTGAATAAGATTTCTTTGCATGACTATACTGCAGTCTTTTCCATTCATCCGCTGATGGGTGTTTAGATGCAAAGGATTTAAATTAGAGTCTTATGCCACACAGTAAAATCAATCCAAATGGATTGAAGTCTCAAACATAAAAACAGTCACTATAAAACTGTTAGAGGAAAATAGAGAAAACCTGAATGGCATTGGCTGTATTAATGGCTTCTTGGTCATGACACCAAAGGAAGGCAACAAAAACAAAAATTAAAGAGTGGGACTACAAAACCAAAAAGCTCCTTTGTAGCAAAGGAAATGTGCATTGAAAGGCAAGGTAACACATGGGGGCAGGAGGAAATACGACACTGACAAGTACTAAGGACACTCCTAACATCTGGGGTTCTCTGGGAGAACCTTTCATCACTCGTTACATCCCTCCTGGGACGATTCAGGAACCTCTGGATCTCTCCCACCCCACCTCCAGGACCACTGATGAAGCCTAGACGTAGCTCTCTAGCAGCAGGCTCTGCCTCATCTGCCAGCAGCAGCTATAGCACAAGTGGCTTTCTTTCTTAGGGCACCTATAACAAACCACAACAGGACATTAGAACTTTGTTATTTCTTACATCTAGAGGTGAGGGATCCAAAATTAAGGTGTCAGCAGGCTGGATCCTTCTAGAAGCTATGTGAACACTTCTGGGGGTTGCCAGCAATCCTTGGCGTTCTTGGCTCACACCTGCACCTGCCTCTATGTATGAATGTTTTTCCAGCATGTGTGTCAGTGCACCATATGTGTGCCTGGTATCCACACAGGCCAGAAGAGAGGGCATCAGATTCCCCTGGTACTGCAGCTATAGACAGTCATGAGCTGCCATGGAGTGTTGGGGATCAAACCCAGCTCCTTTGGAAGAAAAATCAGCATTCTTCACTTCTGAGCAGTGCATCTACCCCATAGAGGCTATGAAGGCAGTCATTCTATTAGAGCCTGCATGAATCCCAAATATCATTATTTGAACCTGTGAACATATCTTCAAATATCCTATTCAGAGGGATGAGGGATGTCAGCCTATCTTTTAGAAGAACACAAAGGAAGAAAGACTGGAGCAGGTGCTCAGATATTCTGGGTTCTCCCTCAACCAGCTTGGAGCTTTGGGAACTTCACCTCATCTGCAAAGTCCTACCCAGGTCATCCCCACCCTCCCAGCGCCCCCAGGTCATCCCCACCCTCCCATGTCCCCCAGGTCATCCTCATCCCCCAGGTCATCCTCACCCTCCCAGATCCCCAAGGTCATCCTCACACTCTCAGGTCATCCTCACCCTCCCAGATCCCCAAGGTCATCCTCACACTCCTAGATCCCCCGGGTCATCCTCACCGTCCCAGATCCCTCACATCATCCTCATCCTCCCAGGTCATCCTCACCGTCCCAGATCCCTCACGTCATCCTCATCCTCCCAGGTCATCCTCACCGTCCCAGATCCCTCAGGTCATCCTCACACTCCTAGATCCCCCAGGTAATCCCAACCCTCCCAGATCCCCCAGGTCATCCTCATCCTCTCAGGTCATCCTCACCCTCCCAGATCCCTCAGGTCATCCTAACCCTCCCAGATCTCTCAGGGCATCCTCACCCTCCCAGATCCCCCAGGTCATCCTCACCCTCTCAGGTCATCCTCACCCTCCCAGATCACCCAGGTCATCCTCACCCTCCCAGATCCCCCAGGTCATCCTCACCCTCTCAGGTCATCTCCACCCTCCCAGGTCATCTACTTCCTTGGATCTGTTCTCCATGATGAAACCCATGTGACGAATAGAACTGTTTACCCATCCCATCCTCTATGTCCTGGCACTGAGGGTTAAGCTGCATGCTAAAACTTCCCAGCCTTGCTCCTGTGTGTGTTGTCAGTGTTGAAGACAGATGTCCCAGTGCCTGTGCTGGAACATGGTGGTGGTATGCAGAGCACCCACTGCTTGCAACAGAGGGAGGAGTTCTTCAGGGGCACGGTGGGATTGGACACCCCTGCATACTTGGAACATTCTTCTCCCTGCTCACAAAGATCAAGATATTCAGGTTTCCTCACTGTGCATGGCCATACCAGACCTTTGAGGGAAGGTATTAGTTTTAAAGTTGTGGACTGGCAGACTAAGCTGTCTTCCCTAAGCTGATTCCCTGGTCCTTCTGAGTGATTTAGTGAGTATTAGTCTCTTAAGGCTTGCTTCTCTGTTACACAGGCTCATCAGCCTACTGTGCAGCTATCCCTTATATCTATTATGTAATTCTTTTTCAACCTATCATAGATAGGGTGGCATATCAATTAACTGACATAGTTATGATTGCTGATGTATTTACCTTTTAGAATGCAAAGGGGTCACACCTACTTGGGAAGGGCCCCTGGGTATTCTTTCTCTTTCTCTCTCTCCGTTCCTCCCCTCCTCCCTCCCTCTCCTCTCTCTCAAGTTTTGATGATAGCATCATGGACAAAATAAAATTTTTTGAGTATTCAATTTTCCTTTGTCTGGGAATTCCTCTAACTCCTCAAAGGGCAGTTATATTTAAGATTGGTTTGAGAACAATGGCTTTGGCAAAGCTACAGAAATTGGGAGCTGTGTTCACTTCCGAGCATTTGCAATTTAACAGCCCAGGAAATAAGCCCACACTTTTAAATGGAAACACTATTTACCATCTGCAGTGCACGCATGTCTGCAGCAGGGAAATCTGCTGTTTGTACATATTTGAGATGAAGTTGGCAGATCCTGGAAGACCTTACTAGCAGTGAGTAAGATGGACACAGCCTGCATCTGAAAGCTGCTTGATATAATATGGTAAACCTGCAACACAATTTTTAAGTATCTTGAGAGGAGTATATTATTATTTTTGTGGCAAAATGGAAATGTGGGAAATGTTGTACAGCCACTACTTGCACAAAAAGTAAATTTCTTAAGAACAACGTCCCCTTGCAGTTGTCTTGTTGCAGTCTGAGTACTGTTGTTAGAAGAAGTGGCACATGAACTGGCAAATACTATGCCAGGCATGGGGGGAAGGCAGAGGCAGGTGGGTCTCTTTGAGTTCCAAGCTAGCCATGTCTACATAACAAGTTCCAGGCCAGCAATGACCAAAGAGTGAAAAAGGAAGGGAAAAAAAGAAATAATGGCTATATTCATCAGTAGGACCAAGTCATTTCCCACAGAACCCTGTGTGGCAAGGAGGAACATGTATAAAGTGTATGAAGAGGTCAAGACAGAGAAAGAATATGACTAGAAACACCACCAGAGGACATGGGCAGAATAGAGACACAAAGAGAAAAAGAAGAGTTTAAAACCCTCATAGTAGATCAGGATATCCACTACAAGGTAGTGTCTTCTAGACTATGAGCCAGTAAATCAAGGTGTGTGCTACAAGTGTCTTCTATAAATGACAGGGATTTATACCCATGAAGTCTTAACAATAAAATTGACTAACCAGGACCTGCAGGATACCAGTTGACACCCAACATGGATGTGGGTGTCTCACCAGCCCCTGCCCCCATCCTTAGATGAAGAATTACAGGAAATTAATGGCTATTGAGGGAGAATCTATCTTCTCCAGAGAGGAGCCCCTAATCAATCATGCAACCACAATTAGTCCTAATCACGTGTATATACTAAGTGAAGTCAGGGTTCATTTGTGTATATGAGAGAGAGAGAGAGAGAGAGAAAGAGAGAGAGAGAGAGAGAGAGAGAGAATTTGTGTAACCATAATAATAAAGAAGAAAGTCCACAAAGTTGAGGATGTGTGTGGAGTGGGGATGGACAGGGGAATAGCTGAATTGGGGAGAGGGTGGAGGAATAGAAATGGTGTAAATACAGTACTCATGTAAGAAATACTTTTTAAAAACATATGTTTTTTAATCCTTGGGGTGATGGGAATAAGATAAGGAAAGGATGTGCAAATGCAAGTAATTGCTGAGCAAGCCTTCCAAGGAACCATGACATAAATATGGACATTGTTGTCATGTTTTGGGACTTTGGTTAATGTTTCTTTAAATAGACACACATACATGCAGCAGGAGGATGAGGTAATGATCTAGCTATTGAATTATATGAATGGGTGATAGTTTTATCATCGGTATTCATTAGGCCTTGGCACTAGCCCAGCCTAGTGGGTATTCAACCAATTAAAACAACTATCAGCTGTAAACAGCAGTGGCACCACTGTGCTAGCTATTTTTGTCACATGTTACAAACTTCGATCACCTGAGAAAAGGAACAAGCTCTCTCTCTCTCTCAATCTCTCTCTCTGTGTGTGTGTGTGTGTGTATGTGTGTGTGTTTAGACAGAGTCTCACTGAAGAGTTTATTTAATTATTCTTTATCAATAAAATACTGGGAGTCAGATATCAGAGTAAGAGCCTGTATGATCACAGAAGCAGCAGATAAGAAGCCAGTGACCTCCTCTGTCTCTCCTTCCTCAATCCAAAAAGGCTGAGAATCTTTCTAAACCTCTTTCCACTACTTCCTGACTCTCTATATGTCCTCAGTCCTCTAACACCTCTATGGCTAATTTAGGCCACTTAGTAGCTAGCTGTGCCCTCTGATTCAAAGTGAACTTTATTGATAGTCTCAGGTGAGTCCAAGTGTCATCAAAATACCTCACAACAGTCTCTCTGCATAGTCTTAGTGGCAGCCTGGAACTCACTATGTGTATCTGCTTGTTTCTGCTTCCCAAGTGCTTGGATTAAAGGCATGCACCACCATGCTGGCTGCATTTTCTCAATCAATGACTCAAGTGGAAGAGCATAGCCTACTGTGGGTAGTGCCACCCTTGGGCAGGTAGTCCTAGGTTGAACACAAAAGCAAGCTAAGAAGGCCAGTGAGCAGGATTACCCCCATGGTCTTATTCCCCCCCTGGTTCCTACTTCTGGGCTCCTGGTTGAATATCTGCCCTGATCTCCAGTGATGATGGACTATCATGTGGTGTGCAAGCCAAATAAATCCTTTCTTCCCCCGAGCTGTTTTTTGCCATGGTATTT
Source organism: Phodopus roborovskii (assembly GCF_943737965.1). Taxonomy (NCBI): domain Eukaryota; kingdom Metazoa; phylum Chordata; class Mammalia; order Rodentia; family Cricetidae; genus Phodopus; species Phodopus roborovskii. Next base: position 15,875,738 of record NW_026125391.1, read on the forward strand.
AATCACAGCAATAGAAAACTAAACAAAGGCAGCCACTATGCTTGCCTCTCTGTGTCACCTCTGACTTTCAGTGCTTATTAGACTGAATGGGTTTGTTGTGATTTATAAGCATGGAGGGGCTGTATGAGCTCAAGTATTCTCCAATATTACTTCTACTGAATTCTCATAAGCAAATAGAGCCTAGAGGGGGGAGCAGAAGGCACCCTCCTACATATTACCTGAATAATACCTGCTAGCTACCAGTTATCAGAATAAGAGAAAGGATCTTGTTCCAGCATGGTACTACAATACAATAACAAAATACAGGATATAAGTGAGTTCTTGCTGTCGGAGAGATGACTCGGGGATAAGAGTGCTTGCTGCACAGCCATGAGAACTTGCCCACAAAGCAAGGCAGTTATAGCCCTACACACATCCTTAACCCTGCTAAAGAAGCAGGCAGAGGTAAGGAGGATCGCTGAGGCTTACGGGCTTCTATCTAAGCAGAAAAAACAAAAACATGAATGAGATCATGAGATTTAGGTTTGATAAGAGACTCTTCTTCAAAGGAACAGGGCAGGGTGATAGAGAAGGATACCATACCTGATGTTCTCCTTTGGCCTTCACACACACACACTCAATACATGTCACACTTCATGAGAGAGAAACATTCTACATTGAATCTCTGAGGTTTCCATAGCAGTGAACTCATTTTGACCAGAAGTTTGTCCCTTGTGATAATGCATAACAAAAACCTGAGGCATTTCCATGGCACTGTCCTCACTGAAAGTCATTGAAGACAGATACTAGAGACTAAGATATCATGCCTCTGTGTGTAAGAAAAGTTACAAAACTGTCTCTAAATAGTTCTGCCTGACATGAGGATGGCACCATAGTGCAGGCTGTCAGCATTTCTGGAGGGAACTGTTGGAAAACACGGAAACACAAGCAAAGTATTCCTACTCTAGAAGTCCCCAACCCAAAGTGCTCCCAAACTGAGCTCTTGGAGCACCAGCATTGTGTCACAAGAGAGAGAGAGAGTCCATAGCTGACTCCAAGAGGTGAGTTGCATACAAAACACATGAACACTAAAAGTACTGTATAACATTGTCTTCAGGAGGCGGGGCTACAGTTCTCAGGGATAAAGCGCTTACCTCTCAGAACTCTGGTAAAAACTGAACAGACTCATCCCAGCACTAACAGGCAGAAACAAGGGTGCCCAGACAAGATAGCCAATGAGCCAAATCAATGAATTCTTGGTCCAGTAACAGACAGATGGTAAATAAAGTGGAGAGTGGTAGACGACATCCTATGTTAACTTCAGACCTACACACACACACACACACACACACACACACACACACACACACACACAAATAAAATTGCATTCAGCTTACTGCATAAGATGTATATGAAACATAAGTGAATGTCATGTTTGGACTTGGAACCAATTCTCAGGTATAATGCTTCATCTACATTGTTAACTCAGCTGGATTTGGCACCACTAGAAAAGATGCCTCCACATCTGTCAAGGGGAGGCCACCCCTGTATAGGTAGCACCATTCCAGGGCCTATGTTCCCAGACTCAACAGAATGATAAGAAGGAGACTGCATTGTGGGTACCAGTGTTGCTCTCTCTCTGCTTCTTGAATGCCAATGCAGTGTTAACCTTACCATTCTGCCACAATGCCTTCTGTGTTACAGTGGGTTTTATCTCCCCACACTATGAGCCAAGAAAAAAAAAGAAGAAGAAGAAGAAGAAAAGAAAAAAGAAACCTTGTCAAGTTGCTGTTGGGTATTTTCTTACAGCAATGACAAAGGGGAAAAAAAAGCAAAAACACCAAGATGTATTGTAGCTATGTGCAAGGAAATATTCCAAAATATACAGGAATCTCAAATATGAAACTCTTCCAGTCCAAGCATTTTAATATAGTATAATTGTTATACAACCCATAGCATGGACCAGCTGCCCTAAATTACAAGAAAGAGATGAGGACAAAAGGAAGTGGCTGGCAAAGATGAAGAAGTATGGGGTCCAACCCAGTGGGAATAGAGAATCCAGTTTCCTCCAGAACGCAACTCAGCAGCTTAGAAAGATGCAGGCTGCTTGCAATCAGAACAGAGAAGCTGGGGGAGCTGCAGAATGCCTTTGTTGTCTCATCAGTGAGAAAGGCATTCTTTTGTTTATAAAATGAGTATTTCATCTACTAAATCATGATTTATCCCCCTGTGTGTGTTTGTGTGTGTTTGTGTGTGTGTGTGTGCACGCACGCGCGCATACGTGCGTGGACGCCTCAGTGTATGTATGTGCACCATTAGCAAGCACGCTTAACCAATGAGGCTATCTCTCCAGCTACTAAATCATATTTTTCCTCAAACTTATAAAAAACTGAATCTGTGAGAAAATCAAATCAACTGAATTCCATAGGATGCTTCCTCCTGGGAAAGATGAAATAGGTCAACTGTATTGTTTTGCCTTTGTCAGAACAAACTAAGATTACGTGCCTAGCAAGATGAAATGAGCTAGAAGTTGAATAGATTCTTAAAGGCAGTGTAGGCTAGCATACAGTTATTAAAGACACCCTGGGCACTTCAGCAACTGGTGGAGTCTGTAGACAGCATCAGGAGTTTCTCCACAGGCTTTGACAAGGAAACCAAATTTTTCTGACGGCAAAACATCCTGAAAGTCTGTGTTACAAATGGAAAAAAATCAAGCTAAAACCGCCAACTGGTATCCTCACCTTTGAGGTCCTGTTAAAAATGCTAAGTCCAAAGAAGTTCCTCAATTCACTCATTCCCTCATGTTTTTAGATTGACTCTCAGGCTTCCAAGTGCATTTCAACAGTAGCAAATATCTGTATGTGTCTAATCATGCATGAACAGAAACGGGCCCCCTGTAGTGTTGCTCTGAAGATTCTTATATAAAGCTTAAAGCTTTGAAGAGATCTAATTCAAATTTCAAGTCTCAGGACTGGAGCTGTTTGGGTGATTCTAAACTCTGTCCCAGGTGTAAAGAATGCAGTCTAAACCTGGCCCAGGTGCAGTACAATGTGGGACTGTTCCATTGTTGAAGGAACAATGTAGCATCACCGGATTGGTTCACAGTCAGAAGAGCCTATCCCAGGCCCTTGTTCTTTAAATGTCCACTTAGCCTGTTTGAATTCAAGAAATCTGAGAAGAGGTGGAGCAGAAGGCCTGGCGGCACTGCCTCCCACATACCACAGGGAACAATACTCCAGTGGTATTGTTCGTTTTCACACTAAAAATGCAAACTCTGTTGTAGGGATTTTAGGATGAAATGAAGCTGTAATCCTATCACCTGATTATAAAGCCACTCATAAAACTGGGGTATATATCATTCTAGGTTTTTCTTCTTGTAAGTTTACATATTTTCAGAATCGGTGTATTACATGCATTTTGAGGCTTTTTCACAGTTTTGAACGTTTCCCTAAGTCTGTACTCTGCTATCTCTCATAACACTGCAGCTGTGCTCTCTGTCATAACAATCGCCAAGTGCATAATGAAAACCTGTCCAATGAGCCCAGCACTCTCAAAACACACCCAACCCGGAAAACCACACAGAAGCACATATTACACACTCAGGCTTTAAAATGTATGCTGCCAGCCTCTTCAAAATCCAAGCAGGAAATACCTTTCTAGGCATTTTCTTTCAAAATCTCTAAACATTTAGCTGTAGACTAGAGAGTCCAAATCAAGCTATAAACAAGGAAAATGCATAGTTAGAAACCTGTGTGTTTAGAAGGGTTTTGAAAAATAAATCACTACACGATATTTCCAGCACAAGGGCAGCTCTGAAACATTTTTTTGGAAGTATAAACGGCTCAACTGGAGAAGGAATTGACACTTGAAAACTTGGGAAATCAATTCAGTGGGGTGTTTTTCCTCAGTTTTTTATTTATTTTACATACCAGCCACAATTTCCCCTCCCTCCTTCCCTCCCATCCCCTCCCCCCTCCCTTTTACTCCTCCCCACATCCACTCTCTCTACATTCAGATAGGGAAAGTTCTCCCATGGGAATCAAGAAAGCAGGGCACATCAAGCTGAGGCAGGACCAAGCCCCTCTCCCTCACATCAAGGCTGAACAAAGCATCCCACCATAGGGAGTAGGTTCCAAAGAGCCAGCTCATACATCAGGGACAGGTCCTGGCCCCACTGCTAGGAGCCTCACAAAAGACCAAGTTACACAACTGTCACCCAGATGAAGAGCATCTAGCTTGGTCCCATGTCAGCTCCCTAGATGTCTGTCCAGAATCTGTGAGCTCCCACAAGCTCAGGTCAGCTGTTCCTGTTTTTTAATATTTTTGTTTTTTTCAAACCTGAAAGTCTTTGCGATGAGAGTAGGACCCATTTTGCCTGTGAATATTAAACCAGCATCCACTAGATTCTTAGTTTCTTCCACATAAAATGGTTCAGCATGAATCACAGTGGCACTTCTCCTAACCCATAGACCCATGACTGTCTGTGTATGGACAGGGATGTCTCTTTGTCACTTAATGTCTCTGGGCAAGCAGTCAGTAGAACAGAATTTTGTCCATGAGCAGTGACTGGCCTTTATCCTAAAGAGACCGACTTATTGGCTTATTTAAAAAAAAAAACAAAAACAAAAACAAACAAACAAACAAAAAACAAATCAGATCCAATGTTTTACATTATGAGAGAGAAAACTCTTTTCAAAGGAACACCAGCATTCTTAACAAAAAGGGTAGCTCTTCTCCCCATAAATCATAGGCAGCAAGGTCTCCTTGTCTTTATGTCTAATGAGTTTCTAAAAATGTATGTGAAAGTCAAACCATAAGCATGTTTAGAGATTCTATTTTCAGAGAGCTCAAAAACACTGTAGAATCTATAAATAACTAAGGCATGATTTGTTGCTTAAACATATAATGTATACATGATTATTAATTTATTAAAAATGATGAATATTAAAGACAGGTAATAAAAATGTGTATATAGAGGTCAGTTCTTACCTCATCTGCCAATCATCCAGCTCTGGACTTCTATAGAAGCGGGAGAAGGATGGGCTCATATAGCCATTGTATTTAGTGGTGTCGGATAAGTTTTCTTAAAATTGTTCTCAAGAGAAAGTTGCATGCCAGCAACATTTCCTAGAGGGGGTCTGTGGGGCTGTGGGGTGGTGGGCCTTCACAGTCTTATACTCTGGCGTTTGGATCACTGACAGTCCTCAGTTTCTAGTTCTGCAGGCACTGGTTCCTCTATCACCACACGTGGTGGTATTGCCACATGTTACCTAGGTCTTTTTTTTTTTTTTTTTTTTTTTTTTTTTTCTGCAAGTGAACTCACGGGCAAGAGTGTGCGGTCCATGGAGCATTTAACCAAAGTTAACTTGGATGCACCTGACCAGTTTATCAGTGGAATTGACACTTTTGTTTCGCTGTCTTCTACTGATTTTTTTTTAACCAGACTAGAGTAAACTGCCATAGACATTGGAATAATTGGATAGCAGCTTATGAAAGACTATAGCCAAAAGTAGAACCTTGGGAAGCAGGAAGAAACACCATAATGAAGGTTACCACTTGGTTGTTTGCAGAAAGAACATGTATTCTTATCCACAGAGTTCAAGATACCCACTATATAATAATAGTGGGACCATGTGAAGTCAAGTAACTCCCCACTCTCTGAGGATTAGCTACTTCTGCCATCAGGCATGCATGATTAGCCCGTGGGAACAATGCTTAAATTAAGTAAATTAGTTTTTCACAGAACTTACCAAATATGTACTTTCCTGGTAAGTGTACAGTTGGACTCAGCCTAGATTGCGGGAATATAGTTGTAATAAAGGGGAGGGACATGAGGAAATGAAATAGGAAACTGGTTGGGAGGGAGCCCCCCAACTTCTAGATGTAGATGATCCTCCCAGCAGAGATGTTCACACTGGGAAAATGGCCAAGTGGGGCAGGGGTCATAGAATTGGATGTTATGGGTAAAGTGAGACTTGCATTTGCCCTAACTCCTTCCCCATGGCTTCTTGCAATAAAAGCATTCATTTTCTCTATGTGCTGGGTAACCCATGGCCTTAGCTATAGTTGTTTGTATGCCATTGGGGACCACCACCCTGGTCCCAAATAAATACATGGAGATGTCTTCTTACTTATAAATACCTGGCCTTAACTTAGCTTGTTTCTGACCAGCTTTTCTAATTTAAATTATCCCATTTCTCTTTAACTACATTTTGCTGCTGGGTCTTTTACCTCTCTTTATTCTATATACCTTTCTTTACTTCTTGTCTGTGGCTGGATGACTAGCCCCTCATGTCCTCCTCTCCTCCTTTTCTCACTCCTTGCCCTTCTTTCAACATAGATTCTCCTCCTATTTATTCTCTTTTCCTTGCAGCCCTGCCTACTTCTCTCCTGCCCATCTATTAGCCATTTAGGTATTTATTAGACCAATGAGGTGTTTCAGGCAGGCAAAGTAACATAGCTTTACAGAGTTAAACAAATGCAATGTAAAAGGATACAACATATCTTTGCACCAATAAACAAATGTTCCACAGCATGAACGAATGTAACACATCTAAATATTCCACAATCAGCACCAGACCTGTATTCTAACATGCGGAAATAGAAATATTACTTTGGGAAGATAATTGGCTGCAGGTAATAAGAAAATCAGAAGGGTATCTCTCACTGTCAACAGCACTCTCTGCTGCTGTGTATTGTGTTACTAAGAATTCCAGGAGATAGAGTAATGATAACCCATGAATTAAAGTCTGATTTGCTGACTAGTGAGTTTTGTGCAGAGGGCCAAAGTGAAAAATAAAAAGTTTCCAGTGGGTTCTGAGTTAGAGAGCCAGTACTTACCACCTGGGCTAGAACAAAGTAAGGAGAGAAAGGACAGACATATGTGAACCTCACAAGCTCCACCCAGCTGAGGACTCCCAACGCCAGTTACAGGCCAAGTTCCATATGCTCTCCATCCCCCTGAATTCACTCCCAGTTGGTGTTGACCTGGTCCCTTGAGTACCACATACCCCATATACATCCTTACATCTGTGATGTTTCATGGAATCCATTACTTCCTAGTCTGTCCCTTCAGGATAGGCAAGTGATCTGGACATACCCACTAAGCAGACAGCCTTCCCTTTAAGTCATCCTTCAGATATGCAGAGTTAGAGCATCCCATTCATGTTAAAGAGAAGTCAAGTTTGGTATGATAGCTCACTGACTATTCAGTACTTGAACTGCCCATGTGAGTCTATAGGTCTGATCCAGCCCATTTATCTTCTTTTTTTTATTTTTTGATTTAATTTAAAAAAAAAAAAAAAAAGCTTGTTTTACATGTCAATCCCAGTGCCCACACCCTCCTGTCCTCCCATGTTCCTTCCCCCACCATCCTACATCCCATCCCCTTTCTGCTCCACAGGGAGGGTGAGGCCTTCCATGAGGAGCCTCCAAAGTCTATCATATCATTTGGAGCAGGGCCCAGGCCCTCCACCATGTGTCTAGGTTGAGGGAGTATCCCTCTATGTGGAATGGGCTCCCAAATTCCCTTAGTATACTAGGGACAAATACTGACCCACTACCAGAGGCCCCATAGACTGCCCAGTCCTCCCAACTAACACCACATTCAGGGAATCTAGGTCAGTCCTATACTGGATTTTCAGCTATCAGACTGGAGCCAGCACCATTTGTTGAAGATGCTTTCTTTTTTTTTTTTTTTTTTTTTTTTTTTCCATTGTATAATTTTAGCTTCTTTGTCAAAAATCAGGTGTTCTTGGTGTGGGGGTTAATTAGGGTATTCAATTTTAATACATTGGTCTACTTGTCTGTTTTTCTGCCAATACCAAGCTGTTTTCAGGACTACAGTTCTGTAATGGAGCTTGAAGTCAGGGATGGTGATGCCTCTGGAAGTTCCTTATTGTACATGATTGTTTTAGCTATCCTGCATTATTAGTTTTTCGACATAAAGTTGAATATTGTCTTTTAAAGGTCTGTAAAATATTGTACTGGGATTTTGATGGGGATTGCATGAATCTGTAGATTGCTTTTGGCAAGATTGCCATTTTTACTCTGTTTATCCTACCTATCCAAGAACATGGGAGATCTTTCCATTTTCTAAAATCTTCTTTAATTTTGTTCTTTAAAGACTCAAAGTTCTTATTATATAGGTCTTTCACTTGTTTGGTAAGTGTTACCCCAAGATATTTTATGTTGTAAAGGATGATGTTCCTCTGATTTCTTTCTCAGCCCCTTTATCATCTGTGTATAGTAGGGCTACTTTTTTTTTTTTTTTAATCTTTTATCTTGCAACTTTGCTGAAAGTGTTTATCAGTTGTAGGAGTTCCCTGGTAGAGTTTTCTGGGTCACTTATGTAAATTATCCTATCATCTGCAAATAGAGAGAGTGTGACTTCTTTCCAATTTGTATCCCCTTGATCTCCTTTTGTTTTCTTATTACTCTAACTAGAACTTTAAGTACAGTATTGAAGAGATAGGGAGAGAGTGGACATACTTGTCTTGTTCCTGATTTTAGAGGAATCCAATTGAGTTTCTCTCCATTTAGTTTGATGTTGGCTTTTGGTTTGCTGTATATTGCTTTTATTATGTTTTGATATGTTCCTGTTATCCATAATCTCTCCAATACCTTAGTTATGAAGGGTTGTTGGATTTTGTCAAAGCATTTTTCAGCATCTAGTGACATGATCATGTGGTTTTTCTATTTCAGTTTCTTTATATGGTAGACTACATTTGAACCATCCCTGCATCCCTAGGATGAAGCCTACTTGGTCATGGTGGATGATTACTCTGATGTGTTCTTGGGCTTAATTTGACAGTATTTTATTCAGTGTTTTTGCATCAATGTTCATGAGGGATATTGGTCAATAGTTCTCTTTCTTAGTTGTGTCTTTGTGTGGCTTGGGTACTAAGGTAATTGTAGCCTTGTAAAAAGAGTTTGGCAATAACCCTTCTGCTTCAAAGTGTGAAACACTTTGAGGAATGTTGGTATTAGCTGTTCTTTGAATTTCTGGTAGAATTCTGCACTGAAACCATCTAACCATCTGACTGTGAGCTTTGTGTGTGTGTGTGTGTGTGTGTGTGTGTGTGTGTTTGTGTGTTGGGGGGGGGAGATTTTGATGACTGCTTCTATTTCATTGTGGGTTATAGGTGTAATTAATTTGCTCATTTGTTCTTGATTTAATTTTGGTAAGTGATATCTATCCAGAAAATGTTCATTTCCATTCAATTTTTGAATTTTGTAGGGTACAGTTTTCATTTCTGATTTTGTTAATTTGCATGTTCTCTCTCTGGCTTTTGGTTAGTTAGGAAAAGATTTGTCTATCTTGCTGACTTTCTTGAAGAACCAACTTTTTATTATATTTATTCTTTGCATTGTTTTCCTAGTTTCTACCTTATTGATTTCAGTCCTCAATTTGATTATTTCCTGGTGTCTACTCCTCCAGGAGGAGTGCTTTTTTTTTTTTTCTAGAGCTTTCAGTTGTACTGTTAATTCTCAAGTGTGACTATTCTCCAGTTTCTTCATGTGGGCACTTAGTGCTATGAATTTTCCTCTTAGCAGTGTTTTCAAAGTGTCCCATAAGTTTGGGTATGTTATGTCTTCCATTATCATTGAATTCTAGGAAGTCTTCAATTTCTTTTTTTAGTTCTTCCTTGACCCAGGAATGGTGCAATTATGCATTGCAATGTGCATTTTCATGACATTGTAGGGTTTCTGCAATTTGTGTTGTTGTTGAGTTCCAACTTTAAAGCACCGTGGTCTGATAAGATACAGGGGGGTATTCGAATTTTTTTCTACCTATTGAGGTTTGCTATATTGTCGAGTATGTAGTCATTTTCGAGAAGGTTCCCTGTGGAGCTGAAGGTATACTCTTTTGTGTTTGAATGGAATGTTCTATAAATGTCTGTTAAATCCAATTGGGTCATAACTTGTTAGTTCCTTTGTTTCTTTGTTATGTTTCTGTCTGGTGGTCCTGTCTAGTGGTGAGAGTGGAGTGTTGAAGTCTCCCACTATAAGTGTGTGAGGTATTATGTGTGATTTGAGTTTTAGTAATGTTTCTTGTATGAGTGTGGGTGCCTTTGTATTTGGGGCATAGATGTTCAGAATTGAGACTTAGTGCTGATGAATTTCTCCGGTGATGAATAAGAAATGACCTTCTTCATCTGTTTTGGTTGATTTTACTTTAAAGTATAATTTGTTAGATATTAGGATTGCTACACCTGCTTGTTTTTTGGGGGGGTCCATTTAATTAGAAAGCCTTTTCCCAACCCTTACCTCTGAGATAACATCTGTCTTTGAGGTTGAAATGTGTTCTTGTATTCAACACAAGGATGGATTCTGTTCTTGTATCCATTTTGTTAGCCTGTGTCTTTTTATAGGTGAGTAGAGACCATTAATATTGAGGGATATTAATGACCATTGATTGTTAATTCTTGTTTGTTTTGAATTTGGTGGTGGTATTGTATGCCAATCCCCCCTCCCATTTTTCTTTTGACTGTTGGTAAAGTGAGATTACATATTGCCTATGTTTTTGTGGGTTTAATTAACTTTTTTGGGTTGGAGTTTTCCTTCCAGAACTTCCTATAGGGCTGCATTAGTTTATTAGTATTGTTTAAATCTTGTTTTTTCATGGAATATCTTGGTTTTTCCATTTATAGTGATTGAAAGCTTTGCTGGGTATAGTAGTCTGGGCTGGCATCCATGGTCTGTTAGTGTTGGTAGAATATCTATCCAGGACCTTCTGGCCTAAAGAGTTTCCATAGAGAAGTCAAGTGTAATTCTGATAAGTTGGCCTTTATATGTTACTTGGCCTTTTTCCCTTGATGCTCTTAATATTCTTTCTTTTTTTTTCTGTATGTTTGGTGTTTTGAGTCTTATGTGGCAATGAGACTGTTTTGTAATCCACTCTATTTGTTGTTTGTAAGCTTCTTATACTTTCATTGGCATGTCTTTCTTTAGGTTGGGAAAGTTTTCTTCTATGGTTTTGTTGAATATATTTTCTGTGCCTTTGAGTTGGGTTTCTTCACCTTATTCTATATCTATTATTCTTAGATTTGGCCTTTTCATGGTGTCCCATATTTCCATATTTGTTGGACTTAAGATTTTCTTTGGTTGATGAATCTATTTTTCCTAGTATATCTTCAATGCCTGAGATTCTCTCTTCCATCTCTTGCATCTGCAGTTCCTGATCATTTATCCAGCTTTTCTATTCCAGACTGTGTTTTTTGGTTTTGGTTTTTGTTTTTTAGTTTTTTTGGTGTTTTTGTTTGTTTGTTGTTTTGTGTTTTGTCTCTATTTCAGCTTTCAAACTTTGCACTGTTTGAATTGTTCTTGCAGTTTTTGGTTTGTCTTTTCTTCCATTTCTTTAAAGGATTTTTTTTCATTTACTCTTTTAGGGTCTCTATCATCTTCATGAAGTTGTTTTTAGGGTTATTCTCTTTTGCTTCATCTGTGTTGGGAAGTTCAGATCTTGCTGCTGTGTAGTCTCTAGACTCTGGTGGCATCATGTTGATCTTTCTGTTGTTGACTGTGTTCTTATACTGTTGTCTACCCACCTCTTCTTCCAATGCATACCAATGGGGTCTCTCCCTCTCCTGGTGGGTATGGGGCCAAGGTTCTTTTCTGGTGGGTGTCTAATACTCTGGTGGCTCTCCTTTTCCAGTGGGTGGTGGCAGGACTAGGGTGTTGGCAGACTTTGGATGGGATGGTCCACTGGGACAGGTTATTCCATGTGCAGTCCCCAGTCCTCAGGAGGCTCTGAACAGGACACCAGAAGGTGGGCAAGAAACAGGCCCATGCTTACCCCCTCCTGTGGGTGGAGGTAGGACTAGGATACAGGCAGATTCTGGACGAGCTGGTATGCTGGGACAGGCTTCATAGTGAGCAGTCTCCAGTCCCCAGGAGGCTCTGAGGAGGGCCATAAAGTATGTTTCTTAGGGACAACAAATAAATGCACCCTTTTAAACATGTTTGTGAAGTTAAAATAAAATTAAAATATACTTATATCATTTTCCTCTTTCCTCTTCTCCCTCCAGCCTTTCTTATGCCCCACCCTAATCACTCTCAAATTCATGGTATTTTTTCTTTAATTATAATTGTTTTACACACACACACACACACACACACACACACACACAAATTATAAATACAATTTGCTCAGTCCACTAAGTGTTCCTTTTATGTATACGATTTCAGAGCTGACTAATTGGTATTGGATAACCAGTCAGAAGGCTTATCCCTGGGAAAGAATTTTTCCAACTCCTGGCATTCATTAGTTGTCTGTAGTTGTCTGTCCAGAGTTGGCACCCTATGGGACTCCCTCCTTCCATATTAACATGTCTGTGGATGTTGTCTTTGCTCAAGTGTCTAGACACTCATATTGTTGTGGTATTATGGATGAAGTTTCCCTGCCATTTCTAGGAGACAATCTCACAGCAGACTTCTTTACAATATTCCTGCCCTCTCTTCTTCCATGAGCCTTAGGTGCAGTGGTTGTGATGTAGATGTAACCATTGAGGTTGGGCACCACAGGGTCAACTAGCTGTTTTCTGCCTTTTGATCAGTTGTGGCTTTCTGTTATGGTCTTCACTGATTAAAACTAACAGCTGCACTTGTCTGCTGGCATATAATCAATTAGTCTGTGTGTCTGGACTTAAGAATTTAGTTCCTTAATATTCAATGGACATATATTAATTCCTATCTGTTAATTTTTGTAGCATTTACTCTCCTCCTCATCATCATTCATTTAGTCACTCTTCTAAAAATGGTTTCTTTTTCCTGTAGCATTACGGATATGTTCATCTTCCTCTCTGATTTGAAGAATTCACTCAAGTATCTTCTGTAGAACTAGTGGTAATGACTTCTTTGAACGTGTTTGGTCGCCCCCCCCCATAGAAAGTTCTTTCTCCTTCAATTATAACAGATAGTTTTGCTTAATACACTAATGTAGATTGGCAATTGTAGTGAGATATCCACCCTGCCTGCACCTGTTGCACTGACCACGCCCATTGTGCAGATGTGACTTGTGGGAGGCTAAGTCTGGGCTCGATTTCTTGGTTCCTGGTTGGGTTGCAGAGAGCATCTGTTTGGCATGCTTGGAGTGGGAACCCAAGGCAGTCATCTGTTTCAGATGTAAGTGATTTCTCCCTGAATAAACATCAGTCAACCTATCTTTGTCCCAATGAATCTTATTTCCCAAGAGATATCTGGTGTCAGAAATGGAATTCGAACCCATATCTCCATTCAGCACCCACTACAGGCAATTGTTACCTTAGAATGCTTGGAATATATCACTCTGTGTTCCCCTAAATTTTAGGGCTTCTGTTCAGGAATCTGTGTGACACTGATGGGTTTGCCTTCACACATGACTTCATATTTTTCTCTTGGAACTTTCAGTAGTTTTCTTCATTCTCTGCATTTAGAATTATAGCTATATTATGATGTGGAGATATATTTTCTAGTCTTATTTGTTTGATGCTCTAAAGACTCCCTGGGTGTGAACGGTCACCTCTTTCTCTACATTTGGGTCTTTTGTTTGTTTGGTTGGTTGGTTGGTTGTTTTTCCTTACAATGGTTTTATTAAGTATATTGTTTATGACTTTAGCTGAGATTCTTCTTGTATTATTATGATTTATAAATTTGATCTTTTAATTATCTCCCACAGAATTCACATGTTGTACTCCTATTTTCTTATTATTTTAACTTTATCACTACCCGAATATTCAAATTTCTATCTATTGTCTTCTGTCACTGGTATTCTTTCTCCCACTTGATCAAATCTATCTACTGAGTTTCTTATTGGACTTAATGTGGTTTAATTTCCAAAATTTCAATTTGATTTTTTTCAGTATTTATATCTCTATTGTGAATTTCTGTTTCATATCCTCTATGCCCTTCAGCTGCTTGTTTGTACTGTATTTAAATTCATTTAGGAATTTGTGGCCTTTTCACCTTGTTAAATATTCTTATAATCACTTTAAATTTGGGGGAATTAATCAAACTTGTTCACATTAGGAACTATTACTATGGAATTGGTATATTTTTCAGGTAGTGTAATAAGCCTTGACTTTTCAATTTTTTTTTTAAATTTTATATTTCTGCCTTGGTACTTTTTCACCTGGGGTTATTTTAATTCTTGGTTTTTGTCAGCTGCTGTAGTGCACATGTCAAAAGTTAACCACTCAGTGTCAGATGTGATCCCTCCTATTACTCCCAGAATAAAATATTATCCCCAGAAGTGACCCAAACTGCTATTTAGGACCATGTGCAAATGCCATTGTAGCCAATTAAAAGCACTCATCCCTTTAACTTCATAACTGTTGAAGAATAAAGGAACAAAATATAGGCTAGGAAGTTTGTTACTTAGATCTGGAGTGGAAGGGTTGAGTAAGGCTAAAGATTGATATTAAGCCAACTGAGAAGGCAATGCAGTGGGATGGTATCTGGAAGGGGAATATTTGGGATGCTGTTATGGTCCACAGGATTTGAAGACTATTGCATGGGCGGTTGTAGCTGAGAAGTAAAGAGAGTAGGGGATAAAAAGGACAAGAAGAAAGAATGAAGTTGAAATGAGAGGGGGAATATGTGAGTTATACATAGAAAGAATAGCAGAGTGTACACTGTAGCAGATTGGGTTAGGAAAAAACTGAACAATCCTAAAGTCCAACTGGGCAAGATATTCTAAACCAAATGCTCAGAATAACAAAAAAACAAAGCATAATAAATGTACATTAGTTTTATAAATGTCACATCAGTCAGAGTTTCCCCCCTGGTGGGGTGGATTTAAAATTATTTTCTTCTCTGAAATATATCATTTATCAACCTGGGCCTGATAAGTAAAGGTTCAATTTCCAATTCCTGTTCAAGCCTGTAAAATTAGATTTAGAGTATACATCAGTGGTTCTCAATCTGTGGGTTTTGATCCCTTTAGGGGTGGAACAATGTTTCACAGGGGTCACCAGAAAACACAGGTGTTTACGCTATGATTTGTAACAGTCGCAAAATTACAGTTGTGAAGTAGCAACAAAAATACTTTTACATCTGTGAGTCACCACAGTATGAGCTGTGTTAAAAGGTTGCAGCATTAGGAAGGTTAGCCACTGCTGGGCTTCCTATTGGTTTCAATGGCAGGGAGAGTCTCAGCCTTAGTGTCACACTTGAGCCTTGGCCTCTGCAGGCATGACATGACTGGTCCAGTCTTTCTACCCTTTATCCACTGTGGGCCCCACAGCAGCTTTTCTCTTGGGATGTTGCATGGTGCCATGTATGTAGCTCCTGTATTGTTTTTTGTTTGTTTGTTTCTTTGTTTTGCAGTAACATAACTTTTCTCAATAGGCAAATTCTCCTCTTTTATGCCATAACCCAGAAGTCATCTGTCCACTTGCCTTCCTCTAGTCCTCCACAAATCTATTGACTACATTCAACATACATAAACACACAACAACCATACACATCTCACTTCAAGTTGAGGCCATTTTTAGAAACAGCTCCTGGCTTTCCAAAAAGAGCATCCTTATTTCTCCTGACCCCTTCATCTTGTTCTTCCTAACACCAATCCCATAGGAGATGTTATTTGCATACTTGCTTGGCTTTTGGTACAGAATCTACCACCAACAAGAAGAAAAGCTTTGTGGCATCAGATATCAGATGTGTTCTGACCCCTTATGTATCTCCAATGTCTAGAACCTAGCTGCTTCACAGAAGACAATCTGTAAATGCTTGCTGAAAACACATTTTTCATAACATTGAATATTAACAGAACAAATTGCTTATAAGATTTTGTTGCAGAGCCTGCCTTTGTCTAAAACAGAAATATTTTGGAAAACATATTTTAGATCATTTTAGAAAAATAAAGAACAAGCCTAACACAAAGAGAAAATAAAAGTTCATGAGGAAGTAAAGGTGTTTTCAGTGAAACCACCTGACTTTACTTTCTTATTTATTATTATTTTATTATCTTTGTGTGGCGATACTGTCTGTCTGTACATAGCAGGCCTTCCCTACACAGAGATCACTCTTTTCTTGTCTACAATAAACTCTTAATGAGACATCTGGAATCCAATATGGCTTTTCCTAATTGCTCTGCTCTTGCAACAGTTGTTTAGAGTAAGCTTGAGTTAAATCAAATGGCTTCTCACAAGTTCCAGGTCCAAACACAACCAAGATCCTATTTCTTCCCAAGAATCCGTTCTGTCCTTAAATACCTACTAAGTGACACTCTTTGCTTGTGTCCTGCTAAAGGCCATTTTCTCTCCTGCCCAACCCCTGGCCACCTGCTGCTTCCTTGCCCTGGAATTCTTTTTATTTTCCACCTCCTTAGCTCTTCATCTCCTCATCCTTCACCTGCACTTTAAGGTGACCCTGATGCTCACACCTAGTATATTTTTCTTCATGCATCTCAAAGGACCCTGCACCACTCTAATCATGGAACCCATTGCACTGAACGGTTCCTGGCTTTCTGTCTCCCTCCACTGGCCTGCATCATGAGGGTAAAGTTCAGGTCTGACTTATGTACACTTGTGGCCTCCAGCCTTGGCCTGTGCCTCACAGATAACAGAGAAACAGATGGGCAAAACTGCAATTCCATCAGTCTGCTTCTAAGGTATGGTTACTCCATATGGTGGTCTGAGGACTGAATAGCTAAGAGCTGCATGTTCTGCTGGAGGCCGTATGGAGTAGTGTGTATAGGTCTGTGTAAGTGTGGAAAAGTACACTGGAATCATGAGTTTGCCTCAAGTGTTTCCTGAGTGTTCTTTAGGAATACAAGGCCCTGGCCTCAGATTAAGCACTGTTACTTTTCCTGATCCTAGGGCCTGGCAGGCCAGAGAGTCCATCCCTTCTACTGACCCTCTGGGCTGGCTGTATTTAAAGAAGCAGTGATTATGTAAATACACATGCCCACCCAAGTCATGCTGGGTTATAAGTAAGGTTTTTCCTGCCAGCCTGGACCCAATGCCTTGCCAGCCCCAAAGACACTGTATTAGATATAATTCTGTTGGCCAGGTACTTGTTTCTTATCGGCTAGCTCTGTCTTAATTATTAACCCAATGCTGTCAGCTTTTTCACATTTACTTTTTCTCTTAACCCCTATCTCAAGCATTTTGGCATGAACAGCTTTATTTCTGTTGTATGATTTTTAAGTGGATAGACATGAGCAAATGACTGTTCACTTCAGATAAAGTACCAATAGCTGACATAGAAGCAATTCCACCCATGTCCAACCTGACAAAGAATGGATTGATAAGACCTTCTTACTGAAGAGTGGGAGCCTCCAAGCATCACCAGGGTGACAACTCATGAAAGCTACATCCCTAGAGCTCCCTGCCTATTCTGCTGTCCCCAGCAAGTATTGTCTGTTTATATAGCATTGAGGAGGGGCCTTGAAAAACCTGTAATTTTCTGAGTTTCCTGAACCTAAGCCACAGGAACTTACTGAGCCTTTTACCTAAAAGGGTCCTTAGCTTCCTAAGTCTTATGAGCAGCCCACCCCCACCAAGAAGGAATGCTCAAGTCACAGATCTCCAATCGGCATTAGATAATCATTTGATTAAGATACTGCCTCTCCCATTGGGAGTGAACCAAACACAAGATGTGGCCTTCTGGTTCCAGTAATTCCTACACTGTCTGTTCCCTTGCCAAGATAATAGCAATATGCTCTCCAAAGCAGGGTGCCAAGACAGATACCCTAGAGGGATGATTTAATCATCTTAAAGAGAATTGCTTAGAGATTAAATCTTTAAACATGAGAGACTACAGACAATTTGAGCTCAGGTTTGTGACAGCTTGTCTCTATTTGATACAAAACAAATATATAAACTGAGTTATTTTTACTCTGTGAGACTTGAGGGTTAATATAGGACACATGACACTGGGGTGAGTGGAAGTGCATAATCACTGTGTTCAACATAACCTTCCTGAGTAGAAGATACACTAGGTGCTAAGTTCGAACTCATCTGCTTATAATCAGGACCCTCGAAGGCAGCAGTGAACCGGAATTCCCTTTCACATTAGGCCAAAAGAAAACATAGTCCCCAGTTCTTGTCCCCTAGGATCATGTGACTGTCCTGGAAAAGCAGAGAATCAAGGATTGCCTGGAACAATGGCAGCAGATACTTAGCCCTCATCCCTGGAAAAGGCTTTTAATTGGGTTTAGTTGTAGTAACTCCTCAAGGTAGGTATTTGGTGGGTATCTTTCTGATAAGGAAACCAAAGCTTAGGAAGGGTACATGGGCATCTTAGGGGCACCTTCCATCTTCAACTGCTCTGCCTCCCCAACTTTTGCCCTATAAAGCCTACAAAACACTTACTGGAAAAACCAGTATGGCAACTGATTGGGGCAACATATGTAAAGGAAAGGTGAGATGCACATTTTATCAGGCTAAAAATCACATCCAAACCCTGTTATGGGGCCCATGGTGGCTCTGTCACCTTCAAATACCTCAGAATCCTCTTTCAGACTCCTCAGCTAGACTTAGGAAGCAAAGATATGTCCCATCCTCCTCTAGAAAGAGGGATGCATACCTTAAAATTCTTAAAAAGTAAGTTTGTCCTCAATGCTATGTCAGGGCATACAGCTGGCTTCCTGGCTGGGGAAAAACAGGTCTCAAGGCCAGAGTACATTTGTTGGCCTCCTAATCTGTGTGGTGGAGTGAGGTGATTTCTTTCTCCTCCTTCAACCAGAAAGTACCAGCAGAAACACACCAGAAGTTATGCACAAGCTGCTGAAGTGCCTTTCAGACCACAGAGGAATAACAGCAAAGAGGAGCTTCAGGGAAGTTCAGGGCCTCTGCCAACACCAGGAAATGGAATGATCAGCAGAGTCCAGCACAGCCTAGAGAGACTGAAACCCTGGCACAAGGTGGAAAAGAAAACTTCAAAGAATAGCCAAAACCAGGATAATTTTCACCTTCTTCAGGTCTTTGCATAGGCCTGCCTTTGGGTAGATGTGATAAACCAGGAAACCACTAAAGTCCTATGTAGCCATTCTACACTTTCTTGTTTTTATTTTGGTTTTCTTGATGTTTTTGAGAGAGGAACTCACTATGTAGGCAAGGATGGCCTTGAACTGACAAGAGATCCACCTGCTCTTCCTCCCTGGGTGCTAAGATTAAAGATGTACACCATTAAACCTGACCTAACATCCTTGAGTTTTAAAATTCTATCATACCTCTTAAGTTCCAAAATGATATCCAAGCTCCAGTGTTTAAGCCAGTAAGTGATACTGCCCAAGTTGTCCCTCACATCTAGAAGAAGCATAAACCCCACAACTGCTCATAGAGGTCACCAGCTCACTTGCAGGGAGAGGCAAGTAGCCCTCTGTAGTTTCTCCAACAAGTTTCAATGTGTAACATTGAAGTGGGTCTATAACCAGAAAATCATCATAGTAACTACATTGCAAGGGACATATCACCCACATGAAGCTCTTTTACCTGACCCACCAAATCCAAATGAAATAACAAGACCATGCTTCCATTGGCCATCAGGCACTGTGATCAGGGTTGCTCCAGATAGAGTCTGGAAAGGTCTGAAAAGAAAACAAACACTAGACAGGATGTCAAGCTGTGTGGTGGTGGCAGGTTTTCCTGGAAGAGAGAATACTGAAGGGAGCACCAGAGGCAACTGGAACAAATAAGCCAGTCATGCAGGGAGATGGAAATCTAGGCAACTGTAAGGGCTAAGTCAAAGCAGGATGCTCATCTCTGCTGCTCTTTCTGCTGTGCTGCAGATGGAAATGTGACTTTGTCATATTTCCTCTCCCACATGCTTATTTTAATCATCCCAGCTAGTCCATCTTGCCCTGTAAGTGCTTTTCACCACTCCTCAAATTCCCTTCTTTTCACAAAAGATGAGAGCCCCACAAACCTTTGTTCTTGTGTGTTATGCACAAAAGAGACATTTGACTAATCATAACCAACCTGCCTGCAGAATCAATGTCCCCACTAGCTTTATTATAGTTCCTAAGCTCCATCTTTGAAAGTCTCGCCATATATATATGGCTATTCCATTACCTGACGCCTTGTTAATCTGCAATTCCGGACTGGCATGTATATACATGCATGCATACATACATACATTAAAATCTACACCCCACCTTCACCTCCAAACTTCACTCCAACCTCTTTACCTACTACTCCTACTCGGACTCTGTTCACTTTGATGCCAGCTCCCCCCATATTGTGAGCTGTGTTGTGATCAGCTGGGTCTATAGTTCTTCCAACAGTATGTCTAAGCCCAAGCTTTCATGCATGACAAAAATTTAACAAGGATTTGGTAATAAAAGACAGACAGGCATTGCAGCTCTGACAGTTAAAACTGGCTCTGGAAATAAGGAAATCCTCTTTCTGTATAGCCACCACTGGGCACCCTCAAATTCACCTCACAGCCCACCTTATCAGGTCTAGGTTCTGCAATCTCTACACTCTCCCTTGATCCTTGCTTACAATTCTGTCTCTATATTCCCAAATCCCTATCTCTTCTCATGGGGCATGTCCCAATACAATTAATAGTTGGCCCAACACAATTAATAGTTGGGTGCCTCTACCATCTAGAGGCTAGTCTCATCTTAGACAATAATGCAATAATGAAATCATGAGTCCATTTTCAAAGTCTAGGTTTGCAAGTCTATCGTATTACAGAACCAGGCTCCAAAAAAGCCCACCCACGTGGGCCTTCAGCTGTCCTGTCTAGCCTCCTGGCCTAGAGTAGGACAGGTCTCCAATGCCCCACCCCACCTCCAAGAACACCCAGTTTCCTCTATAGTAGAAACAATCACAGCTTTATTCTTTGCAGACTAAACCTTTCTTATAGATGAAAGGCTTTCCTATTGAAAACATTTGCAACGCTGTCCATGAAGAAAACAGCTGTTTTTTGATAGTGCATGACACAAGCCCCTGGGAAAACAGGGCTTGGATTTCTGCCTTTGATAATGTTTGTTTGTTTTTTCCTTTAAGAACCAAATATCAATTGTAGTATTTTCCCAGAACAAGGAAATTTACCCCAGAGGATAATTACATCAAACAAGATAGGCTTTCAAAGTTCAGGTCTCTCTTTTTGTTTCTCCAAGACTTCAAAGTTATTAAGGAAAATGCCTTGTTGTCGATCAAAATCAAAGAGTTATAGATTTCTTTTCCCCATGAAGGCCCCAAGTAGGATGTTCCCGAGTGAATGGTCTGAAGGGGACCTCTGTGTTGTGCTTTATTAGCAGGCCAGCTCTAGTGGTCCCTCGGTTGGCATCCTAGTAGCATCAGGGCCTTGGTACAAGTGCTGTGATTTAAGGTGGGGTCACCAGTTCCAGCCCCACCTCCTTGGAGGCTCTAGAAAACTTCCATTCCTTCCCAACCCTGTCAGTGTGTCTACCCATGTCATCACATTTATCTTTACAATCCAGATGACATGTTCCATAATGTCCTCTCTTTGCAGGGCATCTAACCAGGGGGATTGGACCTTGTCCTTCCTTCAGATAGAGAAATGTGCAGGCCATATTGCTGGTTCATTCCAGAGCTGGGACAAGCCATCAACCCTTCTTGGGCCTTATCAAGGATTTGTCTATTTGACAAAGCAATATGATCAAGAGGAAATCCTACCAATTTGTTGGTGGGAAAACTATTCCTGAAGGAGTCCTACATCCCAAACACTGTACCAGGTACTGACAACTGTAAAGCCTGCTTCAGTCATAAAAGAGCTCACAGTGCAGCCACTGGAAAAGACTAGGACCCAATGCTGTGAACGGACATCTGCATATTTCAGGGAAGCCAAGTCAAAGCAATTCCCACTGAAAACCAGAATCCCTGTTTTCTGTTGACAAGCTAGAGAGCTCTCTAAGATGAGGAACTTGTTTTAGGGTCACTTAAATATTGCCTCCTCATTAGGAAAGATGGACGAAAGTCTGGAGAGAGTGAGGCATGGCTCCCTGCAGTTGTGAGTCCCTGGAGCCCTAAGATACTATCCCAGTATCTCCAGAAAAAAGACTAGATGTGCCAATCTGCTAACCCACGAGTTGGCACTGTGCCAGCCCAAGGATAAGCCTGATGGTGGCCTTTATGCAAAGAACCTGTTTGTACAGGACCAGTGGGGCATCGTCTCAAATGAACAGCAGTTAGTCAGTGTTTAGTGAGGTGACACTGCATTTTCAAAGCCCAGTCTTGGATGCAGCAATCAGGCAGGTAAGGACAGCCTCGTGTATGAGAGGTGAGGGCTCCACACTGATTCCCCAGGAAGTGCCCTGGAACTGGGGTGAGTGGACCTAGGCAGGAGAGGGCCACAGCATAGGTCAGACTCTACCCCTGCAATACATACTCTGTTAGTCAACTCCAAACCATTTGACCTCTTGATCCTTTATAATGACTTCTCAAAGAGAGCTCCACTGCCTATGTGTCATCTCTGAAATGGCTTCTGAAAATGAAGGCCAGTTTGTGGAAAGGATTCATGAACATATCTCAGTGATGTTAAGGACAACATGCTCTGAAGCCAGATTGCCTGGCTTCAAATCCTGGTTCCACTTTGTGCAAACCAATGAGAATCCAGTCTGCAGGCTTCTGGAAAGTGGAGATAAAAGAAGCAACTGATTCATGGAATTGTTACATTAAGTGGATACATACAACTTAGGTTCATGGTCTACCATAGGTAATAACATTGGCTGTTATTATAGATAAGACATAGTCCTCGGTCCCCCCAATTCCTTAGAATATAATGAGAGGTACAAAGAAACCACTTGTGACACAACAGCAAAAAACATGAGGCATGTGTAAATCGGTCCCAAACTGTGTTGCCCTGACTCTAGATCAGTGAGATTCAGAGAAGCCATTTTGGCTGAGGCTCATATGTAACAGAGTAGGACAGGGAACATGGTGGCTGAGTGCTCTGATCAAGAGGAGAGGCATGAACATTACGTAGTACAATGTTTGAATTCTGGCTTCACCAATTACCAGCAGTGGGATCTTGGGGCTAACGCTGGGACCGGTCATTTTTCAACATTCAGCTCACCAGGACTACGAATGCAAACTTCCCACTTCAGGTCACAGCACCAATACTTGGTTGCTCATCTTCTGGCTGTCTGAGAATGGTTTTGGATAAAGTTAAAAGAGCACCCCAAACCTGTTAGGCCTCATCCCATCTTTTTATGGTCTGACTGGTATTTTCAAAGTGGTTAAAGAAGAGTGTTTGCTTCTGCTTGCCTGTGTTCTACCCAGAATACCAAGTTCCTTCTGGACTTAAGTTGAAACATTACCTCTCTCCAAGACAAAACTGCCGGCCTGCAGATACAATGTCAAGGGTCCCCTAGTTCCCAAGCCTCCACACCCACACTGGAACAACAGCCACTAGTTCTCCAGCTTCCAGTTCAGCCTGCAGAGCTTGGGCCTTGCCAAACTCCATAATCACATGAACCAATTCCCATCTAGCTCTCCTCACCCTTACATATACATGTACACACATAGTTGGTTCTGTATTTCTGAAAACCTTGACTGAAGTAGCTACTAACATTTCAAAGGCTTGATTTTCTAACCTGTAGAATATAGGGGTCAGTTGTTTTTACTCACAGGTCTACTACCAAGATCCAGTGAATTCATGTAAATGAGCATTCTTCTGCTCCCAACACATTAGGGTGTTCACAAATGTGAGTTGTGAAGGAATGCAATGTCCCCAGCCAGGGACCACAGAACGTACACCCATAGGGTTGTAAGTCAGATGCATTACACAGTACAGGAGTAGAATGCACTTTGTAAAGGCCACTTCAGGTCTTCCCAAAGACTTACAAGATTGGAATTTGTTTTCTCTGAAGAAAGTTTATGGATAGGATTTGTTTTAGATTTAGAGCTAGGATAACTCTGAGATAGTTATCTGTAGTGAATTGACTAGATATGCCCAAGTCCTGACACCCAGAGCCTGGGAATGTGATATTACTTGGAGATAACCGTCTCTGTACATAGTGGTAAAGGAAGGTCTGGGAGATGAGTTTGTCAGGTGTTCGGTGGAGCCTAAATCTCCTGGCAAGAGTTTTTATAAAAGGCAGGGAATAAAGAGGAGAAGTTGCAGAAGGTTGAGGCCAAGACTGGAGTGCTATTTACCAGCCAAGGCACTAGAACCAGGAAGAGAGACCTGGAGCAAATCCTTCTAGATCAATCGTCCAGGAAGTGCAGGAAGACCCAGTCCTGCTGATGTTGACATTTAGATTTCTTGTAAGGAGTACGGTTTTTCTACCTGTCGCCGCTGGTCTTGTCCTGTTGCTGCGCCAGCCCCAAATAATGCACAGAGACTCTGTATTTGATATTATGTTATTAGTTTCTTATCAGCTAGCTCTGTCTTAGTTATTAACCCATTTGTGTTAATCTATGTATGTCCACGTGTTCTTCTTACTGGGAGCCGGCTGCCGTATACTGCTCTCTCCAGACTCTCCATCTTGACTCCTCCTTACTACTTCCTATTTTTTCCTTGTCTCCTAGTCCTTCCTATCTTCCTTTCCTATTGGCCAACAGTGCTTTATTATTAACCAGTATGAGAAACATATATACATAATGGCATCTCCCATCAATTTCTGGCTAACAGAACTGTGACAAAATAACTTTCTATTGTTCTGATATCTTTTGACATAATTTCTAAATGCAATCCTAGTGCACTGACACCACGTCTCTGCAGCTGTCACATAGAGGAAGGGCAAGCTTGGGGCAACTGAGGCTCCGACCGACAAAGAAGCAGAGCGTTTCTGAGGAGCCAGGAGAATGGACTGCTTGGTGTCTTATAGCCTAGGTAATGTTCATATTTTGTTTTCAGCTGTGGTTATCAACAATCTGGCATCTGTCCTGATACATCACAGTCATAAGCTGCCTTTGTCTGATGGTAACATAGGAAACAGTTCACATTCAATGGAACACCAGATCCCTGCCCTTCTGTGAGTGATAATGGGCTCATCTTCCATTTTAGCCTTTTCTGTATATTAAGTTGTTATACACAGATTTGAAAATGTATGTTTCCTCATTCCAAAAAATAAATCACATGATTCAAAATATACCTGTAATACATGTATCTTGTGACAAATGAATCAAAATTCACACTGTTCTAAGTGTGGGGAGTTTTTGTTGTTTTGTTTTTTTTTTTTTTCCTTTATCACTCTTGGAGTTGTCAAAGGAGCTGATGACAGATGTGTCTGAGACATAATCCAGATTACTGATGCATGTCCTGGAAGCCTGTAGCAAGTGTCCGAGATCAGTCAGTTGGAGCAGGACAGCTTTCTCTGTCCTGAGAAGATGTTTTGCAAAGATTTCCTTTACTCTCTGCTGAATGAGATATGGTAAGATATATTCTTATCAAGCAGACACAACTAGAGTCTGAAAAACTGGGGATTAACCTTCCTCATCCTCTTGCATATTTGCCAAGGTTCCCAGGCTTGTGTTCTCCATGGGTGTGGAGGGTTCTCAGGTCTTCCAAATACTCTGTGTTTCCTCACTAGCTAATGAGGCCTTAAAGAAATGATTTGTGACAGTAGCTGTATTGTTCCTGAGTTCCTTAACTTGAGATTTTCAACTGAGATAAGCTCAGAAGACGCTGAGACTTTCCTCTGTATCTGTAATTGATATGGACCTCCTCACGTATAGCTCACAGCCTGGTACACAGTCTTAGAGCTGTACTTTTCTAACAGTTCATGCTATCTTGCCTCCCCAAAGACAAACAAAAGTAGCTTGTTGTCCTCTAGTATGTAAGCTGTCATCTGCAATGTGTTATTTTTATTACATATTAAGATGTTGCCAGCTGTAGCAAAAGGAAAAAAAGGCCACCTAAAAGTGTCATAAAGACGGAGGGAAAAAAAAAAAAAAAATATATATATATATATATATATATATATATATATATATATATATATATATGTCACTCCAAGGAGTTTGGAGATATGTCAAGTCCTAAGTGAATTAATTCAATGACTCAATAATATGTTAAAGACATTTTCCCCCTGTAGCCACTCTGGTTTTCATGATGACCTTTCTTCTCAGGCTAGCACTGGTGGTAAAGATGATGGTACTGCTATAGATTCAAGCCTTCACATAGGAATCAAAGAGCAGAAGGTAAGAATGAAGGTATATTTTCTTTTTACATCTACTTTAAAATGAGAGAACTTTCTCAATGCTCACATCTTGCCTCATGGGCCAAAACTGCCTCCTGAATCAAACATAGATAAAAGGATTGGAATTTTGGATAGCTGACTTTGTGTTTGTTTGTTTGTTTGTTTGTTTGTTTGACTGATTGATTGATTGTCCAGGTAGAGGCATGGTGTGGAGTACACAGACCAACAGATCTTACCAGGCCTATTTATTTCCAAACTCAGGTCCAGGAGCCCTTACACATGCTCTCAGGGTTAACCTGCTTTCAGAAACACTCAGACCTCCAAAACTGTGAGCTAAAATACCTCTTTTCTTTATGAAGTACTGAGCCTCAAGTGTTTTGTTATAGTAACAGAGCATGAACTCATAGTACCACATCCTCTAGAGCCTTTCTACATAGGGCTTGAGCCTCTCACAGTAAATACTCTCTGTGTGTTCCATTTATTATACGATAACAGGTTCCTAAACATCAGAAAGAAGATTCTATTAGCCAGTTAAGGACTATCCCTGAAGCTGGCAAGGCCGTACTGAAACTGTGTTATTTAAAGCAGTCTCATAACTTTCCTAAACTGAAGTGGAGAAAGCCTGAGCCTTAATGGGATTTGGAATTTGGTAAAGTAGCTTTGCGAAAGCATACAAAGACACTGCTGTCTCATATACAGAAGACACATACTATCTTTGGTACTATGCTATGGGGAGATCTCCACTATTTCTCTATTCCTTTACATTGCCCTTTACTGAAAGATAAATTATATAGTGATGAGAACCCCTAACTACACAGCATAGGCTGTCAGGAGTATGGACTCCCTAAAAAGTCCCAAACAACCCAAGGGCTTATGATTCTATTCACTGAATGCTGAGTTAAAGAAGTTCCAGTGGCTGATTCAAAACCACATAGTGTTCTCAGTATCTCCATCCCCAAATGCCCCAACTCACAGGAGAGAGCAAAGCTGTACAATAGAGGCCATCACTCATCTGAGACACTGGCTTCCTGCCAGGGCTGTAGGAACCACTGATGAGTATAAGATATAGTGATGGAGAGATGCATGAAGATGACTCTGAGGGGCTGAAGTGATGAAGGGGAAAGACAAGATAGGATAGAGAGAGATGAGAATGAGGAAAAGAGAGATTTGGCACCAGCAACTGCTTTGGCAGGCCCGCAGACAGGGTTATGGGCTGCTCACAGTCAAAGGGACATGTGGTTCACGAGTGCAGAGAGGAGGGGTTAATACAACCAAAACTGAGTCAACCCACCACCATGTCAGTCCAGTGCATCCCCTGCATCACTGCCTCTGCTCCTCACAGCCCCTTCCCACATCAATGAACACCGAAGAGTCTGCTGCAGCTACCACGATGTCCTATGCCTGCTTCTTAGTGCCACTTGCAAGGCAAACATATCTGGCTACCTGGGCACATGTCCAAGTCTCTCAGCAAGGGAAGCTGACACTTCAGACAGTTATCTACTTCTTTCTCCCACCTATATCCATAAGTGGGTGCACTCCAAAAGTCAAAGAACAGTTATATGATATCAGATAAGTCATGGACAATGTCCACTCTATAGCCATTGGTTCATTCCATAAGTGATTCTGGGAATATTACGCATGGCCAGTGTTATTCTGGCACTAAGTAGACAAAGCTGAGCAGGAATAGGAAATGCATTGTACTTACCTTTGTTCAAGAAAGATGAAAAAGTAGAGATTTATATCTAATTTCACATTGTGATGGGTACAGGGGATAAAAATAGCACTGTGTGGTAAGATACTGGGCAATCCACAAATCTGTGGGTACAGGTTGGGCATGTGAGGATTGGACCAGGAGTAGCTTATAGGAGCTAGCAAGGAAGGCCTCTCTGAGCAGGAATAGGAGCAGTAGGGCAGAGATCCGAAGAGGAGTCGGCCCTGCAGAAACCTGGAACAGGACTTCCTTGTAGAGGAATGTGCAACCACAACCACAAGGGCTGGGAGGTGAGGACCCATGTGCATCTGTGAAAGAAGGAATCAGAGAGGCTGCCTGGAGCCAGCTCCGCAGCAAGACTGTCTGAGGTGACACTGAGAAGCAGGCCTTACCAGCAGTGGGGAAACAGTAGGAGGCCAAGGGAACATTTAGGGGAGCAGTAGCAGGATTAAGAGTGAATTTGGGAACATATTGAAGCCTTAAATCTTCCTGGCTACAATCCATTATGAGAAATACATTTTATTTCTCTACCCAGTACACACACACACACCGTACAGTGCTTCTGTGCTGTTTCTAGTTAACCTTGGTCCGAAGATACAAGCAAGCAAGTCCATGACTAACTTAAAAGTTTTGAGTTCCATGTTTTGAGCAGTGTGATAAAACCTCATATTGTCCTTCCCCATCCTGCCTGGGTGGAAGTCATTTCTTTTGGGTGTATCTACCCTGTATGCTACCTATCCTGTAGCAGTTGAGAGAGAAAGCACATTCTTATAACCTTTATCATAGTATGTTTTTGTAAGTGCTCTGTTTTATTATTGAGCTATTATGGTTAATCTTATTTATGTGAAACTTACAAGTTTCACATACTACAGTCATGTGTTTATATTGGGGGTACAGTATGTATAAGATTTGGTACTATCCATAATTTTAGGCACACACTAGGGTTCTTGAGATCTATCATCTCTAGGTGAGGGAGGATGTGTGTGTGTGTGTGTGTGTGTGTGTGTGTGTGTGTGTGTGTGTGTGTGACCAACTGTGTGCATCAGCTTAGCTAGGCTTTAGTCAAACACTAGCCTGGGTGTTTCTGTGAAGGTATTTTTTTTAAAGACTAACCAGATGATCTTGCATAATGTGGGAGAGGCTCATCCAACCAGTCAAAGGCCATAAAGAAAACAGTGCAGGGTCCAACTGAGAAGAGGCTGCATCTTCTCGGCCTCACAGGTCACATTGACACATTTATTTAAGGATGAGATCACTTCTCACCTTGGCCTTGATGGCTGATTTTTGGTTCCTCTAAAGGCTGTGCATGGGTTGGAATATCTCAGTCTTTTGTTTATTTGTATGGTCAATGGACAGAAGCTAGAAACAAACTCCAAGGAGAGGGTTCTTCAGCCAGGAAACTCATGTCCAAGTTAGGTGAGAGGCCAGTGGATGCATGTGCCACCATTCTACCCTCCACTGTTCTGCAAAGCCTTTACCAGCTAAGACTAAGTGCTTGGAGTGAGTCCACCCACTCCTCCTCCACTGCCTGCAGAGGCTGCCCTCAGAAACTCCTGGAACCGCAGCAAGGTGATGTGGCAATGGGCTCAGATCAGCAAAGGAGATGGCAGGTCATGGGCAGCTGTGCAGACGGAAGCTCTGCCCAGAAACCTGATCCACAAGATGCCTTCTTCACTCTCAATGCCAATTTGGCTCCTTGAAGAAATGTAGAAAGCAGACAACCTTTATTTAAAGAACTTTTTTGTTTTAGTTTCAACTCTCAAGAGCTAATTTGAGTTATCTTTTGCAGCCAGCAGAAATGCCTTTTTTTTTTTTTCTGTTTAGAATGGAGTTTTATCTGTGTGTGTCTTTTTTACCTTCCAAGCTCGACTCTAAATTATAAAAGGCACCATGTCCCAAATATCCTATGACTACCCATCAGGTATATTACACTGCCCTATACCAGCAGAGAATTAATAGCATAGGATAGATGAACATAAAAATGACTGATAATGTCCAAGGCACAAAGATGAGGGAATCGAAATCAGAAAGAAGGTGATAAAGTAAGATTAAGGAAGCACTTCCCAGATCCTGACAACATAGTTTGTTTTCCCTAAAATAATTACGTGGTTGAATCTACTAAGATAGCAATGGAGTCAGTGTGCTCATCAAGCGAAATGAGATCTGTATCAGCACTGTAGAAGTGCTGAGATGACCTGCTATGTAGAAACCTGAAATTCCCCAAAGCTACTTGTACCAGGGATGCTTCTGTTGTTGACCACCGCTGACATCTGCAGAACACCTGCTCTGCAGAACACTGGCAATAGATTGCTTTGGAAGTGTATGGACCATTCTAGATACAGGGAGCTTAGAAATCAGCATGGGAAGTGCTTGCTCCTCCCTAAACTCTCCTCTTGATGGGCTGGGGTGGGAAGTGGGTGGGGGCTACTTCATTGGTAAGCTATCTCTTCTGCACAAAAAGAAAGATATAAACTGTTTCACTGCTGGCAACTCCCCCTGAAGAAAGCCACCAGCTACTGGCTGAGTGTCTCCCTACTTGAGGACAAGGCCAGAGTGAACTAGACTCTGCTCTCAGCGACATTTTGTAAGATCTGCTAGCAAATGGCAAGGGAAGCCATACCTGATACATTCTAACTAGTTGTCCAAAACCAAGAGAGGGAAAGAAATAAAACCATGAGATTTTTCAGTTTTATTTTTTCCTTAATATTGGTGTGTATGGAGGGGGCAGCATTTGGAATTTAGGTCTCTCCTTCTTCTGTGAGTTTCTAGGATTGGACTCAGAGTATCTGGCTTGTGCAACCAGCACCTTTACCCACTGAACAGTCTTGCCAGGCTAAACCATGAAACTTTGACCCTCACACGAAAGTATCATTTCACTTCAGAATCACTTGCCATTTGGCAAAAGGTTGAGGGAAATTTCTAATGAAGTTTTGGATCTTACCTGGATTACTTAAATCAGAAGAAATCCCAGTACAGGAGCCTCCTCTTTGTGTAGGGAAAGACAGCCTAGTGACAACAAACAGCAAAGAGTTGGTGATTGCGATAGCAAGCCAGCTCCTCCAGGACCTTGTAACTCCTTTCCTAGCCAAAGCCACCTCCCTGACCCAGGTTTCCTCATCCACATTGTGGAGCAATAACATGGACTTGGAAGGGTTGCTGTTGAAATTCTGATAAATGTTGAAAATGCCAAGGACAATACCTGACATCAATAACAACCATCTGCAGGATTAAGGTCAAAATCTACTCAGTAAGACCTCTCCCAGTGGAACTAGGAGAGCAAACGCTTATAAAAACAAATTTGTTTTCAATTATGTGTCATTAATTCAGCCACCTTTTCCAATGAAATATAAGAAAGAGCACTATCCTGGAGTACTAATTTCTATAACATAAAAGTAACACTACATTAGGACACACACAAGCGTTTAGTTTCACTGGAGCTAGAGGACTCGTAAAGGTAAAGTGACCCTGGGTGCTACAGAGGCATCCAGACTCTGTGAATGAGAGTCCTGTGCTCAGTGCAACAGAGCAAAATAAAAAAATGAACGGAATGTTTGTGCCGGACTTTAATACTTAGCTGGTTCCTGCATTGCTGGCACCGAAGGTCATTGCTTCTCCAGATGGAAAGTTGATCTTGATCTCTTTTGGCTCTGAGTCCATCTCCCCTTAGGAAACTTAGACTCTTATGCAAACTGTTTTTCATAGGTTAAAGTGCTCCATGCAGTTTCCCTCAGTTAGGGGCATCATGAAAGGCTCTTGAGGGCATCTCCACTTTTTATGACTAAGAGAGCTGAGGACCCTTCGGGGAACTCTGAAAGACATATGCTCCCTGTAGGTTGCACAGAAACCAAGACAGGTCTAGACGTGGGTAGCCCTCCAGCATGGTCTTACGGAATTGGAAAGGCCACTAATCTCAAAGCATTTGCTTGTTCACTTGCATGTAAACATGAATTTCCCAGGGTCTCCTCAAGGCAGAAGAGTTGCCCTCCCTCCTGCTGTGTTGCCTGCACATTGTCCCATGCCCTAAGCTTGAATCACACCCAACTGTCCTCGTAATCTTGATGCCTTTTTCTGCGGAGTGGAGGACTGGCAAGCTACCGAGTCCTGGGTGAGGTGCCAAAGTCCTCATTATGTAAGGAGCCAGGTTGACGCCCTCATGAGAGTGTGGGAGCTTCTTAATGCTGTGTCATTCCCCTGGTCAAAGTGACTTATGATTTGGCGGTTTCTAAAAGTAAGAGCAGAACACAGTGAAAACATTGCCTTAGCCAGATCTGCAAAAATAAAAAACATTTTCTTGATTCTAATTAGTGTGTCCAGAATATTGTTTTCAACTAATGCCCTCACTGTCCCACCTGTTATAAGTGGCTATAACTATATTCAAGCTGATTTGTATTTCTCAATTATGGAGCCTTGACTAATAAACTTGAAGAGATTTGTAGAGCCCCTCAAATAACTAACAACAGCAACTATGAAGCCCATTGCAATGTCTGGCAACATGGCAATGTTTCAGCCTTCACATGCCCTCCACCTGACTTTTTGAGACAAAAACAAAGGAGTACTCCCCCTTTTTATAACAGGGAAAACTGAAACACAAGTTGGGTAAGTCCCACATCCTGAGTCAAAAGCATCTCCACTGTTCCTTTAAGCTGTACCACAGCCTCTTCCTCCAGACTGCCTGCTCTAGAATTCAGAAACATAGAGTCCAGCACATCTCCCCCCACTTCTCCTCCCTACTCTCATGCCAATCCTTCTCACCACCCCTTCTGACTCTCCTTACATCCAGTAAATCATTAAACTCTATCTTACTGGATTCTACAGGGATTTTAGTCAATGACCACCCTTTATATACTTAGAACGTGTCATCCAAACTGCCCTTCTGAGGTACACATAAATCATGTTGCTCCTATTTTGTAAAGGACACTACCCGTTGGGCTCTACTAGGACCCTGACTGTGCTGAAGAAAGTGTGTGTGTGTGTGTGTGTGTGTGTGTGTCCTGATGAGAGTTGGTTCACAATTCTCTTGTCTCCCTGTAACCTAAGATTTGACTACTAGGCTTGGATTTGGCCAGTCAGTGGCTCTAGCCTGAGATGCCAAGTTTTTACCCTGTGAAGAAGCACAGAGATTTATGGTGGTAGCTGAGGTCTACAAGCAGTGAGTTCTACTTGTGTTTGAGAAAAACTCTACTTGTCTAAGGTCCCCAGTTTTCATGATTATCCATTGTTTCCTAGTTTTCTCCTGAGGTCTGGGGCCAACTAGACATTTGAGACTGAGTATCTCTCTTAGTTATTGAAGACAATCACACATTCCATCA
Organism: Phodopus roborovskii; assembly: GCF_943737965.1. Lineage (NCBI taxonomy): Eukaryota > Metazoa > Chordata > Mammalia > Rodentia > Cricetidae > Phodopus > Phodopus roborovskii. Next base: position 15,908,781 of record NW_026125391.1, read on the forward strand.
TTAATGAAAAGTAGAATATTTGGCAACCAAAAGGAAGCTGATAGAGGAAGCTAAGGCTCAAATGTTTCCTGTGGACATCAGGTTTAAGGTGTCCACTGAAAGCATGATTTTTAGAAATTATGCTACCGCAATAGCATGATGAAAACATTGGAGGCAATGGCTTCTTTCCTTGAAGGTCATAAAGAAAGGGAAAGACAATTTTAAGCAACCAAACTGTGAGCTTATGGCTTGGATTGAACCTAGGGACTTTCTACAGTTTTGCAAATGCTTGTCTCTTTCACCTCAGTACTTGGGGGCTGAAAACCAGAAGCATTGCTTGTTACTATAGGTTGCCAAGTCATCTCACTGCCTTGATATGATTTGTGTGTGTTTAAAGCTGGAAACATTAAGTCCCATTCCTGTGTCTACAGCACTCAGCAAAGAGCCTGGCTCTTGGTCAATAAATCCCTGTGAAACCAATGAATTAATGGACAAATTACAAGACTGAATGTTAATATTGTTCCTCGGGAGTCAGCAAAGTGGCAACGGAGCAGCGCTGGTTGTGTCCAACTCCAACTTTGCGTTTGGAATGGATATTTGGTAATTCTGATCACAACACCGGTACTCCCATGACAGAAGGAATGGAAGAGAGATGCACTCTTGCTGCAAAATTCATCATGACTACCATCATCTCCTCATTAGGAACTGTTCTTCCTTTTGGAATTATCTCCGAGTGATATGTCATAGCCAAGACTTGGAGGAAATTCACAATGGAGCTGAAATATACAAAAGGTATCATACAAATGGGTCATCCTGGGGCCACATGCACAGCAAGTGCCCAGTAAGTCCCACATAAAGTGCTAATCTGGCCACATGCCCTTTGGGAGTTGTGTCTTTTAGGTTCTGAGCAGAAGACACAACGACAGATCAAGTAAAAGGGCAAGCCCTCTTTCTTTTGATTAGAAAGGAGCCCACACCAAGAGTCCACTACCTGTGTGGTTCCATGCCCCTGACCAGTACCATGATTTGGGCACAGAAGCCCCTATTCTTCTGTGAGAATTTCAGACTTCCAGCTATTACCAGATAGCTGTGATGTATCCCAAAGCCCTCACCCTGTTGAAATCCACATTCTAATATCATCTCCTAATCAGAAGGTCTCAGTAGCCTACTCAGACCTATCTGATGCCTTCCATGTGCCCAGTGTGGGTTTCAGTCTAGATTCCCCATTCCCTAGCTGTGGAACCATACAAATTACTTTTCTTCTGGTTTTTCATCTGTGAAGTGGCATGACAATAGTTCAGTTTCAAACATTACCTTGTGCAAGAAGTATATAGCATCATACTTGCACAGGGTCACATGTCTCCTTTGGGGGGTGGAGGGCTTGTCTAATAAAACTGGCATCTTTGCTCTTATACTTTCATACTTTCCAGAATGCCCACACTAAGAAAGCCTAGTGATCCCCAGTCTTTCAACAGTATGTGTATCAGACTGGTACTTCTCCAGATTCCCCCACCCTTTTGCACTTGGTCCATGCCCTTTCCAGAAAACAGTGTCTGATGTTCCAGATAGATAGGGAAGTGGCCAGGTCTGCTCCTTATCACAGCCTGCTCTTCTTATCTGAACTGACCCTGCTTCTCCTTGGTGGTTATTCCTCTGGTTCTGACCAAACCTCTACCTGCCTTTCAGAACACAGTGCGTTGGGTGAACAACTCAGTTTCATTCTTTACCACAGTCATTAAAAAGAACAGGGAAATTCTCCAAAATTGGTCAGAACTTGAGCGCCCTGCCTTTTGCTTTAAAAGCCAGTGGTACCCAGCCTTCCTGATGCTATGACCCTTTAATTTAGCAGTGGTCCTCACCCTCCTCATGCCACTACCCTTTAATATAGCTCTTCATGTTGTGGTGACCCCAATCATAAAATTATTCTGTTGATACTTCAAAACCAGAATGTTGCTACTGTTTTCAATCATGGTGAAAATATCTGTGTTTTTTTATGGTCTTGGGTGACCCCTGTGAAAGGGTTGTTCAACACAAAGGGGTCACGACCCCCAAGTTGATTAATTGATTATCCCTACTTTTGTCCTAAATAAACTAACATTTCTACTTCTAACATTTATACACAGAAGTCCATGCAAAACTATAAAAAAGCACATAAAATAAAGTTACATCTGGACATAGTGCATAATAGTGAAAAATTATTCAAATGTTCATGAATAAGGATAGCTTAAATGAAGTACAGTGTATTTCTATACTGGATTAGTAATCAGCCATAAAAATGGTGCATTTAGTGAACATACATTCTAATAGAAAGCCTAAAATTCATTCCAATCCAGTAACAGCAATTTCTCAAGGTAACAGACTTAAAATAAGAGAAAGAAACCTTTCACCCACTGATAGAGATCCATGACATCAGAATACTTCCCCATGTATATTTCTGTCACAATAATTTCAAAAGTGAATGTTAAGTTACCACAACTTTCTGCCCCATACTTTATATGGTCTTATTTTTAAATGCATAGTAAATGTGTATTGCTTTCATAATAAGTGAATTTTCATAGGGTCTCCCAAATGTTTCAAAACGTTCATGTCCCCATTCCCATTGGTACTACTTCTGCATCAGAAGCCATCTTTGCAAATTTCTGGAAACAGGATAATGCTTATCTTGTGAGATATATATTCAGCAGTTGTAAGGTAAGTGTTGGGTAAAGAGCCAAAGGCTAGCTAGTCCTCATCATGCTACCTTACAGGACAGTTCATCCTTATTTGGTATGTCCTTACTGAGGCACTGCCTTCTTGGAAGTCACATATTAACTGTCACATATGCCTGCAGATTATACTGCTTGTATTCTAGTGACCATTATGGAGTTACCAATCCTATAACATTTATCTGACTTCATTTCATCACACAAGCACTGAATCACTTATCGTAAGTATCGTAAGTATAAAAAAAGTATAAAAATATAAGATATTTGAGAGAAGAGGTAAATTTGTGTAAACTTTTAAATAATTCTATTTTACTATTCATTATTGAGAACCCCTGGCTTTACCTAATTTATTAATTTAAATTTTCATATGTAGCTCTGTGTATTAGCTTTCCATCATTATAATGATATACTTCAGGAGTTACCTTATAAAACAAAAATGCTTATTTTGGCTCACACATTTAGCTTCCGTGCATGGTCCATTGGCTGTCTAGCTTTCAACCAATGGCAATACAGTACACCATGGAAGAAACTTAATGATACAAGAAAGCAGCTCACATGGACAGGAAGTAAAAGCTAAGACCTAGTGGCCTCTCACTAGATTCTACCACTTACCAATTCCCAATGCCCCCACTCTGGGGCATTTTAACACATGGGGATTGGGGATACATTTGAGTTCAAAACTATAATTTCCTCTACAGAAACAGTGGAAGTGGCCACAGTTTCAAGAATTAATGAAGAGTCCTGGAATTTATTGCCCATTTATAAGAAGAAACTGTTATAACAAGTCTGGCAATGTTATGCCTCAATAGAGCATTCTTTCCAGCAGAAGTTCCTCTAATTAAGAAAATAATTTTTTGATGATTTCTGGGGCCCTGTTCAGAGCCTCCTGAGGCCTGGGGTCTGTGCAGACACAGGGGAGACTATCCTAGCTGAATGCTCTCCAGAGTCTGCCAGCTTCCTGGTACTACCTCCTCCACAGGAAGAGCCTGCCTTCTAGTGCCCCATTTAGAACCTCCTGAGGACTAGGGACTTCGAACAGAGTAACCTGTCCCACCAGAGTCTGCCAGTGCCCTAGTCCCACCACCACCCACTGGAAGAAGAGAGCCATCAGGATTTTAGACCTGTTTACACCCATCAGACAAGAACCTTGGCCCCATACCCATGAAAAGAAGAAGAAACCTCACTGGTACCCAATGAAAAAAAGGGATGGGTAGACGACAGTATAAGAACACAGTCAACAACAGAAAGATCAACATGACACCACCAGAGTCTAGCAACTGTACACCAGCAAGACCTGACTTCCCAACACAGATAAAGCAGAAGAGAACAACCCTAAAAACAATTTCATGAAGATGATAGAGGCCCAAAAAGAGGAAAGGAGAAAAGCATTCAAAGAAATGGAAGAAAAACCAAACCAAAAATTGCAATACTTCAAACAGTGCAAGGATTGAAAGCTGAAATAGGGATAAAAAAGAATGAATGAATGGAAGAAAGAGAGAAAGGAAGAAAGAAAGAAAGAAAGAAAGGAAGGAAGGAAGGAAGGAAGGAAGGAAGAAAGAAAGAAAGAAAGAAAGTAGTCTGAGAGAATGCTGGAAATAGAAAATATCTAACAAATTGGACTTTAAATTTAAAATAAATCAAAACAGATGAAGATGGTCATTTCATATTCATCCCAGGAGATAACAATCAGGATGAAGTCTCAATTCTGAACATCTATGCCCCAAATACAAAGGCACCCACACTCATACAAGAAACATTGCTAAAACTCAAATCTCACATAAAACCTCACAAACTTATAGGGGGAGACTTCAATACTCCACTCTCAATACTAGACAGGACCACATAAACTTAACAAAGAAACAAAGGAACTAAGAGAAGTTATGACCCAATTGGGTTTAACAGACATTTATAAAACATTCCATTCAAACACAAAAGTCTATACCTTCTTCTCAGCTCCACATGGAACCTTTTCTAAATATAGCAAACTTGGCAATACAACAAACCTCAATAGGTACAAAAAGATTGGAATAACACCCTGTATCTTATCAGACCACCATGATTTAAAGTTAAAATTCAACAACAACACAAATTGCAGAAAATCTACAAACTCATGAAAATTGAACAATGGGCAATTGCCCCAATCCTGGGTCAAGGAAGAAATAAAGAAATTAAAGACTTCCTAGAATTCAACGAGAATGAAGATACAACATACCCAAAGTTATGGGACACTTTGAAAGCAGTCCTAATAGGAAAGTTCATAACCCTAAATGCCCACATGAAGAAACTAGAGAATAGTCACACTAGAGAATTAATAGCATAATTGAGAGCTCTAGAACAAAAAGAAGCAAACTCATACCCAGAGGAATAAGCACCAAGAAATAATCAATTTGAGGGCTGAAATCAATAAGGTAAAAACTAGGAAAGCAATACAAAGAATCAATGTTAGTTCTTCAAGAAAATCAACAAGATACACAAACCTGTATCCAAACTAACAAAAAGACAGAGAAAGAACAGGCAAATAAAAAACCAGAAATGAAAAGGGATATATAACAACAGACATAGAGGAAATATAGAGAATCTTTAAGTCATACTTTGAAAACAAGTACTCCACAAAATTTGAAAATTTTAACGGAAATGGACAAATTCCTAGATAAATATTACTGACCAAAATTAAATCAAAACCAAATAAGCAATTTAAATAGACCTATAACCCCTAATAAAATAGGACCAGTCATCAAAAGTCTCCCCCCCCAAAAAAAAACCCACAGGCAGATGGTTTCAACAGAATTCTACGAGAAATTCAAAGAATGAATACCAATATTCCTCAAAGTGTTCCACACAATAGAAGCAGAAGGGTCATTGCCAAACTCTTTTTTCAGGACTACCATTACCTTGATAGCAAGACACACAAAAAACACAACTAAGAAACAGAACTACAGACCAATATCCCTCATGAACATTGATGCAAAAATATTCAATAAAATATTGTACTGGCAAATCGAATCCAAGAACACATCAGAGAAATCATCCACCATGACCTAGTAGGCTTCATCCCAGGGAAGCAGGGGATGGTTCAACATACAAAAATCCATCAATGTAATCCACCATATAAACAAACTGAAAAAATCACATGACCATTTCACTAGATGCTGAAAAAGCCTTTGACAAAATCCAACACCTTTTCATGATAAAGGTCTTGGGGAGATCAGGGATAACAGGAACATAGCAAAACATAATGAAAGCAATGTACAGCAAACCAGCATCAAACTAAATGGAAAGAAGCTTAAGGTGATTCCTCTAAAATCAGGAACAAGACAAGGCTGCCCACTCTCCCCATATCTCTTCAATATTGTACTTGAGGTAGTAACTGAAGCCATAAGACAACAAAAGTAGATCAAGGGATTACAAATTTGAAAGGAAGAAGTCAAACTTTTACTATTTGCACATGATATGATAGTTTACATAAGTGACCCGAAAAACTCTACCAGGGAACTCCTATAGCTGATAAACACCTTCAGCAAAGTGGCAGGATACAAGATTAACTCAAAAAAATCAGTAGCCCTAATATATATAGACAATAAAGGAACTGAGAAAGGAATCAGAGAAATATCACCCTTTAAAATAGATACAAACAACATAAAATATCTTGGGGTAATGCTTATGAAACAGGTAAAAGACCTATAAAATAAGAACTTTGAATCTTTAATGAAAGAAATTAAGGATACCAGAAAATGGGAAGATCTCCCATGCTCTTGGATAGGCAAGATCAACTGACTAAAAAATGGCAATCTTGCCAAAATCACTCTACAGATTCATTCAATCCCCATCAAAATCCCAGCACAATTCTGCACAGATCTTGAAAGAACAAATCTCAACTTTATATGGAAAAACAAAAGACTCAGGATAGCCAAAACAATCCTATACAATAAAGGAACTTCAGGAGGCATCACCATTCTTGACTTTAACTCTACTACAGAACTGTAGTCCTGAAAACAGCTTGGTATTGGCACAAAAATAGACAGGTAGACCAATGGAATCAAATTGAAAATCCTGATATTAACCCACATACCTATGAACACCTGATTTTTGACAAAGAAGCTAAAATTATACAATGGAAAACAGAAAGCATCTTCAACAAATGGAGCTGGCATAACTGGATGCTGACTTGTAAAAGACTGCAGATAGATCCAAATCTATCACTATGCATAAAACTTAAGTCCAAATGGATCAAAGACCTCAACATAAATTCAGCCACACTGAACCTCTTAGAACAGAAAGTGGGAGGCACCCTTGAATAAACTGGTACAGGAGGCCACTTCCTGAACATAACACCAGTAGCACAGACACTGAGATTAACAATTAATTAATGGGACCTCCTGAAATTAAAAAGCTTCTTTAAGGCAAAGAACTCAGTCAACAAGACAAATAGCAGCCCACAGAATGGGAAAAGATATTCACCAACCCCATAATCTGACAGAGTGCCCTTCTCCAAAAATGAGATTGATGACTCCCTTATATGCCATCCTATGACCTTCATGTAGTAACTGATGGAAGCAGAAGTAGACACCCATAGCTAAACACTAGCCAAACTCCTGGAATCCAATTACAGAGAAGGAGGAATGATGAGCAAAGGGGCCAAGATCAGGCTGGGGAATCCCACAGAAACAGCTGACCTCAACAAGGGGGAGCTCATGGACTCCAGTCTGATAGCTTGGAAACCAGCATAGGACCCACTCAGATTCCCTGAATGTGGTGTTAGTTGGGAGGACTGGGCAGATTATGGGGCCTGTGGTAGTGGATCAGTATTTATCCATAATATATGAATGGACTTTGAGAGCCCATTCCACATACAGGTATACTCTCTCAGCCTAGATAAATGGTGGAGGGCCTAGGCTCTGCTCCAAATGATGTGACAGACTTTGAAGACTCCCCATGGAAGGCCTCACCCTCTCTGGGGACCAGTAAGGGGATGGAATGGAGGTTGGGAGGGACAGGGAAGAGGGGAGGGGGTGGAAACTGAGATTGACATGTAAAACAAGCTTGTTTCAAATTTAAATTAAAAATATCATAAAAAGTAATTTCTCTTCTGTACTTTAAATTAGTACCCTTGGTGTGTTGAAAATGATTGTCTAAAATCAATCTTCTGAAGTCAACTACAGGTGTGGCAGAATGTCTTGTCAGTAATGTTCAATGCTACTGTGATGAAAACATTTTGTTGCTTACCAAACAGAGAAGTGTGGAAGTCAGCTGACATAAAATACCTAACATGAAGCCACTGGTGATTTAAATATTTGTAATAAGGTCCCTGTCAATTGTTTAACTTTATATATTTTTTAATCTAACAAACAGCATTTTTCTAAGACACCAAGCTAAACTCTAATGTAAAAAATTGCAAGGAATATTAGAAAGAAATGAAAACACAGACTAGAAGACCAATGCACTAAATCAATCAAATAAAAAGTTGCTTCTTTTAAAAGGTCAACAAGTTTGCCAAATTTATAGTCAAACTAAGATGGAAAGAGAAATAAATTCCAAATTAATTAAATTAGAAATAAAAAGAGATTCTTATTTAAAAAAACACCCATAAAATCCAGAACATTAGGGAACATTTTGAAAACTTATATTCAAAAAAGCTGGAAAACCTAGAATATGTACAAATTCTTAAACTCTTATGACCTAATCCAATTAAGTCAAGATATATAAACAATTTAAACAGATCCATAAGCTATGAAACTGGGGCTGTTTGACTTTATGCTGTATAAACTGGACATACAGGACCCACAGGAAAGTGACTGATGATACAAGATGAACATTGCTACAGGATTCCTGCTTCACGGAAGAGTCTGCCAGACAGTCTGCAGGACACAGAGAAAAGTGACTGACAAAGTGCTAATACAGGTGGACAGTTTAAAGTGTCCTGCTTTGCTCAGGAGTCTGACAGACACACTATGGCTTATAGGCTGAAGATAAAACATTGCAGAAGAACTTTAGGTGCCTGGCCAGGCAGTAAGTTGTCTCTGTCATTTCTAGAGTTTATATACTATCTTTCTGTGGTCTTTGATGGAGTTAAAGACAGATAGTTTTAGTCATAGATTACAGATAAGTTTCATGTAGGACTTTAGACTCACAAAGATAGGATAGATGATGGAATATTTTCTTTAAATCTTGCTAAATGTTAATAGACTAAATATTGTTAACTGTGGTTCTTATTTGTTAACTGTTTTGTTATATATTTTACTATGTTAAAGTTAAAACCCTTCTTTTTATTTTAGACAGAAAAGAGGAGATGATGGGAAATGTCATTCTATAAATGTTTCTTTTCTTGGTTAATGAATAAAGCACTGTTTGCCAATAGGGAAAGCAAGATAGGTGGGACTAGAGGACAAGGAGAATTCAAGGAGAGGTAGGAAGGAGTTTTCAACATGTAGGACCAACAGGGTAGAACTCTGGATCCTCTCTCCAGTAAGATAAGACCACGTGGAGATACTTAGATTGATAGGAATGGGTTAATATTTAAGACAGAGCTAGCCAATAAGTAATTCTAATAACAGGCTAACAGCTTTATATCTAATGCAGTGTCTCAGTGTGTTATTTGGGGCTGGCACAGCTCTGGGACCAGGCAGGTGAAAAACCTACTAATAACACCTGGTAGAAGAGAAGGTGAGAAATAGCCTTGAACTCATTGGCATAGGACAAGACTTTTTGAAAAGAACACCATTAATACGGGCACTAAGCCCAATAATTAATAAATGGAACCTCACAAAACTGAAACGCTCTGTACAGCAAAGGACACCATTGTTTAGACAAAGTGGCAGCCTATAGATGGGAAAAGATTTTTATGAACTCTTCTTCTGATGCAGGATTATTATCCAAAATATAAAAAGAATCTTGTTTTAAACTACATATCAAGAAAACAAATAATCTGATTTTAAAATGGGTATAGACATAAACAGAGAACTCTCAAAATAAGAAACTCAAATGGCTAAGAAACACTAAAAGAAATGTTCAACATCCTTATTTATCATGGAAACGCAAATCCAAACTACTTTGAGAATTCATCTTACACCTGTCAGAATGGCTAAGATCAATGAAACAAAAATAAAGAAAACAACTCAGGCTGGTGAAGATGTAGAATACAAAGAATGTTCCTCCATTACTGGTGGTACTGGGACTTGTACAGCCACTATGGAAACCAGTGTGGCACTTCCTCGTGAAACTGGTAATCCATCTTCCTCAAGCTCCAGCTACACCACTAGAACAGATACCCAAAAGACACCTCATCCCACCACAAAAACATTTGCTCAACCATGTTCATTGTTACTTCATTCATAATAGCCAGTAATGTGAAGCAACCTAGTTATATTTCAACAGAAGACTGGATAAATAAAATGTGGTACATTTAGACAGTGGAGTATTACTCAGCTGTTAAAACATTTAAATCATGAAATTCACAGTAAATGGATGGAACTAAAAAAAAAAAAAAATCATCGTGACCGAGGTATCTCAAACCCATAAAAACAAATATGCCATGTATTCAATTATGTGTGGATATTGGCTGTTAAGTAAATGGCAATCAAGCTGTAACAATAGAACCACAGGGGTTAGGTAGAGTAAGGGACTGGGGAATACACACAGATCTCATTAGGAAAAGAAATAGAATTGATAGTAAAGGATGGATGGGGCAGAGGTTGTTATGGATGGATGGGGTGGGAGTTGTTATGGATGGCCAGGGCAGGGGTTGTAATGGGGGGATCAAGTGGGGAGGAGGAGGGAGATGAGGGAGGGAATACAGGAAAAACAACTGAAATTAAGGACCATTTGAAAGGTTATATTGAAACCTCATACAATAGAAGCTTCCTAAAATATATACACATATGAAGGCAAGCTAACTGAAATTGCCAATACTGAAGAAGACAGTCCCCCAAGTGGACATCTTTTGTCACCAAATGAAGCTTCCAGTACCAGGATTGAGTTACATATAATTGAGTTGTTGGCCAAAGGGGTTCCATGGAAATCCCCTAACTATCCAAGATGTTACCAAATATATAGGTTGCTCTCTAAAATCTGACAGCAAGTCCTCATTACTGAAGACAACACATACACAACTCATTGAACATGGGGAAGTCTAGTTGCTACCTACATAAAACCGTCGCCCCTATGTTTTAGCTAGTATCTTTGGTACAGGAAGGTATTCTGCACACTACCAAAAGAGAACATCACAAACACTCTGATCTACAATGTTGACCTACCTGCAAAATGTTCTAGGGCAATGGTGGCATAAAGTTTGTGGGAGTAATCAGCCAGTATCTGATTTAACTTAAGGCTCACTCCATGAGATGCAACCCTTACCTGACATTGCTTGGGCAACCAAGAACCTGAGACTAGGGTAAAAGCAAAAATTTTTTAAATTTAGCAATAAATAAAATTAAAATAATCATAAGTCAGTGCTTTGTTCAGCCATCACCTTCCTCCTGTAGCAGATGAGAACAAATACAGAGACCCAAAGCCAGACATTATGCTACAGGTGAGAGACCTT